>NC_052624.1:274691787-275941787 GCF_016161935.1 Mauremys reevesii
TCAATTCGAGTATTGTGTCCAGTTCTGGGCACCACGTTTCAGGAAGGATATGGCTAAATTGAACAAAGTCCAAAGAAGCGCAACAAAAATGATTAAAATTCTAGAAAACATGAACTATGAGGGAAGATTTAAAAAACTGGGTTTGTTTAGTCTGGAGAAGAGAAGGCTGAGAGGGGACACGATAACAGTTTTCAAGAACATAAAAGGTTGTTACAAAGAGGAGGGAGAAAAAATGTTTTTCTTAACTTCCGAGAATAGGACAAGAAGCAATGGGCTTAAATTGCTGCAAGGGCAGTTTAGGTTGGACATTAGGAAAAACTTCCTAACTCTCAGGGGAGTTAAGCACTGAAATAAATTGCCTGGGGAGGCTGTGGAATCTCCATCAGTGGAGTTTTTTTAAGACCATTTAGACAAACACCTGTCAGGAATGGTCTAGATAATAGTCCTGCCATGAGAGCAGGAGATGGACTAGATGACCTCTCAAGGTCCCTTCCAGTCCTATGATTCTATGTTACACAGTTTTTACCACTGTAAAAATAGAAATACAAAAAGAAATGTACATAGACTGCGAATTCTGAGTCAAATTCTGCCCAGGTGATGATTAAAAAGAACTATGGTTGCCATGCATTAACAGGGCTTCAGGTCTTATTTCCATTAGAGAGGATGGTGGGATAATGCATCTGCAAATGATCATTCAAATGCAGAAATTAATATCAATTTAACCAAGTTTATAACTAGAGCTGGTCAAAAATTTACCTATGATTTTTTTTCTGTTGGAAAATGCTGATTGATTGAAAGCTAAACATTTTACGCACATGCGTCGATTATGATAAAAGTTCATTTTGAAAATAACATTGATAAAAAGCATTTTGATAAGGTGAAGAAGTTCTGTTTCAACATTTATGGAACATACTGATTTTTCTATTTTGAAACAACTTTTTGTTTCGATTGTTTAAAATTTATAAATATAAAAAAGTAAAAATTGGAAAATTTTATTTTGCGGGACATTTCTTTTGTTGTTGGTTGTTGATTTTTTGTTCTATTGTTGTTACATATAGTAAAGAATTCTGAAACTGAAGAATTCCCTGTGAAATGAAAAATACGGTTCCCAACCAGCTCTATTTACGACTTCTTCAAGTTCACTCTCTGAGAACCTCAAGCACTCAAACTATGCTAGTGAGAAAATGTGCAAAAATAAAAACCTACCAACCAATTAAAGCTCATATACTTGGATAAATTCTCTGGACGGTGAGCTGCAGACTAGATTACCATAATGGTCCCTTCTGTCTTTAACATCCAAGAATCGATGAATATCCATGAAAATGAATTTCAAATAGAGTGTTCAATTGTGTTATTTGCAGTTTGTACCATATTGGTTAGTTACTGACATCAACCAATTAAAGTAGCATCAATAGCACCATAGCAGGCTACTTTGTAACTCACTAGCACAACACACATTTCAAGTGTGAATACTCGCAACAAACTTTTCATGAACTGTTAAAGAGGGGAATAATTCTGTGGACATTATTCAATAGCAAATACACTTGGTGATTTTACTGCCTCCTCACAAACAACTCATTAAGGGAGGGGAAACTCTAGGAATAAATGATTTGTTGCAAATTATTTACTTAGATCTATTCCCAGTTCACACTCTTGTTTTTAGTGTATGTTTGCCTGAGGATAGCATGTCTGAACCTTCCCTTCTGCCAAATTGGATTTGCCAAAAAAATGTTAGAGTAATGCCATTGTCACCATAGAATTGTTTCATTTTATAAACCTGTGATTGTTTATTATTTGTGGGAAGCAGTTTTCATTCAGGCTATTAATGCAAATACTGTATTTTGCATTTTAGTTTAAGACAGATCTAAATCCAGGGCTTCCATTTCTGGATGTCTAACTTGACAAATAGTTATTTAGGTACCTAATATTAAGTTCCCAGGTCTGTTAATATTGGTCAGAATAACTCCATTGGCTTCATTGATGTGAGATGAGAATTTGGCTCCAACCCCAAATTTGGTCATTCACTATCTCAGCCATGAAATACTAAAGGACAAGGGTAAACCCTGGCCCCATTGAAGTCAAATAGAGTTTTCCCATTGATTTCAATGAGGCCAGGATTTCACACCAAATGTCACCCACAAGAACCACAAATGACAGTGAAAGGGAAAAGAAAAAAGGGAGCTAGTGGTTTTTGTATCAGCTACATAAAGAATGTGTTGATTCTAATTAATCAAACTCTTAGATTCTACAAATCGTATTTGGATGGAGAGATGATCTAGAATAGATTAATAGCTTCTAAGGCCAGAAGGGACCATTGTAATCATCTAGTCTGATCTCCTGTATAACACAGGCCACAAAGCTCCCCAAAATGTTTCCTAGAGTAGATCTTTCAGAATCTTGATTTTAAAAAATGCCAGAGAATCCATCATGACCCGTGGCAAATTGTACCAATGGTTAATTACCCTCACTGTTATAAATGTATACCCAATTTCTTATCTGAATTTACCTAGCTTCAACTTTCAGTCAATGGATTGCATTATACCTTTCTCTGCTAGAATGAAAAGCCCATGATTAAATATTTGTTTCCCATGTAGATACTGATAGAATATCCATAGACTCATAGACTTTAAGGCCAAAAGGAACCATCATGATCATCTAGTCTGACCTCCTGCACATTGCAGGTAGGGTGACCAGACGTCCTGATAAAATCAGGACCATCCTGATATTTGGGTGGTTGTCCTGCGTCCCAATCGATCTTTGGTCGGGATGCAATTTGTCCCGATATTTTGCTCCGCCGGCAGCACTGTTGTTTTTTTTTTCTCCGCTGGCGGACCACCCCACCATGTGCCCCGATATTTTCTTCATCTCATCTGGTCACCCTAACTGCAGGCCACAGAACATCATCCACCAACTCCTGTTGTAGGCCCATATTGTCTGGCTGAGTTACTGAAGTCTTCAAATCTTGACTGAAATATTTCAAGTTACAAAGACCCGAACATTTATTCTAGTTCAAAACCAGCAAGTGACCTACATCCCACACTGCAGAGAAAGGCAAAATAAGTAAGTAAATAAATAAATAAATAAATAAAACCCCATGGTCTCTTCCAATCTGGGGGGAATTCTTCTCCAACCTCAAATATCATGATCAGTTAGACCCTGAGCATATAGTCAAGACCCACCAGCCAGACACCTGGGGAAAAGTTCTCGGTAGTATCTCAAAGCTGTCCCCAGATAGTATTCCACCGATAGTTATTAGGAGATGTTTGCTAACATCAGTCACAGATGGGCTGTATGCTATTGTAGGCAACCTCATCATACCATCCCCTCCATAAACTTATCAAGCCCTGTCTTAAAACGAGTTAGGATTTTTGCCCCCACTACTCCCCTTGGAAGGCTGTTCCAGGACTTCACTTCTTTGATAGTAAGAAACCATCTAATTTTAATGCTAAACTTATTGTGGGCCAATTTATATCCATTTGTTCTAGTGCCAGCATTGGCCCTTAACTTAAATAGCTCCTCTCCCTTCCTGGTGTTCAGGTGCCAGTTCCTTTAATATTCTTGAATGGAGATTATCTGGGACCCCTGATTTGGTCCCATTAAACTGTTTGAGTTTGGCTTCCACCTCAGATGTGGTACTCTCTACTTCTATATCCTTGTTCCCATTAGCCACCTTGCCACAGTGTGTGTGCAGATCAGTGATCAGAAGAGAATGGGCTTCCATTTTCAATAGAGTGGATTACAGATTGTTGGGATGGAGATGGCTAAGGAAGTTATCCCATGGAATTGTGGGATACTTCTGTCAGACTCTTGGAACCCAAGTCAGGTGGAGCTGCATCTACATTGCAAAGAAATAGGGCTTGGATCCTGGATCCTGGCTTAACGCGAGCTTCGACCCTCCTGCCCTGCAGGGTCCTGAGACCCTGAGTCCAAGCCCTGAGTTAGCACAATTGCAGTGTAGACACAAAGTGGGAGTTAGGCTTGAGCACAAGCTCAAGCTTGGGCTTATATTACAGTGTAGACATGCCCCTTGGAGTCTATATCGCAACAAGGAATGTTTTCTAATCCTTTAGTCGTCCTTGTGGCTCTTCTCTGAATCTTCTCCAGTTTATCAACATCCTTCTTGAACTGTGGGTACCAGAACTGGACACAATATTTTAGCAGTGGTTGCACCAATGCCAAATACAGAAGTAAAATAACCTCTCTACTCTTACTTGAGATTCCCCTGTTTATACAGTCCAGGATCGCATTATCTCTTTTGGTCACAGAATCACATTGGGAGCTCATGTTCAGCTGATTATCCACCACAACCCACAAATCTTTTTCAGAGTCACTGCTTCTCAGGATAGAGTCCCCCATCATGTAAGTATGAACTATATTCTTTTTTTGTCGATGTATATATTTACATTTATATTTACATTTAAAATGCATATTTTTGCTTGTGCCAAGCAATCCAGATTGATCTATATCACTGACCTCTCCTCTTCATTATTTATCACTCCTCTAATTTTTGTGTCATCTGCAAACTTTATAAGTAATTATTTTGTTTTCTTCCTGGTCATTGATATGAATGTTAAATAGCATAGGGCCAAAATACATTTCCTGAAGGACCCTACTGAAAACACAGCTGCTCAATGATGATTTCCCATTTATAATTACCTTTTGAGACCTATCAGTTAGCCAGTTTTTAATCCATTTAATGTGTCACATTCATTTTATATCACTCTAGTTTTTTAATCAAAATGTTGTGCGATACCGAGTCAAGTGCCATACTGAAGTCTAAGTATATTATGCCCACACTATTACCTTTATCAACCAAACTTGTAATCTCATGAAAAAAGATATCAAGTTAGTTTGATAGGATCAATTATCCATAAACCGAAGTGTGATGCAGATGACAGCTCTTGCCAAGTCTGTAGGCGTCAGCTGAGGGCTGACAAGTTCATAGCTGAAAACCAGATCAGATCACCTATAAGTTAATATTGTTCATGACAGGTGCTGAGCTTGCAAAAATATGTTTAGTGTTTAGACTCCGTGAAATGCTTTTACGTTGCTCCATACATTAATCTTACTTGAGCTGTCCATATTATATGCTACAAGATAACATATAAGTTTGTTTTATAATTGTAAAAATGCCTGCTCTGAATTTGTGAAGTCAGATGGGAAAAGTGGCTCTCCACACCCATCCAGGAAGACTATAAAAATTAAGTGGGACATTGTAGAACAAAAGCTTTGTTGATTGATTGCCCCATCCACCCATGAAGAAGTACATCAGTTTAAATACTGGAAGAGGGAAATAAGGGAAATAAAGATAGTGGGCATGAAGATTTTTTATCACTTTGCTGTTTGGATTCTTACAAGGGCTGGAGCTAAGATAGAAAAAGCAGAGATTCCACAGGGTTGATGTAAAAAAGGGTTGCCAACTTTCTAGTCACACAAAACCAAACACTCTACCCCTGCCCCTTCCCCGATCCCCCCCACCCCCTTGTACCCCCCCCCCCACTCACTACATTCCCCCTCCCTAGGTGGCTTGCTTTCCCCACCCCCACTCACTTTCTCTGGCCTGGGACAGGGGGTTGGGGTGTGTGTGGGAGGGTGAGGATTCTAACTGGGGGTGCAAGCTCCAGGGTGCGGCCAGAAATGAGGGGTTCAGGGTGTGGGAGGGAGCTCTGGGCTGGGGAAGGGAGTTAGGGTGCAGGAGGGGGTGAGGGCTCCAGATGGAGGTGCAGGCTCTGGAGTGGGGCTGGGGATGAGGAGTTTGGGGTGCAGGAGGGGACTCCAGGCTGGGAGGTGGGGATGAGGGATTTGGAGTGAGGGAGGGGCTGTGGGTTGAGGCAGGGGTGAGGGCTCTGAGCTGGGGTGCTGGCTCTGGGTGAGGCTGGGGATGAGGGGTTTGGGGTTTAGGAGGGGGCTGCAGGCTAGGGGGGTAGTGCCAAGGGATTTGGAGTATGGGAGGGGGCTGCGGGTTGAGGAAGGGGGATGGGGTGCAGGAGGGAGGAAAGGCTCTGGGATGGGGCCAGGGATGAGGGGTTCAGTGTGTAGAAGGGGCTCTGGGCTGGGGGTGCAGGATCTGGGGTGGGGCTGGAGATGAGAGGTTTGGGGTGCAGGAGGGTGCTCTGGGATTGGGACCACTCGGGGCTAGGGCAGGGGGTTGGGGCTCGGGGTTGGGTTGTGAGCTTACCTCAGGCAGCTCCCGGTCAGTGGCACAGCATGGGGGCTAAGTCAGGCTGCCTTCCCATCTTGGCACTGTGCTGCAAGCGCCCCGGAAGCAGCCAGCAGGTTCAGGTCCTAGGTGGAGGGGCCAGGAGGCGCAACACACTGCTCTCACTTGCAGGCACAGCCCTCCCTCAGCAGTGCGAAGCCGGTGCTCGGGGTGTGGGCAGCGCACGGAGCCCCATGGCCCCCCTGCCTAGGAGCTGGACCTGCTGGCTGCTTCCGGGGTGCAGCGCGGACCCAGGATGGGTAGGGACTAGCCTGCCTTAGCTCCGCAGCACTGCCAACCAGACTTTTACTGGTCCCTTTTTGACCAGGTGTTCCAGTCGAAAACTGCTCACCTGGTCACCCTACCCAAAAAAGACATTCAGTGCTGACAGATTATTACATCTCTGTCATCTTTTGAATCACAGACTGAAACTCAGTTGTGTATATATATATAACTCTTTCTTACTTTGTGAACTGGTCACAGATTCATCCTGATTTCTAGGAATGTACTTATTTTTTGGTAGAGTTAATGGACAATTTTTGAAATTTTCAACGTTTTTTATGACAATTTGGGGCAAAACTTTTTTGAATTGTTTATTATTATTTTTTCTTGTTTTTACTAGCTTATAGAGTAGAGCCAATTTTTCAAAAAATTGCTATTTCAAATAAATGCTTTTAAAAGAGTTTTTTTCACTGCATTTTTCTACCTTTTCTGCTCATATCCTTTCCCAAACAATTTGTGCAAAACCACATTTCCACTTAAACTTTTCAACTGTTCATTATTTGTGTTGTGTGACTGTGCACCTAAATTAAATGGGGTTGTTTCTTTTCCCTAACCAAATGACTGAAACTTTTAAAATAAGAGATTTAGAATAGAAGAATAGCAAGAAACACACTTTCTGGTAAGAATGATAATTTGAGCTAAAATTTGTGAAACTTTGTGTAATGCAGACCCATAAATAACAGCAAACTCAATTCCCCTGCTAGAGGTGGTCAATATATTTAAAATGAAATATTAATTGAAAACTGGCCTTTTTCCAAAAATAAGATTTTTCAAAAAAATTAATTTTCATTATTAATGAAACCTGAAAAAAAAACTTTTTCTGTTTTCTTTTTTCCACTCTTGCAATTTTTTTTCTTTTTCTCCTTCCTTCCTTCCTTCCTTCCTTCCTTCCTTCCTTCTTCAATGACAAAATACAAAGAAGGTAATAGAGGTTGGTGGAGAAAAGGTAGAAAAAGAAAAAAGGATAAACAAAAAAAAGAACATTTGTATATTTAATTTAAAACATGAATGTTTTTGAATAAATGAAAAAAATAATTCTTTTTTTAAATGTACAGGACAAAAAATTACACCTTTTTTGAATGTTTGTTAAAAAACATTATAAAATGTTGACCAGTTCTTCTCACTGAACTATGTTAAAATATTTGCAAATCATGTTTTTGTAATATTCAGACAGCTCTGTTTGCTACCACACGCCAATCACTAAAAGCCTGTAAATATATTTTCCCAGGGTAATATTTTGAGAAAGTGTCTGATAATGACTAAATGACTTTTACACAACAGCAAAAAAATGTATTAACTGGGTTCAGTGCCCTTTGTCATTTTATCCTGCTTTAAGACCACATTTTATTTATGAAATACAGTTAATTTAACAGGGATCAATTTGTGCACATCAGTTCTCCACAGTCATGTTAGTCTATTAACACTTTGGTTTAAAGGTTATGTGCATATGTGTGTGAATTGATGGTGTTCTTTTGTATCATGTAATATACTGAGGAATTAATTTTCAAAAATGTCTACTAATTTTGAGTGCCCGATTTGACACTCCTAGAGCCTACACTTTCAGAGTACTTAGTATTTTTTATAACTTTTCACGTTCAAAGCACAGCTCCAGTTGACTTTCATTACAGGTTTGAGTACTCCGCACTTCTGCAAATAAGACCCCAAATGTCTCATGTTGAGCACCTCAGAAAATGAGGAACACATAGTGAGTGGCCATTGGGGAAAAGTCTGGTTTATATGACTTGCCTAACCTCAAATAGGAACTCCATGGCAGAGGCAGGGACAGAATTCATTTACTCAGGGTGACATTCAACTCTTTTAGCTGTAAGACAATTCATTCTCTTCCTGCAGTCCCCTGCCTCATTCACTCCACATCTTCCAACTTCAGAAACAAACGATGTTGGGCTTCTACAGACAATAGCCACATTCACTCCATGACTCGATTAATTTCCAGAGCCATGTCCATCCTGTGCACTGAATGAGGCAAGAATCCTATGTGACCATGTATTTAAAGATGATATGATAATGCATACCTATGAGAGGGCTGAATCCTAGCATTTCCTAATTTTTGAATACTTGACTTTGCAACATTAACATTCTTTTAACTTATCTTTTGAAGGAAATATTACATTTACCATCACTCAGAGGGGTAGCCGTGTTAGTCTGGATCTGTAAAAAGTAACAACGAGTCCTGTGGCACCTTAAAGACCAACAGATGTATTGGAGCATAAGCTTTCGTGGGTGAATGCCCACTTCATCAGATGCATTCACCCATGAAAGCTTATACTCCAATACATCTGTTAGTCTTTAAGGTGCCACAGGACTCTTTGTTCCAAAATATTTAGTTTTTAATCATTTCAATAAAATATTAATCTGAATTTCCTTATCAATATATTTGCCTTATGGGAGCTGTAGTTCAGGGCCCCTATTTTTTCTGTGAGGACTACATCTCCTATAATGTAATTCAGTTTCTCTGTCAGTAAGATACATGGTGCAGCATGGAAGTCACATGATTCTAGATGCATTGTGGGAAATGTAGTCCAGCTATGGAGCTTGGTTTATAGAGAAGCCCAATCTCCTGAGCTACAACTCCCACGAAGCAATGTACCACTAGGGAAAAATGGAGCGTAATATTGAAGTAACTCAAAATGAAGCATTTCGGGTCAGTTTGATAAACAAATAAAATATTTGGGGAGTGCTGAAATGTTTTGTTATGATCACAAATATGAAAATGTTTCATTTCAACATTTCTGAAGTGACTTTTCAGAATTTCTATTTCACAACAAATTTGGAAATGTCTACTTTTTGTCCTGTTTGGGAGAGAATCAAAGGCTGGAATTTCCTGTCAGATTGTTCAGTTATATTCATAAGAACATAAGAATGGCCATACTAGGTCAGATCAAATGTCCATCAAGCCCAGTATCCTGTCCTCTGACAGTGGCCAATGGCAGGTGCTCCAAAGGGAATGAACAGACAGGTTATCATCGAGTGATCCATGCCCTGTCACACAATCCCATCTTCTGGCAAACAGAGGCTAGGGACACCATTCCTGCCCATCCTGGCTAATAGCCATTGATGGACCTATCTTTCGTGAATCTATCTAGCTTCCTTTTGAACCCCATAATAGAACTGGCCTTCACAACACCCTCTGGCAAGGAGTTCCAGAGGTTGACAGTGTGTTGTGTGAAAAAATACTTTCTTGTGTTTGTTTTAAACCTGCTACCTATTAATTTCATTTGGTGGCCCCTTGTTCTTGTATTATGAGAAGGAGTAAATAACACTTCCTTATTTACTTTCTCTATATCACTCATAATGTTATAGACCTCAATCATATCCCCCCTTAGTCGCCTCTTTTCCAAGTTGAACAGTCCCAGTCTTACTAATCTCTCCTCAGATGGGCCATTCTATACCCCTAATCATTCTTGTTGCCTTTTTCTGAACCTTTTCCAATTCCAATATATCTTTTTTGGGATGGGGTGACCACATCTGCATGCAGTATTCCAGGTTTGGGCATACCATGGATTTATATAAAGGCAATATGATATTTTCAGTCTTATTATCTATCCCTTTCCTGATGATTCCCAACATTCTGTTTGCGTTCTTCACTGCCGCTGCACATTGAGTGGATGATTTCAGAGAACTATCCACAATGACTCCAAGATCTCTTTCTTGAGTGGTAACAGCTAATTTAGACCCCATCATTGTATGTGTATAGTTAGGATTATGTTTTCCAATATGCATTACTTTGCATTTATCAACATTAAATTTCATCTGCCATTTTGTTGCCCAGTCACCCAGTTTTGTGAGATCCTTTTGTAGGTCTTCGCAGTCTGTCTGGGATTTAACTATCTTGAGTAGTTTTGTATCATCTGCAAATTTTGCCATCTCCCTGTTTACTCCTTTTTCCAGATCATTTATGAATATGTTAAATAGGACTGGGCCCTATACAGACCCCTGGGGGACACCACTATTTACCTCTCTCCATTGTGAAAACTGACCATTAATACCTACCCTTTGTTTCCTTTCTTTTAACCAGTTACCAATGTATGAAAGGTTTCAGAGTAGCAGCCGTGTTAGTCTGTATCTGCAAAAAGAACAGGAGTACTTGTGGCACCTTAGAGACTAACAAATTTATTTCAGCATAAGCTTTCATGGGCTACCACTCACTTCTTCAGATTCATCCATGAAAGAACCTTCCCTCTTATCCCATGACTGCTTATTTTGCTTAAGACCCTTTGGTGAGGGACCTTGTCAAAGGCTTTCTGAAAATCTAAATACACTATATCCACTGGATCTCCTTTGTCCGCAGGCTTGTTGACCCCCTCAAAGAATTCTAATAGATTGGTGAGGCATGGTTTCCCTTTACAAAAACCATGTTGACTATTTCCCAACAAATTATGTTCATCTATGTGTCTGACAATTTTATTCTTTACAATAGTTTCAACCAATTTTCCCAGTACTGAAGTGAGGCTTACTGGCCTTACTGATGCTTACTTGGTGTCACATTAGCTATCCTCCAGTTATTTGGTACAGAAGCTGATTTAAATGATAGGTTACAGATGACAGTTAGTAGTCCTGCAATTTTACATTTCAGTTTCTTCAGAACTCTTGGGTGAATACCATCAGGTCCTGGAGATTTATTACTGTTAATTTATCAATTTGTTCCAAAACCTCTCTAATCATACATCAATTTGGGATAGATCCTCAGAGCTGTCACCAAAAAGAATGGCTCAGGTTTGGGAATCTCCCTCACATCCTCAACAGTGAAAACCGATGCAAAGAATTCATTTAGTTTCTCCACAATGACCTTATTGTCTTTGAATGCTCCTTTAACATCTCGATCTTCCAGTGGCCCCACTGGTTGTTTAGCAGGCTTTCTCCTTCTGATGTATTTTAAAAAAATTGCTATTTCTTTTGGAGACTTTGGCTGGCTGTTCTTCAAATTCTTTTTTGGTCTTTCTAACTATAGTTTTACACTTCATTTCCCATAATTTATGCTCTTTTCTATTTTCCTCATTAGGATTTATCTTCCACTTTTTAACTAACAGAGATACCCAATCCAAAGAGGAGCTGCAGTTATGAAATGTGTCTCTGATACACGCCTGAGTAACTTGGACCAAAACCTCAACCAATGTGAACTGGTGTCACACTTCCTGAAGGCTACCACCCCCATGGTTAGCGTATCTAGATAGGTTATGTGGGCTAATGGCAACAGAGCTCTATCATGATATATTTACTATTTACACAATATATCAAATACAGCTATTTTACACAAAGAATCCTTATGTACTCTACCAAGAAAACTATTCCAAAGATATAGAGCTGTGCCCACTATGCCATTGCTTTACATACTGATTCTTTGACAAAACACCACTGTAGATCATATTAAATCCTCTATAACTGCTTCCATCATACATTAGAGACTGCTTGGATTTACCGCTGTGGTTGAAAAATGTGACAGTTCCACAAAGGATTACTTCTGAATGTAGATTCTTCACAGGAATATGCCCCACCTCCGGGTTTTAAAGTCTCTAAGATATTTATTTAAATAGATACAGAAATGACAGCTGATCTCCAAGAAAGGTTCTTAATACAAAAAAAGAAATCTAGCTCACCTGGGCTCAATGAAAACTTCTCCCCTTGTTGGACACAGTATTTTATATAAACTCAGGTACAGGTACGAGAATAGCCACAACACACTGAAGCATCATAGAGCATTTTTAACCTTAAATCAGAATTTACTGGATCTACAATCCTTGTTTTCAGGAGGCACCTTCCCTACTTAGACATTCTAGAAAATCCCACTAGGTGCCCATCTGCATCTTTAGGTACCTAAATACCTTTAACAGTCTGGTCTTAGGCTCCTAAAGGCCAGATTTTCAAAGGTATTGAGGCGCCTGAAGATGCAAATAGATGCCCAACTACCTCTGAAAATCTGTGGCTAAGCACCTAAGCCCCTTCTGAAAATGGGACTCAGGCTTCCGAATCACTTAGGTGCTTTTGGAAATTGTACCACAATTCCCTGCTGCAATAGCATAAAATGTATTTGCCTCCAGTCATCATCCTAACTAAGGTGTTTTAAACTAGCCTGTGTTTAGCCTTTTTCTTACAATGAAAAGCCGCTTCTCCTACACAGCTGGTGCTTCATCTGAGGCCACTGCAATAACACAGAATGTTTTCCCTCCCAAAATCACAGGTTGCAAACCACTTTGTTTAACAGATGTCTGTCTAAAAAGCTTGCAATTCCTCATGTGCGAATGGAGCTATTAAACCCCAAACCTCATTACACAAATAATGTCCATTTTGATATTTCAGAGTACCTTTCGCAAAGGTGCTCACAAGAGCGTTCTAAATGATCCATAAACACTGGCACACCGTGGGGACAAAACTGAGATTGGGCAATTTGTTTTCACACACTGTTTTCCTTCGAAGGAGAAAGCAATCACAGGGGTCACTGCAGAACCTCCTTCTCACGCAATCTCCCGGCTAAAGCGATTAGCCCCATATAACGGACTAGTCCTGCAAATAAGGACTACTCGGGCGAGTAAGGGCTTTGAAGGAGTGGGTCCTTGGTTTGTACTGTATCTAAACACACACAACAGACACCCTCTCCAGCCAGCCATGTAACTCACAACCATCTCTTGACAATTTCATTTGATTCTGTCTGGCAGTCGTGCCCACTGCCAGCGAAAGGAACGGGCAAGCCAGGTGGAATCAAATAAGAATTGACCCCAAAGTTCAGCCTACCTTGCAGGTCTCATATGTGCTGTCTTCTGTATTTCTGAGTGTCTCCTGTATTCTTTGGAAGTGGAAGGTCTGAAATGTAATGGGAAAGGCTGCTCAGGAAGTATCTGCGGCTTGACAGAGACGGAGCCTCAATTCTTGGGGATAGTTGAGCTGTGGTTGACGGCATGACCTGGGGTGGAAGCGTGGGAAGAAGGCAGTTGTATGCCAGCTTTGTGATTCTGCAGTTCTGGGGCCAGCTAGGGGTGGGTTCAGAGGTAGAACATCCCCAGGGTTGCTCTGTACGAGGGACTGTGAGGCAAGGGGTGGTATTGAGTTTAGACACCACTAATACATCACCATGGATCCTTCTCCCCCTTCCATGCTGGGGGAATTCCCAGCCACTGGGTTTACAGCCCCTTTGCACCATCGGAATGGCACAAAGGAGCCATAAAATCCCAAATAACTGGCCCCAGGAAGTCTAAACAATCATCTGAAGTTCTGCGTGTTCCTTTGGAATGAATCTCAGGGCCATCTGACCACCCCATCCCCAACACACACACATTTTGCCCAAAAGAGTGCTGCCGCCCCATCTCCAGATTATGACTAGTGAAACAAAACCAACTGCACCAGATTTAAGTTCCCTGCATTGTACGATCAGCAGCAGAACCTGAAACACTCTGGATTTCCTGCCCCGGCTCATAATCTGTAATTCAGTACAGCTAATGCAGGGCCCTTTCCTGGGGGGGTGCCAGTGAGCCAGATCCTAAGAGTTGCTGAGCATTGAGGGCCTGATCCAAACCCCACTGAAGAATTTCCATTAGCATCAAGAGGCTTTGGAGTGAGCACCTGCAACTCCCAGTGAAATCAATGGCCCAGATCCTTCAATGTGAGTTGACTTGAAGTCAGGCCACTGGGAGTTTTGCCCAAATAGGGCGTGAAGTCAGGATCTGGCCTACTGGTATCTGCAAGTATTCTTCAGGTGCTCAGAAGCGGTAGGATCAAACCATTTGATGTCTCCTGGAGTTGAGGCTGATAAACCCTGTATAGGGTTGGGTCCATAAACTATATGCTGTAATGCACATGCAATCCTGTATATATTGGTAAAACTTACTTTTCAGCTGAAACAATGGCTAAGGAACACAATAGAGGTATCTGCCAACAAAGGGAACAGCTAATTCATCTGTTGCTGAACACTCTTTGCAGATGTAATCACAATGTTTCCTGCCTAGGATTATTGGCATAGAGCTAGTAAATGTATCCCCTAGAGGAGGAAACACACTGTAAATAACTTCCCTTTAAAGAGGGAGGCATATTGGATTTTTACACTAGACAATGTGAGCTCTGGTTAAATACTGAGTGATGGGTAGGCCTCTTTGCATCCAGCAACGCTTCAGATTCATCCTGTATTTTTGCATTAATTAATATAATGACACCGGACATAACCCTCTGTCCACAGTTTCCTCATTCCTTTTTTAAAAGCCTTTTCAGAATATTTACAAATTTAAAAAGAAGAAATCCCATGACCCTGAAGTTTCTGAAGATACTGCCTCCTACCCTCCTCCATTACCTTATCAGTCCAGTAAGTCTCCATGACCCAAGGGAAAGGGGCATGACCACGGTGATGGTGTGTTTGGCTGAACTCATGGCTGTTCCCATGTTACTAGCCAGCTGAATTTAATGAAGCTGCAAGCGACATTGAGACTAGACCAGCACAAAGATGCAGGAGGTGTAAATGTGGCTTAAATCTGCCTTTATGTCACACTGGGTGCAGCAGGGCTGGAGCCAAGGATCTGCCCCTGTTTGCCAGGCAGGGTGTGCTACTTCAAACCCCGCATCAGCAGCTCAGAGCTCTCTAATTGATTGACTGATTGATTGCACTTGTCTGGTTCAGACACAGCCTATTTTAAGCGTTGATGTCTGAGCCATCTGCTTGTGTAGCTATGATCTGTGAGTGTCGTGCAGACATGTGAGAGTGAACCCACATCAGTGCCAAGATAAATCACAATGACACCATCTCACCCCTACAGTATTTTTTCACAACATCAAGACGGTCTAGTGTAACAACCCAAGGTGACCTAGAATTTCACAGCGGTCACTTTGCTGTACACTCCACAGCCACTCATATCTTCATGCTGGAAGTGGGGATAGAACCTAGTTCCTCCTCCTTCAAAAGGTGCCATGCTTCCCAGCTGAGTTAGAGGAGAATTTTTTAGTGTGTGGAAGTGTAGGGCCTATGACATGCAGCATTTGTAGCTATCTGAGGGATTTCTATGGCTGCCCATCACCCTAACATCTAAGTGCCTCGTCATCTTTGGTGTATTTATCCTCACAACAGCCTTGTGAGGTAGGGAAGGATTATTGTCCCCATTGTACATAATGAGGCACAGAGAGACTAAGTGACTTGCCTAAGGTCACACAGAGAGTGCTAGGACACTGTCTGCAGGTCTCCCAAGTCCTCAGCTAACACAAAACCCTGGCCCATTCTTCTTCTCTGCTCTGGCAGCTTCCAGTTCTGCTCCTGTTACACCCAGGGCAGTGTCACATATACACCTGAGGGAATTCATTACATTATGAAATATTAAAATCAATATTTTTCTCCTAAATCTTCCCTTCTCGCCCCCCCCCCAAAATAATTGCCATTTTTTTCTAAAATGTCATGAAAAGCTCCTGTTTTCCCTATTCCACCGGTAAAGTGAAACTATATTAGTTAATTGAATTATGTCCTTGCAAACATGAATGCTTAGTTGTTATTTATTATTGTTGTAATTATTATTATTATTATTAGCTTTATTTTATTTATAAAAGCATACACCTTTTGATCACCTTATTCATGTATATTTCAGCCCAGCTGGTGGTGAAAGGGAGTGTGTGCCTGCTTTTGGAATAAATTACCTTCCATATTCATGCTAATGAACCTGGGGAATCCCTTTCTTTCAACATAAGGGATTACTCAGTCTCTAGATAACTCTCCAATCTAGAATATTATGCAGGATGCAAAGGTCAATTACAATTGCTGGCTAATTGTGTTTTCTTGTCCTGAACTGAGCTTAAACAATGGAATGAATACTCAGGCAATTAATATTTTAACCTACATTGAAAATTTGAAAAAAAAAAAGCACTGGGACACAGAATGCCCCAGATGTATGGAAATGTTCATCATCAACCAGACGAAATACCTTATCTAACCCCCCACGGTAACAATGATTAGGCCAGATTCTCATTTACACTAGGCCCATTTGCACCACTCTGACAGTGTACTGGAGGCTTAGCATGGCCACACGTTACGTTTACACTTAGGGTACGTCTACACTATGGGATTATTCCGATTTTACATAAACTGGTTTAGTAAAACAGATTGTATAAAATCGAGTGCACGCGGCCACACTAAGCACATTAATTCGGTGGTGTGCGTCCACGGTCCGAGGCTAGCATCGATTTCTGGAGCGTTGCACTGTGGGTAGCTATTCAGTAGCTATCCCATAGTTCCCGCAGTCTCCCTCGCCCCTTGGAATTCTGGGTTGAGATCCCAGTGCCTGATGGGGCAAAAATCATTGTCGCAGGTGGTTCTGGGTAAATGTCGTCAGTCACTCCTTCCTCTGGGAAAGCAACGGCGGACAATAATTTCGCGCCCTTTTTCCCTGGATTGCCCTGGCAGACGTCATAGCGTGGCAACCATGGAGCCTGTTTTGCCTTTTGTCACTGTCACCGTAGGTGAACTAGATGCCGCTGACAGAGGCGATTCAGCAGTGCTACACAGCAGAATTAATTTGCTTTTGCATGATAGCAGAGACAGACAGTTATCAGCCGTTCTGTACCATCTGCTTCCATTGTAAATTAGCAATGAGATGATGATTACCAGTCCTTCTGTACTGTACTGTCTGCTGCTGTCATGGGTGCCCCTGGCTGAGGTCGGCCGGGGGCGCAAAAAACAAAAATGGGAATGACTCCCCTAGTCAATCCCTCCTTTTTGGTATTTAAAAATAGAATCAGTCCTGCCTAGAATATGGGGCAAGTGTACTAGAGAACCAGTGTATCAGAGAACCAGAGAGCACAGCCACTCCGTGTCAGATCCCGCAGAAATGATGAGCTGCATGCCATTCACAGGGGGTGCCCCTGCAACAACCCCACCTGTTGCTTCCCTCCTCCCCCAGCCTTCCTGGGCTACCGTTGCAGTGTCCCCCCATTTGTGTGATGAAGTAATAAAGAATGCAGGAATAAGAAACAGTGACTTGTTAATGAGATAAAATGAGAGGAAGGCAGCCTCCAGCTGCTATGATAGACCAGACAGGACAGCAGTGTGTGGGAGAGGAGCCCAGCATCCCGCTGCTATGATAGTCCAGGCAGTACAGAATCTTTTCTTTACACATGAAGGGCGGGGGCTGATGGAGCTCAGCCCCCTGTTGCTATGATGAAGACAGTTACCAGCCGTTCTATACCATCTACTGGGAATGACCAGGAGTTTTTTACCCAGATGCCCCTGGCCCACCTCACCTGAAGCCCGCCAGAAGCACTCACGGGCTGATGATGAGGATGGATACCAGTCCTTCTGCACTGCACCATCTGCCACAAGGCTGATGATGATGACAGATATCAGTCATACTGCACCATCTGCCACCAGGGAGGGGGAAAGAGGATTCTGCAATTCACTGCCGCAGCATCGCGTCGACCAGCAGCATTCAGTAGACATAGGGTGACATTTAAAAGAGTCAAGAGACGATTTTTTCCCCTTTTACTTCTGGGGGTGGGGGTGGGGGGTAAATTGACGAGCTATGCCCTGAACCACCCCGGACAATATGTTTGATCCTACAGGCATTGGGAGCTCAGCCAAGAATGCAAATGCTTTTCGGAGACTGCAGGAACTGTGGGATAGCTTGAGTCCTCAGTCCCCCCTCCCTCCCTCCATGAGCGTCCATTTGATTCTTTGGCTTTCCGTTACGCTTGTCACGCAGCACTGTGCTGAGTCCCTGCTGTGGCCTCTGTCTGGAGATCTTTTAAAAGTGCTTTGGAATTTCGTCTTCTGTAACGGAGCTCTGATAGAACAGATTTGCCTGCCCTTACAGCAATCACATCCGTACGGTCCATGCTGGAGCTCTTTTTGGATTTGGATTTCGGACTGCATCGCCACCCGTGCTGATCGGAGCTCCACGCTGGGCAAACAGGAAATGATATTCAAAAGTTCGCGGGGCTTTTCCTGTCTACCTGGCCACTGCATCCAAATTCAGATTGCTGTCCAGAGCGGTCACAGTGGTGCACTGTGGGATACCGCCCGGAGGCCAATACCGTCAATTTGCGGCCACACTAACCCTAATCCGATATGGTAATACCGATATTAGCGCTACTCCTCTCGTTAGGGAGGAGTACAGAAACCAGTTTAAAGAGCCCTTTATATCGATATAAAGGGCCTCTTAGTGTGGACGGGTGCGGCGTTAAATTGGTTTAACGGTCCTAAAATCGGTTTAAACGCGTAGTGTAGACCAGGCCTGAGTTAAGGGCCAGCGCAGTGCAAAGGGACCTTAATGTAAATAAGAATCAGGCTCATTATTATTACTTGTGGTCTGGTAGTGCAATGTTTCCTATATTTTTTAAAAGTTGTCTCCCCCTTCAGGGATCTAAACCCAACCACATCCCCCTTAAGTCTGTCATGTTATTAAAGCCATACCCACCTTTATGGATATGTTTTGCACTGTAACTAGTCCTTTCCCTGCCCCAGTCGTTAGGATACCCTGCCATAGATCTTCACAATATAATTCTTCCTCTCTTTATTTACTTTGCTTTGATGAGCAGTGAAAGACGTAACAAAAAAGTCTCATCACTGGCATCAGAGTTACTGCTTATTGAAATAACGGGGAGCGTTCACACTTCCAACCTATTGTTTCAGCCTTTCAGCAGATTCAGGCAGACTTGTCTGCATCACTTACATGGGGTCATTTTGAAGGATTGCGGACAACAGCTAGACATTTAGGACCAGCATTTTATAGGTACATAGAGACTCCAATGGGAGTTAGGTACCTAGATGCTTTTGGAAAATCCCACGAGGTGCCTATCTGCATCCTTAGGCACCTAAATACCTTTAAAAAGCTGCCCCTTCCTTTTTTTTTTAATGAAAGCTGAGATTCCGAAGAACAGTTAGGAGGTCTGCTAAGACCTCTCCCTGGCTAGTCCTTTGTGGCCCTGAAGGAGGGACCCCACACTTCAGGAAAGCGTAATAATATCTAGAAGCCCCAGCTAACATGATGACTCCGTTTTGGTTCTTAGACACACAACCAACCTTCTAGGGTATTTCCAAGGCACCTTTCACCTTGTCATAAACATACAGCTAAAGGTAGCATAAAATCTCTCTTTACCCTGTAAGGGGTTAATTCCTCTTTTACCTGTAAAAGGTTAAGAAGCTCAGGTAACCTAGCTGACACCTGACCAAAAGGATCAATAAGGGGACAAGATACTTTCAAATCTGGGGGTGGGGGGGAGGCTTTGTCTGTCTGTTCTGTGGGCTTTTGTCGGACACAGATCAAGGAAACAAGCAATCCAACTCCTATAAAGTTAGTAAGTATTTAGCAAGGAAATGTGTTAGTTTACTTTTATTTTGGCTTGTGTTTTTCTTTGTGTAAGAGGGAGGTTTATGCCTGGTTTTGTAACTTCAAGGTTTTGCCTAGAGGGGAGATCCTCTGTGTTCTTGAGTCTTTTGTTATTCTGTAAAGTACTTACCATCCTGATTTTACAGAGGTGATTCTTTTACTTTTTCTTTAATTAAAATTTTTCTTTTAAGAACCCAATTGATTTTTCATTGTTTTAAGATCCAAGGGTTTGGGTCTGTATTCACCTGTACCAATTGGTGAGGATATTATTCTCCAGCCTCCCCAGGAAAGGGGGTGTAGGGGTTTGGGGGGATATTTGGGGAAGGTAGGGCTACAAGTGGCCCTCCCTGAATGTTTGTTTAAATCACTTGGTGGTGGCAACGTTACTTAATCCAAGGTAAGAGAGAAATTGTGCCTTGGGGAGTTTTTAACCTAAGATGGTAGAAATAAGCTTAGGGAGTCTTTCATGTGGGTCCCCACATCTGTATCCTAGTGTTCAGAGTGGAGAAGGAATCTTGGTAGCCAAACACAACTAAGGAAAAAGGATTAAAATCTATTATAAATTATCTTATTTCTTTCTGTTTACCCAAGCATGGGGGTGTCAAGTAACTCCAGATTTAGCCAGGTGTAACCCGAGAGCAGAAATATGTACAGTCTTATACTCCAGAGAATAACGTGTACTGCCTGAGGTAATCAAAAATGGCAGACTCAGTGAGTGTGAATGGAGCAGATTGGAGGATAAAGAAAGGAAAGGAAATTGAGTGTGAGAAGGCTGTTAGAACAACAACTATAAATACTTCTTACCTGATTCAAGAAAGGAACAAAATAAAAACAAAAAACTCCAACCAGTCACAGATGGAGATAAGATAAGTGATGTGTTCACTTAGATGAGAATGCGATAATGCCAGCTGTTAGTCGATAATTTCAACAGGGGAAATATTGTTATGACAATAAACCTCTTGATTACTCAATTAAAAGGAAACCCAGGATTTTAATTATTTTCTTCTTTTCTTTATTAAGGAAGATAAGAAAATTAAGGAAGGGAGATGTAACCTTTCTGAAAAGAAAAAAAAATCACAGCTCAGTAAAGATCATAATGACTTCTTCAAAAGCTGTGGGAACTTTAGGCAATTGTTCATGACATCCTTTTCCTTCACTTAATTGCAGTTAATGGAATTTATAGTTTATTCTACATAAAGTGAGCACCAGACAACCATTCTGCTCTGATGAGAAGAGCCAGTCAACATTTTTCACACATGTTTTTGTAGAAAAGTTGTCCTTTAAAAAAAAATCTGTACTTTCACAGAGTAATCAACATGGTCAAATGTTTCTAATTTTCGCCATATTTTCTACCATATTATTTTACTGATCTTTTCAAGACCATTTTTACTGAAATCATTTCAGAAAGCATTATTGAAATATGCCATTTGCTCACTCAGAATTGAAATGAAAAAATTTCCAAAACTATTTAGAGAACAAGTAATGAAAATCTCAGGAGAAATAGAATGAGAATGTCCCCAGAATGGAAAAGGGGTGGATTTCAAAGCACATGAAACAAAGAACTTCAGCATTTGTAAATGTGTCATGAAATGACTTTCTCGTTTCCCAGCCCACTCTACTACTTTGTGGTTGAGCACTAGGGCCTCATTTTTACTTGCTAGGCACCCTCATCCATTTGGGAGATAGAAGCCAACTACTCCCCAAAGCAGGTGCAGGGGGAATATATCTTTTCTAATCTCTGCTACCCATGGTGGTGCTGCACTCCAGGGCACTGAGGGTTTGAGATCGTGCTCAGTCATTGCATGAGGGGGGCAGGAGAGCTCAATGAAGACAGGATACCTCCTGAACACCCCCTCACTTCTGCATTCACCCAGCACCAAGGCACAATCAGGCCCTTCATTTATAAGGTCAAATGGCGAATGCCTCTTTCTCCAAACAAGCCTTCCCTTGCATTATCTGGATACTGATAATATCTTACATAAGCTACAAACCCCACCTTGTAGGATCCCGCAAAACTGTACCAAAGACATGATGGCTGAAATTACGCTCATGTTCGTTTTCTGCTCACTGTTATTAATAATCACTGATATAATTTCCCCAACCAAACCCCCCAAATGTGGCAAATTTAGTGTTAAAGTTTCTTACCAGATTGGCCTGTTACTTTGGGGTATGCTCATTTATTTGGGTTACTCTTCTGGGGAGGTGGGGGGTTCGGTAATTCTATCAATGTACTGCTTGTGTCACCTGTGTTCTCATACTTAGCTCTATTTCTCCCTTCTGCAAGTTCCCTCCCAATGGAGCTATCCTGCAGGACCTATGTTCCCCAGGGCTGGGTTCCTCCAGCCCCAGAACCAGATGAACACACTCACACACATTAACAGAGCATGTCTGAGCAGACCGGGTCAGTCAGCACTCCCAAGCTGACCCTTTATATGTCCCTGGACTCAGCAGGCTGGGTCAAACAGCTCTTCCAAGCAGCCACTTTCATATGCCATGGGCACTGCGCCGGAATAGAGTACACCTGAGCAGGCTGGGTCGAGCAGCACTTCTAAGCTGTCACCCTCCTATGCCACAGGTTCAGCACGTCCCTATCCCCACTTTCATGTTACAGTTGTTCTGGTAGTAACCCACTTGATGAGCAAACCCCAGAGGATTTTTGGGCGCTACAGGGATCCTTAGCTTAGGTAAGAGGAGTGTTGCTGCAGAGCAAATGGGGAAGCCAAAAACACAAAAGAGAGTGAGAGAGGGAGGGCAGCAACCAGCTTAACCATAAAAGTTATTTATTGCCCGGTAATAACCATGCAAGGAGAGCCAAACAAACAAAACAGTTACAATATTAAATCTAGGTTAAATTTGATTACAAAAAGTCTTGTTTAGAAAACTACACCTGATCACACAAGTTAGAGTTAGAAAGTTATACCTTGAATAGAAAAACAAAACAAAACAGAGAGAGAAAGAGAGGGAGAGAGAGGGACGAAGAGTTGGGTTCTCACCACTCCGTGAAGCTTGAACGGGTTGGGGTTCCCAAGTGGTGGTGGTAGCTGAGGGTCTGGAGTGCTGGAGACAGGCAGAGCCCCCAGCACAATCAGTCAGGAGAAGATGAAGTCTCAATGGAACTGATGCAGATTTTGGATCCAGGCATCAGAACACTTGCTTGAGTGTGGGCAGGGGTCCCCGCAGGGAAACAACCATGGTTCAAGGGAGAACACTAGATTTATCCATGGGCAAACTGATGGCCCGAGGGAGCACACCAAAGTTGTCTTGTTCAGGCTAGACAATAGGAACCGATCACACCCGGCCATGGGTGGCACTCCCCCGAGGGAGCCCACAATGCAATTAGGCAGATTCAGCACTTTGGATACCAATTAAGGATTTATTACTAGAATTGGTCTGATAACTACTGAGCTGGGTGTGTGCAGGTGGGTTCATGAACAGCTGGAGCAGAGATCCCCCATCATGCAGTGCTTCCCTGCTTTTCTGGTTCTGGAGTTCAGTGCTGTTCTTGCCTTGGAATCTCTGTTCTCCATTCTGAATGCTAATCGAGATTCCTCCTTGTCCCGTCTTCAATGCAAATGAGGCCAGGGGAGTTGCCTTAATCCTGTCACCCTGGTCCAGAGGGGTTCAGGTGTGTCTCCCACTACCTTTTCATTGCTTTTTTGTAAGTCTTTCTTCTGATCAGTTTTGGTTCAAGCAGAGGCTGCGGGGGGATCCTTCATGAGTCAGACAGGCTTTATACTGCACCCTGGTTCCCCAAGAACACAGAGCTGACAGGTAACAAGTTGTTCAAGTGCATTTGGTTACACCAACACAAATACATCAGACCACAACCATCGCAAATTAAGGCAACATTCACACAGCAGCAGGCTCCAAGAATTAGCCTGCTAACATCACCACGTCAACTCGCTCCGGTTTCAAGAGTATTCTCGCCTCTCAATACATACAGAAGAGAACTGAAAATCACACTCACTGGGGACATGTATAAGCATTTGCAGGATTGGGGCCTTTATTTGTCAGAGGTAATGATGGCAGAGCCCAGTGTGATGGCATGTATTTAAATTTCTATCTCACCCATTATTGTAATATCATGTAGGCATCAACTGTTTGTAGAAACATGTTTTTGTATTATGGGAGGGCTCAGATGTTTTTCAACCGAGACTGGGGTCTCATTGTGCTAGGTGCTGTACAAAAATGCAGTAAGATGGTGCATTCCCTAAAGAGTTTACAATCACTATAGCCACTACAAATATTCTTATCTCTGTTTTACAGAATTGAGGCACAAAGGCCTGAATTCAATGGGAGTTAGGTGCCTAAATACATTTGATGGCCTGGGCCAAAGAGATTAAGGGACTTGCCCAAGGTCACATATGATGTCTGTGGTAGAAATGGGAATCAAATTCAGACCGCCTAGGCACCAATCCCATATCTTAGCCAGAGATCCACTGTCCTCTCTACTGTTCATAGATTCTTTTCCTGTAAATGTAAGCAAAAGTATTAAAGGCCTTCATTTGTCATGCCTGATAAATGAATCAGAATGGAAAGGTCATCTGAGCAAGACACAATGGCTGTGTGAACAAATCTTGGATTGTCCCAGTTCATACAGGGAACCATTCTGATTCCATACATACATCTGCATATCTTTACTCTTCTCAGATTGAAATCAGTGTGCATTACTATTAGTGAACAAACCTCAAGGAGAATTTGAAATGCTTTTCATCTAGTCAATTAACCTCCAAAAACAATTGACTGCACTAAGTGGACAATTTCATTCCTGCCTTTGATATGGAAGATATTTCTATGAGGATTAAATAGACTCTCAGTCGAATATAACTATGCTACAATTTCCTGAATGATAATCAGAGATGTTCCTGAGATCTAGTGACCCAGAAGGAGATCAGGTTTAATGAAATAGTTTTAAAGTGATTTTCATTCTTCCTCATTACAGAGAGATGGATTCATAAATGCATGTGTTTCTCTCTTAGCTTATATGGTTTACTGAAAGGTGACTAACCATTGTTTCATGCCTCCTTTTATGATCTCTAAGCAATCAGAGATGACCATGAGTTAGCACTATGCTCTTTGATCCACAGTTTCCAAAGCCATGCATTTATCATTGAGGCAACCAGGTTTGGTCTGCTGAAATGGACCTTTTTATGGGCCTCTTGCAGATGGTGCTGGGTTGGTGCTTTGGTCTGAGCTGATGTTGCTCCAATCTTGCATTAGAGTAGGAGAGAGCAAGTAGATTGCAACTCAGAGCTCCTTTGCCCTTTACTGACTGAGAATTGTAGATGGGGAATGAAAAGAGAAGATCTCACTGGAGCATAGGTGCTGGAATAGGGGTGCTGCAGCACCCCCTGGCTTGAAGTGGTTTCCATTATATACAGGCTTTACAGTTTGGCTCAATGGCTTTCAGCACCTCCACTATAATAATTGTTCCAGCACCCCTGCTTTGGAGTGTATCTGGAGTGTAGAAGACTGATAAGGGAAGCTAAATATACCAGGGAAAAATCCATAGATGGCAGGCTAAAAAGGAGTTTTAAAGTATGTTAGGAACAAAAGAAATCCTAATGATGATGTATTCCATTACTAGATGGAGATGGTAAAATTGTTAATAATGATGCAGAAAAGTCAGAATTGTTTAATAAATATTTCTCTTCTATATTTGGGAAGAAGGAGGAGGATGTATTCATATCATATGAGGTACTTTCTATTCCATTAGTAATTGAGAGAATTTGAGAAAACAGCTATTAGGGATATATTGTTTTTTAAATCAGCAGGCCCAAATAACTCACACCAAAGAGCTATAAAAGAGCTGGCTGTGATGATCTCTGGCCCAGTGATGTTAATTTTCAATTAATATTGGCTTACCACAAGTGTTCCCTCTAATCTTTCCCACACATGTGCAGAGTAATTTTTTTGCATGCACCAATATGGAGGTGATGTTTGACACATCACCTTCATATTGGGGCACATAACAAAATTCCTGTGGTGGGGATGGGGCCGAGGGGCTCGGAGTGTGGGAGGGTGCTCAGGACTGGGGCAGAGGGTTGGAGTGCAGGAGTTTCAGGCTCCGGCTGAGAGTGAGGGCTTTGGGTTGGGGCTGGGGATGAGAGGCTCAGGGATGGGGCAGAGAGTTAGGGTGAAGGGGGTGAAGGCTCTGGCTGGCTCTGGGGTGGGGCTGGGGATGAGGGATTTGGGGTGCAGGAGTGTACTCCGGGGCTATGGCGGGGAGAGAGGACTCCCCTCAGCTCTGTCTCCCTGCAACAATACCTGGGCTGGAGGTCAGAGGCACCTCTTCCCACCACGGCAACTCTGCGGTGGGGGAACAGGATAGGTGCCACTCCCCCGGCCGTGGCAGGTCCAGTCCAGAGCTGGGTTCGGGCCACCACTGTGCTGCTTTGACATTCCTCAGCATGGAGAGCTCACAGAACTGCTCCGGGATGCCACTCCCAGCTGCTGCGGAGGCAATCACAGAACCATACTCAGAGCAGGATACTTTGGGAGAGACGGCTGTGCCAAGCAGAACCGGGGGCTGATGTGGGGGGATGTTCCCCGCCCCCTGCCTTAGAATAGGTGGGCCAGTCTGCTGTCTTGCCTGGCCCAGACGCACCACTCTCCTCTCTTCTCCTTCCCTCCCACACTTCAGTTGAAAAAGAAGCTGACAATCTACTAGGATGCCCCTGGAAGGATGGGATTGAAAAACCTGCATCGTGTGATGCTGTACCTCCCCCATGAGGGATTTCAAACCCTTCCGAAAGCATCCTTTGGCCAATTGCATAGTGGGATAGCTACCCACAGTGCACTGCTCTCTGTGTCAATACAAGAGCTGTTAGTGTGGATGCACTCTGCTGAGATAAGAAGCAAGTGTGAACATGCAACAGCAGTTTTAATTAAAGCGCTTTAATTAAAGTGGCAAAACTTTTGGTGACAAAATTCTGTAGTGTAGACAAGGCCCTAGGAAGGAACAATCAGTTGCAAACATAGAAAATGTGAAATGACGGTCTAGGAAGGAGCACTGCAGAAAGGATCTGGGGGTCATGGTGGATCACAAGCTAAATAGGAGTCAACCGTGTAAAAGTGTTGCATAATAAAAAAGCAAACATCATTCTGGGATGTATTAGTAGGTGTGTTGTAAGCAAGACATAAGAAGTAATTCTGCTCTACTCTGCGCTGATTAGGCCTCAACTGGAGTATTGTGTCCAGTTCTGGGTGCCACATTTCAGGAAAGATGTGGACAAATTGGAGCAAGTCCAGAGAAGAGCAACAAAAATGATTAGAAGTCTAGAAAGCATGACCTAGAGGGAAGATTGAAAAAAACTGGGGCTGGAGAAGAGAACACTGAGATAACATGATAACATTTTTAAAGTACATAAAAGGTTACAAGGAGGAGGGGAAAAATTAATCTCCTTCATTTCTGAGGCTAGGACAAGAAGTAATGGGCTTAAATTGCAGCAAGGGCGGTTTAGGTTGGACATTAGGAAAAATGTCCTAACTGTCAGGGTGGTTAAGCACTGGAATAAATTTCCTAGGGAGGTTGTGGAATCTTCATCACTGGACATTTTTAAGAGCAGGTTAGACAAACACCTGTCAGGGATGGTCTAGATAATACCTAATCCTGCCATGAGTCCTGGGAACTGGACTAGATGACCTCTTGAGTTCCCTTCCAGTCCTATGATTCTATCTTAATAAGTAGTTGTTATTGGGGAATTATCATCAAATGGAGGTGTTTCTAGTGGAGCTCTGTAGGAATTGGTACTAGGTCTGAAGTTACCCAATATTTTAATCAACGAACTGGTAAAGTACAGGTCAAATCACTGCTGATAAAAGTTGCTGGTGACACAAAAACTGGAGGAGTGATGATAAATAATTATGACCAGGAAGTCATGTGGCAGCATTGGTTGAAGCACTGCAGTGGGACCCAGGAGCTCTAGGTTCAGCTCCTGGCTCTGCCACAGATTCTCTGTGTGACCTTGGGAAAGTCACTTAATCTCCCTGTGCCTCAGGTCCCCTCCTCAGGGTCTACCATATAGAGGGTGGGACCAGACAATGGTAGGAATGGGAGACAAATAGAATGTCAAAGCAAGCTTTGTTGTTGGAGAGTGAGAGGTCCCCAGTGTGACCAGTGCTGATGTTGTGTATGTATAATACCATGAAGGCACTTTCTTACAATATAAAGGAGAGATTTGTTAAGTGCTTCAGCCTAGACACCTCACTCATTTCAAGATAAACCCCAGGATCAGCCGCAGATTTGGGTTTACAGCTCAGAGCTACAAGCCAAGTGCAAACCCCGGTATTGAGTAAAGTTCAGATTCAGATCCAAATTTGAAACCCCTACGCTCAGGAGGGCACATAGCTGAGGTTTAATTTTGCCCAGGCTAGAAATAGGCTGGTTGTATCCAAAATTTAGATATGGCTTGCGGTGATCACTATTTAACTCCCACCGATTTTTCTGCATGATAACTCCATAAAAACAAATGGTAATTAATTACCTGGGAACTCACATCAATACTATCATACCAAGAGCTGCTGTAATTGTGCAATTACATCACTGTACTGGACTCCAGGACAGAGAGCTCATAAACTAGCCATAATAGGGGATGAACAATAGGCAGTCTGACTCCAGCATTAATCACTGGGCTAGGAAAGC
Source organism: Mauremys reevesii (assembly GCF_016161935.1). Lineage (NCBI taxonomy): Eukaryota > Metazoa > Chordata > Testudines > Geoemydidae > Mauremys > Mauremys reevesii. The sequence continues at coordinate 274,720,214 of NC_052624.1, forward strand.
TGAGGTGCAGTACACAATACATGCCTCGCTCATTGTTCAGTTATGCAGCCCCCTTGCATGCTCGTCTGTGGTAAGGTCATAAGGAAACCAGATTATGTGATTTAAGTTACAATAAATCTCCTATTCAATACATATCTGATGTCTCTTAGAAACAGAGAGAAATGATTAATGAAAGCTTTGCAGAGAAATGTGCATTCTGTTCCTGTCTATTTATTTAAATATTTTCCTTTATTGCTTTAGTGCCTGAAGTGGATGAAAATTGGATAAAAATGAATAAAATATTAAAAAATAGTCTATTGCAATGAGCAGAAGGACAGTTGTAAGGGACAGAAACAAAATCCTTAGGTAAATGTCAAAGATACATGCCCCCATTGGAGTTAAGCATCTAAATACCCTTGAGAATCTGGGTGCTAAGTCTCATTTTCAAAAGTGACTTAGGCACTTTGGACACTGGGTCTTATAGAAAATCACGCTTTTGGTTAAGGAGACTTAGGGCACGTTTACACTACAGCACTACAGTGGCGCAGCTGCTCCGATGCCGCTATGTCGCATTAGTGCATCTGATGAAAACACTCCATGCCAACTGGAGAGCACTCCCCTATCGGCATAACGACTCCACCTTGGTGAGAAATGGAAGTTATGTCGGTGGGAGAGTGTTTCCTGCCAACATAGCACCGGTGTGAACAGCACGAAACTTGCCTTTCTTGTGGGGTGAGGGAGCTTTTTCACCCCCCTGAGTGACGTAAGCTAGATTGACTTAAGCGGTAGTGTAGACCTGCTCTTAGGCTTCCAAATTTCGAAGTTACTTTTGAAAATGAGACTTAGGTGCTTTTGAAAATATTACCCCTTGTCTTCATGGGAATGTTGAACCAATTTAACCTCAGATGTGAATTTAAACTGATTTAGCTTGTCAGTTCGAAACAGGTTTAAGCTAACCCCAAATAAGCCACTCTTAAAGCAAAATAAGAATATCCACACAGGTGACTGCACTAGTTTAACTAAAATTATTTTAAACCCAATTTAAATTAAACCAGAGCTAATTTCCCATATCGGCAAGGCCAAATGGTCACATAGGAATTGTCAGACTGGATCAGACCCCTAGTCCACTTATTTCTGTGTCCAGTCTCTGACAGGGGCTAGCACCAGATGGCTAAGAAGAAGGGCAGTCACATCAGCAGCAAATGTATTCCTTTGTCTTTTAACTGCTCTTTGGTGAGTACATGAGATTAGTAGGGTAAATAAATACAGTGTCTGTGAAAGCTGCCAAGTCAGAAGCCTTGCAGTCTGAAGTGTTCTCTTCCACCGCCGAATGGATATGGTACAATGAGTAGCACTGCAAGGTTCCTCCACATTACCTATGTCGGATCCTGAACTCTGTCTGGATAGACCCTCTATGCCCATCCAAACCTTGATGTTGCTGTTGAGACTTCCAGCAAAGGTACCCATTCTGATGGCAATGATGGTTATATTTTTGCAATGTGGACAAGAGGTCACTGAAGTGAACAACAGTAAACCTTTTTAAACTTGTATCAACTAGAGCTGGTCGGGAATCTTTTGACGGAACATTTCTCAGGCCCAGGATGGGAATTTCTGTTGAAAAGCAGAAAGGAACTCGCCCCGGCATAGCCTGCTGGGTCGGGCACACTGCTGGAATGTGGGAGAGGCAGGTTTGAGTGCTTGGTGAGCCTGCCTTAGAGCTCTGTCCAGGAGATCACCCAGGGCCGGCCCACAACATTTTGGTACCTGAGGCGGGGAGCTCAAATGACACACCCATGTCCCCTCGCTTGGGCCAAAGCTTTGAAACTCTGGGTCCTAGTGGCGTCCCCCCAGAGCCTGGCACCTGAGGCGACTGCCTCAGTTTACCTCATGAGCACCTATCCACAAGGCTATTGAGTCAGTCTGTTGCCACTGAATAGTTAATTATTTATAAAAAGTGGAAGAGCTCCAACAAGAGAGAGACAACGGAAGCAATTTACACGATAGTCTGGTTGTTCGGGCACTCACCGGGGACCCTCAGTGCCCTACAATACAGGGGAGGGTCTTAATTGCTGGGTTCTTGAGTTTTTATGGGGTGGGTCTCTCTGTCTCACTTACATATATTTATTCACACACAAAAAATCAAAAGACCTCCATTTCGTTCTGATTCAGAACAAAACCTTCAAACCCTCCCATTTTTCATGAAGCGGAATCCTTCCGGCCAGCCCTAGTCTCCACATTGTACACTTTCCACAAAGACTTTGAGTCCTTTGCACACCGGCTACAGCCAGTTGTACACTAAGGATTTACACAAACGTCCCACTACTCATTTGGCTTCCTGAATGCTTCCCAATCCTTCTGCCACTATTTTTTTTTCAGCTTTTTTTTTTCTCATTTAAGTGTCTCGTCGCTGTTTTACCTGACACGTGGCAAGGCTGTTAGCGTTTGACAAGCCCCCATAACTCTTCTTGCAGAATTTCCCCGTATAAAATGCTTTTAAACAGCACCAAATGCTTCATAGCTGCCGGTTATTGTTTCCTTCTGCCAGCAGGTTTCTGTAATGCGACAATACATCTACTGCAGCCATCCAGCTTTCCCTGTCTGGAGAGATTATCATTACACCATCCATATGGACCCTGCTTGGGAGCTGCTTTATAGCTCCTACCACCACTGAACCCATGGCTTTTCATCCACTGAGTTCTTTCCTGACTCGCTCCCATTAAAAGGAAGCAATGCCGCCCGCCCTGCATTGTAAATCTTGTTGTCACTTGTCCCCAACTACAAACTGCTGCCGTTTGGCTCTGCCTTATGAAACTCCACAGTGCAATAGTCTGCGTCAGTTGTTCCGCTTGGCCTGCTGCATGGATGGCATCATGCTGAGATAACCTCACCCCAGTTTACAATGCCACTATTTGAATAATGTGTCTGGCCTGCACAGTTAACCTGGGCTTTGACCTGAGTTTTAACCCAGCCCTGCCTACCATCCACATTAAAAGATCTCCCCCATACCTCAGTTTGGGGGAGCATTAAGCCAGGGCTAGCTGACCTAGCTGGAGGCTGGGTTAGAGCTTGAACTCTGCTGTAACCCAGGCTTGACCCGGTAATTTTGCAGTGAGGACACCGGCAAAATCACTCCACTGCTAATAGCCCTTCAATGCCTTCCCACAGTTCTCCTGCAATTGACACAATTGAAAAGGAAAGAATCCTAGAGCATCTCAGCACAAAGAGCAAGGGGATGTGCCCCCAGACACAGACGTCAGAGTGCAGCTACAGTGAGGACACAGTCAATGTCCCCTCTAATTTCTTCCATCCATGTGCGGAATGAATTTTGGTATGTGCACCATATTGAGGTAATATGCGGATGTGCACCATGAGTAGACATCAAAAACCTAGGTATAATATATATTTTAACAAGTTACCATAGGGATAATTAGTCTAGCCAGGACAGGTTAGGCATTTTAGAGCTCACTCCTCAAAGAATTAAAGCGTAAGAGAGAAATAAAAAATATGAAATTCATAGAAGTATCAGGAAGTAACAACAACAATAATACAAATATGTGTTGGGAGAAAAGTGCGAAAGACAGAGTGTTAGCATGAGATAGAGAGATACACACACCATGTGTGTGTGAGACAGAGACACACACTGTGTGTGTGTGTGTGTGTGTGTGTGTGAGACAGAGACAGGCCTTGCCCCTTCAAGTATGCTGCCCCCACTTTAAGAAAACTGCCCTTTTAAGTAGATCAGCACATTCAGACATAGCAGCAGCTGCCAGCAATCTCCCTCTGTCCTGAGCCCTGTCGCGTCTCCCCCTGCTATGAGGAGATGGGGTACAGGAGCAGGGGAGGGGGACACCCTGACATCAGCGCAATACCCCCCCTTTCCCCCCCACTGTGCATAGCAAGCAGGAGGCTCCCAGGAGCAGCTCCAAAGCAGAGGGCAGGAGCAGCATGGCAGTAGGAGGATGGACACCTGAAGTGCTCAGCACTTGATAGCCTGCTGGGCGGCCACCCAGCTGTGCAGCTTAAAGGGAACTTAGGATACAGTCAGATGGGTACAGATGTGCTGTATGGATGTTACTTCTGTGCTAGGCTAACACAGGTGCTCAGACCTGGGTACCAATCACCCAGGCTATCTGTGCAGAGTACACCTGGGCATAGAGACATCAGCCAAATGGAGTGAATGCTGTTACCCTTCCCTGTTTGTACTGTGAGTCCCTAACAGGAAATAACACACACGTGCCTCAGACATTCAGGCAAACACTGGCATTTTCTTTATGGAAACAAAAGAGCCACAAACGCCGACCTTCATTTGGTTTAGGTGTTTCACCAATGTGACTAGTTGGTCTGGAGAGGGTTTTTAAGCATCACTGGTAACTTTCCCTATCTGCTCTTTGTCTCCTTTTGAATCCTGTTCTAATTCTCCAGCTTTGCCTTCCTTTTCTTTTCTCCCTCTTGCTTCCATTCTGCAGGACTGCTACAAGCTCTGTGAACTGCACCCAGTACAGGGCAGTATGACTACATCCACATAAGTAGGCTCAATAAAGGTACCAGGCCTTGTGCAGAACTTCTTAGGGAGATATATGTGATCTGATGGGCTCTGAGATGCTACTGTGGTGGGTGCATAATACCTGGATGGATAGTCAATAAAACAAGGGTCAAAGGTGAGCTGCATTGAGCTTGGAGGTTTCTCTTCACCTAGACTGGCATCAAACTTTCCCTTGGCCTTGATCCACATTGGTTTTCACCTGCCTTTCCCACTCTCTCAAGTTTCATTTAGATTTTCAGGCTCCAACAAACCCATCATTTCAAAGGAAATCTCTGTTGAAACCACTGGGCTTTGCTTCCTTTCACACTGAAACTGTGAATTATGAGAAAGTCCCAGGTTTGTTTGCGAGGTTTGTTACTTATCTCAAGTCTGGGACATAAAATCCTGATTTGAGATTTCACCGTGAGAGTCTGGGCAGCTCTGCTTAGCACTTGCCAAGTCTCGATCACAGCTTCAGTAGCTGTGTTGAAAATGGTTTTGTCCCATCACACTAGCAGTCAGACCTTTTTCCAGGGGAATTAATCACAATTTACCATTGTGATCGAAGCAGGGCCAGCTCCAGGCACCAGCGCAGCAAGCAGGTGCTTGGGGTGGCCAACAGAAAGGAGCAGCTCTTCGGCGGCAATTCAGCAGCGGGTCTGTCTGTCCCTCTCGGAGGGAAGGACCTGCTGCCAAATTGCCACCAAATAATAGAATGAATCGACAGCGGTAGAGCTGTGGCTGAAGTGCCACCGATCATGGCTTTTTTTTTTCCCCTTTGCCTCTTGGGGCAGCAAAAATGCCAGAGTCGGCCCTGCATCGAAGGGTTAATTTCCTCATAAGGTTTTCTTTGCAATCGTTAAAGTAGTGTAGTATCTGCTACAGCCTTTTTGTATCATTCCAGCAGTGCAGAGGGGCTGTAAACCCAGCAGATTTTGGCACCTGGGATTTCCAGCATAGCAGGCACAACCAGAGGAAAAGAATAGGTGGCCAGAGCATCTCTACACTCCAGCCCTGCTAGGTGCAGATTAGAGCAGGACTGAGGCTGCTCTAATTTACATCTGAGACCAAACCTAAAATCAAAGTGCCCCAAAGGTGACATAAAGCCATCTTTTCCTCCTCGCCTCTTCAGTTGCTGAACCAATCACAGCTCAGACAAATCTGAGAGCTAGGGCTGTATTTGTTTTTTAAATGAAAGTTTAGTTTTCTTCAGAGTCTAATACAACCATCACAGAAGTGTCAGTCTAGCTGGACGGCCAACACTGACTCTATCTGCCTTCCATCCCCTTCTGCAAGTTTGTGGGATGAGCTGCATCAGAAGGAGTGAACTCGAGCATGCTAACAGAATGATTGCTCACACCAATGCTTACTCCATCAGAAGACACAAAGCAGCCACATCACACATGTGTTGCCCTACATGTTTGTCCCCAAACTACCAGAATACCCAAGAAGTTCATATGGGAAGTTTGGAAAATTTGCTCTAATATCCTGCCTCATCTTTACATGAAAGTCTCTGTTTTAAAAGGCTTACGCTTGCAGATAAAGGCACAGAGAATCTTCTGGCTGATATAATGCAGTCAACAGACAAAAGAGAGCTCTCTTCAGAATCATCACTAAAGAAAAGGACAATTACCCAGTGGGATTTCGAGCAGGAAATATTTTACGTCTATTTGCTTTAGCACCTGAGGCACTACAAGCAATCTTCATAAATCTTTTTCCTGCGTCACAGTGGTCAATAAAACTAAATGTGACCTTGTGTAAAATGTGCTAGATTTTAATTACAATGGGGTTATGTGATAGATTAGGGCTAAATGTATTACGCTGTCAACCAATATGTCAAAGCTGGCAAACACAGTGATGCTGGGGCTCTGATTCTTTCTTTGCAATCTGTGTCATTGGCCTGAAGCCTGGTGCCTGGAGCTTTCACTTTTTTTTTAATATACTTCTTTGGCTTCCTGCATGTGAATGTGCGAAAAGCCATAGAGTTGTATCATTTGTCACAAGAAGAACTGAGCAAAAGAAGTCCTAATAGCTGTTCTGCTTTGGCTAACTGCATAAGTACTTATAATGTCTCTGCATATTTCAGCCGGCGATTGCATACATGAACTCGAGTCCTGTTTGTTCAGCCTAACACATATATGTAGCGCTGACCTTCCAAGGGGTGAAAGGTCATCATTAGAGCTAGTTGGAACATTTTCGACTCAGTGAAATTTGGATGACATATGCTGCTTTATCAAAGGCAAAATGTTTTGCAGAGCTGGATGCCGTGTAGTTGTCGGTCCCAGGATATTAGGGAGACAAGGTGGGTGAGGTCGTATCTTTTATTAGAGCAACTTCAGAGAGACAAGCTTTTGAGCCGCACAGGTGAGGGAAAGGAACTCCCAGTGTCACAACAAAATGCAAGGTGGATGAGATTGTTAGTTGCTCCATATTGGAATTGCCATCCTCCGGCCAGTTTTAGTCATCAGACATCTAGCTCCTACATTCAGCCAGGATGTGGTAGGAAACACAGATTCATGGTGAGGAACATGTTGAAGGAATAGAATGTGGAGGTGACCAGCTGCCGACTGACACCCTCTTCAGGAGGGAGTGTGGTGTGGCAGGTGTAAGGGAATGCAAGTCAAGATTTCTGCATTTGGTCTTCTTGCTGTAACACTATAGTATGATGTGACATGAGTTCTTTGTGTCTCAGTTTACTCATGAGTTTCAGGGGTCTAGTGATATAGCACACATCTTACTCATAGGTAAACTGAGGCATGGAGAAGAAGAAGGGTTTAGTTGTTTATGCACCGGACTAGGACTTGGGATTTGGGTGCAATTACTATCTCTGCCATAGACTTCCTTTCTGACTTCGGGGAAGTCACTTTATCTTCATGCACCACTATTCTCCCATTGATTCCATTCTCTCAGCGTTTGTCTGGCTTGTCTATTTAGACTGCATTGCTTTGGGGGCAGGGACTACCTTTTACTATGTGCAACAGATAGGCAATCATGGATGCAGTGATCAATGGCTCCATGTCTAGTTGGCAGCTGGTATCAAGTGGAGTGCCCCAAGGGTTGGTCCTGGGGCCGGTTTTGTTCAATATCTTCATTAATGATCTGGAGGATGGTGTGGACTGCACCCTCAACAAGTTTGCATATGACACTAAACTGGGAGGAGTGGTAGATATGCTGGAGGGTAGGGACAGGATACAGAGGGACCTAGACAAATTAGAGGACTGGGCCAAAAGAAACCTGATGAGGTTCAACAAGGACAAGTGCACAGTCCTGCACTTAGGACAGAAGAATCCCATTCACTGTTACAGACTAGGGACCGAATGGCTAGGCAGCAATTCTGCAGGAAAGGACCTAGAGGTTACAGTGGATGAGAAGCTGGATATGAGTCAACAGTGTTCCCTTCTTGCCAAGAAGGCTAATGGCATTTTGGGCTGTATAAGTAGCGGCATTGCCAGCAGATTGAGGGATATGATCATTCCCCTCTATTCAACATTGGTGAGGCCTCATCTGGAGTACTGTATCCAGTTTTGGGCCCCACACTAAAAGAAGGATGTGGAAAAATTGGAAAGAGTCCAGTGGAGGGCAACAAAATGATTAGGGGGCTGGAGCACATGACTTATGAGGAGAGGCTGAGGGAACTGGGATTGTTTAGTCTGCAGAAGAGAAGAATGAGGGGGGATTTGAGAGCTGCTTTCAACTACCTGAAAGGGGGTTCCAAAGAGGATGGAGCTAGGCTGTTCTCAGTGGTACCTGATGACAGAACAAGGAGTAATGGTCTCAAGTTGCAGTGCGGGAGGTTTAGGTTGGATATTAGGAAAAACTTTTTCACTAGGAGGGTGGTTAAGCACTGGAATGGGTTACGTAGGGAAGTGGTGGAATCTCCTTCCATAGAGGTTTTAAGGTCAGGCTTGACAAAGCCCTGGCTGGGATGATTTAGTTGGGAATTGATCCTGCTTTGAGCAGGGGGTTGGACTAGATGACCTCCTGAGGTCCCTTCCAACCCTGATATTCTATGACTCTATGATGGAAGCTGTAGAACTACAGGATTACAAATAATGTATAGCTGCTCAGTTTTCTGCCCTAAACCAGATCCCTTTCTATTCCAAAAATTAAAAAGTAATTAAGCCATCAAAATCTACACAAAACGAAATGAAATCAACCCAAAGGACTGATAGGTGCATGTCAATCATTGCAGGAGCAGAAAAAATCCTGTCTGCAACCATCTAATGACCCTCATATATAAAAACCCTATCTGCATCCATCTAATGCCTGGTAGTTAAGTGCAGCAATATATGTCAGGTTCATAAGAATGGCCTTACCAGGTCAGATGAATGGTCCATGTAGTCTTCTGACAGTGGCCAGGGCCAGAATTAACAGAATAGGGCAATATTTCAGTGATCTATCCCTATATTGTCCAGTGCCAGCTTCTGGCAGTCAGAGACTTAGGCACACCCAGAGCATGGGGTTGCACCCCTGTCCAACTTGGCTAGTAGCCATTGATGGGCCTATCCTTCATGAACTTAACTAATTCTCTGTTTTAACTCAGTTATGTTTTTGGCCCTTATAGCTTCCCCTGGCAATGAGTTCCACAGGTTGGCTGTGCATTGTGTGAAGAGGTATTTCGTTTAATTTTTTTAAACTTGATGCCTAATAATTTCATCAGGTGACCCTGGTTCTTGTGTTATGTGAAGCAGTAAATAGCACTTCCTTATTCACTTTCTCCACACCATTATTTGTGACATTACCCAGTATACAATCTGGATTGTTGAACAGCTGTTTCCTATCAATTATCCAACCTGGGGACCTTTTACAGTGCTTCACTGGGACAACAACCACTCCTGGTCTGCTCATACACAGCCTCCAGCATGTAAATTACTCCCAGCTTAGAGTATGAGTGCTATGGTCAGCCACTCTTGAATTACACTGCAGAGCAACACAAGCAAATCCCCATTCCCAGATATGTGCATCTTGTACTGCCCAGGCCTCTCCTGGACAACACAAGCTCATATAAAATCCATTATTTTATTCATAGAAAATGCTATGCAAGATCATTTGATCTCAAATGGAATTTCCGAAACACTTCAATCCAAGCACACTGATTTAGATAAAACTATAAAACAAGTTTATTAACTACAGAATGGTACATTTTCAGTGATTGTAAGTAATGAGGCATAAGAGTCAGAATTGGATACAAAGAAATAAAAGGTAAAACACAACTAACACCTGATTTAACAGGCTAAGTGTTTTCAAAGCAAAAGTCTCTCTCACCACATGGCTTGGCTATTTTACTGGCTAAATTCCTTTCTGCCAGGATCCCTCTCCAATCCAAAGATGCTTCCTTTTTTAAAAATCAGTGTCACATTAGCTATCCTCCAGTCATCTGGCACAGAGGTTAATTTAAGGAATAGGTTACTTATTCCACTTAGTAGTTCCACAATTTCATATTTGAGTTCCTTCAGAACTCTTGGGTGAATACAGTCTGGGTCTGGTGACTTATTAATGTTTAATTTATCAGTTTATTCTGAAACTTGCTCTATCAACACCTCAGTCTGGGATAGTTCCTCAGATGTGTCACATAAGAAGAATGGCCCAGGTGTGGGAATCTCCCTCATATCCTTTGCAGTGAAGACTGATGCAAATAATTCATTTAGTTTCCCCACAAAGGCCTTGTCTTCCTCGAGTGCCCCTTTGGCAATTCGATCATCCACTGGCCCCACTGATGGTTTGGCAGGCTTCCTGCTTCTGATGTACTTAAAGACATTTTTGTTGTTAGATTGTTTGTGTCTTTTGATGGTTGCTCTTCAAATTCTTTTTGGGCTTGCCTAATTATACTTTTACACTTAACTTGACAGAGTTGATGGTCCTTTCTTTTTTCCTCTGTAGGATTTGATTTCCAGTTTTTAAAGGATGCCTTTTTGCCCCTAACCTTTTTTAGTCTTTTGTTTAGACATGGTGACATTTTTTGGGTTCTCTTATTTCCCCCCACCCTCCCCCATTTTGGGTATACATTTAATTTGAGCCTCTTTTGTGGTGATTTTAAAAAGTTTCTATTCAGCTTAGATTCATGTCACTCTTATGACTGTTCCTTTTAATTTGTCTTTAACCAGTGTCCTCATTTTTGTGTAGTTCCCCTTTTTGAAGTTAAATGCGCCTGTGGAGGGTTTCTTTGGCATTTTTCCCCCCTACAAAGACGTTAAATTCAAACACAGCATGGTTGCTATTACCAAGCACTTCAGCAATATTGACCTCCTGGACCAGATCCTGTGTGCCATTAAGAATTGCCTCTCCTCTTGTGGGTTCCAGAAGGAGCAGTGATTAATGATGTCTAGATTTTTTTAATCTGTGTCGCCTCCTGAGGTCACATCTACCAAATCAGTTTGAGGATAGTTGAAATACCCCATTATTATTGAGTTTTCTTTTTTAGAGCCTCTGTAACTTCTCTGAGCATTTCACAATCATTGTCACGATCCTGGTCAGGTGGTCAGTAGTGTATTCCTATTGCTATATTCTTATTGTTCAAATATGGAATTTCTATCTACAGAGACTCTATGGTACAGTTTGATTCATTTACAATTTTTACTATATTTGACTCTATGCTTTCTTTCATATATAGCGGCCCTCCCGCACCAGCACAACCTAGTGTGTCATTCCTATATATTTTCTACCTTGGTATTACTGTGTCCCATTGATTATCATCATTCCTCCAAGTTTCTGTGATGCCAGTTATAGCAATATCCTCACTTAATGCCAGGCATTCAAGTTCACCGATCTTAGTATGTAGACTTCTAGCATTTGTATAGAAGCACTTATCAAATTGGTCAATATTTAGTTGTCTGCTTTCATGTGATGTAATTGAACTGGACTCTCTTTCATGTGACTGTTTCTCTTCAGCTCCTACCTGTACTTTATCAACTTCTATCCTCTTCTCTTTACTAGGACATACCTGTTAATAAATCCTCCTCTAAGGGACGTCTCCACCTGAACTCCGTGCTCCTCTGCAACTGTCGGCTTTCCCCTGGCCCTTTGTTTAAAATCTCCTCTACAACCGTTTTAATTTTACATGCCAGCAATTTGATTCCGTTTTGGTTTAAGTGGATCCCATCCTTTTCTGTATAGGCTCCTCCTTTCCCAAAAGATTACTCAGTTCCTAATACACCTAAAGCCCTTTTTTCCTACACCATTTTCTTAAGCATGCATTGAGACCCTGCAGTTGTGCCTGTCTACATGGCCTTGCGTGTGGAACTGGAAGCATTTCAGAAAATGCTACTATGGAAATCCTGGACTTTAATCTCTTACTTAGCAGCCAACATTTGGGTTGCAGGACCTTTCTCCTACCTTTCTCTATGGCATTGGGACCTACATGCACTCCAACCACCCAGCTCCTCCCCAGCACTGCAGAAACATCTGTCTTGATGTCTTGAGATTTGCAGCCAGCAGGCAATTCACCATGCAGTTCTGTTAGTCATCACAAACCCAACTATCTATATTTCTAATCAAATTCCATATTACTATTACCTGTCTGTTCCTAATAACTGGGATCACCTCCCCTGGAGAGTTGGGCCAATTAGGAATAAGTCTCTTACACTTTCAGAACTCCCCAGCTTCACAGGCAGGCCCAGTGAGGTCTGTAACCACAGTGGAGGAGGAGAAAGAAAATATGCCAAGACTGCAAACTCTCCTGGATAAAATGGCAAATCTGGAAATCAGAAAGGAAATACAGGAGCCTGCCAAGCCCTGGGCAGCAACGTAATAGCTTTCAGCACAGGAATTAAGGGAAGGGAGAACACAGACTTGGAAGAGTCCAAAGGGTGGACACAGACAAATATGAGAGGAACAGATGAATGATCACTCCAGTTTACAAAAGCCAAATGTTATGAATGGAATATGAGCAAGGCAACACCAGCTCAGCATTTTCCAAAAGGATCTGTAAATAATTCAACTGGAAAAAAAACCCAGAAATTGAAGGTGAAAGAAGATATCCAGTAAAATTCTCACTAAAACATCTTTTCCGGGAGTCTACCAAAATGCCCACCAACAGGAAAATCAACCGACTGTTAACACAGAGCTAGAAAACTACCCAGACAGCAAAACTGAAATGATTAAAACAAAGCATTTGTAGCAGCCTTAGAATCCCCAGCTCAACCATGAAATAGATACTTGCAATATTGAACCAAATACTTGCAATATTGAAAACACAGTGGGATGCAGGTCCATGAGTACGGCTCCTAAGTGCTGTTGTAATACAGATCAATAATAATAATAAACAGCTGTGTGGCCGCCAACTAGAAGCGGAGTAAGGATAACTTAGTGATGAGCAATATATAAATGCATATTTGTATTATTATTGTTTCTGTGTATTACAGAAGTGAGTAGGGTCACCAACTGAGATCAGGACCCTGCCATGCCAGGTACTGTACAAACAGAGAGGAAGAAACAATCCCTGTCCTGAGGAGCTTACAGTCTAAACAGAAAAGGCTGAAAAAGCGTAAGAACAAAACCAGAGGCACAGAGGGTGAGTTTCCCGAAAAATCTTAGGTGCCTATCTGCACCTAAATCCCAGAATCAGGCCACATTGGGATTCACAAAACCCCTGTTCAGCTGCCCCATAACCCTGTAGGTGCCGACATTCGCTTAGCACCTACATTTGTGCAGAAAAAGGTTCCTAGGTTCCTATATTTCTGCCTCTTGGCATGCACAGTGCAGCCCCTTCTAGGTGTCAGAAACCTAAGCCCCAGAGAAATCCACAAGAGACATTCCTCCCCTGAACTCACCTGTGAGGCCCAAGCCAGTAAGCGTGAGCAGAGCTTGCGCACCAGATCGGGCCCCTGTAGGCAAGCTTACACCCAAACCAGCTGGAATGTTAGGGTGTCCAGGTGTCTGGTTTTCGACTGGAACACCTGGTCGAAAAGAGACCCTGGCAGCTCCGGTCAGCACTGCCAACCAGGCTGTTAGAAGTCTGGTCAGCGCTGCTGCAGGTCTAAGGCAAGCTAGTCTCCACCTGTCCTGGCACCATGCTTCGCCCCAGAAGCAGCCAGCAGGTCCAGCTCCTAGGCAGGGGGGACATGGGGCTCCGTGTGCTGCCCCTGCACCAAGCACCGGCTCTGCACTCCCATTGGCTTGGAACTGTGGCCAATAGGAGCTGTGGAGGCGGTGCCGGCGGGCGAGAGTAGCGTTGTGTGCAGAACTGCCTGCCACACCTTTGCCTAGGAGCCAGACCTGCTGCTGGCTGCTTCTGGGGTGCAGCGCGGTCTGCAGTGCCAGGACAGGCAGAAAGCCTGCTTTAGTACCCCCGCTGCGCCACTGACTGGGAGCTGACGGAGGTAAGCCCATGCCTAAACCCCAAGTCCCAACCCCAGCCCCAGCCCTGAGTCCTTCCCCCAAACCCGGAGCCCCCTCCTGCACCCCAAACCCCTCATCCCTAGCCCCACCCTAGACCCTGCACCCCCAGACAGACCCATCAACCCCCCCTGCCCCGCCACCCACTGCCTCAACCTGAAGTCCCCTCCCACACCCTGAGCCGCTCATCCCCCGCCCCATCCCAGAGTCCGCACCCCCAGCCAAACCCATCACCCACTCCCGCATCTCAACCCCTGCCCCAGTCTGGAGCCCGCTGTCATACTCTGAACCCCTCATTTCTGGCCCCACCCCAGATCCCGCACCCCCAGTGAAAGCCCTCACCATCCTACACCCCAACCCCCTGCCCCAGCCCAGTGAAAGTGAGTGAGGGTGGGGGAGAGCGAGCCACCAAGGGAGGGGGAATGTCATGAGTGGGGGGCAGGGCCTCGGGGAAGGGGCGGGGCTAGGGAGTTCAGTTTTGTGGTATTAGAAAGTTGGCAACCCTAATGTTAGTCCTGTAGGGAGAGTGCTCACCTGGGATGTCTGAGACCCCCGGTTCATCCTCTGAGAGGAGAGAAGAGATCTGAACTGGGATTAACCACCTCAGATAAGTGCCTTAACTGCTGGACTATGGAATAGGCTGATTGGGCTGGGGCAGGGGTGGTCTCCCTCCTGTTGAAACTGTTCCACTTTGGATAAATAAAGTGTAATTGAAGCACAGTGACTGGATCCTGGGTCTTCCATGTGAGGGCTCTAACCATAAGGCTACAGAGTCAGAGTCATTCTTACGCTTTTACCCTCTCTCTCTCTGTCTCTCTCGCTCACTCTCATTCTGGCCCAATGATTTTTTCATTAGTTATCCTCAGTGGAACAGCTTCAACAGGAGAGAGTAAGGAAGTCCCCTGTCACAATATCCCCTAGCAAAGCGGTTACAGCATGGCCCTGAGATGGGCTAGATCCCTATTTAAATCTCTTCTCCCTCTCAGGTGGAGGTGGGACTTGAACCAGGTGAGTCCCTCAACCACAGGGTTAAAAGTTAGGAGGGAGGGTTCCCCCTTCTCCAGGCTTCTTGCCAAAATGGCATAAGTGCCTAACTCCAAGAGAGGGTTTGCAGCTGAGAATCCCAAGCGGAGGGAGGTGCCTTCCTGCAAGATGGACTTGTAGGCTGATGTCTGAGAGAGGGGTGGGACTTAGCATGCATCCTTGGTGTAGCCCAGTGGGGTAGTTTGCCTTTATTATATTTACTGCTTTGCCTTGTATTCTGCTTTGCATTATATTCAGCAGCAATGCAAGCAACCTACAGGCCTGTATCCTCTAAGACATTAGCTTCAGCATAAGGCTTGAGACCTATGATCTTTGAACAGATAAACTTTGCACAGATAAACGGCCCAGCGGAAAACCCCAAGTATTTGGGGAGCTGAAAATAGAATATAAGGGGAAGTTCTGGCCACAGGTAAATAATTCAACCACAGACGTGTCCTGGTAACAAACTGACGTTATGGGTTTGATTATTTGTTTTATTATAATAGGTTTATACGTCTATATTAGAGTATATTTTGGCTGTAACACAAGGGACCTGGAGGCCTTTCACCTAGATAGAGGGTGATGAGCTAAAGCATAAGGTCCATGTATGGCTGCGTCCTTTAACAGAGTATGTGTTAAAGCAGGTTGGCATAGGGGCTTTCCTAAGTTCATACTCTTTTAAACTTAACAGGTACACCACAACTTAGAACTTGGAAAGAACCAAAATAACCTGTTAGGACAAAACAAAATGTGATACCTAACCAGAAAAGGGCCATGGTAGTGGATGGACGTAAATAATAAGTTGAGATCATTAGTATAATAACCTATAGGAAAAAAGACACTCCAACGTTAGTAAGGTGAGGAAATACAAATAAGGAGAAGGGAAAAAATCTCCTACTGAATATGCATCATATATAACGGCGTCAGCATAACATATTATAAAAGTGGCATCACATCCTAGGGGCTGTAGGAGGGAGAGATGTAGTCCTTGGGAGGTGCCAGAATGATGGCCACTGTTGATGATGGGGAAGGTGATGGTGACGAGGAAGATGATGGCTAACATCTCAAGTTGTTCTACAAGGGATGGTGTGAGTATATGGGTGTGCAAATGTGCATTCTGTAGTATCTCTATTTATCTTACTGAGTTGGGGTGTTTGTGATTGTGCTAAATGTATTAATAAACTGTATTTATAAATATAAAAGAGTCCCTTTAGTGTGAGTGTTGCAACTGTGCACACCAAGGTTCCCAACTATATAATAATTTGAATAATACTGGGCCTAATCTTGGGGCAAGAACCTGGCAACCCTCAAAGTGAGAACTGGGGATTCTTAAGTAATCAATATAATTAATACATAATCTAAAGATCAGGCAACCTCGGCTCATCATCTCCCATTGGCAGGCTTAGGCAAGGAGCTTCCTAGTATGAATTGCAGTCTCAGGTGTCTGTCTCTCCCCATTCATTGTATAAGGAGCCAAGGCACTGAACTCAGTGTTGTTGAGTCCCATGTATTTCTATACTGCAAAATATAAACAAACAAAACCCCACAGCAGGGAGTCTCAGAGCCTGGGTCAACTGACTTGGGCTCGCTCTATAGGATTAAAAGGGGCAGTGCAGACTTTCCTTCTCTGGCTCTGAAACCCAGTAAGGGGTGCAGGTCTCAGACCCCAAGCTTCAGCCTAAGCAGGAACATCTACATGGCTATTTTGAGCCCCATAGGCTGAGCCCCGCGAGCCCGAAACACTTGATCCAGGCTCTAAGATTCGCTTCTGCAGATCTTTTTGCAGTGCAGACTTTCCCTTAGGGATTTTCTAGGTACCTAAAAGTTAGGCATGGTAATGCTTTGCACTATGTTGCCTACATCCCTTTGTGAAGCTAACCCACAGAGGTGATTGGACTAGCCTAATGTCATACAGCAGGTCAGTGGCACAGCTGAGAATAACTCAATGGCCTCCATCCAGGGCCCAACCCTCTAGACCACGTTGGTTCTCAGATAGATCAGACACAAACTTCTGGCCCTTTCCATCATGCAGGACTTTCACAGTTTAGCTCTCTTCTGCTTATCTGAGCTCTTGTCTCACTGCATTGTTTCCTAACCTTTCTGCTCACTAAGGGCAGATCTACAATACGGAGTTAAGTCGACCTAAGTTATGCAACTCCAGCTATGTTAATAATGTAGCTGGAGTTGACATACATGAGGTAGATTTATTGTGGTATACACCCCACGCTGGGTCAACAGGAGAAACTCTCCTGTTGACTTACCTTATGCTTCTCGTTGCGGTGGAGTATCAGAGTCATGGGAGAGTGATCGGCAGTCAATTTAGTGGGTCTTCACTAAATCAACCCCCAGTGGACTGATCACTGCAGTGTCGATCCCCCGGTAAGTGGAGACAAGCCCAAAGGATGACAGCCTTTTTTGCCCACTAAACCCGTCATCACCGTTGCTCCTTCTTTCACGCTAGCCCTTGTTCCTGGAATGCCTTTCCCAAGTCTGTTTTTACAGCCATTACTCTGTCCTCCTCCAAATCTCTTCCATGATGCCTAAACTGTCTAAAGACAATGACTCAGTAGGTGGCTTGTTAATGATTTATCATTAGCTCTATTTTGCCTATCTTATTTTTAAAAAAAACCTACAAAGAATGATAGATATAGCCGTGTGTTCCCACTGACTATCACATTTGTGTCCCCCACCCCCAGCCCTGTTTCTCCCTTCAGAAAAGAGTTACAAGAATGATTCCAGGTCTGGGAAATCTGCCTTATGGGGAGAGAGTAGAGAAGCTCAATCTATTCAGTTTATCCAGGTAGAGGTTAAGAGATGACTTGATCATAGTCCATAAATATCTACATGAGGAAATGATTTCTGATAGCAGAGGGCTCTTTAATCCAGCAGACAAAAAGCATAACAAGATCCAATGGCAGGAAACTGACATAAAATGATTTCAGACTAGAAATCAGATGTGAATTTTTCACAGTGAGGATAATTAACTGTTGGAACAACTTTCCTAGCAATGTGGCTAGGGAGACTCTGCCACATGTCACTTTAAATCACGCTAAATAATCATAATGGTCCCTTTTGGCCTGAAAATCGATTCATTGATACATGAATTTATGAATGGGCCCCAATTCTATCATGCTTAACACATAAGCAGGTGGCAGCCTCATTAGTTTCAATGAGGGTTATTGCAGGTGCAGAAATCTGTCCTGTGCTACAAGTTGCAGGATCTGGGTCTTGAATTAGCTCCCTAGGAAGGGGCTGTGTCTATTTTTGGTCTAGTTCAGGAAAGCTCATCCATTCAGGAAAGGCATTTGCACATGCTTAACTTTAAGCACTTATTTAATAACCAATCAAATCACTCAACCTAGTCTCCTGAACCTCAGTCAGAGCAATGGGGAAGTGAGCTGGCATAGCTAATATAATCATCATCTCTGAAGTGAAGGTTTTCAGAAATTCAGTAAACTGAACACCTAGCAGTGAATAATAAAAAGTCTCTGAGCTTTATGATAAGGAAAATTAGTAAAATAACTCTAAGAAAAAAGAATGGTACAAAAAATGAAGCATTATCATTACAAAAGTGAAACTCTGTGGAGGTGGGAGGGGTGTTCCCCTGCCCTACAGGTGAAAACCTACAGTATATGTAACAATATATGTAATCACAATGAGTCCCTCATTTGAACATGTTTCTGTTTACAGAGTCAACGCTTCTGATGGGAGAGTCAAAGCTTTATTTGGCTTGGGCCTTTGAAAGCCGATGCAGCTTTCTCTTACTCAATGATTTAGCATGAAAGAAATGGGAGCTATTATCTGACAAGCCTCCAAAAGATTATAATTAAGGTGACAGGCCTGCAAGAGTATTTCACATCTCTTTCTATAGCTAGCACTATAAATTGAGGATGCTACATCACTTTCCTATACAACTGAAGCTGCACAGAAACACTAACCCTCGATACTCAGTGACTTGAAAGCCCACCCTGCCACCCTCCCTTCCTTCATCATAAATGGATGGATGATGACAAGGGAAGAAGTTTAGCACCTCTTGGGGACAACCTTCATCTTAAATAAAAGGTTAAACTGTTTATCCTATTCTGGTTCTTTCCCCCTCTCCCTGAAAGGACATAGCGATTACCATTTTACCTAGCTGATTTCTGGTCACTTTAAGATCAAAGTTGGAAGCTGTCAGGTCTTCAAATAAATTCATTTTTGCACTTCGTAGGCCATCCCTACTTGTTCCCAGTGTTGGGGAAATAGTTCTTTTGCACTTGTTCTGCTCAAACCACACAGAATTCTATTCACCCACTCACCCTGGTGAATAATTGTTTTTTGTCAGGCAAGGAAAATAGTTTTTTTGAGTCATCCTGGAAAAAGTGAGTGAGTAGGTTTTGCATCATCATTGGTATGTTTTCATGGTGGTTTCACAAGTGTGAGCTAACCTACTTGGTAAAAGTGAAGGGGTCACATGTGGGTGACATAGAACATACAAGGATCAAGAATTCAGGGTTTCATGCAAAAAACATTCAAGGATGGAGCCTATTTTTAACATTCTTGCATGTTCCGTGCATGATCCTTTCCTCTTGTGATCATCGTGCACTTTTGTTAGTACGAGTACATAAAATTAGTCCAGACATCACAGTTATGGGATAATGCAAATAACACCAGGGCTGCTAACTTTCTGTGGCACAAGTCAAGGAGTTCAAATAATGTGTAGCCATTTCTCTTCCCTCACACCAGAGACCACCTTTGGTGAGAGTACACAGAGGAACACCTAAGTCACTAAGACTGTAGATGTCCTACCAAACTGGCAGAGAGGGCTGTCAAGTAATATGCAATGGCACAAGTATCTATTGGATTTAATAATAAATAATCATAATAATTAATAAAGGCATTGGTAAGTAAAGATGGTTTAGATATGATTCTGACCCATGCAACCGAGTCGAGATTTGGATCCGACCTTGCCTAAAGTCTGAAAAAGTTTGGATCAACAGTTATTACACAAGTGGCCCTAAAGTTCAGCTCTAGATCTGAACTTCCTTGGACATTAAGGAGGTTTGTATCGAGGATTGGGTCCATCTCTAATAAAAGAGGTTGTGAGCTATGGCAAGGAGCATCCATCCATTAGAAATTCCTGGAAATTATCTGATGCTGTCTTCTCTTTTGGAATCATGCTGGCAAACTCTAAACACTCATTTTTTTAATTGAAGTTGTGCATTTTCTTCCTAAGAAGTGCCTGCCATGTTAAAAGCAGACACGCCACTGTCATATCTGAGTCACGCTTTCCTTTGGTCGCTATCACATAAAGAGATTATGCCCTCATAAAACATGTCAGCTCTTGAG
Source organism: Mauremys reevesii (assembly GCF_016161935.1). Classification (NCBI taxonomy): domain Eukaryota; kingdom Metazoa; phylum Chordata; order Testudines; family Geoemydidae; genus Mauremys; species Mauremys reevesii. Next base: position 274,740,399 of record NC_052624.1, read on the forward strand.
CTGATTGGGGCCAGGATCCCTAACGACCGAAGCCACAAAGAACACAATGCAACAACATACACTTGCATCAGATACATTTATGTTCATGTTTCAAGTCATTAATTTGGGTGGAAGTGATGGAGAATTGGCTTATAGGCATGTCAGCTTAGTGGTTAAGCTACAATAACCAAGCTGCTACATCAAAACATGAATGGAAAGGACTGAGGTACATGGCCAGGAAGAAGCTGTGTGAGGTCCCCGGACTTCTGGAGGTAGGGGAAGACCATGAGAGACCCCAGGCAACAACAAGGATGAAACAAGGTGTGGGAAAAGTGTCCAATCTGAGTATGGCAAAGCCTCAGGTCACTGAAGTGAAGATCATCAGTGCATGACGGAGCAGTCCAGTCAGAGACGTGTGGGTCAAGTTTTTTTGTGTGTGTGTGTGTGCGTGGGGTGTCATTCATTTTATCCTAAAGTTTCTCAGTGCATCATGGTCATTTTATTATAGCTGGCCACCGTTAGTTAAGGTTGCCTGCACTTTTGATTATAAGATCCAGGTTTCAGTTGCTTGTAATATCACCAAACTTATGCTGTTTGAGTTGAAATTGTACACACTGAGCAGCTGCCCGAAGCTGAGTGTTTTGGGAAACTGTCAGCTAAAATTGTTCAATCATGTCCAAAAACAAGCATCGGGAAACACATTGTTTTGCCCGTGTTAAATCATTTGTATAGTTGTTGTGTTGAGAAGCTCTAACATCTCCATGCTTTGGTGCAGAGAATTGAAATTTGGCAAAGCGGTCACCCCAGCATCCAGGAAGTGATGTTTGCTGTCTCTGTGAAACTCCTCCCAAATCTGGTCACAATATGAGCTTCAGAAAAACGTCAATTCATACATGCTAGAGATTGAGAGCTAAATTCCCCAAAGAGTCCACCTGTACTGAGAATGCCCCATCCTCTCACAGCAACTAGTGCTATCCAGTCTGCACCTGTGCCATCCCCACATAGTGACAGGGCATGCACCATCCCAGGGATACAGGGCCAGAGCAAGACTTTCCCTGAAATTGTTCCTCCCAGCAGCTGGGGAGCTGCTGTGGTGTCCAGCATCTGAACTGAAAACAGAGAAACTGCCTGTCATGTGCTTTTAACAACCCTCCAGCTGGCACCCAAGCAACATGAAGAGGAGGAAGCAAACCTGACTTGACGGCAGAGGATGAGGAATGATGGTGTTGGAGAGAGAAGAGATGCAGAACCCAATATTTTCCTGAGCACATTCCACTGAGACTTCCAATAAAAGGATGGATTAATATAAATTCTGGTGGTTGTTTTTGTGATATGGACCCACTTGTCCACTGGGAACTGGATGGAGGCCTCCAAACTCATTTTTTTTAAGCTCCCAGATAGCCATCAGAAGGTAACAACATTTCATTATTACTGACCAGGACTGGATTTGAATTGGCAAGTGAAAGGAAAAATGGCCTCTACCCCTTTTTGTCCTTGCTCTTGAACTGTGTGGCACCTGTGAAAGGCAGCATTAGGGAAACATTAACATGTGGAAGCTGACAGTCCTGTCTTCATTTTATGTATGCATATTGTGTACGACTCTATTCCATGTCTTTTGGAAGGACCCGTTCTTCTGTAATTTAAGCAAAGACACTGTCATTTAATAAAATATGTCCTTCTCTTCCTTCCAAGAGCTGACAGTGGCACCTAATTCTGTGCTGATTTATGGTAGATTTATGCAGAAACACACTTTTGTATACTTCTTGAATAATGGCGAGCACAATTATTAAGCTTCTGGTTTTTACAACCTTTAGAAAAGATTGATTTTTGGTCATTCCCGTCTCAGCTGGGCTTAGCCTGAGCCATGATGTAAACAGACTGTGACCTGATGGAATATTAATCTATGCACCAAACTGCTCCCTGAGGCTGAATAATTCTTTCAGTCTTAAGAAGAAAACAAGTCTCCAGTGTTTTGTTTAGTAAATCACTTAACAGGAGGTCACAGCGGTTGCGTGTCCAGGTTAAACAATATTTATTATTGAGTAAATATAGACAAGCCCTCCTGTGCGACATTCTAATTTGGCAGAAGGGAAAATCGCCATCAGGAGGGGTTGCATACATGATGGGAATCTTACGCCTCAGAGCAATTTTCCTTCTTTAAATGCAGGATTTTGCAAAGTGCAGCATGCACATTTATTGCATGCTATTCTTGAAAGCCAGATTTGCATGGAGATGCCTATGCAGAGGTCAGCAAGAGAAGTCATTTTCAGCTAATTTCACAGTCCAAATGAATCGTGGTGCTTTAATGTGTGAAAAGTGTTGCAGCGAATGCCTTTTCTTCCTTGTTTAATTAAAAAAAAAAGACCATCTTGTCTGTCTATTTAAGACACCATTCACCTTGGTATCCAAGCCCTATACATATTGCTCTGTTTAACAACCTACAGAGTCTTATGTCCAGCTACGTAACCCTCATTACCATAGTAGTTTATACAGGGTCATGAATTTATCCTGAAAGGAAGAGAAGCATAATCTCCATTTTACAGTAGAAGGACAGAGGCATAGAGAGATTAAGTGATATGACCAAGGTCACACAGGGAGCCGGTGGAAGAGCTGTAGATTGATCCCAGCTCTCCTGAAATCCAGTCCATTATCTTGACAGCAAGATCTTCTTCCTTCGTTGTTTTCCTCTCCTGAGCTCCCTCTGATTTTTCTTTCTTCCTTTGTCTTCAGTTTCTTTCCTTCTTTTTCTTTCTCCTTATTCTTTGCACTTATATTTTTTAGCCATCAAGCCCCAGGGACGGGACCTAAGTTGTCTGCACTTCCTCCAAAGAATGAGAATAATAAAAAGTCACGTCTGTCAAGGTTTAGAGTGAACAGTGATTTAATTAGCGGCATAACTCAGACAGCATTAATAGGGATGTTAATTAGATTGGTTTGCTAGTAAAATACCTATAAAAATCATTGTCAATATTCCCCGAAGGGATCATGTAAATCCAAGGCCAAGAGTTAATAGGTTAGAATTAAGTGGAAGATTAATAAAAAAAGATATCCTGTCATGGAACTGTCTCGTGAATGATTATGTTCTAAGTAATTGTTGGTCTAGTCTTTATGGCAGCACAAGAGCAGGCTGGGGAGAGGAAGAAGACGTTTTCAGCTAGGAGTGGGTATTGGTTGAGATACACTAAAATGAAGCCTTATCACAACATGAGCTCTGTTGCTCTGAAATAGGGAGGGTTTTCTTCAGTTTTGTGTAGGGAAATGATAAACCATGAAAACCATGACAAAGTACGGCTGCTGTCCTGCTCTGAATCTTCCCCAGTGTATAGTAATAACTGTGCAGCCCACTGCCTGCATGTTGTTGCTTCTTTTATATCTCTACTGACACCTTAGGGCTGTTAACATAAAGAAGGGAAAGCTGACCTTAGAAGCCAATGTAAAAAAAAACACAGACGCAACACATAGCAATGCCCAAGGGTGCTCAATATCCATGCAGTTGAGGTGAGGCAGCCAGCCATTTCCCTCCCTTTTTTGTTCCATAAACTTTCTTTTCCTTTTCTTTTAACCATCCCTTTCCATTTATGTCAAACTCTTTTCCCGCTCTGTTATCCAGGACCCCAATTCAGCACTTCAGCACGTGCTTCACTTTGGGCATGTTCTTCATTCCAAATGACATCAATGGAACTTTAGCGCATGCTTATGTGCTTTGCTGAACCAGGGCCTACAAGCTGCCTTACACTGAAAACTTAGGTTGGCATAGTGACATCTCTCTGAGGTAAATTCACACCCCTGAGAGCCATTGCTACGCTGACCTAACCCTCAGTGCGGACAGCGCTACATTGACGGAAGACTTCTTCCATCGACCCAGCTGCTGCCTCTTGGGGAGGTGAATTAACTACAGTGATGGAGAACTGTGCAGCACGTGTTCTGCTGTGATATTTTAAGTATAGATGTAGCCTAGGATTCTAAGTCCTTCCACCTTCTTTATGGTTTGACTCTGCTTCTTCAGCTTCTACCCACTCATTCTGCCTCTTTATTCTTTCTCCTGATATTTCTTCTCTTTTATAGGATCCTGACCTATGTAATTCAGGCCCAACCTACTATACCCAAATTTTATTTCCATACCCTAAGAAATTTATGGGTACCTTTCTCCTATAGGTTAGTGGATTATGACACTTACTTTCTAAATATATTAATAAGGATTATCTCACTCCAAAACTGCCAACCTAGGCTCTCTTGATGACCTCCAAGTTGTGGTGTACCCTGCGGTTACCAGCCGGTTATAGATGCTGGATAAACCTGTGATGTGATGTGGATAGTTCCTCCCTTTGGTTTCCCCAAAGTTCAGGGACCATTCTTATCTGTGCCAAAGGTTGCCAGCTTTTATGCTGACATATTCATTACTGATTATACTTTCTGATATATAGCAGATCTTACAGGCCGGTAAGATTCTTGCATTTCAGCAAAACTTATTATTAGGAAACACATTCCTCAACACATGCTAAATTCCAAGGAAAGAACACTGATAAAATATAAGAATAAAATGGATTAATTTCAGAAGAAGAAACACATTAATTGATACTGCTGGCTGGATTAGTAGGATGTAATAGCTAACAAAATAATCTTATGGGCTACACTTGGACTTTTTTGACCAATTGGAAGTGAGAGACAAAGTACGTCAATTGAACTGCGTTTCCCCTTCCCTAGTTCAGCAATATTAAAGACACCATAATACAGGCTCAACTTAAACGTATGCCCCAATTAAAAAAAAAACATAGTAAGAGAACCAAAAAAAAGCCACCATGGTTAAACAACAAAGTAAAAGAAGCCGTGAGAGGCAAAAGAGCATCCTTTAAGAAGTGGAAGATAAATCCTAATGAGGAAAATAGAAAAGAGCATAAACTCTGGTAAATGAAGTGTAAAAATATAATTAGAAAGCCCAAAAATGAATTTGAAGAACAGCTAGCCAAAGACTTCAAAAGTAATAGCAATTTTTTTTTAAATACATCAGTGGGGCCACTGGACAATCAAGATGCTAAAGGAGCACTCAAAGACGACAAGGCCATTGAGGAGAAACTAAATTTATTCTTTTCATTGGTCTTCACTGTTGAGGATGTGAGGGAGATTCCGAAACCTGAGCCATTCTTTTTGGGTGACAGATCTGAGGAACTGTCCCAAACTGAGGTGTCATTAGAGGAGGTTTTGGAACAAATTGATAAAATAAAAAGTAATAAATCTCCAGGACCAGATGGTATTCACCCAGAAGTTCTGAAGGAACTCAAATGTGAAATTGCAGGACTACTGACTGTCATTAAAGAGGCTAGGACTTTTCAGTTGGAAAAGAGGAGACTAAGGGGGGATATGATAGAATTATATAAAATCATGAGTGATGTGGAGAAAGTAGATAAGGAAAAATTATTTACTTATTCCCATAATACAAGAACTAGGGGTGAGCAAATGAAATTAGTAGTCGGCAGGTTTGAAACAAATAAAAGGAAGTTCTTTTTCACACAGCGCACAGTCAACTTGTGGAACTCCTTAACTGAGGAGGTTGTGAGGGCTAGGACTATAACAGCATTTAAAAGAAAACTGGATAAATTCATGGAGGTTAAGTCCATTAATGGCTATTAACCATGATGGGTAAGGAATGGTGAACCTGTTAGGTTCACTACCTCTGGGGCACCTGGCATTGGCCACTGTCAGTAGACAGGATACTGGGCTAGATGGACCTTTGGTCTGACCCAGTACGGCCGTTCTTATGTTCTTATGTTCATCTGTAACCTATCATTTAAATCAGCTTCTGTACTAAATGACTGGAGGATAGCTAATGTGACACCAATTTTTTTAAGTCTCTAGAGGTGACCCTGACAACTACAGGCCAGTAAGCCTCACTTCAGTACCGGGCAAATTGGTTGAAACTATCATAAAGAATAAAATTGTCAGACACATAGATTAACATAATTTGTTGGGAAATAATCTATATGGTTTTTGTGAAGGGAAATCATGCCTCATCAATCTACTAGAATTCTTTGAGGGGGTCAACAAGCATGCGGACAAAGGAGATCCAGTGGATATAGTGTATTTAGATTTTCAGAAAGCCTTTGACAAGGTCTCTCACCAAGTCTCTTAAGGAAAATAAACAGTCATGGGATAAGAGGAAAGGTTCTCTCATGAATTGATAACTGGTTAACGATAGGAAACAAAAGGTAGGAACAAATGGCCAGTTTTCAGAATGGAGAGAGGTAAATAGTGGTGTCCCCCAGGGATCTGTACAGGGCCCAGTTCTATTTAACATATTAATAAACAATCTGGAAAAAGGGGTAAACAGTGAGGTGGAAAATTTGCAGATGATACAAAACTACTCAAGATAGTTAAATCCCAGGCAGACCACAAAGAGCTACAAAAGGATCTCACAAAACTGGGTGACTTGGCAACAAAATGGCAGATGAAATTTAATGTTGATAAATGCAAAGTAATGCACACTGCAAAACATAATCTTAATTATACATATACAATGATGGAATCTAAATTAGCTGTTACCACTCAAGAAAGAGATCTTGGAGTCATTGTGGATAGTTCTCTGATATCATCCACTCAATGTGCAGCAGCAGTCAAAAAAGTGAACAGAATATTGGGAATCATCAAGAAAGGGATGGATAATAAAAAAGAGAATATTATATTGCCTCTATATATATCAATGGTATGCCCACACCTTGAATACTGCATGCAGATGTGGTCGCCCCATCTCAAAAAAGATATATTGGAATTGGAAAAGGTTCAGAAAAGGGCAACAAGAATGATTAGGGGTATAAGAATGGCTTCTGTATGAAGAGAGATTAATAAGACTGGGATGCTTCAACTTGGAAAAGAGGCGACTAAGGGGGGATATGATTGAGGTCTTTAAAATTATGAGTGGTATAGAGAAAGTAAATAAGGAAGTGTTATTTACTCCTTCTCATAATACAAGAACAAGGGCCACCAAATGAAATTAATAGGTAGCAGGTTTAAAACAAACACAAGACATTATTTTTTCACTCAACGCACTGTCAACCTCTAGAACTCCTTGTCAGAGGGTGTTGTGAAAGCCAATACTATAACGGGGTTCAAAAGGGAGATAGACAGATTCATGGAAGATAGGTCCATCAATGGCTCTTAGCCAGGATGGGCAGGAATGGTGTCCCTAGCCTCTATTTGCCCAGAAGCTGGGATTGGGTGACAGGGCAGGGATCACTTGATGATAACCTGTCTGATCATTCCCTTTGGTGCACCTGCCATTGGCCACTGTCAGAGGACAGGATATTGGGCTTGATGGACATTTGGTCTGACTCAGTATGGCCATTCGTATGTAGTACTTCATGAGAACACTGTTTCTGGGCCACCTAGTTAACTCTCTGCTCTCTCTTTCAGGGTTCTAAAATTAACATGCAGAATCTGGGAGCTGGCTGCACACTATTATTACAATAAACCGTAGAGATTCTTTAGTGCTAGCCCAGTGCCCTGATGTAGCAGGGGCACAGTTCTTTTTATTAGATTGTTACTGTTTTGCAGTAGCACCTATACTATGATAGATTCTTTCCAGGCATACAATAAGTGATGTCATGCTTGAAGGCACTCCCAGTCAAAGGAGCATGGAGCTGTGTAAAATACACACTCATTCCAAGTGAGATGTAAACACAGAGTAACTGAGATTAACTGCTCAGAATATCTGTGTACAGGTGCTCCAATAAGATTGCTGTGGTGATTACGGTCCTGTAAATGCTTTGATAACTTGGATAGATGGATTGCTTTTGTCAGCTACTCTGAACAAAAAATTTGCTGCCTTTGCTCAGGCTTATAAAGAGAAAGATGAAGCCCAATGTGGATATGCAGAAAGCCTGCGAGTCAGAATAAATTTCTACTGATAAATTTGTATCAGGCAATTTTCAAAAAGTTATAAAATAAACTAGTAGGTAAATTCCATACTAAACTATGTATCAGAGGGATGGTCGTGTTAGTCTGTATCCACAAAAACAACAAGGAGTCTGGTGGCACCTTGAAAGACAAACAGATTCATTTGGACATGAGCTTTTGTGGATAAAAAACCCACTTCTTCAGATGCATGGAGAAGTGGGTTTTTTTACCCACAAAAGCTTATGCCCAAATAAATCTGTTAGTTTTTAAGGTGCCACCAGACTCCTCATTTATACTGAGTCATAATCATTTCATCCTGAAGTACCAACTAATCACATAGTAACAACATCTAGCAGGGCAAAGAGCAGAAGACCTGAGATTTTTCAGATTAAGTAGTTATTAGTCTATCTATTCCATCCCATTACAGGAATAATACCTGTCATCGCATTTCACCACGTGACTGGTCTTCAGAATAACTTTACTTGGGAAATTTATAGGGAACAACAAAGAGGTTAATTTGCAGCTCAGCGTACTGGTATCTGGTGCCTTGTAATTTGACAGAACCTTGGGAAAGTGTAATTGTTTTTTCACCCGGTAGTATCTGTACGTCACTAACACTCTTACTCAGATGCTTTCAGTTGGGACTCAGCCAGCATAAGCGTCACAAAGACAGAGTACATACCTTCATTAACCTGAGGTTATCCACTTGCTCAGATGTACTTTCCTTTAAGCCCATTCAAAGTGGAGATGACAAGTAAAGGCTCCAGAGGCAAATAAATGGAATGGTCCCTCAGCAGAAGGTCGCAGTTTGTTGTGTGCACATCGGGAAGTACACTATGTCTTTGGGTATGGCGAAGTGTCAATGGAAAGCGTGCTTTGTGTCAAAGAGGGTGAATTGCAAAGGCTGCCAGAACTATCATTTCCATCTCACCACTCACGTTTGAAACTCTGCACTAAAACTGGCTCTTGTCAAAATGCTGGCGTCTGGTTCAATGAATGAGAGAGTTCAGAGCATTATGGTTATGATGGTAAGGACCTCCGAAGCCAAACCAGGATTGGGATTAGGCCAATTCATTATGAAGCAGACCTATATATTGTAACAAATCTGTAGCCACTTATGGTTGCCCCTCTGCTAAATACCATGGTCATTGGGAGAGTTATGATGGTACTGAAGATTTCTGGGGCTCGAGATCACGGCAATTCATACACACTCTTGTGAGTGACTCAGTCCTGCCTGTTCGCTCATCCATCATCCCCACTGTTTTCACAAGTGCAGCACTAGACAAAAACTGCAGGTATTGTAACCTGTGTAATCTCAGCCTCGTGATTTTAGACGTTCTTTCAAAACACCACCTGTCTTCTCCATTTCTACGGTCCTGTGGCTAAAATAGGGAACTGGGAATCAGGACTCCCTGTGGGTTCTATATTCCTGTTTTACTAGCAAAGAGTGAAGCTGAATGCAGATTAAGTGGAACAAGCAGAATTTTATTAAACCCTGGGCCCTGCTCTCTCCATGTGGCTGAGTTGCTTCCAGCATAAATCCACCCATTTCCCCTCTCACTCCAAATATCATGATACAATTCCCATTTCTCTCATTGGATGGTGATGTACCCCTAGGTAAGTCATGTCAGGCCTTCTGTAAATCAGTCCACTCAGTTGTACCATGGAGAAACCATGCCAGGTTCTCAGATAGCGTAATTCAGCAAAGTTCCAGTGACTCCAATGGAGCTACACCATTTTACGCCATCTGATAATCTGGCCCACAAATACTTACCTAATTCACCTGCATATTGTAACAATAAATCAATGAGCCTAGTGACCTACAAGCCTGATCAAAGGGCACTGAAATTAGGGGAAAGACTCCATTGGACTTTAATATGATTTGCGTTAGGCCCTATATTGTCACACATAAAAGACAAAAGAAAGAAAAACAAAACTTAAGTCTCCATGAGAAAGCACGAGTCTGTGCGTGTCTCTTCTGAATTTAAGCGGGTGGCATCTCAACACAAAATGGCAGCTACCATGCCAGAAGAGGAGGAAGATTTCCCACTATTTAAAGGTACAGCACACTAATAGCAGGTCCGAGTTATAGGCTCCACATGTAAAATGCAAAATTGTCGTCTTCTTCTCTTCTTCTCCCTCTCCTCTAATCTTTCTATGAGACCATTAAATGACTGTGAGATTGTCTGATTAAAATATAATTATGCAAACCATTGTTGCTACCACTGCTATATAATTCCAGCAAATCTTATACAAAATGTAACTCATGGCCAGAAAGGGTTAAGCAGCTTGCAGCCTGAATGACCCAAAGCCTACCTTTAAAGTCATGTTAGAAAAGTATGCAAATGGTAATTAGGGCCATTCATGGTAGATAGGCTAGAACTTTGAAATGCAAACTTATATTGTTTGAAGTTAGAAGTGATACTAATTGTGTGTATCTTAGAAGCTAGCCATGTGAACAGTTCCTGTCTGTCACTCTAACTATTAATTCAAAGATCAAAAGGGAATATTAACATTTAGATTAATCTTGGGTGAAAAAACGTCATTTGTCTATATGTCTCTTTGAAGTTTGTGATAGACTGCCTAGTGAGTAAATTGGCCTATGTTACTTTGTGTAACTAATTACTGGTGGTGTTTAGAAAGCAGAAGGTTACATCAAAAGCCTATTGTTTACCCAGGACTGCATGGTCAAGTGGCTGCTAGAAAACTGTATAAAAGACTGTTGGGTCTTGATTCTGTCATCTCATATCTGCTTAAGCTTCATCAGGGAAAGTTTGAGTCGCCAGATTGAGATCCCAGTTATGCTGGTACTCCCTGAAGGTGATATTGGACTTTGGACTTAACCTGTGGATTATATTCTAAAGGAACTTTCTGCAACTACAAAGCTCACCATCTCTACTATGTATCTGAACCTCAAGAATTGAACTCATGTCTGTATGTATATTGATTTTGAAACCATACGCTCTCTCTTTTGTTTTTTTAATAAATTTTAGTCGAGTTAATAAGAATTGGCTGTAGCTTCCATTTGGATAAGATCTGGAATATGTATTAACCTGGGAGGTAATGTGTCCGATCCTTTGGGATTGGTAGCACCTTTTCTTCTATATGATGAAATAAGGTTTTCACAAATCTTCATCATATTTGACTTGGGTACCTGGATGGAGGCCTGAAGCTGGGTTACTTTAAGGGAACTGTGTTGTTGGCTTCTGGGCAACCAGTGAGGTAATAAAGAAGCTTTTTTATGCTGGCTTGGTAAATCTAAGTATTGAAAATATCCACCAGTTTTGGGGATTATCTGCCCCATTCTTTGCAGCTCACCCTAATTAAGTGACCTCAGCTGGCCTCCACTGGGACCCCGGTCACGATTACATAAAAGTTGAAAGCCAACAGGAGGAAGAAAAAGAGACAGAGAAGTTAAGTTCAGTCTGATCAGACTGTGCGCATTGCACACTGCTTTCTGATAATGATGTGTGCATTACACACAATAAACTGCTGCTATAAAGCTCTAAAAAGGCTTGTGTGTTATTTGCCTTCCATAACAATGTTTTTCAGACATAGATGCTTTGCTTTCAGCCCCTGTGATAAGAACAGTTTGAGGGCAGCTTGAATAATCCCAGTGGATAACAGAACATTATTTTGGATTTTGTTTTGTTGTTCATTTGGGTCCAAGCCAGAAGCAAACTCACTGGACCAGGTCCTCAGCTGGTGTACATTGATCAGTTGTAAATCAGTCAGCTGAAGCCAGCGGAACTAGGCTGGTTCACAGCAACAGAGGATCTGGCCCAGGGTGTTTAAAACAGAAAGAGACAAGTAGCTTAGAATGATTAACAATTGATTTCACTTCTTCACCCTAATCATCTTGCAACTGACGAAGGATGTCACAGAGCTCACAAAGCCAGCAGCCAATATGAGAGGATAACGAGAGAAGCTTTTCTGCTGGTTTTATTTTTAACTTGAATACAAAATACTAATTTCAAGTCAGAAGCTAGAATCTTACTGTAATAACTTCGCTTATGGCAAAACAAACAAGCCAATACACAGCCAGATACCCGTAGCCTACAGTATGTTGATATATACAAATATCAATAGCTTCAGGAAAATGTCGTAATTAGGGGAAATCTTTCAGTTCACTAGAAGTTCACTGTAAGTAAATAAGAAAATGACTGAGAAATAATTACAAATGAATATGGGATGAGTCTTCATTTACTTTCAGCTGTCGTGTTCTACCCCAGAGTTCGCAGCACTTCAGTGGAGTGTGTGGATGAAAGGGCTCCTGGGCAATGAACCATGGTTGCAAATACTTGCTCACACAATTAGCTCTTTACTCATGTGTGTAAGAACTACCTGGCTGCATAAAGATTTGCAGGATGCAGGCCTTACAAGTCTAGGAAGTAGCAGCCCTGGGAATACGGCAACAAGCAGAGAACCTAGCAGTGGTTATGGGCTGCCATAAACAGCTGGCATAGGGGAAGTTTACCACAGCTGGATAGTGAGTCGAGCTGGGCAAAAGCAGGAAGTTGAAGCTAGATAGAGTCAGATTGGCAATAAGGCACTTTTTTTTTTAACAGTGAACGTAATTAGCCATTGGAACAACTTACCCAGGGTTGTGGTGGCAGCTAAATCACCAGCAATTTTAAAATCTAAATGGGATTTTTTTTTTTATAAGATCTGCTCCAGCTCAAAGACGAATCATTTCGGGGAAATTCTATGGCCTGTGTTATACAGGAGGTCCTACTAGATGATCACAGTGGTGTCTTATGTCCTTATAATCTAGGAACCTATGAACCAGTCCTGCAAAGGCATACGCACCTGCATAACCTTTATGTAGAGCCCTGGGTGGAGACAAATTTGTACCTGTGGATGCGGATAACCACAGGTATAAATCCGTATCCATGGAATTGCAGGGCTCTACCTTTACGAGATAAGCAGCCGCATTTGATGTCATTAGGAATATTCACCGCAGTAAACTTATGCACGTGAGTAAATCTTTGCAGGATCCAGATCTTAGTCTGCTAAACTGGTACATTTTCCAGAGAAAATTACAAAATACTGATTTAGTCATATTTTGAGCTAGTTTTTTATTGAATTTGATTCTAGTTCTATATTGATCTAGTCCTATACTGATCTAGATTCTAATCCATCCATCTGTGTTGGGATGGTATCTACTGTACATTCCCAAGGTTTTTGAAAAACCTAATTACTGATGCATCCAATGATGAAGCTTTGTCAGTTTTTCCAGGAAGGCTGGGAAGACTATTCTAAAGTCAAACTGACCTTACAGGAAGAAAATATCCTAGGGTTCATGGATAATTGCTCAAAAATAAGGGGAGAAAGTATTCCTGAGAATGGTTTAGAAAAAATAAATGAATTATGTTGACTTTTTTAGCGTAATCTGAAGATGTCAATCAACCAGTATCTCAATTACCATCAGGCCATGATCCTGGAAACATCTGTGTGAGTAACTTTGTGTAACCCACGGGTGAGTGCATGTTACAGGCCCCCCTCTGTGCTGAGCCACAGAAGATATAGGCTGTTACTATTTCCAGCGAGGGTGGGCACTGTCTATGTGTTGATGTCCCTAGTTCAATCCCTGGTGTGTTGGTCTGTTATGTTTGTTCTTGTGGATCAATGGTATAACTCATGTGTCTAAAGTTAGTTGCTTCCATAAGTGTTTGCAGGAACAGGGCCTCAGGCTGGTGATGAGAAGGGAAAATGAGGGCTTTGAAATTGTAGCTGTTGAAGAATAACAAACTATGGCAAAGTTCTCTAAATAGTATATGATCCCCCTTTACGGGTATAAGCTATGAGTCTTCATCGGGTTTTTTCCCCCTTAGGTGTTTTTTTCTAAACTCAGTTATCTGTGGAAAGGCTCAAGTGCAGAAAGAAAAACAAATCTTTTCAAGTAATAATTTTTCCCAGTAAACAAAAATGTACCTTTATCTCTGTAGCCCTTTCCAGTGCTTCACATGGGAATGGTGTTTCACAGCCCCCCTGCAAACAGCATGTGTTTGTTCCATGTACAGCAGAGTGTCCATACAGTAAACTGCCATCACTTCATGTGCAGAAGCTGACATTGCCAAGCCACTGTTGAAGACTGAAAGCTTTTTTTCCCCCTTTTCTTTATTTGCAACAGATTTTGTTTTATATAATTAAACACACACATACATTGGAGAATACAAACAAGAATGTGATTACTTTTATTTTCTGCTGTGTTTCATTCTCATGTAAATAAGGCATAGCGATACTAGAGTATCATCATTTAATCACCAGTTTTATTTACTGAAATAGCATTTTGTGAGTCTGATGTGAAGGAAGGGAGGAACTGTGGGTGGATCTAGAGAAATTGGAACACTTAGGGTTTATAATTCGAGAGCACAGATTCAGAATATCAGTGAGTTTAAGCTAAGCTGGAACTGTTTTAATAAGTCTCTTCTTTTTTTCCTCCTAAGCACCAAGATAATTCTCTTACAATATCAGGAGATGTAACAAACTTATGGCCCATTCAGAAACCATAATCATCAGTTAAATCTCAGACATGAGGCACAGATTCTTTATTAGTTGTCTCTGATATTAAAATTTATCCTATTCACACTCCAGCCTCTAGAGGGTGACATTCTCAAAAAATACCAGGCATAATTACATCAAGCAATGGGGCAGTGGAACGCATGCACCAGTCCATGTATTAAAAAGGATGAATATTAATATCGGGCAGAAGGTTCTATTTTTAAACTCTTTTTAAAGGACATATTTTTGACAAGATTCTTCTGATCATTCCCTTAAGATGACCCTGGCAAAATAACCATGTAATTTTATATCTGGTCTGAAATATACACTCATGCTAATGTGACCAGTGTTTTCACAGCCATGTGGATGTAATCTAAGAGATGTGACTGGTACTTTCCTTCGCTTCAGAAAAATCGCATATCCTGTGATGTCTAGTACCTGGAATGACATTCTGTTAAAACAGTTCTTGAGCCCTGAGCAGTCTGGCAGTAGCAAAGAGGTAAATGAAGGGTCGTGAATTTCCTGCACAGATAAAATGAGCACATAATGTTTATGAATAATTCATTGACGTTGTGAAAGGCAAACCATAGGAAACATATCCTCAAAGGCTCCTGAAGATAAACGGTCATGAACTCCCAGCAACCTGTCCTGGAAAATCAGCCAGAGCTTGTTGCAAACATTTGTCAAGACCAGCTCTTACAAAGGTGCCTGGGCTGCTCAGGTGATAGGTATGGAGATAATATTCCCTTTCATGTCTCTCCTTTAAATTCACCAGTGCCTACAGCAGTGTCCACAAAACACGGGACAAGGGCAAGGCAGCTAATGTGTTGTGACTGCTGCTTATTACACTAATTATGACTGTCTCATTGTTACCCTGTGCTCCCCACATCTGTAAGCTGCCTTCAACTGTTGTCTTATATTAAGACTGTGAGATCTTGGGGGTACGAACCATCTTTTGTTAGATGTGTATAAAGTGCCTCGCACAACAGGGTTTTTGATCCAGGTGCTATTGTAATAAAAGAATAGTGATGATGACTTTTCTCTGCTGGTATCTAAAAATATTTATTTAATCTATTTGTTCACTCTCTTGGACATTTCTACTATAGCATATATGACCCACAGCAGCCTATCTAGATGCCCATCTCAGATTCACAGATTCTATGGCCAGAAGAGACCACTGTGATCATCTCATTTGACTTCCTGCATAACGCAGACCAGAATAATTCCTGTTTGAATTACAGCATATATTTTAGAGAAATTTCCATTCTTGATTTAAACTTTGCCAGCGATCCTATGCTCTGCATCCTCATCACATTAATTGAAATGTACAGTGCAAGTAACAACCCAATAAAAAGGGCTGCTTGTCCCACCTTGATAGAAATGCCCTCCATGCAAATACAATAAGATGATTAAAATCAAGCATAGTATTTCCAGTCATCAACCTGCCCCCATCCCAACAGACTGAGATTTTCCATTGTGCCTGGAGTGGTACGAAGTAGAGACTCCAGTACAGTAGGTTTGGGGAGTGAGTTACAAAGGGGCGGGGTTTTCACAGAGAATGACCTGCCACTGACAACTCCTTTGAGTTTGTCATGAAGGAACTCCACCAGGAGTGCCTCCTGTAGCCACAGCTGTGTCCTTAGGGCACTGGGAGAGTGGCAACCACATTGGTGTGGCAACATGACACCAGCACTCTCTGATGGCTCTCTGGTAGCCTATTTGAAATGAGTTCTGTGCACTTCAAATGAGATTGGTGGTTTTGGTCCAGTTCCCAACTGGCAGGCATCCACAATATAAGCACTGCTGAACAAACAACCTTGTCAGTGCAAAGACCGAGAAAGCACTGGGCCTCTCAGATTGAGATTCACATCAATGGAGAGGACCAGCTAAAGCCTATATGTATCCCGTAAATACTATTCAAATGTTCAATTTAGGACGTAACTGGGAGATGAATAGTGTATACGTGCTGACTAGTGTGAATTTCACCCTCTCTCTCAGAAGCTGTGCAAAATTATTCAGCAAGTAGTAAATTTGCCAAAAAATGCATTTTCAGGGCACCTAAATTGCAAATTTGGGAGGAATTCGACAAATTGTTTCAACCAAAAAACCTGGAAACATTTTCAAAAATATTCAAAACAGTTTCTTTTGCCATTTTGAAATTATATGTTTTGACTTTTCATTTCAAAACATTTCATTTAGCGTTTTTGAAAGGTTAAAGACATCTAAAAACAACCCAAAAGTAAATGAACAAAGACATTTCAGTTTAAATTAACCATTTACTTATTTACCATTTACCAAAATGTTATTTTCTCTGCTTCAGCAAGAAAAACTAAAAAACCCTCCAACAAACAAAAAAACCCCACCAATTTTGGTTTGAACTGAACTGTTTTTTTTTTGTTTGGATTCTTCGGTTCAGCCTCGAGACAGGAAAATCAATAATTCACTGAGCTCTAATGGTCTCTTCATGTTAAAGTTGAGACTGAACCTGTTGGACCTTTGCAGTTTTGCTTTGCAGGGTTTCTTGCAGAAAGTTTCTTCAGAATTACACCACACTCTTTGCATGCTGAATTTCACTTTGGAGCTGAGTTTGAACAAATCCCCAAATCTCAAAGGCAAAGCAGGCAAAGCTTCTGCATTTAACTTTTTTCATTTGCTTGGTTTTCATCTAAATCATGCAAAACTGATTAGGATACGTTCAGTAAACAGATATAAATCATCATAGATTCACTGTAAACAGTGGCCACACTCTCTCAAAAGGTCCTTGGCCCTTAGCAAAGCTTTCATTGCCCCGGCCTGAGTTTTCAATGAGATCCTCACACCCAGACAAGCTCCTATCCCCTGGATAAAAGGGTTGGAGTGGTGCAAAGAGTCCCTTACAAGCTCCGTATCCAGCCGGGAAAGGATTCTCTCAATACAGGGAAGGAGAAAGACAGCAGTAAGACGGCCCTCTGAGGACCACTCCCACACCCCAATGTAGAGGGTTATGCCTGCCGGAGAGTGAGGGTCATGTTGGGGTGAGGCTGCAGCACTACAGAGATTCCAGCCAGCCCTGCAGCCCATAAGGCAGCTGGGGAGGCTGCCTTTGCTTAGACAGGCCCCCAGGGCTGCCTAAAATACACTAGGGGCCTCACCAGACCCTGGAGCAGCCCAGGATGAGGCGGATGCAAAGATGGCTTCCAGCCACCATAGCACTCCCCATCAGCTGCAAGTTCTGTGCTGCACCTCCAAGGGAATGTCTATATTGCATGCTACAGGCACGGAAGCGAAACTCCTGCATCTGTCCTGTGCCAGCTGAAGCTGGCTCACGGGGCTTGGGCTGCGGGGGTATACACTTGCGGTGTGGATGTTTGGGCTCAGGCTGGAGCCCGGGCTCTGGGGCTCCACGAGGGAGGAAACTCACTCTGCTGCCTGTGCTGATCTTGTGCAGACAAATATAGTTGGGTGGCCTTGGGTGTACTCTGCTGCTGATTGTGGTGTACCCTTTCTTTGCCTAAGACAGCCCGATGGGTGACTGTGGGTAATACACCCCAGGCGGCAGGGACAGATCTGATCTGTGGACAAACAGGTCGAGAGTTGAATTCTCCGAGGTGTTAACTGAGCGCTAAATTCACTTTAAAATGTTAATAATGAAAGGAAACCCATCTGCACATGAGTAAAGAATGGTTTAGATGGATGCCACCTCAAGTCCATTTCAAACAAAAGAATGATTGTGATGTGTGACATTCTGTACCTCAGGGAACACCCAGCGCCCCCATCTTCATCCTTATAATATGATTGTGTTGTATCTAATGGAAAGTTTGTCACGTCGGGTGTCTTCAGAAGGCTCATGATGTGCTGAGCATTGTTGTTATAGTAATGTTATAGGTTGTAATTTCATGTATATGGTTATGAGGCTGAGAATGTATCCTCATGGCTTAAAGCAGGCCCAGGCAAAAACTCTCCAGGAACAGAGGGGCAGTTCACACCTCATCAGGGCATGTACGGGACAAACCCAGCCCAGCCTCACAGGAACAAAGGACACTGGCCTAGGCAGCAACAAAGGATCTGTTGGGCTTTCAAGTGAGTCACCCCTGTTCCTTTGGTCAGTTTAGGACTATGATGAGGTAATGCTCACCTGATTCGGGGAGGGGGGGTGCAAAGCCAAGAGGGAAGAAAGAACATGATAAAAGGGAGAGATGTTTGCCATGTGCTTCCTCTCTCTTCCACCTCCATCTACAGACATCACCACTCAGTGACTAAAGCGCTTATCAATGGGCAAAGCCTGGCTGAAGGGAAACCAGCCGGCCTGTAGTGAGAAGCATCTAAGTTTGTAAGGGCACTGAAAGTGTTAAGATCAGCTTAGAATGTGTTTTGCTTTTATTTCATTTGACCAAATCTGACTTGTTATGCTTTGACTTATAATCACTTAAAATCTATCTTTATGGTTAATAAATCTCTTTGTTTATTCCACCTGAAGCAGTGCGTTTGGTTTAAAGTATGTCAGAGACTGCCCTTGGGCTAACAAGCGTGGTGCATAGCAATTTCTTTGTTAAATTGATGAACTCATGTAAGCTTGCAGCGTCCAGTGGACATAACTGGACACCGCAAGATGGAGGCTCCTAGGATTGTGTCTGGGTTTGGGTTACATGCCAGCAGCTTACATGCCAGATGTGCATGAACAGCCCAGGAGTGGGGGTTCTCACAGTAGAGCAGGGTAAGGCTGGCTCTCAGAGTCAAGGATTGGAGTGACCTAGCGGATCACCGGTCGAGATAACACCAGAGGAGAATGTCACATGATGTTCCACACATTCCCTTTGCCCCTTGTGACAGTTCTGCAGCTGAGCCTGGAGAACATTTAAGGATTTAGGGGTGTGTGTGTGTGTGTGTGTGTGTGTGTGTGTGTGTGTGTGTGTGTGTGTGTGTGTGTGTAAAAGACAACAGTTAGCCCAAGATGCTGGGCTTTATAGCAATGCAACATGCAGGACACTAACTGCGAGCGGATGCTTTACAAAGAACACATATTGGTCCATTTTTTCATGTCTCAGCAATATTGATGTCAACTGGAGGACTGCATGTGGCCAACAAGCAGATTACAGTACAGTTCTGATGACAGGTCTTAGCAGACAAATGCTACCCACAGCATGGCCCTGGACCATAACAACTAGCCTATTTGCACTTAGTTACTACTCCCTACCCATAGTATGAGGTTTCTGCATCGCAACGGTGTTGCAGAGAAATTAAAATATTTTACACAAGTCCCTGTGGTACAAAATTAATGCTTTGCACTTCTAGGGAGCTCCCAGGGGCTTCTCAACCAAGGATCTCAAAGCATTTCAATTGTGACATGAAAGAAGTCTCACAATATCCTATGAGGTAGGAGAGAAAAAGAGATGCAGAGAGGTACAAATGGGGAAAAGAATACAATCTGTAAACTGGGTGGGGAAATTGAGAGGAACTAGACAATGGGCCATTCACTGTCTATCAATGGGAGTTTGGCTCCTAAGTGCCTAAATCCCTTTTGAAAATGAGATTTAGGCTTCTACATCAGTTAGGCATTGAAACACCGAGTGCAGCAATGCCTAAACACCTCTAAAAATCTGGGCCCCAAGTTTAGGACCATCTTCCAAACTTGACATTTGGGCTTATCTAATCTTCTTCTTCTATATGTTGCTACAGATGGATGTGGGTTTTTTCTGTAGTTAAAAAACCAACACCACATATCACAGCAGAAGATTAAGCCCATGTATTTAAGAGCCTAAAATCTAAAAGGACAAAGGATATACATACAGTAGAAATAATAGGAGTATCAGATAATGCCGTGGTGTTTGGACTCTGGTTTGGCAAAGCACTCAAGTGCCTCTTCGTCTTAAATTCTCTGAACTTCAACACCTGACCTTGATCATTGTCTTTGATGGGTCTTCCAGTACTTCACTGAATTGGGGGCAAATATGCACCTGAGTAACTGTACACACATGAGCAGTTCCTTTGAGTACCATGGGACTGCTCACAGGGCTTTTTGCAGGGTTGGGCTGGTTTCTAGGGCAGGTGCTCCATGAACAGAAACATGGACTCAATAGTGGGCAGAGGACACACAGAAAGCAGTTAAGAGAGAACACAGGCAGGAGGATGGAGAGCAGCATCTGCTGTTGCAGAAAACAAGGTCACGGATGTATACAGGAGCAGAGGTTGTAGGCCTAGTCTACACTACAAAGATAGGTCAACGCAAGGAAGCTTACAATGACCTAGTTGTGCATGTGTCTTCATTTAAATTTGTCTCCTGCTGATGTAAGTGCCCTGCCATGCAGACTTAATAGCAGCACTACCTCCTTAGGCAGTCAGAGTCAAAGTAGTTACATTGATGCAATGTGAGCATTGACACTGAGTTACTTACATCAACCAATACTGACATCCAGCAGCTATCCCACAATGCTCTGCACTGACCACTCTGGTCACCACTGTGAACTCCACCATCCAGGGGCCAGATAGACCAGAAGCCCCCTCCTCCCCTTTAAAGCCCCACACATTTTTTAAAATTACTTTTCCTGTTAGCCCAGCTTGGAGATCCACCTAGCAGAGCTCCATTACTGAGGGCAATTGTTCAGGTGACAATGCTGGCTACACGCTCCAGACATACTCCTTGAGTAGACAGGAAGTTTGGGGACTCCTGGGTCTGAGGAGGAGAGGCTGTGTAGGCACAGCTCCAATGCAGCCATAGAAACATGGCTATCTACAAACAGATTGCTTGGAGCATGTAGGAGAAGGGATACCCCAGGGACCAGCAGCAATGCTGTGCGAAAGCCAAGGAGCTGTGGCAGGCATACCAGAAGGCCAGGGAGGTCAACAATCAACCTGGTGCAGAGCCACAGACCTGCTGCTTTTACACAGAGCTGCAAGCCATCCTCCGCGGAGACTCACCACCACCCCCAACAGCACCATGTATACTACCAAGGAGCCCGAGTCATAGGTCCTTGCCATGAACAGCTAGGATGAGGAGGTAGAGAAGGAAGAGGAGGAGGAGTATGTGGGACAGGGGACCAGAGGATACAGCTGTGCAGCATGCCAGGACCTGTTTTTGACTTCGCTGCAGTCCAGCCATTCCCACCAGACTAGCAAGCCCAATGCAGGGGAAGCAACCTCTGGTAAATATGCAGTTTACTTTGAAATTACAGGGATGGCACCTCTAAAGTGGCAGGACACATCTTTTGATTTACTCATTTTCACTTGTGCTAGAAAAGGTAGTGGATCTACCAAGAGAGGTAGAGTTGCTATCTGCTTTTTCATTCCCCTGTAAAGGTAGGCAGAGGGGACCACACAGAGCTGTTTGTTTATGTGCACCAGGATGTCCCCTGAATCCTTCATAGAAATCTTGATGAAACTTTCATGGAGTTCACTTTCATGGATTCACTCTGCAATCCTCTGCTGAAGGTTTCTGGGGAGGTATAACAGGGTCAGAACTCACCATCGCTGGTGCTTCCTGCTGGTTGCTCCGGGAATTAGCTCTTGTCAGCCGTGGAGTGCCCGCTGCACGTGGTGTCTCACCCATTGTCTGCTCTGCTGATTTGGGAACCGCATTGCTCCCCACTCGGCGGTGTTCACTTCAGGACACTGCCCTCCAGCAGTGCCCACTATTCCACTCTCACCCCCTTCTGGAGGGGAGGTAACAACAGCCTTCGGCTTGCACCTGCCTCAGTGGCCAACCACAACCCCAAAGTCTAGCCTCTCACCTCAGGGGCAAGTTGCAGTCAGTCTCAGCCACACTCCTCCATGGCCAGGTGCACTGCAAAGGGGGAAGGGGGACACCCAGGCCCACCCACTACTCTGGGTCTTGACCCTGGGACCCTCTAGCTGCAGCCTCCCTCTGCCCTCCTTCTCTCCCCTCTTGTCTGCTTATCTTCCCTGGGCCACTTCCCCTTTGGCCCTGTGCCCCTTCTCGACCCTTTTTAGCAGGTGCCACAGCCTGGCAGGTAACTGGGCTGGAGCTCTTCTCTGCTTCCCAAGCCTGCCCAGCACTGCTCTGTCCAAGGTGCTACCTCCTTTCCTCAGGAGCCAATTCGCTTCCCTTGTTAGTCAGGGAGAGACTACCCTCTCCTTTGCTAGGCAGCCTTTATATAGGGCCCAGCCCGGCCCTGATTGGCTGCCTCTTTCTTCGCCCTGATGGGCTCTCCACAGGCCTTTGCTGATTGGCTGCTGGTCTGCACAGCCTCTCTGGCCTATTCCAGCCCTTTTTCTCATGGGTGGGCAGCCACCCCACTACAGGAGGGCTGCCTTATTCCTTCCACTGTGGTAGGATACTTTCCCATCCCATTCAGTGATAACTTCAGTAGGCACCAGTGCAGTGCACAAGCTAGCAGCATATGGGCCCGGGGTGTCTCCAGGATGCCAGCAGCAGCTTTGCTTTCTCTGCCTCTGTTACCCTCAGGAGTGAGATATCAGCTAAAATCATCCACCACCTGTGCAAAATGGTGCCAGTATTCAGTGCCTTTGTGCTATACATCTAGAATCATGCAACCAAGTGATTTCTTCCTCATTTACCCACCCCTAGAGGCCATACTTCCCATGGCTGGTGCCATACACAATCAGTCCCAAGCAGAAGTGAGAATGTAGTGCTTACAATTTTCAGGGAGGCAGGGAAGTGAGTTCAGCATCTTAAGTTTTCTGTTGTGAACACACTGGCAACAGTATCTCTGTGTGCTGTATCTGCACCTGCCTTCAGGGTCTCCTCCTCCACACCTGTGGAACACCTAAGCTGGATAAGGAGGAGAAAGAAGACAATTTGTGATGACATGATCCAGGAAATCCTGCAAGCCAGTGCTGCATCTGAGAATGAGCAGAGGGTCTACAGGATCACCATTGCAGACAGCCTGGAGAAGGATCATAGAATCTCAGGGTTGGAAGGGACCTCAGGAGGTCGTCTATCTAACCCCCTGCTCAAAGCAGGACCAATCCCCAGATAGATTTTTGCCCCAGATCCCTAAGTGGCCCCCTCAAGGATTGAACTCACAACCCTGGGTTTAGCAGGCCAATGCTCAACCCACTGAGCTATCCCTCCCTCCTCCCATATTTGCATTTCTCAGAGATGCTGCAGACTATGGTGGACATGCAGGTTCAACAATCCCATGTGCGTCTCTCTCTGAAGCCCATTGAGAACTCAATATCGGAACCTCATTCAACATTCCACGTGGCATATGGGGTTGGTGTGCTACCCCATAACTCCACCCCAGGGACATTAAAGACAATCACAGCTTCACATACACTGATCGTGAAAGCCAAGGTTGGTATATGTGAAGCTGAACTAGATGTGACTCTTCTTTCCCTTTCATAAGTTCTGCTGCTGAATTTATTAAGTTTTAAATGTTTTTTTTTAATTGCCTGGTTCATGTTGCAGAATGAAATTCTTGTTTTTGGAACATAATTCATCTTGATTAATTCCCAACATATGCTGGCTGGTGCTGAGCAGTTCTGAAAGCAACCAATTACCTGTTACTGCACTGTGTCACACAACTCATAACATCATTCACAGACAATTTCAATAGGTGCGTTGACAATATTATATTCCTGCATACACAGCAATCACTACAAGATTCATACCAGGCTGCCAAAGAGCAAGTCCAGGCAGAGCACATTACAACAAAACACATTACACTGGCTCACTATTAAAATAGTCTTTCAAAGCCTCCCTGAGTTATATTGCCCTTTTTCGGCCTGCTCAAATTCATCAGACAGCTGCCCCTCTCTGTCTTCCACCCTGGTAGAAACTTTTACCCCTTCGCTTCACAGATATTCTGCAGGGCACAGCAGGCAGCTATAACCACTGGGATATTTTTTATCGCTGAGATCCAATCTTGTGAGTAGAAGAATGTCAACAACCAAAAGCACTTTCCGCTGTCACTCTGCAGCTGCGGAGCCTGTCGCTGAAGTGCTCCTTGGTGCTGTCGAGGTGGCTGGTGTACAACTTCATAAGGCAGGGGAGCAAGGGGCAGCCTGGGTCTCCCAGGATCACCATTGGCATTTCACTATTTCCAATGGTAATCTGCCAATTGGGACTAGCTGTCTCTGCTTGCAGCTTTCTGAACAGTCCTGTGATTTTAAAGATGCAAGCATCATGCCTCTTCCCTGACCAGCCACACTGAGGTCTATGAAGCATCCCCGGTGATCCACCAGTGCCTGCATAACCACAGAAAAGTAGTCCTTTCTGTTGATGTACTCTGTGGCAAGGTGGTTTGGTGCCAAATTGGGGATATGTGTTTTGTCTATCACAATTCAGGAACCCCATTGCTGCAGATCTATCCACTATGTCCTTCACATTGCTGAGACTCCCAGTCCTGCATAGCATGAGGCAATTAATGGCCTTGCACGTGCACGGGACAACAGCCCCTGCAGTGGATTTCCCGACTCCCAGTTGATTCCTGACTGACTGGTAGCAATCTGGCATTGCAAGTTTCCACAGTTCTATTGCCAGTCACTTCTCAGCTGAAAGTGCAGCTCTCATTTTGGTGTCCCTGTGCTGAAGGGCTAGGGCGAGTTCAGTACACAGATCCAGGAATGTGGCTTTGCCCATCTAAAATTCTGCAGCTACTGCTCATTATCCCAAGGCTGCTTGACAATGTCATCCCACCAGCCAGTGCTTGCTTCTTGGGCCCAGAACTGGCTCTCCACCATCTCCAGCTGCTCCATGAACACCACCAACAGCCTTGAATTGTTTCTTTGTATGTCCCAAAAGCAAGCTGGCCTCCCAGGAATCATCCTGTCCCCCACAGCTCCTCTTGCGGTTCTGCAAATACTGCAGGACCATGCACCCTGTGCTTGCAACTCTCATGACATAGTGCAGAGCTGTGCAACCTCTATGCTTCTGTCAGAGATGGCGGACAGCAAGGAGGCATGCACTGGTTTGTGGGATTTTGAAAAGAAGGCTTGAAAATTATGGGATGCAGATGAAACTAGGAGATGGAGCACACAGCATTATGAGAAGTTGACCCCAGACACCCCAGCGTGACTTGTTCCAGACCTATCAGACGTTGCAAAAGCTTCCCAAAAGACATGGCACTGGATGATGGCGAGTTGCACAGTGGGATCCCTACCCACAGTGCACTGCACTCTGCATCGATATAAGCACTCCTGGTGAGTAGGCACACCACCGACACAAGGCACCAAGTATGCACACGCACAAGCAGTGTACTATCAGTGGTGGCTGTATGCCGATGCAACTTAGGTTTCTAGAGTAGACATATCCAGAGAAAGGGAACATCTGAATGCAATGCTCTGTAATTACTCTGTATTATCCCCACCAAACCGTAATAATTCCAAGGGTATTTTGTCCATTGACTGTATCTATTTGATTAATTTAACATCCTGGATCAACCATCCATGCCTAGCTGAGGTCCTGTTTAAAGTATTCCCAGCCTGCTGCACTTTGTGAGTGAATGGCTCCCCCATCTCAGCTTTTCACTCAAGCAAATTCATCTCTTGCCATGGGCAAAGAATAATTTTGCATTCTGCATTAGCTTGAGCCTCATGATCCAGTTAAGGTGATTGCAGCCTTTCATTCCTTTACAAATAAGCTTTAAAGAAGCAAGAGAAAATTTAACGTCAGCTTCAAACAGCTTTTCTCTAGGACCTGAAAACATTTATCAATGTTTAATTTGGAACATAAAAAAAGATACCGGCTATCATGGTGGCTGCTGGATTCAATCATTAGGTGGGCAAGCCAGTGAGGTGAACCAGAGAACACGCAAAACAAACAGCCAACACGGGGACAAGGAATAAATGAACTGCTGCTGTCATAATTATTAGGAGATGCATGGAATTATTAACAATGTTTTAATGAGACAGATCGGAGCTCAACATGCTAAATCAATAACAGCAGCAAACTCACTGCCGAGTCTCATTTGTAGTGGAGAACTGGCATACCTGACCTTGATCCCCTAAAACAGTGTTGCTGTTATTAACAGAATGCATAATGAAGAGCAAAAGTAACATTTTAAAGAAGCTCAAAGTAGCCTACTGATTAAAACTTCTTCATCATGAATTTGTAGCTCAGACATAAAAGAAGCATCAAACTATTTTGCGAGTGTTTTTTAAAGATTTTATTAAATTGCTCTTTTTGTTAGGGGTGAGGATGGTTGGTGTTTTGGGTTAGAAGAGGGTGTCAGTTTGGTGTGTGTCATTGCAATGATGAAAGAGGAATCTTTTGCAGTGTTTCCTAAAAATGGTCAGACTCTGGATTTGCCTGATCTCCTCTGGAAGTTCTTTCCAAAGTCTGATTCCCCTCAACAAAGAATGCTTCGTCTCACATGCTTTGTCCTGAGCTGAGCGATCTGTGTTTCTTCATATATAGTTTGTCTTCTGTCATGTGTGTTTGGCTGGTTGTTATTTCAAAGTTGCAGTATTGATCGGATATCAGAATCAGGTCCCAGCAGCAAATCCACTGCTAGATCTGAACTTTCACAAAGATTTGTTGGTGCGCTGGGTTTGAATCTTGGCTTCTGGCTTCAGCCATTTATAAAGATGGGATCCAACTACAAAGTTTGGATCTGAAAATATGTTATCATTTATATTACAGGAGCACCCAAGCCATGATACACATTGCGCAGGCACAGTGAGACACCCCACCCCCCCCGCCTGAAATCCCTGTTCTGAAGACTTTATGCTCCCAAATGGGAAACTGGTAATGTGATGAAGATGAGACTTGGCCATGGCTGATTAGCTGCATGTGACACTGTTAGGTGGATGGAGAGGCAAGGGGATCTTTGCAGCTGCATTTTGTATGGGCTGGCCAAGAGGGATTGTGGGTTGAGGTGTTCAGTGATCACTCAGGCCATGATTCTGAAAGATATTTAAGCAACTAACTCCTATTGAAGTCACTGACAGATCAGACCTGGGGGTGTGGTAGCTCCCCACATGAGGGGAACAGTAGATGATACTCCCTCATTCCATGTGTCCCAGCCTCCTCCACTGCCTAGCAACCAATCTCCATGACATCATGCCCTCCAGATGCTCATATGGAACCCTGGTCAAATCATTAATCCTCAAGGTGACACACACTCAAAGGGATTATCCAGTGTCCTGAGGGTTAAACCACTTATATGTACTTGGACTATGCTGCCTTTTCGCTAAGGTGTTTGCCAGAGCGGGGAAGGATTTGCTAGATGTTTCAGTGATATGGAGTGGATTTGGGTACATTACATTCATCCCCTATTGAGCACCTGCAGGCAGAACATAATGGGAATACATATTTTGAAATTTTATCTCAATCTTGTCACCCAGGAGTGGGTATTACCTACTGCTTCTTTCATTGTAAGGTTGCTCATGAGCTCTTATTGGCTTACCAACCTTGACAGTGTCCCTTGGAGTAGTTTAAGCACTTAAAAGTTTATTGGAGGTGGATGTAAGAATAATAAAACAAGTTTTATTAGGATAGTACATCACGCTGTGAGACCAGGAGTACAAGTGGCTATGAGATTCAGAGAAGCTCAAGGGACAGGCTACTGAGCTAGCCGTGATCAGGGAATACCAGAGGTATAAGAAAGGCCAGTATGTCCCTTTTTTTTAAAAAAGAGAAAAGTTTATTTATATAAAAATGATGGCTCAGGCTCCTGCTATAACTGTGATGGAATTTTCTCGTTGGGTCAGGCATACACTGTTATCTTCAGCATGAACCTGCAGAGCTCCATGCAGGAATGTGTGCGTTTATCATAATTATGTGGTATCAAGGCCATAGTCCCAGGAACTCCAGGCGTTGCACAAAGAAGCAAGTAACAAAGTTTACACTGCAGGAAGCACCCAGGTGAGTAACATCACTATTTTTTCTCATTTCCGTCGGAACTGCTGAACAGGCAGCGATTGAACTTCTATTTTGTGATCTATAATGGAAATGGACCCCACGGCGTCTGCATTTTATGCTTATCCCCGCCCCAGCTCACTGCATGACCTTGGGCAAAGCACTATGCAAGCTTGGGTACCTAAAGTTAAAGACCTAGATCCATAATTAGGTGCCTAAATAAAGGAAGCTTGACTTTCAAAGGATAGATTGCATAATGGGAGCACCCCTGAAAATCCACATTTGCATTTGATAGCTTCCAGTGCCTAATTTTAAGCACCTAGCTTTGAACACTTTTGGCTTTCACCTGCCTATGCTTCAATGTCTCCATCAGCAAAACAGTTACAATAAGCAGCCATTGATTTTTGTCGAGGTGAATGTCAGGCTTTATTATCACTCGTATTTGTTGTTTAATATATGCTAACAGTGTCCTCAAAGCTATACAAAATGTAAATGAAAAGAAGATCCCTACCCTGAGCATCTTGCAATTTATGGACCATATTCGCTGGTCCGCTCCGGCTGTTTTGTTACAGTCCAGTGATGCAAAGCATCCATAAACTTGGTTAAACAGGCCACTTCTGCCTAGTTTGTGGCTGCTTCACATTGCTGGAGTAGTGCAAAGCAGATGGGGCATACCTAATCTGACCTTAAATATACACCAAAAGGTAAATATTTATCTCAAGGGACCATGAATCTTGCTGTTCACTGAAATATATAATCAATATATCATCACCCCTCTGTCAAGGAGCAGCTGTTGTCCAGGCCTTACAAGTTAGCATCACGTTGGAAGAGAAATCATGATGCAGAGTCTCGGTATATATTTTAGTTCAACTTGTTTATTTACACTATATACAGCAGGCCTTGAACACAGGTGGTCACAAATAGCAGACAGGCCCCCTTGCTGCTTGCCACAGCACCCAAAAGACACCACATCACAAAACTCAAAATAGCACAAGCATGTCTTCCCAGACCAAAGAACCTGCCCTCTAAGAAAACAAACTTGTAAGACCTTGAGTAATAGTATCATCTGGTGACTCTCACCAAAACAGCATGTGTTATTATGTACAGTCTGGAAGTTTTCATCAGAAATATTTTGAAATCTTCCCATTGATTTCAAAATATGACTTTCTTTTTAAGCTAAATTGCCAAAGGGGAGATGAGTTTAGAGATCCAGAAAAGAAATTAACTTTCACCCTGTGGTAAGTGCAGTTTCCTCTGAATTCAGCTCCAGCAAATCAGGAACCTTTTATTTACTAAACCTGTGATCTGATTGATTAACATTACTCTAGACTTCAAAACCATTGGCCTTTGGGGAACTAACCAGGTTAAGGGCTTGATCTTGATTTTACAATCCACCATGAGCACAGGACAGTGAAGGCCCCTGGAGCAGTGTGGGAAAGGGATTGTGATTCAGGGAGTCATAATCTCTCCTGGTCTCCCTGTTGATTCAAAGAGGGAGTAACTCCACTGTATCTATCTTCTTGCAGCATACAACTCACAATTTGCCAGTGTAGCTATACCATTGAACACATGCCGCTACATAAATCCATGGTACACCCACACCTTGAATACTGTGTGCAGATCTGATCCCCCATCTCAAAAAAGATATATTGGAATTGGAAAAGGTACAGAAATGAGTAACAAAAATGATTAGGGGTAAGGAACAGCTTCCATATAAGGCTAAATTTATAAAACTGGGACTTTTCAACTTGGAAAAGAGACGAATAACAGAGGGGATATGCTAGAGGTCTATAAAATCATCACTGGTGTGGAGAAAGTAAATAAGGAAGTATTTATTTTTTCTCATAACACAGGAACTAGGGGTTAACTAATGAAATCAATAGGCAGGAGGTCTAAAACAAATAAAAGAAAATATTTCTTCACACAAGGCACAGTCAACATGTGGAACTTTTTGTCAGAGGATGTTGTGAAAGCCAAGAGTATAACAGGGTTCAAAAAAGAACTAGATAAATTCATGGAAGATAGGTCCATCAATGGCCATTAGCCAGGATGGGCAGGGGTGGTGTCCCTAGCATCTGTTTGCCAGAAGCTGGGAATGGGCAATGGGGATGGATCACTTAAGGATTAGCTGTTCTGTTCATTCCCTCTGAAGCACTGGACATTGGCCACTGTCAGAAGACAGGATAATGATGGACCTTTGGTCTGATCCAGTATGGCCATTCTTATGTTCTTATGTCAGACTCCATCCACCTGTGTTGGGTGGAGGAGAGATGTGGCAGTTCTGGGGACCCCACCACTCCCCATCATGATATAAGTAGCCAGCGCAAGGGAATAAGGGGCTGCCTTACACCTGCCTGAGCCTTTTGACTGTCGCCAAAAACCTTCCCCATGTCATTATAAGTATTTATTATTGTTTCATTTTGGTTTACAGAGGCCAACACTGTGCTAGACACATTGTAGACCACATAAAAAGGTTCTCAGCAAATAAGACATAATTTTAAGGCCAGCAGCTTTCTGTTAGTGCTACTAAATACTGATATTTTTAAAGTCAATTGGAGTTTAATGTGAGAAAGGACAGAAATATTGGGAGCATAGTGTATAAATCTAAACGTCCTGACTTTCATCTCCTGAGATTACTTTAAAATATGAACATGAAACAAATCAGTTTATCATTTCTGGGCTAAGCAGATTTATAATTGCTAAGGGGTAATTAAATTAGACATCTCATTTATGCAGGTGTTTATTATAAGGCTTGGGAAACGGTCTGTATTGAAATCTGCACCCACTTGAACTTGGTGAATTGAAGTGATCCAAACCTTAACATTACAGATTCAGCTTGGAATGCTTGTATTTTTAGGTTACAGTCTCAGGCCTGGTCTACACTAGGAGTTTATGTCGAATTTAGCAGCGTTAATTCGACTTAACCGTGCACCCATCCACACCAGGAAGCTAATTAGTTTGACCTAGAGGGCTCTTTAGTTCGAATTCTGTACTCCTCCCCGACGAGGGGAGTAGCGCTAAATTCGACATGGCTATGTCGAATTAGCCTATTTGTGGACAGAAATCGACCTTAGTAGCTCCGGGAGCTATCCCACAGTGCACCACTCTGTTGACGCTCTGGACAGCAGTCTGAGCTTGGATGTTCTGACCAGCCACACAGGAAAAGCCCCGGGAAAATTTGAATTCCTTTTCCTGTCTGGCCAGTTTGAATCTCATTTCCTTTTTGGACATCGGGGCGAGCTCAGCAGCACCGGCAACGATGCAGAGCTCTCCAGCAGAGGAGTCCATGCAATCTCAGAATAGAAAGAGGGCCCCAGCATGAACTGATCAGGAAGTCTTGGATCTGATCATTGTGTGGGGCGATGAGTCCGTGCTTTCAGAGCTGCGCTCCAAAAAAACAGAATGTGAAGATTTACGAGAAGATCTCCAAAGCCATGACAGACAGACAGAGGATACAGAGGATACAGCCGCGACGCAAACGCTGCTTGGACTAATGAGGGAGCAAACGGACATGCTCCGGCGCCTTGTGGATGTTCTGCAGGACCGCAGGCAGGAGGACAGAGCCCCCCTGCAGTGTATCTGCAACCGCCCTCCCCCGCCACAAAGTCCCATACCCCCCTCACCCAAAATACCAAGAAGGAGGGGTGCCAGGGGCCGTGAAAACTGTCACTGCACCCCAGAAGAGTGCTCAATTACCCAAAAGCTCTCAGTCCCTAAATTTTGAGAAGTCCTTCCCTTCCTGACTCACCCAAGCCCCAATCCCAGTTTCATCCCCTAACTGTCTAGTTGATTATTAAAAATACTTTGCTGTTAATTACTGTTTCCGTCTTGTTTTTTTACATAAGATTGTTTTTGTTGGGGTGGGGGGGGGGAAGGGGGTTGGTAATTGCATAGGACAGTCACCTTTACCAGGGTACAGACACGGGGGCAGGATCAGCAGCAGGTCACACACACAGTGCAGTCAGTAGGGACCCTGGTCGGTATGGGAGGTGGTTTCCATGTTCTGTGAGGGTGGGGGGGTACGTGACTTTGTAGCGGGGGAGGGCGGTTACAGATCTTATACAGCGGTCCTTGTCCTGGACCACAGAGCCACACAGCAGGGGAATCTGTATCCGTCCTCCTCCGCAACAAGGTCACTGTCCAAGGTGCCTGTATAGGGCTTCATGAACCAGGGCATTAGCGGGTAAGCTGGGTCCCCGAAGATCACTATAGGCATCTGCACATCCCCAACAGTTATTTTGTGGTCCGGGAAGAAACTACCTTCCTGCAGGAATCTAAACAGACCAGAGTTCCTGAAAACACGCGCGTCATGAACTTTGCCCGGCCACCCGATGTTGATGTTGGTAAAATGTCCCCTATGGTCCACCAGTGCTTGCAGCACCATTGAAAAGTAGCCCTTTCTGTTAATATACTGGCTGACCTAGTGGGCCGGTCCCAGGATAGGGATGTAAGTTCCATCTATAGCCCCACCGCAGTTTGGGAATCCCATCGCGGCGAAGCCATCTATGATGACCTGGACGTTTCCCAGGGTCACTACCTTTGAGAGCAGTAGCTCAATGATTGCATGGGCTACTTGCATCACAGCAACCCCCACGGTAGATTTGCCCATGCCAAAGTGGTTTGCTACTGACTGGTAGTGTCTGGCGTTGCAAGTTTCCAGAGAGCTATGGCCACTCGCTTCTGCACAGTCAGGGCTGCTCGCATCCGGGTGTCCTTGCACTTCAGGGCAGGGGACAGCAAGTCACACAGTTCAAGGAAAGTGCCCTTACGCATCCTGAAGTTTCACAGCCACTGTGATTCATCCCAGACCTGCAGCACTATGCGGTCCCACCAGTCCGTGCTTGTTTCCCAGGCCCAGAATCGCCGTTCCACAGCATGAGCATGACCCATTGCCACCATGATCTCCGCGGCGTGGGATCCCATGCTTTCTGAGAGGTCTGTGCCACTCTGAGACTTCATGTCCTCACCGTGCTGCCGGAGCCTCCTCGCCCGATTTCTCAGCAGCTGACTGTGGAAGAGGTGTGTTGCGTTACATGCGGGCCGGATAAAGCACAACAACCAATATGATTGCAAGATGAATCATTTTATTTTTCCAAGCACTCTCTTTATATACCTTTATTGCAATTATTACACTATAATTGTATCATTACTACACAATTATTAATTGGCTCCCAAGGATTTGTACGTCCCCTGCTTTCTAATCATTGGTGAGCTGTCATGCTGCATACCTCTCTAATTTATTATCTTGTTTACGGCCTTCCCTTTATCAGAAGACCAGACAAGGCCGCGTCGAACCGGCTTCAGCCACCTGGCACACAACCTAACTTAACCTCTCTTCCCAAGCGGCATGAAGCTGTAACTTTCCACATTCCTGTTTAACAGATCAGCATAGGGGTGATATATTCCCACATCTCCCCCCTTTTACTTAAAAAGAGCCTCAACAAAGCGCTCCAGGCTACCTTGGAGGAGGCGCACAAAGCAGGGAGCAAAAATACAAAAAAGCAGCAAAACATCTACAATAATAATTCCCATATGCAAAATGGAAACAAGCCAGGAAGGCCACCCAAAGCTATTAATCCAGTCCCATAAAGGGCTGGTATTACGTGTAAGCTTATGCATATTATCCTCCAACTGGTGTAACAAGGCATGAATAGACTGAGAGTGGTCAGACAAATTCATGCAGCACATACCATCAAAATCCTCACAGCCGTGGCCTTGAGCAAGCAGCAAAAAATCAACAGCAGTGCGATTTTGTAACACAGCATGTCTAACACTATCAACATCCTGCAAAAGGGCACTGATAATTTCAGAAGTTAAATTAAATTGTTTAATACTCCAACAGGCCAACTTTTCCAAATTTCTCATGGCATAGGCAGCTGTTACCCCAGGGGCCAAAAAGGCAGCAAAAATAGTTGTGGGGGTATCCCAAAATTGAACGGTATCTACACAATCTGGTGTAAAAAACAGGGTCTCTCGCTTGGAGTGTGTCTGCTGTGACTGCTGCAGCTGCAACCGTGAAGGGGCATATAAAGTAAGCCTGCCAATGTAACAGGGGCCACCCACAGGGTAACTGGGAATCCCCTGCCAGGCGCGATCACCACAAATTAAAAAATATCCTGCCGGCAAGGCCTTGGGCGTGCCATTATTCCAAATGCCATGCTCCTTTAACGGAAAACCAAAGCTAATGGGCACACAATAATTTCCATATACAAAAGTAACCAAGGGCGTTACATTATGCATGCCAGAAAATAAGGATAAACTCACATTCTATCCATAACGTGAATATAGAAAGGGCATCTGTCCACCAAACTGAAAACAACCCAGGGACATATTTAAAGAATTATACATTGCACCAGGTAGGTACCCCAAAAGCTCAAGCTCCTGGGGAGGAAATGCAAGAGACACATTAAGCTGATTAACTAAATGGCCTTGCAGTAAACTCCAAGCCCAGACGGGGCAACCATCGCCCGGGTCCGTACTTGTACCACCCTCGGTATAGAGGGTCCAACATGTGGAGTTAAGCTGGGCATATTGCAGCCAAGTGGGATTTAAAAAGGTGGCATTACGTACATAACGGGTAAAATCACTCAAACGCAAATAAGGATAACCCACTAAGCACGTCCGAAATGGATCAGAGGGCGTAGCCAGCGAGAGGCAAAATGCATCTTGACCTGTTTGGTGGGCCCAAGTGACCCAGACATTTTGTCGGGGATTAACAAAAGGTACACCCACAACAGGGGCATAGGGCCCAAACCCCATCCATAAAACCAGTAATCTTATCATCAAGCTCATATCAATAAAGGCAATCAAACGGAATCAAACAAAACAGCCAAAGGTCCCAGGATAGCCGGCGGGCAGTCGTCCTCAGGGGGCTCTGGTTCAGGGTTGCCGGGACATGCCACGCGTGGCTCGTCAGTGTCTGTCTGTTGCTGTGTTCGCGGACGCAGCCAAGGCCGGACCCACTTCGCCGGTATCCACCTGGGACCTGTATCAGTGGCAACACAAGCATAACCCCTCCCCCACGTTAGTAAGTCTACCGGGCCTTTTCATGTCTGTAATTGATAATCAAACCACCTAACCGGAGGTCGTGGTGTTGTGCCCTGCTTCTACCCGGTTATACCGCCCACATGTTTGATCGCGGGGGGTATCTGGCTATCTTGTCCACACTGTAGCCAATTAAGCACATAAAGGGCCTTCAGTAAACGAGCAGCAGGGGTCTTTATCCATAGCATCCGCTTTATCACTACACATTCCCCCTTTTTGTTTTAACAAAAGGTTCTTAAGGGAGGCGTGGGTGCGCTCAATAATGGCTTGGCCAGTGGAGTTACCAGGGACACCGGTGGAATGCTGTATGCCCCAATTCGATAAAAATTGAGCGGTCCGGCGGGAAATATATCCGGCACCATTATCAATTTTAAGAAGAGCAGGGACCCCCATAACAGCAAAGCAGGCTTGCCAATGTTTAATAACATCGCGGGAGGCGGTGGAGGCCAGTGCCGTCGCCCAAACAAAACCAGAAAAGGTGTCAACTGTAACATGAAGGTGGCGCAAGGTGCCAAACTCGGGAAACTGGGTAACATCCGATTTCCAAATCTGGAGCGACGACAGGCCATGAGGGTTCACACCGGCCGCAAAGGGCAAAATATGCTGTTGACAGTCGGAACAGGAGGCTACAATAGCACGGGCATCGTTAAGAGAAAGCGCAAATTGACGCGCTAGGGCACGGGCTGATTGATGAAAAAAGTCATGGGAGACCCGTGCTTGAGCAAAGGAATTCGGAACATGGGCAGCGCCAACCAGGTGATCAACCAAGGCATTGCCTTCGGCAAGACCATCATGCAGTCGAGAATGACTTCTAATATGCATGACAAAATAAGGACACCGACGGGCATTTAAAAGATGCCAAAGTTGAAAAAGAGCACCCCACAAAACAGGATTAGAAACATGGCACAAAAAGGACCGTTCCAGGCGGCGAAGGACGCCCACGGCATAGGAGGAATCACTCACAATATTCAAAGGGGTATCGGGCCATTTCTCGAAGGCTCGAACAATCGCACGAAGTTCTAAAACCTGCAAAGAGCCATCAGCAAGTACAAGTTCGTGATGCCAGCAATTGTCAGCAAACCAAAGAAGCCCTGCACGTTGAGCACCACCGCTGGCATCCGTGAAAACCGTAAGGCCAACAACAGGACTAGATTGCAACATCAAAATCTTTTCCAAAGGAATCACCGTGGCAAAAAGGCGATGCGAAGGAAAATGACTGCTGAATTGACCGGCATAATCCAAAGTAGCAAGCACAAAGGGGAGGTGAGTAACAAGCAATTGAGTTACGGTAACATCATTAAAAGGCAAGTAAATCGTGTGAGGATCAATGCCTGCAATCGCCAATAAGCGTCGTCGGGCCAACTGAATAAGGTGAGCAATCGCATCAAGGCGTGTAGTCACAGTCGTGGCATAATGCGAAGGTGGAAAAAGCCACTCAATGCCCACCAACGGATCCGAAAGGGCCTCATGCCATTGAAAAAGTAAGGCCTCCAAAGAAATGTCCTTAGAAAGAATTGCCAAAAAAATGGGTAGATCCGGATAAATCCGTCCCGATTAGCATGTGGCCAACTTATTTGCAATAGTTTGTAAGGCAACATGGTGTTCCGCCCGGAGAGAACGAGGTTCGTCCGGGGCACGACCGCCCTTGAGTAATTGAATTAAAGGCGCAAGGTCCTCATTAGTTATGCCACAGAGACCGCGGACCCATTGTAGGTCGCCTACTAAACGCTGAACATCATGCAGATTACGAATGTCCATCCGAATAGTTAAATTCTGTGGTCGAACAATCGAGTCTGTAATTTCCATGCCAAGATACCGATAAGGGGCTCGCTGTTGAATCTTTTCTGGAGTGAGCACCAAACCGGCCTTTTGCAAAACAGAGTCTATTTCAACGATGGCTGCCTCCATCGGAAATTGGGCGCTGGTAAAGAGGAGATCATCCATGTAATGATAAATAATCCAGTCGGGGTGTGCTGTACGCAAGGGCGCTATAGCCCAAGCAACATAGAACTGATAAATAGTAGGGGAATTCTTCATACCTTGTGGCAAAACAGTCCATTGGTATCGCTTAGCGGGCTCAGCCTTATTAACAGAAGGCACAGAGAAGGCAAATTTATCCCGATCAGCAGGATGCAACTCAATGGTAAAAAAACAATCTTTAAGATCAATAACAAGTAAGGGCCAACCCTGCGGAAGCATGGTAGGCATAGGCAAGCCGGGTTGAAGGGCACCCATTTCCTTCATTACCGCATTAATAGCCCGCAAATCCTGCATCAAATGCCACCGTCCAGATTTCTTAGGTATAGTAAAAATAGGGGTATTCCAGGGGCTCACAGAGGGCTCAAGATGACCTTTAACAAGTTGTTCTTGCACAAGTTCATGGATGTGGGCGAGCTTGTCTTTAGGCAGCGGCCACTGAGCAACCCAGACTGGTGCGGATGTTGTCCACTCCAGGCGTAGAATTGGCCGCCCCTCAATGGCCGCTAAGCAAAAGGTGAATTTTGTAACATGACACCCCACTGACTTAGGCAATCTCGACCCAACAGCCAAACCGGAGCCGGCATCACATAAGGACGGACTTTTGCATTGGTAGCGATATCTTCCATATCACTAATAGTAATAAAATCAGTACTGATGTGGGTCAGCTGAGTCCCTCCAATCCCCTTGACAGGCGTTGCGGCAGCCCGTAAGGGCCAGGATTCCGGCCAGAATCAGGAGGGAATTATAGTCACATCGGCCCCTGTGTCTAATAGAGCTTCATGTATAATCTGCCGCCCATCTGGTCCCTGCAATCGAACAGTTCGTATGGGCTTGCGCGAGGTGACTTCCATTGCAAAGGCGATTTGTGGGGGCCCAGTGGACCCAAACCCTCCGGACCCCCGCTCAATTAGGGTTGTCTTGGGCACGCAACCTTTGAAGGGAATCAACTGAGCAAGACGCGTGCCAGCAGTTATAGTAATAGGCGGACAAAGCGCTCGTACCATTATCCCAATATTTCCCGTGTAATCGGAATCGATAAGGCCGGGCAAAACAAAAATACCTTGCTTTGAAGTTGAGGATCGGCCGATCAGGAGGGCACTTAGTCCATATCCCAAAGGACCATCAGTGTTGGAGGGGAGAACATGTACCTTGTCGTCGTCCAAAGTTATGCTTGTTGCTGTGGCCAAATCCACTCCGGCACTGCCACGGGTTGCTCCGGCGAGGCGTTCCAGACAACCGGTTTGGTGGTGGGAGGCACTTGTGTCGTCGCGCTCCTCCGAGGGGCGCTCAGAGCCCCGTTTCCCGGCAACGGTGTGCCATCTTTCTTAAAGCGTGACCGGCACTCAGACGCGCAGTGTCCAAATTTATCACATCGACTACAGGCGCCAGCAGGGGTCTTTGATGTCGTGTTAGTGGTTTGCTTGCCACCTCGTGCGGGACAATCCTGCCTTATGTGTCCGGGTTTCCCACAGGCAAAACAGTGACCAGCCGGCCTGGCTGGCCCCTTAGCCCCGCGTCCTCGGCCGATTAAGGGTTTTAAAGCGACAGCCAACGCGCTGGCATGCGCCTTAGCATGGATCGCGGCTCTGTCAGTTTCCTCGAGTATAGACGCCCTGTTACACGCCTCAATCATTTCCGTCAGGGTCGCAGTCTTTGGCAAAGTGGCCAATATACGATGACAAACTGAATTTGCGTTCTGGGTAGCAAGATCCAGTCCAACCGCGGTCTTGGCCTCCGGTGTCAAATTAGGAGACCTATCGATAGCTTCACGAAGGCAGTCCAAAAAGGTAGTATACGGTTCTGATGGACCCTGTACAACTTTGGTGTACGGAGGGGTTGGCTTTCCCATTTGCGGCACTTCCTTAAAGGCGGCTAGAGCCAGTGCCTGCGACTGTTGCAAGACCTGCGGGTCAAGACGAGTCTGCACCTGTGGATCAGCGAAGCGACCTACTCCCAAAAGCATATCTTTGGTAGCCACAATTAGCGGGTGGTCGTGAGGCAGGTCCAAGTTGCCCATCAGAGCGATGTCCACGCGCCTTGCCCAACTGTCCTTCCATAACAGTCGCTGAGTAGGCGTGAGAATCATTTCCGCGAACTTGACCGCATCGTAGGGGCACATAGCCTGCCCTGTAAATACCTGTTCAATTAATGACTGTACGTATGGGTTAGTAAGTCCGTAGGCCATTATCGACTTCTGCACCTCTCGAATTAATTTCCAGTCCAAGGGGGCCCACTGTCGTCTAGTAGGTTCCCGGGGATCGGGCACAACGACCGGGAAAGCCTCGGGCACAAACTCCCCTTCCATCACGGCATCCTTAACAATCGCCTTCCATCGCCGCACAGGATCCGGCGCGTTGTTCCCTCTCCCCGACCTAGGGGCCGGCGTGTCGTCCTCATCAGATGAATAAACCAGTGGGGGGGGCTTGCAACCACATGTTTGACAGGCCCATCGACCGCAGGACCGACACGACTTGTTGAGCTTTGCTCGTGCCCCGAGTTTCTTTGTCTCACGCAACAAGTGGGAGCGGGAGGTCCCCGGGCCTTTCCCCTCCATCTTATCCAAAATATCCAGTATCCCCTGTAGTTGCATGCCTTGTCGATACATCTCGTCACGGAACTCATCAGGGTGCGTTAAGGTACTCAAGTCAGGACAAAATTTGGACGGGGGCTCCTCCCGGCGAATCGGGTCGGTGTCCCCGCACTCATAGCACCCCCAATCCCCGTGAGTCGCGCAGGGTCGTGCAGCCCCGTGCCCCGCCAGCGGCGCATCTGGCGGGCCGGTGTCCATCGCCTCAGGTGGGTCAGGGGGCAACGGAACCGTGCAGGGGTCAAGCTCGGGTGCGCTGGGAGCCAAGGGTATCACCGTCTCTTCACCGCCGAAAAATTCCTTAGCCCCAACCGGCAACACACAGGGAACCTCGGTTTTTGGCCGAAATATTTCGCTTATAGCCGCTTGCACCCCTGCCTCGGCTGCAAGAGTCTCTTTCTAGTTGTATTCCAGGTCTGGCTTAAAGCAAAAGCTTCCGTGCTACCATGGGTTACTGATGCCCACAGTTCGGAGCCCAGACGCTCCCAAACAGTTTTATCAAACACAGTACTTGGCTTAACAAAAAAGCCCCTTCTTTGTCCCCACTGTAACAGTCGAGACAGCGCATCGGGGGGGATTTTCTCCCCCTGTTTCTCCGCGATGCGCATCAAAAACTCATGCACAGTTTTCTCTTCAGCTGATGCAGCGGTACCCATACTTAATTTACAGCCGCTCACCTGTGAGCTCACACACGCCTCTCTCGGACGTCCAGGGGCTGCCTTTACCGCAGTACCTCCTGCCGCGGCTGTAACCCCCGCGTTTCTTTTCAAGCACCGACGAACGATCCAACTTGTTCGAATCGCATCACGTCGGGGTCACCATTTGTTGCGTTACATGCGGGCCGGATAAAGCACAACAACCAATATGATTGCAAGATGAATCATTTTATTTTTCCAAGCACTCTCTTTATATACCTTTATTGCAATTATTACACTATAATTGTATCATTACTACACAATTATTAATTGGCTCCCAAGGATTTGTACGTCCCCTGCTTTCTAATCATTGGTGAGCTGTCATGCTGCATACCTCTCTAATTTATTATCTTGTTTACGGCCTTCCCTTTATCAGAAGACCAGACAAGGCCGCGTCGAACCGGCTTCAGCCACCTGGCACACAACCTAACTTAACCGCTCTTCCCAAGCGGCATGAAGCTGTAACTTTCCACATTCCTGTTTAACAGATCAGCATAGGGGTGATATATTCCCACAGAGGTGGACGATAAGGTGCGAGGAGTTGACAACGGCCATAAGTGCAGCGATGATCGCAGCGGGCTCCATGTTCGCAGTGCTGTGGCTTCCGCGCTGTCACTGACCATAAAAGTGCGCGAACAGATTTCCCACCGGCACTTTCAGGGAGGGAGGGCAGGAGTGACGGTTGAATGATGACAGTTACCCAAGACCACCCTCAACACATTTTTTCCCCCAGCAGGCATTGGGGGCTCTACCCAGAATTCCAATGGGCAGCGGCGACTGCGGGAACTGTAGGATAGCTGCCCACAGTGCACTGCTTCCAATGTCGATGCTTGCCCCGTTAGTGTGGACTCACAAAGTCGAATTAGTGTCCTTAGTATGGATACACAAATTCTACTTTGTAAGGTCGATTCCACAAATTCGACTTAATTTGAATCGAACTACTCTTGTAGTGTAGACATACCCTCAGGCTCTTCAAGCCTGAGCTGGGAGAGCAGAAGGCAGTTCAAATTTACACAACTCTCTTGATTTAACAACCATTTTTGCAAATATAACTCAATGCTCTGTTTGGGTCATTGGCAGTAGGATTCAAACCTGGGACCTCCTCAGTCTAAAACCATGAACCTCAACTGCCTGAGCTAAAACACCTAGTTCTGTTAGTTCAAAGGCTTCTGCATGCTTGTAAATGTGGTGGAGAGAGTCACACTGTGGCTGGATGTGGGTGATGTTTAGTAGCTTTCACCTAAAACACTTTGTAATTTATGCACCACCTTATGTACTGTGTAGGATCCTCAACTATCTGGCATCTTTGAATGGTACAGAGGGGTGGGGACTCTCATGAGTCTGCCTCCTCACCACACATGAGAACTTCTCCACATTTTGCCTTTGGGGACAATTTTGGCCACCAAATATGCTAGGAAGGAGAAGTCACTGTAATCCATGTACAGGGAATTCTACTGGAATGGGTATTGATGCAGGGGACACAGGCAGCAGATGTTCCTTTCATACTCCTCCCTCCACTTTGAATCCATACTAACAGCAGGCACATTCTCTCTCTAAGTAATTAAGCCTTGCATCACTTCTATGTGGCAATGATTTATTAATCTGAATTTTCAGGTGGGTAAACCAAGGCAAAGAGTGGTTACGTGACTCCCCTGTTGTAAGGAGCTGCCAGAGGATTCCATTTGGATTGCCAGTAACAAGTTGTATTGATCCTATGAATCCCTGGGGCAATATTGCATACTGTGGACCACCATCTACAGCCGCCTTTCCAATGAACTAGCTATGTACATATGTACAGGTATAGAACACACTTGCCATGTTCACACAGCAGACTAGTGGAAGGACTGGAAACAGAACCCAGAGTCCTGGCTCCAACTTTGCTAGCTGCTTTCAACTACCTGAAAGGGGGTTCCAAAGAGGATGGATCTAGACTGTTCTCAGTGGTAGCAGATGACAGAACGAGGAGTAATGGTCTCAGGTTGCAGTGGGGGAAGTTTAGGTTGGATATTAGGGAAAACAAATTCGCTGAAAGGTGGTGAAGCACTGGAATGGGTTACCTAGGGAGGTGGTGGAATCACCTTCCTTAGAGGCTTTTAAGGTCAGGCTTGACAAAGTCCTGGCTGGGATGATTTAGTTGGGGACGGATCCTGCTTTGAGCAGGGGGTTGGACTAGATGACCTCCTGAGGTCCCTTCCAACCCTGATATTCCATGATTTTATGATTCAAGCCCATTTAAGACATTGTGACTATTCATGTACTTGAAGTCAGGCACCTGCCTAAGTATCTTGCAAAACAATGGCTTTAGGGATCAAAGCTTGAGAGGCGCTAAGCACCTTCACTTTCCAGTGCGATTGGAGGGTACTCAGTACCTGAGCATACTGTAGGTTCCTGCTTCCACAACACCAATCACCCACCAGGGGTGCTGGAACAGTTTTTTCAGTGGGGGTGTTGAAAGCCATTGAACAAAGCTATAAACCCTGTATATAACAGAAACCACTTCAAGCCAGGGGGTGCGGCAGCACCCCTAGGTCCAACACCTATGTCACACACCAGCCTTCTCTACCTTTCTTTCACGATCCCTTATTTCCTTGTTTTCAGTTTCACCTCTTACTTTAATCCCTGAAGTCACCTGCTTCATTAGAAATGCAGCTATTAAATTCCATG
The DNA here is from genome assembly GCF_016161935.1 of Mauremys reevesii. Taxonomy (NCBI): domain Eukaryota; kingdom Metazoa; phylum Chordata; order Testudines; family Geoemydidae; genus Mauremys; species Mauremys reevesii. The sequence continues at coordinate 274,783,495 of NC_052624.1, forward strand.
CTGATAATTTGGCATGGTTAATTTTTTCCAGTTCACTGACGGGCCACTGGAAAAAAAAATTAGTAACAGGGGGAAAGTTGGTTACCAGACCCTCATTCCTACCTTCATTATTGACATGGGAAATACATAATTTACAGCAGCAAGTCTCCTTCATGCACCCCTTAGAGTCCTTAGGAAATTAGGTCAATATGTTTTCATTTACTCTAAAATAGATTTTTTTTAAAATAGTGGCTCGTGTTCTTCTTTTAACAGTTCCTGGCAGTTATATTAACATTTTGCTATTGGTAATGGCTGGATAATTATTTTTCTGGAGTCTAAATTGAAAGGTTAACCTTAGCATTTCTCTCTAAATGTTTTAAATTGTTTCCATCACAGGAATACTATGGCTGAGTAGCAGCGTAGAGGACTGAAGGGGAAAAAAACACATTACATTTGCATCAGATTTAAAGGCAAAGTGAAAATTAAATTGGCTTCAGCAGTAAGATGAAATTCATGGAGGAGCATGCAGTATTATTGCTGTTTGGTTGCAGGCTCAGAAAACCCCAGACCCTTTTCTATGTATTGACATTTGCTTGGACTACCCAAAATCATTCTCTTTTTTTTTTTTTTTAAAGAATTAGAAATGACTAGGTCCTATTGATTATAGCTGGGTGATCTATTTTTCCAATCATTTATCCAATTAATGTTCTTGTGATTATTAGTAGTCTTGGAGGAGACTGTGAATCAGGGATTAGGGCCCTGCTCATAGATTCATAGAGTTTAAGGGTATGTCTATGCTTCATTAAAAGACCCGGGGTTCAGCCATGACTGGCCCAGGAGAGCTTACTCAGGCTTGCAGGGGTATAAAATTACAGTGCAGATGTTTTGGGCACGGGCAGGAGCCTGGGCTCTGAGACCCCTTATGGAGGATAGTTCTCAGAGCCTGGGCTCCAGCCTAAACCTGAATGTTTACACTGCTATTTTTAGCCCCACAGCCCGTCAGCCAACTCAGGTTCTGAGACTCGGTGGCACAGGTTTTTCATTGCAGTGCTGACATACCTAGACGCTAGAAGAGACTCTAGTTGGACCTCCTGTATACCACAGGCAATTAAATTTCATCGAGTTCCCCTTGTATTGAGACCAATAACTTATCAGACTAAAGCTTATCTTCCAGGAAGTCATTTGATTTGAAGACATGAAGAAATGGAGAATCCATCGTGTCCCTTGGTAGCTTGTTCCGATGCTAGTGAATGTTACTGTTGAAAAGTTGCCCAATTTCTAATCTAATTTTTTCTGATTCAAACTTCCAGCCAACAGTTCTTGTTATGCTTCTCTCCCCTTTAGTACCCAGTATATTTTCTCCCCATGAAGGTAATCATAGAATATTAGAATCATAGGACTGGAAGGGACCTCAAGAGATCATCTAATCCTATCTCCTACACTCAAGGCAGGAATAAATATTATCAAGACCATTCTTCACAGGTGTTTGTCTAACCTGCTCATAAAAATCTCCAATGATGGAGATTCCACAACCTCTCTAGGCAATTTATTCCAGTGCTTAACTCCCCTGTTCGTTAGGAAGTCTCTCCTAATGTCTAACCTAAACCACCCTTGCTGCAATTTAAGCCCATTGCTTCTTGTCCTATCCTCAGAGGTTAAAGAGAACACTTTTTTGCCATTGTCCTTATAACTACCTTTTATGTACTTGAAAATTGTTATCATGTCCCCTTTCAGTTTTCTCTTCTCCAGACTAAGCAAACCCATTTTTTTTCAATCTTCCTTTACAGGTCATGTTTTCTAGACCTTTAATCATTTTGTTGCTCTTCTCTGGACTATCTCCAGTTTGTCCACATCTTTCCTGAAATGTAGCACCCAGAACTGGATACAATACTCCAGTTGAGGTCTAATCTGTGCAGAGTACATCAGAATTTCTTCTCATGTCTTGCTTACAACACTCCTGCTAATACATCCCAGAATGATGTTCATTTTTTTTCCAGCAGTGTTTCACTGGTCACTCCTTCCTAGGCAGTCATTTCCCATTTTGTATGCATGCATGCAACTGATTGTTCCTTCTTAAGCAGAGTACATTGCATTTGTCCTTATTGAATTTCATCCTATTTACTGCAAACCATTTCTCAAGTTTGTCCAGATCATTTTGAATTTTAATCCTATCTCCAAAGCACTTGCAACCCCTCCCAGCTCGGTATCATCCACAAACTTTTAAGTGTTCTCTCTATGCCATTATTTAAATCACTGATCAAGATATTGAACAGAACTGGACATCTCTTTCAACAAGTCACTTCTCAATCTTCTTTTTCATAAACTAAACACATTGCACTCTCTGTGTCACTCACTGTAAGTCATTTTCTCTAGCCCCTCAAATCTATTTTTTGGATCTTTTCTGCACCATCTCCAATTTTCTGACTTTTTTTTTTTTAACAATGTAGACACTCAAACTGTACACAGTATTGCAGTATCAGGCTTACCAACACAGTATACAGAGGTCAAATCACCTCCCTTCTCCCTTGTTTTTACATCCAAAGATTGCATTAGCATTTCTTGTCAAAGCACTGCACCAGGAGCTCACTTTGAGTTATTTGTTCACTGTGACCCCTAAATCCTCTTCAGAGTCACTGCTGTCCAGGATACAGTCCCTCATTCTGTAGGTATGGCCTGCATTCCTTGTTCCTAGATGTATAAATTTGCATTTGGCTATATTCAAATCATATTTTGTTAGAATGGGCCCAGCAATTACAAGTGACCCAGATTCTCTGTGCCCTGACCTCCTCATTATTTATCATTACACCAATCTTTGTATTATCCGCAAATTTTCTTATTAGGGATTTTATGTTTACTTCCAGATCATCAAGCAAAAATGTTTAAAACCATTGGGTCCAGTACCCATCCCTGCAGAACCCCAGTAGAAACATCCCCATTAGAGCAACAAAATGATTGCCCACTGGCAACTACTTTTTTGAGATATGGTCAGTTAGCCAGTTCTTATTCCATTCAACCTGTGCTTTTTTGGTATTGTACAGTGATTAACTTTTAATCAGAATGTCATGTGGTAGAAAGTCAAATACCAAACAAATGTCAATGTATATTACATCGATACAGTATCTGTATCAACCAAACTTTTCATGTCATCGAAGATTTCTTTGACAAGACCTATTTTCCATAAAACCATATTGGCTGGCATCCTATCCTTTAATTCTTTATTAATTGAAGTCTCTGTCTGTTTTTCCATTATTTTGCTGGGGATCGATGTCAGGCTAAGTACCTGTAGATACCCTGAAATCCTGCTTGCCCTTTATTTACAATGGTTCTTTTGAAAATTTGTGTGTGTACTTATCTTTACATAGTGGTAGTAATCACATTAAGCACCTGCATAAACCTTTGCAGGATTGAAGTCTTTTAACCCCTCTCTGCTAGAGTTGCCCATCTCTGCAATGGGGGTGCTGGTATTTTGTCAGTCTGTCTTGTCTGTTTAGATTGCAACTAAAAAACTGGTCAAGAACTAGGAGATGCAAAATATCCTTGCCACAAAAAAAGAAAGAGGGAAACATAAAACAATTAAAAAAAGAAAGAAACCCTTTAGTAATAGGGATGCTGAAAGTTACTGCAGCCATGGGACCCAAGAAGAACCAGAAACCTATAAAAGTTATTTGTTTCCACATTATCATTTTTCTACAAAAACATACATACCCTTAGTCTATAAAAACTATTCAACAACCCACAAAGCTAATGAATGATATTTGTCGCTGTCTTCAGAGGATTATTTCCAAAAGGTAACAATACCATATAAAATGAATAGTACAATCTTGGGCAAATCAGTGAGGAATCAGGTCCCAGTTCAGCAAAGCATGTAAGCACATGCTTCAACTCTGCCTGTTTAGCATAAACATATGCTTAACTTTAAGCACATGCTTAACTTTAAGCACATGCTTGCATTCCACTGAAGCCAGTGAGACTTAAGGATGAGCTGCTTTCCTGACAGATTAAACTCAGCCCTTTAAGAGGCTCAGTTCTCCTGGGAAAAGTTGAACACGTTCAGCTCCCACTGACTTCTCTGGGAGCTGAGGTTGCTCAGCATCTTACAGGGTCGAGTCCTAAGATGGCGATCCTGAGAGCAGGGGCGGCTCTAGGAATTGCGCTGCCCCAAGCAGGGCGGCACGCCGCGGGGGGCGCTCTGGCGGTCACCGGTCCCGCGGCTCCAGTGGACCTCCTGCAGACGTGCCCGCGGAGGTTCCGCTGGTCCCGCGGCTCTGGTAGACCTCCCGCAGGCGTGCCTGCGGATGCTCCACCGAAGCCGCGGGACCAGTGGACCCTCCGCAGGCACATCTGCAGAAGGTCCACCAGAGCCGCCTGCCGCTCTCCCGCGGCACGCTGCCCCAAGCGCGCCCTTGGCGCGCTGGGGTCTGGAGCCGGCCCTGCCTGAGAGAAGATGAGTGCCTGCAAGTTCTTTTGACTTCAGAGTATTTAGGATTCGGTGTCTCCCTGGCACGTGCAGATGCTCAACCCCTCTAGGATCGAGCCACTAACCTCTCTGTGTATCATAAGTTTCCCCCTGCTGTACAGTGAGTAGAGGTGGAAGTTGAAGACAAATTCAGACTAGAAATAAGACATACATTTTTAACAGCGAGGGTAATTAACCACTGGAACAATTCAACATGGGTTATGGTCATGAACAGAGGGTATCATAGGCTGATGGAGGTTGAGCCTCCCCAAACAGCCTGGTGTGGCCCTGCCCACTCTCAGTCCCCAGGAGTGCCTGCTTCCAGAGTTCCCATTCTTCCATGGCTCAGGCTGGGGCTAGGTACAGGACGACCTACTGCCAGAACTCAGGGAGGCTGGACCTAGTGCCCGCTTGGTGGTCTGGGACTGAGCCACCTGCCCGTCATTCCGGAGCTGAGGTCAGGGACTCTTGGGCCACACCAACTGCCCGGCACTCCGGGCTGGGGACAGGGGCACTGTGGCTGCACTGCCTGCCTGGCACTCCGGGCTGGGGACACTCGGGCGGCCCGGGGCTGGGGCAGGGAGGGCAGTGGCTGCGATGGGGGTGCTCTGGGCTCCGGCAGGGGAAGAGGGGATGGAAGGGAAGGGGGAATGGGCAGGGCCTCAGGCAGAAGGGGAAGGGTCAGGGGCTAGCCTCCCCCAGCGGCCGGGTCACCCGCTGTCCATGGTTGTGGTGGATGGTCCATCACTGGCAATTTTTAAAAAAATCCAGCATTTTTCTTTCTAAAAGCCAAGCTCTGGTTCAAATAGGAATTAATCCAAGGAAATCCTATGGCCTGTGCTTGGCAGGAGGTTATGCTAAATGATCACAGTGGTCCCTTCTGGCTTTATGGTCTACACATCTCTGAAGAGAACTTTATTCGCATTTCTGCCTGCAAATCAAGCCCAGTCATCCTGTTGGCCGATTTAGGAGACACCCTTTTCATTTGCTTGTAATATCTGGTGAGTGGCATTTTATCTGTTTGATGAATACAAGTGTGGCTAGGCATTTGCAAGTGTCTTCACACATGGAAATGCTCTCCCAGTCATTCTGAGAGCTCTTAGTACGTTCCACGCTGGAAGGGGAAGGAGGGAGGATTTAATGGAGGAGAAAAAAGAAATGTAAAAAGGAAGAGAAGCAGCAGCAATGAGCCGCAGTATTCCACTGCCTGCACCACTATCACCGGCACAGGTAGAAGATGGGCCCCTTGCCTGGTAACCTCATCAGACAGCTGTGCGCATGGAATATATGACTGATATCACTTGTGTGTGACATACTATGGAGGCAGCTGGATTTAATCCATGCACTTCGATATATGGAAGAGTGTGTTGTTTTACTTGAGGTAGGGAGATATACAGCCTTGCAAGAGACCAAGAACAGAGAAAATTCAGTGAGTCAGAAACAGATCTGGCTGCAACCTTCTCAACCAGGGCCCTGATCCTACAATGACTTCAATGGGGCTACACGTGGGCACAGGGGGCCCAACCGCAGAGCTCATTACAGAATCAAGCCATGGGATTGCACGTGGGCAGACACATGCAATTACTTCGTGTGAAGAGAACACTGGAGGTAAAGCTCAGCAAATCTGTCTTAATCTTTCTCATGCAGGAAGGGACCCGACTCTTTTAAAATCTGGGGTCTTTCTCCATTGACAAATGTAATCATACACTTTCTTGCCCCGAAGAAGGCTGGAGAGTTAACATTTCCTATGCTATCTTTCTGTCCCAAAAGTGTTCCCCTTCGGATGATATTTTCAGGCATATTTAGGCACAGGTAATGATTTAGATGTCTATCTTTAGGCACTCAAGCATGACAATTTGGCCTTAATACGTTCTTCAGATACAGTGTAAAGATTTAGTGAGTCAAGTCTTGATCTCACCTATGTGAGTCCTTTCACAGTAACTCCATTCTGAGACGAGATTTGTCCCAGCTAATGAATAATACCAACTCTTTGTTTCATACCCGCAAAGACAAATATTGGCAATGGAAGAATGAACAAAGATTAGAGCAGTAAGTTTGCTAAACACACTCAGGGCCTGCATTGCTCATTGCATCTGAACTGTGAGGAATAATTAAGTAAACTTGGTGTGGTGTTGTACAAATTTCATCATCCTAAAAACTTTTTATTTGAAAGCACTCTCGGTTAGAGCTTATAAACATTCTTGACAGCTCACTTCTTCAGGACTTGGAGCAGCTGCCAAATTAATAGCTTAGGTGGGGGCTGCCATGAAACATAAAAAGTTATGACTGGTGTCAGTCCAAATTATTGTCTTTAACTATACATAAGGGAATGAAAAAAAATATTAGCGATGCAGCAGACATGGCTTTAGCCAATGAAGTAGGATTTTACAAGATGTCCTGAAGCAATATCCAAAGGTCATTCCAATATCCACTCTAGTCTTTTGTAGTTCTACTAATACTGTGGTTATAGAATTTATCTCACGAGTGAAATCAGTGATTAAGGGATGCATTGTGACTATCACTTGAGTGGGAATAGGAATAGCAGGAAGATGATCAGCCACTGCAGAGATGGGGGCCATTATATTTACCTAGACATCATCCATCTGAAAGTAGAGATTGTACATGTGCCACACAAACAATGGAGTTTATGCTTCCCACTCATGGTGACACCGCTGAATAGGTGGCCTGCTGGGACTGAACCCAAGACATCTGGATGTAAGAGCATGAGCAGATACTCTGCTGCAGCACACAACAGCCTCATTTCTCCATAAAAGGAAAGCTTTGGGGGAGTCAGCGTGATTTCAGAAGGATGTATGGGTGTGCTCACCTGATCTTTGCAACACCAAAGGAAATAAAAGACCAGTTCTTTGTGTGATTTTTGTGGAACTGGAGCATCTCAGACTCAGTGGTGTCTCCCTGAGACTTCTTGAAACTTATTGAAGTGCAGCTTGAAAGGTCACTGAGCTTTTAGAGGAGCGGAACAAAGGATGTGGGCTGAAGGTAGAAAACTAGAATGGTCTGAAGTGAATGCATGACTCTGACCGGACTTGCTTTTGATGCCTAATTTCACAGGTGTCATGTGATTCCTTGAGTATTGTAGAATGTGGGTGGGAGAGGAAGTAGTACAGTGCTAATATCACACTGATGCCAAGAGTTGAGCCTGATAAAAGGGCAGAGGATGGTGGCTTGGGTGACATACAGTGAAAGGATGAATGTCACTTGAGTTTTAGTTAGTCGTATGCCAGGCACTAGACTGGCTATGAGACCCACTTAGGGCTTCTCTGCACAGACATTTAGTTTGCAGCAAACTGGGGTGTGACTCTACCCAGAACTAGTTTGCCACAGACTAACTGTCCAGGTGGACCCGACTGACACGTGTTATTTAGTTAACACACTTTCATTTTGTTGCATTTCCAAAAGGACTAGAACTGTGAAGCATGCCAGTGGAGTCCACATGGATGGTCAGTCTGTGGTTGGCAGCAGGGCCGGCTCCCGGGGTTTTGCCGCCCCAAGCAGCCAAAAAAAAAAAAAAAAAAAAGCTGCGATCACGATCTGCAGCAATTCAGCGGGAAGTCCTTCGCCCCGCTCCGGAGTGGCCGCCCCAAGCACCTGCTTGATAAGCTGGTGCCTGGAGCCGGCCCTGGTTGGCAGTGTGGGGTAAAGTCATGCCACAAACTAATTGTTTGTGTAGAAGAGTCCTTACACTTTTCTGTGAGAATGTCTTCACTGCAGAGGTAACCTGGGTCTGGGTACCTGGGTATGGGTGTGAGCATCCACACTGCTATGTGACCGTGTCATACTCATGTAGCCATGGCTACACTGACTCTGCACTAGGCTGGGTGAGGCACAAGGATTTCTAGGCGTATATTCCAAGGTTCTTTGCACTATACTAAGCTGTGCCACTCTATGAATTATTTCTCAGTCTATTGTGGGAGAACTCGTCTGTCTTTCCTGGGCCCCTCTGCAGAAGGGCTCTGAGCCTGCCAGCTCAGTAAATTAAGACATTGCCAGGTTGTCCTACTCCTCTCTTCTGTCTGCAGCCTCCGTGCCTGCCAGCGGCAAGGCATGGATTCACCTCAGGACCATTACCTGTTCCAGCTGTTGGCACTGTTCATTGAATTCTCATTTCCACAACTGGAAGTAAATACAGGGCCTGAGATGTGGTAGAGGTCATTTGGCAGTGTCTTATCACCATGAGAAGACGGGCAGTGGCATGCCTTGCTGAGGAAAGTATGTAGCCTGCATGCAGACATGGACTAGTGGAGGTAGCTGATGCAGGTTTTAATAGCTGTGGAATCTCCCTGCAGTGGCCGGTGGTTTCGCCACAAGACCACAAGCATGATGGTGGGATCACATCATCATAAAACCCAGAATTTCTTCATGTGGAAAGCCACATTCCTGGAGCTGTGTGAGAAGCTTGTCCCAACCTTCCAGTGCCAGGACATGCAGAAGAAGATGGCCATACCAGTACACAAGCATGTTGCTATTGCCCTCTGGAAGCTGGTCACCCCACACAGCTATGGCCCAGTTGCTAATCAGTTTGGCATTTGCAAATCAACTCATGGTGCTGTGGTGATGGAGGTTGGTGGGGAACTTATTGCTCTGGTTTATCTTCACAATTGCTAATGTTCCCAAAATAATACCTGGCTTTGAGAGAAGGTGCCAATCTGTGACTGCTAGCAGCAAATATCTCCAATGGCTGGTGATGGGACACTAAATAGGGAGGGCTCTGCGTTATTAAAGATAATTCTTTCCCACATGTCTGAGTGGTGGGTCTTGTCCACATGTTCAGGGTCTAGCTGATCAGTATATTTGGGGTTGGGAAGGAATTTTCCCCAGGGTCAGATTGGCAGAGACCTTGGGTTGCTGTTTTTTTGCCTTCCTCTGCATGAGTCACTTGCAGGTTTAAGCTAGTGTAAATGGTGAATTCTCTGTAACTTGAACTTTTTACATCAAGATATGAGGACTTCAGTAACTCAGACAGAGGTTAGGGATCTATTCCAGGAGTGGGTGGGTGAGGTTCTGTGGCGTGCAATGTGCAGGTCAAACTGGCTCCTTTTGACCTTAAAGTCTATGAGAACTGTGCCTGGGTCATGGATGGCATGCGTGTGGAATGCCCATGAATCTCAGTAAGCTGCTTGGGTTTCTCTTCTATGAAAAGTTCTCAAGCATCATCAGCCAAAGTAGATTAAGATTCAGGTGAAAATAAATAGGGTGCAGAATTAGGATGCATTACCTTGCTTTCTCAATCCCACCCCCCGTGGACTGGAAGTACCAAGAGACCAAATACTGGAAGTACCAAAAGACTTTTTAAAGTAATCTGCACTCAGTACAGCCACAAATCATACAATGGGACTTACAATCAAAGACAATGCTTGAATGCTTGCGCCAGTGCATGAAAAAACACATTGCAGTATATAGCTGGACAAGCATGTATGCTTGTGCCGTGCACGGCCCTGGGTCTGCAGGCATGGCTCACCTTGTAACCCCAGTTTTGCATGCATATAACAGTGTGTGCTAGAATAAATCAGCATTTGCTTGTTTACATTTCATCCTGCTTGTACTTCATCTTGGACTGAAATGTTGCAGGGGGGAGGGAGGGGAGGCACAGAGGAACGGGAGCCAGGGAAATGATGATGCTTCTGCCCTCAACTGAAGCAAAGTCTGCCCCACAGCACACAATATCTTCCATACTAATAATTGCATTGGTCCTAAACCGGTAAAAACCTCCCACTTATGTTGTAATCCCCTCCCCCAAGAATAACAAAGATGGTGGTGGCATCTTAACTGGTATGGCTGTGGCCGTGATGCTTCCATTCTGGTCTGTTTCCCAGGGCCTCCCCATAACAGATCCATGGACTCAGGACTGAGACATCCTCCGGTCCTTCTGCCCATGAGGTCTGCTCCAGCTTCTCTGCTCTCTGTGGCTCCAGTCAAAAAATAAGCCTGTTTGGCCTCAAAAGCCTGTCCAACATGACAGTGGGCTCCATGCTTAGGGCAGGGCTGAGCACATGGACAAACTACTTGTAGTAGGTGCAGGTTGACAGTGAGTTTCCAGACTTCCATTTGCATATTTTGCCTTGTGGTACACAATTTTCAGGCTTTTGATTCCTTCCCTGCACCGAATTCCCCTCTGGTGAATCCCCTTCTCTGCCAGGCCCTTGGACATACAGGTGATGATTTCGGCTTCATCTCCCCTAATCATGCTCCTTACTGCCCTCAGTACATTGGTGTGAACCTCTGGCTAGCTAGCACCATGATGAGGAGCACCTGGACAGCATCTCTGTTTAATCAGGTGCTGTTTGAGTGTTGTGTAGAAATGGAGCAGGCCACATGGAACATGGGTTTAAATGCTGACCAGGTGCCTAAAGTGGTAAGTGACTCCCAGTGCAGGAGAAGAGAGTAAGGAGAAAGTCAGGAAAATATGGTTCCCAGGGAATTGTGGGAAGGCATTGGAAGATTATCAGCACTTGAATTCGGTTACCAGATTTCAGCCTGCTTCCACACTACACAGCAGGCAAAACTGAGCCAGAGTAAAAGCAAAACCCAGTCTCTACTCTATACCCCCAGTCAGCAGAACACATGGTTAAAGATACACATGTGGATGGTAGAGGAAGTTAAGGCTAAAACTCGAGTAAGAGCCCGGGTTAATGCTGCAGTGAAGATATAGCCTGTGAATCTCTACAGCTGAACTTGGGGTGTGTGATGCTTAATCACTGAGGGTGAAGTCAGCCTCTATGCAGGCAAAATAGGCAAGATCTCAGGCCAGGACTGGGGAGTGCACAACAGCATCCCTGTACTTGCTACTCCAACCAACAGGCTGGCCTTATTGTGGTAGGGCCGCTAGGTGTGTGCAAACACAGATCCCATGGCCCCTCCCCAGGCCTGCATCATACAGGGCTGGCACAGAGACCCAGGACAAGAATTTCAAAACTGGGTGCTTAACATTATCTTATACTTAGCCCCCTATATCGGTGACCTGATTTTCAAAAGGGCTGAGCACCCAGAGGCCACCATTGAGTGACTGTCCAGCACTTTTGAAAATCAGGCATCTGTCTCTACATCATGCAGGGACTGCAGAGGCAACTCCCATACACGTTGGCTCCACTTCAGCCCCCTCCAGCCCTCCATGCAGGATCTAGGCCAGGGCTGGGCAAAGTTTTTGGCCCGAGGGCCACATCTGGGGATAGAAATTGTATGGCGGGCCATGAATGCTCACAAAATTGGGGTTGGCATGCAGGAGGGGGTGAGGACTCTGGGGTGGGGCTAGGGATGAGGAGTTTGGGGTGTAGGAGGGTGCTCCGGGCTGGGACCGAGGGATTCAGTGGGCAGGAGGGGGATCAGGGCTGGAGCAGGTGGTTGGGGTGCAGGTTCCAGCTGGGGGTGTAGGCTCTGGGGTGGGGCTTGGGATGAGGGGTTTGGGGTGCAGGAGGGTGCTCTGGGTTGGGATTGAGGGGTTCAGAGGGCAAGAGGAGGATCAGGGCTGGGCCAGGGGGCTGTGGCACGGGGAGGTGCTCAGGGGTGCAGGCTCTGGGCAGCACTTCCCTCAAGCGGCTCCCGGAAGCAGCTGCATGTCCCTTCTCCAGGTCCTTCATGGAGGCATTGACGGGTGGCTCTGCATGCTGCCCTGTCCGCAGGCACTGCCCTTGCAGCTCCTATTGGCTGCGGTTCCTGGCCAATGGGAGCTGCAGAGGCAGTGCTTGGGGCAGGGGCAGCGTGCAGGCCGGAGGCCCCTGTCCGCCCCCTACACGTAGGATCTTGAGGGGAGGCCATGCCGCTGCTTCCAGGAGCCGCGTGAAGTGGCCTCTGACCCTGCTCCCTGGCTGGAGCGCGGGAGCAGGGCAAGCGCCAGACCCCACTCCCCAGCGGGAGCTCGAAGCCCGGATTAAAACGACTGGCAGGCCGGATCCAGTCCGCAGGCCATAGTTTGCCCACGCCTGATCTAGGTGGTGCAGATTGTCTTATGGCCCTTTACAGCTGGGTGAATTTTATTCTCCCTATTTGTGAAACCCTTTGGAATAGTCAGATGGATAATGTTACAGATGGGCTTGTTATTATTAATACTAATTAATCAAATCTTCTGTAACTCTGTTTGCCCATCTTTATAAGGAGCACTATACTTAAAATGCCTAACACACGGGTTTGTAAATGAATCCATTCATTTCTAAAGTTTTTTCTATTAGGTGAATGGTGCTGGCTAAGTGACAAATATGTGTTTGGTATTAGCCTTGGTATTGGTTCGTTAGTTTATTGCACTGGAGGAGATACAAAGCATGGCAATCACACAGATAGTGTCAGACTGGCCAGGATTTTCAGCAGTGGCTAGTTACTTTGAATGCCTCCATCCTTGGCGCCCAACTTGAGACACCTTAAAGGGGCCTAATTTGCAAAGGGTGGGTGCTCAGCAGTTACTGAAAGTCAGGCCCCTTAAGGTGTCTCAAGTTGGGCACCCAAACAGTGAGTCCTCCAAAATCACTAGTGTGAGTGGGATCCCAGGGGAGCCAGATGAGGTCACACAATTAGGGGTGAATTGCAAAGAATGGGGCAGACGACTCAAAGCTGGTGAATATTCCAATCCTTAGATTTACCAAGGCAGCACAAATTAGCGTCTATTATACCTCACTGGTTACCTAGGAGTCAGCCACACAGTTCCCTTAAAGTAACCCAGCCTCAGGCCTCCACCTAAACACCCAACTCAGACATGATGAGGAATAATAAAAATCATTTTCATCATACAAAAAAGTTCTACCAATCCCAAAGGATTGGACACGTTACTTCCCAGGTTAATGAATACTCCAGATCTTACCCAAATACATGCTTACAGCCAATTCTTATTAACTATACGAAAATTTATTAAAAAACAAAAGGGAGAGAGAGTATGGTTAAAACATCCATATACATACAGAAATGAGTTCAATTCTTGAGGATCAGATTCATAGCAGAGATGGTGAGCTTTGTAGTTGCAAAGAGTTCTTTAAGAATTTAGTCCATAGATTATAGTCTAATGTCCAATAGCCTATTCAGAATAAGGGTGTTCCAGCTTAACTGGGATCTCAATTTTGCAATTTAAACTTCCTCCAATGAAGCTTAAGCCGATCTGAGATGAAAGGATCAGGACCCAAGGATCTTTTATACAATTTCAGGCCTTCTTTGATAGGTTGCAGTCCCTTGGCTTACAACAGGCAATCAGGGCGACTTTGAAGTAGGTCTATCACCGGTACTTAGCTACACAAATTAACATAAGGCAATTGCCCGTCTTTTCACCATTTGCAGATGATTAGCTAGACATTTCAAAGAGAGATGAATAAAGCAACATCCTATGTTTACAGTTCATTTAAATGTTACAATGTTCTTTTGATTTCTGAATGAACAGAATACAGCCTAGACAGGGACTGTTGATTACATTGTTGACCACTACAATATATATGTAAATACTCAAAAACACAAACATTATCTCCCTATACATCTTTAAGGGTTGAATTTGAGTCATTCATCCTGCAGGACACTTAACCCTTTCTGGTCATGCATCACAACCAGTTACTTTTGAAAATCATGGCCAGGCTATTTTACAGTCAGCAGACTGTGCTGCACAGGGCATGGGCCTCTCGGTCTGACATGAGCAGAGAAACTACAGAAGCTTGTCTGAAACTTTCCCATATAAATTGTGCGCATTAAATACTTCTGTTAGAATGGGGAGCGATTTGTATTTACAGTCCTGACACTGGAAAAGCAGCCTTCTGTCTATCTAAGCATTTCTAGAGTCACTAAAATGTATTATCGAGGCAGCACTCAGCTCATGAGCAATCCTCTAATACAAAATGTTACCCGCAGAGGTACTTATGGCCTCTAAATTCACCTTAAATTTACCAGTAGTTATGACATAATTCCTGTGAAGTGTATCAGTCTCCCCCCCCCACACACACTTCCCCACACCTATAGCACATGTCACTCTAAAATAGATCACACAGAGATGGAACGGAAATCGAGTGTGAATGATGGAAAGCACTCAGCATTGACCTAGCCCTGCACCCACTGTAATCAATGCAATGGGCCAGTTCTGAGTGCTTTGGGAAGGGCCACCCACAATCTAAGAGCTCAGTAGTTATTGTGTTACCTCTCTGATGGGGGTGGAAGGTTCATTCTTGAATCTGTGGGGCAGATCTTCAGCTGGGGTGAAACCTCAGCTACACTGAAGTCAAAATACACCTTCGTGTCTGTCTAATCTAATTTTATCTACTCTAAATAGATCGGCTCTGTTCTCATCTCATCTAATAGTATCTACACTGTTTCATATATTCTACAGTTCCTGTCACTCTATTGCCCAATTTATTACTTATTTAGACTGATGCAAATACTAAAAATGTACATCTATCCATATACTCTGAGTGCCCTGGACTAATTTAAAAATACAATAGAGTACCCTACCATAAGCCCAGCAGTCAATATAATACAACCCAGCACTAGTGAGCCAGGCAACTTAAAAGCTCAAATTTATCCCCTTCAAGCAATTTCCCACCTTTACAAATATCTCCCATTTTAAAATGTCTGGGGGCAGAAAGAAAGGGCAGGGGGAAATGACATGAGCTTTGCAATAATAAGACTATGTATGAGAAGTTACTTGTCCCAAGTGGAAAGTTGCTAGAATATTTTGTTCCACTCCTCAGACCCAGGCAGACTAAAAACTCCGGCATCCATCTGCTTGACTGTCCAAAGTTTGTCTACTGTGACCATCACCATAGCATTTGGTCACTAGCACAAATCCATTTTACATTAGTACATTGTATCAAAAGTCAAGACCTGACTCCAGTCATCCAAAATCTGCATTACAGTAATTTTCCTAAAGTGTACCACAGGAGTTAAATAAACAGCTAATTCAGAGTTTATAATCTGATTTGAGAAGCCAGTCTGATTATCAGAAGCTGGGAGGGAATGGATCACTCAATGATTGCCTGTTCTGTTCATTCACTCTGAAGCATCTGGCACTGGCCACTATCAGAAGACAGGATACTGGACTAGATGGACCATTGGTCTGTCCTCGCATGTCCATTTTTATGTTTTTATGGTCTCTGCTACTGCAGCTACTCTGGCACTACAGAGGTTATCGAAAGTATCGTGTTCTCTGTGGACCTGATCCAATGCCCAGTGAAATAAGTGAATCCTTTCCAATATTGGACCTAGGTCTTCTGCGGGATCTGTTTTTTATGTCACCCCTGTCTGTCTAGACATTCTACAAGGTTTACTTGTTATTGAAAAGATGACATCTCCTTAATTTAATGATGAACCTGACTTGCTGAATTCTATCTATTGCTACTCAGAAGTAAAACACATTCTTATTATCTCATCTAAATAGGCCGCATTCCTTGAGAAAATCAATCTTAACATAATACTATCCAGTATTTCTGCAACACTGCACGTGAAATGTTTACTGCAAAGGGAAGAGTAGAGATGGATATGATCATACAGCTATTTCCCCTTCCCCATTTAGAATCAGAGTCTAAAGCCTTTTTCAGAATCATTAGCTAAGGGCATGTCTACACTGCAAAACATATGGTCTTAACTCAGGTTACCTAACCCACAAGGTTTAAAATAGCAACTTCAGGCTGCCTATGAGTTTGAAGTCAAGATGCTAACCTGAGTTAAAAGTCAAGTTGCAGTGTCTTCACTGCTATTTTAGCCTGAGTTAGCCAACATGGGCGAACTAACCCAAGTTAAGAAGACTATGATGGGTTTGGTCACAAAGACCCCTTTGGGACTGTCACTTGATGTGCTAAGATTACCTCTGAGCACATTTTCCCTGCCAGCTTGGGACTCCAGAACCCTGTCTTATTGAGCCAGACACGCTAGCCTGCTGCAACAAAGCCCCAGGGTCTGAAACACGCCCCCAAAGTTGCAGACTTTAACCAAAAATTGCTCAGCAGGTTACTTGCCTCAGACACCCAGCTCCCAGTGGGATCCAAACAGGGCTGTTCTTACCCATACACAAAGTATGCAGCTGCGTGGGGCACCAGGAAATGTGGGGCACCAACTTTCCTGGTGCCCTACACAGCGGTGTGCTGCTCCAGCCCCTGCCCCACCTCTTCCCCATGGCCCCCGCCCCTGCTCTACCCCAGCCCCAGCCCCACTCCACCCCTTCCCCTGAGGACTGCAGCAGGGGTCGGGCCTGCCCTGCACTCACAGGGTGGCAGGAAGTGGAGCGACCCAGCCCCAGCCATCTCCGCGGTGCTGGCTCCCAGCCGAGCCACTGGTGAGCAGTTTCCCCCTGTCCTCCAGTCCCAAGACTGGGAGTCAGGGGAGCAGAGTGGAGTGGGCTGGGGCTGGGTCACTTCACTTTCTACCGCCCCGTGAGTGCAGGGTCGGGCCTGCCCTGCAATCATTGGGCGGCAGGAAATGGAGCGACCCAGCCGCAAACCATTCTGCTCCACCAGCTTGTGCTGGGAGGGGCGGTTTCCCCCCTGATCTCCAAGCCTGCTCCTGCTCCCCTACGGAGGCCTGGGGCCAGCTCCCACCCCCCTGCAGGAGGGCTGTGTAGGGCACCAAAATGGCTAGAGAGGGCCCTGGATCCAAACTCCAAATAAATCTGTTTGACTCTGTATAAAGCTTATACAGGGCAAACTCATAAATTGTCCACCCTCTGTAACACTGATACAGAGATATGCACAGCTGTTTAATCTCCCAGTTATTAATCACTTACTCTGGGTTTATCAATAAACAAAAGTGATTTTATTAAGTATAAAAAGTAGGATTTAAGTGGTTCCAAGTAATAACAGACAGAACAAAGTACGTTACCAAGCAAAATTAAACAAAACATGCAAGTCTAAGCCAGAACATTAAGAAACTGATTACAGGTAAATCTCACCCTCAGAGATGTTCCAATAAGCCATTTACAGTCAATTGTCCTAGTCAGTGGGAGCCATCAAGATTCTAAACCACCATTAATGGCCCACAATTTGCACAATGACAATAGGACCTCAGAGATTTAGTTCATATTTCTAGTTTCAGATACAAGAATGATACATTCATACAAATAGGATGAATATATTCAGTAGGTTATAAACTTTGTAATGATACCTTACAAGAGACTTTTTGCATAAAGCGTATTGCAGTTGCATCATATTCACATTCACAAAGCATATGGAATGCAATGGCACAAAGACATCTTTTCTTTTCCTGTGTAAAGATACTCTAAGTCTGTGACCAGGGCCTTGAACTCTAGTAAGAGATTCACACTCACACAAACAAGCTCCTCCTGACTTGAGTCCTTGCATCTGCAAACATAACCCTCTGGTAAGTGTGTGCTGCAGGGCCCACTCTGTGCCTGACTACAGAGGACATGGGCTCTTAGAGACCTTACTGTGAAGTGCTGGCTCTTTAGCTCAAGCGGCTGCCTGTTGTCTGTAGATTCCCTGGTTTTGTTCCTGGAGTGTCAGCTCATGGCAGTTCCCATGTTCAGATCACAACAGAAGTAAGCAAATAATTCAGAATGGAGAATGTAGTTAACAAATGTGTCCCTCTTTCTCCTTTGCCACCTCAGGAAGAGCAGCAGAAGGGATTATTGCTCAGAGAGATCCCACTATAGCACCATTTCTCTGGAGCGCCTCATTTCCGGAGCAGGGCACGTGCTATTTCACACGCTGATGTGAAGGGAAGGCTGGGGCCATCTACTCTCTGCCCTTCTCCCTCCTCTAGCTCGCAAGAGAGAACATTGAACCTGCAGACCTTTGTTCTCCTCCACACCTGGACTCCATCAGGGGCAGCTCTAAGTATTTTGCCACCCCAAGCACGGCAGGCAGGCTGCCTTCGGGGGCATGCCTGTGGGAGGTCCTCCGGTTCTGTGGCTTTGGCATACCCGCCGCCGAATTGCCGCCGAAACCACAGGACCGGTGGACCTCCTGCAGGCAAGCCACCGAAGGCAGCCTGCCTGCCCCCCTCACAGCGACTGGCAGGGCACTCCCAGTGGCTTGCCACCCCCGGCACACACTTGGTGTGCTGGTGCCTGGAGCCGCCCCTGGACTCCATGCAGTGGGATGCGTGGGGGCCCTTGCTCACTTCTGAGGCTGTCTAGGTCAAGGGAATAATCGAGTCCTATATATCAATTTAATAATAATGAATAATAGAACTATACAGTGAAATACCTATGCACGAGCTGTGGACCGGGGACACTGCAATCACTTCCCCATTAAGTCATTCAGAATGCTTTCCCTGCAGTGGAACATCATTCACACAGCTCACAACCGCGGTGTCCATAGAACGCATTAGATGCTCACTTCAAAGGAGGGTGCCATATGGCTAGTGAGCGCAGAGCTGGCAGATGCTTGCAATCCACACATCAATGGGTAAATGCTCATTTATTTGAAACGAGAAAGCCAAAGACTACACTTACATTAGATGTGCTAAATGACCTGGCAATCATTTTAGTAGCCATCTACAAATAGGGATATCTGGCAGCATGTGAGCAGTTCAACTAATTCATTGTCTGCCCAGCTTAGGGTGACCAGATGTCCCGATTTTATAGGGACAGTCCCGATTTTGGGGTCTTTTTCTTATATAGACTCCTATTTCCCCCCACCCCCTGTCCCGACATTTCACATTTGCTATCTGGTCACCCTAGCCCAGCTTATTAAATGTACATCACAAGACTCGGCAAACTTTCTAAGTGCCCATTTCAAAAGCAAACCCTTCTTGCCGCTCTTCAGTTTAGATCCTACCCGAGCTTTGACATTCAGCTTGTGTCATTTTTTCCCCCTACCTGTCAACAAAATCTCCAGCCAGCCACTCCATTAGGCCTACTTCATGTAATGTGAGAGAGGCTGGGTGGGTGCGGTAATATCTTTCACTGGACCAATATCTGTTGGTGAGAGAGACCAGCTTTCGAGCTACACAAAGATATTACCTCACCCACCTTATCTCTCTAATATCCTGGGACCAACACAGCTACAACGACAGGGCAATCATACAATATGGGCACTCCACATTCTCAACAGCTAAACAGGATGGTAAGTTCTTGGATGTGGGTTAGCAAAAAAATTTCCTAGGAGGATGCAGAAGTAGATTGGGGGAAAGTCTGACAGGCTGTTTTGCTTGGCAATAACATTCAAACATCACAATGAGCAATGCTGGATTGGAAAAAAAGATGGCTTTCAACCTGTGTTTGAACACATTGCTTTGTTCATTTTGTGTGGGTTCCTACCAATGGCACCGCTTACATACAGGACCTCAGACACCCACCCACCCATATGCAGCAGGAGGTGGAAAGTTCCCCTGCAACCAAAACTTTTCATTTCCTCTGGATATTTAGTGTCCAACTCTGTCAAAGTTGGACTGAAAATGCCTCCAGCTTTGTTGTTTGATGGTTGCATACATATTTACATATATATATATATGAAAGCAGATTTAAGACTCCTGTAGTCTGGAGACATCTTCTTCCCATGTTCTCGGCTTAAAGGTTTTTCTCTATCACGTATAGATTCATCTCAGAAATTACATTATAAATATTGATTCAGTCTATTGATTACCTTTTATATGTGTGATGGCTCACTGCCAAAATAAAGCCATCAGCAGGAAGTAGTTTGGGGGAATGAACACAGTATTCCAATTTGCAGAAATATTGCCAACTGGTTTCAACGTGCTGCTACTTTCCAAGGGAAACAACCTCCACACTGAGTTCAGACTACGAGCCCTTGGGGACCTATTGCCAAGCAGATAATACAGAGAATAACTTACTGTTAATTAATATTGACTCTTGAGGGGGACTGTGGTGTTTTTGTACAGAGGAATTCAAAGCCATGGGTCATGTGGTTTAAAAGAGGAGCCTTGACAGGAACAGATGCTTACAAAAGCATCATATTTCCTTAAAAAAAAAAGACCAAACTTTGCCTATAGAAGGGCTTTTTAGGTGGTTTATTGATTTTGGTGATCTCCAACCTAGACTTTAAAAACAATGCTAAGCACTAATGCTATAAAAGAATTCAATGGGCATCTAATATTTGTTGAATAAATTATTTACCAGATATTTTCCCCTGGTATACAAACAGCTCTACTTAGTACTTGTACTTTTTGTCTTCAAAGCACTTCACGATCTCATAACTAAGACCTATATCTTTCAAACACTTAGGCATGTGCATCAAGGGACTACTCATATGAGTAAAGTTAAGTAGGTGCAGGATTGGGGCCCAATATTGTCTCTCCTCAGAACATACATAAAGGTCAACTCCTTGCACTTCCCTGAGGCTTACAGCAAGCTTCTTTGAGGTAGGTAAGTATTATCTCCATTCAACAAACAGGGAAATTGAAATGGAAGATATGGCCAAAACTTTCAAATTTAGATCCCCTAAATATGGTTTGAAATCTATTTATTTAGGTTCCTAACTATGGTGCCCACAAGTCTGAAAATTTGTCTGTTAGGGTCTGGCCTATTAGAGTGCTGAGTGCCCTCAACTCTCATGGATGGTCACTGAAGCAGAACAAATAATTTGTGGAATTGAACCATGGGTGTGGAGGATGCTCAGAATTGACCCCAAAGGCCTTAATTCAGCAAGGTGCATAAGCACTTATACAATTGTAAGTATATGATCAGTCCCCTTTGAGCTTAGTGGGCCTTTTCTTGAGCTTAAAGTTAGGCCCATGCTTAAGTGCCCCACTGAGTTGGTCCTCAAGCAAATAGGCCAACACCACCCAACATGGAGCTAGGATTACATGAAGCTAGGATTACAGCTCTAGAATCTATGGATGCCAGTGCTGTGTTCAAGAATGATACCACTCTATCGGCAGCTGCTGTAGGTCCTGAGAGAGATTTAAAAAAAAACACTAGCCATTGGTTGCGTTCTTTTTCAAAACAATTAAGGTAAGCATATTTTAAAAGGGACTCTGAAGAATTTTTAAAACCAACCAACATCACATATTCTATGGTGCACAGGAATTTGGGGTAGCAATGTGTTATATTTATATAGCACCTGTAATCCCAAAGGATTCAAGAGGACCCTAAAGGACATCTAGGCACTTTTCTGAGCAAATGGGTAAGGTACGCCAGTGGGACCAGGAGACGCAGTGACTCAGAGACACCCCTCTCTCCCTGCTTCTCCCTTGCTATAGGGAGTAGGAATTTGCTACTGACTAATGCCAGCGGCAAATTACGATAACCCCGTGCTGGCTCAGTTGCACTGCCCAATGCAGTTCCAAGCCCCGGCCCCAGTCAGTCTCCATTGCTCACATTCTAGCCACTATACTGAGATGCTGCCACCTCCGATGCACAAGGCATTGCACAATGTAACATACTGTACATAACAATTTCAGACAGGAAGTGAAGAATAACGTATGCATTTGCAATTGCAAGGGAAACAACATTTAATTAAAATGTGGTTAGGACGAGGCTAACAGACCTACTCTTGTGAAAATGCCATGTGATTTTTTTCCCCAATGACCACAATTGTCAGGACTTTGGTTTTATGTCTTATCTGCACGTTGGCACCTAACAAGTGACCCTGGACACTGTACAAAGGTATTGATTCAGTATTACCTCAGAGAGAAGAGCAGCATCTCCACTACCTTATTGTTCCTGTGGTCCCCATCACTACAGCATCAAAGGCAGTGGTCCCAAACTGTGTGGCATGCCCCCTTAGGGGGCACAGAGGAAGGTTTTGGGGGGGGGGGTCCGGGCCAGCCCCCATGGGTGATGGACAGGGAGCACCATGCCTCCAGTCCTGGTCTACCCACAGCCCAGCTTTGCTCTCAACCCCATTCAGTCCCCACTACTGATCTGCCTCTAGGCCCAGCTCTGCCTCCAGGCCAGATCTGCCCATAGTCCCAGTCCACCCCCAATCCTGCACCTCCTCTAGCCCCAGCTCCTCCCACATCCCCAGTTTTTCCCCCAGCTCTACCTTCAACCCTAGCTCCGCTGCTGAGGAAGCCTTGGCTGTGCCTTGGAGAGGGGGATGGACGGATTCCATTAGTGGTAAGGAAGGCACAACTGGAAATGTTTGCACACCACTAATCTAAGGGTATGTCTACACTGCACACTAAGCCTGGCTCTCACTCAGGTTTGAGCCCAACCATCTCTTCCATCCACACACAAATCAGTCTGACTTGGGGCAGCAAAATCAGGACTCTGGTCCTAGGGCCTTGAGAGGGGAGGAGCCGGCCAACAGGGCGGCTAACAGGGGAGTTTTGAGTGGGAGTTCCCATTGGAGGAGCCAGGTATTTTGTGCTTGCGTCTGTCTTTGGGGTGCTTGTGTCTCTCTCTGTCGGGGCAGACTGCTGAGCCCTGATTAGGGGGCGGAGCTAGGCGGAGGAGGGGGCCTATAAAAGCGGCCGCCCAGCCAGGCAGCGGCACAGCTGATCGCAGCGGCCCAGGAGCTGGCCAACAGGGCGGCTAACAGGGGAGTTTGAGTGGGAGTTTGGAGGGGGAGGTGGAAGGGGGCGGCACCGTGTCCCCTGTGCTCCCCAGGTAAGAACGCCAAGCGAGGCCGAGAGAGCAGCAGCAAGCAGCCATGAGCCAAGCAGCAGAGGACACACCGAGGATGAGAGCATGCAGCAGCTGCGGTATGTACCTTGTCCTAACGGGGGACCCAGAACAGTACTATGTATGCATGAAGTGCCGCCTAATAGAGCTGCTGGAGGAAAAGATCCAGGGCCTAGAGCTGCAGGTAGAAACCCTGATAGAGAATAGAAGGGGGTTCGAGCAGCTGATGGAGCAATGGCAAGCAGTAACTGAAGGGGAACGCCCAGGGGCACAGGGGGGAGCAGGGGCTGAGGCCACTGAGGGGGGACCACCAGATGAGGAAGATGGGCAGTGGAAGCATGTGACCATGAGAAGCAGGCCAAGGAAAAGGAGAGCTAGTGAGGGGGAAATTGAGCTAAGGAACAGGTTTGAAGGTTTGGAGAATGAGGAAGGGGTAAAGCAGATGGTCGCTGACGGTGGGAGGCCAAGGAAAAAGAGACGAGCGGCCAGTCCCATAGAAAAAGGGGAGGAGTCTATGGAAGTAGCACCAAGTTTGGGCCCAGGGAGGATACAGGATGGCTTAAGGGGAACCACAAGGGATGATAGGAATGGAAGGAGCTTGCAACCAGGGGGAACGGGGGATAGGTTAGAGGACCGCACTGTCCCCAGGCGAAGGCAGGTCTACGTGATTGGGGATTCGATACTGCGAAGGTTGGACAGGCCTGTGACCAGGGCCGATCCGGAGAACAGAAGGGTGTGCTGTCTACCGGGCGCTAAAATACGGGATGTGGACCTGAGGTTGAAAAGGATCCTAAGAAGAGCAGGTAAGAACCCTTTGGTCATCCTTCATGTGGGAACGAATGACACTGCTAGATTCTCGCTAGAAAGGATCAAGGGAGACTATGCTAGGTTGGGTAAGACGCTCAAGGAAATTGAGGCTCAGGTGATCTTCAGTGGGATCCTACCTGTCCCTAGGGAAGGGCGCCAAAGGGGTGACAGGATCGTGACGATTAATAGTTGGCTGAGGGAGTGGTGTTACAAGGAGGGCTTTGGGATGTATGGGCACTGGGAGGCTTTTGGGGACAGACAACTGTTCTCACGGGATGGGCTCCACC
Organism: Mauremys reevesii; assembly: GCF_016161935.1. NCBI lineage: Eukaryota > Metazoa > Chordata > Testudines > Geoemydidae > Mauremys > Mauremys reevesii. The sequence continues at coordinate 274,807,478 of NC_052624.1, forward strand.
TAAGTAGTGAAGGAAGTAGACTTCTAGGAGGGAGGCTGGCTCATCTGATTAAAAGAGCTTTAAACTAGACACTGGGGAGACGGTTGGGAGAGGTCCTGGTGCTCCACGCCAAATTTATACATTGGGAGTGAGAACAACAAGATAACAACAGATATAGCCAGAGGGGACGGTTAGGTGTAAGGAAGAGGGGGACGGATACTAGATCTACAAGTCATACTGGAAGTACTGTGTCCCTACCGAGTTGGGTGAAAAGAGTGAGAGGAGCCCAACAGGAAAAATTAGGATGTTTGTTCACCAATGCAAGAAGCTTAGGTAACAAAATGGAGGAACTGGAGCTCCTGGTCTGAGAATTGAATCCGGATATCGTAGGAATAACCGAAACATGGTGGAACGGTAGCCATGACTGGAGTACAGGTATGGAAGGGTATGTGCTGTTTAGGAAAGACCGATGCAAAGGTAAAGGTGGGGGAGTAGCATTGTATATCAATAATGATGTGAAATGTAATGAGATAACTAGCAATGCAATGGATAATACAGAGTCTGTCTGGGCAATGGTCACATTGGGGAAAAAAACTACCAGAGCCTCACCCGGGATAGTGATTGGGGTGTGCTATAGACCGCCGGGATCTAGCTTGGAGATGGATAGAGAGCTCTTTAATGTTTTTAAGGAGGTAAATACTAATAGGAACTGTTTGATCATGGGGGACTTTAACTTCCCGGATATAGATTGGGAAACAAATGCTAGTAATAATAATAGGGCTCAGCTTTTCCTAGATGTGATAGCTAATGAATTCCTTCATCAAGTGGTTGCTGAACCGACGAGGGGGGATGCCATTTTAGATTTGATTTTGGTGAGTAACGAGGACCTTGTTGAGGAAATTGTTGTAGGGGACAACCTTGGCTCGAGTGATCATGAGCTAATTCGTTTCAAAATAAATGGGAGGATAATCAATAGTGCATCTGAGACTAGGATTTACGATTTCAGAAGGGCTAACTTTACTAAATTAAGGCGACTAGTTAGGGAAGTGGACTGGACTAACATATTTAGGGATCTAAAGGCAGATGACGCCTGGGGTTACTTCAGGTTGAAGATGCAGGAGTTGTCAGAGGCATGTATCCCGAGAAGGGGAAAACGGCTCGTAGGTAGCAGTTTTAGACCGAGCTGGATGAGCAAGCGTCTTAGAGGGGTCATTAAGAAAAAACAGAAAGCGTACCAGGAGTGGAAAATGGGAGGGATCAGCAAAGAAACCTACCTTATTGAGGTCAGACGGTGTAGGGAAGCAGTGAGAAAGGCAAAGCGACGGGTGGAGATGGACCTAGCGAAGGGGATTAAAACCAATAGCAAACGGTTTTTTAGCCATATAAATAGGAAGAAAACCAAGAAAGAAGAAGTGGGACCGCTTAAAACTGTAAACGGATTGGAGATTAGGGATAATCTTGGAATGGCACAATATCTGAACGAATATTTTGCCTCAGTCTTTAATGAGGCTAATGAAGGGCTAAGGAATAGTGATAGAGGGACCAATGGGAATGAAGACATGGGGGTAGACATTACGGTATCTGAGGTAGAAGCCAAACTTGAACAACTTAACGGAAGTAAATCGGGGGGCCCGGATAATCTTCATCCTAGAATATTAAGGGAATTGGCGAGTGATATTGCTAGCCCGTTAGCGATAATTTTTAATAAGTCTCTAAATTCGGGGGTTGTACCGTTTGACTGGAGATTAGCTAATGTAGTTCCTATATTCAAGAAGGGGAAAAAAAGTGACCGGGTAACTACAGGCCTGTTAGTTTAACATCTGTAGTATGCAAAGTCATGGAAAAAATCTTAAAAGAGAGAGTGGTTCCGGAGCATGAGGCCGATGGCAACTGGGATAGATTACAGCATGGATTTACGAAAGGTAGATCATGCCAAACCAGCCTGATCTCCTTCTTTGAGAAAGTAACAGATTTTTTAGACAAGGGAAATGCGGTGGATCTAATATATCTGGATTTCAGTAAGGCGTTTGATACGGTACTGCATGAAGAATTACTGGTTAAATTGGAAAAGATGGGGATCGAAATGAAAATCCAGAGGTGGATAAGGAGCTGGTTAAAGGGGAGACTTCAGAGGGTAGTATTGAAGGGGGAACGGTCAGGTTGGAGGGGGGTTACCAGTGGAGTTCCTCAAGGTTCGGTTTTGGGTCCGATTTTATTCAATCTATTTATTGCTGACCTGGGAACCAAGAGTAGGAGTGGGCTGATAAAGTTTGCGGATGACACCAAGTTGGGAGGTATTGCCAATTCGGAAAAGGATCGGGATATCCTCCAGGGAGATTTGGATGACCTTGTAAACTGGAGTATTAGTAACAGGATGAAATTCAATAGTGAGAAGTGTAAGGTTATGCATTTAGGGATGACTAACAAGAATTTTAGTTATAAGCTGGGGCGCACCAGTTGGAAGTAACGGAGGAGGAGAAGGACCTAGGAGTCCTGGTTGATCGTAGGATGACTATGAGTAGGCAATGTGATGTGGCCGTTAAAAAGCTAATGCGGTCTTGGGATGCATTAGGCGAGGTATTTCTAGTAGGGATAAGGAGGTGCTAGTCCCGTTATATAAGGCGTTAGTGAGACCTCATTTGGAGTATTGTGTGCAGTTTTGGTCTCCCATGTTTAAGAAGGATGAATTCAAACTGGAACGGGTACAAAGAATGGCCACTAGAATGATCCGAGGAATGGAAGGCCTCTCGTATGAAAGGAGACTTGAGGAGCTCGGTTTGTTATCCTTAACCAAAAGAAGGATAAGAGGAGATATGATTGCACTCTTTAAATATATCAGAGGATAAATACCAGGAAGGAGAGGAATTATTTCAGCTCAGTGCTAATGTGGACACGAGGACAAACGGATATAAATTGTCAGTCAGAAATTCAGGCTTGAAATTAGACGAAGGTTTCTAACCATCAGGAGTGCAATACTGGAACAGCCTACCGAGGGAAACAGTGGGGCGAAGGACCTCCATGACTTTAAGATTAAGCTAGATAAGTTTATGGAGGAGATGGTATGATAGGATAACGGGCTTAGTCAATAGGTCAATTAAGTGCCACACTGGTAAATAGTACAATGGGTCAATGATATGATATAACCTTTTTCCAGAGGGTATGGCTGGAGAGTCTTGCCCGCATGCTCGGGGTTCAGCTGACCGCCATATTTGGGGTCGGGAAGGAATTTTCCTCCAGGGAAGATTGGCAGTGGCCCTGGAGGCTTTTCGCCTTCCTCCGAAGCATGGGGCAGGGGTCGCTTGCTAAAGGAGTGGGTGGATCGGCTTATGTGGCCTGCATCTAGCAGGAGGTCAGACTAGATGATCATAATGGTCCCTTCTGATCTTGAATTCTATGATTCTATGATTCTATGATGTGGGTCAGAGCCCAAGTCCTGCTTGGATTCAGATCCAAGCCCTGTCATTTTGCAGTGTGGGCATGAGTCAGAAGGTTTGTGTAGTGGAGTATGGACATGCTAGCACATCTCTGAGACCCGAGTCCAGCAACTGTAAACCCAGTTGACAGTGCAGTGTGCAACAGAAGCGTGGGCTTGGAATCACTAAGTCCACAAGCCCGGTTCTCACAGAACTCGGTTTACAATGTAGTGTAGACATACTCTAAATGCCTCACAATTGTGAAATTTATTTATCCTCCCAACATCTTTGTCAGGTAGGGCAGTGATATAATCCCCAATTTACAGATGGGGAGCTGAGGCATAGAGAGATTAAGTAACCTGCCTAAAGTCTCGTAGGAAGCCTATGGCAGCACAAGATTTAACTGGGTCTCCCAAATCAAAGGCAAGCACTCAAGCTACTGGACCATCCTTATCAATTACATTACTTTACAGCTTTGACCTTGCTTATTAAATCTTTTCCATGTGAATACAAAAAATACAGCCGCTTCAATAGCTTGAATGGTAAAAGCGAACAGTAGAACAGGCTGTACTAATTAGCCATTAAACCACAAGACTAAGAAAGAGAAGACAAACACAATTGGCCACATTGTCAGCTGGTGTCTCTCCATTGTGGCCCAACTGTGCTATGAAGAAGCACAGTCGATTTTCTGGAACAAAGAACGTGACTTGTTAGAGAATGAAGGTCACAATTCCTTTAAACATTGACTTGCAAAGCTTCCCAAACTTGCAAGCTTCCTGAATTATATATCTGCCTTTCCCACTTTGCCCTTAAAAAGCTGAGTCTGGGCAAAGGTTGCAACAAGGAGAATGACATTACCAGAGGAGCAGTGTTATTTTCTTTCTTCACAGAGCTCCCCACAAAAGAAGCATTAGTGACTGGCCAGCTGGCAGACATAAAAGTGGACAAATATGCTCCAAACAATCCCAGTTCTTTATGTGCCTTTTATGATGCATCTGCAGCACATGCTTCCCCGTTTTTGCCTTAGGTAAGCTAGGAGGAGAACCATCAGAAAGAAACAAAGCCTTGGAAACATATTTTCTACTGCTTCTTGTTCTCTTTTTATTCATACTCTTCTTTTCATCCCCATTATCCTCCAATTAGTTGACCCTGCTCAATTCCGATGATACAACATCAGACACAAATGATTTCGGGAGTGTTAGCTCTGCTACTTAGACTGAAGAGTTATTGAATACTTTGTTCACAGGTGAGGTGTTGGCTATCACTAGGTACCTGCTAGGAGCAACTAGTCTGACAACTCTCTTGAGTGGATTTATGCAGTAACACTTGTTGATCTGCAAACAGAGAACTTGATCAATTTTTATCAAATCGAGTGTGTCCTTTATAATTTGTTTCCTTCCATTGAGGACTTCCTTACATTCAAGACTGTTTGCTTTAGGGTGAAATTCACTCCTATGCAGAGCGCTCACACAGGACATGTACCATTTAAGTCATCAACATATGGTTTACATGAGACTTGTGTGGTGCATATTTCTTCTGCAGACTATCTACTTAAGGGTGAGTTTCAGCCTTTAGCAATTAAGCACCAATTATCCTGTTCTAGAGCCCTGCAACCTAACCCAAACCCTACAGGACTTGACTATAAGTGTCTGCTTTGTGTTGGGTCAGACTTGAAAACTCCGTATTCTCTTGGATTTGGGTCAGGTCACTTCAGATGACCTCCTGCCAGTGTGGTCAATGTGGTATCAACCATTTGGCTCACTCCGGCTGGCCGCCACCACCTTGTCGCACTGTGTGAGCTGGGGAATGAATGGGCTGCATGAGATATGGGGGAAGGGTCAAGTTTGGATCAAGACTCAAACTTCTTGTGCTCATCGTAAGAACTGTAATGTCTCTTAGAGATTTGCACACATCTCCTTCACTTATGTTAGCCATAATTCATTTCTGCTCCTCATAGCTGAAATGGCTGACTGATCCAACAGGCAGCTAACGTGCTTCAGACCTTTCATTTTACAAACACGGGGCGGATCTGTGGGAGATGGCTGGAAGGTGCAGCCCCCGCTTCGCCAAGAACGTTAGGTCACTTTTTAATTAAAAAAAAAATAGCTCCACCAATATTCTCTGATTTCCCAGGGGAATATGGCAGCATGTGACAGCCAGAAAATAAACAAACCCCTTGATAGAGAAGTAACCGTTCCTTCTCTCACTAACTGATTAATGGCATCGACATGGGACAAGCAGTCAGATGTCTGCTGCACTTAAACCTATGCACAGGAAAATCCACGTGTGAAGTGGTGTTTAGCACCGGGACTGGGAAGATTCAGGAGACCTGGCTTCTCTTCATACCTCTGCCACTGACTCTGTGTTACTCTGGTAAAATCATTTAGGGCTAGGTTGTCACAGTCTGTATTCAGCTGTGCAACTGGGCCTGGTCTATGCCCTAGTTATACCAGTGCAGCAGTTTTAGACTGGTATAAAGGTGTCATCCATGGGTGTTAGAGAGACAAGGTGGGTGAGGTAATATCTTTTATTGGACCAACATCTGTTGGTGAGAGAGACAAGCTTTCAAGCTTACACAGAGCTCTCCTTCAGGTATAGCTTATTCCCCTTCCCATAAGGAAACAACCATACCAGTATAAATAGGGTGAGCAGCTAGCAAGTGTGAAAAATCAGGACAGGGGATGGAGGTAATAGGTGCCTATATAAGACAAAGCCCTGAATATTGGGACTGTCCCTATAAAATAGGGACATCTGGTCACCCTAACTAGAAAGCACCTTGACATTGTTAGAACTGCACTCCCATTGGGTGTGGGGGGAGGTGTACCGCTTTAATTATACCAGTCTAGTTAAGTCTGCGCAGCTCTCTAATGTAGGCAAGGCCTAAGCTGCCTTCTTTGGCTCTGCTCCCATTGTGCCTCTGCTGGCAGTGATGGGAGCAGGAACTATTTGCCCGGTACCTCTCCTGTGAGCAGATGGGGGAGCACAGATGGGAGGGCCCCTGGCTCTGATGTCCACTGCCCCGGGCCCACTAGAGTAGGTACAACCCTTGCTGACACTGGTGAGGACATACCCAGGGTCCCAGTGGATGGGATGGATTCACTGTGGTGAGCCCATGCTCTTTGCTCTCACTGCAAGGCTCCAAGCCACTCCTCACAAGTGGAGCCTTCTTCATGCACCCTGTATATTCAATGGGACTATCCCTGTGATGCTGGCAGACCCGGTGACTGCTCATGCCAAGCTCCCCAAGCCTCAGTGGAACCCTGACAAATACCTAGCTGGGATCAGCCTGGCTCACCTGTGTGTTGTTAAAATGGGTATTAGGATTATAGGAATGTGTTTAGACCTTATGGAATGCTTGTGTGTTGCTATGTGCATTAATCTCACTTACAACAGCTGTATCCCATATTGTAAGATAATAACGGAGCATCTGTATTGTAAACTGTGCAAATCAACAGACAGGAGAGAGAGAGACTCACTCCTGGGAGATGCTGGTTTTCAACAAGGTGTTATGTCCTGCCCAACAGGGAAGACTCCTCAACACTGGATCTCTTGTGGAACATTAAAGGGGACAAAAGATTTTGTTGATTACTCTCTCCAACCCCGTGAAGATGAGTCATGCAAGTGAATTCCTCCCATCAGCTGAGTTTGAAGCTCAGAGGGAAAGGGCGGAAGGGAATACAAACCCCTAACAAGAAGAAACTCTTTCTCTCTGCTGTTTAGTCTTCGAGGGGCAAGGTTTTCAAGACATACACAAGAGAACCCCAGGGCTTACCCTGGGTTAGCTCTATAGGACACATACAGTTTGCTTATTATAGAAGCTTCTATTACCTTTTGAAACTTAAGATTGTAACTCATTTGTGTGCGTATGTTCACCTGCTTTAACCTTGCAAGTATCTCTTATTTCCTTTTCCGATCTGAGGAACTTTAGATGGTTTATAATGGGATTGGCTACCAGTGTTGTCTTTGGTGTGAGATTTATAGTGCAACTGATCTGGAGTAAGTAACTGGGTTTTGGGACTCAGAGTATCCTGACTATTACTGATTCCTGATGTAAAGGACCATTTATCAAAAACGGACACTGACCTGGGTGGCAAGACAGATCCGAATATCCAAAGGGACTATCTGTGATTCCATGTCGCTCTTGAGCCACTGCAGGACAGCGTGACAATCCCCATTACATACCATGCAATTTATGCTTGTATTAAATGTTTATGTTGGTGTTTTGTTTTTCCCCTCAGTTTTGTAGAGAAAAAAGCTAAAGCGAACACAAAATAAAATATTTCTTTAGAGCCTGGAAACGTTAGTGCCCATGTGACTTTTCCCTTGGTGTGCTGGAAAGCTGATATTCACGGACTGACCTCTCCAACATGCTGCTAGTGTCATATTGATTATCTGTATGCTGAGACCCTGTGGAGCTGTGTGTCTTTTTGTGTTTCTGGTCCAATGGAAGCATATTTCAGAAGCCGCCCAGCACTACCAGGGAGTGTGCTGATGGTGGGGAGAGGAAACAGCTAAGCAAGGAACTTCCCTGCCATTAACCTCCTCCTCACTGCACATCCCCTTCCCCGGGTAGGAGTAGAGGCAGTAACTCTATGGGAAGACCCTGCCGCAGGAAGTGACCTGACACTTTTGGGAGGCAGTGACGGCCTGGCAAGCCAGCAGCTGGACGCTCTCGAGGCCGGGATTAAAACCCAGGAACTGTGCACAGATCTGGCTGCAGCAGGATCTGCAGGTGGAACAGGATGTGACTGCTGCGGGGAGCGTGGGACTTGTGGGGGAGCAGCAGAGACTGGGTAGAGAGCAAGTGCAAAGATGCCTCAATGAGACACACACCACTAACTGAACCTGGCCTGGAAACTTGCACACTTCTATTTGCTGTGAATAGAGACTGGACTGGAGAGAGCACCTCAGGAGCTAGGCGTGGCAAACCCTGACCCTCTACACTGCCCCCCAGGAGCCCAAATAAGGCCCAGTATTGTTTCACTTTGAGTGTCTTTCCTACAAGCCCTAGTAAGTCCACTAGCACGAAGAGGGCCCAGCAGCTGAGGCACCTTTAGTGCTTGTCTTTGGGAGACAGCACATCTTGCATTCTATCAGTCCCTGATAGATATTGTAGAATGACAATAATTACAGGGACAATACTGCAGGGGGTTCTGGGAAGTGGGAGTGTTTATCACTGGTTACTTGTGCCCACACTATAAATCTGTAGGGCCAAGCGGTGCCCTGTAAGGGAGCAAGCCAGGTGGCTTTTAGTTTTAGCTCATCTAGTAGAGTCTCATACACTAAGCTACAGTGGTCCCAGATTTGATCCTGCCCGCTGATGACTGGGGTCTGACAGTGTTACAATGGTGCAATGTGCTTTGAAAATCACCACATATTCACAGGTGGGGACGGCACAGTGGAGCCCCCAACAGGCACAGAGCTGGTGTAGCTAGCTCCAAACTGCACTTCATGCTCCACAGCCGCTGGCACAGGAAGCACGTGGGATTCGGTGCGTCATAGGAATAATGTTCTCTGGCAACAACCCTTTGGGGGGGCATAGCCAGTACTTTAGCTAAGCCTTGGAGCGTCTCTAAAGAAGAACCAGGGAGCCATAACTGTCTCCTCCACAGAGGAAACTGGGCCCAGCAGGGGAACTAGGCTGATCCTCTCGCTACAAGTTGACAGTCATTATTGATTCATTCTTTTTTCTTTAGCTAGCAGTGTGCACAAAACCCACATGCTTTATTGTATGAGTATCAGGGCCCTCTGGTGGCTAAGGTAAGATCTCTAACGTCTCATGGTTGTGGAGCTGAGTGAATAAAGGGCTTGTCTATATGGGGGCATCCAGTAAAATTTATCCAAATTAACTAAAGGTGTGAATTTGGAGTGGATTAGTTAAACCACATTAAATCCCAATGTGGGCTTTGCAAGTGAATTAAGCAAAACCAAATGAAGGCCATTTAAATTCTGAATGAGAGCGTTCATACAGCTAATCTACACCTTTACTTCATTTGGATTAACTTTCCTGGATGTCCCTGAGTAGACAAGCCCAAAATGTCTGCTTCACATCACAGTTACTGGATTTCAAACCCGATTAAAGCTTTAGTTTTATTTACATTTCTAGTAACTTTCCCCCACTGATACGGTTATGACTTCATTTATATTGTTTTCTTAAAGCAAGAAACAAAAACAGATCCACTGAATGTCACATGAAAAACCCAACAACATACAAAACCAACAGTTCATCGGCTGACGTCAGGGGCCTCTGGTTTTGAGCCTTGGCAGCAAAGTACACTAGCTACCCTTCCCAGGCTTGATCCTGCACAACGGAGGTACAGGGTGTTGCTTGTGAAAGTGCAAGGTAAAACCAATGAGCTGCAGCACAGGGAAATCCCCCGTTCATGCATTCAGGAGAGTGCTGATACCCAGGCACCAGACAGAACATAAGACAAAGAGAAAAATGTATAGCTAAGCACCTCCTTTGCCCAGGACTGTGCTTAATCCTAGCTCCTCAGACTGACTCATCCTCCAGTCACCCCCCACCATTTTCCCTCGCCACTCTGGACACAGAGGACCGAATACACACAAGGTGTGAAACTGTACTTCTGCTCATTATGGAGGATGTGGCCTGAAGCCGAAAAGAAAGCCAACTAATGTCAATGGCAGTCTTTCCCTTTAATTGAATGGAACGTGGATCAGACCCTTAGGCAGCCGGCCGGTCATTGTGCAAAAACGTGCAGGTTTGAGGCACAAAGTGTTGTCCGTACTGCTGGCACATCCACATGCAAAAATGTCCCCGCTGGTTCACAGATGTTCCAAGACTTGTTCTGATTAGATTTGTTTTCAGCAGGTCTAAGAACCAGTTCAGTCTGACCCATTTCACCCTGAACTGGTTTTGTGTCTGTATGAACAGCAGTAATACGGTTCAGAGTGAAGTGATCCGGATAGTTCTCCTATCACAGAATTTCCCAGAATACAATGCTTCGAGGAATTAGGTATTGGGTATATACGGGTACTGCGACTGAAACAGTGTAGAGTGGCCATAGTGTGGATGTGGGGTAAACCTGCAATGGTTGTCAAGATGAACTGGTACTGACCTGTACTGAACTGTTTGTGCTTAAACTGATTCTGTTCAGCAGTTCAGTCACTGGGTGTTCTGCCAATTTTTTGGAATTCACCCAGGACAAGGTGACTTTAATGACTCTGATGCACACTAGCAGTGACACCTAGTCTTCCCAAGGTTCTCATGGGCCTGTTACCCTGCATTACATTTGATTAACAAAACTCAGATATTCATTGCCACCATGTCCCAAACCGGACATTTCATTCAGCCAGGGCTTCCCACCATGTATAAAAGGAAGACAATGCTTTTCAGGAATTGCCTCATAAATTATAAGCTACACACGTTACTTTGGACTATGAATCACTGAATAATTTAACCAGAGGATAATGATGTATGCCTCAATAAAAAGTGTTTGGTATAATTATAATTTTATTTACAGGCCACTTATCTCATGTTCACTGAAGCTTATATTTTTTTTATTTTAAGTTGTTGCTGACTTTTCCTACTACATCAATTGTGAACTTTCCTGTCTGCAATCACTGCTGCAAAGTTCATGTGAAAACTCTAGTTCTGCTCTATGGCATAATAATGACTAGGGATGAATACGGCCGCGCAGCAGATCTGAAAGCTCAATAGTTCTGTGTTGCGCTTTCTCTACCCAGGCAGAGCTCTCCGCGGAACCAGTGGAAAAGCTGCACATGGAGGAACAGTACAACAGCCTCTTTCTTCCCCAGACATGAACAGGGGCTTGGTGCATAAAGGGATTTAGGCACCTAACTTCTAAATTAGGTGTCTAAATCTCAGAAACAGGCCCCACTGGGAGTCACAAAGTCCCTGCCTCTGAACCTGTAAGTGCCTAAACTCATTTGATCCCTACATTTTTGCAGTAAAAGTTCCCTAGATGCCTATGCTTCTGAACATGCACAGAGCAGCCTCAGGCCAGGTGTCAGGATACCTAACCTCACTTGAATGCATGAGCCAGAAAAAGATAAGCGTTCCTCTGCCTAAATTACCCCTGGGGCCTGCTCTGGTAAGCGGGCTCTGGTCTGTTGAAGCTGTTCTACTGTGAATAAATAACCAAGGAATAATTAGGCTAGAAAGAGAGAGTGCACAGGCATGAGAATGAGTCTGTAGCTTGGTGGTTCAAGCCCTCACCTGGGAGTTGGAAGACCCAGGATCCCGCTGCAGTGCCTTTTTTAAAGTATTTATTCACAGTGGAACAACTTCAAGAGGGGAAACAGAGCACACCCCTGTTGCCGGCACAAGGCCTGAGGCTACAGCAAACAGTGATTCGTTGCCCGGAGTGCCTCGCTCCAATTAGACACACCAGGGTGGAGAAGCAAAAAAAGTTTATTTGAGATCTCAAAGCGCAGGATGCTTGGAGGTACACACCTCAGATCAAGCACACCTCATACAAGCAGCTCTCTGTCTTTATGCATGATCTTAGCTAAGCATGTCTATTACCCCCAATGCCCAGCTCCCCCTTCCCCCCCCCTCTTCTCCCTCCTTTTCAGTTCCCATACAGCAAATACATTATGAAGCAGCAATTACTCTAAACAGGTTAGATCATACTTGGCAAAAAACATATTATCTCGTTAGTAACTTTTCTTGACCGGTCATTCTGTTTCACTCCCTTTAGCCAGGTGCAAGCAGGCTGTATAATTGCCTCCTGGTACTGATAACTAGTTGCCACACATTCCATTCTTTCCATCTAGCCTGTGGAGTTAATTAAAGTCTAAACATGGACGCGGTTCGGACAAGCAGAGGCCTAATACAGGGAGCCTTCATTGGCACTGTCATTTTCCACCCCTCTGTCAACACTGGGTCATGCCTGGTGCCACCAACACCCCCAATAGCCTAGGTTCTAGTGGGTAGGGATTGTACCTCAGAGGTGGTAGATCCCAGTTCAACTCCCTTCTCCCGCCTCAGGCAGAGGGGGCACTTGAACCAGGGGTCTCTCACATCCCAGATGAGTAACCTAGCCACTGGGCTCAAAAACAGCATAGGGAGGGCCTCTTTTCCTGGCTTCTTGCAAAAATGGCCTAGGCACCTAACCTCAAGAGAGGGTTTGTAGCTGAGAATCCCAAGCAGAGAGAGACGGGGCTTAGGACACGCCCCTCTCCCTAGTATCTTCCATGGCCTAGTTTAATCTGACAGCCACCTAGCAATCTGGCTTTCGTGAATCCAGTTCTAAGGTGCCTGTCTCTCCCTCTACCTCCCCCCCCTTCATTGTAGAGAGGGAGCCGGGGTGCTGAATTCAGTCTCTGTGAATCTCAGTGATTTTCTAGGTGGCTAAAAAGGGTAGGCATGGTGATGCTCAGCTTCACCATGCCTAAATTCCTCTGTGAACCTAGCCCCAGGAGCCCATTGCATCAGGCACTGTGCAAACACAGAACAAAAAGACAGTCCCTGTCCCAGAGAGCCTACAGTCTCAGTATGAGAAAAGAGACAACCAGTGGATACAGACAGGGCAGTACAAGGAATCTAGTATCAGAGGGGTAGCCATGTTAGTCTGGATCTGTAAAAGCAGCAAAGAGTTTTGTGGCACCTTATAGACTAACAGACGTTTGGGAGCATGAGCTTTCGTGGGTGAATACCCACTTCATCGGATGCATGTAGTGGAAATTTCCAGGGGCAGGTATATATATGAGCAAGCAAGAAGCAGGCTAGAGATAACGAGGTTAGTTCAATCAAAGAGGATGAGGCCCTTTTCTAGCAGCTGAGGTGTGAAAACCAAGAGAGGAGAAACTGGGCCAAATTTGTTGAATAGTTCTGGCAAAATAAAAATGGGGAAAATAATTTCAAAAATGTCAAAATGGTTCATTTTCCCATTTTGCAAATGAATAATTTTGGACATGTCATTTTTCAATGTAAGTTCACAAGAACATTTGAAACATTTTGCTCAACATTCCCCTCTGCCCAGTTTTTCTCAAAGGAGTTGCTGTGGTTGCCACTGCACAGAGGGCTTGATCTGTTTTGGAACCTCAAGGTGCTTCTGTATTACAAATAAATAATAGTCATAATACACTTGATTATATAGGTTGTACATGTACTTAAAGGCTAAAATACACATGTGAAGACATGTCAAATTTGCCACTTTAGTGCCACACTGTGTTTGTTCAATATCTTAGAATGTGAAAAAACATGATTCTGTTGGTTCTACCTGAAGGCATCTTGCATTACTTTAGTTGAAATCACTTAATCTCAATAAGGTCTTATAAAATATCCTCCTATGAATAGAAGATGCAGGGGGAAAAAGAGACAACACTTTCGGTAAACATGATTAACACTCATTATTACGGGGCTGGAGGGGAGAAAAGATTCTCATTTAGTCTCAAGAGGTGAATGCACCCTGGATGTGAAGACCTTCATGTGCCATAAATAAAAAGCAGTAAAATAACTCTATTTCTATAAACTTTCAGACATTTCATCTTCCAAATTCTATTTCAGGATTAGTCTTCAAATATCCCCAAGGCATTCTCTTACTTGCAAAATGTTATTTCAATTAGTTGAATATCATTCTTTACAGGATTCAGGTCAATCGAGGGGCAAAACTAAATCCAAACCAAACAATATGTGTCTGCAATAAATTCATGTTCCTGAATTATTCATACATAATGGCATAGGTGACTCTTCAAGCATTTTGAATTAAGTAGAATTGATTTCTCACTTTTTTATGCCTAGTTGTACAAGCTTTTTTGTACTTTTACTTCTCCTTAACAAATAAAGTATTGATTCAACTCCACTGAACATGTTTTATTTAAACTTTGGCCTTTGTCAGCAACTTAGTCCTTTACCCAGAATTCTCCTCTGACTTTGCATTGTCTCTTGATCTTGAAGGTGAAATGCACCAGATAGGCTTCTTGCTATGATATAACTAATAAAAGTTGCTGCAAGCAGTTACAATACAAGGCACACAGCGTGTGTTTTAAAGCCTTTGCTAGGAAACTTTGTGTTTCTTCTCTTGACTAGAACTTCAGACTGTTTAGTGAGAAATTGAATTTTCAAAGTCAAATAAACAGACGTGTAAATTGCAGCTTCCCTCTCCCCCCTTTCCCCCCCCGCCCGGTTTTTCCTTGTTTATTTTTATTTAAATCCAAAATAGTGAAGCCATGTTGAAAACATGAAAGCAAAGAACTGCAATAGGTTAAGGGCTGCTCATTTTAAAAAGCAGGAAACAGTCAGAGAAGATTTCATTTCCTACAGATTATTTTAATCATAGACTATCAGGGTTGGAAGGGACCTTAGAGGTCATCTAGTCCAACCCCCCTACTCAAAACAGGACCAATCCCCATACAGTTTTTACCCTAGTTCCCTAAATAGCCCCCCTCAAGGATTGAATTCACAATCCTGGGTTTAACAGGCCAATACTCAAACCACTAAGCTATCCCTCCCCACCAAGGAATGTGACCTGGCTACAGTGAGAGGATAATTCAAACTCAGGATTCATTTGGTTTTCCTGTATAATTCCCATGTTTGTAGTGTGTGTGTGTGTGTGTGAGAGAGAGAGAGAGAGACAGACATGGGGTGGAGAGAGTTAATTGTCAAATATATTTCAACGGGACCTTATAGAATCATAGGACTGGAAGGAAGCTTGAGAGATGATCTACTGCAGTCTCCCGCACTCATGGCAGGACTGAAAATTATCTAGACCATCCCATACAGGTGTTTGTCTAACCTGCTCTTAAAAATGTCCAGTGATGGAGATTCCACAGCCTCCCTAGGCAATTTATTCCAGTGCTTAACCATCCTGACAGTTAGGAAGTTTTTCCCAATGTCCAGCCTAAACCACCCTTGCTGCAATATAAGCCCATTGCTTCTTGTCCTATCCTCAGAGGTTAAGGAGAACATTTTATCTCCCTCCTCCTTGTAACAACCTTTTATGTACTTGAAAACTGTTATCATGTCCCCTCTCAGTCTTCCCAGAACTGGACACAATACTCCAGTTGAGGCCTAATCACTGTGGAGTAAAGAAGGAAAGAAATAATTCTTGTGTCTTGCTTACAACACTCCTGCTAACATATCCCAGAATGATGTTTGCTTTTTTTGCAACAGCGTTACAGTGTTCACTCATATTTAGCTTGTGATCCACTATGACCCCTGGATCTCTTTCTGCAGTGCTCCATCCTAGGCAGTCATTTCCCATTTTGTACATGTGCAACTGATTGTTCCTTCCTAAGGGGAGTACTTTGCATTTGTCCTTTTTGAATTTCATCCTATTGACTTCAGACCATTTCTCCAGTTTGTTCAGATCATTTTGAATTTTAATTCTATCCTCCAAAGCACTTGCAACTACTCCCAGCTTGGTATCATCCGCAAACTTTATAAGTGTACTCTCTATGCCATTACCTAAATCATTGAAAAAGATATTGAACAGAACCAGACCCAGAACTGAACTCAGAGGGTCCCCACTCGATGTGGCCTTCCAGTTTGACTGTGAACCATGGACAACTACTCTCTAGCAAAGGTTTTCAACCAATTATTCACCCACCATATAGTAGTTCCATCTAGGTTGCATTTCCCTATTTTGTTTATGAGAAGGTCATGTGATACAGTATCAAAAGCCTTACTAAAGTTAAAATATACCACGTCTACCTCTTCCCCCAATCCACAAGACTTGCTACCCTGTGAAATAAAGTTATTAGTTTGGTTTGACATGATTTGTTCTTGTCAAATCCATGCTAACTGTTACTTATCACATTATTATCTTCCAGGTGTTTGCAAATTGATTGCTTAATTATTTGCTCCTTTCTGTTTTCGGGAACTGAAGTTAAACTGACTTGTCTGTAATTCCCTGGGTTGTCCTTATTTCCCTTTTTATAGATGGGCATTATATTTTCCCTTTTCCAGTCCTCTGGAATCTCTCCCATCTCCTATAACTTTTCAAAGATAATCACTACTGGGTCAGATATCTCCTCAGTCAGCTCCTTGAGCATTCTAGGGTGTATTATAGGTTACTTGAAGACATCTAACTTGTCTAAGAAATTTTTAACTTGTTCTTTCTCTATTTTAGCCTGTGATCCTACCTCATTTTCACTGGCATTCACTATGTTAGACATCCACTCGCTACTAATCATTTTGGTGAAAACCAAAACAAAAAATATGTTATTCCTCCAAATTCTGTCTAATCTCATCTGTCACTGCATTTGTTGTGTTCTCATTAATATAATATCTGAGCTCTTTATAAATTCAGCAAGAAACACAGATTTAACTCTCCCCTCTTTCTTGTCCCCAATTTGAAGATTCCAGGATTGACAAGTGGCAAGAAACCTCTTTCCAGCACCCAGTATTATGAGGCTTGCCGCTTGCCAACTCCGTTATTCCAGGGGAAGGTAACTGCACTGGACATTCATGACTGAAGAGGGTGAGGCATCCCTTGGGATAGTGGGGTCTGTGAAGGCTTTGCTGCTCAGTAGGAGCCCAACCTAAGATCTATTGAAGTCAACAAGAGCCTTTCTACTGGTTTTAATGGGAGTTGGGTGAGGCCCAAGGTGAGCTGCATTTTGAACCAATCCACGCTCCCCCACCCACCCATCCTCAAGTCAGAGCTTTCCATCCTTACATATATGGCATTATGCTCCTATACACTCCCAGACCCTTACCCATGGCTATGCCCAAACAAGAACTCATCAGTGAGCAAATCAATTGTCCCATTAGAGGTGAGAAAAAAGGGACAGCAAATACTGGTTCAGAAACATGGATGGATAGTTCAGTGTGATTAACACCTATTATTTTCCAAATGGTAAACCTAATCACACTGGCTACTGTTTCACTACATTCAGTGCTGGATTGCATTATAGCTAATGCATCTAATTAACTAATGCTCATCTAATTTGCACTGCAATGTAATTCATCTGTTTTATTAAGCTTGCTCTTGTATTTATGCTCAAAGTCAGAGTGGCTTCTTGTCTCAAATGTATACAATCATTCTGATCAAATGGCATTGGGCATAGCTGTTAATAAACTCCAGATGTAGATTATAATACCACTAGTGTAGCTAGCTGACAAGTTTATCTTAATGGTAATCAGAGTCTTAAAACAAATGATCACCAAAAACCCACTGGAAATAATAGTGGATTCCATTTACTCTGACCGTTAAAAGTTTTCATTATAGAATTTATTGGAAAATTAGATTTTTAACCCCTACCTAACCTTTTACCCCTCCTCTTAGGACAGGTCTACACTAAAAAGTTAAATCAACCCAGCCACTTTGCTTAGGGGTGTGAAAAATCCACCCCCTTAAGCAACATAGTAAACATTATAAAATCATGAGTGATGTGGAGAAAGTGAATAAGGAAAAGTTATTTACTTGTTCCCATAATACAAGAACTAGGGGCCACCAAATGAAATTAATGGGCAGCAGGTTTAAAACAAATAAAAAGAAGTTCTTCTTCACACAGTGCACAGCCAACTGGTGGAACTCCTTGCCTGAGGAGGTTGTGAAGGCTAGGACTATAACAGGGTTTAAAAGAGAACTGGATAAATTCATGGAGGTTAAATCTGTTAATGGCCATTAGCCAGGATGGGTAAGGAATGGTGTCCCTAGCCTCTGTTTGTCAGAGGGTGGAGATGGATGACAGGCGAGAGATCACTTGATCAATACCTCTTAGATTCACTCCTTCTGGGACACCTGGCATTGGCCACTGTCGGTAGACAGGATACTGGGCTAGATGGACCTTTGGTCAGTATGGCCATTCTTATGTTCTTATAGTTAAGCAACCTAACCCCCAGTCTAGACAGCACTAGGTCAAGAGAAGTATTCTGCTGCATCACTGTTGTGTTTCAAGTGTAGACTAGTCTTTAGACACAGTCATACATGTAGAGTAAGAAAACTACCCAGCCACAGAACTAAAGATCCGCAGAATAAAGACAAGTATCTTGTTGATACTCCTTTCTAGTGCAGCTAGTATATGTGTCCAGACTTCGCATCCTTCATTCTCCTGAAATTCCATTTCCTATAGCACAAAGTACTGTTGAGTACCGTCTAAATAACCAACAATAAAAACTGACATTGTACTGTATCTGTGCGTCCCTTAGTGACGGTCAAAAAAGAGTCATGCTTGTACAACATGCTAATCGTTATCTATTCCCTGGGTGTCTGCCACAGCATCGCTTGGAAGGAACTGATCTTGTTCAGTACTCAGGCTTGTCTTTTTTTTTTTTTTTTTTTTTTGTCAATGAAGAAATATACGAGGGTGTGTTAAGTTCAACGAAGTGGGAATTTATTTTAAATAATAAAATACGGTTGATAAAAAAGGAAACAAAGCAAAACCACAAAGTGTGAGCATTACTAAGCATGAAGAACAAACATAATGTTTGTTTAAGCTTTCCCTGTAGTGAAGCAGAAAGGGCCCCATCCCAAATCCACTGAATTCAGTGAGAAACTTTCCACTGACCTCAGTGAGTTTTGCATAAAGCCCAAAGTTTATATTGTCTTTGGTTTGTTTTATATTTTCAAATCTTGATTTCAAAGGTGACAAAAACAAACAAACAACAGTTCCTCTTCCAGATAATCCTGAGAATTCACTTCAGTTGCATCAGTCTCCCTTTATATCCATTTTCCAATGTTCCAAGGAGCAATTTTTTGTTTGCAAGTATGTCTGCAGGTAGCAAATCATGCAAATATGTTTGCATAAAGATTTGCACCAGAAGTGACTTAATCAAGCCCTGAAAAAACACCCAAAGCTATTGTTCTGTTTATACAAGGTTTAGTCTTCCGGGTATCCATTCTGCAAGGTACTTCGGTAGTTGCCTTAATGAGTGCCCCACACACTCAGACTCCACTGATATATAGCCTTCTCAGAGGCAAAATGCAGCAGCTGTTTTACAGTGCAGAGCAACCCAATGCAACAGTTTAGGAAGAGCATCAGGAAGGAAAGATGACCCAGACGCTAGGGCAGCACCTGAGTGGCATTCAGTGACCAACGCCACACTCAAACTGTCTGGGAAGCTCAGCCCTTCTGGGCACAGTCCCCAATACCATGCCCAGGGACTCAACGAACCTGGATTCAACTCTGTCTCACAGGCTCCCTGTGTGATCTTGAGCAAGTCACTTAGGGCCAGGTTTTTAGGCACCTACATACCTTTAAAAATCTGGCCCTTAATCTTTCTGTTCCTGGGTACCCATCTGTCCCAGGAGGATAATAGCACTGCCCTACCTCACAGGGGTGTTGTGAGGATAAATACACTAAATAGTGCTGAAGCGCCCAGATAGCATCAGGGGCCATGCAAGTACCCAAGACAACTAGAATAAGAATACCATTCCCTATCAAAGCTGCAGGAGCAATTGCATATTAGCAGGATGTACCCACACAGGAATTTGGCCAGGACCCCCAATGTGAACACTCCTGCTCTTGCAGAAAATGCCAGGAGACTATAGCAAGCCCATGTCTTCAAATTTCTACACCCCATCGCGGCATCGCTGGCACCACGTTTATGCCGACTTGGAACCAGATCCCGCCTGCCCCTTGCATGGCTGTGCCAGAGAACAGGGCCGAAGGAGCCTCCTTCACATGTATGCAGCCTGGGCTGGGCAGAAATGCAGACCCTGGATTTAAGGCAGTGAAGGGATTATTCCCCTCTGGCCGCACGAGCAGAGAGTAGGAGAACGGTGACTCTCCTCCCTATCCCTGTGGCTAGCTGTACTGTCCGCCTATTGGAGGGATTAGCAGCAGTGTTTGCACTCCCCTTGTGTACTAGGAAGTTCCCAGAGGCATTCTACCCCATAGCGTTCCCGTTGGGGTGGTGCAGCCATGCACTGCCCCATTGCACCACAGTGCCTGAATGGCATAACCAACCCTTCTGGTGCAGAATGCCAGTAATTCAGCAGCATAACTTCTGCAGCATCTCAGGGAGGAGGCTCCCTATCAAGTAATGACTGGTCTCAACCTTGCTTAACTGATGGGACCACAGCCATAGGGGATATGGTGCCCGGAGACCAAGAGTGCTCTTTAGGTAACGCTGTCTGTGTTCAAGTTGGAAAGGTGTTTTTTTATGGGAGGTGGTGGTGGTGGTGGTGTTTTTTAATCACTAGTTCTAGAGCTGTGAATATTTGGGGGGAATCACCAGGGCCCAACTAACACCATGTTCAGTCCCAAGGGATGTGCTTAAAGAATAGACTTGTTTCTGAAACTATTTAGCTGCAGACGGGTCTTCTCCAGAAAAAAAACAGTGCCTTTTCTCTTTACCTAACCCTGTTCACAGTCGACACTGGGCCTCTCAGCAACGAAAACATGGCTCTGTCTCAAACGTTCAATAGCAAAGAATCATTTCTTCTTGTTTTAGTTACAAAAAATGAAGCACTCACAGGAGGTGTGTGGGCAGTTAAATGCCCAGCTCAGTGCAATGCAGCTGGTAAATAATGCCGAGGAGGAGATAGCACAGATAAAAAGGAAAAAAAAACTGATTTTGGTGCTTACTTCCCTCTCTTTCCAGCTATATTCTCTGACAGTTTAATGTTACTGCAGGCATAAGTGAAGTGCAGCTAAAAGCTATCAGGGGTGCACAGAGTAAAGATTTAGTACAAGATATCTAGTGATGGGCGAACCCATAAAGTTACAGATTAAGTTCCACCGGCTTTACAATACATTCAGCAGAGTTGCACCACTTACCCCAGTGGCAAACTTGACCATCTAGAAGTAGGGTTCCCCCTGAGGGTGGTTTTAAGGTGTGTCAAGAAGGGGTTCTTCCCCATACACAACTTCTGAAGCTGTACATGTACAGGACAGTTCATCATGGGTCATCAGTGGTGTTTGAACCCAGGGCATTCTGCACTAAAAGCCCAATCCCAGAGCTCACTGAAATTAACTGAAAGTCTCCTATTGATTTCAGCTGGCTTTGGATCAATGCCTTGAAGCACACTCCCATCTAGAGTCTGGAATGGACCCCAAGATTTCTGGATCTCACTTATCTTCTGTGGCAGCAAACATTTGTGAGACCCTCTGGCAAAGTGTCCAATTCCCAGTGAGAGCTGGTCCACATAGAAGATAACAACCTAAGCTACATAGTTAAGCAAACGAACCCCCAGTCTAGAGAGTGCTAGGTCATCAGAAGAATCCTGCTGCACCGCTGTAGTTTTTCAAGTGTAGACTAGCCCTTAGACACAGCCATACATGTAGGTTAAGAAAGCTACCCAATCACAGAACTAAAGATCAGCCTAATAAAGAAGTCTGTGGCAAAGCAAGGAACCTCCTGATTCCCAGATTAGCACGTGACTAGCTTCTTATGTCTCCTCAGATTTACTAATGCTTTAGCTGAGATACTAATCCTTATTCTCGGTTGTCTGCTGCTCAAAGCTTCTACCATGTTCACCCCAACTAGCTGCATCAGAATTACACAACAGTTTCCCTCTCCTCCTGTAGTTGTCAGCTGCTATCAAAATAGTATTCCTCACCTCAGGCAGCTGGCAATTTTACTAATGACTCAATCTCCCATTCTCAGAGCTTTGCAACACGGCAAACTTTAGGCTGTTCTGTAAAACAATTTCAGCAGGTCTTCTCTATTGTGCGTGCTCAATTACAATGTTGGCTTTCCCTGGCCACCAGCATTTACTACTTGCCTCACAGAGGTGCTGTGAAATGTAACAAGGGACATAACTTAAAGTTTCTGGATCAGTTAAAAGGCTATGATTAAAAAATACGTATCAGTGGAGACTTCTAAGGGACTATCTCTGGCAATTAACAGTATAGTAGCCATACAGGGCCTATAACACAAGCTTGGCATTTTTGATTCCATGCAGTAGAAGGCAGGAGTGACACATACACATTAACCATAGCAATAATTCATTCCGACGTCTTACCAGTTATTATTTAACTTGAGTTTAATGAATTGTAAACCTCATAGAAGAACTAGAGCATAAATTCTCAATCATAAATCCATATAACACATTCTATTGCGCACAGAACTTTGTAATCAGCCACAGCTACGCAGACATTTTTGAAAGGCTACTGTTGACACTGTATCTGTGTAATTACTAGACATATTACATATTCACGGGCCCTCAACCTCTTGAACATACCCATGGATACTTGACTGGTGACAGCTACTCCAGAGTTTGCAACACCATTACATAAAAGTGAAACAAGTAACTTTGCAAAATATCAGTATTTCCAATTTACATTCAGCTTAATACCGCTAAAGGAATGGTAACCAATTCATATTCAGCATCAGTGAAACCACTGCTGATATATTGGTTCTAGTTCGTGTGTCAACACTTCAAAAATGATGGTGAACAATTCAAACGGGGTTAGAAAACAGCTACAAAATTGACTTGAGACCTGGAAAATCTGCCTGACAATGAAAGATTTCAGAAACTCAACCTATTTAGCTTTACTAAAAAGAAAGTTAAGAGGTCACTTAATTACTGTCAATAAGTCCATACATGGGGAGAACTTTTCTGATAGTAAAGATATAATAAGATCCAGTGACTGGAAGCTGAAGCTAGACAACTTTATGCTGGTAATAAACTTGAATTTAACACTGAAGGAATTAAGCATGGAAACAAATTACCTTGTGATGAAGTGATGGAGAATCCACCACAAGTCTTTAAAACTAGCTTGGATAGCTTTTTAAGAAATATGCCATCACTCACCCACCAGTTGTAGACTTGATACAGGAATTGCTCGGAGTAGCAGACTAGATAATCATAATGTCCCTTCTGACCTTAAAAATCTATTAATCTATAGACTTCCATGATACAGTACTTCTAAGGCTAGCATTTTAAAATTCAGTTCTTGTAACATTCAGCCCTCTTTGAACAGCCTTCTCCATATTTACATCTTTCTTCAGAGCCACACTACTGCCTACCAAATAATATGTGTACACCTATGATAACCTAACCTTTACTGGTTGTTTCATGTGGCAAAGCTCAATTGTGATCTCTCTAACACAATGTTGCCAATGCTTTTGATTTGATCATGTGTCTCATAATTGGGTGTTCCTCTTAAACTCGCAACTTCTAGAGTCATGTGAATTTCTGAGAATCTCAGTTTTTATTTTATAAAAGTAAGTTTCTAGCCTTCATGGTTGTGGATAAAAGCTAGAAAATGTGATCTCAGTGTACCCTCCAGCTCAAAACCCAGCAGTCAAATATAGAGAACCTAAAATGTAGTATTTATTTCTTTTCAGTCACAGAATTTTTAAAGCCAATCTCAAGATTTCTGGAGGCCTGACTCATGATTATTCCTTGTCTGGGGTTGGCTGTACCGTGATTAACATGTTGAACTCTGTCACAGGTTGAGCTGGGCCTATGATGAAGGTGTTGAGCTGCAGTTTTGACCTGTTTCCTTGTTAACTACCTGTTCAAAGGAATTCTGGGACTTGCAGTCCCAGGGACTATGTGACAAGGAATGATGGGGAGGGGAGGGCAATGCATAAACTCTGTTTCCTCAGAGCTGGGAGAAACCTGGAGAGCAGGCACCACCTCATCCTGAGGAAGGGATGGCAAATGAGGCCTGAAAGTCGAGCTGACTGGCAAGCCCTGCTGTGAAGTAGCTCTCAGGTGAGGGGAAGAATGAAAACGAATAGTTGAGAAAGGAGGGAACAGCTTCTTCACTGTTCAGGGCTGAAGCGCAGGGTGAAGGCAAAGCACAGTAATCCCTACAGCTCAGCTGTGCCACCTTGCGGTGTGAGGTAATACCCATCTGACCAAGAGGTGAAGAATACCCAGACCTAGCGAGGTAACTGTGACCTGGAAAGGGTGAAGGGCTACTTGTTGACACCTGCACCAAAAGGGTGAAAGGCTAGTTTATGCTGGAGTTTGTTTACCCCCTAATGAGGTGTATGCAACCACTCAAGGGAAACTGAGGCACAGAAGAGGTCAATGGAGGCAGGGGCCATACCTAACCTCAGAGAGGTAAGTAACCTGCTTATGTCCCTTCCCCTCATTCTGAGCTCCACAAGGCAGAGATTGTTCCACTTTCTACAGAAAGAGCCTTGCACATTATTGGGTGATCCCTGAGACAAGGAACAGATCTACCAGTCCTACAGTTTTCGCTTTCTACTGTGAATTTATGGGAGGATGGGAGTGGAGAGAAGGAGAAAGAAAAATAGAGAGAAGGAGAAGAACAAAAGAAAAAAGTAATACTTTGTACTAATGGGGCTTCTCCTTTAATGATCTCCCACTTCATTACAGACATTAATTCATTAAACCCCAAACTATTTTGGACTAAAAAAATGTATGATTGGTTGCTCTTCCCCATGTTACTGCTTCCTGCTTCTTGGCAGGGGCATAAACGAGATGACCCTTGTGGTCTCTTCTAACCCTACGGTTCTGTGATTCCTACAGAAGGGCAGCCAATCCGAACACCTCCATGTTCTTATGGAAAACTTAGGTCTTTACTGCAGGGAAGCAGTCATAGTTCCTGCTTTCCCTGCTTCACACTGATGGGAATGGACCACTCTGCAAAGAGCCACTGGGGAGCAGCTCCTGCTAGGAGCTCCATGCACAGCTTCCCAGGCCTGGGTGAAGATGCCCCATCTCCGCTCTGTGAGGGGGGCGAAGAACCCCATCCTGCTGCTCTTTCTCCGGATTCTCAGAGGCTTGGGTTGGTGAGGGGAAATTAAGAGATGACAAAATGCTGTGAGAGGAGATGGGAGGAAAAATCCAGTGTTGCAATGGGGAAGAGAAAGATAAGCTAGGGTCTCTCTATCTGCCTCCCCTCCCCCCCCCACTGCCTGAGACCTTATTTGCAAAGACACACAAACCTGTGCAAATAAGCACAAATTAATGTGCATTCATGCTATGTTTTGCAAATGTACTGCAGATGTATGCAACTTGACATTTGACTGGTTTTGCAGACTGGATACTGGCAGGTATGAAATAATAATTCAAATGAATTATATTTAATGACTAGATACTATTAATAAGCTTGCAGAAATCACTCTTCTCTCCCTGCCCAAGTCCCACATGCCATTTTAAAGTAATATCCCTTGTATTGTATTGAATTTAAATATTTCCAACATTGATATAGTTGAAATCCAGGCAAGCTTTAATTAGTCAGTGCAGATTATCTCCCCATATCATAGGGCACATCTCAAGATGTATTTATGTGCTGATCCTAACAGCCAGCCAATGGTACTACTGCCTGCTTTGTGATGGGGAGACAGCATACAGACAGAGTGAGCTGAAGGAGGAGTTTGGGTCCATGTTTTCCTATTCATTATTATTCATTATTATGGTGGTTGTGCCTAATGGCTGGTGTCTTTATCCTAAATATGGCATCAACACATATGGAAAAGGCAGGCCCTGTCCCAAAGAGGTTACAGTCTAAACAGAAAGCTTTGTGGCCATCACCATAACATCTCTCTGATTTCCCAGCATTCATGGAGAAGAAGTGATTAGAGTGCTATGTTCATTCCCCTGCTGTGCCACAGATTTCATGTGTGACCCTGGGCAAGTCACTTAGGTCCAGATCCTCACAGATAATTAGGTACCACCAAACTCCCACTCAGCTACCGCCTAAACTCACTTGGTGCCAAATTTTTGCAGTCCGAGTTCTTCAGGCACCTAAATTTCTCCTCTGCCTCTGGCTATGCTCACTGCAGGTGCCTAACTCCTGCCTAAGCCCCACAACCATCCACTGACTGGAGGAGGATAGGCTCTCCTCTGCCTTAGTCATGTACGGGGCCTGATCTGGTAGGTGTGCATGACATGCCCTGGGTGCAATCTGGGCTGTGGAGCCCCTGTGCCCCCTTTAAATCTCCTGCCCAGGCTGTATCCTACATTGCTATGCCAGTGAAGAACAAACCCCTCCAGTCTCTGTTCACTCAGCCACCAGGGTGCAGACACACCCAGCAAAGTTACGTGAAAGCTCTCCCAAGCCACTCATGAACTACATGAGACCCCAGACAATTCCCCAGCCTTGCACCCTAGAAATGTGTCTTACTCTGCTCAAGATCTTCTTGATCAATGCAAGCTCATTAATTAGTTTGCCACTCCTTCAAAGGGTAGTGGGCCTGCACCCGTCTCTGTAATCTGAGCAGATCCCCCAGGCACTTTTGACTAACCTACTGGTTTAGATGAAACCAGTGTAATAACTAGAGAAAGATAGATTTTAAGAGATGAAGTGGCATTGGCATGGAATATTAGAATTGGTTACAACAGGAAATAACATAGCAATTCTGCAATCTTAATCCTAAACTTTACCAGGCTAATAATTCAAAATGCAAGAGGATTTCTCTCACCCAAGACTTCACACTAGTTCAGGATAACTGGAATGCTTTCCTGTTAGGTGCAGCGCCTCCCAAAGTCTCAATGGAGATCTCTTTGTTTTCCAGATGACCTCGCTTCCTTGTATAGAGATGGGGGAAGAAGCAGGCCAAGTCATGATATCACGGTCCCCTATTTATACTCCTTGCTTTCAGGAATCCCCCCCATCCCGCCCCCTGGGGTGCAGCCACTCAGTCTGTGGTGTATGTGAGATATGTAGTGTCTCTCAGGTTAATTGCAAAGTCCTTCCTCATACCTTTGGTCTACATGAGGCTGGAGCCATCTTCAGGGATGATATGCAGGTCTTTTGTGTATATTCCCTTTGATATTTCTAGTCTGTGGGCGTTCCCCAGAATCACAACATGTTTCAGTAACAAACACAAACAAAATGTCGTACGTTCATATACATGGATGATACACACATTTAAACAGAATAACAAGGCTCATCAAACTATGACTTTTCAAATGATACCTCACAAGGCATACTTTGCACAAAACATATCATAATCATACAACAGTGGTGAATATGTGGGTACAGGGGATACAGTATGTCACAATGTGCTCAGAGGCTGCCTAAGTCCACACAAAACAGCCAAGGAGGAACTCCCCTTATAACCTCTCACTCAGTGTTTAGCGCAGTGCTTCTCAAAGTCGGGCCGCCTCTTGTTCAGGGAAAGCCCCTGGCGGGCCGGGCCGGTTTGTTTACCTGCCGCATCCGCAGGTTTGGCTGATTGTGGCTCCCACTGGCCGCAGTTCGCTGCTCCGGCCAAAGGGGGCTGCAGGAAGGGTGGCCAGCACATTCCTCGGCCCGCGCCACTTCCCACGGCACCCATTGGCCTGGAGCGGCGAACCGCAGCAGATGCGGCAGGTAAACAAACCAGCCCAGCCTGCCAGGGGCTTTCCCTGAACAAGCAGCAGAACAGCTTTGAGAAGCACTGGTGAAGATCACTCCCCTGGGACATGGGAGAACACAGGTTCAGATTTCCCGTCTGAGGAGAGAGGACTTGAACAAGGCTCTGCCACCTCTTAAGAAAGCACTCTAGCCACAGAGCTATGGACTACTCTAATGACCCCCTGGAGTGCCGCCGGGTGAGTAAAAATTAAAAAGGCGCTGGCACGGGACCCGATTCCGGGGAATTGGGCGAATCGGCCTAAAGCCAGCCCTCTCTCCCATTAGCTAAGTTAGGCGACTCTCCATGGGCACTTTTGTGGATCTCACAAGGCACCTATCTCTCCTCTTTCATTGTAGAGGGAGACAGGGCACCTAGCCCAAGCTTTGTGGATTGCTGTGTTGGTACAGTGATTCTCTAGGCACCTAAATCCCTTTGTTGAGCCAGGCCTTACCCTCTTTCGGGCTCATTTCCTCATCTTTAAAATGGGGATAATAGCATTTCCCTACCTCACAGGCGTGTTGTGAGAAAGAATGCACTAAAGACTGGTGTGTGCTGACACTATAGTAATGGAGGCCTTATAAGCACCTAAGCTATAAAAGGATTGGGGGATGAATCCATATAGTGCAGATGAAGGCACGGATGTTAGCTACTGAAGTATCCCAAAGCTACATGCTAACCATGAGCTAGACTGCCCTTGGCCTTTGTATGGGCACACAGATTGGGTAGGAGAAAGTGAAAGAAAAGTCCTTCTACTGTGTGTATGCTGCACAAGGGCTAGAGATAACGTTCCTCGGGGGATCACAAGGACTTCTCACTCTGAGGGCCCCCAGAGGTGGAAACCATCCCACAACAGATTGAGACGGGTGGAGCCATGCCCCCCCCATTTCCTGCACACTAGCCTCGGGAGCTGGCTGGCCACAGAGAAGGCAGGGAAGCCATAGGAATAGACTGCATCTCAGCTCCCCATGGCTGGTGTGGGTCTGCCCCCAGTGCATGACAGTGGCTAACATATGACACTCCTATATACCAATCACTCCACCCACCCCTGCAGCACAGCTACCTGTGGGGTGCAGGGTGGCACAGTGCACAGCAGCAGGACAGGACTGGACTGGAAGTGTTGAAGATCTAGTTGCAGGGGTGTTTGGTGGTAGAATGGCATTACCCAAACTGAAATTAAGCCAAGAGATGACAAGCGGTGAGGTTCTGTATCGCCTGTGAAAGAAGCATCACCAAGCGGAGACACTGCTTCAGCCGTGACAGAGAGAAGAGTAACCCCTGCTGAACCACCAACTCCCACTTGTGCAGCATTTCCCAGCGGTGTTCCTTGCAGGTCTGACCCTTTAAGCCCTGAGCTGGCCTAACCCGAAGCAGCTTATGAGATCTGCCAGGATCACTGCACTGGCTGCATGCCCGTGGATGCATAACTACTTCTATTAGACAACATGCAAACTCAGCTCAGTTTAATGCGTGCTACGTGTCATTCAAACCAGGAGCGATAAAACCATTTATGTCAAAACATACAATACACTGGAGGCCTCAGTAGCTAGATTCTGAGCGCAACCCTCTTACAGTTCTGCATGATATTCTTGGCGCGCACTGCAAATACACTGCAACACAACAATTTATAAAGGCCTCCATTCTCCACTGAGATACTGATGCCTTGATATTGACAGAATGAGATCATCCCTAGCAAGTCCCCCCTGTAGGGAAGTGTTGCAGGAGAGGGCAAATTATTCATGTGGGAAGTATAAAGAGTGATTTTTCCTAAATATAGACATGGCTCTGTGTAATGCAATTTGATCAAACAAGTGATTGCCAATGTACACAGAGTGTGAGTGGTTTGGGAGGTTTTATTTTTTATTTTTTTCCTCCATTCCTAAGGCTAAATTACATTTCCATTGCCCAGAAACAGGAAATTATCAGCCCTAAAAGATCTTTATTTAGCTCTTTTATTCCTTTACCCTGCCCATTGCAGGCTGGTTATTATTAAGCCATCAAGGATGTGCTCCAATGATCATAAAGGGACTATATTCTGACAAGTTGATGACCAGTTTATAGCCATTTGTTCTTGTGTCCACTTTGGTGCTTAACTTAAATAACTCCTCTCCCTCCTTGATATTTATCTCTAGGACCATAAATTTCTTGCTTTCCCTAAGAAGGT
The DNA here is from genome assembly GCF_016161935.1 of Mauremys reevesii. NCBI lineage: Eukaryota > Metazoa > Chordata > Testudines > Geoemydidae > Mauremys > Mauremys reevesii. The sequence continues at coordinate 274,837,176 of NC_052624.1, forward strand.
AAATGCTCCGTGAAGGGCCTTAGGTAAGAAATTCCTTTCCACACTGTGTGTGCATATTAGGATCAGGCTGGATTGTCCATTTGATAGGAAATCCCAAAGGAGGAGTAACTTTCTCCCCAATTTTTCATAATGTTCTCCCTAATAAAACCCTTAGTTTAGCTGCAGAATCTGAAAAGAGGCTTATTTTTTTTTTAATTTGGTACATCATGCATGATCCTCTGGAAGGTCTTCTGACCTAGTTTTCCATTTGCAGGGGATATGCACAAGTGTAGCTCTCATTATACCACATATGAGCTAGGTATTGGCTCGTCAGGAGGATGATAATAAAGGCAAAATTCCCAAAGCAAATCTGCATGACAGAGCTTGATTACTGACACTCTGTTCTCCCTAATGCACAGATTTCCTTTTGACGTACAATCGGAACAGCGTTCTAGCAGTCCAGACGTGCCGTACAAATCCAAGTTTGCCCAAAATACATTCGCACACCAACTGGGAGGTTTGGTTAAGCTGCTTTGAGACTTACAAATATGGACATTTAAAAAAACCACTTCATCCATGTTTAATTATTATGAACCAAGGGCCACATGTGTCTCCCGTCACGACATGCCACAGAGAGGAACAATATTGGGGCAAATATGCACCAACTCAGTTGGATGCACATGCTGAGGCAAGAGTCCTTTACTTTGTGTTTAAACCCTACACTGTAGAGCCACCTGCCAGCCCCATGGCAATGCCTGAATAAAGAGGGGCAGTGATCAGATGGGGCGGTGTCATGGAATATGGTGCTGTGTGTGAGATGTTCCCAACAGAAAATCACAGGTCCTGAAGTTAAAACAATCCCGAGCAGCTATAACTGACACAAGGCATTCAGGGCTTAGTCCAGTGCCTGCTGGCATCAATAGACTGATTCCCACTGATTTCACTGGGCATTGACTGAATAAGGTCCTCAGGGAGTCCCCACTGGAGCGGGCAATCACATAGAAATGCCAGCAGTGGGACAACCAGTGATATCAAAGAAACTGACAACCATACTGCTAGAGTGACAGAGGGGGTCAAGGCTGGATTTAGAGGGCAGGCGACTGCCTGGGGTGCCGGGCTTGGAGGTGGGGGACGACACATCAGGCTCAGGGTGCTGTTTTTGTTGTTAGCGACAAAAGGGAAAATAGAATGTTTGAAGTAAAATGTTTCAGGTATTCCGTATGTGGATTCATTTTTCACTAACCCTCTAGAATATTCTGGAGCTTTGTAGAATCTCATGAAACCTTCCAGACTTTCTGAGAACTACATTTTCCTTGAACCTCCTAGACTGTTTTCAGCCATGCCCTAGCAGGTATATATGGGGCAGGCATCACCAGTCAGTCAGTGAGTTAAGAGAACAAAGTCATGTGAGAGCACTGCTGCAATATTATGAACCTTGTTTTATTGATGTTATGACGTTTCAGTTACTCTTAACATTTAAAAAGTTTCTATAAGCTTAGAGGAAATTAATGATTTTATTTGCTTATATATGGCATGAATAAATACAGATTTACATATCCTAGTGTGCAAGTCTATCATCTTATGAGACAGGGATGAATCATGCATCAAAGCCATGAAATGGGCTACAAATGCAAAAAAAAAAAAAAAGATATTCAAAAGTTTAACAAAGGGGGGGGGTGCCGAAGATACTCCTCGTCTGGGCTGCCCTGGAAGGGATAAAAAGTCTGCCAAAGCAGTGAGGTAGCACACAGATGCCATTAGATCTATGGGATATGACTGGATGCCCAATGGCTCTTCAGCCACTGCATTTTCAGCAGTCAGTTATTAATTATTATTCATATTACAGAAGGAGCCAGAGGTTCCAATCAGGATCATGTTCCAATTGCGCTACATATTGTAACTCTGTGTTTGGCACATGTGCAGCCGGTGTTGGAATACCGTGTCCAGCTTTGGGGCCCACTATTCAAGAAGGATGTTGATAAATTGGAGCGGGCTCAGAGAAGAGCCATGAGAATGATCAAAGGATTAGAAAATATGCCTTATAGTGACAGACTCAAAGTGTTCAATCTATTTAGTAACCATTTTGGGGTTCAGAGAGCATGGCCCCTTTAAATATTTTTCCTGAGGGGGTAAGTGCTGATTGTTCCAGAAGGAGGAAATGTTATTGGTGGGAGGGGGAGGAGAGAGGGGAGAAATAGCAACAAGGGTGTGTGTGTGTGTGCAGCTCCAGACACACGGGCTGCAGCAAGCCAACCCTCACAGAGTGAAGCAGCCAAGAACCTGCCTGAAGCCTGGGAAGGGCATGGCGGCTGATCGGGGATGCCCTAGGACAGGAGCCAGAAGGAGCACTGTGCCAGGCGGCAATCGCCCGAGAAGGACAAGCCAGAGCTGGACCCACTGTCACTGCTGCCCAGAGCTGCGTGGGGCTGTGAGTACTGGGGCTTGTGACTCTCCATTGGGAACAAGGAGGGAGGCTGTAGCTAGCTGAGTGGGGAGGTGGTCGCTCTGTGGGGCTTTGCAGAGAGCAGCAGAAGAGGGCACTGGAGAGGTTTGTTGGGGAAAGTTCACTGGCGCCGAAGATGACCGGGCACACCTAAGACTCACCACTGGACTGGAACTTTGCTCAGGCTTCGTGAACTTTGTGTGCAGACACATTGTTCGGTGTCTGTCCTTCCAGACGGTGCTACCACTGGGCCTGTGGGGCTTTGCGTTAAATGCAACCCTGTTTTACCCCTGCCCTTATATTTCTCCCTGTTGTTTTTCTCCTTTCATCCATCTGTAAATAAACATTTCCCTTTCCTATACTCATTGTAATTTTCCAGTGTGTGTGTGTTCACTCTGGGAAGGTTGGAACAGCTGCCCCTGGGTCGAAGGGACTTTCCCTGCTGTGTTCCTGCGCACGCCTTCTCTTGGCCAGGGCTGCCTGCAGAGCAGACTCCATCTTGGCCACGAGGGCACTAAAGTTACATTAGCTTAATAAAGAGAAAGGTAAGGGATGATTGCAGTCTATAAATAGCTACATGGGGATCAAATATTTGGTAATGGGCTCTTCAGTCCAGCAGAGGAAGGTGTAATGCTATCTAATAGCTGGAAGTTGAAGCTAGACGAATTCAGAGAGGAAATAAGGTATGCATTTTTAACAGAGAGAGTAATTAACCATTGGAAAAATGTATCAAGGATCGTGGTGGATGCTCCATCACTGACAATTTTTAGATCAAGATGGGATGTTTTTCTAAAAGATCTGCTGTAGGAATTATTTTGGGGAAGTTCTATGGTATGTGTTATACTGGAGCTCAGACTAGATCAGTGGTCCCCAACCTTTTTGTCTGGCGCCAGACGAAGGACCGTGGTGGCGGTCGAGCATCCGCCGAAATGCCGCCGAATTTCCGCGGCATTTTGGGGGCGACGCCTCTCGATGACGTTGCTTGTCGGTTCCCAATAGCGATTCCCACAGAATCTTTGGGAAGGCTAAAATAAATTTTTAATCATCACATTCCAGGAACTCGTCACTTAACGTTGTAGTTGTGTTCCTGAAAAATGCAACTTTAAGCTAAACAATGTTAAGCGAATCCAATTTCCCCATAAGAATTAATGTAAATGAGGGCGTTAGGTTCCAGGGAAATTTTTTTCACCAGACAAAAGACTATATTATATATATAGATATATACACACACATACACACACATACATATACATATACACACACAAAACCACACACAGTATAAGTTTTAAACAAACAATTTAATACTGGTACACAGTGATGATGATTGTGAAGCTTGGTTGAGGTGGAGGAGTCAGAGGGTGGGATATTTCCCAGGGAATGCCTTACTGCTAAATGAACTAGCAATTGACCGAGACCTCAAGGGTTAACTCTCACAACACTCTACAAGCCCACTGGAAAGGAGGGAGGGCAGACAGAGACACCCTGTGTGTGAGAGAAAAAATGCACATTTCCCCTTTAAGTAGCTGACCCCAGGCTTAAGTACACCACCTTGTTAATTAAATCAGCTTGCTGAGACCTGAGACCCGCAGCTACTGCCTAGAAGCTCCCTCCCTCCATCGTGTGTCCCTCCTGCTCTATGGAAATGGGGTAAGCGGGGTACAGGAGCAGAGGGAGGGGGATACACCCTGACATTAGCCCCTCCCACCCCCTGTTTTTCCCCCATACAGCAAGCAGGAGTCTCTGGGAGCAGCTCCAAGGCAGAGGGCAGGAGCAGCACATGGCAGTGGGGGTAGGGACAGCCGCTGCACAGGGAACTTCGGGGAGGGGGGAGCTGATGGGGGGCTGCTGGTCCACCCTGGTTCCAAGCCCCCACCAGCTAGCTGCAACGGGCTGCTCTTCCTGTAAGCAGCAGACAAAACAGGTGGCTGCCAAACAACTTAGAAGGGAGCATTGCGCAACTTTAAATTAGCATGTTCCCTAATTGATCAGCAACTTAATACTGAAACAACGTTAACCGGGATGACTTTAAGTGAGGAGTTCCTGTATTTATTAATGTATTTGTTTGTTTTTATTTATCCTGTGCAACCAACAGTGTTCTCTAGATGTATGTATACTTAACAATCTGTTTTAGAGGACTCTGTCAGCTTCAGTGTGACCCATACATTTTTAATAGGCCTTTATAAAACTTTAGTCCCATCAAAACAACTCTACAAGTAAAAGGGAATCTTCTAAAAACTGTTGTTTTTCATATAAAATAAAATTTTCCCTGTAATGTTTGCAATCCCAGCTAGCCCTTACAAAGTGAAATTGTCTGAAACAACTTTCTTTTGCTTTGTTGAGAGAAATGCAAGAAGAAAACAGAGTGGTTAGTGACAAGTAAACAACCAGGATTTTCATTTTAAGCATCTCATTTGATCTTAGGCAGTCTTCTCTGGAAAGATAAGTGGTTTTACATCAAGATAGCTAACTTGAGATCACTATCTCAATGAAAAATCCCAGTGGAGAGAAGGCACAGGTAGTTTTTAATCTCAAGATATGTCTAAGCTTTGAGCTTGGGTGGAGGTCGATTCCCAGCTAGAGGAGACATACACACACCAGCCCACTAAAAACAGAGTGTAGGTGTGACAATTCAAGGGGCTAGCCACCCTGAGTAAGATCCCATCCAAGACCACAGGCACTTGGGGGCAGGGCTAGTTCATGCTACTGCAGCTACACCCTCTTTTTAGCATGCTAACTCCATCAGAGCTAGCAGGACAACATCTCCGCAAGCTGGGAATCACAACCCCAGCTCCCTCCAAGAGGACATACTCTGAATGTAGCTAGTTGAAGTCAACCCCAAGCCCCCGACCTGAGGTTTTCCTCAGGTAGCTACATCGAGATAAAATGACAATGTCTTGCTTCTAGTAGCATGTTACCTTGAGTTGTAGAGACACACTTTGCTCTGTAGTGAAGACACAGCAACAGTGTTACAACACTCACAGTCTCGGCGCACCTCCTCACAGCAAGACCAGCCTTGCAGTGTTCTGCCTCTGTATCCCCACAACAATCTCCTGCCAGGTGACTTGTAGTGAGTCGGCCTCCAGCTAAGCCATTGACCAAAATCCACATCATGCACTAGCAAAACAAAGAAAACCCAAAATCTTTGCCCTGAACTCCAACTGGGCTCACTCTTTATGGCCCCAGGGACTTGTCTTGTCTAATTCAAGCTCATCCTCTGAGCTTAGCTTTCACCCTTCCGAGGCTCCTTTCCATCCCCCTCTCAGCCCCATCAGGGCTCCATTGGGTTGCTCCTTGCTCTATACCAAGCAGCCACTCGCAGGCCTTCTCACAGAGGTCTCCCACATGCCTGTGTTTTCCTATGGCTCCACACAGTCTTCTGCTCTCCAAACAGCTCTCAACTGCTCTGCTTCTTTGCTTCCTCTGAACTCCTCAGGTTTGGCAGGATAAGGTAAATTGAGCAGGACTGACTGGCCCAAAGCAAACTGCCCTGTTACAGTCAGCTGTTAAGGTATAATGCAGGTTGATCTCTCTCAAACCCAGGACCCAAACTATGGAGGGCATTGTAAATTACATCTCAATTAAACTTTCTCCAAATTCAGGATAGTCTGGATGTGAGAATTAAGCTCAGGGTCGTCTCTTGTAAAAATGAAGGGGTGGTTATTCTCTGTGTCTTTCAATTATATACTACCATCACCGAGCATTCATTTTGTCCCATTTCGGAATAAAACGTTCTTGTATCAACAGGAAGATAGTATTTTCTCCAAAACATCCAGGTGGGGGAGTGGAGAGGAAATGCATTTGGTTAGAATTTAGTTTAATTTCCTAATTGTGTAAGGTGAGTTCAGTGCTGAGACTTTTCTCAAATATTTCGCGTTGTTTATGACTTGCAAAGGATATTTTTTTAAAAATGGATTTATGCCAATTTTATCTTTCTGACAGCATGCTGGGAACCAAGAGCTGAGCCAACACTCTGGTCACTTAAACACCAATTAATCCCCACAAGGTGGACCTGACTGTTCCTAGTGAGCAGATTAGAATGAGCTGGGGAGGACTAAATACACTTCTACCCCAATATAATGCAACCCGATATAATACGAATTCGGCTATAACGCGGTAAAGCAGCGCTCCGGGGGGTTTATTGGTGTTTAACAATAAAAGGTCTCCAAATAGTCTGAGGGACAAGGCAAGGCCTTGCTCCTGCCTTTGCCGCTGTCTACACAATCTTTTTTAGAGAAGGTTTAATTTAATACAGTAGGTTTTATTTAAAAAAAAAATTACCTTAGAAATAACTTAAAACTCAAATCTAGTCTTCCCTGGCTTTGCTGGCGGGGCTCATAGATGCTAATAATGAGCTGTAGCACCTTAACTGAATAAATAAGTGTCTTGGATCTTTAACAAAGGTTTCATTTTTCCAAAATGTGAATTAGACATTGAAGTTTAATAGGAGTTAATTAAAAAAAAAAACAGAAAACAAAGTTTTATTGAGTCTGCCTAAAAAAATTCCTTCCCTTTTTGTTAGATCAACTTTTACTTTCTTGGCACTTGTGTTGTCAACATAACACTCATTATCCAGGCATCAGAGTCTTCCAGCCTAGACAGGATCTGAATTTCTAGTGTTAAAAGAAAACCAAGAAGTTTAAAAAACCTTTCAGGCTTTCGTTTCCCATCATAAGGAGGCAAAAAGGGGCAAAGGCCTTTTAAAATACATTGTTTCAGTGAACTTTCTTGCCAACATATTTATTTTGCTAGGGCATTCACAGAAAGAGAACTGAAAAGGGACACAAATGCAGTGGATTTATTTATAAATTCAAAGAAATAAGTGAAAAATATTTTGCAGTATTCACCTAGCTCTGCTCCTTAAAGTAGTACCCGCAGAAACCACTATAATCAGAGGCCAGCACAGTGCTGATTCACTCAGTTGTCTCGATTTGTTGATACTGTACAGTATGAATCAGATTTTATCTTTCACTTATTCCCTTCTTTTTGGCCTCAAAAATAAGATTCCAGTTTTTTATTCCCACAAACTACCTGGCAGATATCACAAAGGCAGAGTTAAATGGAATGGGGAGGGAAGGCAAGATTTCAGCAAGGTAGCACAGTCAAAGGTGAATGTCTGCAATTGTCTGGTTGACAGGGTCTGTCTGTGGGGCATTTTCACTCTAAGTTCATTGACAGCCAAAACTCTTATGCAGAGCAGAATGTGACGAATTGATTTTCCTTGCAACTTTCAGCTGCCCTTTGAATAAATGATAAGTCAAGGCCACAGTAAAAGAGTCCTTACCTGCTTTATCGCCACTTCTTTAATCAGCTCTGTCTCTGCAATATCTGCTCAATAGTGTCTGCTTTTCATTCTATCAGTTCTTCTTTTGGAAATCTGTCTTGAAGAACTATAACTCTGATTTCTTGGCCTGAACTCTAATTGCTGCAACTAATTTAGCCCACTGTTTCCTCCTTCATGTAACACTCTATTAGAGAAAGAGCATATTTCTGAACTGATTAAATTAAACACTTCCATATTTCCCTACTCATCATAATTTTAACTCAGAGCTCATCTAATCAATCTTTGGCAAGAGAACTACAATGATACACTAGATCTTGCCATTAAGATAAAATAGTCGTGTGGCTGAATTAAAGCTGAGTAAATTAGGTAGACTAAAATTTAGACTGTCTTTTTATTGTCTCTCATCCATCTCACCCTTAAATGTGTGCTTTTCAAGGCTGGCTATTTAACTCCCATCAATAATTCCCTTCATGTGCAACAGGAAAATTATCTGGCAGTCTTGAAAAGATCCTCTGCAGGGGGCTTAATTTGTAGTTTAACAAAAAGCCTAACAAAATCTGCTGATGGCGCCTAATATAGCCCTCACCCAATATAGTTACTGTGCACAGGTTGTGGTGGTAGTGAATCAGCAGGTGGTGTTCCTCAGTACTGGCAAGTATTAAGCTAATCATGTCGGGGGCACTGTGCTGAGGGAGGTGGTATCCCTTGGAGACGCGAAACTCTGGTTCTGATACTTCAGCTGAAAATTTCAATTATTTTTTCAAAACACAAAGAACCTGCCAAATGTCATGTTTTGGGGGGTTTGGGGGCTGAAAATGTTTCACTTTTCTGCCAATAATAATTTGTTTTTCAGTTTTTCTAATGACAAATCTTTTTTTTTGTTTGTTTTTGTTTTTTTGAGGAAAGCAAACTCTTTCTGTGGGAAAAAAAATCATTTTATTGGAAACAAAATTTTCCATAAAAAAATTCTCTTGGGGGGAAATTTCCCAACAACCCTATTAACTACATACTGATTACCTAAATACCTTTGCATTTTCAATTGGATATTGCATTCTTCTTTACTCCCAGATGTAAATTATGGAACATAATGGTTGGTCCTGTTAAAAAGCTTCTGCTTTACTCTGAAGACGCAGCTATATTTCTATTTCAAATGTTTTCTGCTTTATATAGTTTTCAAATGACTTTGGGACCTTTAGGAATTATATATATTCACTGGTCTAGTCCTAGGGGTATTCAGCACCTTGTGGAATCAAAACATTAAGCTATAAAATATCATCATCATTGTAGTTCACTAACATCGGAAATGCTGTACAAAACATATTAAGTGGGCCCAATCCTCACAGGAGGCATTCCATGTCCTCATATGATTGACCCTTAAAATAGTAAGATATCACATTTATTGTAGCATACTAGCATTTTATAGCAGCTATACTATACACAACATCTTGGGTGTAGCAAATTATAAATACTATATAACTCTTTAAAAACAACAACAATCTTTTTTTCCAATGGCTAATACAATATTAATGTTTTTTCCTCAATGTCTAGAACAGAAAACACATTTTTTAACCCTTACAGGACAAAATGTACAGATATGCAAACAGATGTTTTGTAAAATACTCACTTCTTATGTGTTTGTTATTTGCTAAACATCTGAAAAATGCGTGGCAATATTTTCTGCATAAAATGAAGAACAAAAGCTGTTAAAATATTAGCGGGCATGCCCATTTGAGACACAGAACAAGTTGTTGTAAGTGGCTTACTGCCAGCTTGTAACATAGACTGCAGTGCACTTACAAACTTTCAGAACTGATGTTTTGTGCATAAATGGAAGTCGCTGTAGCAAAGAAGAATGTCTGCATGTAACATTTTGCAGTCTTCTTTCTTTCATTTTGTGAGGCTCCAGCTTTACAAAAAAATAATGAAGTGCGGTCAACGTATACAAAAAAACCAGTTAAAAACAGTGAAGGTTGCTAAAGGCTAGTAATAACCCCCTCCAAACCACAAAAAAGCAGGAATGGCAGAGTAAAACCGTGCAGCAATTTACATCATCATCTTACATCCGTATAACCACTCGAGAGAAACACACACTGACTCTATGCCAAGCAGGGGTATCAAATCACAGCTCTGTTCCCCGTGACAAAGAAAAGCATGTTTGACATAGAGACTGTTAGATGGAGCTAGAGTGCAGCAGCAAATTTAGCTGCTGAGCCTGCTTTTCCCTCTTTGTGAGATCCTGCTCTTTGATGAAGGGGAGCCCCAGCCATACACGTGAAAAGCATTCATCTGTTAGCTTTCATTTTAGGAATTATGCATAGGGAATCATAGAATTGTGGGACTGGAAGGGACCTCGAGAAGTCATCTGGAGAAGGACCTAGAAGGGAAGACCTATCAGTTCATCTACTCTATCCGCTGAAAGCATCCAGCCCCCAGATATCCCAAACCATGATGGTATTGTAACTAACACCCTCTTGTCCTCAAGTGGCCTCATCCTGATCCCATGTGAGCAGTGGAACATGCAAACTAGCTAACGTCATAAGCTGTGGGCTCGTCTTCACTACCACACTAAATCAGTGCCGTTGCCGTCAATTTAGCACGTCTTCATCAGCCCCCGCTAAGTCAGTGGGAGAGCGCTCTCCTGTCAACTTCAGTACTCGACCTCAAGGAGAGGCGGAAGCTGAGTCAATGGGAAAGCATCTCCCGTTGACATAGCACAGTGTAGACAATGCTTTAAGTCGATGTTAGTTACTTTGACTTAAGTTACATAACTTAACTAGCATAAACTAGATTGACTTAGTGTAGACAAGGCCTGTGACACCCACAGCACAGAAGGGAGAGCACTCTAGGCACTCCAAATCTTAACAGCCAGAAGGACGTCGATCTGACTTTCGGTGGGTTCATGGCACTCACATGCGGGGGTCACATAATAAACAAGGGCCTTTGCTCCCGGTCTGCTTTAGATAACGAGGGTGAGTTCAACCAATTTGCAATAAACAGAGCTAAGTAATGGGTGGCTATAGACACAAATAACAACAGCTCCAATAATAGCCAGTCACTTACAACAGACCCTGGTGCTCTAGGTCAGATACTCGGTGGTTGCCCATGCACCTCTGAGACAAACACTCTGAAAGCAAAGTCCTACCCATCAGGGATTCTTCAGTCTCTTAGGCTGAGGCCTCTCTCCTCAGCCCCTTCCCTGCTCAGAGCTCCCCCTCTCTCCAAGTGAGATGTTGTGTATTTAGGCCATGTTCTGAGAGCTTCTTCTTCTCCCTCCAGGTCCAGAGAGCCACCCGCGTCCCTCTCCTGCTTCACAAGAGGGCTCTCATCGCTAATGCCATCCTCAGTGTGATTTGAGTAACTGAGGGGAAGGGACTTATCAGTTTCTGGTCAGTCCCAAAGCTGCAGGAGTTCATCCTCCTGCTGAGGAGAGAGTAAAGCCCTTTTCTGGGCTAGAGAAAATCAGCTTATCTACACGTTCCAACAGGGAACATGTTGTGTATTTGGTTGTCATGGTTTTTGGTTCCTATGGTAACTGAGTTAGATTATTAGGGGATAGCTCAGCCAGCTTCAGCCGGCTGGGTGAGTTCTCTGAGTCTGTAAATAAAATGGTGATTTTGTTAGCTGTCTGCTGTCTGGCCTCAAGTGATTTCTTCCTAAACCGGCTGCCCCCAAGGATATAACAAGTGGCGACGAGGGTGGGAGTCCGGTGCTGCTCCAGTAACAGAAGGAAATAGAAGTCAAGGTAAAGAACAGACAAACAAAAAAGCTGCTTGTTTGCACTGACTGTGAAAGTGAAACTAAAAATCATGGCTACTCTGACCAGGCCACTGGAACCTTTTGATGAGAATACAGAGCAGTGGCATGTGTATACTGAGCATTTTGAGCTTTTTGTTATTGCAAATGACATTACAGAAGCGAAGAAGGTGCCAATATTCTTAAGTGTTGTAGGGGCTAAAACCTACTCCCTGCTACGCAGCTTACTACACCCTGTTAAGCCAGCGACTAAATCTTACAGTGACATTGTGGAAATCCTGGGGTCCCATTTTTCCCCAAAACCACTGGTAATTGCTGAAAGATATAGGTTCCACAAAAGAGACCAAAAGGAAGATGAAACAGTTGTACAATTTGTAGCCATTTTAAAAAAGCTAGCAGAACACTGTGAATTTAAGGAGATGTTAAATGATGCCCTGCGTGACAGGTTAGTGTGTGGCCTCTACAGTGAAGCTATATGGAAGCGCCTACTGACAGAGGCTCAGCTTACATTACAGAAGGTTGTTGATATTGCTGTCTCCATGGAACTGGCTACAAGGGAGGCGCAATACATCGGTGCATCCCCTAGGGTGCAAAAAGTGTCACAAGAACTGACCCACAAAACGGTGCAGAGTCAAGAATGTTACCGCTGTGGTAAGCCGGGTCACCAGGCATTGGAATGCTGGTGTAAGGACCTGGTGTGTCGACACTGTGGCAAAAAGGGACACATTGAGTGTGCCTGTAAACAAAAGAAAAGGAGGCCTGTGGTCTGGCCGACAAAAAGAGGAACCCTGCATACCCTAGAGCAGACCCAGGATGATCAAGGTGACACCTCAGCGCAAGAGAAAGTGCCACTGCATGTTTTGTCTTTGGCAGTGGGCTCACATGAATACTGGGTAACCCCGTTATTGGATGGCAAACGTATACGCATGGAACTGGACACCGGTGCAGCCGTCTCACTGATCTCCGAGACTGTGTATAAAGAAAAGCTACAGCATCTTCCGCTTAAGGCAACAAAAACTGTTCTGAAGACGTATACGGGAGAAGCTGTGCCTATGCTGGGCACTATTGATGTTAAGGTGGAGCTCAATGGACAGGTGGCTAAATTGCCACTGTTTGTGGTGAGAGGTAACTACCCAGCCTTAATGGGTAGGTCTTGGCTTGGGAAGATTCAGCTGAACTGGGCAGAAGTGCACCGGATGACTAAAGAAGAAACCAGTCTAACCCCTATACTAAGGAAACATGCTGCTGTTTTTGGAGATGATTTGGGAAGTATGAAGGGAATCACTGTGACATTGAACATTAAACCTGACAGTCCACCAAAATATCTGAAAGCCCGAACTGTGCCATATGCCATCAGGCCAAAAGTTGAAGCAGACCTGGAGCGCCTGGTCACCAATGGAGTCCTAATACCAGTTACCCATAGCTCATGGGCCACTCCTATCGTTCCAATAGTGAAGAAAGATGGCTCTCTCCGGATTTGCGGTGATTTTAAAGTCACTGTCAACCCAGTGTTGTGTGCAGAGCAATACCCGCTTCCCCGCATCGATGACCTCTTCACAGGCCTGGCTGGGGGACAAAAGTTCAGTAAGATTGATCTGAGTAAAGCATATTTACAGATGCACGTTGATGAAAAGTCCCAAGAGCTGTTGACTATTGTGACTCATAAGGGGCTTTATCGATACTGCCACCTACCCTTCGGAATAACATCTGCTCCCGGCCTGTTCCAGAGGGCTATGGACCAGATCTTGTGTGGCTTGTCAGGAGTTCAGTGCTATCTGGATGATATCCTGGTCACTGGAAGAAATGAAGAGGATCACTTAAAGAATTTAGAGGCTACCCTACAAAGACTGGAAGAGTATGACCTACGAGTTCGCAAAGACAAGTGTGAATTCTTCAAGCCCTCTGTTGAATATTTGGGACACATCATTGATTCTGCAGGTCTTCATAAGGCCCCTGCAAAAGTTAAAGCTATTGTGGAGGCTCCCCCACCTTGAAATGTAAGCCAGCTGCGCTCGTTTCTAGGACTACTGAACTACTATGGAAAGTTCATCTCACAGTTAGCCACACTGCTAAAACCACTTCATGAGCTCCTTGGGCAGAACAAGGCCTGGAAGTGGACTGAAGCCTGTGATGTTGCATTTAACAAAGCTAAGGATGCATTGCTAAATTCTGAAGTTCTAACGCACTTTGATCCATCCTTACCCCTACAATTGGCCTGCGATGCCTCCCCTTATGGAGTGGGAGCAGTCGTGTCACACATTATGCCTTCGGGAGGAGAGAGACCTATTGCTTTTGCTTCACGCACTCTAAGCAAAGCAGAAACTAACTACGCCCAAATCGAACGAGAGGCATTAGGAATTGTTTTTGGAATTCGGAAGTTTCATCAGTACCTGTTTGGGCGAAAGTTTACTCTTCTCACAGACCATCGACCTCTGACGTCAATTTTTGGACCCTACACAGGCATTCCCCCATTAGCTGCTAGTCGTATGCAACGTTGGGCATTGTTACTTTCAGCACACACATATGAAATCAAATATCGGAAATCCACTCTGCACGGCAATGCAGATGGCCTCTCAAGGTTGCCTTTGCCGGTCAAACATCAAGATAGTGCCCAAAAGGAAATCTTCTACTTTGAACAGGTAGAGAATACACCCATCACTGCTACTCAGATAAAGAAGGCAACCCGCGTTGACCCAGTATTGTCTCAAGTTATGGACCTGGTGATGCATGGAAAATCTCGACAAACCTCTCCGGTCTCATCTGACCTTGTTCCCTACATGTCCAGAAGGACGGAGTTATCGGTCCAATCTGGTTGTTTGTTGTGGGGGAGACGTGTCATTATTCCACCACCACTGAGATCACAGCTGTTAGAACAGCTACATTCTGGTCACTGTGGAATAGTGCGCATGAAGGAAATTGCACGAAGCTATTTTTGGTGGCCTGGATTGGACAGTGCTATTGAAGAGAAGGCAAAAGCTTGTATGTCATGTCAGGGTGTGAGGAATGCACCCCAGGGGGCACCCCTACACCCATGGGACTGGCCTGAAAACTCGTGGCAACGTATTCATGTTGACTTTGCTGGCCCCCTTGAAGGAAGCATGTTCTTGGTGGCAATAGATGCCCATTCTAAATGGCCAGAAGTCTCTATAATGCAGTCCACTACTGCAGAGAGTACTATCCAAAAGCTACGAGGACTCTTTAGTCGTTTTGGTCTGCCAGAACAACTTGTGAGCGACAACGGACCGCAGTTTGTCTCTCAGGAGTTTCAAAATTTTATGAAGGCAAATGGGATACACCACATCACGTCAGCACTATATCATCCATCCACCAATGGATTAGCTGAAAGATTTGTGCAGACAATGAAAAACGCTTTGAAATCAGCAAGGGGACAACACTCCCTTCAAAAGCGTCTGGATACCTTCTTACTTTCCTACCGAAACACACCTCATGCTATGACCCAGGCATCTCCGGCCTTTCTAATGATGGGACGACAGCTGCGCACTTGCTTTGATCTGCTGAAACCTTCTGAACCCAGACAAACTGTGCAACATCAGCAGCAATATCAAGTCATCAGACGGGCACCCAGAGCAAAAGACCGAACCTTTAGCCCGGGACAGCCAGTTTTGGCTCGGAATTATACTTCCAGAGCTAAATGGGTCTTGGCCACAGTCATCACTCAAACAGGACCTGTTTCCTACACAGTCCGGACTGCAGAGAATCTTACCTGGAGGCGACATGTAGATCAGCTGTTGCCAGGTCATGCCGGTCCTCAGGACACATCTGCAATTGAGGGGTCTGACTTCACCTCTTCTGGTGAGACACCGAATCACGAATCACCTATTCCTGACTGTCCTCCTCCATTACTGCCGGCGGCTGAGATGCCCCTTTGCCCAGCACGAGCTGATACCACCTCCTCACCCGTTCATGCTGCGGACCCTGAGCCCATGGTACTTTCGGGTGCAACAACACCAGAAGTTCACCGTAATCCACCTAGAGACAGAAGGCCTCCTCATCGGCTGGATCTTTAGCTAGGGCAAACCCATGGTTATGGGGCAAAATAATCCCCAGGGTTTAGCCGGGAATGGAGGCAGTCTACCCTCCTTCTCTAGTCTAGTGTGTGTTTTATTTAGGGGATGTTCTTATTAGGGGGGGAGGAATATGTTGTGTATTTGGTTGTCATGGTTTTTGGTTCCTATGGTAACTGAGTTAGATTATTAGGGGATAGCTCAGCCAGCTTCAGCCGGCTGGGTGAGTTCTCTGAGTCTGTAAATAAAATGGTGGTTTTGTTAGCTGTCTGCTGTCTGGCCTCAAGTGATTTCTTCCTAAACCGGCTGCCCCCAAGGATATAACAGAACAGCAGGAATGATGGCTTGTCCGATCTATGTGAGAAGTGAATCTGACATCTCACTGGACTTTTTGGCTCCCTTAGATGTTCCCCAAAATGCCTTGAGCTTCTTGGGTTGCAGGGCTCATTAGGCCATAAAAATGGTCTTCTTTGGGTAGGGGGAAGGCGGTGTGTGAGAAGATATGCTGAGGCAGGATATGAGGGATTCCACTTGATGTTCATTTTTTTAACTCAGCCCCCTCAAACTAATCGGCAGAAGCTGATTCAGTTCCAGTCCCACAAACCAAAGTTATTCCAAACCCTTTGTGAGCCGAACCCTGTAAGGTTGGAGAAGCTCCAAAGGATACCGTTCTTACATGTTTCTCTCTCACAAGAGTGCTGTGAGGAGTCACTGGCTGTACAGACATTTCAACACTTAAAGCACTACACAAATGCTATGGCCTATTTGATTGCTAAATATTATAATTATTTTGCTAGACCACGTTTGACTCACCAAACAAGGGAATCATTGGGATAATACAAACTCAGCAACTGAAACACAAAACACCCTGTTCATATTTAGGGTCAGTGAAAAGTAGGGTCCATCCATTTGCATGTGTTGTCTAGTGAAGATGCAATTATGCTGTAATATCATTAGAAAGGTCAAATCCTTCAGTGCTGGGAAATGGAGTCACCACTGTCCCATCCTCCAAAGGAATACAATCCTATGGATCCATGAGCCGCTCAGGCACATGTGAGTACCACACAATGATGTATAAAAGTATCCTCACAAGAATCCTGTGAAGAATGGGAGTTTTATTATACTCATTTTACAGCTGGGGGATGGGGTTGGATGGCACAGAGAGAAATCAAGGCTGAAATCCTGGTGTCCAGCAGTCAGTGAGAGCTTTGTCATTGACTTCAATAGGGTCAGGATTTTCACTCTAAACTACTTGCCCTAGATTATACAGGAAGTTTTTGGTAAAGCTAAGATATAAACCCCAGATCCTCCAGTTACATGTTTTAGCTACAGCACCATCTCTTTTTCTAGCTTCAGTATATAGGACTGAATTCCCTTAAACTCTCTGGGCAGATCATAATAATGGAGATGTTTCCAAACATTTAATAGAAAAAAGAAGCCAGGATGGGGCAAGGGAAGAAAATCTCCTTTTGAAAACCCTAGGAAAGCTCAGCAATGTAACATATAAATAAACAAGACAATCAATCTTTAAAATAAAATCCTGAGATCTGAGGTCCTTATTCCTGGGAGTTGGGAACGAGCAGTAATGAGGGGGGTGGGATAGCTCAGTGGTTTGAGCATTGGCTTGCTAAACCCATAGTTGTGAGTTCAATCCTTGAGGGGACTACTTGGGGATCTTAGGCAAAAATCAGTGCTTGGTCCTGATAGTGAAGGCAGGCCGGCTGGACTCCATGACCTTCCAAGGTCCCTTCTAGTTCTAGGAGATAGGATATGTCCATTTACTATTAATTCAGGGTCAGAACTGAATATTTTCATGGGAAAGTCCAAAAATGAAAGCCCATATTCATGTCAATTGTTGGCTTCTCTCACAGCAGCCACATGTTAGCACACTGAAGGTTAAGGTAATGTGTACTTCATAACTGAAATAGCTAGAGTAAGGAAAATGAATTTATTGGATTTATCAGTAGAATATTTTACCCAGACTGTGCATGATAGCAGCTCGATGCTGAAATGGATGAGATTACTGTTCAAATTAATGAACTGAAAAAAGAAAATCGAAAGGCTGAATATTAAATGCACTCATATGAAGTTTCTTAAGATAGAAATTGAACCAGCTATAACTAATGAGCAAGTTTCTCAAAACCATAACATTGGTACTGTAGCAACTGTCATTTCCTTAGCAACCACATCACAATCAAATCAGTAAACCTGGCATGCGAGGAAAAACACCGTTTTTAAAATGGGTTCGGTCAAACAGCAAAAGAATGGCTTGAGAAAGGCAGAAGAAAGGTTAAAAAAGGATGAGCCTACACGTTGCTCATTCATTACAGGAAGGTCAGCAGGTTTGTCATAGTGGCAAATGTCATGGATACTGTGATTTTTCTGCTTGTCATGCTGAGGTGGGGTGACTGGGCTGAATTTGAGTGAATTTCATTGTGATCCTGCACACAGGGTCACAGGGATGCTTCGGTTTGGCCTGGCCACCCCTCTATCATTCTTGGTATTATCATTGGTGCCCACGTGGAGAAGTAGGAGGGGGTAGCAGTCTGAGTGCTTAATCAGTCTCGGCAGACACTCCGTCACATCTTGAATTCTAGCTCCAGGAAAGCAGCACACATCTCGAGTTTCCCAGTCTGGACAGCAGATGAATGACTCCGTCCCCCTTAGGAGGGAGTCCCCGACCACCACCACCCGTCTCCTCCTCTTGGGAGTGGTGGTCGTGGAACCCCCATCCCTAGGACAATTCATCCCATCAGAAATTAGGACCTGAACCAAATCCAACTGACGTCAGAGGGAATCTTTCCATTAACTTCAGTGGGTTTTGGATGCAGCCATTAATTTATATTCAGATAATACCTCATGTTTGTTTAGATTTTGAAAATGAACATTTTTCACAAAACCAAATTTTAATCCATGTCCATTAGAGGGCACCACTTGAGACCTTTAAAGCTTAGAGTTAATTTCTACTCTCCAATGCATGAGATGACTTACATCTACAAAACCTTTCATTAAACTTTCTTTGGATTAAGTAGATACTTGTACAAAGAAGATCTGGACAATTGTATCTGTTCCTAACCACTTCAGCAGTCTAACCTCAATGTGACTCCATCTCCAAATAATTAATTGTTAATAAACAGTAAATTAAGTCTGACTAAATTAAATCTGACTGTAATTTAGCCTTAATTCATTCAGGTTGGTTAAACCACTTTAAGATTCCTGAGTGGAAGGAGCTACAGAAATGCAAAGTACAGTTATTGCACAAAAACTGTCCGTTTTTTCTATTTCTGGTTCCAGAATGAATGATATACTTACCCGATTTTGAGAATTCTTATTTTTATTTCCAAAGGAAACACATTCCTTAAAGAGCAGAAATACTCAGAGAGGGTCAATATTTTGTAAGAACTGTACCCCATTCCCTGATGCGCACCTCAAGTTAACCCTCTGGTGCTTGCTATTTGAAGTGGAGTCTCCCCTCTCCACACATGAATTTGTGCTGCGTTCTCTTTTATGATGCCTAGTCCCTCCACCCAAGGAGACTCCTCACTGTGCAAGAGACATAGAATTGGAAGGGACTTCGAGATCTAGACCATCCCTGACAGGTGTTTGTGAGATTCCACAACCTTCCTAGGCAATATACTCCAGTCCTAAACCACTCTGACAGTTACGAAATTTTCCCTAATGTCCAACTTAAACTGCCATTGCTACCATTTAAGCCCATTGCTTCTTGTCCTATCTTCTGAGGTTAGGAAGAACAATTCTTCTCCCTCCTCCTTCTAACAACCTTTTATGTACTTGACAACTGTAATTATGTCCCTTCTCAGTCTTCTCTTCTCCAGATTAAACAAACCCAATTTTTTCAATCTGCCCTCATAGGTCATGTTTTCTAGACTTTAATAACTTTTGTTGCTCTTCTCTGGACTTTCTCTAATACATCCACACCTTTCCTGAAATGTGGTGCTGAGAACTGGACATGATACTCCAGTTGAGGTCTAATGAACGCGGAGTAGAGCAGAAAAGAATTACTTCTCGTGTCTTGTTTACAACAATCCTGCTAATATATCTCAGAATGCTGGTTGATTTTTTTTGCAACAGTTGTTACACTGTTGACTCCTATTTAGCTTGTGATACACTCTGACCCCTAGATCTCTTTCCGCAGTACTCCTTCCTAGGCAGTCATTTCCCATTTTGTATATGTGCAACTGATTGTTCCTTCTTATGTGGAGATATTGCTTTTGTCCTTATTAAATTTCATCCTATTGACTTCAGATCATTTCTCCAGTTTGTCCAGATCATTTGGAATGTTAATCGAATCCTCCAAAGCACTTGCAATCCTCCCAGTTTGGTATTATCCTCAAACTTTATAACTGTACTCTCTATGCCATTATCTAAATCATTGAGGAAGATATTGAATAGAACCAGACCCAGAACTGATCCCTTGGACACCCTACTTGATCTGCCTTTCATAATGACTATGAACCACTGAAAACTATTCTCTGGGAATGGTTTTCCAACCAGTCATGTACACATCTTATAGTATCAGGGGGTAGCCGTGTTACTCTGGATCTGTAAAAGCAGCAAAGAATCCTGTGGCACCTTATAGACTAACAGATGTTTTGGAGCATGAGCTTTCGTGGGTGAATACCCACTTCGTCGGATGCAAGTGAATCCTGTGGCACCTTATAGTACCTCCATCTAGCTTGTATTTCTCCAGTTTGTTTATGAGAAGGTCATGTGAGACAGTATCAAAAGCCTTACTAAAGTCAAGATATACCACATACCACTTCCCTGTATCCACAAGGCTTGTTACCCTGTCAAAGAAAGCTATTAGCTTAGTTTGACACAATTTGTTCTTGACAAATCCATGCTGACTGTTACTTATCATCGTATTATCTTCTAGGTGTTTGCAAATTGAATGCTTAATTATTTGCTCCATTATCTTTCTGGGTACAGAAGTTAAGCTGACTGGTCTGTAATTCCCCAAGTTGTCCTTATTTCCCTTTTTATAGATTGACACTATATTTGCCCTTTTCCAGTCCTCTGGAATCTCTCCCATCATCCATGACTTTTCAAAGATAATCGCGAATGGCTCAGATAGCTCCTCAGTCCGCCGCTTGAGTACTCTAGGATGCATTTCAACAGGCCGGGTGACTTGAAGACATCTAACTTGTCTAAGTAATTTTAACTTGTTCTTTCCCTATTTTAGCCTCTTCTGATCCTACCTCATTTTCCCTGGCATTCACTGTTAGACCTTCAATCACTACTAACCACTAGGGATGCTATCCCTTGGGAAACTGAGTAATGCTACCACTGCAGCCAGGAAGTATAAATTCCAGTACACAAGAAACAAATAAAGTACAACAACACAAACCTCAACAAAGAAATGACACACCCCAAAATAACAATAAAACAAAGGGGGACCTTTTTCGAGCAGAAAAAAACAGGATCTGGGGAAGGAAAGGGTTAGGATTAACTAATCCAGACTAACACGGCTACCCCTCTGATACTAATCAGTACTAACACATCTACAAACAACCAATTCCCTACCTCCCAACATTTCCCAACCCCTTGCTCCCTACCTGGCACATTCCCAGGCAGATGGGATGTTGAGGATGAGCCCTAAGACAAGTGCTAAAGTGCTTTGAACATTAGCTAGCTTAAATAAAAAAAAGTCATTTTACAATGTCTTCACCCCTGGCGGGAGGAGAGTGGGCAAGGGCCTCTCCTGGCTCCCTGGTCTGGAGTCATTTTGGATAGTACCTTCCTCTGTAATTATTCACATTTGTTTCAATAGCACTGTGCATGAAGTCAGGTGCTACTTAATGGGACTTTGAGCATCAGGATATACTATTACTACATGGATGGAAATGGGTGGCCCAGAATATGTAGACATTGTAGCATGTGGTGGGATTCTAATAATAGTACCTTGCACTTACTGGTGTAGATACTGATTTCAATAACTCCAGGCGTAATCTAGAGTAATTTCTGCATCATCGATTTCAGTGGAGTTATTCTGTATTTACATTGAGGCAACAGAGATCAAAATCTGCCCTGTTGTTGATATCACTTTTCATTCAATCCATGCAACAAACCTCGATGCCAACTCTGCCCACATATTTACACCAGTGACACCATCACAGGACCTAACCAGATCAGCCACAACATCACCGGTTCATTCACTTGCACATCCACCAATGTAATATACGCCATCATGTGCCAGCAATGCCCCTCTGCTATGCCCCTCTGCAATGCCCCTCTGCTATGTACATCGGCCTAACTGGACAATCCCTACGTAAAAGTCAGATATTAGGAATGGCAATATACAAAAACCTGTAGGAGAACACTTCAACCTTCCTGGACACACAATAGCAGATTTAAAGGTAGCCATCCTGCAGCAAAAAAACTTCAGGACCAGACTCCAAAAAGAAACTGCTGAACTTCAGTTCATTTGCAAATTTGACACCATCTGCTCAGGATTAAACAAAGACTATGAATGGCTTGCCAACTACAGAACCAGTTTCTCCTCCCTTGGTGTTCACACCTCAACTGCTAGAAGAGGGCCTCATCCTCCCTGATTGAACTAACCTCATTATCGCTAGACTGATTCTTGCCTGCATATTTATATCTGCCTCTGGAAATTTCCACGACATGCATCTGATGAAATGGGTATTCACCCACGAAAGCTTATGCTCCAATACTTTTGTTAGTCTATACGGTGCCACAGGACTCTTTGTCGCTTTTTACAGATCCAGACTAACATGGCTACCCCCTGATAGTTTTAATTCAAGGAATTCAAAGTGTTTTAATAATATCAGTTAAACCTCACAATGCTCATCTGATGTGTAATACATTTTATCCTGGTTGTGTACTGTGACACAAAGGGGCTTCTTTGTCTGTGTTTTTTCACATGGTTTTGTCTGCAGTTATCACTGCCATGATGTCTCCACACATGGGGAAATGCTCACAGGTCATGGTCATTAAATATAATATTGGTTCTAAAATCAGCCCTCTACATAAGCAGCACCTACCACCTCCCTGTCCAAGCACGTTCCTGTATGGACTCTAATCCCGGCAATGGATATACTGGACTCTAATCCAGAGCAACGACACCTGCCTCCCCACACAACTCCTACACTTTACAACCAGCTGGCACACCAAGCAAGCCAGGTGAGTAGATTGTTCTGCATAGCAGGTGGGTAGTGAGAAATTGTTTGGCTCACAGATAGTACTACAACTGCTACTCATGCTTTTGTGCCTCACCTGAGCAAGATTGACACAGCTCTACAATGGCCTATTTACTTTAGCTGTTTCTCTGAGCCGGCTCCTGTTCTCTGAAGTCAGTGAGAAGATTTCCAGCTGGAGCAGGCCCCTCTACTAAAAAAGGCCGGCTGAGAAAATCCAGCTGCAACTTCAGCATTCCATCTTCTAGCCCCTTCACAGCTTTCAGGGGAGTAGCACCCGGTCTGGTTGTGGTGCCTATCACAAACACACTAAGCCTGATTTGGAGGCTATGTGGCATAGCAGATCACCCGCTGGTTAGGACTCAGGAGACCTGGGGTTCTGTTTTCAGCTCTGATTCTGGCCTCCTGGGTGACTTTGAGCAAGTCGCTTCCCCGCTCTTCACCTCAGTCTCCCCCTCTTTAAAATGGGGGGATAATGATACTGACCCCCTTTGCAAAGCACTTTGAGATCTACTGATGAAAAGCACTATAGAAGAGCTAGGTATTATTATTTACACTAAAGCCACTTCACACTACTCTGGTAGTGTAAAGGGGCCTTAAAGTAAGGTCCACATTTAGGTCCCTTTACACTGTCAGAGAGGTGTAGAGTGGCCTTACTTGCCTACGTGACATGTTGTCACAAAGCAACCCAGAGTGTGCGCCTACTGCGCACCGGCTTGCTGCACAGTAATGTCTCATGTGGACACTACTTCAGTGCAGTGAACTTCCCAGAGTGCAAGTTAACATACTGCTACTGAGTAGTTAGCTAAGTTGCACACCAGGATTTCCACAGTTCTGTAGCAGCATCCACATGGAACATTACAGCACAGCAAGCTGGCATGCTGTAGATTCATGTCCTGACCTGCTGCTTGGTAACTGGTTGTACAGACAAGCTCTTAGAGTAAATGAGAATCAGACCCATTAACTTTTGTGAGGCATAGATTTTGAAGGCAGGTTCTATGAAGTAGGACCAATAAGTGGTCAGATTTCTGGAAACTTATGGGCACAATAGGCTCACACAGGGTCTGAATACAAAATTTGCGTAGACACCCTCTCCTTAAGATTACAGCATCTCATTCTGATTCTTTCACTGTTTTTTTTACAATTAATTCGATTCAATAGTCCATATCCTCAGTTGGTGTAAGTCTGTTAAAGTCACTGAAGTGACTTTCCCAATAAGATTTGTTTAAAACAGCTGGTCAAATAAAAAAATGTGTTTGTCAATAAATTACCTTTTTTTAAAAAAATCAGATGCGTAAACAAAAAATGTTTGTTTTAAACAATTTTCCAGGCTTTTGGCCAAACTGAAAAAGGAATGGTTTTCTTCCTCCCCCCTCTTTCCACTTTTCATTTTTTGTTTCTTTGGTTTATCATTTTTCTGTCTCCCCCTGTTTTTATTTTCTCTTCCTCTTTTGGTAGAAAAATGTGAGGTGGTGGCTGGCGAGTGGGCGAAATGAGGCAGAAAAAGACAAAAAAGCTCCCAAAGATCCAAAAATAATAACATTTAAAAAAATGAATGTTTTCACCAAAAATCCAAATATATAAACAAATCATTCCTTTTAGAAAACCGGGAAACAAAAAACAACCGATATTTTTGCCATTTTTGTGAACTTTTTAATTTTTCTTGACCATTTATTTTCAAAAAGCACAAATAATAAAACCTGTAGTGTTCTTTTATTTCTAGAGCAGCGTTATTATATTGCTTTATAAGCGCCTAGGCATTTAGTACAATTAAGATTAACAAATTAGTTTTAATTACCTTTTTCAAGCAGCCAGGTGAGCCAGTCGTTAGGTTAATATTGGAGATTATTTTCCCACTGTGTATGTGTATTTCACTACAAAAATCAAGTGTTCAGAGGAGCTGGGTGAATAACTTGGGTGCATGACTCAACCTGCTTTCTGTAGTGTTCATTCAATAAATCAAATGGAGGAGTTAGAATCTGTAGAATTAAGACCTCCACAGTATGATTTTCTGATGAACAGGAACAATATTAATGCTGCATACGCAGCATAGACTATTAGGTTTTCTATTAATGTTTGTAAAGCGCTTTGTAAAGGAAATACATGACATAAGCTCTTATTGATTATAGTCCGTCCCCCAGGCCAGTGTAGAACCATTCCATAGAGTACTGTGACAAATCCCCACAGAGCACTGTGTTTCATACACATATACAGCACCAAATATGATCAATTCCTGATTTCCCATATACACCTCTACCTCGATATAACGTTGTCCTCAGGAGCCAAAAAATCTTACCGCGTTATAGGTGAAACCGCATTATATTGAGCTTGCTTTGATCCACTGGAGTGTGCAGCCCAGCTCCCACGGAGCACTGCTTTAGCGCACTATATCCAAATTCGTGTTATATCGGGTCGCGTTACATCGGGGTAGAAGTGTACCACTGAGGTTTCCTTCAGTGTCTCTAGGTACACCCAACCCCCCTGTAGTCTACACAGAATAGCTGGCAGGAACGTGAAGGTCATAAAACAAGGGCCTGTTATCTCCATGGTTCAAGATACCTCTCCAAATGCAGCCCCAAATCCTACTGGATCTGCCTGCTACCATGTCCCATTACAAACTCCTTGCCAAAGGATTAGGCCTGTTGAATAGAGCACCTTTAATTCAAGGAATTCAAAGCTCTTTAGAAACATCAGTTTCAAAGCCTATTGAAATCAATGGGACTCTTCCCACTGATTTCATAAGGCTTTAGATCAGTTCCTGTATTGCTCCCCAGTCTGCATTTCTCCAGTTTGAATCTTGTTGCCTGCCTGTATTTCAAATTTCTCTTAGTCCCTTTCTATTAATTATTTCTCCCTCCTCCCATTGTGTTTTGCAACAGCTCCCAGTTTAGCACCATCTACAAAGCAAAATTAATGTGCTATGTCTTCCAGATCATTAATAAAGGTACTAAATAAAACTGCAGCCTATAACTGTCCGTGATACATTATAGCTGCACTGTGCTGTAGTTACAGGCTTTCTTCAGTTCCCTTCAGGATTAAATAGGTTATCAAAATCCCTTACTCTTTGCCTTGGAAGGAAACTGATAGTTCAATTCTCTCTCTCTCTGTGAGATCAAAATAATCTACAATGTATATATCAATATCTTTCTATCTAGGGAAAGAGAAAAGATACACAAATAATGTATGATAGAACCATTTAAACTTCATCTTTACCCAGGTAAAAAATACATTTTTTTCTGCTCTTGTGTGTCGTGGAGGCCTGATATATTTTTGATTGAATCAGGCCCTCACTTTATCTTTCTGTTCCGCCACTTAAGGGTGAAGCAGTCACGATAAGTCATGGAAAATAAAACGTTTATTACATCCTAAGTACTGTAGGTAAAGGGTGTTCTGTCTCCGCATAGTATTTATACACACTAGCGGCATCTTCACTCAGCTAATAAATCATATTATTATTTCCCAGACTCTTCAGATAAACTTTCTGTGGTGCAGATTAATCATATGGTTCCTCTCCTTAACTGTTTCTTTACATGGGAGAAATGTGTCTGCTACTAGAGTAGAGTACTGTCAAGATAAGAGACCAACACTCAGACAGTAACCCTCATAACATCATGACATCAGAAAATAACAGGCATCAAAGATGCTTGGACAGAGAGAAGGGGTGGTGTTGTGCATATGTATGTGCATATGAATCCAGACTTACAGGCACACAGAGATTGGGTCTGCTGGATTCAGTGGTGTGAACTGGCTGATATATGGGCGATTTCTTCAGAATTAACATGGTGTGCATTAACCAATCGGATGGGACCAACTATCTCATTCATCTTCTGATCATCTGGGCCATGTAGTGCTGCAAAACATGTTTCCCTGCAAACTCCAAATGGCCCCTCGTCTGGTGCTCTCTCTTGCTGCTTTCACTCAATCCTGGGAGAATGCTGTGCTTACAATGAGTATGGGTGAATTTGGATTTAATCTCTGCTATCCACCTCATCCATTTCTAATTTAGTTATATGGTTATTACATGGGTTGTGTACGTAAATGGCAGCAAAGCATTCTTGCCATGTAATTATATTTTGAAATCCAAGTAACAGCAGTTACTTTTATTAGCAATAACAATTATCAGACCTCTTAGCACAGGCTCAGATAAAGAAACTTCTTGTAATGATCTTGTAATGACACTCTTACATCCCTATCATATTGACATGAGTAATACCCTCTATTTCAAGAGAAAATGATCAACTATTTCTTTGTTGAAAGGGAAAATACAATATGACTATATATGCACTCAGAGAAAACTCCTTTGGTTACTTGAGAAATATAAAACTGAAACCTAGACATGATTAGCAAACTCAGGGGTTTTGTGATGAGTATTAAAAGTGAATTTGTCTAGCAAAGGTTACAATTACATTTATTTTCCAGCAGAAGTTATATTATATCTAACCATTTAAATATAGTTCGAATTAGAAGTGAGAAAAGGGCAGAATGGGGCCGTGGCGAAAGAAGAGATGTGGTCAGAACACTGCTCTAGGACTTGGGAGTCCAGGTTCCAGTCCAAGTCCCTGCTCTGCCACAGCCTTTTAGCGTGACCTGGAGCAAGTCATTTAGTCTCTCGGTGCCTCAGTTCCCCATCGGTAAAGTGGAGCTATGAGCACTGCCCTCCCTCACAGGGGAGTTGTGAGGATAAGACTATTAAAGAGTGTGCCATGATACAACAGTAATGGAGCTTTCATTTGACAGTCTTTCATTTGACTTGTGCTGTTATCCAAAATTCCCCTTTTGCACGTTTGGTCTTTTTGAATGTTTCCTATGTCCAAAGTCTATGGTCACAATTATCTTCTCATTTAAATCAGGGTAAATCAGGACTGATACCAATGAACTCAGTAATATTACACTGGTGTAAATGGAAGGAGACTCCAGGTTTATGTATTGAGAGACACTTTAAGAAACATAAGAATGGCCAGACTGGGTCAGGCCAATGGTTGTTCTTCCAACAGTGGCCAGTGTCAGATGCTTCAGAGGGAATGAACAGAAAAGGCAATTATCAAGTGATCCATCCCCTGTTGTCCAGTCCCAGCATCTGGCAGTCACTTGGCTAATCGCCATTGATGGACCTGTCCTCCATTAACTTATCTAATTCTTGGTTGAATCCAGTTATATTTTTGGCCTTCACAACATCCCCTGGCAACGAGTTCCACAGATGAACTATGCATTTGTGAAGAAGTACTTCCTTTTGTTTGTTTTAATCCTGCTCCCTGTTAATTCCATTTCGTGTCCCCCTATTTCTTGTGTTATGTGAAAGATTAAAAATCATGTCCTTA
This sequence comes from Mauremys reevesii, assembly GCF_016161935.1. Taxonomy (NCBI): domain Eukaryota; kingdom Metazoa; phylum Chordata; order Testudines; family Geoemydidae; genus Mauremys; species Mauremys reevesii. The sequence continues at coordinate 274,865,153 of NC_052624.1, forward strand.
TTCACTTTGTCCACACCATTCATGATTTTACAGACCTCTCTCAAATCCCTTCTGAGTTGTCTCTTTTCTAATCTGACAGTCAAAAAAAAATTTAATCTCTCTTTATGTGGCAGCTGTTCTATACCCCTAACCATTTTTTTGCCCCTTCTCTGTACTTTTTTCCAATTACAACATCTTTTTTAAAATGCGGCAACCAGAACTATATTCAAGGCATGAGTGTTCTGTGGATTTAGATAATGGCCTCATGGTATTTTCTGTCTTATTATCTATTTGTTTCCTAATAGCTCCTAACATTCTGTTCGCTTTTTTGACTGCCGCGGCACACTGAGCAGATCTTTTCAGAGAAATAGCCGCAATGACTCCAGCTAATTTAGACCCCATCATTCTGTATATATAGTTTGGATTATGTTTTCCAATGTGCATTACTTTGCCTTTATCCACATTGAATTTCGTCTGCCGTTTTGTTACCCAGTCACCCAGGTTTGTGAGATCCCTATGTAACTTTAATGCAAGTTACGTGGCTATGTGAACAATTGGTTTGAATTCGTGAACTCTTCTCCAAATCCAGAATTGCCAAACTTCATTCAGATCTGAATTCATTATCCAAAATACAGCACAAGTGTCGTGTACAGTGATATCCAGTATCATCCAATAGAGGATCTCCAAGTGCTTTACAAACATTAATGAAATTAGGCCTCTCAATGCCCCTATAAACATCTTTTTGTTTTTTTTTTCTACTCTGTCCAACAAAATTGGTCCTGGTCCAGGATTGGGACTCAGAGGCGCTACAACAATACAAATAATAAATAACATTAATGCCCATGCCAGGGATGTGACAACTGAGGGACAGAGAGATTAAATCATCCACCCAAGTTCACACAACCTGCTTGTGGAAGGGAAGGGAATGCGGTCTACATCATCGGATGCCAGTCCTGTGCTCTAGTCACAAGATCTTGGATTTACCCCAGTAAAACTACGAGTAGAATTTTGTCATGGCACTATAAGCAGCTTGAATAGATTTTCTGTCTCTCACATACTGTTGAGTTCTTTTCTTGCCTCTAAGATGTCACATTTTTCTAACCCTGCTAGCACTGACCTTGACACTGCTTTCATATCAAAATGTACTGTTCCATTTGCATGGGTTTGTATCATTTTGGCTTGATGTGTGTGCTCAGAAGAACATCACTCCTCAGTGCTCTTTCATATTTCACAAGCTATGAATATTGTTCATGGGAGCTAGTAATATTTCCTAGTGATTTAGCAAATGACATAGAGATGCTTTCATTCCAAAAACTAGGCTGATCTTTTGCTGAATTACAAATAGATTTGTCAGAACTGTAAGGAAAAAACGTAAAGGGCCTATTGTACTTTACACACAAAAAGACTTATTGTTTGTTGACTGCTATTGGTCCCTATGGTCCTGAACAAAGTCCACTGACGTCAGTGGAAGACTCTGCTGGATCTCAGTCTTCTTTGGATCAGGCTTTGTTTATACATGTGAAGTCCTGAAGCCTTGAAATGCCAACAGGCCTGTGGAATGAGTTCCATTGAATAGCACTGAATTCCTGTGAAACACCTCCCAACCTTTCCTGTGGGATGGTTGGAATTTTAAGATTCCAACTCTGTATTTACAAGTAAGCAACCTCATAGGTTAGTGCAGTGGTACCTAACTTGGCCTGGCTGCCCTCTGTAATAATAAGCTTGCCTGAAGTATATTATTTAGTCACTAGATGCCTCTGCGTAAGATATGGTCACTGGTAAACAAAACAGACAAAGCTGGAATTCAAGGTGTGTGGAACCGTTCTTGTGTTTGAAATTGTATCTGTTTTCTTTAATAAACACCTTGTGATAAAGGCTGGACTATCCTTAAAAGTTTTATCAGCGCAGGTATGTCAATTAGAGTATAAAAGTGCTTATACCAGCATATTTTATTTTGCTTCACTGAAACTTAGTAAGCTATGCCAGCATTTGCAGTTTTGTACTGTATAACCACATCTTCACCAAGCAGGGGAGGGGCAAGAGGTAGATAAGGTCTAAGATGGACTGTGCTTCTTATATGATGACACTGTCAAATATCTCCATATAAGTTGTCTTACCTGGTGTACTTCATGCACAGGTGAGAGGTGGAAGAGAATGTAGTTTTATTCCCATTCAAGAAATATTGCATTACAGTGTTAATCAGCATTAGTAACACATTTTGATAAAAATAGAGTTTTGAGCTAAATGTTTTGGTTAGTTCTTACTGTAGCTAAGCCAAGGACCAAATTCCTACTCACTTTTACTCTGGAAAAACTCCCACTGTGAACTCCCTTATTCATTATTTGACTCAGGCAAACACCTGTTGATGTCAATGGGAGTGCCTGCATGAGCCCCGAGAAAGCACCGAGCAAAAACTTCAAGCTCTGGTTTCAGGGTATTCCTAGGGAAGTCCCTGATGTCCCTTTATACCTCTGAACTCTAACGGGCCCAAAGCTAAACAAAATTCATACATCGAGGTTTGGCAACTGGGCCAGATTGGGTAGTTTCCTTAGCAAAACTCTCCCTGAGTAAAGAAAGTTTTGCTTAATTAAAAGCTGCATGATTTGGCCTATTATTTTATAACATTGAGTATGGTCATTCACATGCACAGTGCAAATACTGGGTCATAAATTGCCTTTGATCCACACACTGAACTTTCATTGACATGAATGTAATGGTGCACATGGAACAAATGCATTATATGGCCTGGTCTATGGGACATATTTTGAATAGGTATTTACCTCTAAACAAGTGGGAGAACCCCAAATTGCAAGAGTTTGGGGGTGTTTGGAACAGGATTTTTGATTTGTCACATTATAAAGGTAGGGGGTTTATTTGCAATATTGGGATTCAGATCTGGGTTCAGATTTCTAAGCCCCATACATTGTCATGCACCATTCTAGGGATCAGGCTGATCCAGAGAGAAAGACAAGGTAGGTGAGGTAATATAGTTTACTAGTCCAACTTCTGTCGATGAACGAGACAAGCTTTCAACTAACACAGAGCTCTTCTCCAGGTCTGGGAAAGAGTATCAAAGCTAAATACAAGGTGGAACAGATTGTTAAGCATAAAGAGATAACACATGTCGCAAGAGACCATTCAAGATGAAGTGGGCAGTTAACACCTCACAGGACAAAGGAGGTTAGGAAGGGCTAGAGAGAAAGGGTGGTTCAGTGGTTAGAGCACTGATTTGGGAGAAATGAGTTTAGGTCCTTGCTCTAGCACAGACTTTCTGTATTACTTGGGACAAGTTGGTTATCTCTGTATTTCACGGACAAAATGAGGGTAATACTACATCCCTACCCCCCAGGGGGACTGTGAGATTAAATGCATTAAAAGATTGTGAGGTGATGGGGTGATATTAGACTGATGGAGGCCAGAGAAGAAGAGATCTCTAAAGAACTGCTTATTTACTTTTTTCCTTTGAACTTTATAGAGATACCCCAAACAGCCTGTATTTAAAAATCCCAGAGGCACAATATCCACTCCTCAGCCCCTTTCAAATCTCCTGGTTTCCCTTTGAAAATGATTCACTTTGAACACTGCACTCTCCTCTCATTATCATACCATAATTTCTGTGTCCATTAAGTGTATATTTAGCAGACTTTCCATAGTACCTCATGGGAATTTTTTCCCCACTTCCATTTTAAACTCCTCCAGCAGATTCCAGTGGCAAATATATTTTCTTGTTAACTAGACCTTGATTGAATTCTTCCACTCCTTTCTTGATTTTGCTGTCAGTGATATATATGTCATCTTTATCCTTGAGTGCTGTCACCTGGGATTTTCTGTTGCTCAGATGATCTTTTATCCTTTTGTTGCCTCTATTTTTCTCTTTGTCCTCTTGAAATATTTTCATGTTACACTGCATGAATTTCTTTGTCAGTTTCATGTGAATAGTTTTGCAGACTTCAGCATATTAAACTTTGTTCCCAGACTTCTGGTAGTTCACCTTTCCTTCTCTTTCTTTTATTATTTTCTCCTGACAGCCCCTGGAATTATTTTTTAAAAGTCTTTTTGATGAATTAGTCCCATTGTGTTGTTCTTCCTTTCACCAGCTGGTCATCTCTGCTCTTCAACTGGCTGGCAATGTTTTCAGCCATGTTAACATGGCTACAACAACACTGCATACAACAGTGTTTCCATTCAGTTCTGCCTTGTAGGTGGCTTAGACTTCTTCAGACAATGGGAAAACTGATTACCAGCATAGGTAGGAATTTTGTTTTCTTTCATCTTCGACTTTGTACTTTTATTGCAACAGACGCAGTTTTGATCAGCAGAGCCATCTGAAAGATGAGCAGTAGCAGAAGATATGGACCACCCTTGATTGCCAGTCTACTTTAATGCCAACTTAAAACCAGCAGAACTTTATGGCTGTTATTGATGAGAAGTTACTGCCAGGTGCATCACTCATGTTTGTCCATCATAGCTGCATGCAAGACACTTTGTAAAGAAACAGATCTCAAAATATTGGGCAAAATTGTGCAAATTCTCTGCTGTTCAGACCTAATGGCGTCAGTCAGCATACAACTGAGTCTATCAGGACAAATTCATCTGTAGGTTTTAATGAAGGCACCCAAGTGATGAGCATGGCCCACTATGTTTGAAGCTGTGATGGGTTAAGATCACAGCGTTTTGAGGGCCAGGTCCTCAGCTTGTGTTGAGAGCATCAGCTATGCTAATTTACTGAGAACCTGGCCCAAAGTAAACTTGAAACTTGGCTTGCTGCCAGTGTCTATATGTAGTAATGAGCATATCCCATGATCTTTCACTGGTTTAAGGCTTTATTTTCCACACTTGTCCACCCACCCTTTATGTCGAGTCACCCCTTGCTGTGTCGCGTTGAATGTCGATTGTAAATTCCTCAGGGCAGAGTCCTATCTTTTCGGTTAAAGGGCCATGCGTACTATGCTTCTGTATAAATGGAATAATGATGGGGCACAGAGTCCTCACTGAGGACTAGTGCCTCTGCTAAGTTTAAAAAAAAATAGTTTTGGTTTAACAAAGATATGACTATTGGAAACATTAGTATGAACATTAGAAAGTTCCATTATTTTGGGCACGTGCTTGACGTAGGCTTTCTGTCTCCCGCCAGTGCCCAACCACATATGGAGGTTTATGAGTCAGCAACTACCTAGGAGCTAACAAACCTAGGGTACATTGTTTAAATGCACCTAAAGTGACATAGAAGCCCAAGTTCCATTGACTTTCAAATGGTCACACTGTTTTGTTTTTTTTAATTGCTTATTTTTATGTCTTTCTCCCCCCTCCCCAGCACTGCCAATTTAGGAAATACCAAACTTCAGTAATTACTAGTAAGGTTTACATTGGTTTTTCTAACTGTTTTTTAATTTCTAGTGACTCAATAGAAGGATCACAATGGTGAAAAGGTTTATTTGGTTTCCTAAGCTGGGCTACTTAAAAAACAGATGAATTGGGGATTTTCACAAAACTTGACACAATAAAAAAAAATCTCTGTGCTGAGGTGAAGTATGGAAAAATTAAGCCCCAAAGGCGAACATTTTAGATAAACTGGTTCAGTTAATATGTTTAATTCAAGATTCAGCAAAGGTGTTTTATCACCAACTTTACAATATTTACTCTGTCAAAATTTTTGAATAAATAACTAGGGCTGTGGGAAAGACAGGAAGAAAAAAAAGTCCCAATTTCCCTCCCTCATTTTTCATTCAAAATTCTGACAAAAAATTGCCAAAATATTGAGAACTTTTGACCAGCTCTACAGATTGTAGAAATGAAATTACTAGAAGAGGGTCAGCTTGCTTTCTATACTAACACCTTCCCTATGTTGCAGCTAATTTAATGAGGGCAAGATTGTGAACTCCTTAGTCTCAATGGTAAACAGTTACTTTCAAGAGTAATGTCACTGAAGATACATGCATCTCTTTGGCCAAACTTTTCACATTAGGGATGTGATGGGGTGTATAAAGCTCACACTGATAAGGGCTAGGGAGGTTCTTTGTGCTAAAATAGCCCTGCCCTGCCGGCCCTGCCAAGCATGCATGGTAAGGATGAGGGCTTTAAAAGGAGGAAGCTGCTGATGCAAGTGGGAACCCTTGAGAAGGGAGTGCGAAGGGAGTGACTTGAGACGGGACTGAGAAGGGAATGACTCCTGAAGCTATGAGAGGAACCCCCATGTAAGAGACACATGCACCTCCACTGCTCAGAGTCCAGCGAGCCGCAGGGGCAATCCTGGTTGGGAGAGACTTACTTAGCTGCCTGGCCATAAGGACTCCAGTAAAGCTACTTCCCAGCAGGGGTGCTGGGACAATTTCCTGTATATAATGGAAACCACTTCAAGCAGGAGCTCCAGCAGAACCCCCAGCACCCCTAGTTCCAGCACCTATGCTTCCCAGGCACCTCAGAAGTAAGGTGGTGTCACTGACCCTGGGAGAAATTTATTCTCTGTTGAGTTTGGACTTCTGCTTTTCCCCACCCGTAACAAAGTAAGCAGGCCTGCCGGGGTGGGGCCTGCTGCAAGGACCAGGGGGGCTAAGGCCTGGACTGTGTGCTAATTGGGCATGGCAAGGGACCCCAACCCAGCTTGTATGGTTCCCCAGATAGACTTTGTTAGAAGCCTCAAACACATGAGCATACTTACACTGTATCTGTTATAGGACTAGTGCAGTGTATACATAAGGGTATCCGACAGCTCCCTGTTTTCAGTTGTTGGTAACTTTGCCAACTTTAACCATTCAGGCTGTAATTTCCCATGCTGAGTGTCTGCATCAGGCTGACTTTTGTTATTGTTTCAACTGAAAGAGTCCATCTGTTTCTGAGAAGAGATGAGGGGGAAATACACTGTTGTGTCCACTTTAAAACAATTTTTACAATCATGGCATCAGGAAGGTCTTGTGCCTCTGTGTTTTGGAGTAGGATCTTAAAATTTGACAAGGTTTCCCTGATGTCAGGGATGTGTCTTTTGCCATTCCTGTGTCAGTTTGCCCAAATTTTGATGAGTTATAAGCCTTCTAAAAACATCTCCGTTCACACGTGCTCAATAGAGGTTTGTTAGAGTTTATCAGCTAAATTCTCCAAAGACTGCCTGGTCTGGGCATGCCCCAGCATAGGACTGTAGAAGCTCAGCAGGATCTTCCCTGAAATGGCTCCTTCTGGCTGCCAAGAGACACTGGGCACCAGAACTGAAAGCAGAGAGATTATGCCTATAAACTGTGGAGGAGAAGAAATAAACAGCCTGACTGGAATAGAAAGGGGTAAGGAGTGGAGTGGGAGGGGAGACATGGGAAGAATAGGAGCAGAGTGGGTTGAAGCAGCCAGAGAGTGGGGGTTGGATAGGAGCAGAGGAGGATGAGGATGGCATGTGTCAGAGCAGGGTTTCTCAAACAGGGGTCGCCGCTTGTGTAGGGAAAGCCCCTGGCGGGCCAGACCGGTGTGTTTACCTGCCCCTTCTGCAGATCCAGCCGATCACGGCTCCCACTTGCCGCAAATCGCTGCTCCGGGCCAATGGGAGCTGCTGGAAGCGGTGTGGGCCAAGGGACTTACTGGCCGCCGCTTCCAGCAGCTCCAATTGACCGGGAGCAGCAATCCGTGGCCAGTGGGAGCTGCAATCGGCTGGACCTGCGGACGGGGCAGGTAAACACACAGGCCCGGCCCGCCAGGAGCTTTCCCTACACATGCGGTGACCCCTGTTTGAGAAACCCTGTGTCAGAGGGAAGTGAGGGAAGTAGGGGAAGGAGGGCAGAAGACAGGATAGGGTTGGTACATAGGAGCAAAGAGTCTGAAGGCATGGGAACTCTGGTATCAAAAAATAACGGTGAAATCTGTAGTCCTCATAGAGGATAAGAGTCTGTTACTACTACCAGTTACTCAATTAACGTAAGCGGCAGAAGTCTGTGTTGTGTGTCTATATGTCTGAACCCTGCTGATGACCATAGTTGGGGTTTAAAATATTCTATTTATTCTGTAGAAGCAGCAAAGAATCCTGTGGCACCTTATAGACTAACAGATGTTTTGCAGCATGAGCTTTCGTGGGTGAATACGAAAGTGCTTGCATCCGAAGAAGTGGGTATTCACCCACGAAAGCTCATGCTGCAAAACATCTGTTAGTCTATAAGGTGCCACAGGATTCTTTGCTGCTTCTACAGAACCAGACTAACACGGCTACCCCTCTATTTATTCTCTTTTTTAAAATTAGGAAATTAAATCTGAACTAAACTACATTAAAAGAACATCAAGGTTGAGAAATCAAGCACACAAAAGTTAAGAAATGCCCAAATTAAGATTGCCTGTGCAACTTAATTCAGCCCCTTTGTGCATATGAACTATCATATAGCTTAATTACCTCACGTCTGCTCTAAACTGTTCCATAGCTGAGACAGAGAATTGCAAAGCCTTAAATTGTTCCCTGCACCTCCCCCCACCCCTGAATGAATTTGTGTATTTAAGGTCCCCACAATCTGATTCTATATACCGATAACATGTCTGGTTGAACTATATAAATATCTTGGTAAGAAAGGAATTGGGTCAAGGTGGAACTCCAGCAGCCATCAACAACTTTCTTGGAAGGAAATTGGTGCATTTACTAAGTAGCAAAATATTAGCAGAGTTATATATTCACACAGTATATTCAAAGGCCATTCAGACATTATTTTTGTCTCGTACGGTAATGTACACTTCCCTAGCCTTTCATTTGGAATTCTCGTGCTGTTATTTGTCCTTACTCAATTGGTGTCGCTCTCATCAGGGAGCAGAAGATGAGAGGCTGAACATATGTTGCTTTTTAAGTTAACAGCTGAGCATCCTTTGAACAAGCCAGTGTGTATGAGTCTGTGTCCCCCTTTACCTTTCTTGTTTCACATGGTGCAAAAAATATCTAGAAGACCCACAGAGCTTTGCTACCTGCATGAAATCTAGGTTCTGTCAAAAGAAAATGCAGGAGAGCTGCGCAGGTTTTTGAAGGCGGAATCTGAGCTCTTGTAAGGGCTGTTTTGTTTTCAAGCCCTCGATAATTCCCTTAGTGGTTACCAGTGTGAATGAAAGTTATAGAGAGATGTGTCACTATTAGCTGCTGAAACCAGAGATTTAATCCATGAATAAGTGGCATCAACCTATATAGGATTTAGAGGTTCTGTAAAGGACACTAATCTAAAAATAACTCCACATGAATCACGGTCTAGATATCCACCAGGGAATCAATTGAATTGGCTCTTACTTCATTCAAACTGAAATTCTGACAGAGTTATGTGAAGCAGAAAGGATGGAGGGAAAAAAGAAACCACAGGTTTGCTGCTTAATGCTAAGCTTTCTAGCCTCCTATCACCATATCTGCTGCACTTACAACATGTAGGGTAGGGAGTCTTGCAAAACCGATGCCAAAATCCCTCCTGAATTCCATTAGATAACTGGAGGCCCCCTTAACCTTGTTGTACTTGTTTCTGCAGAAAGCACATCACCACTAGAGAATTTCTGTTACTGGCCCCAGCTTGAATGGACTGACCTTGAAAGGTTTTTTACGACAAGTGTTGGGACTATAATAGAATCATAGAATATTAGGGTTGGAAGAGACCTCAGGAGGTCATCTAGTCCAATCCCCTGCTCAAAGCAGGACCAAGACCAAATAAATCATCCCAGCCAGGGCTTTGTCAAGCTGGGCCTTAAAAACCTCTAAGGATAGAGATTCCACCACCTCCTTAGGTAACCTATTCCAGTGATTCACCACCTTCCTAGTGAAATAGTGTTTCCTAATATCCAACCTAGACCCCACCACACACACACACACACACTGCAACTTGAGACTATTGCTTCTTGTTCTGTCTTCTTCCACCACTGAGAATAACTATGCTCCATGCTCTTTGGAACCCACCTTCAGGTAGCTGAAGGCTGCTATCAAATCCCCCTTCGCTCTTCTCTTCTGCAGACTAAATAATCCCAGTTCCCTCAGCCCCTCCTCGTAAGTCATGTGCTCTAGCCCCCTACTCATTTTCATTGTCTTCCGCTGGACTCTCTCCTATTTGTCCACATCCGTTCTGTAGTAGGGGGACCAAAACTGGACACAATACTCCAGGTGTGGCCTCACCGGTGCTGAATAGAGGGGAATAATCACTTCCCTCGATCTGCTGGCAATGCTCCTACTAATACAGCCCAATATGCCATTGGCCTTCTTGGCAACAAGGGCACACTGCTGATTCATATCCAGCTTCTCATCCACTGTAATCCCCAGGTCCTTTTCTGCAGAACTGCTGCTTAGCCAGCCTGTAGCAGTGTATGGGATTCTTCCTTCCTAAGTGCAGGACTCTGCACTTGTCTTTGTTGAACCTCATCAGATTTCTTTGGCCCAATCCTCCAATTTGTCTAGGTCACTCTGGACCCTATCCCTACCCTCCAGAGTATCTACCTCTCCCTCCAGATTAGTGTCATCTGCAAACCTGCTGATGGTGCAATTAATCCCATCATCCAGATCATTAATAAAGAAGTTGAACAAAACCAGCCCGAGGACCAGCCCTTGGGGCACTCTGCTTGATACTGGCTCCCAACTAGATATTGAGCCGTTGATCACTACCTGTTGAGCCCAACAATCTAGCCAACTTTCTATACACCTTATAGTCTGTTCATCCAGTCCATACTTTTATACTTGCTGGCTAGGGAAACCCTATCAAAAGCTTTGCTAAAGTCAAGGTATATCCCATCCACCGATTTCCCCATATCCACAGAGCCAGTTATCTCATCATAGAAGGCAATTGGGTTGATCAGGCATGACTTGCCCTTGATGAATCCATGTTGACTGTTCCTGATCACCTTTCTCTTCTCCAAGTGCTTCAAAATGGACTCCTTGAGGACCTGCTCCATGATTTTGCCAGGGACTGAAGTGAGACTGACTGGTCTGTAGTTCCCCAGGTTCCCTTTCTTCCCTTTTTAAAATATGGATCATAAAATCATAGAACTGTAGGACTGGAAGGGACCTCGAGAGCTCATCTAGTCCAGTCCTCTGCACTTATGGCAGAACTAAGTATTATCTAGACCATCCTTGACAGGTGGTTGTCTAACCTGTTCTCAAAAATCTCCAATGATGGAGATTCCACAACATTCTTGAGCAATTTATTCCAGTGCCTAACCACCTTAACAGGAAGTTTTTCCTAATGTCCAACCTCAACCGCCCTTGCTGCAATTTAAGTCCATTGCTTCTTGTCCTATCCTCACGTTAATGAGAACAAATTTTCTCCCTCCTCATTGTAACAACCTTTTATGTACTTGAAAACTGTTATCATGTCCCCCTTAAGTCTTCTATTCTGCAAACTAAGCAAACCTAATTTTTTCAGTCTTTCCTCATAGGTCATGTTTTCTAGACCTTTAATAATTTTTGTTGTTCTTCTCTGAACTCTCTCCAATTTGTCCACATCCTTTCTGAAATGTGGCACCCAGAACTGGACACAATACTCCAGTTGAGGCTGAATCAGCATGGAGTAGAGCGGAAGAATTACTTCTTGTGTCTTGCTTACAACACACTTGCTAATACATCCCAGAATGATGTTTGCTTTTTTTGCAACAGTGTTACATTCTTCACTTATATTTAGCTTGTGATCCACTACGACTCCCAAATTCCTTTCCACGGTACTTCTTCCTAGGCAAGCATTTCCATTTTGTATGTGTGCAACTGATTATTCCTTCCTAAGTGGAGTACTTTGCATTTGAACTTATTTAATGTCATCCTATTGACTTCAGACTATTTCTCCAGTTTGTTCAAATCATTTTGAATTTTAATCATAGAATATCAGGGTTGGAAGGGACCTCAGGAGGTCATCTAGTCCAACCCCCTGCTCAAAGCTCAAAGGATAATCCTATCCTCCAAGGCACTTGCAGCCCCTCCCAGCTTGGTATCATTTCCTTAGAATCATGAACTCTATCGTTTCATGATCATTTTTACCCAACATGCCTTCCACTTTCCAGTTCTGAATCAGTTTCTCCCCATTTGTCAAAATCAAATCTAGAATAGCCTCTTGGCTAGTAGCTTTCTCCACCTTCTGAAATTAAAAAAAAAAGTCTATTTTGAATTGACCTGACAAAGAGGGCCTGATGCTTAAGTCTGGCTCTAAGAGATGCTCCCATGAACAATCTTTGGAGAAACTGGTCAACTGTCTTGAAAATAGATCCAAGATTTGTATCGGAAAAGCATGACATTTGACAATTCAGGTATGGGCTTCAGTGATACTGTGGGCATTAATAACGTCTCTGCTTCTCTCAGTGAAGGCCAGTGTTAAAATAATTTGCTTGCTGTACAAACATTGCAATTTTAAAACAAAACCAAGGAAATCAGATTTTCTTTTTTAAACGGAAATAAAGGATTCAGTCTTCAGGTGGTGTAAATCAGTGTGGCTCCATGGAAGTCATTAGAGTTCTCCTTATTTACACCAATCGAACACCTAGTCCTTAATGGGGAAATGTCAGAATCTCCCCACTGCCCTCCCGCTGCATGTCATGGTGCATATTGTTATTCAGACTGACTCCGCTCTGTGAAAGCAAGGGCACCATTTATCAATTGTAGCAGGCTCTTTGATTCTGCAGCTGTACCAGCAAATGAACAACTAAATTTAACAAACTGGAAGAGGGACTGGTAAAGGTTTAAACTACCAAGAAGAAAAATATTTTTCAGTCCTTTTGTCCAGCCTTTGGAACTGATTCTCTTCTCACGTTCATGGGTGCAATGCAGAAGTAACACCACATCTGTGGAATTACACCAGCGTAAAGCAAGGTAAGTGAGGGGACAATCACATTGTAAAGGTTCATATAGAATCCTTATAGCCAGATCACCTTGTGCTGTGATCCTAACTGTTCTCTAAGGAACATACAGCTGATGCACTACACGGTGCAGAAGAATTCAGCGGGTGTTTCATGGAAACCTACTTGCAGAAGTTGTCCCCAAAAGAGGGTTAGATCCAGCTCCTATTGAAGTCAATAGGAGTTTTTTCAGGGACTTCAGTAACAATGGGATAAGACCATTATATAGTTTCTGGGGGCCTGATCTTGTTTTCATTCAAGTCAATGGAAGTTTTGAATGATAAATTATAAGGCCAGAAGGAGCCATTGTGATCATCTCCTTGGTTTTCTTGTCTAATATGGGACTTAGAACTTGCCAGAATTAATTTCTGTTTTGCCATGGACTTCATTGGATGTGGCCTCAAACCTGCAACCTTTGCTCATATGAGTAGTTCCATCAGTTTCACAGGGTAAAGATACTTCCATGAGCCAAGGGCCTATGAGTTTTTAAACAATAAATTGTGCTGTTATTACCCATTCATCTAGTTTGCACTGGTTCAGGGAAGAAAGAGCCATCACAGATCTCTTTTCCTGGTAAAATGCAGCGTGCTTTCAAGAAGATAAATGTTAGTCTGCATGGCCCCGTCGTGAGATTCCTTTATAACAAAAATTAAAATGAGGGCACATAGATAGTGGGGAACATAAAATCTATTTCCTAAAACACAGAGAAGAACTGGAAATATTCATGGTACATACATTACTGCTATACTTGCTGATTTGAAAAAAAAAACAACAGAGAAAATTCATTTACAGCAATTATTTCTTGCAACTGGCAAGTGACAGCACTCCCTGAGTAGAGGCAGCTGGCAGCTGGGAGGATTAAAGTAATTTAATGCCAATATGTGGCCAGCCTCTTTTTGCAGAGAAATAAAGAGGTGTTCAAACTCATCCACAGCACTGAATGCAAAATACAAACGCAACTTTGTCTCCATCTACTCACGTGCTTCCTTACCACACCGACCCCCAGAATAAGCACATCTCAGATCACCTTCAAAAATAAAGCTGCCTTAGCGCTCCACTTTTTCTGAGAGCCAGATCACCACAGTCACTTGTAATTCTGTCCAGTTTCTCAAGTGAATTCTGAACAGTTTCCCAGACCTACGGAATCAGCAACTTTCAGTTAAGCCTGACCGTATTTTTTGATGCTGGAGAATGGGTTACGTTCTGCCACATGGGAGATCACTTCTCTATGAATTGGCATTGAGCTAACATCCTCCCAGTATAGTGATGAAGAGTATTTTACTTCCTTCTAGATCAGAGACTCTCAATTTTCTTTTTTCATTTGCTGTCCCCTAAAAATTTTGAATGGAGGTCTTTGGAAATCTTAGACATAGTCTGAGGACCCTCAGGGTCCGTGGACCACAGCTTGAAAAACACTGTTCTAGATGACATGTAGTGCCAATGTCTTCCAAGACCATGTAGAGTAATTAAAGATCTACTGGTAATTTTCACAAAATTAGGGACAGTTACTCCTGGTATCTTAGCCAAAGCCCAACTTGGGTAGTTCTCCCTACCTAAATTCTCTTTGCAGTTTAAGAGGATATGGGTTTCTTCACTTTGTCCTAAGCACTGCAGTGTTATCCTGCAGTGCTAAACTGTTGCTGCATATATTCCCTGAAGGCTTGTCTTCACTACAGGGGTAAGTCAACCTAAATTACACTACTCCAGCTATGTGAATAACGCAGTTGGAGTCAACGTAGCCTAGGACGACTTACCGTGGTGTCTTCTCTGCGTCGCGTCGACAGGAGACTTACCTTAATCTTTTCGGGGAGCAGGAGTACCGGGGTCGATGGGAGGTTGCTCTGCCATAGATATAGCAGGTCTTCACTAGACTAGGCCAGCCCAGGGCTGGGGCCGCCTGGAGATTGGGCCTGCTGGCCCAGGGCTGGGGCAGGGCAGCCGGGACTCAGGCCAACTGGTGGGTCAGGATTCAGGCAGGCTGGGCTGAGGTTCCTCAGGCCACACAGTGGAGGGCAGAGGGCTCCGGGGGGTGGGAAGGAGAGGGACCTTGTGAGGAAGGGGAAGAGCTGGGGGTGAGCCTCCCCGAAAGGGGGGTTCACGCGCCGCCCATGCCAAACTCCTTTTGTGCACCCAGGACTAAGTCACTTAGTACCTGTTTAGGAACAACAGTGAAAATAAGACTGTCTCATGCACAGAGCTCAGTGTTTGTGTATATATTTCTACATCAGGGTTTCTCAAACAGGGGTTGCCGCTTGTGTAGGGAAAGCCCCTGGTGGGCTGGGCCGGTGTGTTTACCTGCCCCATCCACAGGTCCGGCCGATCGCGGCTCCCACTGGCCGCGGATCGCTGCTATGGGCCAATGGGAGCTGCTAGAAGCAGCGTGGGCCAAGGGACTTACTGGCTGGCGTTTCCAGCAGCTCCCATTGGCCCGGAGCAGCGAACCACAGCCAGTGGGAGCTGCGATCGGCCGGACCTACGGACCGGGCAGGTAAACACACCGGCCTGGCCCGCCAGGGCCTTTCCCTACACAAGCGGCGACCCCTGTTTGAGAAACCCTGTTCTACAGTGTATGTGTATTTATACATGCAGAGGCATGCAGGCACATGCATATGCAATCCTTTAGAAGATTATGAATTCAACATTTAATCTCCTTTTATGAGGGATCTTTTTCAATTCTTCAGCTCTAGTATTATGTAAATTCTATAGTGAAGCGATTTTTTTTTCTCTACATGACATTGTTGGATGCTGACATCAACTGAACTGAAACAACTGTACAACCACCAGGAGATGTCTGTAAGCCCAGACCCAAATTACAATGCACTTGCACCATTATGTTTCTTATGAAAAGGAGAGTTTTCTTTTTTTAGCTCTCATGGGTCTATGTGATCCTGCTTATATTGAGATATATCAAACACCAATTAAAATTTTTGAATTAAGCAGGATTTATACTCTTGACACTTTAATATGCCAAAGAGTTGCTAGGGATTGAGACTTCAGAAACCATTTATCTCACAGTTTGCTAATTTCACCCTAACACAATGTTGAAGACTGAGTATTATATGTCATTGTGTTCTACTGATTCTGTACATACAGAGCATATTTATATCTACGTCGGGAGATATTTATATCTACTCTTTAAAAAAAAATCCTGAAATATTGAAATGAGTCTAGAATTAGAATCAAGTTTCCAATTGTTTTATATTATGTGATTAACAAGAAATGAAATTGTTCATCAGCTGTGTGTCATTCGATAAATATAATGTTTGTTCTGGCTATCTATTTTTCCTTAGCATTTATATGGCCCCCATTACTGCAGTGTTTGAACACACTGCAGAATCTTTAGCACATTTATTCTCTTAACACCCTGCAAGTAAGGAAAGTCCTATTATTATTATTTTGCAGCTGGGGAACCGAGGCAGAGAGACAAAGTGGATTGCTAACAGTCACAAAGGAAGGCTGTTGCAAACCAGCGAATTGAACTGGGTGTTTAGGAATCCTGAGCTCATGCCCGATTCCCTGGCCTATCCTTTCTCTCATGCAAGTAGCTAGGATGGTTTAGACTGCAGGGAGTACTTTATTGCCTTGTCTGGAGAGAAATGAGTTGACACATATACAGGATATGCTTGGCCCCTTGAGTGGTCTCTTTAAGAGTTCAGTGTACATATTTTAATCTTCCTCGCTTTTACCGTACATTGTTTACCATCTCTCTCGTTTAGCTCCAGATTCTGATACCTCTACTCACCACGAGTAGCACCTTGCTCTGCAAGTATCTCATAGAAGTCAATGGGACTACATAACGAGTAAAGTTCTAAATAAGGCAAGACCAGAGACATCGACCCCTTTTGCAGTAGGTGGCAGTCAGGGGCTAGTGCCTTATAGCACTCCTATAGCAAGACAGCGAGAGCTGGCTGAGGAATGCAAAAAAAAGTTTGCAAAAACTTGTCATCAAAAATTTCAAATGACCCTCCTGAGATGCAGTAGTTGCTGTTCCCATATGTACCCCACTAGTATCCTAAGAAGACATTTGCTTGCCATAGTCCTAGAAATGAAGTGTGCCCTCACACACCGCCACTGGTGTGGTACCCATGCTAATCACTCACCCGTCACGAACACAGCAATTACCAGGAAGGCCCCAATGAAGCCTGTGGACTTTATTTTGAGTTTCAGGGTTTGACAGCCCTAAAACTCAAAGCAAAACTGCTGAGGGTTCCCTTGTTTTGAATCAAAACTGGGTGGAACTCCTAAGCTTCCTGTAGTTTCCACGTAAAGGCCTGATCCAAAGCCACGGTCCAAGTCAATTGGACTTCAATGGGCTTTGGATACGGCCCTTCAAGAATAACTAGGAACTCATTTAGGGAGCTCATCAAAAGAGGAATGAACAGCCCAGATCCATGCTGAATTTTGTGTTTGTGATGAAGTCCAAAAAAACAGGGACGTTTGAGCAGTTTTTAGATTTAGTTACTACTGGCCGAGTTTCTCAGCTGGAATAAACCGACATAATTCTATTAGCTCCAAGAGAACTAGCTACACCCTCTGAGCACCTTCTCTGGTCACATTTCACACAGCTCTCCTGTGCAGCTCTGCTCTGACTTCGGCTAAACGTTTGCTCAATCTCTGTGAACCACAATTGTTTGAAATAAGTCCATGCCAGCACCAAAACAATGATGATGCACTGCCTGGGGAATCTTAGCTTGGGTTTGGTTGTTTGTTTGGGTTTCCTTTTCACAACAAATGGACCCATCTTCAAACCACGGATGCAAACACATCCGAAATATAGGGGTGCTCAGAATCCAAAACTAGACCTAGATGCAAACATTGTGAATGGTCCTTATCTTTATAAAGCAGAAAACCAAAACCTCAGATACAAACTGAATAGGAATTAGGGTGACCAGATGTCTCATTTTTATAGGGACAGTCCTATTTTTGGGGACTTTTTCTTATATAGGTGCCTATTACCCCCCACCCCCTGTCCCATTTTTTTCACAGTTGCTATCTGGTCACCCTAATAGGAATGTAGGAATTGCCAGAATGGATCATCCCTGAGGTCCATCTAGTTGAGTATCTTTACAGCGACTAGCACCAGATGCCTCACAGGCAGGTGTAAGGATCCCACAGCAGACAGATGTGGAATAATCTCTGCCTTCCAGTAGGTCTCAGCCTGGTCTCTAGTTAAAGAATCTAGTCCAGTGCACAGGGGTTTTGTGAGGTTTCATTTACATCTGTACAAGATTTCAGATCTTTGGAGTAAAGGAGTTGAATAAGCACAAGGTATTAGTTTAATGGCATTATGCCCTTAGTGTTGTGTCTCAGAGTAGAAAAACAACTGTCGGTGTTGAAATAATGCCTGCTTAATCAGCACTTCCCTTCCCCATATGTCTTCTTAGCTGAAGGATTTAAGTGGACAGTTTTTTAGACTTTATGGATCACTGAGCGTTGAGACAGGTTACTCCAAAGAATCGACAACAGCAGAGTTTGAAAACCCATTCAGATCAACCGGATCTGACTATTTCATGTGTGTCAGGTTTAAATACATCCCTAATGTAATAAGGCAAACTGACTGTGGGGCAGCATCAAATTATTTTTCAGCTTTCCTTTGTAGAAAAAAAGGCACGCCTGCAACGCGGCTCAATGGGCCTGCTGCCCACTGTCTGTTTCTACACCACTGAACAATGAAGCTCAGCATGGGGTATCCTTTTGCACAGCCAGAAGGGAATATGCAATGCTAATTTGCTTCTGGTGATACCGCTCACTCTGTTGTTTCACTTACACGGATCTTTCCATTTAAATTAACTTCCTCAAAGTCCTTGATTTTTTTTAAAAATTTTTATTTAAACTTATAAGTATATCTCACTTTGTTAAAGCCAACCGTGAATGACTGGGGGATGCGTGGCTGTGAGCATGCAATTAATTGCTTTGATGTGGATGTGTGCAGCTTGTTTTAAAATTATAGCACAGAACAGTATGTAATCAGGGTGGCAGGTGGCTAGGCTGCTTCTTTCAGGTAGGTTTTTTTAACATAATAAGATCAAACCTGCAGTCTTAGACATACTCTGCCGTGCTGTCTTCCTGGAAGCTAGACCTTCTAGCCAGAAGGCGATGGCTTAGTGGTGTAAGAATTCAGGTGTGAAATAACTCAACTCCCTGCAACCCCAAGATTGAAACGTAGTGTGGCTGACTGAACTTTTAATCCGTTGTAAATTTATGTATGTATGTGAGATATACAGTTTACAGGGGGAGAGGGTGGTGGTGTTTTTTTTTTTTTTTGATGAAGCCTTAAAACCGAAGTCTTACTTACTCTGCATGTACATTAAGGGTATGTTTTCACTGCAGTTAGACACCTGCAGCTGGCCTGAGAGAGCAGGGCTCAGGCTGTGGGGCTGTTTAATTTAAATCCGTGACTGGCCCCCATGCTTTAGGATCCTGCCACGTGGGAGTCTAGACTGCAATTAAACAGCCCCGCAGCCCAAGCCCTGGAGCTCCAGTTAGCTGGCAAAGGTTTTTAATTGCAATGTAGACATATCCTAAAAACCCCTTGGCACATTCACGATTCCATGGTGTCCTAGCCCTACCCTGACGGTTAAGCTGTGAACTGATCGTTGGGCGGCTGCCATCTACACCCATGGTGGCTACATTCCAGAAGGGAGGGGTACTGCAGGTTTAGTGTTTCTAGAGTGCACTCATCCTTTGAGATAAAGGCGTTACAGAGCTAACATGAGGGGTAGCATTGTCTAATGGTTAGTGTACTGGAAGCTCAGAGACATGGGTTCTGTTCCCTACTCTGCCACTGATCTGCTGTGCAAAAGCCATCCACCTCTCTGTTTCCCCTTTCCCCTATAGCTCTTCTCTGGCTTGTCTATTTAAACCATGAACTCTTCAGGGCAAGGACCATCTCTCACTCTGCTTGCTGCGTATAGAAGACTGAGGTTCCAGGGCTGGTTGGACCTCTAGCTGCTTTTGTAAAACTAATAAGCAATAATATTGATAAGAAATGCAACAGAACAAATTCTGCCCTTACTTATACTGGTGTAAATGTAGGTGAATTACACTGACTTTGGGGACTAGGTTCTGATTTCCAGTGATATGACTGAAAGCAAAGTATGGTCCAAATTGATGTAGCCCATTGTGATTTGTGCTCTCTCTCTCTATCTGTGTATGTGATTGAGAGAGGGCACTAGTGTTTTGGTGCAGCTCTATTAAAAAGTAATTTGCATATTTCCTTTACCTATTGTAGTGCACAGTGACCTGGATTTTTTCATCCTTACTCAGCCTGAATAGTCATTTATTCTGCAAGAAGTCTTGTTTTGAAGTGAATGGGAGTTCTGCCATTGACCTCAGTAGAGCCGGAATTGCTTCCATTGACTTCATTAGTGCTACTTGCACTGTATAGTATTACTCAACATGAATACGAGGATTGGAATCTGGCCAACAGGGAATCAAATGGGAACTCTATAGTCACATGACTGTCCCTCCTGTTGGCTTAGCCCCAGTAAATAAAGGATAAATCAAGACATAGCTGATTATTTTTCCCATGCAGTAAAACACCCTCCAAAACCACACAGGGGATTTCTCTTGTTCTCCAAGAGGGCATAAGCTGAAAGCAAGTAGACTCTCTTAGTGATGTTCTGCAGGGAAATAACTCAGAGCCACTTAACTCCCCTACATAGTAATTGTGATGGGGCTTACCCCTGTCACCTGCAACAGAAGGGAAAGAACCCCAATTAGTCATGCTCTTCACCTACAGGGGTATTTAATTAATTATCTCCTGGCCAGATGAGGTGGACTTTTAATTAGACTGAGGGAGCTCAGTTGGGGAGAAGACTGCATAGGAGATAGGTCTGTCTGGTGGAGAGACGCCCGGGAATAGGGTTTAACAGACAGGAAACCTACTGCTGGCCACTTAACACCATCTCAGACTTTGGGTAACTATATCTGGGATGCTCTAGATTATAGTTATTTTAGACGCGTGCTTTAGGATGAATGAAAACAAGGATTTTGGGGTGAAAGCACTCTTGTGTGTACCAACCATTTATCAGACAGAGGAGCTGCATCCCCATTGATTTATATCCTGAAACCACCTGGAAAACAAAGATGAGTTACCATAGTTTTGAGTTCAGAAAACCCCATTGTAACAACAGATCCATGAGAAACCTTTTGTTTGGAGGGAACACTGCCCTCAGAAGTGGCTTTTCCCTACTTTGCACGTGGCCAGATAAAGAAATTGGTCATTCAGGGATGATGAAGTCAATGGTGAGGACATATGGTATAATGGTTGAGAATGGACTTCTGAGTTCTAGCCATGCTAGTGATGTGCTGTGCAGTTTTGCGACAGTCACTTAACATTTCTGTGCCTCTATTTCTCTATATGTAAACGGGGCCAGTACTGCTTCTTTTACTCACTGAGGGGGCACAAACATTGTTTAATACTTTGAGTTCCTGGGATAAAATATTATATCACCCTCCAACTTTTCAGTCACCTTAGACAACTGAATAATATCACCTCTCTAAGTAACCCCACGACAATGTATCCATTTGGTTCAGATGCAACTGGAAAAGGATTGAGCAGGAGTTTGTTTTGCGGCTATGGATTTCAAAAATCAGCAGAGCCGCTGTTATGCCACATGGCTTTTATACATGCCACTTCAGTGCTGGTGTCTGGAAGAAAGATTCACGTCTGAAAAGGTAAAAACCAATTGCTTCCTTTTTTTCTTTTTTTTAAAACGAGTCATCAAGCTATTACACACACGTGCACGCTATGGTGAAACAAGCTCTGCCCTTGGTCGTTTAATGAAATGTCACCTTAAATGAAGCAAACACTGTGAGTGATCAGAGAGCTTGGGGAATCTGGCCTGGTGAGTAAGCTTGCATTTGAAAATTATTGTTTGGGAGCATATGGAGAGGCTGGCTTACGAGCGCTGGAAAATATGCCTGGACATGCTGAGAAACATGAGTAGGCATATTTAACAGTGACAGCTCTCAAGCTATTTTGCCGGTTCCCTTCTGAGTGCTAACCTTCCTCCCTTACCTGCTCCAGTGCAAGATCAGCACAATGATTCTCCTGTTTCCTTCTCTCCAAAGGCCTGGCCCAGAGCTGGGTGGGAAATGGTTTTCTCATCCTGTGAAAATTTACTAAGATTTCTAAATAAATAAATCCCTTTACACATCAGGACAAAGAAGACACTTCCAAAAGCACAGATTTGAACCTGCATCAGCCACTTTTAAGGTGAGCACCCTGGCCAACAGTCTTCCGGCTATTTACAATTGGTGCTTTCTCGGACTTTCCTGTTGGAGCTTTTCTGCTTTGTATAAACAAACATCCCTTGGGCTAGAGAGAGACTGATACTACAGCCTGGTGGGCCCAAGTCCCTTAGGGTTGCCAACTGTCTAATCACACAAACCCAAACCTGCCCCTTGCCCTGAGGCCACGCCCCTGCCATGCCCCTTCTCTGAGACCATGCGCCACTCATTCCATACCCCCTCCCTCCGATGCTCGCTCTCCTCCACCCTCACTCACTTTCAGCGGGCTGGGACAGGGAGTTAGGTTGCGGGAGGGGGTGCAGGCTCTGGGCCGGGGCCAAGGGGTTCTGAGTGAGGGAGGAGACTCCGGGCTGAGCCTGGGGCAGGGGGTTGGGGTGTAGGAGGGGGTGCAGGGTGCAAGCTCTGGGAGGGCATTTAGGTGCAGGAGAGGGCTCACAGCTGGGGCAGGGGATGGGGTGGGGAGGCAGGGGGAGGTTCTGGGGGGGGAGTTTGGGTGCGGGCTCAGAACTGGGGCAGGGGGTGCAGGGTCCTGGTGTAACCCACATGCATCCTGGGTGTGGTGGTCTGTCCCATCTAGTGGCACCGAAACCACTTAGAGAGAGAGTTAAATGAGTTTGCTCTACAGCCTTAGCTAACAGACAGCTGGCTTTTAGCTCATGCGGTAGAGGCTCATGCACTAAGCTCCAGAGATCCCAGGTTCGATCCCGCCTGCCGACAACTGGTGTTTGTCAGCATTACACAAGCTCTGGGACATAGTTCAGGTGCAGGAGGGGGCTCCTGGCTGGGATTGGGGTGTAGGAGGGGGTGAGGGGTCCAAGCTCGGGCTGGGCAGAACTTACCCCGGTTGGTAGTGCGGTGGGGCTAAGGCAGGCTCCCTGCCTGCCCTGACCCCGCACTGCTTGTGGAAGCAGCCAGCACATCCCTGCAGGGTGGGGAGGGGACTCCATGCGCTTCCCCTGCCTGCCAGCACCGCCGTTCCCGGCCAGTGGGAACTGTGGGGGCAGTGCTAGTAGGCGGGGCAGTATGTGGAGACCCCCCAGGGGCCACAGGGACATGCTGGCTGCCTTCTGGAGTGGCATGGAGCCAGGGCAGGCAGGGAGCCTGCCTTATCCCTGCTGCGCCGCTAGACTTTAAGCCAGCTAAAATCTCACAGATTGACATCAGTAGCCTCCAAGGGAGTGTTGTTTGAGAGATGTCACCACTTCCCCTCTCCCTGCCCCATCAGCAAGGAACCAAGCACAAGAAGCCTAGCAGAGCGTGCAGGTGAATTCAAGCCTCCTATGGGGCAGCCAAGTTCAAGAAGTCCAGCAGAGCAAGAGAGCTGCACAACCTACTATGTGGCAACTCACACAGGCAGAGATAATTGTGTGGCTGGAACTTGGAAGAGTACCACTGCCTTCCCCTCCCCCAATTTAACCCCTATTTTCTGATATGGATTTGCCTCCCAGAGGACAGCCAGCTCAGTCGAAATCTGACCAAGTTTGTCAGCAATGGTGATGGGAAACCACTTAAAGTGAGACAAAGTCTGCACTGAGGCAGCCTGCATTTACCAAGCTGTAAACCACTCAGATCGGGAGTCAGCATGCCACAAACAGATGCAGCTAACAGGAGAGTCTGGAGACCAGAGTTGCAGATTCAGTGCTTGGAGGAAGCAGGTCTTCATGACTAGTGTATTTGGTCAGTCTGGTGGTTGTTTGTTCTCGGTGCATGGGTTGAATAACTGGGCCGTGAGCCCCTGAATAAGCTGCTGAGACAGGTCTGTTTATTGTTGCCTTGGTAAAGGTCACAGGGCTCTGACCCTTGAAGCTTTAATCAGCCCTGCTGTTTGAAGTCCCTGATTGTGGGAGACAGAGCTGAGCTGAGCCAAGCAGGGAAATGTGGTATTAAGAAAAAAATCACTTGCTATATGAACTACGGAACCACAAACAGAGGAAGCTACAAGGAGTGTTTTGGAGAGAGCTGGGAGGAAGTGTGAGAAGCTTTCCCACCATGTTAATCTCTATATGAGATTTCAAAATGGCCAATGATGGAAAAGTGGTGATGACCTGCAATAGGTGTGACAAGTTTCAGAATCTCTAGGTATCCAGCTGAGGCTGGAGCAGATGCTGGCTGAAGCAGAAACAAGGGCATTACGCTGAGATTACTGGCAAGGGGGGTGTTCCTGGCTAGGAAGTGATGTTGAACAGACTGGAGACACTGCTTCCCTTAAGAGCCTATATACCTGCCTTGGAATCATCTGTGTGGGACATCACCTGTGGATTGGCTGAACCCTGTGAGTAACTGATGACTCATTACACTCAAGTAGACTCAGGTTCAGAGGATGAGTTATACAGGCATGAGTTATCACACATTTTCTTTCCTGCCTGAAGCCAGAAGAGACTTCCTGTGCTCAAAATGCAAATGGGTCCCTGTGGTGGAAGAAAAGATTCTTGGATTGGAAGGGCAAATAGAGACACTGCTGAGTTCCTAGACATCCAGGTTTGGGAAACATAAGTACCCCAGAGTCAAAGAAGAAGGAACTGGCCACCAAGGAATCATGAGAGAGGAAGTTGAGGAGGCCTGGCAGTTTGTAACCACCAGAGGCAAGAGGTCACAGTGGCATTCTACATGGCTAGTGACAAATGACGATGGGCAGGTTGTGGCCACCAGAGAGAAGAGGACCACGAGAGATTCCACACAGCTGGAAGTTTCCAATACATACCAGGTCCTCAAGGTGAAAATTGAAAGATACCTCTCAGGATCCATCAGCTCCACGGGAATGGAGAGCTACACAGGACACACATGCGGATGTCACCTTGGCCTAACCGGTAAGAAAATGGAGCTAGTCTCCAAAAAGTTCTGCAACCATGCAAGGAAGATAGATGATCCTAGCTGGAGAGTCAATACTCAAAAGAACACTCTTCAAGGGACAAAAGGATAATGTGTTGTCTTCCCAGAGCCAAGACGTGAGATGTCACTGAATGTGGACGGGCTTCTGAAGTCGACAGGCAAGGATCCATTGTTGACGGTTCATACTGGCACTAATTACATTGTGTTGTGGGATATCTTGCAGATAATATATTACTTCAGAGAACTTGGAAGCATGCTGAAGAATGTCCACACAACCTTCTGAGATCCTTCCAGTCCCACAAGTGAAAGAAGACAATAGGCAGAAGATTCTAGAAGGAAACCGCTGGCTAGGTAAGCGGTGGAGGGTGTAAGGTTTGGGTTTTGTGGAACAGTGGTCCACTTTTTGTGGGGATGAGTGTGTATTGTTTGGACAGCCTCCACCTCAGTAGAAAGGGAATAGAGTGTTAAAATAAGAACAAAAACAGGATAAAAGAGGAAAGATATGAGCACTCAGCACAAAAATCAAGATGTTGTGTACAAAATTAATCAAGGAACCAAAGAACATGAAGAGAAGAAATGATTTAATTGCCTATACACCAATGCTAGGAGCCTTGGTAACAAACAAAGAGGAATTGGAATTATTCATTTACCAGCATAAAGTCAATCTAGCTGGTATTACTGAAACCTGATGGGATGATTCACATGATTGGAATGTTAAAATCAATGGCTATAACCTATTTTGGAAGGATCAACCAGGCAAAATGAGAGGGGTAGTGGCACTCTGCCAAAAATGACATTACCTGATTCTGAGTTACTGATAACTCTGATCCATAAGGATTCAAGATTATTTTCCACTGTATCCTTACAGATAAAGCAGAAGATGGGGTATTAGTTGGTGTTTCCTACAGATGACCAAATCAAACTAGGGAACAGGATGACTGGCTTCTTATGCACCTATCTATGATGTGTAGGAAGAAAAGCTGCAGTATTATTGTGGACTTCAGTTTGAGTGACATATGCTGGAGGTCTCATGCTGCTGGTACTAAAACATCCTTGGAATTTCTAAACATGATAGACGACAATTTCCTGACTCAAAAAGTGTTGCAGCCAGCATGGGCGAATTCTTTCTTAAACCTAATCTTGACAGATAAAGAGGAACTGATCACAGAATTAAAAACGAATGGTAGTTTAGGATGAAGTGGTCATGACTTGATCCCATTTGTAATGTGCAAACAGTATATGTCTTGGAAAACCGGGGAAGTTCCAAAAGACTGGCAGAAAGCTAATGTTTTGCCGATACTTAAAAAACGATAAATGGTATGGCCCAGATAATTATAGGCCTGTCAGTCTGACAGTGATCCTGGCAAAATAATGGAGTGCTACATACTTGGGTGGCTAGCCTGTGCCACTGCCCATGCAGCCATAGTTGCACTGCTGTTTTTAGTGAATTAACTTGATGTAAGATGGCATTTATACACCTACCTAATCTGTGCTGTAGATATACCTTAAACTGCATTATGTGTGAGTGTAAAATGAGCCTGTGTTCTGGCTGCGACAAACATTTCTGCTTAACACAAGAGATTAAATCATTTTTATTTCTGGTTGCCCCTCCTCTGACTTTTTGACAACTCCTTTAGGGGATTAGATGCACCCCCAACACTGTACGTGTATATTGCTGCACACGCCCAAGCCTGAATTTGTATGCCCAGTGTGTAAGTCTGCACCCATGTGCTTAGTTTTGCAGGTGGCTTTTGCATTGACAGAAGGTGCACTTGGAGATGGTGTGGCCACCCAGGTTTGATACTTTGCTCCTTGAAAGGGAAAAGACATTAAAAGCTTTCCAACAGGATGGACTCACTTAATCTTTATTACAAGTTTGACATGTTGAATTGTTCATGGAGAACAAGGAGCCTGGTTGAACATGGTGCTGCATGGCTTACAAACTAAACCTGCTCAGTGTCTTTATAGTTTAGGGCTCACAATGGCTTAGCACATTTCTCAGCCAGAGTACAGTAGCTCCTATGGCGCCATGGTGAGTATTTGTCTTTTGAGGGGCTCCTCTATTGGAACTGAAACGCCATCCAGTTTGAGATCCAAATCAGGCCACTGATGCACGTTTGCTTAACTTGGAAATGTGAAACTAGGTCTGCGGCCTGTTTGATGTCATGTCATGGGACACAGATATAGAAATAGACCTGTTGAACACTTTATAAAGTATTTATTAAAATATGAATATAGGTTTCTTAATTCAGTGTTCTCAACTTGTGTTCCACAAGCCCCGGAGGGTCCACAGACTATGTCTAAGATTTCCAAAGAGATCTGCGCCTCCATTTGAAATTGTTTGGGGGTCCGCAAATGAAAAAAAGGTTGCAAACTACTGCCTTAATGTACCATCTACACAGGCTTAAGGGACAAGAGACAGAGAGTTGGATACAAAGTGTATCTCTGATGCCTTTGAAGTTAGTGGAAGTTTTGACATTGAGTTTGGTGAGAGCAGATTTGGGCTAACATGGAGCCCTTTAGAAAATCCCACCCCTAGTCTGTACATTTGGAATTTTACATACTCTCTACTTCCAATTTTTCTAGGATCCCCTAGGTCTAGACAGAAATAAAGAAACATTTATTATCGTAGAAACTAGGGGTGGGGGAAAGGCATTAGGATATAGTACCTAGACTATTCCCCACCGGGCAGGATTGTTCCATACAGTAATTCTTCTGTTCCTATTAATTATTATTTCTATTGCAGTAGTGCCTAGGAATTCCAAGATGGGATTAAAGGCTTATTTTATGAGGAACTGTACAGGGCCTACCACAGGGAGCTCACTGTCTAGGATTTAGGCAATATGCAACAGAAACAAATGAGGGGATTGGAATCGGAGGACATGGTAACAGACACAGGTGTGTTTGCATAAGTTAGTACACACAGGTGGTGATTAACTTAACCAAGGGCTGACAGTCAGACTTATAGTCATCCAGGCACAAGGAGGTTTTATAGGCGGATTTCAAAGATAAGGTGGTGGGTTAGCAAATTTTGACAGGGACTGCTTCCCAAGAGTAGAGGGAGGGGGAGATAGGAGACAGCATTAAAGCATTCTAGCACAGTAAAGAAATGTTCCAGTCTAATTTAAAACACCCCTAGCTATGTGGTTGCCTCCATTTACTTGGGAGATTATTCTACAAGCTAATAAAACTCACTAACTTTTCCTGATGTTCAGCCGGAATGTTCCTTTTCTTAATTTCACCTCCCCATAGCAACAAAACTTTGATATCACAGGAAAAGCCTCAAAACCCAAGATGCTTCTAATTGTAATAATAATTATTACTATTCTTCGCACACCCAGCCAGACTGCCATTTTCAGAGAGCACTAACAGCCTCTTACCTGGCAATGGGAAACAAAGGAAGAAAAGTTTGAGTCATACAAGCTAGGCGGAGTGGGTGGAACTTAGCTGGCTGTGCTGACCTTTTTCATTACTCAGGCAACACTATTGATTAGGTAATCACAGGCTGCTAATAGAGGAAACAGTCACTTGTAATGGTAAAATGAAGCTGGGGGGGGAAGAGGTCTGTTATTAAAAGACTCGGGAGTCTGATTCCTTTCTTTTCTTCATTTGTTTTGTTGATGGAAGATTTTTTCAGCATGTAAGGCAACATAGTACACATGAAACAAAAATAATGTGCAATGATATTAAAGGTACATGAGATCTTTCATATGAAGTTCAAGCTTCTTGTCATAGCTCTGCAGGTCTTTGCCCCCACTCCCATCAGAGCTCCCATTCCCTCTTTCTCCTATTCTTGCTATTTACTTGCTTCCAAGACTTTCTAACTCCCTTTAAATGTCCATCTCCTACTCTCGTATTCAGACCTTCCTCTGTGTTGCCTCTTGTGCTTAAAATGCCTTCCCCTTTGAGCAGAAAATGAACACCCTCTCCTCATTTGACTCCTCTTCTTCCACTAAATCTCTTAATTTACCAATGTCAACTTTTTTTCCATTTACTTCAATAGATCAGGCACCACACCACTATTGTGATCTGACTCAAAGCCTATTGAAATCAATGGAAAGTCTCCCATTGGCTTCAGTGGGTATTGAAATGGGCCCTGACAGCAAATTTTCACTGCCTTTAGGGCCCAGTTTAAACAAAGCACTTGAGCATATTATCTTTAAGCACATGCTTAACTTAGCTTGACTTGAATAGGGCTGCTCTCACGATTAAAGTTAAGCATGTGCTTAAGTGCGTTTTTGAACGGAGAGCCTTCGAGCTGATATAATTTGGTCCCGTTCAGCACACTTGGTGTCCCAGTTGTATTGCTTGGATAATTTGTGGCTTGACACTGCTCTCCCTGAAGAGTAAATGATGCGAGGTGGCAAGGCACACCATTGTGAGGGTGCACTTTTAATTTCATGCAGATAAGGATGAAGATGGTGTTAGTCCTGGAACTGACTTTAACTGATGCAGGATATGGGCCTCAGGCTAAGTTAATTGAGGCAAAGATCTTGGGGTAAAATTTCAACAGTGCCTAAATCCCATATTTTAAAAAAATGGCTTAGTTCCTTAAATCTCACAGCAAGTCAATGGGACTTTGGCTCATAAATCACTTAGGCCCACATCCTCAAAGGTATCTAGGCTTTTTGGAAGGTTTTATCCCTTGTCTTTTCCTGAGTATTGCAGAGCACCAAGCAGCAATCATAATAATGTTATTAGAAGCAGTAAAACATTCTGGTATACAACATGATGGTAGAAGTACAGTTACTATGTGGCCAAATCCTGACCTCAGATACAGGTATGCAACAAGACGATAACAGGAGAAGTAAGCATGCATCAATGGGAACATGTGGCCTAGAGTATTTAAAAAGTAAGCTTTGAAGAAAGGGCACAACAATGAATACATTGTCAGAGAGATCCTCAGGTGACAGTCATTGAACTGGCTTCTTATTTGTTCTTGTCTGGTAGATGAGCGTAGGGATAGTTCATGGGCCCTCGTACATGGAAACACTGAACATCTTCCAGAAAACTGAATGCCCAGAAAGATGTTTCTCTCTTTCTCCTAAAGGACTAAAATGAATGAAATCTGTGAGGACCAAAGTAGCCTAGAAAGCTGTCCCCTGAAATAAGAGACACCAAAATCCCTGGTGTTTCTCCGACTGATGTTTCCTGGTTTATATCTGTTTCCTTAAGGCCTCCCTAAGGCTTAGTCCGAGGGAGCAGTTACCTGCAAGTTCACCAGTGAGATGAGAAAGCTGAGAGTGTCCAGTAAGGATTGGGGATCAGTTCCACTTGCTGTGGTAGACTATGCTTCTCTCTTACAGCTCAGCTTGGCATTTGAAGAGACACAAAGGGAGCAGGGCCCAATGACCAACATTCTCACTATGTATGAAACCAGAGAGATATGAAAGCCCGCACAGAGATAGTGATGTGCTCCAGTAACGGACTAAGACCCCTTTAGGCTTGGTTCCCAAACAGTCTCTGTTTCAAGCGGAGTTTGCTCTTTGAGTTCTCGCTGTTGCGCCCCAATGACTGCTCCGGCTAGCAGGCCTGTCTCTGCAACATGGCAAGCAAAGCTCTCTCAAGGCAGAGTTTTTCCTCCTTCCTCGCCAGTTAGCCCTGAACTGAGCTGGGCTCTCTCTGTTTATTCCCCCTCCAGGCTTGGCCTTGGTGGCAGGGATAGCAGAGTGGGGTGCTAGCTACGCCCAAAGGCTCTCCTTAACCCCCTTCTCTGCTGTTGTGGGGCCCTCACTATCCTTCATATTATTTCTAACCAGATATTTATTGCATAAGTGTTCTGGGGTGGATTTGGTACGTAGATGTTCACTATCTTTGTTCTAACCTCTTCCATAGCTAAATTCAGTTTGAAGGGAAAAAAGGAAGCTATATCTCCTTGCAATTCTGGCTGGTTATCACAATGCCCCATTAGATGCTGAACCTTAGCATGCAAAAAGTAATGATGCATATCAGATATGATAATAGTGGAAACAGACCCTCCCAGAGCAGCTCAGAGTGGACTTGCACGGGATTGAACTTGGCCCTATCAAATTATTGAAGCCCTGCTGTAGATTTCAAATTTTCAGCAGTCTTATGAACTGCGGTACGTTCTTCAGCAATATGTCATCATTAACAATATGTCTGCTTTCTTTTTTAAGCAATATGCCATCATTAATTCTGAGCCGCTATATTCCTCAAGACAGTCAGCTCAAATCCGAGCTTAATGAGGTTGAGAAACATAAAGTTAGATAACTGCATATGGGGGAAATGAAAATGCAAAAAAATGTAGTTTCTCTCGGGTGTTTAGTGGTGATGGAGGAACTGGCTCTGAAAAAAAAATTGGCCCCTCCCCCTCTCTTTCCATCCATTTATAGAACTAAACCTGAACAGAGACATCTTTTTTTTTTAAATTCCCTTTTCAATGAAGCAGATACACTGTGTCATCCAGATGACTTGGGTTCTCAACCTTCAAAGAAGGCATTGCATGATGGATGGATAGATTAAATAGTCATGTGTCATAGCCTGTGGGTTCCACAACTGCAAGCAGGAAGAAAGTGGTGGTATTTCAAGAGATTCCAATCAATTAACATTTCTATCTATGGAAAACAGTAATTGAGGCTGGCATATCTGCAAACAAAAATCTACAGGTGTTTAGGTGGTCTAATAATAGTTTACGCTCTTCAGAGCAGGAACCAGGCATTTCTGTGTGTTTGCAGCACATCACCTAGTGTATTTGAGCCCTAATGTAAAATGAATAGTAATAATACTAATAAATAATGGCTGTGCATATATACCAAAGGCAAGTCCAACTCCAGTCAAAGAAAGAAAAACTGTATCAATGAAATATAATGGGTCAAATTCACAATGGCATTAAACTGCACTGAAATAATTGGAATCTCAAAACTCAATCTGTTGAGTTTAACAAAAGACAATGTTAAGGGGAGATTTAATCATAGTCTATAAGTACCTGCTTGGGGAACAAATAAATGATAATAAAAGCCTCTTCAGTGTAGCAGACAAAGATATAACATGATCCAAAGCTTGGAAGTTGAAGCTTCACAAATTCAGACTAGAAATAAGGTGCAAATTAACAGTGACAGTAATTAACCATTGGAACAATTTACCAAGGGTTGTGGTGGATTCTCCATCACTGGCCATTTTTAAATCAAATTGGATTGTTTTTGGAGATATGCTGTAGTTCAAACAGGAATTAATTCAGGAAAGTTCTGTGGCCTTTGTTATAAAGGAGGTCAGACAACAAGGTGGGGAGGGAGGAGTATCAGATACGCATCCAAACTCTTAGGGGCTTATCGGAGACAAATGTAATGCTAGGCTTTCAGGTTCACCACTCACTAGCGCTTTAGTAATGGTGCACAAAGAGGATGCTAACTGGATGTGAATGACACATGTATCTTTGTACAACTTGGTGTGTCTTCTTCCCATGTCCCCTGTGGCCTAGTATGGGTTGAGATTTTTTTCTCTCTTGCTCCTCCATGGATTAGGAGGAAAACAATGTTTTTCTCTTGCTCTCCACAGCAAACCAGTGAGGGTAATGCTGTCCCAGACCAGGAATCTTGACTCTTCTTCCAGCCATGGATGGGAGGAACAGGAGTGCCTGGACAGTGGTGGAACAATGGAATGTCCTAGCCCCAACAAGTGCAACTATGAATAGTGGGTTGAACGGAACAATATGTACTTGTTCATCCAAATTTCAGTTGAGGGCAGTCACCAAAATTGAAATGAACATATATGTGATTCCCTGACACCCTCCCAACTCAAAGCCACCTGTGGTAATCAGTGCTGTTCAAATCTCGGTCCAAGGCATTCACCTGCTGATAGTTCATCTTTAATAAATAACTGGACAAAAATACTGCAGTCCAGGGAGGTACCTGTAATTACAAATGTATTCAAAAAGCGAGGTATGCATACAAAGTTTGGATTAGTTTTGGGGAATTTTAAGCTGAGAAAGCTTTATATTATCTATCTGGTATAAAAACGTAATGATGTTTGCTTCTAAGGTTGTAAATTTGACTTGCAGAAGGAGTGCATACAGATGCAAAAAAGGGTAGGCAAAGTAGAGGACAATGTTTTCTTACATGTCACCCAGAGCACCTGCAGAAAGTGACCTAGCCTGGTTTGGATTTTGCCTATATAAAAAATGCAAACCAGGCTCAGCATAGAGTGTGCTAGAACTGAAGAATGAGGATTATCCAGCACAGAGGAAGGGACACTCACTGAGCTCTCATTATAAATTAAATTGTCTATACAAAAAGAGAGAAAGTACTCCACCCCCTTTCAAGAAGCCAAAAATATGCCAGCCTTGCTTCAAACAGTGATACCCCATGGGCATTGTTTCATTAGCAAAGAGTGAAGCTAATGCAGGTTAAGTTGAATAAGTACAACTTCATTAAATCCCATGCACTGCACTGTCCATGTAGTTGTGTAGCTTCCAGCATAACTTGCCACATTCCCTGTTTTTCTTGGTGTCCCATCAATAACAGCCCTTCCAGAGGGGTTGGCCCTCTGACTCCAGTTCCACTGTTCATGATACATTTTCTCTGTTATACGAACATTTAAATATAAACACAAATAATTGATGCCCAGACACCCACTCCATGTGCCTTTGGCTACAGGTTGATATCATATAGCAGAGTTAGTGTCTTGTCTTTACCACACTCTCAGCTGGTTACATAGTCTTTCAAATAGTTTGGTCTCCTCAACAGGCAACCACCCTGGGAGTGACCTATCTCTGTCTCCCTGTCACCTTTCCCTGAGTCCAGCAAACTGTCTCAGGGGAGTCTACTCCCTCCCTGTGGGGTTGGTCCCCAGGTGGTTCTCTGTCTGCCTGTTCTGTGATGATCTCTCTGTTCCCTAAGAAGGGTCTGTTATGATTACCACCCACCACCACAAACTCCAGTCAGTACCATCCGTCAGGGCCGCCCAGAGGTGGGGGCAAGTGGGGCAATTTGCCTCAGGCTCCGAGCCCCACAGGGGCCCCGCGAGCCCTGGCCGAGAATCCCTTCCCTGGCTAGAGGTGCCTTTTTAATTTTTACTCACCCAGCGGCGGTCCTGGGCTTTGGCGGTGGCAGCAGCGGGCCCCTCACTCCCTTTGGGTCTTCGGCGGCACTTTGGTGGCGGGCCCTTCAGTGCTGCCGAAGACTCGGAGCGAGTGAAGGACCCACCACCGCAGAAGACTCGGAGCACCACTCGGTGAGTATAAGTCCGCTCCCCCGCCACTCGGTGAGTATGTCCGCTCCCCCGCTTTGCCCCAGGCCCCCTGAATCCTCTGGCCGGCCTGCCATCTGTTACTTTTTGGGATAGTAACTAGGAGGGCACATTTTGCTACGGGCTGCATTATGCTTTGTATATTGCATATTTGTATATTATTAGATTGTTCCTGCTCTTTGTAACAAGTATATCTGAGTCCAATTCACCTCAGGAAATCACATTTCAGCTAGATAGCTGGGCCTCCTGCAATCACAGAGTGTTTCTGTTTTAACATTGGGCCATGCACAGAGGTTGGCATTGTCCTTGTTGCTTTCCTGTCCTGATAGCCTAAATATGATATGCTCTTGAACTCAAGGAGAGAGTCATGATGTCATCACTGCTATCAGATGGGCCATCCCCCTCCTGTATAAATCTGACTGAATCTTTCTGAGACCTTCTGCTCTTGCACACACTGCTATAGTTGTTTAACTTCCCACTTCCTTTGCAATGCTGTCCTAGTGTGGGGCGCATCTCTTTACCTGCTCATGCTGCCTCCTACAGTAAATGCATCTCTCTATGGGTGCAGACTGCTGGCCACCTGCTCACTTTTGCTATGTCTCACTGCATGTACTTCAGACAGGTCTTGTGGCTTCTGGAGATTTCCAACTTTCTCTTGACACCCTTGTCTAAGCGTCCGTTTAACATGAGATTGCCCTCCCAGAGCTGCCATTCCTGCAGGTGGTGATCCCAAGTGCCACAGACTGTCCTGTCCCAAATTAGAGAGTCTGTCAAATCAACAAAATTGCATATAGCAGCCCATGTGCATAAGGCAGTAACATAGGGGTCTATCGCTCTTCCTCTATGGATTGGTCTCTAGTGAAAACCCTGTGTCAATCCAGGTTCATTCTGTTTGGCAGAATAACGGGTCCCCAGGGCTCCTAGGACTGGTATGTAGCTTGAGGCAGATGAGGTTCAGAGCGGTGCAGATCTTTCTGCCTTGTTCTCTAATAAGGTAAAAAATAGTAGTTTATCTTTTCTGCTGTTGTTGTCCTCCTGCATGGCCAGGTTCTGGCTTCAGATTCGGGTCTCCTCTGGATCTGGCCTCTGACTCCACTTCTGACTCTGAGCTCTGATTCCTGACATCTAATTCCAACTCTGACTTTTGGCTTTGGCATGTGGTCTCTGACTCCAGCTCTGACCCTGAGCTCCTATTCCTGGCTAGTGCCTACAGCTCCAACCACTAAGCCTGACTCCTGCTCCAGCCACTAGGCATGAACACCTAAGTCCAGGTCTCTGGCATACACTCCCATCTCCCTACTCTCCTTTTCTCAAATGCTGTTCTTCTCTTTACCCAGTACAGCTTAATTCCTCTTCCTTCCCCTGCCACGCCCCATCCTCCTCCTCCTCTGCATAGGATCTGCTGAAATCCTCTTTGCTGAACTGCCCCCGTCTCAATCTCTGTCTTTTTTTAAAGCTTGATGTTGCTAATATTTTGACATCTACATGATTTTCTGCTTCATAAACCCTTATCTTGCTCCAATCCTTTTCAACCCCATGTGCTGTCCTCCAGGGTTTCTTCTGTGATAATCCCCTCTGATCTCCTCTTTCATTTTACAGCACATTGGTTTTGGTGGTGAGAGGGTTCATGCTGTTGTGTTTGAGGGTTTCTTTTAATATCTTGTGATCATCTTGTACAAGGCCTGCCTGAGAAGTTGTGTGTCACTGGTAGCCAGAAGAGCTAACTCCTACTGCCACCTACTAAGCCATGGCTTCCCCTTGCCTCCTAGCAGTGCTGTGAACTGCGTGGGGGCTGAAAATCATGCAAAACTAGCCTCTCTTGTGCTTCGCTCGCATCTTCCTTCCTGCAGCAACAAGAGGAAAGTTACTCTCTTTAGCTTTCCCTCTGGAACAAGGAAGCCAAAGCAAGGATAGAAGGAATTTGGTTTAATTGCCAGTTTTGTTGATTTTCTTTAGCCAAAAACCCTGCTGCTGCGGGCGTGCAAGCTTTTGTATGTGTTTATTACCACAGGATTTTACTGCTTGTCTCTGTCTGGAACTACAACGTGCTCTTCTGTCTGGAACTTTCGATAGTTTTGGGAGCCATCTTGCAGTCTGTAAGCAGGGCTTGGGTGGCCTAGGGGTTAGATCGCCTAGTTCTCAGCCCCAAGCTGGCTGAATGGACTTAGCCTTTAAGGCTGTGGGGGGAGATGCATGGGGACCTGGGCCCTCCTTCTCCACAGGTCCTAGCCCAGTTGTTAGTCTATTCAGTTTGGAGTGTACCCCTTCTAGTCTCATCTAGTGGGTGGCTTGCTTCCTGCAGCATTCCCTCTTGGGTCTGGACGGCACCTTGCTGTGGT
Source organism: Mauremys reevesii (assembly GCF_016161935.1). Classification (NCBI taxonomy): domain Eukaryota; kingdom Metazoa; phylum Chordata; order Testudines; family Geoemydidae; genus Mauremys; species Mauremys reevesii. The sequence continues at coordinate 274,901,548 of NC_052624.1, forward strand.
CCCAGGCTCCTTCAGGAGGGGCAGCTGCAAGCTGGTGGGATGAGAACCACAATGTCTCTGTGTATCACTCAGTCAGTTACCTCCAGTGCTGGGGGTTCCTTCGCCATCTCCCTTGGTTGAGGAGCCAGTGCCTGCTTCCAGGTGGCTACCCTGGCTGGCAGGTCGGTGCTCTGTCCCTTCAGGCAGGGAGACAGCTAGCTCCTGCCTCATCACCAGTCAGTCCTGAACTGAGCCAGGCTCCCTTCTTTTCTTCCCCCTCCTGGCCAGGCATTGGGTGCAGGTTTAACAAGGCGGGGCTAGCTGGGGACAAAGGCTCTCCTTAACCCCTTGTGTGCTACTGGGTGGTTCCCCTGCTTCACCACACAGCCTTATACCTCTAAATATAATGCCTTCTCTTCACCCCCAGATCCTGGGGTGAGAACACATCTTCATCCACACACACCCTTCAGATCTTCACTGGCTTTCTCTGTTTTACAAAATCTCTCTCACTCTCAGATATCATCCACTGATGTGTTCCTTCCACTCTATATCATCATCTCGCCCTGTTTGTCATCCTTGTCCCCTGTGCTCCTTGACCATCTGACTTCTCTATGTGTCCCCGCTCTATATTTTCAGAGCTGCAAATGGTAGATCCTTTCTCTACCATCTAGGACACTTTGCTTTAATTAATTCCCATTGTCCTCAAATGCCATCTCAAGAGCTGTCTATTCTTCTACCTGGCATATAATTTCTATATTACAGCTGCCTCTTTCAAAACAATCAGACCTGTGCATCTCACTCTCCCCGTGCTCAAACCCATATTATTAGTATGTATTATTATTTGAGCCCCAGTCATGGGCAGGAACCTCATTGTGGTAGGTGCTGTACAGACACAGAATAAAAAGACAATTCAAGGTCCAAAGAGCTTACAGTCTAAATATAAGACATGAGGCAACAGATGGATACAGACAGATGGGAGAGGGAGTACAAGGAAACAATGCAGGTCAACATGATCAAAACTGGTCACAGCATAGCAATAGACCACACACAAGCTTTTTTGTAGGCATCACAACAAAGGAGAGTTTTGAGGAGGATAATGAGTTGGTTTTGTGGATGTTTATGTGAAGCTCCTCCCATGCATGACAGGCAGCATGGGAGAATGCAAGAACATGCTTGCTTGAAAATTTAACAAGTGGGTGATGGAAGTTGGTATTATGAGCCAATCAGAGTTGGGCATTGACCACTCAACAGCTGAGATTTATGGTAGAGCAGGGATAGGGCACAGAGGGCCTTGAAAGTGAACTTGACCTCATAACTTGACCTTTATATTCCCCCACAAAGTGATCTAGGTTTCCTGTTGGAGAAGAAATTAGTATTGGGGAGTCTGGGTACTTTCTTAGTTTACCTTGTTTTATTTCACTATGTACCCAATCCTGGAACAGAGGTGTTCACAAACAGCACATATTCAATATCCAGTGTCTGGTTTCCAAGGAGCCTCAAGATTTGACTTTAGTCAGAGAGATTAAGGCAGAAACAAACTCTCTTGCTGCTTAATACAGGTTGCCCAAAATGAAGCCATATCACAAAACTAAACAACAGGCATTTTTTGGAGGAACATAAGAATGGCCATACTGGGCAAAGATCCATTTAGTCCAATATCCTGTCTTCCGACAGGCCAATGCCAGGTGCCCTAGAGGGAATGAACAGAACAGATAATCATAAAGTGATCCATCCCCTGCTGCTCATTCCTAGCTTCTGGCAAACAGAGGCTAGGGACAACATATCTGCCCATCCTCACTAATAGCCACCTATCTTCCATGAATTGATCTAGTTTTTTTTTTTAACCCTGTTAAAGTCTTGGCCTTCACAACATCCTATGGCAAGGAGTTCCACAGGTTGACTGGGCATTGCGTGAAGTAATACTTTCTTTTGTTTGTTTTAAACTGTACACTGTTCACTGAAAACTATACTGTTCATACACTTTAAAAAACTGTAAAACTGTATAACAGCACAATCTGGTAACTCCTTCCATAACAGTACCATGAGCCCGGTGACGTTATCTTCCTTTTCCTCTCACAGGGGCTGTGTAAGCAGGAGCAGTGGAAGCTCCCTAAAAGTGGGGGGCCACCCGTGCCTGAACCGTGTTCCCACCCCCCACACCACCCCTTTCCCCTGAGGCCCTGCCCTTGCACCACCTCTTCCCCGCCCCCCCAAGACCTCGCCCGCTGCTCACTCCACTCCTCCGCTCCCCTCTTCTCCCTTCCCCTCCCGCGGCTCTCCCGTACGGCCTGTAAAAAGTGGGAGGGCATAAAAAGTGATGGTTGACCCCTGCGTTCCGGCGCTCCTGCGTACAAGTATTTATGTAGCTTCCTTGAGCATTGTTTTCCTGAGCACATCTCAAGCACTGGGATCTGGATTTAGATCTCCCAGGCAGTATATTCTGCGCTTTGAAATCAAGATAATTTTGGGGTGTTTGTGATGCAACTGGAGCGTCACCATCAAAAGTGAGGCAGCCCATGATAAAACGTAGTCCTTAATGCTTTGCACATTGAAGCCAAAATCTCTAAAAGTGAAAGGACTGTCACGCTGATGCCTTCTTTGGGCCTGATCAGCAATTTTTAGATCTGAACGTCTCTCTTGTGTTTTGTCTTCAGGATTCATGATTCTACACATTTTATTTGTTGTTTTCACAATGGCTTTACCGTTTCCCATTAAAGAGAATGACTTTTCCTCCACGCCACTTAGAAAGAGTCTGGCATAAACATACTAGAATGAAAACTGAGAGAAAAAAATGTAAGGTTTAGTTAACATGCAGGAGGACAACAAAACAGAAACAGCTTTGTTTACAAAAGCATTTTTAGCATGATTACAAAGCAGGGATGTCAGTGTCAAAAAGAGTGATCACAAATCTGATTCTTGCTTCTTTTTTCCCCTGCAGAAATCTAGTTACAGATTTTTTCTTTATTGTTTGGGTTGTTCAAATTAAGGTAAGTCATCCATAAAGTCTCATGTATAATTCATGCAAAGGTTCAGGGTGGTGTGTATTTGCCCTACTACAGTAAAAAAAAAATCACATTATTATAATTTGACTTTCGATATAGAGTGTTTATTTATTTACAATTTTAATTAGACTCATAATTACATTTCATGATCATTAAAGTCAATATCAGCAGCAGAGCTGGACAAAAACAATTAGATTGGGATTTCTTTTTTTTTAGTTCAAAAGTTTGTTTTTTCCTTTTTTAATAAGATAAAAGGACTAGTGGGGGGAGGGAGGGAAGATACATTCATCTAATAAAGACATAATAAATTAAAATTAATCAAGCGATAAAAGATACATCGCCAGATATTAATGAGAATTTATGGCAATATATGGTATGTTTATGATCTCACTTACACTGGGGCAAATCAATAGTAGCTTGATGGAGTCAACGTAGTTACAGCAGTGTAAATCTTGTGTAAGCCAGAACAGTATCAAACCTGGAGATTTCATAAATGGGAATGCAAGCTTTGACTCATCAGCCGGTTCCTATTCCATGAAGCCCTGAAGCACATGCTTAATTTAAAGTCCTGGCTTAAGTGCATTGCAGAAGTGAGGCATAAGTACTTAAACTCTTTCAACTGTGAAATTCAAATTGTTTTGTGTGTGTGTGTGTGTGTGTGTGTGTGTGTGTGTGTGTGTGTGTGTGTGTGTGTGTGTGTGTGTGTGTGTGTGTACATGAGCTATTTTCAAGAAGAAAAGCCCTGAATACAATTCATGGACCATATTGTTTGCTTTCTGTGACTCGCAGTTATGATATGATCACACATCCCAAAAGCTGAATGCATACTAGTACAAAAAATTAGATTATCCCAAAATTTGCACCCGACACTCTTTATCCATTATTTACTCTTTGTTATTCTCCTGTTTCATAACCATCATTTACTCAATCAGGAAACAGTACCATACTATGTACCTTTGGCAACCAGACATGCAACACAAATAGTGAATAGCTGAAGCCAGCAGCCCACAGGATTAATATTATTTATTCAGACTATTGGTTGAATTTTTATGAACAATGAATGCACAGGAAGAAAGGGAGACAGGTTTATAAATGATTTGCTGAATGAAAAGGGGGCTAAGATTATATCAGATATTATTAATGAATAGTTCTACCAGCCCTAATCATTCTACACGTTTTGCAGAGGTTGGCACAAAAAGGTTAAGCTGAGCTGAAGATCATTATTATTATTATTAATAATAATAATAATAATAATAATAATTTGGTAGCCCCATCAGAATTGGAATCCTGTGTGCGAGGTTCTATACAAAAACAGCTAATAAAGATTTCCTTTCATTTTGTTAAAGGGCCCCTCGCTGCTTACTTAAGTAGTGAATTCTGGCCATGGTAGAAGGTCTCCATGGAGACATTGGTGGGAGAGGCTTTGGCTTTCTCGTGTAACGGCATCTTCCACTGTTTTTTCCACACATAATCTCCACTCCCTAGCCACTTGTGTAGTGTGGATTCTGGAGGGTGACACGTTTTTGTTTTACCCAACGCACTGTAGGTATTTTTTTTTGCTTCTGATTTCCACTGTGCTGATTTACCTGTGAGGGCCCCCTTTACTAAGGGGCCTCTGAACTTTACTGGGAGTGTTCCTGTTGGGAAAATCCTGCTGGGAAATCTTACCTTGAAGACTACAACTCCCATGATGTCTTAGGGAAGGGAGAGTCTTCCTCTCCCAGGGAATGCAGAAGGCACATGTGGTGGGCTCCATTTTGTGGAGAACTGAGCTTCCTTGTGTGGAGATCTGTCCATATCAGGAACTGCCGCTAACAACTGCTAGGAAGCCAGAAGCTGCTGCTGGGAGCCGGTTGGGGCATTGATCGAGCAGGGAGCCTCGTAGGTGGTTGGTGGCTTCACTGGAGCCAGGGCATTGACTGTTGCTGTTTCTAGAGCTGACTGAACTGGACTTGTAGCAAAGGCAGTGTGAGTAACCACCACCCTTGTTTGAGAAAGTACTTGTAAGGGAAGGGGGACAGCAAAGAGACTTTAAGAGGTTGTCTGAGTCTGAGAAGAGGAAGTGTAGCCTTCTCATCAAATCAGAACCCAGGCTTGCTGACATTTGGTTAAGGCAACTTCCATCTTCAGAGGGGTTGTGCAGCTTGGTGCCTTGGTTGGACTGATTCACTGGATCAACAGCGTTCTGTCTCCAGCTTCAAGATCTCCAATCACACCCATGCAAGCCAGTGTTTAGAACTCTGGAATCCAGCAGAGTGCACACTGTAGGGTGGGGTACATGGTGGCAGTGTAAATGCAAGTTAAATACATTTCATTTACTACTGTAAACTGTATTTGTTAATTGATTTGTTGAACTGTCCGCTGCTGATTTAAATTAGTGGTGACTTTTCATCTCAGTCTGTTATAACATGTTTTCTTAAATTGTTAAGTAAAGATGTGTTCACTCTGATCTAAGTGGATATTAGGTGTATGTTGTTTGTAATTAGTATTTAGGAGTTAGACCCATTGCACAGATTAGCTCAGATTTATTCCTGGAGGCTCCCATGGCTCACCATTGAGTGTGTACAGGGCTCAGTCAGGTAGAAGGACACCAATTTTTAATTTCCAAGTAAAAGGACTGCAGCAAAGTGGTGTATAGAGGATTCCCATCTATCCAACGTCACCAGTGGAATACTCAGGATCTCCTTTCATGTCAATAACATCAGATGTTAATAGGCAGCAGGTTTAAAACAAATAAAAGGAAGTTCTTCTTCACGCAGCGCACAGTCAACTTATGGAACTCCTTACCTGAGGAGGTTGTGAAGGCTAGGACTATAACAGCATTTAAAAGGGAACTGGATAAATTCATGGTGGTCAAGTCCATTAATGGCTATTAGCTAGGATGGGTAAGGAATGGTGTCCCTAGCCTCTGTTTGTCAGAGGGTGGATATGGATGGCAGGCAAGAGATCACTGGATCATTACCTCTTAGGTTCACTCCCTCTGGGGCACCTGGCATTGGCCACTGTCGGTAGACAGGATACTGGGCTAGATGGACCTTTGGTCTGACCCGGTACGGCCGTTCTTATGTTCTAGGTGCACAGGCACACAGGTTCTAGGTGCACAGGCACACAGGTGAATGTTGTCTACTCCCAAGTAACCCAGGGAAGAAAGCGGAGGTGTTACACCTGGAAGAGCATGCTATACCATGCTCAATGTAAATGTGAATGGAGACTGTAGTGTTAAATATACCATTAGACTGAAAGGGAACCCACTGGAGTCACATTGGAGTTGAACTGGTATGACAGAGTGGTGAATCAGGCTCCCAGTGTCCAGTCTAATATTAGTTGACGTGCCCTCTTTTACACACTAGTGTAATCTCTAACATAGGAAATACATTTTTCATTACATGTCCTTTCCCTTTCAACTCTGCTTTCAGTCTTTCCTTTCTCGTAGGTGGATTCATTATTGGTGGTACATCTCACACTGACTGTTTTGCAGGTAGAGCTGGATGAAAAGGGGAATTTCAATCCCCTGGGAAATTCCAAAATGTCACCATTTGTTTTCAGCCCAAATTGGAAAGTGAATTTTTTTTTATTGTTCTATGAAATGGAGAGTCCAGGAAAATTTGATTTAGAAATGACGAAACATTTAGTTTGGTTATTTTCTCTCAAAATAAAATACTGGCATGGCCGAAATCAAAATGTTTCATTGTGGTTAGTGGAGCTGACCAGAAGCTCCATTTCAAGTCAGTTAAATGTTAAACTAGGTTTTCCTATAGTTGGGGCGTTGCCTCACAGAAGATATATTTCGGGAACCTGATGCCCACACTCTCCCCCTGACTTGACTACATCCCCCAGTATATTCAGACTCATGTGAGGCCAATACTGCACCATGCATCTTGGTCAGATGGGACGCCATATTGCATTTTAGGAGATGTAGTTTTCCAGGGAGTCTGGCCCATAGGAGAAAATGAGGATCCAAACTACAATTCCCATAAGGCAATGAATTGATAGGGAAATATAGTTTAATGTTCTGTTGAACTGATTCAAAAGAAAAATAAATTCAGGTCAGTTCAACAAAACAATGTATTCCAATTTGTCTCAAACTGACCCAAAACAAAATGTTTCATTTAGAGTTTCCTGATGAAAATATTTTTTTCAGCAAAATCAAAAAGTTGCATTTCACAGAAACTGTATTTCCACTGAAAAAATCATTTCCACACAAGATTCCCAGTCAACTCTACTTCCAGTCTATTTATTCACTACATAGAGTTTGCAAAACTGGGCCATATAGTAAAATAAAAAGCATTCATCTGCCCCTGTAGAGTCTATATCCATTTTCCATCCTCATTCTGCAGTGGTTGGAAATCCTCCTCACCATAGACCTGGAACTATCATGCTGTGCACATAGCTTACCTATGTAACCAAACAATCTTAGTAACATTACCTTTGACCTCCCTCCTTTCCCATTCCCTCCAACTGTTTGTTACTCACCTTGTGTCTTGTCCTAGATTGTAAGCTTTTGGGGCTGGTATCATGTCTTCTTTTTGACTCAATGGAGCTGCCCGAGCATAAAGCTGGTGCACTGGAATGGTGATTCAAGCACTTGAAGAGGATGAGTGTTGCTAAACAATTTACACTGATATATCTCCTTCTACCTAGTTAACTTTGTTTTAAGGCTGGAGCCTGAACAATTTTTCTATTCATTTGCACGCTACTAATATACCGATTCACGCATCATAGAATTCAAATTATCTTCATTCACATTTGGAGCCGAAATGTAGTTTTATGTGCAAATGTATCTGTACTTAACGCAGCTCAGTCATCATCTCTATCAATGTATTTCCGCCAGGTAAGCCCTAACAATTTAAAGATGATGTGTTCATTTCTTGTCATTTTAGAGGACTCATTCCTGTTTCCATTGAGTCTCAATGTAGGGAGCAAGATCAGACCCCGTATTAGAAATTTTAGTTACAATGTAAGCATCTAGGGGTCTGAGCCAAGTCCCACAGAAAGCAATGGGAGTCTCTCCATTAACTTAAATGGGTTTTTGGATCAGGCCCCTAGAGATCAGGCCTGAACAGCCGCAGATTAGAGTTGAGGGTGCCAAGCTATCAGGCATTCAGATACTACAATGCTGAATAATACCTGAACAAAACAGAATAGCACCATGCAGGAGGAACACAGCACCATACAAGCGCAAGCCCTTATTTAACCTGCACAGGGTAAATGGACTATTCCATAAACATCCTTCCCTGGTTCTTATCACCAATGGTGAATGTCTAAGGAGCTGGAAAAATCTGTGTAGGGTCATGACTTCCATGCACTTTAATTAAAATCATGCTGCATTGGGATAGTGAGAATGAGGTTCTTTGTGTTTATTTCAAGCACCAAATAATTTAGGGTCACTGAAGCTTTGTCTATACTGGCGTCATTCCTCAAGTTTTCCATACCTCATACTCTTCTAACATGAGTCATGATTGTTTTGTCACAAACCAGTTTGCACTCTTTTAATGCTTCAGAACCCAAGTGGCTATCAGCTGAGCTGAATTCTATTTTGCTTCCTGCTTCATCAACAAAAAATGTCACATAAGATCCAGCTGAAGCACCTTTCCCACTGGTGGCTGAAAGAAACAGCTTGTCTGGGGGATGGTGGTTTGCATCTGCAGCAGCAGCCATTAGGAAAAAAAAATCAACTTTTGAAGTGCGCAAAGGTGACATCACTGCTATTCACAAAGGGTAAATGTGGAACCCCTAAACAGTGAACTCCATTCACAAGTTTAACATGTTATGTTGGCTGTGGTACCACACTAGCTCTTAGAACTGCGGGGGGGGGACTTTTTGGCCCGAGAGCCACATTGGGGTTGCAAAACTCTATGGATGGCCGGGTAGGGAAGGCTGTGTCTTCCCCAACAGCCTGGCCCCCGCCCCCTATCCACCTCCTCCCACTTCCCACCCCATGACTACCCCCCTCAGAACCCCTGACCCATCCAACCCCCCCTGCCCCTTGTCCTCTAATCCCCACCCCAACCACCAGAACCCCACCCTTTATCCAACCCGCCCTCCCAGTCCCCTGACTGCACCTCTGACTCCTATCCACACCCCCTGACAGGCCCCCCGGAACACCCAGGCGTATCCAATCCCCATTCCCCATCCCCTGACTGTCTCCCCCCCAAAACTCTGCCCCTTAGCCAACCCCCCAGCCCTGGCCCCCTTACCATGCTGCTGCACTGTTCTGCAGGAGTACGCAACCCCGCCGCCCAGAGCACTGTCCATGCAGCGGCATGACAACAGGCAGGGGGGAAAGCAGGGGAGGGGCCGGGGGCTAGCCTCCATGGCCAGGAGCTCAGGGGCTGGGCAGGATGGTCCCGTGAACCAGATGTGGCCCACGGGCTATAGTTTACCCATCTGTGTCTTAGAATCATAGAATATCAAGGTTGGAAGGGACCTCAGAAGGTCATCTAGTCCAACCTCCTGCTCAAAGCAGGACCAACACCAACTAAATCATCCCAGCCAGGGCTTTGTCAAGCCTGATCTTAAAAACCTCTAAGGAAGGAGATTCCACCACCTCCCTAGGTAACCCATTCCCATGCTTCACCACCCTACTAGTGAAAAATGTTTTTTCCTAATATCCAACCTAAACCTCCCCCACTGCAACTTGAGACCATTACTACTTGTTCTGTCATCTTCTACCACAGAAAACAGTCTAGATCCATCCTCTTTGGAACCCCCTTTCAGGTATTTGAAAGCAGATATCAAATCCCCCCTCATTCTTCTCTTCTGCAGACTAAATTTCCCTGTTCTCATTTAAGGAAGAATCATGGTTATTGGGATCAGGGAGGCATATTGTGTTCTTACAGGTGTCAACTGTATGTTGTTTTTTTTTTTTTTACACTCACTTCTCTGAAAGTAATCCCATGCTCTAATATTAGTCAAACGGATTAGTAGGTTGTAGGTGCGTGTGTGTACACCAGATGCATGTATTCGTAAGGCATGGGGAAAAGACACACAGAGATAAAACACACAGTAGGAGAGGTCTTTATCTGGATAAAAGGGGCATAGTTCCATTTCTGGGACACTACCTCTCAAAAATCATTCCAGTTCATGTATATACATTCTTCACTGCTCGTGCCTTTTATTTAAGTGTTATTATCCAACACTCAACCCACTTGGTGTTTTACTTCAGTTCCCTTGTTAAATTTGTATGTTCTTATCTGACTTATCTAAAAAGGAAAATGCCACCTTGGAAAGAGCACACTCCAGAAAGGAAACTGTCAAAACATGCCTCACAGCACATCCTGAGCCTATGGGGCAGCCACCTGTTGCAGTGTTGTTCTGAGGCATCGGTCAGTCACTTGAATTTCTGTAGTGCCTCTCATGTGGCTACTTCAAAGCACTTTACAAATCAGAACAAATCCAGCAGAGGGCAGCTCAAACAAATATGGCTTTAAATTGTAGGTAGATTCTGGCAGGGATTCAAAGAGGCTGATCCTCAGATGAACAGGAATCTGCACATACTGAACGGATACAAGACGTGAGCGCAAACCTCAGGCAGTCTGGAAGTTTGGTCTGAATGATTGTTGAAGGTTCAGCTGATTATCTCAATCTTCTTCTCCACAGCTTTTGGGTCTGCAAAGCTAGGGTGGAAATCTAATGAGAACAGACTTTCTCATACAATATTTGGGACTTCCAGTTGTGATAAAAAACTTAGGGTCAGCTTGTGACATCCAGAATCTGATCCATAATAAGTAATTATTTCTGCATCTGTGCTTCTGGTCCCAATCCAATCAAAGCACACAAAGACAAAAATAATGGAGGCTCACAGTTATCCTGATTTTCATGAATCTCTGAAAAGGCTCAGCTCAGGTTTGATTTGAGTTTCAGCTAAAAGTTCAGGACAGCTCTTATTTTCTGTGAACTAACTCACCTATCCCTAAGTGCAGTCATAAAAGCAGTGACTCAGAACAATTTCTCAGATACCCACTTGAGTGCCTAATCTAGAAGGTATCGGGTAAGAAGGTGACAAAGGTGAAAAGTAGCAAGACCATGCAGGGCCTGGTATATAAGTACAGAAATCTTAATGATGTCTCCTTTGTTTGGGAGCCACGGAGTTTTGCTCAGTGCTACCGCAGTACAGAAAACTCCCATATTCAAAGTTAGCCTTGAATCTTTGTTCTCTCATATGAGTTTCTCTCTCAGGTGTGATCTACACTTAAAACTTAGGTCAACGTGTCTGCGGCTCTCAGGGATGTGAAAAATCCACTGCTATAGCTCTGCCGATGTAACCCCTGGTGTAGACACAGCTAGGTTGATAGATGGATGGTTCCATAGACATAACTATCGTCTCTTGGGGAGATGGAGTTCCTACAGCGATGGAAAAAAACCCTTCTGTTGCTATAGTCTGCCGCTGCATTGCAGGGTTAAATCAGCTCTAGCTGTTCCACTGTGGTACCTGCAGACATGGCCTCACTCTGTCTCCCCCTGCTCTAGGATATTTTATTAGCAGCATCAGGCTGAAGCACCAGTAAGCAGACTAATAATAAAAAGTGCAGTTACAGTATATAACTTACAGACAGTGAACAAGGGGGAAGAAATACACATTCAAGCTGCCTCACTATTGGTCCCGACTTTATATTTCACCCCAATGTACCATTGTAAACAATACTCTGCCAAATGGAGGGAAGGAGAGAACTGAGAGCTGCTGAAATCCTGTTCTTGCAGAGGGGTGAATATGATTCATAATGCTCCCACGCAGAGAAACAATAAATAATAACAGTGGGCTAAGAGTGCAGCCTTGTCTTATTCTGCACAGCAGGGGAGTGAGGGAGTGTAAGCCCCTGTCTGGTGCAGAGCTCAAGCACTCCCCTTGACAAGAAGAGAAGCAGGGAGAGGGTGGAGACTGGGCAGCACACGCCTCCAGGAGTTGCTGGCCAAATGCAAGGGGGTAAGTAAGCTGCAGTTACCTCCCGCTTGCAGCAAGAAAGGAATTGTGACTGCATTATAATTTCTCCATGGTCAGGGCAGTTATGTGTCACCTCTGCCTCGGGGCTGAGCTTAGAGCTCAATGTACACCCAGTGTAATTAATTACTTTTACTTGTATTACCATAGTGCCTAGGCTTCATAGTCATAGACTAGGACCCCATTGTGCTAGGTGCTGTACAAACACAGAACTGAATGCCAATCCCCGCTACAAGGAGCTTAGTGAGACATTTGGCTATTATCACCCTGATTCCTTTGGCTAGATTCTGCCTAGTCTTTACATGGGTCTTCATTTAATGGGGAGGAGCTTTGCTTTCTTTCCATGGCTCATTTAAAGGCCTGTCACAATTGCACCCCCCACGTTCAATCTATAGCCCATAAATGGGACCAGAGACTTGTATCTTTATGATCTTTGCTTTTCAAGACACTCTCATTGTAGAAGGCAGCCAGCATCAAGTTAATGCCTCGACTGAGGGCAACCGGCACTTCAGAAGGGAAAAATGAATTCCACGTTATGGTATGCAGATGTATTGGAAGAAGCTGTTTGGAGTCAAACACCAGGACAAAAAAAATAAAACCAAACTCCACATGCCTATGTGGGGAAGCATTTGCTAATGCAGTCATTAGGATTTACTCCAAAGCACCTTTAACTCATCTTACAGAAAACAGCAGGTCTGAAAAATCAGATAGAAATAATATAAAATAAACATGCTTTAGCGAAAGGACAAATGATCTCATTTGAAAACTGCACAGGATCTTCCTACCTGCTGGGCTTAATTTCAAAATAAAATCCAGTGCTATCATTAGGAAAACAACAAGAAAAAGCTATTTGGTTTCACTTTGTGTTCATTTCATCTACAATTGCAAAAGAAAGAAGCGGGGGTGGGGGTGGGGGGGGGAGAGATGGGAAACAGCCCTAGAAATTTTTTTCACAAGTCTCATGATATTTACTGTTTTTATTGAAGCCCCAGCTCATGGAGTCAAATGATCTCACAGAATCTCAGCTTTCAATTGGGAAAAAAAAAAAAAAGCTTCTGGCCTTCATGGTTCTGAAGGAAAACATGAACCAAGTATACACGAACGGCTCAGAAACCATAAGGTAAGTTAAAAAAACCAAAACACTTTTTTTTAAAAAAAAAAAACCTCTCTCATTATTTTTACACCAATGTAATGACTTTGGATCCTGCCTTATGATTTTTGAACTTGGAGCTGGCAATACTATCAACAGCACTGGGAGGCTACACTCATGCTGTGCATATATCAATAAAACTTATGTTAACATATAACAGAGAATCAGTCCTCCCAGCCATCTGGGACACAACCACCCCACTCCGCTCCTCTTCCAAACTCCTTCACATCCTCTTCTTACATGAAGCCTTCTTGTCCTGATCTTCTCCACTCATGTCCAAGCACCGAGAATGCTTGAAGTGCTGTGCTATGGACCATATCTGCCTGAGGAGGGCTAGAAGCTCTGAGGGGAGGAACCATCTGGATCTGCACATGTCTGGGCCTGGTGTCTTTCTCTCTCCTTCCTCCTTAGGGAGTCATTTGGGGCCAGACTGTAAATGTACAGCCTGCACCAAGTAACAGGCAGCACACAGCTGCACTGGCCAAGGAGCAGACCACAGAACACGGTGTGGCTCCACTGCATTGTTTCTCTGTTTGAGGTAGGTTCTTGTAGCATGCTAATCTCCATAATATCTGAGCCCCTGCTCTGGTTGGAGGAGCAAGTTGCTTCACTCCATGTTGGCCAGCTGCTCTGGCTGTTGAGTGCCAGGGGGTGGAGCCAAAGACCCTGCAGCTTCCCACTAACCTCTTCCCAAAGGGGAGCATTGGATGAATATACTTTGCCCTCTGAGCAGGGGAGTAAATGGGTGAAAGGGCTTTCAGCTCCTCTCACTTGAGCAGCTGAGTCAAGGCTGAGACAACCTAGTCCTTTATTTGCATGAGCCCCATAGTCATCTCTTTGCCAGAGACTGCCAGCATTGTCTGCTTCACCAAGCAATTTTGGTCCCTGATGGAGTCAGTGACTCATGACCTGATTATCAGCCCTGCCCAGGGAAACCCTCCCTGAGCCTTTCCCACTTTTGTGCCACCTGGGGAAGGGCAGCCAATCAGGGCTGCTGTAGGAGGCAGGTAGCATTCCACCACCTCCACATCTCAGGAGCCAAGAGGAGTGTCTGGGGAGATGGGAAAAGAGCCTGGCAGCTCAATAGAGCATTTTATACATATCTGTGTAACGTGATCTCAGCTGAGCGCCAGAGAAAGCTCCTGCAGCAGGGGGCCAAAATCACCTTCCTCTCGAAATTTGGGAGAATGGCACTGCTCATTGCCACATAAACTCACTGGAGGTGGCAGTGGGAGTTCAAAAGTGACCAGAAAGAGATAGAACCTTTTTTTCCAATCTCATGATTTGGGGGGCACTTAGGACTCTTTGGAGTCTGACTCACGATTTTTGAACTTTTGGGGCTGACAGTATTGATCTTCTCTATTCATAGTTGCCCCGGAGATTCCTCAGAGAGGAAGAATGGTCTTGTGGTTAAGGCACTGCTTTGGGACTCCTGGGAGCTTGGTACCGTTCTTGGTACTGCCACAGACACCCTGTGGGATGTTGGACATGTCACAATTTCTCTGTGTCTAAGTTCCCCCATCTGTAAAATGGGCATAATAATGCCTTCTTGTCTGTATAGATCATAAGCTCTTTGGGGCAGGTCAAATTGGCCCTGTTCCTTGACTGGGGTTTCAGTGCACTGTGGTGATATAAATAAGTTACTGTGGGCCCAGATAGAGTTGATGGCCTCATAGCTGTTCCCCAGGTGATTGGAAGTCCTGGCTCCTTGGCTGCAGAAAGTTCTCTCTGAATGGCTAGTAGCCCCCCAGGCTGCTGGTAGAGCGGTGTGACTAACATTACAGCTTGCAAGGGAGCTGAAGCACTTTTCGCCTTTAACAAATCCTGGAAAGGTTAAGTAAAACAACGCTTACTACTGAAAGCCAGTTCTTTGTAACCTGAGGCAATTTAGCTAAATGACTTTCTTCTGCAGGTTCTAGAGTTTCCTCCAATTCATTTCTCATATTGAAATAGGTGGTGGTGGGGGGGGAAACTTATCTATAAAAGCTGGATTTTTTTCTCTCTCTCAGCAGCTATCTGAGCATACAAAGTGCCATGCAAGCAGAAGGCAGGACTGGCTCACAGTGGGTTTTCTTTCACAACTTCCCTCCTCCTCCAATTCCCTATAGATGGAATTCGTCCAGATTCAGTAACCAGGGCATCTAAGTGTAACCTATCTGCTTATCAATGGGCAGCTCGGCTATACATTTACTTACGCATTCAGGTTCCACGGCAGGTCTCAGCTGCTTATTGATTTTACTCCACTAAAATAGATGATTTTGTTTAGCACTGGAAAAGTGAACAATTTTTCTGACACCAACCACTTGTTTAATAGTCTTGGAATAATCTATATTTCATTAAAATGATGACTTATTACACCCCAGCACTCCCCTGTCTTCTTAAATATTGATTTAAGGCAGTTTAACACCAGTATAGCATATAATAAATTGGCCTGGACTGGCAGCACTTTGTTATAAAGTCATTCTTCACTATATAAACACTGTACTAGCATATATTAAAGCTCTTCCTCAGATTTGTTTCCAAGAAAAGCTCCTTCCTACCGAAACAGATTCACTACATATTTTTTATAAGCCACATAAAACTTTTAGCTAAGTAGAGGGCACCACAATCAATATTCATAGCATGATTTATAGGAGAAGGAAGCATTCCACTAAATCCTGACCATAAAGCCACTACCGTAAAGTATTTAGTACAGTAATCCATCTTGTGGATATTTTAAACTGGGCATTAATGGTGCTGAAAAGTCGAGTGGCAGTGAATCACCTGCATTAGAGGGAGGTAGTTAGGAACTTTATTTGCATAAATGAGTCAAACTTTTCTAAGCCTTTCACCCCTTTAATTTTGGGCCAATGACGCCTTGCTTTCTAATTTTTGTCTTGTGTTTTCAGTTGCTGGTATCACAGCAGATTTAACCTGACCTGGTAGAATAGATTCATCTTCACATTGCTTATGGAGATATAAAGAACATTCTATGGTAGTTCAGATACCGGCAGTTAGGAGATATAAACTGGCTTGCAAGCAGGCTGAAGGTACTCCTGGCCCATGGTCTGCTCTGCCGCCACTCACCTGAGAAAACAAAACCAGACACTGGTATGCGAACCAATTTGCATATTGCTCAAGCATTTTAAAAAAGAAGGAGCAGTTCTGCATAGCACTATTTGCTCATAGGACGCACTCCCTTTGTCTGTCATTATTGAGACATAATCAGCATTCTCGTGTACTCGATTGGTCCCAAACTTGGGTGAAAAAAATCAGTAAAAAACACATTATAGGTGCTGTAAAATCTGGACTTTTTTTAAAGTAAAATTCAGTACAAAACTGAAAATGAAGGACCTTACAGACAAACCTCCCTGAAGGAAGGTAGACTTAGCAGCTAGTCTCCTGCTGAGTCAGGGACTGCACTGCCAGGGGAGTCCAGAAAACTCTTGAGTAGCAGGAAGTGCTAAGAAGCTCTGCAGTGTGCTGATGGAAGGCACTTAGGGGGAGTGGAGTTGGGACACTGGGAGCCTGGGAAGAAGCTATGGCAAAAGCCTATGATGGGGAAAGGTAGGAAGTAGTCCAGGGAGGCAGCAAGGGGTCTGTAATAAGGCCTTGCCTGCCTATTCAAGGGCCCCTGGGTCAGAACCCAGAGGAGAGGGAAGGCCTGGGTTCCTCTACCAGCCCATGGAGAAGGTGGAGCAGAACCCCCCGACAAGGTGTAAGGACCAATGAAAGCCCCCAATACCAGGGGTAAAGACTAGTGAGTGTGGAGTCAAACCAAGGGCCCAGTGTGAGGTCAAAACACTATTATTTGTTGGACTAATGGTTTAGCCCTAGAAAGGATGGAACTAGATGTGATCCAGCCAGAGTTGCGGGAAGCAGCAGACCACCATGGGGCCAGAGCAGCTGGGGCGCTGAAGGAGGAGAGCCTGCTACACTGTGACCCACCAGCAGGGGCATGCGGTTGGTAAGTCACATGCTTACAGACTCACGAACTAGAGAGCCACTTGCAGAACAGCCTGACATGGATTGTGACCCAACAGTCCATGCTCGGGGGAAACCTTCTTCATGTATATTTCCTATGTGGAAATGGGAGTCAGGTACCCCCACAGCAGGGTTCCCCACATTCCCATATGAGGAAGGAGACAATGGTTGGGGGAGTATATAAGGCAGGGGCAGGGTTGTGGAGGAGACATATTGCCCCCACTACCCAGTATGCACAAGAGAGTACAAAGGCACAGCAGTTCCCTTAAAGAAGGGCTTCAGAGGTGGCCTTCACCAGGGGAGTTCTCAACAGCTCAGATCTAATGGAGCTGCCAGGAAATGGGGTTAGAGCTCTTGCCGAAGTAGTGGACAGTCCTGTGCGCCTGCAGGTCTGTGCAGAGATGGGGATCCAGGGATTTGGAGGCTGGCTCAAGGAGTCTCCCCTGGAGCTGCCTTGAAAGAAAATGTGGAGGAAACTCTTTGAGAGGGAACCTCATGAAGTTTCCTGCCCCTGTATGTACAAATAGGCTATTAACACTCAACCTGCTTTCCAGACATGGAGCCTGCAGTCCTTACTCAAGTGAAAAGGACTGAAGTCAAAGGCAGGATTTGGCAAGTTAAAGAGATATTGTAAAATCAATACTCACGCCAGGCCTGAAAATTGCTTATCTACTATTGTTACAAGTGACACCTAATATTAGCGAGAGAAAAATATGTTTCTCTGGGGTGACAACACTTGGTGGTTACTCAATTTTTCATGTATAGTCAGTCATTCCCCCCTGTTTGTGTAGGTCTTTTACACAGGGGAGAGAATGACGTTTCTAAACAAGGGAATATGACTGCAGAAGAACAGCAATTGGCATGGGAACTAAGGCAGGTGCAATATCCTAAACTATTTCTAACTCAGGTTTTGAATCTCAGTGATTATGTCCCTTTAAGGTGAGTGAGTATCATTGTTAGTTCAGTTCTCTAGATAGGACACTGAAGCATAGAGAAGTAAAGTGACTTGCTCAAACCCTTAGTTCTGTTTCTGACTCACTCTGTGTATAGAAACGACTCCTCTGCTTTATTCCCCTGGCAAAGGCTTTCTTCCATAGTGGTGTGTTCTTCACCAGTGAAGCAATTAAATGTTATTTATTTCTGCAGCCTCTGACGATGGTGATGAGTAAATCCTATTGCATTTGCTTTTTTATTTATGCGTGGATGTACATTAAGTACCAAAAAATACAGTTCTGTACAGCACATGGCTGAAATAGATGTTGAGTAATGTAAACAGGTTGCAGGGGTTAACTCAGTAAAAAAGTAGGAAACAGGTGCAAAACATTGTGAAAGTAAGTAAAGTGTCAACCAAGTTGCATAAAGTGCATGCCAAGTATCATGTATCTAAATATGAGAGATTACCAGAATGGATAAAATTCAGTGGTTTTTCTTAAAAGAAACAGGGTTTTGAAATTTAAATTAAATGTAGATTCCTAAAAAAAATAAATGTAATTAAAATTAAATTGACACCTTATGCTAAGGCCTACAATTATAATCTATTAAAATAATTTAAATTAAATGCAAAAATCAATATTTAGTACATATTTGCTACCAAGTTTTAAAGAAAGTGAAACCATTGAACTTATGGAAGTCACTGGCTAAGCACCTAGAACCAGAGCTTGTTGAAGTGAGGAACTAGCTTTTGACATCATTAGCCTCTTCTGCAGGTTCAGAGAAAAATATTTTCTTTATTTCCATTTATTCAATTAGTGCAGTTCAATGACAAATTCACTCAAAATTGACAAATCAATTCTGAGTTGAAAAAGCAGAAAAGTTTGTTTTCCTCTTCCAGTTTATGAACTAAAACTAGGTGTGAGAGGAGGAGATCTACTAGTTCTAAAAACCCAAAGGACGTGATGACCAGAAACAGTTCAATTTACTAATTATGAATAGTACTTCCTTTCTTTAATAAATCAATTAGATTTTAATGCAAAAAATGTTTTGCTAAACATTTATATGAAACATTTAAATGTTTCCAGCATCTTTAAGGTAGTTTATTTAGTAAAAAACAAGTAACAAACACTTAAAATGCTAGTTTTGTGCATTTTAACTGAATTTCCATCCAAAGAGAGCTTGACACAAATCATAAGTTAAAAAAAAACAAACAATCTACTAAATAATGGGGATTGAAATGAAAATCCAGAGGTGGATAAGGAACTGGTTAAACGGGAGACTGCAGCGGGTCGTATTGAAAGGTGATCTGTCGGGTTGGAGGGAGGTTACCAGTGGAGTTCCTCAAGGTTCGGTTTTGGGTCCGATCTTATTCAATCTATTTATCATTGACCTCGGAACCAAAAGTAGGAGTGGGCTGATAAAGTTTGCGGATGGCACGAAGTTGGGAGGTATTGCCAATTCGGAGAAGGATCGGGATATCCTTCAGGGAGATTTGGATGACCTTGTAAACTGGAGTATTAGTAATAGGATGAAATTCAATAGTGAGAAGTGTAAGGTTATGCATTTAGGGATGACTAACAGGAATTTTAGTTATAAGCTGGGGACGCACCAGTTGGAAGTAACGGAAGAGGAGAAGGACCTCGGAGTCCTGGTTGATCGCAGGATGACTATGAGTCGGCAATGTGATGTGGCCGTTAAAAAAGCTAATGCGGTCTTGGGATGCATTAGGCGAGGTATTTCTAGTAGAGATAAGGAGGTGCTAGTCCCGTTATACAAGGCGTTGGTGAGACCTCATTTGGAGTACTGTGTGCAGTTTTGGTCTCCCATGTTTAAGAAGGATGAATTCAAACTGGAATGGGTACAAAGAAGGGCCACTAGAATGATCCGAGGAATGGAAGGCCTGTTGTATAAAAAGAGACTTGAGGAGCTCGGTTTGTTTTCCTTAACCAAAAGAAGGTTGAGAGGAGATATGATTGCTCTCTTTAAATATATCAGAGGGATAAATACCAGGGAGGGAGAGGAATTATTTCAGCTCAGTACTAATGTGGACATGAGAACAAATGGATATAAATTGGCAGTCGGGAAGTTTAGGCTTGAAATTAGACGAAAGCTTCTAACCATCAGGGGAGTGAAATTCTGGAATAGCCTACCGAGGGAAACAGTGGGGGCGAAGGACCTCTCTGGCTTTAAGATTAAGCTTGATAAGTTTATGGAGGGAATGGTTTGATAGGATAACGCGATTTAGTCAATAGGTCAATAACGTGCCGCCACTGGTAATTAGTACCAAGGGTCAATGTTGGGATATTGAAAGTCTTTTTCCCGAGTGTCTGGCTGGAGAGTCTTGCCCGCATGCTCGGGGTTCAGCTGATCGCCATGTTTGGGGTCGGGGAGGAATTTTCCTCCAGGGTAGATTGGCAGTGGCCCTGGAGGTTTTTCGCCTTCCTCTGCAGCATGGGGCAGGGGTCGCTTGCTGGAGGATTATCTGCTACTTGAAGTCTTTAAATCAGGATTTGGGGACTTCTACAGCTGAGTCAAGGGAGAGAATTATTTCAGGAGTGGGTGGGTCAGCTTTTGTGGCCTGCATTTTGCGGGAGGTCAGACTAGATGATCATAATGGTCCCTTCTGATCTTAAGTTCTATGATTCTATAAGAAATTCATCATTCACAATTTTCTAAAATAGAAAATGCAAACAGTAAGAATCTGAATAAATATGTCAGGTTATATAATTGCTTAAATAAATGTATATAGATAGTGTTTCCTCCTGGTTAGCAAAAAGAAGGACCAAATTTAGTGTAAAGGCTGTATTTAGTTGAAGCATGTTCTAATGGTTACCAACCAAAAAGAAACATTTCTTTAGGAAAATAACTAAAAAGTACAAATGCAAAACTTGATTAAAACTGATGATTTAAATCAATGTGTCCTGATTGCTGATTTAAATCATGTTTAAAATTGTTGATTTAAATCACTCCTGTTAGGAGTATTTTAGAGGGAACTGAATTGGGGCTAGAGAGAATGAGTTGGAAGCAGTCTAGTGGTAGTTTCACCAAGAACACAACCTGCCTCCCCCTTCTCTTATGTAATTCGGTCTTAATTCTAATAAAGCATTATGTCCAAGAGTCCAGACTGTGCCTCCCTCTCATGAATCTTCAAGAGAACACAGCTCCACACTAGAGAGTGCTCTCAAATCTACAGGAAGATCTCATATTTCTGTTTTCATTTTACCTTTGGCTCAACTCTCTAAGGTCTTGTGCTGAGCATACCTTGGTCAGACCTGAAAATAAGTTCTATTCTGTATAGGTACCACTCTCATCACCACAGCATCTGAGGCCCAAATTTCCAAAGGAATTTAGGCTGCTAACTTCCATGAGTGCCTTCTAGTAGTAAATTGAACACTGTAACTAAAATCTTTCACATGTGGTTCAATGTTTCTCTCATCCTCAAGGGAAGAATTGTGTGTGCACTGCAGTGTTTTGGTGGGTTTTTTTTTTATGTACAGGATGCATACTGGAGAAGACAGATTGAAGTGTCCCTTGCACTTGGAGTGGAAGGTGGTGTGGTTTGTGCTGAGCCTTAGTTCCTGGGTGGTTGGCTGGGTGTCATTCTACAATCTCAGACCAGACCCTCAATAAAGCTGACTCCTAGTTCCCAGTTTCAGCTGTAACAACTAGACCACACTAGACTATATTTTTAGCCTGGGTTCTAGCTGGAAATGCAGGCAGAAGAGAGAGAAAGGTCTGTGAGAGAAGCTGCTTTTGGGCTCAGTTAGGAGCAGGAAACACTAGAAGTCCCGTGAGAGGGCCTGTCTCATGAGATTGCAAACCCAGTTTACTGACCCATCTGGTTTTGGAAAATTTGGGAGGAGCATTCAGATATTTATATGACCTGGAGCTCTGACTTGTTCAGTAGTTGCCTTTCACTGCTAGAGAGAAGTCAGTCTGAGTTCAGTTGCATTCAGTGTTGTATTTTGGAGGGGCAAACCAATGCTCCTTGGCCTTGGATCCTGCTCCAAAGGGACTCCCCTGTATCTATCTGATATAATTCAGTATTAAGTAGTCACTTGTGGGCCACATGGCTGGTATCATGCCTTCACCGTAGCCCACCTCTTCTATTCCAATTCTGTTGAGGATGGTTGAAGAGGAGGAAGGAAAACGTGTCTGGCTATGTCTCCTTGCATGTGCTTCCCATGAACTTGTAATACAATTTGCTTAAATGATAATACTGCCCTTCAGTAATTCTGCTGACATTTAAAACATAATAACAAAATACTTCTGTATGCTAACTTATTTGGATTCTAAACAACATTGTATCTGTGCTGTTCAGGTTCAGATCAGGATTCAGTCCTATCAACTGAGAGACATTTGCCTTTTTCAAGTCCATCACCCAGCTGCATAATAGTGTGCATGCAGAAAAACAGCTTTGCATGTTGACTCCATATCTCTGCATTAAAGATCTCCTTAGCTTTTAACCTCCCCACATTTGGGGGGGGGGAAGGGAGGACAACACTTCAGTCAAGGTCCCCTGATTATTCTTCTCAGCATAACTGAATCCTCCCCCATGTTCATTTATTTCGTCCCCACTGTAAAGATGACTTTTTCAATCAAAGTATTGTACTCCTTCCAAAGACATTACGCCACATGATAGAGAAGAAGCTGAAATGACAAGGACAAGCTTGCTCAGTGCCAGATAGTGAGAGTTTCTAAAGGAAGTGATTGAAATCAAATATGAGGTAGGACTACCTAAGGATTCTCTGCTGGTTTCCCTCCACCCATTGAAGCAGGACTGAAGATATGAATACACTCACCATTTAGATGGTTTTCATGTTTCCCACCCCCACTTGTCCCATTTTCGATGTTTTGAAAGTCTCCTCATCTGACTTGGCTCTTGAATTCCTCTACCCCACACTTTCCTCTGCTGTCAACTCTTTCCCCTCTCCCACATTGCAAAGTCTTCCTCCTCTCATGCTGTCATAGGTTTTCTCCCCCACTTGGAGCTGTTGGGTTCCAAGATGGGGACCTGCATGGACTCCTCTAAACTAAAATCCTAGTTTAGATCTGGTTCTCGCTGCCACCAGTCAGTTTTAAGTGTCTGACACACTCCCTGTTCCCCCAAAAACTTCCCCTGGGGAACACAGATTCAAACCTGAATCTCAACACAAAGGGAAACAAACCATTTCCCTCCTCCCCTCTCCTAGTGCTTAGGAGAGATACCTGATTCAAACTCCTTGAATCAAACAAAGAGGGATTCACTTTCCCCCCCTCCCCTTCCCCTGAAAATCCAAACAAGGGAAGAAATCAATCAAGTTTTAAAAAGAAAAGATTTTATTAAAGAAAGAAAAAAGTACACTCTCTCTGTATTACCAGGATGCAAAAATACAGGGTCTAACTTATAAAACTGGAGAGACTTCCCCCTCCCTGCTCCTCAGAATAATCAGTAACAGCAACAGAAATAAAGAATTTCCTTCAGCAAACACACAATTGCAAATGTAGAAATCAAATTATAAGACTAATTCGCCTTTCTAATACTCACTATACTGGATAGTAGGAAATACTCCAGGAGAACTTGGAGACATGTCTGGCCTCTCTTAGATCCAAAGAGAGCACACAGAGCAAACAAGGAACACAGACAAAGCCTTCCCTCCACAGAGATTTGAAATTATCCTGTCCCTTGATTGGTCCTCTGGTCAGGTGTTCCTCAGGTTACTGAGCTTGTTAACCCTTTACAGGTAAAAGAGACTTTAACCCTTAACTATCTGTTTATGACACATGCCAACATCCACATCCTCTACTCCTCCCTTACAGTCAATCATCCCACCATCACAATTACTTCCTCCACTCCACATCTTCTCTCCACATTCAGTGCTGCTATATTCCTTGCCCGTTCCTGCTGCCACATTAACTCCCATAATCCAGTCCTCTTCTTTACTACCTTTGGCTCCCTCCCCTGCTGTGTTTTCCTCTCTGTGCAAGATCTTGTTGACTTTTTGAAAGAAAAACACTACAAACGCACACCCTGATTTCCATCATCTCCCTTCTCCCATCCTTCAAACACCCTCTCCTCTTCCCCATCATTGATGGTGATGTTTCATAGCTCTAACCCAGTGGTTCCCAACCTTTTCGTCTGGCAGGTGCCAGACGAAGGACCGTGGCGGCAGTCAAGCATCCGCCGAAATGCCACTGAAATTCGGCGGCATGTCGGCGGTGACGCCTCTCGATGATGCTGCTTGTCAGCAGCAAGCGGCGTCATCGAGAGGCATTGCCGCCGAATTTCGGTGGCATTTCGGCAGATACTCGACTGCCGGCCAGGATGCGGGTGCATTTAGATGCCCCCGTGGGTGCCATGGTGCCTGCGGGCACTGCGTTTGGGACCCCTGCTCTAACCCAACCCCCGCAGCTTGTTTCCTCAGTCCCACATTTGCTTTCAGTTACTCGCCACCTTTGTCTGGTGGCTGTGTGGCCAAGAGACCAGAGCAACTAGACTCAGGAGAGCTCAGTTCTATTCCCAACTCTGCTACTTGCCCACAGGGTAATCTTGGGCAAGTCATTTCCCCTCTTTGTGCTTTAGTTTCCCCATCTGTAAAATGGGGATAATGCTAGTGACCTCATTTGTAAAGCACTTTGAGATCTACTGATGGACAGCACTACATAAGAGTTATGTATTATTATTTCTCCCACTTTCCCACTTCTGTTCCTCCTCACTCCTATATCTATTTTTTGTACCTGGCAGAGCAGAGTGGAGATCTTGTCAGCTGAGGATTCTAGGTGCTACTGTAATACACATACGAGTGATGGGAATTACTAGTCTAAACTATCCGAAGCTGAAACTATCCTTAAATCATCTCTGAGTGAAATTCAACCCATCTGCAGACAGCCAGAACCAGGCCTCTGAACCACTTAGCTTGAGTAGTACCCTTGAGTTGCTCCACTCGAACTAGCCTAGTGAGAGCTGAGTGAGAGTGGCCTCACTGCAAAGCAGCAGCCAGACTATGGAGAGATTGGATTAGCAGTTGGTGAGCTGTAACTCAAGCTGCCACATCCCCATTGCATTCTCAGTTTGAGCATAAGTATCATTCAAGTTTCAACCCACCTTCCCAACAGCCCGGCTAGCTTGAGCTTAAAGCCCTCCTGAACTCGAGTTAGAGATGTGGACAGGCATTAGGCTGGGGCAAAACTGGGTTACATCTCAAGCTTGCAATGCAGTGAGGACAAGCCAAAGCCTGCTGTGTCCCAGTAGCAGCCCATGGCCTTTCAGGCAGCCCACACAGTACCTTCTCACATGGCAATACCTTCCGCCAGTGAAAGGAGAGCTTTGTGACGTTGGTCCTTTTAAAGCACCATTAAAAATATTCTGGTTGGGAGTAGAGCTGGCTGGACAAGCTTAGATGGAACTATGTTCCATGCAAATGTGCAGTTCTGTTGAAATCAAAATGCTTTAAAAAAAAAATCAGGTCGATTTGTAAATAATCAAATATAAAATGTAAAGAGTCAGCATGGGAATGAAACATTTCAGTTTTGTCAAAACAAAATGTTTCGATCAACCTGAAATGGAAAAAAAAAATCTGATTTTTTTCTTCAGAAAATTTAAAGTATTTTTGGTTTTGCTCTAATTTGAAATGAATCCAAATTGTGAAACCTTTGTCAAGCAGAATTTCTACCCTCCACACAGCTCTAGTTCAGACTTGACATTTGTTAAGTGCTAACAGAAAATCTAGTAGTGATTACTTGCCCCTAAGCAATCACTGGCTTTTAGTTCTGTGATCAATTCCTCTGTATCTGTCAGGATGAGGCTTTTTGACAGAGGTTAGGTTACACGTAGACAGGCAGTCTCTCTCTTTCCTTAAGACAGGAATCTCCCCAGCTGTCCCCCATTAAGCTGGGGGTTTGGTTCATGCCATCTGTAAAGCCTTAGTCAGCTACTCCTCCAGCTGGCCCCTTTCCCCTAATTAGTTCTCGAGTGTGGAGAGTTAGGCAGTCTGGCCTTCTCCTGCTGGTGTCTCCTTGCTATGAGGCAGGTAGGAGGCAGAATACATGCTGTTCCTCTTCCCAAAGTTCATTCCAATTTTCTGGGAGAGAGGAGAGCCTTGCCCACCCACTCTTCAAGGTTCCTGGACCCATGCCCTTAAAGTGACAGTAAAGGGTATTCTTCCCAAATGCTATTTATTCCAGGACTACCCTCTCTTCCATAATCTCCTATTTTTTAGGTCCTTGTGTACCTCATAACTCTCAAAAGCTTAAAAGGCCACTTACATGACAGGGTTGGCCTAACCCATAGGCCCCATTACCCACACGATCTTGTCACACTAATATTCTTATTTAGTGCGTGCACTTAAAAAGTTTATTCCAATTTGAAATATATTGCCAGATCTATTGCTCTTCCTTGGACTAAAAATGGAGGATAAGGCGAGGAGCAGTAATCTCTCTTCATCAACTTCTTCCAAAGCAGAATCATGACAAAGCTTCCACTGAGCAGATCTGACAATACAAAGCAAACTATAATCTGTTAGCCAAATCCTGGATCTGCACATTGGCAATAGCATACAGTAGCTTCATTAAATACAATTAAAATGTATTGGATGTCATTAAACACATGAAAGCAGGTCTTTCTATTCAGAGCGGGACCTGATTCATGGCCTTGGTATGATGAGTGTTCAATACTCTAGCACTAGACAATATTTTATCTTAATCCGACTATCATATGCTATCATCTGTTTAGGTCACGATACCCACAGCATGATCATTCGCCTGGTTTCTGAATATCAATGACTAGCTCTGGCAGCATGCCAGGTATCCAGGAATCTAATAGCGATGTCCCTAGTTGTAGTTTGTTCACATTCACCAGATACATCTAATCAGAAATGAGCCATGCAAAAGAGCAAGGTCATCTAGTTCCTCTGCCCGTTCATGCGTAATGTTTCCTTGTCACCTGTTATAAGCAGAGATTCTTGGAGCTGCCTTCTGGTGATCCCCACAGTGGCAAGCTTTCACTGGGAATAAAGCCCACCAGGAAAGCACTCAGGGAAATATATTTGGATTTTTCCCCCAGTAGAATTTTGTTTTAATGTGAGGTATCTGCAGCCCCATACATTTGCTGTTCAAATTATAAATGAGACAAGGCAAAACCGATTCTTATCAACTCCCCCCCAAAAAAGAGAGGAAACCGGGGTCTCTTGTGCTATCTTCAAACTCTTAGTGCAAAGTCAGCTCCCACCTTCACTCTATCCATGATAGCCTTCATTGCCATATTTTCCATTTCTCTGACAAGCACTTTCATACTGTCTCGCAAGCCTCCCTGCATCAGTGTGAAAACACTCCATCTAAAGCCACCAAGCCACCCCTGTGGTCTCCTCAAAACTCACTGCTGCCATAACATAGACAGTAAACTGCAGCCTCAGAATGACAAGGCAGGTACAGAGCTGTGATAACCGCTACTAAGAATTTATCACAGCATTTTATGCTTATTTGTTATTATTCCATCTCCACCACCCCAGCGTGTTTGTCTCTCTCATTCACCTGAGATCCCTTAATCCTAGACATTTCAGTGCCCTTGGATTTTCCTTGTTTCATTCAAATAAAAAGGGGGGCAGGTTAGGTTGGATCCCACTTGTATGTAATATACAGCAAGAAAACATTACATTCAAAGGGCTATGCACCAGATATCAGAGCTATGTAAATTAGTTTAAGATTATGGTGAGAGAGCTTCTAATGCATTCACATATTATGCAGGAGCAGTAAAAAAAGATCTAGCATTAGTTGAGATTTTAAATATGCATTGGAAGCATCATTATTATTATTATGGGATAATACTTAGCTTATGCGTAGGATAATTTGTACAATGTGGTAATTCATCATATTGTATTGTATACTACTATTAACATTACTCCATTGATGTGCATCATGCTCTACAGACAAAATTAATGTATAACATTATCATATTTTGCAGTTCTGGAGCTCCCACATTACAAAAAGTCAGTCAGCCGCACAACACCCCAATAAAATATTTAATCAGTGCTGTGTTTATAGTACCCATTATACAGATGGGTAAATGGAGGCACAGAGAGGGTAGAGTGGCACAATGGGCCAGTGACAGGGTAAAGGAGTACTGATGCCTACCTTCCCTAGCCATTAGACCAAATATGGGTGTATCAGGGTGAATAACTGGCCCTAGATGCTCAGCCAGGCAACTTCAGGAAGGGACTGAACTTAAAAAAGGGTGTCCTCTCTCTACACCACCAGGAACAGCAACATAAGCTGGAAGCTACTGAACTGGCGCCAGACTGCCTCTGCTGCCATATCCCTACCAGCCAGGACGCCACATGGTGTGGAAAGGGAAACCTACTCCTTTAACAGGAGGTAGGGGAAGAAGCACTGGTGGAGGGGGAGGGGGGGAAATCAGCAGACACTGTTCCAACCCAACCACCTCTAGCCCATCTTTGGGACAATCTGCCCCTTTAAGAGTACTCTTCCTACCTTGGTGGATGGCACCGACCTAGGTCCTGCCTACATGTCAGATGATGGCTCTGTATCTTCTTGGCAGTGAGCTCGCCTCTGTTTATTTTACACTGTGGCCAACACGTTCAGACCGGAGGGCAAAAAGTGAGGCACCAAAACCAATATTTAGGGACCTGAACAAATAGCTGGATTTTCTCAGCCACTTCTGTGGGTGCTCGGCACCACAGCAAATCAGGCTGTTTACTTCCATGCCTAAATATTGGTTTCTGTGGACAACGCTAGGCATTCATGCTTGCAAATGTTGGCCACCATGTGCATCTGCTTACGTTCCTCTTCTTGTCTATTATTTGTTTTGCAGATGTGCCTATAGGCCCCCAGTGAGAGGAGGGCTGCCATTGTGCTAAATGCTATACAAATGCATAGCAAGAGACAGTTCCTGCCCTGAAGAGCTCACTGTTTCCATAGACAAGGCAGACAAAGCGTGGGAAGGAAAACAAGGGCTCAGAGCTTTCACCAATTTGGCAAAAATTTAAACATTTCGCGGGGACAGTCTGATTTCACAAAAGTTCCACTAGAACCCAGTAAGCCTGGTTTCCTGCCAGTTCACCCACACAGCTGGCTGGCTGCTGGGGACCCTGGAGCCACAGGTCAGGAGTGGCCTGCCAGGTGCAATGCCCCAGAACCCTTGGACTTCCATGGCTTACTTCAGATTACCAACTTTCAAAATCCTCTCTGAAGTGGAATCACCTTTCTCTGTAGTTCTGAGAAGTAACTCTGCAAGACCACACATCAGGCCTGGGATTAGAACTCAGACGTATCTGACACATAAGCCAGCCCCCCATCGGTTAGACCACACTGCCTCCCAAAAATCTTGGGGTTCCTGTAACTTGAGGCATTGTCTCCTCTTATTAACTTTTCTAGACCCTTTTATTTGATGATCAAGCAATAAAAAGGATCAACCTTAGTTCCGGGAGTTTTGCAGATAACCCGAGATGGCTAAAATCATCTGTGTGGTATTTTGTCATGGCCAGATTTGCCTTTATGCAATAGAGAGAGAAATTGACTGTTTCTTTAAAGCAAAGAATGAAAGTAATGAAGGTTAAAGCAAATTATTAATCTTATGTTCAGCCAATCAAATTTTACAAGCCACATCATGACTGTGTCTGGATTGCCTATTACTCTGCATTTGTAGGAGTTATAATATAAAATGCCAATGGTGTGGAAAGGAAATACATTTCAGAGAGACATGCCTTTCATTTCCTTCACTCCGGCTATGCATATCCACTCATGATCAGAATGATGCTCAAAATATTACCTGTGTGCATCAAGGATGTCTGTAGAGGCCTTCTGACTTTGGCAGTAAACTCATCTACTGGTGAGTCCTGTCCCATCTTGCTGGGAATAGGGTGATCATTAAGAGACATTAAATAGGACAAAAAGAAAATATTTCCCCTTTATCCTGGAATGACCAGCACATGTACACAAACTGCTAAATGCAAAGACTGATGTTGTAATATGAATACCCTCTCTCTTGGCCTCCCATTTCCCTGTGGCTGTGCTTTGTTCTCATATCACCACCATGTGACATGGCAATTCCATGTGGCTTATTGAATGGAAGTGCCATGTTGCAGGATTACATTTAAACTGCCTCTTCCCGTATGAGGAGAGAACTCTGATAAGCAAGTTCCAGTATCGGTAATAAGGACAGAGTGTTATGGTTAAATTCATTTTCCTTACAGGGCCATTCCTCCCAGTAATAATAATACTTCATACTTCTATGCTTCAAAAACATCTGTGAAATTAACTGAATCTATTTTGCAGATAGAGAAATTAAGGTGCAGCGTGGTTAGGAAAATGGTAACAGATCACATGAAAGGAAGTGGCAG
Source organism: Mauremys reevesii (assembly GCF_016161935.1). NCBI lineage: Eukaryota > Metazoa > Chordata > Testudines > Geoemydidae > Mauremys > Mauremys reevesii. Next base: position 274,931,845 of record NC_052624.1, read on the forward strand.
AGATGAGACAAGAACCCTAACTTCCAGGCCTGTGTTGAAACCATTTGACAATGCTAAATGGAAACAAGGACCCCGGTCATAGCAATCAAGGGCCAGAAGAGGGATCTGGCTATGTCTTGCCTGTGGCTGAAGCACTGGGATTCAGACACAGGATGGAGCGGCTGAGAAGAGGAATCAGAGGGACTACTTAGTTTAAGGCCAGAAGGGATGGCTGGATCATCTGGTCTGACCTCCTGTGTATCACAGGCCACCACCACCACCCAGTACCCACACACTAAACCAACAACCGAAATGAGACCCACATGAAACTAGACCATTATGTGCTACAGGCAGAGAGTAGGAGGGATTGAGGTGCATCAGTGTTCCAAGCTCCTGCAATGGCAGGGAAATGCTTAAATGAGATGTGCCCAGATAATCCTGGTAAGTGACCCACATGCTGCAGAGGAAAATTACCCTCCCCCGCAAAGTCATTGCCAATTTGGCCGGGGGAAATTCCTTCCTTCCCTTCTACATATGGGATCATATAAGCAAGAACGAGATGGCCAAACACTCGAGCCCTGACCCTCCCCCCTGCCCACTGTCTCATCTCCAGTTATGGCCATTCCTAGTGCTTCAGAGGAAGGAGATATACAAACCTCCCAGAATACCCTTCCAATAGTGAAGCTCAATCACTAGTTATCCAAGGAAAATTGGAAGCAGTTACTTGAGAGGCAAGACACTAGATCCAGCTACAAGCCATTTGAGCCAGCTAGTATCTTATATTAACACAGGTATATACAAAGAGGTTTCTTACAGTTTTTTTTCTATTAGTGCAATGATTAATTCTTGCCTCAAAAGTGCTGCCCAACAGGAGTAAAATGAACACATCATAAAGGCTACAAGGGGTCATCTCTGGTTTGGACACAAGATTGACTTGATTTCCCTGATTTGTGGAACAGGGAGAATATATCAAAATAGTATGATTTAAATGTATGTGACTAGCCTTTAAAAATATCCACAACCCCATAATCTCGTAGGACAAATTCAAAAGGGTGTAAAACTGTAGAAGTGGGATCCACATCCAAATATGATCAAAGTTTGAGGGTGTTTGGATCTGAGGGGACGGAGTTCAGACCCTATGAAAAAACATTGTGCACTGCCGGCAAGAGACGAGATGTGTTGGTTTGGCAAAAAGCAAAAAAAAAAATATTGACTGTTTAGTAGGTCTTCTGTGGTATTTTTTAAAAAATTTTCCAAGAGAAAATTGGTAATTTTGTAAAGAACAGGTGAAGTAAAAACTGCTGGAGTAGATTATGCTGAGAAGGTGTAACACCCTTTAAATACCAGGATTGACAGCATGGATATAACACAGAATAGAGCATCAAAATAACAAGTCATAACTACCATCTGAGCTGAAGAAATACCTAGGAATACATAGCAGGCCAGCCCATGGACAGGAAACTATTCGGTGCTGGTACATTATAATGTATGCCACTGCTTTCCATCAAAATCCCAGGATGTCTTCCCTTGGTGTATTAGTGGGATTCAAACTCATATTAGCCCTAGAAGCCCAAGGATGAGTTTAGGGGAGTATGTAATACAATGACTAGAGTACACAGGTACTACTTCCCTCTAATGCTTTTGTGTTGTGTGGGTCTCCTGTAGGCAGCAGTTCTGCACATAGAAAATCACTCCAATCAAAGAGACACTTAGGCAGTGAACAAACTTTACTGCTGATGTGCACAGCTTCCAAAAATAATGACACCACAACAGCATAGCACTTCTTCCAAGATCTAACTGCCTATATACTCAGTTAAAGAGAATTTGTGAAACCCATGATAGCACCTCTGAATTCCCACTGCAAGTGAAGTTGAAACATCTAATTGTCAGTCTAGGCAGCAATATCCAAAGTGAGCTGAGAATGTGCATATTGTCAGACTCAGAGTATCTTAAGATTTGAAAGAGCTTCTTCAAAAATCATTAATTACTAAATGAAACAAATTGAAGTGGGAAAGTCAGCAAAAGGTTTAAGTATAGAGAATCTGCCAGCATGGGAAAATTTACATCAGATCTCTTATTATTTGAAAGAAAATCAAGTGGATTTAATCACAGTGCCTCAATTATTATTAGTGCATATTATGTTTCATTCCTTTAGTTCTCTCTACTTTGGAGTAGCTTGTACTATGATTGTGTTATATTTTGACTCCTCTGCATACTCTAGATACATCCATCCTACTTCCTAAATGACTCTCTTTAATACAAAATGAAAACTTTGTAAAGAGAAAAATATGTGAAAACATATTAAATTTGACAAAATTTCCTCAAGATACAACATTCCTCTTCATTTCTGATTTGTTGTGATACTGTTGCAATCAGATATCCCTCTTTTTAAGCTATGTCCTTATTTCAAACTTCAAGCAACATGCAATATTCTAGTAACTCTGAAATACTGTCACACACTGTACAGACTGCAGCCTCACCACTGGGTGCAGTGGTTCTGTTTGCTGTCCTGACTCAGATGGCACAGCTAAGGAGATCAGTACCTAGTGTGGCAGAGCACTGACCTTGTCCCTATGGATCCCCCCACTTCTAGGCAGTTTATGCCAGCTTCGGAGGCTCATTTCAACCCTCTACATAGCCTCTCTCTCTCTCTCTAGGGCCAGGGATCCAGTCTACTGAGCCCTTTTCATCATAATCTAGCAAGGAGGTTGGTGAGAGAACTCCTATAGTCTCTGTTGCTCCTATAGCCTCATACCAAAACAGTTTTGCCTCCTGTCCTGACAGGGGCCTGTCTTCCCCTCCCAGGAGATGTTTCTATAGTGGTGGGTTGCGGGGAACCCAGGCCTGCCCTCTACTCTGGTTCCAGCCCAGGAACCCTAATGGTAGCAGCTGTTGGCAGCCAACCTTTCACTGCCAGAGTTGCTACATTTCCCTGGGCTACTTCCCCACAGCTCTCCTGCTTCTCTCTTCTTCACCCTTACCAAGGGCTCAAGGGTGTTTTCATTAACCAGCCCTTCAGCTGTACTTCTTTTCCCCTGGCTCCCTCTGCCTGACTGGAGTGAGCCCTTTTATAGTATCAGAGGGGCCTTAATTGGTGTCAGGTGGTCACATTAACTTAATGGCCTCACCTGACTCTTAGCAGGCTATTTTGGAGTCAGGTGTTCTCATTAGCCTGGAGCAGCCCCAGCTCTGGTCAGTCAGGGAACAGAAAACTGTTAATCCAGTGACCAGTATATCTGCCTTCTGCTATACCCAACTGGCCTGGGTCTATCACACTAGGTAGAAAACACCAAGGAGCAACTAGTAAAGCAACAGGGAACCTGTGGGTCAAAAGCTGCATGCTTGTGCTTCTCTCCAGCATTCATATACAGCTTGAGCCTATGAGGAGTTGATCATCTTAAGATCACATTGACTTCAGCAGGAGCTGAGGATGCTCAGCATTGTTGGGGAGGAGACTAGAACCTTTCAGGATCAGGCTTGTAATTTGCTATGCTGCTAAGTATTCACCAGGCTCACACAGCAAGCTTACTGGCCCCCTTTTCATCTGACAGCAGTGAATGTGCTTTTTCTGGTGGGGGCAGGGAGGGTGTTTTATACTGTGTGAGGGCTGAGGGAGAGGCTGTAGGACATGCAATTTGTACCCAGTGTGGAGCTGGTGGTACAAGTAATGCTACCTGGCAAGCAAGAGAGTGGGACCATGGATAGGAGCACGGGGAAGGTGTGTGTGGCATGAAACAAGAGGAGTAGGTTGCTCAAAGACCATGAAAATGAGTGTGGTATAAAACTTCAGATGGCTGGCATTTGAGTGAGACACTGTTCCTACGGCTAGAGGAGAGGCTGTGTAGGAGTTTTCGGATGTTGGAAGGGAGGCTCTGGTTCTTCCTGGAACAAAAGCAGGTTGTGGGGAGTATTGTGCTGTGGAGGAAGCCAGGGTGGAATAAAGCCTGGGATGTGGGTATACCTGAGGGAGAGGGGAGGTTGGGAGAAGAAATATTGTGGCACTGGAGAGAGGAGAGGAGGAAGAGGAGGACAATTGTGCCTGAGGGATACAGGTCTATATGCTATCTGAGCTATCATCTTTGATCAGATTTGGTTCACTTCCTTTAATGGTTTCCTGATTCTGGACCCCTACACTGCAGTAAGTGGTGCTGATGATTGAATAGCTGTTCCTCTGAGTCACTACAGACCCATTTCCCTAGCATGGTAGCAGGGGCCACTATGGTGATAAAGGTGCCATCTTTTGGTCAGAGACTCTCACCATTAGGGGCACAAGAGTTAACCTCGGTATCCTGGCCACAATTAAGCTTGTGTAATTGCAATTGGCTGCTAAACTATTCAGTGCATCATTTGGGCAATGTTTGAAAAGTGTTTCACCCAGACAAAAGTGCATTTTGGTGGCAGAGTAAGTGACCCCTGTGTGTAGTTTGTAGATCAACTGAAGTTGTATAAAATTTTAGGAAGAATAGATTGTTACAGGACAGTCGTGCCTTAGGCCATCACATCACTTTGCAGCACCCCTAATGAACTCATATGTGCACTTGAGTTCTGAAATCTGGTAGGGCTTTTAGGTCATTGGCTTTTTTGCCATTCCCTTTGGAAGCCTACTAGAATCAACTTGTTGAGGACATTGTTGTAGGGGACAACCTTGGCTCGAGTGATCATGAGCTAATTCGTTTCCAAATAAATGGGAGGATAATCAATAGTGCATCTGAGACTAGGGTGTATGATTTCAAAAGGGCTAATTTTACTAAATTAAGGCGACTAGTTAGGGAAGTGGACTGGGCTAACATATTTAGGGATCTAAGGGCAGATGACGCCTGGAGTTACTTCAAGTTGAAGTTGCAGGAGTTGTCAGAGGCATGTATCCCGAGAAGGGGGAAACGGCTCGTAGGTAGCAGTTTTAGACCGAGCTGGATGAGCAAGCGTCTTAGAGGGGTCATTAAGAAAAAGCAGAAAGCGTACCGGGAGTGGAAAATGGGAGGGATCAGCAAGGAAACCTACCTTATTGAGGTCAGAGGGTGCAGGGAAGCTGTGAGAAAGGCAAAGCGACGAGTGGAGATGGATCTAGCGAAGGGGATTAAAACCAATAGCAAACGGTTTTTTAGCCATATAAATAGGAAGAAAACCAAGAAAGAAGAAGTGGGACCGCTTAAAACTTTAAATGGAGTGGAGATTAGGGATAATCTTGGAATGGCACAATATCTGAACGAATACTTTGCCTCGGTCTTTAATGAGGCTAATGAAGGGCTAAGGAATAGTGATAGATGGGAATGAAGATATGGGGGTAGACATTACGGTAGCTGAGGTAGAAGCCAAACTGGAACAGCTTAACGGAAGTAAATCGGGGGGCCCGGATAATCTTCATCCTAGAATACTAAGGGAATTGGCGAGGGATATTGCTAGCCCGTTAGCGATAATCTTTAATAAATCCCTAAATTCGGGGATTGTACCGACTGACTGGAGATTAGCTAATGTAGTTCCTATATTCAAGAAGGGGAAAAAAAGTGACCCGGGGAATTATAGGCCTGTTAGTCTAACATCTGTAGTATGCAAAGTCATGGAAAAAATCTTAAAAGAGAGAATGGTTCCGGAGCATGAGGCCGATGGCAACTGGGATAGATTACAGCATGGATTTACGAAAGGTAGATCGTGCCAAACCAACTTGATCTCCTTCTTTGAGAGAGTAACAGATTTTTTAGACAAAGGAAATGCGGTGGATCTCATATATCTGGATTTCAGTAAGGCGTTTGATACGGTACCGCATGAAGAATTACTGGTTAAACTGGAAAAGATGGAGATCGAAGTGAAAATCCAGAGGTGGATAAGGAGCTGGTTAAAGGAGACTGCAGAGGGTAGTATTGAAGGGGAACTGTCCGGTTGGAGGGGGGTTACCAGTGGAGTTCCTCAAGGCTCGGTTTTGGGTCCGATTTTATTCAATCTATTTATTGCTGACCTGGGAACCAAGAGTAGGAGTGGGCTGATAAAGTTTGCGGATGACACCAAGTTGGGGGGTATTGTCAATTCGGAAGAGGATCGGGATATTCTCCAGGGAGATTTGGATGACCTTGTAAACTGGAGTATTAGTAACAGGATGAAATTCAATAGTGAGAAGTGTAAGGTTATGCATTTAGGGATGTCTAACAAGAACTTTAGTTATAAGCTGGGGACGCACCAGTTGGAAGTAACGGAGGAGGAGAAGGACCTAGGAGTCCTGGTTGATCGCAAGATGACTATGAGTAGGCAATGTGATGTGGCCGTTAAAAAAGCTAATGCGGTCTTGGGTTGCATTAGGCGAGGTATTTCTAGTAGGGATAAGGAGGTGCTAGTCCCGTTATATAAGGCGCTGGTGAGACCTCATTTGGAGTATTGTGTGCAGTTTTGGTCTCCCATGTTTAAGAAGGATGAATTCAAACTAGAACAGGTTCAAAGAAGGGCCACTAGAATGATCCGAGGAATGGAAGGCCTTTCGTATGAAAGGAGACTTGAGGAGCTCGGTTTGTTTTCCTTAACCAAAAGAAGGATGAGAGGAGATATGATTACACTCTTTAAATATATCAGAGGATAAATACCAGGAAGTAGAAGAATTATTTCAGCTCAGTGCTAATGTGGACACGAGGACGAACGGATATAAACTGTCAGTCAGGAAATTCAGGCTTGAAATTAGACGAAGGTTCCTAACCATCAGGGGAGTGCAATACTGGAACAGTCTACCAAGGGAAACAGTGGGGGCGAAGGACCTCCATGACTTTAAGATTAAGCTAGATAAGTTTATGGAGGGGATGGTATGATAGGATAACGGGCTTAGTCAATAGGTCAATTATGTGCCTGGTATGATGTAACCTTTTCCAGAGGGTTTGGCTGGAGAGTCTTGCCCGCATGCTCGGGGTTCAGCTGACCGCCATATTTGGGGTCGGGAAGGAATTTTCCTCCAGGGAAGATTGGCTATGGCCCTGGAGGTTTTTCGCCTTCCTCCGAAGCATGGGGCAGGGTTCACTTGCTAAGGAGTGGGTGGATCGGCTTATGTGGCCTGCATCTTGCAGGAGGTCAGACTAGATGATCATAATGGTCCCTTCTGATCTTGAATTCTATGATTCTATGATTCTATGATTCTAACTCTAGTTTGTAAAGACCTTGTGATAGGGACTGTCTTTTTGTTCTGTATTTGTACAGCACCTAGCAAAACGGGGTCCTGATCCATGGTCAGGGCTCCTAGGTTTACTACAGTAAAACAAATAAATAATAATAAGCCCTCCTACCATCCACTCAGTTCTACTTGGCCTCTCTATTTCTCCACTTTCCTCTTCCCAGCTGTTCCAAGAGACTTTATTCACTCAAGGTCCTGAGTGATGTCTTCAGTCTGAAATCAATCAACTTCAAATTGCCTCTTGGCTCCTACAAGCTGGGTAAGTCTGATTTTGCTGGTGGCTCAGTGGACATGCTTTTGGGCAGATTGCTTTCCTAGGCTCCACTCGTCATTGGCTGCCTGGAAGACGAACGGTGTTTTTGTTTGGTGATGTAAAGGCAAACTTAAAGATGTATGACAATGAGCTAGCACGTTTCAAGGATACTTGTTCTCGAGAGCTCAAATCTATGGTAGACAGCTTGCTTCTTTCCTGATTGTTGTTAAATTGTGGAGCACTGCCGTGCATTTAATTAACTGGATGATTCCACAAGACAGTGTTCAAAAACGCCTTTCCCCTTATTAAAATGGCTCTAAAGGAGCCACTCCTGACCACTCTTTGCTTACCCAGTCTGTAAGCGAAACTGTTTAGCCAACAAACCAGTGCTCATAGCACTACTGATGTTGCAAAGCGTATAACCTAGCATTAGACACAAGAGCGTACAGTTTCTGATAGTTGAGGGGGAAATGAAGTCATGGAAAAAGCAAGCAATCAGCTCAAAATTAAGTGCAGAATGGTTGGGCAGAGAACAGTTGCAATACCATGAAACCACTGCAGAGCTATCTGGGGGTACAGACCCATCAGCACAGAAATGAGGTCATTACTGGAACAATCTCCTGAGAGGTCACCATAAAAGTGACTTTAAGCTCAGAGGCTGCTCCTTGGAATTCAGTGAAAGCCAGAACTAACTTAGTGTAAAGCCATCAATAAAACAGTTGCCACAATGCTATTTTTAAAGAATTGCTTGATTTTTAAATTCAGAATTGATCAACAGGAGGCCTTCAGTTTTCATTCATCTATCTAAAGCACTTATCTGGCCTTCATTACCACATTATCTGAGTACCTCATAATCTTTAAGGTATTTATCCTCGCACCACCCCTGTAAAGTAGGACAGTACTTTATCCTGATTTCAAAGTCCCACAATGCTCCTATCCACATCTTTAGGCACCTAAATAACTTCTAAAAATCTGGACCTAAGTGACTTGCCCAGGTCCCACAGAAAGTTAGCAGCTGAGCTGGAAATTGAAATCAGGTCTCCCAAATCCCTAAGCTAGAGCTCTAGCAACCAGTCCATTCCTCCTATCTAATACTGTAGTTTATAAGATACAAAATAAAATTTGCCCTTTGTTCTAGGGTGGCATTTGATCAAGTACATGTAGCATGGAGCAAACTGAGTAGTCCCCAAAAGATGTTACAAATCATGGAGAAATAGAATATGGCTTTAAAACTCATCAAAAATATTACTCCATAAATAAGTCTCTCTCTACTAAAGACCAGGGGGAAAGCATCTGAGGAATACTGCCTCTTTCGACAACCTGCTAATAAGTCTCTCTCTCCCCCTAGCTCTCACACAAAGCTTTTATAATTGCAAGCAGAACCCAAATGGCCGACAGGTGTACGTAGCCATCCAATTACTACACCCAATTAGGCCCAACAGAATGCCTCATAAAAGTGGAGCCAGCAGCATTCTGAGTTCTCTAGGTTCATGGATGGTTAATCGCGTACACTATTTATAAGGTTCTTCTCACCCTCTCAGTGGCGTATCAAATGTCTCATAAACATCAATGCTTCCTGTTATTGCCCAGTACCGAGTTCTTCTAAGGAGTCCAAAAGTTCTTTTTGACATGCCAACCTGAATGTGACCACTAGATCTTTTTGGGGGGAGGAAATATGAATTTCTTTGATGTAAATTCATCAAGATGTAGCTAATCCCACCTCACCACTCAACTTGCTTGTCATGCCTTTTTCATTTATCCTCTCTTGGTCTATTGTGTGTTCCTAGACTGTGTAAGCTTTTAAGGGAAAGGACCTGCGCTTTTATGTTCACAGAGGCCATTGGTGAACTTCCAATCTATTCATCAGACTGCACCTTGAATCCTACCAAATGCATGATCTGTCCCAGGAAGACCTCCTCAGCTTGTTTGAACATCGTTCTGGCATATATTGCGTTATTTTCTCTAAGTGGCTTGACCGGCTCCAAGGCTGCCTTTATACCAAGTGAGGCCTGGCATTCCCTAATGGAGCTTGTCTCATAGGGGGATGATATAGGATAAGAAAATATTAGGGTCTTGAGCCTACTCCTCTTTCTCTGCCCTGGCTACGTTAAGTGTAAATAAATGGTCCCCTCATGACTGCATTAATTGAAACCCACATTACAGCATTTTTTGCCCTCCCACGATTCTCTTTAAACTCCTTGCTTCCATTTTAGGTAGACTTAGTAGAAGGTCTCTATAAGGAAAGTTATTAAGCCTCTATAATCTTCTACCAAAGGCTGATCTATAAGATTTAATAACATACACGTAGGCATGAGGTCAAATCTTGTAATATTGTCAGTACCAGTTCAGGAGTTTAGAGTTGTTTTCTCTCTCAGAAAATTAAAATAATCATCCTAGGGGATGGAAGGAAAGAAGGAAGATAGCGGGAAAGATTGTGTGGTAGAGGAACTGGATTGTGAATTGGAAGATCTGCATTCAATTCCTAGCTCTATCAGTCTTTCTGTGTGACACTTGAGCAAATTATTTAATTTCTCTGTGCCTCAGTTCCCCGTGTGTAAAACTAGAATAATAATACTTCCTTTTCACCGGTCTGATGTGCTTCAAGTCTTTGGGGCAGGAATTGCTTCTCACTATGTGTTTGTTTGGTATCTAGTACAAAAGGGCCCTAATCTCTGACCTAATACCAATAGAAAATAACAGACACATAGAGCTACAAATCAGATGATCTAATCTGACTTTCTGTATATCGCAGGCCACCTTTAGAGCTGGGCAGCTGGAGAAAGGCAGCTGCTGGCTGGGAGCCCAGCTCTGAAGGCAGCGCCGCCGCCGGCAGCAACAGTGCAGAAGTAAGGATGGCCTGGTCTGGTATATCACAGGCCACCAACCGGACACCTCACACCAAGATCAACAACCAGAATTAGATTGATTGTGAGGAAGAAGGTTGTTTAATGTTAGTAAAGTAGACCAAAGTGATACTGTGCACCTCAGGCTTCTGAACAAAATATAATACACCGTCTCTTTCCTGTTTTATCACCATCTTTCAAATGAGGAACAGTTTAGAAGAAACGCAACATCTCATTGCTCACTCTTAACCATGTTTAGATATTACAGTGATGAGGTCTTCTTGTCCTCCATCTATTTATCCATCCTCCTACAGCACTTACGTATCCACTCCCCTCTGTGTCTATCATCAATTAAATCCATTTATTAAGTAATGAAGCCTGTTGGCATTAATAGAAATGCATTTCAATCCCAGCTTAGATAACACTATCAAATAACACTTTCCGTTTATAAAATATACCAGGATTTCCCCCAGAAAGAAAGATGCCACAAGTTTTAATGTGTTTTTAACAGAACATCCTTTGTGTTTTTATATAGGGTGGAAAAAAGGTTTTTCTCCTCCCTTGAACCATATACACCAAATTATTTGTATTAACTATAAAGAACATAATAAAAATTAGTATTAAGCTAACTTTTCAGGCATGGGAAGTGGCAATACAGCTTTGTGGCTTGGCTGTGACATAGATTACCATTAGAATTGGAAAAAATGCTTTGATAGAAATAAAAGGGATGTTTTAATGTGATTCAAGAATCAGTGTCTGTCTCTGATCTCTCCAGCTCACCCTCAGCCATCCTTCTCCTTGATCTGAATTCCCCAGTGACTCCTCTGTAGCGTTTCACGTTGTGCCGTATATTCAGAACTGGCTGCCTCCCCCTTGTTCCTTGATTTCTGTTGGATGTTCTCAGCTTCATCTTCTTGTGGTGTCTCCATGTGCCAGGGCATCTAGGACTTCCTAGTATTTTTTTTACTGTGAAATTATGACCCGCTGGTTGAAATGTCACTTTAAATAAAACCCCCTTGTTTGTATTATGTTCCCTCAGGCCAGAAAGGAACTGCCACTTTCTTTTAAGTCTATTCATTTTCTTAAGGTCAGATTGGAGATTAATAACTGACTTATTTCCTTCATAAGAGCAGTATTCTACTTGTCTGGCTTTCCTGATGACCCCATCTTTCTCTGAGAAGCTGTGATCCTTATAACAGTATCACTTGGCCTTGCACTGATCAACAGCCCCCTGGGATGTAATCAGTATTTATGGGACATTCAGGACCTTCCACAAGGTTATCGCTGGGGGGATGATGGATGAGAGTCCCTTCAAGGACTCTCATTATGCTATTTTCTGGGGTTTTTTTCCACTTCATCTAAAAGATGACTCTCCACTGAGCTACCCTTTGCATATACCCCTCCACACCTGGCAATGATCTGATTATTAATGTCTCTTTTGTTCACAGCTTCATTAGATTACACATTACTGGCTGTAACGCTGTGGCTGCTCCATGGCTGCATACACATCAACCACCTGAAGCCTATCAGCCATCAGTCTTTATGAGGCAGAAGTCCGTGTGAGCTGGGTAAAATCCACCCCTTACTTGGGGCCCAGTTATGAGAACTGCACTGTACTTCCCTTTTTCCAGGCCTTATGCAGCTGCTACTCCAGACAGTGGGGTGGAATAGTGGTTGCAGCTCTATTAAGGGCCATGGATCCATTCCCTCATCATCTCCCTCCACACCAGATAATGGGAGGCTGGTGCCAGACTCTCTCCCCTGAGCAAAGGGGTGTGGAGGCCACCAGTATAGCTGTATGTCCAGTGGCTCCTCTGTGCAGTCATCCTGCAGGACATAAGTAATATAGAAGAGTTTGCACAGGCCCTCAGCCTCAGAGAGAATTTCACCCCTGTGCTCATAACCACTCAAGTCAATGATGTTAACTATGGACCACTAAGGGATCAGCCCCATGGTTTGCAGCACCACTCACCTCAATTAAAGTCAGTCCATGAGAGATTCAAGGTTCATTACCTAGTGCATGGACAACATCTTCTCCAGGATACTCTGTGCTTTCAGCCAGTACCATTGTATGGGGTTGGGCCTTGCAAGCTGTGTCACACCAATGATATGTGGTATGATCCACATTTTCTTCTTCACATATCAGTCAGAGAGTCTATAACAACATGCTTGGTAGGAGGAACACAATTTTCAGGAAACAAGAATTTGGAGGAGACACCAGGAAGTCGGTCTGTGCGCACATGGCTAGAATATTAACCAGAATTGCAGCACCGCTGTAAATGGTTCTCTTAATAAAGAACCAGCTTAGTTTTAGAAAAATGAGGTTCCTTCTTGTCATTACTCAACACACAACATGTGAAACAAGGTATATAGCTTTTTCTCTGGGTGCAGGTATTCCTGGAAATAATAGATATTGAGAATCTTTACCTTCTGTGGAAGCAGAAATTCTCTTTTCAGGGTCCAGCTTAATAAGTCACATCATTGGCAGCCCTACCAAGATCAGATATATCTTTTTCTTCCTTCTAGGTAACCTGGTGCCATGACCTCACATTTGATATGCATTGTTTGGAGTACTGGTTAGCATTTACTATGATTGTTCTATTACATTCTATTTCAGATTCTGGAGATAAGAGAAGCCCTGGAGCCAAATGTAGTGCAGTCTTCATGTGGAAAAAATGTATAATTTTACATAGGGCAGTGTCACAGGTTGGCTGGCTCTTTAAGACAAGCCAGGCTTAACCTTACCTATGACCTAGCAGCTATTCTCCATCTGATGGTGTCATGGCAACTTAATGACTCCAGTAGTGAAAGGGTTAGGAAAAGACTACAAACAGAATGGAGAACTCAGGCCAGGAAAGACTGCAAAGGAGGCAGGACTGTCCTATAGATAGGAGATATCACAGTGATCAGGGTCAGGCTCCTGCAGGGGGACCCCTGAGCTAAGGCTGACAAGGGGCAGGGGGATCCCTAGGGGACACTGCCAGAGTCCCTGGGGAAGTGAGGCAGTGAGAGAAAACTTTCTAAGATAAGGAGAAGCAAAGAAAGAACCCTTTAGGAGCAGGTTAGACTTCTGTGTGGGAGGCCTGAGGTAGGGTCAGTAAAAGCACCTCCATGGAGCCTGAGGGGTGCAGGAGATGTATTAGTTCAGCAGAGAAGGGATACTCCAGAGGTCTGAGAACCAAAGGGAGGCCATGTTAAGCACAGGCTATGGGGGAGCAGCACAACGGGACTTTGAGGTTGGAAGTGGCCCAAGGAAACAGCAGCACATCTGAAGATGCAGACCTAGTTGCTTACTACAGCGTCCCTGCGCTAGAACCCAGAGTACAGGGCAGGCCTGGGTTTCCCTACCAGCCACAGAGCAAGTAAGGTTGCCAGCTCTGACTGAAGCTATTCTGGAAGATTTTTTTCCTCCCAACATGACATAATGTCATTTTCTTAAAATATCCTATTAAAATCTCCCGGATTGCTTTGAATAGTCATCGGGAGATTGATGCTGATTCCGGGAGGCTCCAGGCCAGTCCTGGAGATTTGGCAAACCTAAGAGCAAGGGACATGCCAGTACAACTGCAGAAGCAGGTTAGGCTCCTGAGAGGTGGGGGCTGAGGGACAGCCACTAAGAACACTTCAGTGGTGCCTGAGAGGGGCAGAAGAATTATTATTTGGATGTTTAGCTTGGATCTTTCCTTACCGCAGATGGGGACTGAACTTTATGTGACTTGGCCAGAGGGCTGAGCCACAGAAGACCCACTAAGAGGCCTTGGCCAGCAGGATGCACTGGAGGACCCCTTCCAGCATCATATCCTGCAGGGGCGGCTCTAGCAATTACGCTGCAGGGTGCGCTCTGCCGGTCGCTGGTCCCGCGGCTCCGGTGGAGCATCCGCAGACACGCCTGCGGGAGGTCCACCCGAGCCACGGGACCAGCGGACCCTCCGCAGGCATGCCTGAGGGAGGTCCACTGAAGCCGCCTGCCGCCCTCCCGGCTGGGGTCTAGAGCCGGCCCTGATATCCTGACACAAAAGGGTGCTGCATATGGTGAATACACCACCGTCCAGGCATTTATTGCAGCATTTAAAGCCCTTGAATATCCTTATGCACTTGAAAACAAATTACATTATTTTTAAGCGGTTTCCTGAGGAATGACAGATGTTGCACACTGGTTTGCTAAGTTTATTTAAAAACATTTTTCACCAGGATTGAAACAACATCCCAAGCCTCTAGAGTTCCAGTTAAATATTTTATATTAAAACTCTGGCACTTCAGCAAAACAGATCTAACCTTCAAGCTATGCATGAGAATGCTGCTTTTCAAGGTTTGAATTAATTTTTCAGAAGGAGATTTAATGAGAAGTTTACTTGGAAAAGAGAATTTTGAAGAGTAGCCTCACTCCAAAAAGCATTCATAGTCTCCACTCTTTTTAAAGACTATATTATTATTATTATTATTATTTTATTTATTATTATTATTGCAATAGAAGTCCCAGACATGGGCAGGGCCCCATTGTACACTCATAGAACAGAAAGACAGTCCCTGCCCCCAAAAGCTTAAAATCTAAATACAAAATAAGAGCGAACAGGTGAATACAGACAGGAAAGGAAAAGGAAACAATGAGGCAATAGTTGCCAGCATGACACGCAGTGGCCTCAGTGCAACGTGTTGTTAGGCTTTTATAGACATCACCACAAATAAAATAATAGTAATCTTAATAAAATTAGCACATATAAATAAGCAACTTGAGTCCAACATGCCAGATTCCTAATTAGAGCTAAATCTAAATAATTGTAAAACTCTCTTATCTAGGATTGGGGGAATCAGTTTGGAAAATATGAACTCCTTGAATCTTTATCTATTTTTTCAACCAGCAATTCTTCTACTGCAGGGGTAGGCAACCTATGGCACGGGTGCCGAAGGTGGCACGGGAGCTGATTTTCAGTGGCACTCACACTGTGCAGGTCCTGGCCACCGGTCCGAGGGGCTCTGCATTTTAATTTAATTTTAAATGAAGCTTCTTAAACATTTTTAAAACCTTATTTACTTTACATACAACAATAGTTTAGTTATATAATATAGACTTGTAGAGAGAGACCTTCTAAAAATGTTAAAATGTACGACTGGCACACGAAACCTTAAATTAGAGTGAATAAATGAAGACTCGGCACTCCACTTCTGAAAGGTTGCTGACCCCAGTTCTACTCATTCTGTTGCTCTATCCCTTTAAATTAAATGAATATGTAAATCATAAGAGGCAATTCTCTACAAGTTGCCTAGTCACCCCCATTCAAAGCAAAACCTGAAACCACTCCAACATGGCTTAAACACTCACGTGACAGTCATATCACAGCAGACCGTTTAACTGACAAAATATTATCCTTTGAGTATAACATTTAGATTGAATTGATAAACATGCCTCTAGCTACATCTAGCTAAGGTGTAGGTATCTTATTCTCATGGTGTTACGGGAATACCTGGAACGCCTCTGGATTCTAATATATCAAGTCATTAGTATATGTCACATAGTCAAGTTTATAATATTTAACTCACTTCCTTGGCTCCTAGGCAAGAGGCCTCAATCTGGTTTTTGTTGCGTACTAACTAAGCTACTTACAAATCAAGCCTTCTTCACTGACCTCCCCTTACTGGTTCCAAGATTATAAATGATTCATTTTTCTCAGACATCACAATGCAGTGATACAAACAAATGAAGCCCTACCAATTTCACACTCCATTTTGGTCAATTTAACAGTCCTAGGATTTTAAAAATCGTAAATTTCATGATTTTAGCTATTTAAATCTGAAATGTCATGGTGTTATAATTGTTGGAGTCCTGACCCAAAAAGGAGTTGGGGGGGTGTCACACACTCATTGTAGGGGTGGGGGTTGCAGTATTGCTACCCTTACTTTTGTGCTGCTGCTGGCAGTGGTGCTGCCTTCAGAGCTGGGCAGCTGGAGAGAGGCAGCTGCTGGCTGAGAGCCCAGCTCTAAAGGCAGAGCAGCTGCCTGCAGAAGTGAGGATGACATGTATGGTATTGCCACCCATACTTCTGTGCTGCCATCTGCACAGCTAGGCCCTCAGTCAGCAGCTGCCACTATCCGGCCACCCAGCTCTGAAGATAGCAGCACCGAAGGAAGAATAGCATGGTATGGTATTGCCACCCTTACTTCTGCGCTGCTGCTGGCGGGGCGCTGCCTTCAGACCTGTAAAAGCAGCAAAGAATCCTATGGCACCTTATAGACTAACAGATGTTTAGACCTGGGCGCCTGGCCAACAGCTGCCACTCTCCAGTGGCCCAGCTCCGAAGTCAGAGCAGAAGTAAGAGTGGCAATACCGCAACCCCCTGAAATAACCTTGTGACCCCCCTGCAACTCCCTTTTGGGTCAGGACCCCCAATATGAGAAACACTGGTCTCCCCCTTGAAATCTGTATAGTATAGTGTAAAAGCACACAAGAGGCCAGATTTCACTGGGGGAGACTAGATTTCATGGTTCGTGACGTGTTTTTCATGACCGTGAATTTGGTAGGGCCCTATTCATAGAAAGTCACAACTTAGTTGTAAGCTGTTCTGGAGTGACTTTTTAATACATTTTTTCTACATTGCCTAGCACAATCAGGCCTCTGATCCTTCTGACTGGAGCCCTTTGATGTTACCATGATATAGTTAATAAATAGTAATAATCATTAACTACCCTATAAATATGCAGCCCACACCTGACCTCCAAGGATTCAGGGGATTCCATCTAAATTTCATTGGGGATGGTCTTTATGGAGTGCCGGGAGTGGATCTACTAATGATAGAAAATTCTTCTGGCCTATTCAATTCTGGCTTCCCTACACAGGGTGTATCTGCTCTCACTGGCAGCTAGGCACTTTGTCTCTCCCTGATGGGGACCAACGTGGGCTGTTCACACTCACTTCCCTCCAGGCGTGGCCATTTTCTACCTCCACTCACTTTGCTCTTGGTGACTATGTGCCTCACTCTAACCCACCCTTTCACCCACCAACCTGTAGTCTTCCCCCTGGCTTGGTGTTTTCCATTGCTGGGCTAGATTACAAGGGCTGTTCCTTGGTGCTCTTCCGTTTTGTGCTCACTTTCCTGTTCCCTTTTCTCCTCTTCTTATCTCTCCTGCTTAGGCCACCAGAGTAAGCTAAGTGCCCAAGAGCACCTGCTTCTAATTAGGTCCTTACATGGGAGGCGGAGAGATGCAGCCAAGTTCTCAAGCTCCTGTTCCTTTCCCTGTGAAGACACGAAACTGAACGAAACACGGGGGAGCTGTGACTAAGTAAAACTGGCTCTTTCCCAATTAGCTATTTCCCGCTGGTTTCTCACAGCTTGTCAGCTGAACCGTCACTTAGGTAGCCCCCTACTGTGAGGAGCCAATGCTCAAAGAAAGGACATTCTTTCCCCTGAGGTCAGGGCTGTCACCCCTACTCCTAGAGTGGTAGTTACAAGTCACCGCCCACAGCCCCAGCATGGCTCATTTTACCTCATGCAGATTCTAGTGAGCAGGGAGGGGAGGAGGAGAGACAGGAGGAGCTGGAGTCTCTAAGCACCTTTAAAAATGTGGAAACCACTTTGGAGTCTCCACAAAGGGAGGGTGACGCTCCAACTGGGATTTAGTGTTTAAAAGGTCTGAGCGTTGGGGCCTTGTGCAGAAGATTCTGGGACTCACTGCTCCAAAACGGGGCAGTAGGACTGCTGCTCTCAAACTGCACTGCCGGGAGTAGGCAGACCAGGCTGTCACTTAGAGAAGAGCAATGTGGCTGACACATGCCCTGAATCACCGCAGTGGGGAATGGGGCTGCTGTGACTACACCAGAAGAACAGAAGAGAGGGAATGTGACATCTCCAAATTGGATAGGAGAGAAGCAGACGTGAGAGGCAGTTCCTTGAGAAGGTATAGAGGGTAATAGGCCAGGTGTCTGCCTCTCCTGGCATAACTTTGTAGTGTGTATTTATCAGGGTTTTTACTCACTTTCAGACTGAAGAAACTAGATTCAGATTTATTCAGAGAACAAACTGAAACCTGCATTTGTTCGAGCAAGTGGTGGAATCAAAAAGTCACAGTCCCATGGGTTGATGACCACAAAGGTAATTCCAAATAACAGTATTTGAACCCCAGAGTAATGCTTATCCCCAGCTTTGGCTGCTCCTAGGCTTCCTTATTGTGAGGACTGGTTGTTCCCACCCCAAAGGCTGAATTCCACTTCCATTTCACTCTGGACCGGGTCTAATGAGTCAAACCTGCCACCGTGGGCAAGCAGCAATTGACCTGCAGCTCCTTATTGGGTTCTATCAGCTGACACCAGAGTTGAGCAGCAGGAGACTCCTGACACTCAGCTACATCCTGGAATTCAGATCCTCTAGCTGGAAAGGGTGAAGGGCAAAATCAAATCCAGACACCCTCTCCCTGTCCCACACCCCCTCTATAGGACAATGAAAGTCTGTCTGACGTGTATCCGGCTCAGATACAGAGAGGGCTAAACACCAGGGGCAGATCTAGCAATTGTGCCGCCCCAAGCAGGGCGGCACGCCGCGGTGGGCGCTCTGGCAGTCGCCAGTCCCGCGGCTCCGGTGGACCTCCTGCAGACGTGCCTGCGGAGGGTCCGCTGGTGCCGCAGCTCCGGTGGAGCATCCGCAGGCATGCCTGTGGGAAGTCCACCCGAGCCGCGGGACCAGCGGACTCTCCGCAGGCATGCCTGCGGCAGGTCCACCGGAGCCGCCTGCCGCCCTCCCGCCGGCATGCCGCCCCAAGCGCGTGCTTGGCACGCTGGGGTCTAGAGCCAGCCCTGCTAAACACACAGATGTTCAGCATCTTTTGAGAAGAGATTAGAACCTTTCATAGTTAGGCACATAAAACCGTCTTATTCTGTACATCTTGAATCCAGCTATTCCGAATTGCCTTAGCCTCCTGGGATGGGAAGTGACACCTTTATGGTAAGGTTAGCTTGATAAAACTCTAATTCCTACAGTAAGACAGGAGCTCTGGGTATCTCTGGCTGTTCATTTAAATAAAAAAAAAATAGAACTTGTTTTTCAAACTAAATTCTCCTTTAACTCCATGGTACCAGAAGCTGGATTTTCCCCAGTGACAAGTCCACTGGCAGCATGAAAAGAATAAATTATTAAGCATGAAATTGCCCCAGTCTGCTGAGGACTGCTTCAGAAATGGGGCCCAGTGGCTGGAAGACTAGCTACGCTCGCTGATTTCTGTGGAAGAAACAAACTCCTGCTGTGACATTAACCTGCATGTCTGGCTTTATTACCTAAATTATCATAATCCTCATAATCAGCGTCTGAGTGCTGAAGGAGCTGCAAGGACTTAAAAATCAAGAAGCCAGGAGAGTTGCAAATGCATGTCTGGAATAGCCTCCTGTTTATCTTGCCTCATCACTGCATGGAACATTAAGCTGTTGTTGCCTCGGTTTTTTTTTTTGAGCCAGACTGATGGGATAATCATGTGACACCTCTTCAAAGTCCACTTATCTTAATTGTACTAAATGTTTTTTCGCAAGAGGCAGGTGATGTTCAAGAAGAGACATTACCTGATGAAAGGTAGCTGACACAGATGAGAAGTCGCACGTTGCACAGTCCAGTGAGCTGGAGGTGAAACTCATGTTCTTTGTCAAACTCCACAGACTTGGCAATAGCCCCTCCCTCTCTCTCTGTCAGCAACCCTGCTTTTTAAACGGTGCTCATGACTGGTGGTGAGAGGATCTGCGTCTGTGTGGGCTAAGTACATTGTGCGGTTAGGGCTGTATCTTTCTGTAGGGTATTAAGCTCAAATGGGAGGTTATGACTGGGTACATTTTGACCAAATTTTATTTGTTTTCCTCTCTTTAAAAATAATGAAAGCCTGATCCTAAGTGCACTAAAGTCAAACTTCAATGGGCTTTGGATAAGGTGTCCAGTTAATGTCTCTGTGCCGATGCCCTTGGAGACTGAAATCTTTTATCCAAAGGGAAAATGGAACAGGAGCAAGAGCAGCAGTGAAAGGTTCCCCATGCAGCCTGCCAAAGAGCCTCAACTGTGCTCTAGAGCGGTGGTGGACAACCTGTGGCCCATGGGCTACTCGCAGCCTGTCAGGGTAATCCGCTGGTGGGCCATGAGACAGTGTTTGCATTGACTGTCCGCAGGCACAGCCTCCCGCAGCTCCCAGTGGCCAAGGGTGACCAGACACCAAGTGTGAAAAATTGGGACCAGGGGTGGGGGCTAATAGGTGCCTATAGAAGAAAATGCCCCAAATATCCTGCAGGCCGCAGGTTGCACACCACTGCTCTGGACGGAGCAGCTCTCAAGATGAGAGGACAATCCAGTCTCCATAGCCACTGAGTCCTTGTGTCCTCTGTCAGGCTGCCAACAATGGTGCAGGTCAGTGCTGACTGCTGTGCTGCTTTGGTGATCTAAACACTGTCAAGCAAGAATGTATTAGTTTTGTGTATTGTGGTAGTGACTGGAAGTCCCAGCTGAGACTGGAGCCTTATTGGGCTAGGTGCTGTGCAAATAGAGAGTAAGAGATATTTCCTGCCCCAAAGAGTCTATGGTTTAAATAGACAAGACTGATAAAGGTTGGGAGAAAGAATGTGCTATGATCCCTGTTTTACAGTTTGGGAATTGAGGACCAGACGATTCTGGAAGAACTAGGGAATGTAAATACTAGGAACCTGGCTTCTAGAACCAATCTGCCCCTTATCCCCTGTACACCACCAGTACAGCCACCCAAGAACAACCAGAGTTTGACCTAATATGTCCAACCTAAACTCTTATGAGACTGGCTTGATGAAACACATGAGACAATACTGATCTACCACAGCGTGTATGGAATCCAGGTGTCCACACTCCCATGTACAGAATACACCTGCCTGTTTGCCTACCAGACTAGGACAGATGATGGTGATAAATGGTAGTTATCATGGATGGCTATGTATGTACACTAAAAGATACAGGGCTCAGGAATTGTTTGGAGAATCATCCAAAAGTAGGGTCTGACCAGAAAATATGAATTTAACCCTCCACTCCCAGCACTGCCCCCGCAACCCAACAAACCTGACCTTAGCATTTCAGAACTCTGAAAACCATTTCTCTAAACTTGTTGCTAAATATGGATGAGAGTTTGAGAGGGTTCTTATTCCCTAAAAGCAGCTCACCTGTCTCTTAGCCTTACCTTGCTAAATACAAGGCAGTTCTAAAGAGAAAGGACTACCCTCTTTTCAAAGGAACCAGCCTAACTAACTGAAGGCTTAGTAGCGTGGTATAGAAGCCACTCATCCACCAATCCGTATTACTTTCCCTCCATTTAATCTGATCTACTCTAATCCTTTTATAATGCCCTCATCACGCCATTGATGCACCGAGTTTGAATCATTCCCTGATTTGGACGGAGTACAAATTAAAAATCATTTGCCGCTCATAAATAATTTTAAAAATCTGGCAGCAGTGGCAAGCACAGGAAACATGGATTTTGCTGTAATGAGATGGGGCGCACAGTGCACAAGGAGCAGGGGAAGAATCTATTCTTAGACACTGTAACTTGTGGGTTACAAAACCCAAAAGTTACATGTGGATTTCCCCCCTCCTACCCTCCTCCACAAAATAAATAATTGAAAACAATACTTAGTGACTGTGCTCACTGCAAAAAAGACAGAGCTTGCATTGGTAACATGCTCACTCCTGCACCTAGTATTGGAGTCTGGATTGGCAGAGGCTATATACAGAGAATGGACAGATCTACCAATCTGCACCATAAGCTGATGCAGTACACTGTAGAATGGTGTACTAGTTTAGGGAGATACCACCAGACCCTTACAGTAATTACAATGGAAGTGTTGTTTCTACTTTTCATTATCTCCCTTTAAATTAGGCACAGTTTGCAGTTACTTGGAGCTAACACATGAGCAAGTGAAATTCACAGATGGTGTCACATGGAGAAGGAGCATATTACTTGATGCTAATGTAGTTCGGATTGCATTTGGCAGGCAGACACACATTCTGGGGTATTCGGTTTGTATCTTAAGGCTTCTTCTTAGACTGAATTATTATCTCAGATATGTCTGCAGCTTCCAGGAGCAGCTGCCAATGTTGCTGTAGCATTACTTTTCAGAGCAGTTATATATTCTATAACAACGATAGCGAGAGATGGACAAGTATTATCCAGGGTTTTGTGGTGGTTGTTTTTTAAATGGTGAACTAAGGCTTTCGGATCCTCATTTTCAAAAAGTTCCTTCTTATTTCAGGTGCCAGCTTTAGACTCCTGGTGACTAAATTTTCAGTGATTCTCAGCATCCATATATCCAACTGAGGGCCACGAGAACTGTCGGTGCTCCACACCCCTGAAAATTAGTCCCCCCCCCATGTCTATAATTTGAACACCCAAAAAATTAGAGGTCCCTTTGAAAAATCAAAGCCTATGTGACCTGTCTCAAGAATACGCATCAGTGGCAGAGATGGGAGTGGAATCCAGCCCTCCCATCTCCCTAGCTACCATATGCACCGCTGGACAATGGTAGGCACTGTGTTGCTCCTATTTGTTTTCCAAATGCTGTTATTAGGTCAAACTGTCTTGAACTTCAGGAGAGTTTGGATCTGAATATCGAGGGCTTAGACCTATTTTAGAATAGACCCAGTAAATTATTATCCTCTTCATTTTTGCCATAGTACCTAGGAGCACTAGTCATGGACCAAAACCTCATTGTGCTAAGAGCTGTACAATCCCAGAACAAAAAAAAAACAATCTGTGCCCCAAAATGTTTACAGTATAAGCATAAGTCAAGAGACAACAGATGGATACAGACAGATGGGGAAGTACAATGAAACAATGGGACAATATGGGTCAGCATCATCAGAAGTGGTATCAGTGCACCATTCACTTAAATATTCTCCAGCTTATTTAGTTGGGGATTGGTCCTGCTTTGAGCAGGGGGTTGGACTAGATGACCTCCTGAGGTCCCTTCCATCCCTGATATTCTATAATAAGCGTCAAGATGAAGAAAGTTATAGGGAGGGATTGGAAGGAGAATAATGAACTAGATATAATGGCAATATAATGGGCTCCTTCCATGCATGAGGGGCAGCATGAGAGAAAGCACAAAATGCTTGTTTCCAAATGTAACCAGCAGGTGTTAGAGCCTGGTACCATGGGCAGGTCAGAGGTGGGAGTCAACATTTCAGCAGTGAACAAGGAATAATAGGTAGGGTAGGGATAAGCCATAAAGAATCATCAAGCTCATGTCTGATGCAGTAGAGAAGGGGAAGCCAACAGAGGGATTCAAGGAGAGGGGTGACATGGTCAAAGTGATGGGCTATGAGAATGATCTTTGCAGCAGCATTCAGAATAGAAACGAGTGGGGGCGAGGTTGCGTTTATCAAAGCCAGAGAGAAGGATGTTGCAGTAATCAAAACATGAGATGATGAAAGCCAGGTCTACAATTTTGGTACCGAATGCTTCCAAATTTGCGGAGAGTTTCGATCCATATTAGGCTCATCTCCAGTTGTTCCCAGAGTCTTTTGTTCTGAAACTTCTTCCATTTTCCTCTGTGTCTTCTTTTGGCCTCTTTGTCTTTACTCTGCTTTCTTCATGTGAAACAGCTGGCTCAGCATGAGAGGGTGTTTTCAGAGTGAATCAATAGCTCAGCTGAGCCATTGATTTGCTCTGACGAGATTTCCCCATGCAGCTCACATGGCAGGACAAGAGAGAACATGATGAAAGGAGAGTCAATACAACAGGAGTGGTGGGGGAGGTGAGAAGTGGAGAAGTAACAAGATACGAGCTTGTTGTACATTGAACCAAAGCCGAGACTTTGAAATGGTGACGATCAGTTGCTGCCTTTACTGGAGGAGGAAGGAAAAGGAACTTGAGCTGGTATCTCTTCTGAACAAGATTCCTGCACTTCCGCTGATAGAAATGTATGTGCCCAGAATGTAGTAAGCACCCTTACTGAACCCGCCTTTCATGTTATCACAGGCAATATGGGTATGAGTGAGGGTGGACAGAACCGGTCTTATCCCACAACATGACTGCAGAGTACCATAGTGATGGGGAATCAGGTCCTCTGATCCATGAGGTTTAAGGCCTATCTATCTCAGGGATTCTCAAACTGGGGGTCGCAAGGTGGTTACTTCGGGGTCACGAACTGTCAGCTCCATGGGGCTAACAGCCCTGAGACCCAATTAAATTAAATTACCCCACCCCCCATTTTAATGTGTAAGGGGGGTCACACTCAGAGACTTGCTGTGTGAAAGGGGTCACCACTACAAAAAGTTTGAAAGCCACTGATCTATCACACATCCAGTAGTTTCTGAAATTCAGCAGTTAGTAAGATTAAAATTCAAATTAAATGTGTCCATGTCTTTACTTGTTTTAAATTAATAAAGACCAATAATCAATCAATTATAACATTATTTTTATCCTTAGATTAAAGGAAATGTTGACCCTGGTTCGACTTTTCCAAACTTCACTCATGACACTGAAGCCGAGCATGGAAACTCTCTTACATACATGTTGAAACTATACATGTTGTTAAAAATTGTCCACTGTTAGGATCTGAGCAGGTGTAGGACCCACTGTCAGTGTTTTTTGATCATGGGTACGTTACTTGCCAGCTCACCTAAGAAGCCTCTTGCCTCCTCCACTGTATATGCAGTAAGGATGTGACCCAGACCCTTGATGTCTTTGCATTGATTGCAATGTGTCAGAGCTCTGTTGGCTCTGATACCTATATGATTGTTCTTATAGAAAACATGATGGCTTGGTATAGGATAAAGGTTTTCTTGGCAGTTCTTTGGGGTGACCTGCATAGCTGGGTTTTTCACTCAGCCATCTCAATTTTAGACCAATGAAACCTTTATACCACACTATTATTTTTTCTAGCTATATATTATTAGCCTTATATTGTCGATCATCACCAGGGGTGGGATTTTCAAAATGTTTAATAACATGCAAGGTGTGGGGAGGGATAGCTCAGTGGTTTGAGTATTGGCCTGCTAAACTGTGAGTTCAATCCTTGAGGGGGCCATTTAGGCATCTGGGGCAAAAATCTGTCAGGGACAGTACTTGGTCCTGGTGTGAAGGCAGAAGATGGAACTGGACTCAATGACCTTTCAAGGTCCCTTCCAGCTCTATGAGATACATATCTTATTTATATATACATATATCCCAATGAAGTTAAGCATTGACTTCAACAGGTACAGTTAGGCCACTAACACTGAGCAGTTTGGAAAGCCCACTCCCAATACTTTATCCACATACTGTATATCTTTGTTTTGAAACTCTGGCTTCCATTCAGTTTAAGTAGTTTACTCTTCTGCTGCCCCAGTAACAGGGTCTCAGCTAATGACGCTGATCTTCTCAGTGAAGATATAAAACAGCAATGCATTTGTTCCCTCTTCATATGCATGGATATGAATTGCAGATATTTCTGCCTTTTATTTCCCATGGTTTCTATGTGGTGATTTATAATGTATAGCCCTTACCCATTTTTATAACTTATTTCATTTCAAAATGTCCCAGGGAAATCTTTAAAATATTTAAACAGAATTGGGGTGGGGGTGGAACATGCTGATATGTTTAGTCAGGCTTGTGGGTACGTTCTCCTATCCCTTTTAACCAGTGTGGGGATTTTACTGCACACTACCGAACAAATTACATGTTTAATACAGTAGAATATGTGTTGGCTTTGGAAGAAAAGCAAAAGCATATTTACATCAGGTTAAAG
This sequence comes from Mauremys reevesii, assembly GCF_016161935.1. Taxonomy (NCBI): domain Eukaryota; kingdom Metazoa; phylum Chordata; order Testudines; family Geoemydidae; genus Mauremys; species Mauremys reevesii. Next base: position 274,957,767 of record NC_052624.1, read on the forward strand.
CAGAGGTCACTATGAAAACAGGCGGCTTTATCTAAAGTAATTGTAATTGAAGAAAGGAGAGAAGAAAAAGAACACAGGATACCAATTTAGATGGGATTTTTGGTATCTTTTCTCATTAAAGAGTGGTACAATATCCACCAGGGCACGTCTACACTGCAGCTGGGAACATGCCTCCCTACCCTGGTAACTAGACATGTTCTAGCTCTGCTTGAACTAGTGGGCTAAAAATAAGACCATGTATGTTATAGCATGGGCAGCGGAATGGGCTAGCCTCCCGAGTATGGAACCCCCTGGCTCTGAACTTGGGTGGCTAGTCTGTGCCTCCGCACATGCTACATCCACACCGCTAATTTTTTTTAGCACGCTATCTCAAATGTCTGTCTACCTGGGCTGTGGGACACTCCCAGCTGGAGTGTAGACACACACTAAGAGGCAGTAAGTAAATGGGGACCTCAGGGAATAAGATTAATATAGAAATAGCAGTAGAGGGTTTGGACAAATTAAATCAGTCAGGATCAAGTGAAATTCACCCTAGGCCTATTAGAGAGATAGCATAAGAGATTACAAACCCTATTAGTGTACAGGATTGTACGCCTATACTGTGCTGGAAATGGGATTACTCCTCCTCTGAAATCTTCATGGGCTTCCTGAAAGGCCTGGACAATGGGGAAGGATGATTTAATGGTAATCTGGAGATCTCAGTTCTATTCTCAGTTTTTCCACTGACTAACTTTAAGCAAGTCACATGACCTTTCTGTTCTTAAGATTCTTTCCCCATGAAATAGGGAAGTTGACCTATATCACAGGAGTGATAATGAAGTTGACCTATATCACAGGAGTGGTGTGAGGGTTCAAGGGGCACACAAGCCTCATGCTGGTTTTGTGCAGGGAGGTGATTATTACTATAAATGTTTGCAAAGCAGCATGAGACCTCTGCATGAAAGACAATGCAGAAGTGCCAAGTACTAATACGTTTGAGATTGGAGTCAGAAGATATGACTGACTGCACGAAGGAACAGATCTGCTAGTGTAAGACATTCAAATAGTCTCTTTTCAGAGCAGAACTGCACTTTTAATGGCAAGGTTTTCAATCCTTTCACTACTGATCATGGGCAGAGCTTGATTAGGGAACCCCAACATTCCTCTTGCCTCCTGGAAAATCTGCCTCCTTCTCCCTTCTTTCCTATCCACAATGAATGGTAAATCTCTTTCCCATGCTCACCCCCACCATCTGGAGTTGCTTTCTTGTTTCTTCAGGGGCCTGAGGCAGCTCTCACTCTGATGTAAACCATGAGTAACTCCATGAAAGACACCAGTGTGAAATGAGAATCATACAGAAGAAGGACCATACTGGGTCAGACCAATGGTCCATTTAGCCCAGTATCCTATCTTCTGACAGTGGCCAATGCCAAGTGCTTAAGAAGGAATGAACAGAACAGGCAATCATCCAGTGATCCATCCCCTGTTGCCCATTCCCAACTTCTGGCAAATGGAGGCTAGGGACACTTCAGAGCATGGTTTTGCAGCCCTACCCATCCTGGCTCATAGCCATTGATGGACCTATACTCCATGAACTTATCTAGTTCTTTTTTGAATCCTCTTATAGTCCTTCACAACATCCTCTCGCAAAGAGTTCCATGGGTTGACTGTGTGTTCTGTGAAGAAATACTTCCTTTTGTTTGTTTTAAACCTGCTGCCTATTAATTTCATTTGGTGGCCTCTAGTTCTTATGTTAGGAGAAGGAGTACATAACACTTCCTTATTTACTTTTTCCACACCAGTCATGATTTTATAGACCTCTTTCATATCCTCCCTTATTCATTTCTTTTCCAAGCTGATAAATCCCAGTCTTATTAATCTCTCCTCATATGGAAGCTGTTGCATACCCCAATAATTTTTGTTGCCTTTTTCTGTATCTTTTCCAATTCTAATATATCTTTTTTGAGATGAGGCGACCTGATCTACATGCAGTGTGCAAGATGTGGGCGTACCATGGATTTATGTTTTCCAATGTACATTACTTTGCATTTATCAACATTGAATTTCATCTGCCATTTTGTTGCCATCACCCAGATTTGTGAGATCCCTTTGTAATTCTTCACAGTCTGCTTTGGCCTTAACTATCTTGAGTAGTTTTGTATCATCTGCAAATTTTGCCAACTCACTGTTTACCCCTGTTTCCAGATCATTTTTGAATATTTTGACCAGTACTGGTCCCATAGAGACCCCCGGGGGACACCACTATTTACTTCTGTCCATTCTGAAAACTGACCATTTATTCCTACCATTTGTTTCCTGTCTTTAACCAGTTACTGATCCATGAAATGACCTTCCCTCTTATCCCATGACAGCTTACTTTTCTTAAAAGACTTTGGTGAGGGACCTTGTCAAAGGCTTTCTGAAAATCTAAGTACACTATATCCACTAGATCACCCTCATCCACATGCTTATTGACCCCCTCAAAGAATTCTAGTAGATTTATGAGGCATGATTTCCCTTTACAAGAACCATGTTGAAGCAGCAAAGAATCCTGTGGCACCTTATAGACTAACAGACGTTTTGCAGCATGAGCTTTCGTGGGTGAATACCCACTTCTTCGGATGCAAGCAGTGGAAATTTCCAGGGGCAGGTGTGTATATATAAGCAAGCAAGAAGCAAGCTAGAGATAACGAGGTTAGATCAATCAGGGAGGATGGGGCCCTGTTCCAGCAGCTGAGGTGTGAAAACCAAGGGAGGAGAAACTGGTTCTGTAATTGGCAAGCCATTCACAGTCTTTGTTTAGTCCTAAACTGATGGTGTTAAATTTGCAGATGAACTGGAGCTCAGCAGTTTCTCTTTGGAGTCTGGTCCTAAAGTTTTTTGCTGTAAGATGGCCACCTTAAAATCTGCTATTGTGTGGCCAGGAGGTTGAAGTGTTCTCCTACAGGTTTTTGTATATTGCCATTCCTAATGTCTGATTTGTGTCCATTTATCCTTTTCCTTAGAGACTGTCCAGTTTGGCCGATGTACATAGCAGAAGGGCATTGCTGGCATATGATGGCATATATTACATTGGTGGACGTGCAGGTGAATGAACCGGTGATGGTGTGGCTGATCTGGTTAGGTCCTGTGATGGTGTTGCTGGTGTAGATATGTGGGCAGAGTTGGCATCGAGGTTTGTTGCATGGGTTGGTTCCTGAGCTAGAGTTACTATGGTGCGGTGTGCAGTTGTTGGTGAGAATATGCTTCAGGTTGGCAGGTTGTCTGTGGGCGAGGACTGGCCTGCCACCCAAGGCCTGTGAAAGTGTGGGATCATTGTCCAGGATGGGCTGTAGATCCCTGATGATGCGTTGGAGGGGTTTGAGCTGGGGACTGTATGTGATGGCCAGTGGAGTCCTGTTGGTTTCTTTCTTGGGTTTGTCTTGCAGTAGGAGGCTTCTGGGTACACGTCTGGCTCTGTTGATCTGTTTCCTTATTTCCTCGTGTGGGTACTGTAGTCTTGAGAATGCTTGGTGGAGATTTTCTAGGCGTTGGTCTCTGTCTGCGGGGTTAGAGCAGATACGGTTGTACCTCAGTGCTTGGCTGTAGACAATGGAACTTGCGGTGTGCCCGGGATGGAAGCTGGAGGCATGAAGGTAGGCATAGCGGTCGGTAGGTTTTCGGTATAAGGTGGTGTTAATGTGACCACCACTTATTTGCACCGTGGTGTCTAGGAAGTGGACCTCCCGTGTAGATAGGTCCAGGCTGAGGTTGATGGAGGGGTGGAAGCTGTTGAAATCATGGTGGAATTTTTCCAGAGTCTCCTTCCCATGGGTCCAGATGATGAAGATGTCATCAATGTAGCGTAGGTAGAGAAGGGGCGTGAGTGGACGGGAGCTGAGGAAGCGTTGTTCCAGGTCGGCCATAAAAATATTGGCATATTGTGGGGCCATGCGGGTGCCCATAGCGGTGCCACTGATCTGGAGATATATATTGTCATTAAATTTGAAATAGTTGTGTGTGAGGATAAAGGCACAGAGCTCAGCAACCAGTTGTGCTGTGGCATCATCAGGGATACTGTTCCTGACAGCTTGTATTCCATCAGTGTGTGGGATGTTTGTGTAGAGAGCCTCTACATCCATGGTGGCTAGGATGGTGTTTTCTGGAAGGTCACCAATGCATTGTAGTTTCATGAGGAAATCAGTGGTGTCACGGAGATAGCTGGGAGTGCTGGTAACATAGGGTCTGAGTAGAGAGAGGCTCTCTACACAAACATCCCACACACTGATGGAATACAAGCTGTCAGGAACAGTATCCCTGATGATGCCACAGCACAACTGGTTGCTGAGCTCTGTGCCTTTATCCTCACACACAACTATTTCAAATTTAATGACAATATATATCTCCAGATCAGTGGCACCGCTATGGGCACCCGCATGGCCCCACAATATGCCAATATTTTTATGGCCGACCTGGAACAACGCTCTCAGCTCCCGTCCACTCACCTTCTCTACCTACGCTACATTGATGACATCTTCATCATCTGGACCCATGGGAAGGAGACTCTGGAAAAATTCCACCATGATTTCAACAGCTTCCACCCCTCCATCAACCTCAGCCTGGACCTATCTACACGGGAGGTCCACTTCCTAGACACCACGGTGCAAATAAGTGGTGGTCACATTAACACCACCTTATACCGAAAACCTACCGACCGCTATGCCTACCTTCATGCCTCCAGCTTCCATCCCGGGCACACCGCAAGTTCCATTGTCTACAGCCAAGCACTGAGGTACAACCGTATCTGCTCTAACCCCGCAGACAGAGACCAACGCCTAGAAAATCTCCACCAAGCATTCTCAAGACTACAGTACCCACACGAGGAAATAAGGAAACAGATCAACAGAGCCAGACGTGTACCCAGAAGCCTCCTACTGCAAGACAAACCCAAGAAAGAAACCAACAGGACTCCACTGGCCATCACATACAGTCCCCAGCTCAAACCCCTCCAACGCATCATCAGGGATCTACAGCCCATCCTGGACAATGATCCCACACTTTCACAGGCCTTGGGTGGCAGGCCAGTCCTCGCCCACAGACAACCTGCCAACCTGAAGCATATTCTCACCAACAACTGCACACCGCACCATAGTAACTCTAGCTCAGGAACCAACCCATGCAACAAACCTCGATGCCAACTCTGCCCACATATCTACACCAGCAACACCATCACAGGACCTAACCAGATCAGCCACACCATCACCGGTTCATTCACCTGCACGTCCACCAATGTAATATATGCCATCATATGCCAGCAATGCCCTTCTGCTATGTACATCGGCCAAACTGGACAGTCTCTAAGGAAAAGGATAAATGGACACAAATCAGACATTAGGAATGGCAATATACAAAAACCTGTAGGAGAACACTTCAACCTCCCTGGCCACACAATAGCAGATTTTAAGGTGGCCATCTTACAGCAAAAAAACTTTAGGACCAGACTCCAAAGAGAAACTGCTGAGCTCCAGTTCATCTGCAAATTTAACACCATCAGTTTAGGACTAAACAAAGACTGTGAATGGCTTGCCAATTACAGAACCAGTTTCTCCTCCCTTGGTTTTCACACCTTAGCTGCTGGAACAGGGCCCCATCCTCCCTGATTGATCTAACCTCGTTATCTCTAGCTTGCTTCTTGCTTGCTTATATATACACACCTGCCCCTGGAAATTTCCACTGCTTGCATCCGAAGAAGTGGGTATTCACCCACGAAAGCTCATGCTGCAAAACGTCTGTTAGTCTATAAGGTGCCACAGGATTCTTTGCTGCTTCTACAGAACCAGACTAACACGGCTACCCCTCTGATACTTAAGAACCATGTTGACTCTTCCTCAACAAATTATGTTCATCTGTGTTTCTGATAATTCTGTTCTTTACTATTGTTTCAACCATTTTCCCTGGTACTGAAGTTAGGCTAACTGACCTGTAATTTCTGGGATCACCTCTGGAGCCCTTTTAAGAAATTTGCATCACATTAGCTATCCTCCGGTCATCTGGTATAGAAGCTGATTTAAATGATTGTTTACATACCACAGTTAGTAGTTCTGCAATTTCTCATTTGAGTTCCTTCAGAATTCTTGGGCGAATACCATCTGGTTTTGGTGACTTATTATTGTTTATTCCAAACCTCTTCTAATGACACCTCAATCTGGGACAGTTCCTCAGATTTATCACCTAAAAAGAATGGCTCAGGTGTGGGAGTCTTCCTCACATCCTCAGCCATGAAGATCAATGCAAAGTATACCATGTGACGGCTTCCATACACCATTTTCCCTGACTCATACTAACTCTACATACTGTATCTCCAAAGAATTGTCCTTGGCCTCCAATCATTTCTCTTGTATAGTCAGTGATTTCCCCCATTAACTTGTCTACTTGTCTACTTAAATGTTCTTCACTCCCAGGCTTTGACATCTGCAAGTGCTACCTCTATATGCATTAAACCTAGGTAAATGACCTGAATTTAAGAGTCCTCATTTATGCAGTGACCCTAACCCTAACCCTTCAGTATTCATGATACCATTCAGAAATAACTTGTATTGTATTGGTAAACAGAGCTTTGCTTGTTATTACTCAGATTCTAAGCCAGTTGGGGAAAAGACCCCCCATACACACACACACAAGAAAAAGGACTTGCGGAAACAGAAGCAGAGACCATCACAGGAGCAGCAGTAACATCTTAAACAGGTCCGATGGAGCTGGGGGAAACACTGAGGAAGTGTTCTGAGTGTGTGATATTTCCTGCATCTGTGAGTGAAGCCACATGAATAGCCCTGGGATTGCAAATTTCAGGAAGGCTCAGAAGAGCTGAAACATTGGCTGCCATGTTCTTTTATTTGTCTGATATCCTGTGGTTTAGGATGTCTTGTTGAAAAGCAAATCAGCCTGCAGTACTTGAAATGAAACAAACCATGTTTGAATTGTTTCACTGTGAATTATCGTTAGCTGCCAATCATTGTGCCCATGTGCTAGGAATTCAAGCAAACCTGGGTGCCCCTGAGACTGTGTACAAGATTCAGTTTGCTAACTGCTTCTTGAAATTTCTTAGCCATGCCAGCTGACTGAGATTCAAAGGCAATACGTAATTGACCAGATTTTCTTCTGTGCATCTCCACCACTACAAATCTGCCAAAAAATCAGAATAGTCAATGACAATAGGATTTCTCAGGCATGCTGTGCATACTTCTTCTTTCTGCAGCAGTGCAAAGAGCCATTCAAGAATGTATAGAGTGGATTTCCACCAGGGGGCTATATACTGAAGTCCATTGACAACTTGTACATTGTAAGGAGGACTGAAAGGGAATAGCTAACATCACCAGAAACTGAGGGCACACTGGCAGGAGTTATATTTATTAAAACTGGTTGAAAAATTGGGCAGGGAGGAAAGGGGGAGAAATCACAAAAAAAATTGTCAAAATGTTGAAAAAGTGTGACTAGCTCTAATTCTTAGTCATTTCATTTGTTGGGTTCTTAGAGTCTGGTTCTCATGTACACTAAGGTCCCTTTATACCACTCTGGCTATGTGAAGAGTGTGACCGAAGTGACAGCTGGGAAGTGTAAGGAGTTCAAATGACTAAATACTGAAATGTGCCAGACAGGCATAGACTTTTGGAACAATGAGTGTTAGGAGGGTTTCCTGGGGATTCCCTGGGGAGTGGTGAATGTAAATTCCACAACCTCTGTTGAAAAAAAAACCCCAAAAACCAAAACAAACAAACAAACAAAAACCCACCCAAACAGCCTTTTGAACTACATCCTGAGTAGAGGGACATTGACTGGTGATTATCTATTCCTGCAAAAAGAACAGGAGTACTTGTGGCACCTTAGAGACTAACAAATTTATTTGAGCATAAGCTTTCGTGGGCTACAGCCCACTTCTTCGGATGCATGGAGTGGAACATATATTGAGGAGATATTTATACACATACAGAGAGCATGAAAAGGTGGGAGTTGATATGCAAACTAGATACAATCAACTTAGGTTTAAATAGGGACTGGGTATGGCTGAGCCATTACAAACATTGAATCTATCTCCCCTTGTAAGTATTCTCACACTTCTTATCAAACTGTCTGTACTGGGCTTTCTTGATTATCACTTCAAAAGTTTTTTTTTCCTTACTTAATTGGCCTCTCAGAGTTGGTAAGGAAACTGCCACCTTTTCATGCTCTCTGTATATGTATATATATCTCCTCAATATATGTTCCACTCCATGCATCCGAAGAAGTGGGCTGTAGCCCACGAAAGCTTATGCTCAAATAAATTTGTTAGTCTCTAAGGTGCCACAAGTACTCCTGTTCTTTTTGCAGATACAGACTAACACGGCTGCTACTCTGAAACCTATCTGTTCCTGGAGACAGGAGGTCAAAGGCCTGATCTGTATAAAGAAGCAAGTGAACTGTCCAGAGGACATCTGGTTCCCAATCTAAAAACTGTCGTGAACTTGGGACTAATGGGGCAAACTAAGGGGGTTTGAAAGATTGTGTGCTGAAGTGGGATTTAAGTGTTGTATGGGCCTTTGTGCTGACCCTCTGCATAGGAGTGAATTTCATCCTTAAAGGTGGATGTTTCCATGTATTTTCCCCTCCTTCCTCTTAATTAGAGAAATGATTTTTCATGAAATATGAAGTTACGCCTTTTAAATTAAATGGGATGCAAGTGGTGCATAAATTCAGGGCGGACCTGCTGCACAGGAGTGAATTTCACCCAAAATTAGTACATTCTCTTCCTTCTGGCACAACTTCATTGACAACAGCAGACTTACACAATCAGAATTTGATTTTTTTTTAATTAGGTACCTCCTGGGCCTTTACTCAGGATGCCTTTCATTGAGAACTATAGCTCCACTGGAGCAAAGCTGAGCTGTGAGATGTGGAGATAGTCTAGTGAGAAAAAAATATATATATGGGAAAAAGAATCCATGCAATCACTAGTCAAATGCAAGCAAATTTGTTATTCCTCACCTGTGTTGTGAATTTTTAAAGCATATCCATATTATTGCATTCACTGGAAATAATTTCATATGCCAGGCATCTAATTTATGATGCCAAATAAACTGAACACGTCATATTGTTCTCATTAGGTATGCCATCTTTTGAATCATGCTATATTTCAGCCCTTCTGCTGAATAAATTTGCTACTATACATTAATACATATCAAAGGCAGCTCAGATGGGAAAAATATATACGTATAGATCTGATGACAGAAACCCATCTATCAGCTGGGGGACAAAACATATGGGCATGAAGGTTGAGAGATCAAGCCTCCAAAAGTTGGAAAATTCAAAAATTAAGTACCCAGATCATCAGCTAATGAAAATCAGCATCATTCTATTAAAGTTCAGTAGAGTCAGAGCGTCAGCTGGTGTAAAGCAGCATTGCTCCATTGAGTGTAGTGGAGTGATGCAGTTTTACACCAGGATCTGACCCAAGATGTTGCTTGGAGAACATAAAGTCAACCACATATTGTGTCTCTTTTAGTGTAAACTTTAATAATAAACATGATCAGTTATGGTTTGTGGTAATGAAGGAGAACACAAATGGAATATACCATGGGAACATGGCTGAATGAATGTTGTGGGACCAACCTTAATATATATATATGGAGGTATGCCTACCTCATAGAGCTGGAAGGGGCCTTGAAGGGTTATTGAGTCCAGCCCACTGCCTTCAGTAGGCAGGACCAAGTACTGATTTTGCCCCAGATCCTTAAGTAGCCTCCTCAAGGATTGAACTCACAACCCTGAGTTTAGTAGGTCACTCAGCTATCCCACTGAGCTATCCCTCCCCTCTTCACTACTGAAATTTCCTGATATTTGAGTGGTTGACCTGCCAACATAAGTGTTAAAGTGATGTTATTTAATAATAATAATAATATTCATTAATAATTTCATGTGTTTAAAATGAAAATAAGAAGAGAAGATATCTGGAGCTATTAGGCTTAAAAGCACTAGGGGCAAGATGGTGACTTGGCCTATGCAGCTACACAGAAGTGTTTGGCACATAAAGCACCTCTGTTATTAGCTTGCATGACCTCCCCATGTGATTGGTCTGTACGTGGAGGGTGGAGCTAGCTCCATGCTGATACTAGTCCCTACCCAGCAATGAGTGTGTGGGGAGTGCAGGGGAATGGGAGGGGCATTGGCTCTAGCTCTAGCATACTAATGAGCACAGCTGAGTCAGTGAGGGAGGGGAAGGTAACATGCAGATTACTTCACCCCCCACCCCCGGATCAAAGTGGGTGCCAGGGAAGGAAATGTGATTCTGAGTCCCAATTTCTTTCCCTGATCTGTCCTACAATAGCCCAGCTCTGCACCTCCCCTTAAAAAGGGTGAGAAATAAAGTCTCATCCATGCCCCAAATTTGTAGGTTCTACCTGTCTCGTGGCATTTTCAAGCTCCATTGTCTTTGGCAACAGATCTTATAGCGTCCTTTATCCAGAAATATTCACTAACTATGATCAGTAAAATGACTGTAAAAAAGTACCTTCCTGTTCATCCCATCTGCTCCTTCTGCATATATTCCAGCCAGATCTGCTAGCTCACTTGCTTTTCTGACAAAATTAAGTTTTTTTATTGCTTTCTACTCCTGTCAGCAAATCCAACCATGGGAAAGTGTGCTGGATTCTTTTCTGGCTATGAAATAATCAACAACGTTGTCAAGTTCTAACTTCTCCCCTCCTGGGGAGAGGATGAGAAAACAAACATTGTGTCGCAGATGTATGGTCATGTTGCTTACCGCTCTACTGGAAGGCAGTCAGATACTATGGTGATGAGCACAGTATAAGAACCTATACAGAATAGAATCTGTATTACTGGTGCAATAATCCAACTTTGCTGTCCTGTTCCAAATTGCGTTGACCATGATGAGAGTTGAGGGGTGGAGGACATACTTTTTTCTTGTAAACAAAGCAACTTTGATAGTTACTGAGAGAGAATAAAAATAGGACAGTAACATGCCCTTTACATACAGGCAATTTCTGGAGTGTAATAGCCCTTTGGTTGAGACCACCCCTTATTCAAGATTCCTTAAGAGAAGTATCTAAAAGCAGATTAAAAAAAAGACATGTTCTCATCTATATGCATAGAACTGCTGTCTTTAATGAATAGAAACTTTAAACCTGCTAAACTTAGCGTCTTCAAACTTACTTTGATTTTTAAATCTCACCAAGTTCTACAAAACAAGCCAAATTTGAAGCTATCTGCTTCAGCCAATTTTAAATTATGCAAGAGCAAAGAACCAGACCGTGAACCCTTTACACTGGTAAGCACTTAATCATACAAGTTTTTTCTATTAACTCCAATGAAATTAACTGTGGATAATTATCTACGTTACTAACTCTAATTCACAGTCTAACCCTAAATTAGAGTGGCATATATGGGACAATTTTATGTGTTTCACATCTGTATTCTTCAAAAAAAAAAAAAGAAAGAAAAAAGCCAGAACTATTTTTTCTGACGGCATCACACGCATGCAAAAAAATTACCTTTGGACTGAGCCCAAAACATGGGTAATTTCAGCCCAGATGGGTGGAACTCAGCCTCAAATATATAAGCAACCTAGAGAGAGTCCATGAAACCAGTGCTCTGGGATTTGCACTGTAACTTGTAAACTTCTGGATCAAAGTTAAAGTGGTGGCTTTCACCTGTAAAGTCTTAAATGGCTAAAGATTGGCCCACCTGACTGACCACCACTCCCCCCCCAATCCACTGCCACAGTTGCAGTCAGTACAGGTTAGCTGTTAGCTTAGCCTTGATATAAATAGACCAAAAGCTGCTGGCAGGACATTGTCTGTAAGGGAGCTGGTCCTACAGAATGCCCATCCCCATCTGAAGTAACCCACATTTGCTGTCTTTCCTGGCATATGGGTGGGCCTTTTTGATTACTGACCAGTGCATTGTGGTGCTCATATTTATATTTAGAGCTGCCGCGTAGTGGAAGAGGTGAACTGACTGAATATTATATCTGTCTTTGTCATTTTAAATAGCTGGCAAGAGTCTGTGCATGGATGGTTTTTGCTGCAATAACTTAAAAGAATATGCATTAAAAATATAGTGGAAACTACCCAAATCTATTGTAAGAACAGTGTTAACTTTTGTTCCTAGCGCATGTGCAAAAGAGCCATTCAGAATTGTTGGCTCTTCAGTGGCAAGCAAGTTCTCGGGTTTGAGTTAAGCCATTCATGCAGCATGTTCATTCTGGGGGGAAAATGACAATTTAATACAAAAACACAGTCAGAGATGTGTGGGTGGCACTGACAATGGCAGACCCATGTCTCAAGAGTGGAGACAGACTTTGAATACCAGACTGCTGTTTAAGCTCTAAAAAAAGCACTAAAATATATAGCTGAATATATTCACAATTACTTTATAATGAATGCATTTGCATGCATTTTTTTACATTCCTAGGTCATTTTAATCCTTTTACAGTTCTCTGTGACTCCTTTCAATGAGAAGGTGGAATGCCCTTGCTGAGATCCTGAAAGGTTCATATAAACTCCTCAAAGTTTCAGATTTCCTTCTGAATTTCATATCCAAATGAATCTATAATTTCCAAGGGATGCTGGGTTCGGAGTTAAGGATAGGAAGCAGTTTGGAAGTCAGCTCTCCTCAGGAAGGGTTTATCTTTTTTTGGAATGTTAGTCAGATCTAGGTTAAAGAAGTGAATTACTGTATATACTCGATCGCAAGCCGGTTCATTTATAAGCCGACCCCCTCCCCCCAGATCGATAAGTAAAAATGGAAAATTTTTATAACCCATTCATAAGCCGACCCTGTAATTCAGGGGTCAGGAAACTTTGGCTCCCAGGCCATCAGGATAAGCCACTGGTGGGCCGAGATGGTTTGTTTACCTTGAGAGTCTGCAGGCATGGCAGGGCTGCCCAGAGGGGGGCGCAAGTGCGGCAATTTGCCCCAGACCCCGGGCTCTGCAGGGGTCCCCAAGAGAACGGCTGAGGCTCCCTCCCCGGCCCCAGCCCGACCCCACCTCCGCCCCTCACCCAGAGCCTCAGCGCATCCAGCAGCGTCCCTGAACAGCTGCAACGTGGCTCCGGCAGGGCTCCTGAGCTCCGCCCCACTCAGAACCACGTGTAAGGGGGCGGGGCTGCGAGCTCCAGGCCGAGTGGAGGAAGCTCAGGCCCCACTGGAGCTCACAGCCCCGCCCCCTCACCACACGGCTCTGAGCGGGGAGGAGCTCAGGCCTTGCCGGAGCCACGCTGCACAGCTGTTCAGGGACGCTCCTGGAGGCGACGCGCTGAGGCTCTGGGTGAGGGGGGAGCGGGGGTAAGATGCCGGGGCTGGTGCCGGGGGGGTTGGATAAGGGGCAGATAGTCCCGGGGACACGGAGGGGGCAGAGGTTGGGGGGGCGGTCAGGGGACAGGGAATGGGGGGGTTGGATTGTGGGCATTCTGGGGGTCTGTCAGGACTCAGCGAGGGGGTGGCTAGGGGTCAGAACAATCAGGGGACAGGGAGCAGAGGTGGGGTCCTGGGGTGGTGGTGAGGGGTGGGGTCTCTGGGGGACGGTGAGGGGACAAGGAGCAGGATGGGTCAGGGATTCTGAGGGGGGCAGACAGTTGGGGGGCAGGAAGTGGGTGGAGGTCAGATAGGGGGCAGAGCCAGGCTGTTTAGGAGGCACAGCCTTCCCTACCCTAAAGCTCATTCAGCAGTTTGAGGCTTGCAGAAGAGCCAAGCTATTAGCTTTTCCATTAGGGCTACCATCCCTTTCACTTCTCAAATGCCAAATTATAGTCTATATTTAATTTCAGTGCCATAGGGAGGTTCATGTGAGGGGAGGGTAGCTTCATTTAAAATTATCCACTGGGGGAGGGATCACATGAGAAGAGCAATATCCTACACCACCTACCTCCTTCCCAACCCTACCAAGGGAGACCCCCTCCTGTATTCCCTGAGGCTTCAGAAGGGTTACTTCAGTGATTCTCAAACTTTTGTCCTGGTGACCCTTTCACATAGCAAATCTCTGAGTGTGACCCCCTCCCCTTATAAATTGAAAACACTTTTTTATATATTTAACACTACTATAAATGCTGGAGGCAAAGCGGGGTTTGAGGTGGAGGCTGACAGCTTGCGACCCCCAGAAATAACCTTGTGACCCCCCCGAGGGGTCCCAACCCCCAGTTTGAAAACCCCTGGGTTAATTTAATTTTAGCACCCTGTGTCCATTCACATACATGTGCTATTTTGAGCATTTCAGTTTTCACAACATAGGCTCATCCCAGATTCTGGAACAAGCTCAAATGCTCAGTTCATGGCATAAGTACATAAGCTATACTAAAGACAAATCCACAGTAACTGTCTCCAGTTTGTGAGGGACCCCATGGAGCCAGTCTCTAGGAAACAGATAAATGCATGGAGGTTACGTCCATTAATGGCCCAAAGAAAACAAACCACATGACTTGTACAGAACAACACGTGCCACAGGGCTGGTAAGAAAAGTTTAGACAGCACTAATGAATACACACACAGAAGATGTGGCTATATTCCAGAGATTATCTTGAGGTGCCAAATACCCAGTATGGGCCCGCAGTCCTATAAATTGCTGAGCATTCCTAACTCTCGTTGATGTTCAGTGAGTTGACAATACTCAGCATCATGCAGGTTTAGACTCAAGATGCTTGAACCCACAGTTTCAAAACAAATTGTCTTCTAATCACTTACAAACATTCTGATTTGGCACAGGGTACTGCATCTCAATTACATTGTTTGTCTGTCCTGGAGATGGCTAACATTCAAAAGTTCACAGATAGCAAAATTTCCCAAGAGATGTCACACACACATATCTTACCTTGGGGCTTTTTGCAGTTACCACAGATATGTATTTGGCTTCCGTAATAAATCACACTGTAGGAATGTTAAGATAGAGAGACATATAAGTAACACTTTAAGAAGAACACATAGTTGTAGGAGAAAGATCAACTAAATATATCATAGAGTTGGAAGGGACCTCAGGAGGTGATCTAGTCCAACCCCCTGCTCAAAGCAGGACCAATCCCTAGACAGATTTTTACCCCAGGTCCCTAAATGGCCCCCTCAAGGATTGAATGCATAACTCTGGGTTTAGCAGGTTGATGCTCAAACCACTGAGCAATCCCTCCCCCTCAAAACCTACTGGAGAATGCAGGTATTGATCCCACTACCTCTCACATGCAAGGCGAGCGCTCTACCATTTGAGCTAATTTGCCTCTGTATCAAAAGAAAAGCTTGGTAAAATGATTATAAACTGTTTTGTCTTGTCAAGCACTATGGTTACTGTTGGTAACTTACATATCCTAAAGTATAAATGTCCACTTAGTATAAAGAGCAGAGCTGGTCCGAACATTATTTCTTTCTCAATTTTTTGTCAATAAAAATGAAAACCAAATAGTTTTTCTTTTTTTGGCAACTGCAAACATTTTCAATCAAAAACTGCTAAAAATGTTTATTTTCAGTGTTTTTGGTTTCTCAGTGAAAAACAAAAACGAAAAATGAGGAAAGCAGACATTTTCTGTCAGGAATTTTGTTTTGTCAAAACCCCGATTCTCCATCAAAAATAGTTTTGATGGAATGTTTTTTACATATAAAGTTCTAATAAAGGCTCATCTCACATTTAATCCATTAGATAATGAGTATCAGCCTTGTGTAATAGGAAAAAGCTTAGAAAAGTAGAAAGTGAGATCCCTAAAAGAAAAAGATGCTGCAAGAAGGTGCTGATGCCAGGTACAAATCAAGTTATATGAAAATAATGTTATGCTGAAGGTTGCTCTTAATAACTTGGCTAAAAGCTTGAATCTTAAAAACGTATCCCCTGCTAGATGAAATATTTGATCTTTATCTTAAAAGTGTTGCTTTTTACCTTGCTCTAACAAAACGAGAAATATTCAAGACATGTAGAAGTTAAAATATCGACTGCTTGCTTCTGATGGGTTACTCAACCAGATAATTACTACAAAAAATTGGGTCAGGTAATTGCTATCCAAATTAGTTACACATTATGACTGCTATGGGAAACCTGACAACATGAAACTAAGATCGTGTATGAAAGAAGGAAACTAAATCCAGAATGAAAATATAAAACCAGCTCTTCAGCTGATGTGAATTAGTAAACATTGCTCTTCTTGACTTCAGCAGGGCTCCACTGATTTCTTCAGAATCTGGCCCATGGGTTTTCTATGTATTTCTATCAAGCAATCTGCATATCTAAGGTACATATCACCATACTATTTAGGGACCATATAGAAAATTAATACTTGTGCAATTCTATATATTCCCAGGGTGCATCTACTTGTACTCCTTTAATTACATTCTCTTCTCAAATGGAATTCATCTCAGGGGTTGTTTTCCATAAGGAAAGTTGCTGGATCATTCAGATTATTTCATTAATGGGGACTGTATTGTGAACCATCATTTAATATTCACCACTTCTTCAGAGTTTTCTCTCAGACCTATTTTCTCCTGTGGTCAGAGTGCAGAACTAAAACTCAGGAAATCTAGGTTGATTCCCAATTATGTGTCAGCTTCTCTAGCTTTAAATTGGAGTTAATAACACTACCTTACTGCACAAACTTCAATTAAAGTGCTACATATCAATGCATTTCCCTTTGTACTTCTCATGAATATTTGCCTATGGAGAGCAGTATGGATCCAATTTCCCCATGTTTATGGTTTGTGCAAGTCTTATCGTTTTGCACAAACTGACACAAGGGCCCAGCAAACAACAATGGCTAGAGGTGTTACTTCAGACAGAAGAGATGTAATTCTTAGTTTTAGATTCTCCACTGGCGTGGTATAGCATAGCAGAGTTGTGATGGGTGCTTTCCATTCTGACTCCGGCTTCTGTTTCCTGAAGTTGCACTGTGAAAATCACACTCACGTGGCTGAGTCTGTAAAATAGTCAGATAACAGCAAAGGTTTGTGACTTTGTGAACTGTCCCACCTGTTCATGGCATGTGCACTTCAAGAACTTTGGCACCCTGAAGACTATCGATCACGCTCGCTCTCTGGGCCAGATTCTGATACTTTACTCATGCTGGATCCTCATGTAGTCCCAATGATTTCAGTAGGACTCCTAGCAGCATACGCTAGTTCTCAACATGGGTAGGTGGGGTGGGATGTCCATCCCACACAAGGCCTGAAGTGTTTAAGATGGCCAGGGGGGCTAATTAACCGCTTAGGCTGCACCTGGAGGAGCCAGGGAGCAAGGACTATTTAGAGATGAGGTTCAGCTGTTGAGGAACAGATGGGGCCTGTATAAAGCCCTGTAGCTGAGAGCAGTTGGGTGCTGCAGAGGGAGGTTACAGTCACTTTCAGAATGAGAGAAGGCAAGGCCGGAGGAAGTAGCCCAGGGATACAGCACTACGGTTGAGGATTATGTAGATCTTGACTGCTTGTTGTAGGCTTCCTGGGCTGGAACCCAGTGTAGAGGGTAGACCTGGGTTCCCCTACCAGCCCCTGGGAGAATGGAACAGGTGAAAGGAAAGACTGCCTGGGACAGTGGGTCCCAAGAGACTTTTGGGGCACGCAGCCCACCTCCCGAATGGGAAAACCACAGCGGCCTGACAGGACGGCCAAGACACACAGCAGGAGCAGTCAAGTCCCAAGCGAGCAAGACTGCGTGAGTGACAGAGGGCAACTGCAGGAAGGGGTGTTGGCCTGGCAGAGCTAATCCCCAGATGTGGCCAGAAGGAGGCGCTCCAGCAGTGAGTAGAAGACCCAGTGATAGTAGGGCTATCAGCATCTGACACTCTTTCCTCCTGGGATGCTGCACATGATTTCTCTTCATTTAGAGAAGGGTCTCTTTTGAGGGTATAAACAAGTTGGCAGTGATCATTGAAAATCCACGGTGTTAGCTACCAAGACGGAAGCACAGCCAGTCCCTGCTGCTTTTTTAACGTTGGTTAATTAGGAATCTATAGAACTCTTAGGACCCAGAGTGTTACCTCTTGGGTTAATGACAAAAACTGCCCTGACTAGAATGGTAGCAGGATCAAGCCCTATTAGTGTATCTTCACTTGTGCTGCTCTGGCTTTCCCATTCACTTTGGTTTTACTCATCATAGGGTCAGTGGTAGAGAGATTCCTTCCCTTTCAAGACAGCAGCCAGCGACTTCAAAATGTGTCATTAGCTCTGACTGGCTGTTTCTGAGTCAACAGCAGCAGCAGCTCACAATGAAAGAGATGGAATAACCAAACTAGACATCTTACACTATATAGTATCCACACAGATGGAGGTGTCAGGCTGACAACTGCCGTACTACTCTTACACTTGCCAAAATGTCCATGCACATGGCTCTCTGCTATTCCTGGAGCCACTCAAGCACATAGAATAAATAGATTTCCTGCTTCAGGTCTTCTTAGCGTACATGACCAGGATTCATCATTGATTTTGTTGTGCTGGTTGGATCATTAGCTTCCCCAGCTTGGGCTGGGTACTGATGAGAAGTGTGACATGAACGCTGATCCATGCCCCTCCTGAGTTCTGGGGTTTGGGATTTACCTCACTGTCATTTACTATTGTTAATAAAGCCTCACCAAAAAATCATGTGAGGAAAGTACAGTAGGTGCGATTCCATTTTACAGATAGGTGAATTGAGGCAAATACAGGATAAATGATGTAGCCACGGTCACACTGTGAGTCAGTGACAGAGTCAAGACTAAAATCTAGGACTGTTCGATTCTGATGTGATGCAGTAACTGCTAGATTCTGCTCTTCTTCTTTGGAAGGAAAAATACTTCATGTAAAGATAATGAATTTATGTCAATGTGCCCTGCCAGCTGCATAGAATAACTACCACAGAAGTATTGTCGTAAATGACTGCACAAGGTACTGACTTGCAGTGATGGTGCTGGAGGAGGTATCAGAGGCTCCATCTATGCTAAAATGTCACAGAACTTTACTTTTTTAAAAATAATTTTGATGGATAGAATCATAAAATCATAGAATATCAGGGTTGGAAGGGACCTCAGGAGGTCATCTAGTCCAACCCCCTGCTCAAAGCAGGACCAATCCCCAACTAAATCAAATATCAATGTTTATTTTAGGCATTTTTTCTACTTTTATCAATTTACATGTTTACAGGTCCCCAAAATTATGGGGTTTCAAACAATGTGTGTGTGTGGGGGGGGGTGTCAGACAATAATTATTTAATGACAGTAGACATTGAGATTCAAAAATGTTCACACTTTAGAACCATTAAACCACAAACTGTCAACATCACATGTCAAAACATACAAAGGAAATAGCCTCAAACCAGGCTTTAGTAAGTTCTCAAGCAGCATTTTTCCTACTTTGCCTATCTGTAAATTTCTATTGTAACTGATGGAAATATTTCTATTGGTTTAGTGTGTACACGTTGAAATCGACATCTACTGATAAAAGCATGGTTGGTGGGTGAACCCCCCCGCTTTGGGGAGGCTAGCCCACTGGCCCCGCCCCTTCTGCCTGAGGCCTTGCCCCCTGTACACCGGAGCCCTGTGGCTCCCCCACTGCCTAGACCTGCCGCAGCCATGCCAGCCAGCCCCAGGGCCTAGATGAGTGGCCACCCACCCCACCCAGCACTTTGCCAGCCCTAGGGCAAGCTGAGCCCCACCCCACAAGCCCCAGGCCCGCCGCAGCGCTGGTCCAAGCCGCTGGTCCCCCCAAGTGCCACCCTGGGCCACCAACCCCAGCACCGCGCCAGCCTCACTGGCCAACATGACTCGACCCCCTGGCCAGGTTCAAGTGCCACCCCAGGCTGCCCCTGGCTACCAGTGGGCCTGAGCTCCAGGCCACTGGCTGGAGCTGAGCACCCTGACCAGTTTAAGGGTAGAGGGGGACGGAGGGTGGGGCCACAGCCTGGGTTGTGGGGGCTTAGCCTGCCTTGGCCTTCGATATCACTGCCCCTGGATCAAAGTCTAATCCTTCCAAGCCAGAGATGTAGTTGTCAAAGAAGGAGGACGCTTAAACAAATTGATACATTAAACAGCTGCAAGTCACCAGCCCAGATGCCATTGTAACAGGGTCACTGTGCTGGCTGAGTGAGAGGGTGTTTCTTGGCACAGCTATGGACAACTCCTAAAGCGTGTGGCTCCTCCCAGACCAGAAGGCCCCCTGTCTGGGGAAGTAACTTTGAGAGGCAATTGAAGTGTGTGTTCCCTTCCTTGGGAAGAAGGCGAACCTGTTCATACCAGCAGCTTCAGCAGCATGAGAGGAGCATCTAAGTAGATGCTGCTCTGCTATTAAACTGATCTTGTGTCCGTGTTGTTTTTCCAAGGATGCTGCATTACTGTGCCAACCTACGAGTCATCAGGAGGCCACCCAAGAGTTTGGAAATAACTTAAGGATAAAGCAGCTGAGCTGCTAACAAAAAGGATACAACATTAAAATCAGGTGGAGCAATCCTGGGACCTACAAACCAGAAGGCCTTACTGCAGCACCACATTAAATGGCTGAATGAAAGCAGTGAGATGAACAAGTTATGGGAAGGGTTCTCTGCTGCAGCTTCTGTAAAGGGCAACCATGCCACTCTAGTCTATTGTGAGCGTATTAGCAAAATGATGTATGAAGGGAACCAGCCGATAAATTATTGGGACTTTCAAAAAGTCTGCGAAAATATCCCTCACAAGATGTTGTTACGGAAACTAGCAGAGCAGAGCACCACACTGGTGGCATCTGACAACATGGAGAAGCAGATGTGGGCTAGCCAGAAAATTGGGAGGGGCTTCATCCCCCCTCACAATGAGGCCTCACCCCTCTCTGTGGCTCTGCCCCCTTCTCTTCCTCAGGTAAGTGCCGGTCCCACCTCATCCTCTCCCCCACCAAGGCCGGAAGCCATAGCCGGGCAGTGTGCAGTGGTTGCTGCTCCGACTGGTGCCATGATGTGAGCGGCCATGACACATCCCTGTCTCCTCCTCCTGTTACTGTTGGTGCTTGGGGCTAGGGCTGCAGCTGCTTCTTAGCTCTGCGCCACCCTTTAACTGTTTGCAGTGGGTAACAGCTGCCTGGGTTGGGGGACCCCGCTCCGGGCCCAGCAGAGCCCTCTGGGAGCAGCGACTCGGGGGCGTGGGGCCCAGGAGCCCTGCTCAGAGCTAGTCAGTCCGGGCAGTTGTGGGGAGACCCAGACCCGTCACCTGCCATAGGCGGTGTGCTCCAGTGGGTGTGGACATGGGCTGGGAGCTGCTCTCAGGGCCCCTGGTCCCCTGCCTGGGCTAACTCCTATGCTGCTGCTGGTGGTGGCACTGTCTTCAGAGCTGGGCACCCGAGCAGAAGCTGCCGCTCTCTCCACTCTGCCTTCAGAGCTGGGCAGCCAGAGAGAGGTGGCTGCTACAGGGTGGCTAAGGCAAATTTTGGGGTGGCTATAGCCCCTGCAATCCTCTCACAGCACTGTCCCTGCAACCACATCTATAGTAGCATGTACATTGTGCTCTGGAAGTCTCCAATTCAATCCCTGGTGAATGGCTCTGGTATAAGTGAGGGCTTGTCTGGAATTCAAGCTGCTGTGAGCCTCAGATACTCAGGAAGAATTTCCTTTGACCAGAGTAATCCACTGGTGAGTATGTATTACAAGTCCCCATCTGTGCCTGGTCTACTGAGGATATGAATCTGTTACACAACCATAATACCAATAACAATCACACAGTCACAATCTGCTTGTGTAACTGTCCTGGCTTCATCAATTTCCATTTCTTGCAATGGAGAGAAAACTCAAACTTCTGTCCCCGGACTGCACCTATATTGTCCTGCTCTTGCTTTTGCCGGTGATGTCCAGCTGGTTCATGGAGCGTACATGCAAATGATCTTTCTCTTCCTGGCTCCAGGATCTCCGATGAGACAGACAAGGCAATGTGTCAAAGTGATCTTAAATAATGGATAGTGATTGGTATGAAATTACTTTACCTCACATGCTGTCTGCCCATTATGCATGATTAATCAAGAGCATATGACTGCTAGAAGACATGCAGCTCCTGCCAAAATATTCTTTAATTTAGCTGGAATATAAACAAACAAATAAACAAAAAAGACCTCAGTGCTTATTTGCATAATGAAGAGCCATGTTTGGTGGAGATCAGAAATGCATCTATTAAAAAAAGCTATCATGTAGCTCACAGTTAATCACACACTGGCCTCATGATAATCAAAAAGTGATATGAGGTTAACTACTCTATGGCATTTATTTTCTACCTTGTCTTTTTTTTTTTTTTGTCTTTTTTTCTTTTGTAGTGTTTCTAGCCCTGTTAGTCAAAGCAAATCATCCAGTGCCCCTGAGGAATATTAATTACGGGAGATGATTAGATTTTTATATGTATTTGTTTATTTGAGGGTAGGAGAACAAACCACATTTTTGTACTTGGTGGGATGAGAAAAGAAAAGGGGAGGGTGTCTAAATAAAGTGACACAATTATTTAGGGTGCTGAATTTTAATAAGTGCCAGCTATGCAGAAGGGCAGCCTATGCAAGTGGGGCTGGGATAATGGGATGTGTTTAAATTCAGAACACAAAAGGTGGAGACACAAATGATTTTACTGCAGGGGTCCTCTTTCATCAAGTGGAATGGACCATCATTCTGTCTTACTGTTTCTGAGATGTCCCTTCTGCAGCAGAGACAGAGAGCTGAACAGGTGTTGCTGGGATATCTGTCAAGCGCTGTTCTTTGTGTACACCATTCTAGCAGGCTCCTAATTTGCTGATTATGCCAGAAACCAACAAATGATCTTTATAGCTTTGCTCCCCTGTGCTATTCCATGCCCCTGCAACTGGACACACGTGTCTTGCCAAAAGGCAGGCTCTGGAAAGAAAGGTTAAGCAGAGAAGGGGAACTGTAATAGCAAGAGACCTGCAGACAACATGAGATTTGAAGACAACTACAGTCAAAACATCAGAATCCTGCTGGGGTGTTAACAGTTAATGCAAGAGAAGAAAAGGTTGCAGAGAGCTGTGAAAATGTCCTGCCATTCACCTACCCTTAATATTTCCAGTGCCATCTCCCATGCTATCCCTCATCTTAAACCCTCCCTTCACTATTTATACACATGTGCTTTCTTTGGCCGCTCTGGCTTGTCTAATATATTCAAATTTCCAAAATGATGTTCTTTCTAATAGTGATGCCTGCCTCTGGCTTATGGTAGGCTGTCAAATTTCCTCAAGTGAAGTCTAACACTCTTTGCACAGGAAAAACATGCTCCAAAGAGCAGAAAAAAATGACCTACATAAGACATTTGGCAAAAATCAACTATAAAGTAGATGTCATAAGACTTTTCTTAATTAATGTTGAGATGCAGTTTCCCATTCTAAACACCCTTTGTGATAACATATTTCCACAGGTCAGTATCATAGTTGCAGATATAGATTATGCATGCATCTGACGAAGTGGGTATTCACCCACGAAAGCTCATGCTCCAATACGTCTGTTAGTCTATAAGGTGCCACAGGACTCTTTGCTGCTTTTACAGACCCAGACTAACATGGCTACCCCTCTGATACTTGATATAGATTATTATTACCACATGAGTCTTGATGAGATCCATATGATTGTTATATCCTTGGGGGCAGCCGGTTTAGGAAGAAATCACTTGAGGCCAGACAGCAGCTCACGTTCAATTTGGGCGTAGTTAGTTTCTGCTTTGCTTAGAGTGCGTGAAGGAAAAGCAATAGGTCTCTCTTCTCCCGAAGGCATAATGTGTGACACGACTGCTCCCACTCCATAAGGGGAGGCATCGCAGGCCAATTGTAGGGGTAAGGATGGATCAAAGTGCGTTAGAACTTCAGAATTTAGCAATGCATCCTTAGCTTTGTTAAATGCAACATCACAGGCTTCAGTCCACTTCCAGGCCTTGTTCTGCCCAAGGAGCTCATGAAGTGGTTTTAGCAGTGTGGCTAACTGTGAGATGAACTTTCCATAATAGTTCAGTAGTCCTAGAAACGAGCGCAGCTGGCTTACATTTCGAGGTGGGGGAGCCTCCACAATAGCTTTAACTTTTGCAGGGGCCTTATGAAGACCTGCAGAATCAATGATGTGTCCCAAATATTCAACAATGATAAACTGAGGAAGCTGCAGAGCCGTATGGTAAATGTAATATATTATTCACATTGTGCCTCTTCACCTGCTCACTAATATATCTCCTCCGGGACTACTTCTGCCATTCAAAGCCTCAAAGCAGCTTTCAAATGCCGCCCATTTAAGAAATGCCCAAATCACTCTGCCTCAGACAAGGTTTTGATTCTGAAGTTATAATGATGATGGGACAGTGGTAAAACAAATAGCTACATAGAAATGCCAAACATAAAGTTGCACATGATGCCTTATATGTGCCCTGATGTGTGTTCCTTGTTAGGCAGTCTTTAAGTATCTGATCACATTCCATTTCTCAAAAGATAAAATATATCATACAATTGTTTCGATATATAGATATAGACACACACGCACGCACACCGCATCAGTCACTCTACATGCAAAACGACAGGAGTCTCATGAAAGTCATCATATAAAATACGAAGTATGCTGCATAGAGGGAAAAAATCCTGCAGCTGAAATATAACAAATAGGGCAGGTCAACATTTTTCCATTAAAAAGCATTTTCTCAACAGAAACATCCCCCGCCCCCATGATAATTGTCACAGAATGTTTTCTTAGATTTATTCACTGTTTAATCATGGCTGGAGGAAGAATGGGTAAGTAGCTAGGGCACTAGCCTAGGCCTTAGAAAAGCTAGGTTCAGTTCCCTTATCTGCTACTGACTTCCTGTATTACCTTGGGCAGGTCAGTTAGGGTATGCATATGCTGCAAACAGAGATGTGACTGCAGCCCGTTTAGACATGCCTGAGCTAGCTTTCATCTAGCTACCTTGGGTACCAAGAGCAGTGAAGTGATGGCAGCATGGGCTAGCCACTCAAATACATCCCCGGAGTCCTGGGCAAGCTTGGACAGTCACATCTCTAATTGCAGACATATCCTTTGGCCTGGTCTACACACAAACATTTCACCTAACCCTCACTGCAGACGCAGTTAGGTCAACAGAAGGATTCTTCTGTCAACCTAGCTACCCCTCTCAGGGACGTGGGTTAACTATGGAGATTTAAATACCCCTTCCAGCAGCGTAGGAAACATAGCTGTAGACTTACACTAAGTCTGATTATGCCTCAGTTCCCCATCTGTACAATGGGGTAATAGCACTTCCCTACCTTACATTCCAGACTGTGAAAGGCTCAGACAATATGATAATAGGGGCCACAAAAGGACAATAGATAGATGAAAACATTCATGGGAAATGTCAATAAAATTGAATATTTTTAACAAAAAAATTGCCAAGAAAAGCAATTGACATTTTTCAAGGAACTGTAATAACAATGTTGCATAACAATGAAAATGATCTAGCATTTACAGAAGATTAGAATTAAAAGAGCACTTAACACTTGCAATGACTACAGCACTCTCGTTGTGTTTCATTAATACATCGAACTGAACTGGTTTTCTGAGACTGGTTTTCTGAGATCCGGGGACAGAGCATCCTTTCCACATGTAGACGATTCTTCTTTCCACACGGAAGTTTTCAGAAGCTTCTGCATCCCCAGTATTCAACCAGCTCTACTTATTGTGGTGTTGGGGGCATAAGCAAACTCTAGGCATGTGTATTAACTAAGGCCTGGTCTACACTAAGGGGGGGTTCGCGAATAGCATAGCTGAACTCGAAGTACCTTATTTCGAAATACTTACCCGTCCTCATGGCACGGGATCGAAGTCTGCGGCTCCCCCGTCGACTCCGCCACCGCCGTTCGCAGTGGTGGAGTTCTGGAGTCGACGGGAGCACGTTCGGAGTTCGATATATCGCATCTAGATGAGACGCGATATATCGAACTCTGAGAAGTCGATCGCTACCCGCCGACCCGGGCGGGTAGTATGGACGTACCCTAAGAGTCCGTCAGGCTTAATGCTGGTAGAACGTTATGAAAATCCAGCTGTTAAAATTGCAGCAAACTATGTAGTGTTCGGACTTTCCTAAATGGTGGTGATACTGATGAGCTAATTTCTGTATTGCTCATGTAAAGAGTAACATGTGTACATTTGTGTTACCTCTCACATGGCTGGGACACACTGAATGATAACAAGAGCCATTAATCATTGCTGAGTCTTGCCAGAAATGGATATACACCCCTTAGGAGAGAGGGTGGCCAATTAATACCCATTAAAAAGCAACATGTCCAGAGGAAAGTCCTTGATTCTCAAAACATCAGGTAGAAACCAGTTTACAAGACAATGGAGAAGGGGAAACTCCCACCCATGGATGAGTCACATGGAATGACTTCACTGACAAATTACCTCATGGACTCCATTCCCCACATTTTTGCATCTGTGAACCCTGGGGTCAGAACAGTCACATGGCAGGGTATTTGGTTAAAAGCTGCCTAGTGGAAGAAAACAAGATTCTTTTTACAAGACTGGATCCTGAGAGGCAAGGACTCTGTCTACCAGGTAAAGGACCCCAAGCTGCCACAGCTGGGATAAATCCACAGAAGCTGAACCTCTAAGATGTTGTTACATTGAACAGAAGTTTTAACGTACATTTATGTCTTTGTCTGTCTGTGATTTTAGTGTTCCCATGGTGAAATTATCGCTTGCTTCATTTTCATTTAATTAATAAAGCCTACATAAGTGTATTACAGGATCAGACTCAGCATTGCCTTGTTGGGTAAAGAAGCGAGATCTGAGAAGGAACTGACCTGTGGTATGTGTCTGATACTTTTAGAACAGAGGAACTTGGATTTTCTGTGACATTACAGT
This sequence comes from Mauremys reevesii, assembly GCF_016161935.1. Classification (NCBI taxonomy): domain Eukaryota; kingdom Metazoa; phylum Chordata; order Testudines; family Geoemydidae; genus Mauremys; species Mauremys reevesii. The sequence goes on from NC_052624.1 coordinate 274,984,522, forward strand.
AGACGTACTTAATATCACAGAGGTCAACTTACTTGATGTTAAAAGGGTCTGGGAATGTTTAAAGACTATATTGAGACTGGCAAAATCCTAGGGAGTTAGTAAACAGTGCGGTTAGCTGGCGTGTTTAAGGAGTTAGAGCCACAGTGGGCACTGTGTTAGTGTCACTGGTACTGAACAGTCTGTCTTGACGTGGAACCCATGGTCTTGAGATGCCAAAGGGCATGACACAAATATCAACTTGTTACTAGGATTGGTCTGAAATGTTCTCCTAAAAATATTTTTTCAAAGGCAGATGTTGCAGGGGAAAGTTTTCAGTTGAAATGTTTGGGGTCTAAACAGCAAAACTGAAATCTAAAAAAATTGTATCTAAAAAAGTGAGGGGGGAGGAGAAAAAGGGATTAAAATGGAAAAGCTAAAACATTTGGGGGCTTCAGTTTTAATTTTTCTTTGGACCCCCCAAAAACATTTTTTGGCAAGAGATTTATTTTTAAAAGAAAATTACTCACAATTTCCCTTGAAACACAATCAACCTTTTCCAACCAACTCTCCTTGCTATGCTATTATCCAATGGCTATTTAATTTACAGCTTATAGGTATAGACTGCTGTGTTTACACACTTTGGATATGAATGTCAGTGAAGTTGCTACTGATGAAAATCAGTGTTTTTCTGTGTTTTTCCTGGTACTCCCTTTGGTAGTCAGCTCCACGGGCTGGCTGAGTTAATACCACGTTGCTGCTCAACATAACCATGGAACTCAGCATCAGTGCCATCTCATTTCCAACTGTAGCCTATGTTGAGTAGAATTAGACTTCAGCCCAAAGTTAGCTTAAGTGAAGAAGTATGCTAGGGTTGCTAGGGTGAGAAAGTTAGAGACAGTAAGGTGAGAAAATTGAAGTTAGCAAGGCCATGGCCCATGGTTATGTTGCTGCTGTGTTTGGGTTATAACTGGTTTGAGCAAGGTTTTTAATAAGTGTTTTGAGAATTTTGGAAAGTTTTATTTAAATGCTATCTAAAATGACAGTAGGTGAAGGATATTGGTGCAGATGTTAATTTAAATAATAGATAATGTAAAGAAGTGACATAAATATAATTATGATGAAGGGCAGTTTAATGTTAATTAGTATTATAATGGAGTATAAAAGGAGTAGTTTTGCTAAATTGCAGGAGAATTCCAAATAACATCAAAAAGGTACCATTAGGTTGCAGGATTGAAAGGTTATACTTCATTCTGTGGTCAGTGGACCGATCACCCATTCATACAATATGTCATCCTTTGAGTGTAACTGTAGTATTGTGTAAATGGTAATTTAATACCTATTTGCTTAACTAATCATAAACTTTGATTTTATTATTCAAAGTGCCGCTTAGTGGTCCTCTACTAAATAAATGTTCAGTAAACCAGCTAGAGGCTCAAACCTGAAAACTAAGTTGAGTTTTTGCACCCTGATCTTAATCAATTTCATATTAATTGGGAACATTTAAATATAAAAGTTACACAACCCCTGATTATACAACTATGCTACCGGGCCACTGCAGCTTGAATCTTAGCAATAGCTGGCATGCGAGCTGCTGTTTGTTATTTGCTTTACCGGAGGAGCAAACTAGTAAATGACTGTGAAAATGGAGGTGAAGATTAATCTGTGCACTAGAGCATTGGTTCTTAAGCTTTTTTTTCACCTGGGGAGCCCTAAACTTAAATAGACAAACCTGCAGACCCCAATCAAAGGTGACCTGGGGGAGGGCTGCAGGGTCACATGCCTCACGTGCCTCCCCCAGATTTCTGCCTTCCATTTGGCCCTGCTCCCTGAAGTACTGATGTAGCAGGGTAGAGCAGTAGCGTGCGTCTCCTTGGCTATCTGCTGCCTGCTCCTGGAGACAATGGCTGTGAGGCAATCCCTTCTGATGGCAGGGGGAGATCTCTCTGCTGCAATTTTTGGTTGTGCCCCTTCCTTCTCCCCCCTGCAACCCAGAGAGGCCGGTGGCTTGCAGAAGTGAGTCAGGGGGTGGAGCTGCCATTCCCTCCTTGTGGACCCCCAGTGGGCCACGGTCCCCCAGTTGAGAACCAGAACACTAGAGGACAGGATACTGGGGCAGGTGTCTGGAGACCTAGATTCTATTCTAGGCTCAACCACTGATCTGCTGTGAGACCTGGGGCAAGTCACTCTCGGTGCCTCTATTTTCTCTTCTACCCTTTATTCGTTTTACCTACTTAGAATATAAGATCCTCAGGGCAAGGTTTGCCTCTCACTCTGTCTGTACTACTACTACCAATGCAGGTTTTTATATGGTCCTCATTACTGTTACATCTGAGCGCCTTTTAGAGGATTGTCTAGCAGATAGGTTGCCAACCCTTCAGGATTGGCCTGAAGTCTCCAGGAATTAAAGATTAATTGTTAATTAAAGATTATGTCATGTGAAATAAATCTCCAAGAATATGTCCAAACAAAAGTGCCAACCCTATTAGGAAAGTCGTATGGAATCAAACAGAATGCTAAAGAACTACAACAAATCAACCAGTGGCATATAAAACCAGTGTTCACCCATGAAAATCCTTGTTCTTTATGCCTGGGTGATGATAGAAATAGAACTCGGAAAAAAAAAGGGTTGGGTTTAGATTTAAGTACAGCAAGGGATTCAAATGGAGAAATTGAAAAAGTGTTTGGCCATTTCTTATGAGTATGTTAAAAACTATGATTATACTGGATCACTTATCCCATAATTTGATCCTCAAAGCTACTTACCAGGCTTTTGTTGACATGGATACAGTTTCTAACGTTAAATTATCATACTTTAAGAGTACTTCATTATGGTACAATCCTAATATTAAAATTGGTGACACCCAGTATTTTGGTTTCCTGGCTCAGGGATGATATGACTGAGGATGATCTTTCTATAGTTGACAGAACGTTAAACTTCTTAGAGCTTCAAATTAATAGGAATTAGCCAATATTCACAGATTTAAATACATGCAAAGTCATAGTTGCCTTTCACATCTTGGTAAAAATAAAATGTCCATTTACTGAGCTTGCTAGACTTGTTACTAAGTGCAAGGAGATGGCATGTTTTATTCACTCAGTGTTGTAAACGTACAGAATGCTCTGGGATTGAAAAATCATACAAACAGATCTTGGAGATGGTAATAATTTCAATGAATTTGTTTTAAATCACAAGTCTTTGAGCATTGTCTTATCTTCCACACTCACGACAACTCAAAATGCTGTTTGCATACACCTTCTGCATCTCTATCGGAGGATTTCAAAGCACTTTACATACCATTATGCCAAAAGGCATACGTGGAGATTACTATTTAATGTTTGTATCCAGAGGCATAGGTGTGTGTGGCAGTTTACATAGTGAATAAAGACACAGGGTGAAATCCTGGTCCCTTCAAGTCAATGGCAAAATTCCTACCAACTTCATTGGGGCCAGGATGTCACCCACAGTCACTGCCCTGTACAGCTCACAATCTAAGGTCCTAATAGTGCAATTTAGAATGTCCAAGGAGATCCCTGTACCCTGTGTGGAGCATTGTTGAAAGCAACAGGGCAGCGTGAGAATCCGCCAGCGTGTTGCAAATTTCAGGATCACGACCTTAATGTTTAAAGACAAGGTAAGCCACTGTGGCAGATAACAGGCAATGGGGATAGGGGGATGGATGAAAGAACAGACTAAATAAGGCGATAGGATGGCTTCCTTGTATAATCCACATTGTGTTACTTCCCAGTGGTTTGCTTGTTTATAACTACATATATTATTTGTTTAAGGAATTAGAGGATCATTGTTTGAAAGACTGTGGATTTTGCAGAAGGATTTGAACAGCAAAGGGAGGACTTTGCAGGCTTGAGGAAGCAATTTAGGATTAAACACTTCTAAAGCCAAATACTGATACCCTTACGCATGTTGAGTAATAATTCATTCCATGAGTGCTCCCACGGATTTCAATGGGACCACTCATGGAGTAAATTACTATTAATTTGAGTAGGAGTATTTGAAGCAAGCCCTTGGGTGTTTGTGCATTAAGGACACAAAGAGTTCATGTCTGGCTCATTACACGCCTTCGAAATTCAGGGACAGGATGGAAAGTTTGATAGAAAGCAGTGGGGAATTTCAGCTAAAGCATTGTCTGGAGGCATGGAGGTTTGTTGTTGTTGTTGGCGGTTTTTAATTTCTTTCTCCATAGTGTTAATTTCACAGCAATTATTTTAATAGTTCTGATTGTCACTGAGAAGTATTGAAAATGATCTGGGGCAATGAGAATTTATTTTAATTGGGGAAAGTTTATGCTGCCTACTTTTGAACTCATTGAGATACCATAGGACCATGTTATTGAGTTTGTCATCCACTTAGGAGAGACTATGAAAAAAGAAGCAACGCAAGATCAAAGAAAAAAATGTTCTGTGGTAGGGAAAAAAGAGGAAAAGTTAGAACAGAAAAACAAATACATAGAAAGTGTGAAGGATGGAGCAGATCCTGGACTTGATGGTAATAAAGTTCTAATCTGTTACTCTTACCATAGATATATTCTAGGGTAGCAAAGGAGAGTGAATTTATCAGTGCACTACAACCTGAGCAATATACTATATAAGTCATTGTCACAGTGGGGAAGCATACATCATTGGTAAATAATTGAGAGAGCTAATACTGCTGGTCTTTTCCCTTCTTCTGTCTTGTTTTCTGTTTCACAGCACCAAAGTCTTTGATACACAATAAATATCTGCATGGGTGCAGGTACAATAACATATGCCGGTATTAATCCAAATATTCCAAATGTATTGTCCACACATGCAGTTATTGTTGTTCACCAAGCACAGTAGATCCTTAGCTGGTATAAATCATTGTTGCAGCACTGAAGTCAAGGATCTGGCCCATCTATCTTGCTATCTACCCAAGTAAGTTCTTTCTATTTTTAAAGATCTGGGAGATGCTCAGAAATTGTGGTGATAAGGGATAGATACATAGAAAGAATTACCAATATCTGGTCAAATTCTGTCTTCTGTTACACACACCACTCCTTTTCCATGCCCAATGGTGGCAGCAGTGAGTGCATATCTGAGCCCAGAATTTGGTAAGTCAGTCCAACAAAGTAGACTCAAATAGTCCATAAATAATAACAGTGTAATAACAATTTAAGACAAACTGAATTCTTCAAGGATATTCTTCTCAGAAGCTTCCAGTTCAGTATCTTTTGTCCCTTTGGAGTCAATGGGGCTAAACAGATGAGCAAAGTTACTCAGGCATGTCAGCCTTTGCAGGATCAAGCCCTTAAAATAGTAAGTGACCTAGTCTGTAAATATTCGTTTCAAGCACATTTACACAAACTGAGGTCACATTATTACACTCAAGAGAGATCTCTGAAAGCTCATAGCCAGGAACACCTCACACAACTCTTTCAGCAAACGCCGTTTGTGTGTTAAGAATGATAGATGTTTAAATTTCAGCATACTGGGTCTGCGTGTGCATTAGTAACTTCTGCTGCTGGCATATTTGACATGTAAGTCATCTCCCCCTGCCCTCCTCCCCCCCCCCCCAGTTTTGTAGTGAATTTAGTGCTCAGGAAGGTTGCTACACTGACAATCCTAGAGAACCACACCTTCAAACTAGGCCCAATTAAAGTTTGTGAAGTCAGCTGGAAGATGCTCCAAGACTCCCAGTTATAATTATGTCTGTAGGTCTCATGGAAGTGGCCTTAACTGGAGACTTGAAGGTCTAACAAGCAAACTGTACTGATGACGTGTGGGGGTGGGAACTTTATGGCTCCATGCAATAAAATATGTTCCAGAAGTCATGGGCTTGATGGAGGAATTACTGGGTGAAATTCTAAGGTCTGAGTTATGCAGGAGATGATCATAGTGGTCCCGCCTTTCCCTAAAAGCTATGACTTGAGTTAGCCTTAGAGCAGTCTTTTATCTACAGAGCAGACAGCAGCTCTGCAGCTTTTTCCACATTGCTTCAACCATGAGATGGTGCAACCACCTATCCAAGTGCCAGGAGAATTTATTCTCCAGGGCCCCCTTTTTGGAAACCCCCCCCACCCCCAAACACAGATGTAGCTTTGGTCATGTGGACTATACTGAAACCTTCCAAACTCATTTGACATAGGCCACCAAACAGTCTTCAGATGGTAAATTTCAGTCCTTGTCAAGAAAGACGGGATCTGAACCAGAGACCAAGAAGCACAAGGATCAACAGCCTTTTTTTTTTTTGCCAATCCCATGAATCATCAAGCTTTCTTGTAAATCAAATTTTTAATTAAAACCATCTTTTTTTTTTAAAAAAGGCACTAAATATAACATCTATTCAAAAACATATTAGCAATATTATGCACCTGAGAATGAAGCTAATGGAAATGCAGAGGATAAAAAGCCATTACAAACACGCCACCCACTTGCCATAATGAGGGACTGAGATGTTGCAGAGAATGACACTCAGCTGGATGATGAGAAGTGGCAACAAGGCATTTGGAAGTGAAAGGTCATGGTTCAAACTGCTGAGCTCTCAAAAGCAAATAATAAGTTTCAGGGATTCTGATGTCTATCATATCCCAGCTTTCTGGTGTACAGCCCTGGGGATATTCAGTCATGATTAGATTGTTTTTTTTTACTTTATGGATTTGGTTGTAGAATAGTCATTGTGCTACAGAACAGACTGAAATAAAAAGCTGTCCATGGGGACAAGTTTGTCCTCAAGAACTTTATACCCAATCCCCTATGCCTTCAACTATGACAGTTAAGATGAGAATATAGCAAGAATGCCCTTCATGTTATTGTAAAAATAAATAAATAAAAACACTTGAAAATGAAGAAAATGTCGCATAGGCCTAGAAGATTCCTGGCAAGATAAAGGGGGTTAAAAGTTTAGCTATACATTACCCCACAACCCTTATTGCATGTTGCAATGTGGCTCTTACAGCCCGAGACTAACTAGGGTAGATAGACAGATGGGTATAGCAGATGCACAGTGAAATTGGATAGATAGATTCACCAGAGAAAAGTTTGCTCTTTCAGGTCTTTGCACCAGTTTCATCCCTGTTGCCCTATGATGCTAAGATGCTGCCCAACGCAGTGCCCTAGTGTAGCAGCTAGACGGTTTGTCCATCATCTCTGGTTCTAGCCCTGAGATCATGGCAGAAATTTCAACCCCTCCCTTCAAACATAAAGACCCCTACTGTCCTGAGTTCCTCCAGTGAATTGTTCTGTCTCTCCAGTGATATACCCTAAAATGTAAGCTCATGAGAATAAGGCAACCCATTAGTTTTCTACATACTGCAGACATATGGCACAACAGAAACAATACATAACAATAAATTGGGAGCAAAAGCATGGGGAAACTCGAGGTCTTTATGAAAATATGTTTCCAAATTCAGCCCTGCTATAACTTCATCTGACAGGCCAACAGAACACTACCATACAGAAGCCAGGTAGGGGTCATATATTCCTGCTTGAAAGAAAGGGCTGGCATTATTCTGCCCTGATGCCTGGGCCAGCTAAGACAGACAGAGGACAGACACACACTGTCCCAGCGGTTATATTAGGGCACTACAATAAACAATAGCTCTCTGTCTGTCAGAGCAGACAGGGTTTTAATGTTGATTGGGGAAAAGGGACCAAAATCTTCTGGCTGATGGACTGTCAGGGGACCCCAAACATTTAGCTATTGGGTAATGAGGGCTGGGGAAGACACAAAATCCAGCACTTCCAAGAAGAAATGGCAACCTTAGACACATGCTGGTCCTATGGTAACCTGATCCTTTTTGTAAGATCAGGGTCAGGTTACATACTGCCAGTCCAACCTAGAGCCACCAGCAACTCAGGAGTCAGTTCCTTCACTGGGTAGGAAGAAGAGAATTTGCTTAGCTATCTCCACACATAAACTATCTACTCTAAATCATGAAGGCAGTGCAGACAGTCTGCTGAGCTGTGGTATTCATTGCATGGGCATAGGAAGGAGGAGAAGCATAGATAGGGTTTGTTTTTCCAAGGAGCGTAATCTGATACCCGGGACCAAAGATAAATATCATTTCAGTGAAACAGCTTGCAAAATAAATATCATTTCAATGAAATAGCCCTAGAGAGCCCTTCAGAACATTCAGAAATTAAAAATGGAATGAAAAGAACAGAAGGAAAATATTTTTCTTTTTTATTCTCATTAATGAATTTACCTTGGTCCAATCCAATCCACTGGGCAATCCTTTCTAACCCACTGACAGGACCCACCGTGTGCTGATTCACAGAGGATATGAGTTATTACACCCCCATCATTCAGAAATTGGGCTCTCTAGGTCACGCTATGGTAGCTCCTACTTTTAGCTCTGGATGCCCCTGGTTCAATCCCCAGTCTGTTGGACTATGGTGGGGCTTCTTGCTTGCAGGTCCTCAACGGCTTTGCCTAGTTAATGACTTCACTGCAAGTGTGTCCTCTATGCATGTAGTGCCACCTCCCTCTCATTTTTGCTAACTTCCAGTCCTAACTCACACATTGATACTGCAGAGCAATTTGAACTTCCTCTTGTGAAGGCAGCTATGGTATAATTGATTTAGATGTTTAATTGCAGGACGTTCCTGGAGGCAGTTATAGGTAGAAAGTGTTATTTTTCCTCCAGGAGAGCAAAGGCAGGAGAGAACAGCCAAGTGTTAAAAGAAACACAATGCGAGAACAAAGGCAGCCTTGTTCTATCACAGCCAGAGTGGCTCATAGCTGCCCCCTCCCTTGCCTTTTGATGTAAATGCCAATGTACAATCCAATTCTGAGTGCCTCTTATCTGATAGGAATGTCGCTTCATGGATCACTCAGATGAGAAAGCTGCAGAATGAAGCCAAAAGGAGTTGACACCCCCAGCTGTGAAGAAGATAACGCTCCAATCAGAGGAGATAAAACACCCATAACTTACAGCTGTTTTGTTTATAGCAGGGTTTCTCAAACGGGGGTCGCTGCTTGTGTAGGGAAAGCCCCTGGCGGGCCGGGCCGGTGTGGATTGCTGCTCTGGGCCAATGGGAGCTGCTGGAAGTGGCGCGGGCCGAGGGACTTACTGGCAGCCGCTTCCAGCAGTTCCCATTGGCCCGGAGCAGCGATCCGCAGCCAGTAGGAGCCGCGATCGGCCAGACCTGCGGATGGGACAGGTAAACACACCGGCCCGGCCCACCGGGGCTTTCTACACAAGCGGCGACCTGTTTGAGAAACCCTGGTTTAGAGCTTCTTAATACTTGAGGTTCTAATGAGAATCAAGCCAGTTATTTGGCTACACAAGCACTCGGCACAGAAAACTATTATTGGCTCATCACATTGTCTGTGATCTACATGAATACGCCACCTGACCACAATATGGGCAGCTTGAAGCTCAACTAGACACCAATCCCATGAGTCACAGATCCGGTGTTCTGGAACAGTCCCGGAGGACCCCTTCAGTGTGCCAGACCCCATTTAGAGTCTCACTCTTTCACTCTCATCAGCTTGAGTTATTAATGTTGTAAGTTAGTCATACTCTGCCTGTATGGTACATCCTCAAGTGTCACTATTTGCAGCATATGTGGTTGTTTCATTTTCTTAGTATGCCTTCTTTTACATGAGACTATAGCTTCTTCATCCAAATGTCTTGGCTATATTTGGTTCTAAAACAATATCGAGGTAGATATTGGTGGTATATGGAGCTATTTAACTTGGCAGAGATGTTGCTATTCTGTGCACTGCATATTAAATGAAAATGAAAAGTATCTTCCCTGTCTGCACCCGCAGAAGCTGCTATTTTGTATTGGAGTTCAACTGCAGAATTCTCCAGACTGGGAGTTTTGGGTGAAATCTTGGCCCCTGTGAAGTCAATGACAAAATTTCCATTGACTTTAACAAGGTTAGGTTTTCACCCTGTTTCTGCCTCTTTCTCATCAGTCAGTCTTTGTGGCCAAATTTTCATTGTTTTTAGATGCCACCAGTTTTGTGTGTCGTTATTATGTCTCAGGCGACACTCCCTGAATTGCAACAGCCAGGACAAATGGCCACTTTTGAAAATTTGGCAAAGATCATAGTCTTTCTTCCTCTGTTGTTTTCCTTAATCTGCACTGTCATTTGGACTGAGAAATCCATGCTTTACCCTTCACGTACAGAAAACTGTAACAAAATCAGAGAGCTAAACACGAGAACTTTTGGCAGGAGGACCTGAGGAAGACCATTATTGTTTGGTTTTCCCCAAGTTTCCTTATTTTATGTTTGTTTTTGTATTTTGTGTGTCTGGGCACAGGTTACAGGGGTGAATGCTGGACATCTCCTGCTATGAACAGCAAAGTGCAGTAACAAATGCAGATATGTCACTAAGGTTGTTCAGAAAAACTTTGCCAGAACCATTTTCTGTCAGGAAATGCAGTTCGATTGAAATGGAAATGCTTCACAAAATCATGTCAATTTTGCCTAAAGTTCATTTTGGAAAGAACATAAAAATGGCCATACTGGGTCAGACCAATGATCCATCTAGCCCAGTATTCTCTCTTCCGACAGTGGCCAATACCAGGTGCCTCCGAGGGAATGAACAGTACAGGCCATCATCAAGTGGTCCATTCTCCACACCCAGCTTCTGGCAAACAGAGGCTAGGGACACTCAAAGCATGGTGTTCAAACAATGTCAAAACATTTTTGGAAAGAAACATTTCATTTTTTTTCATTTTGAAATGGCTTTTCATTTCAGTGTTTTTATTACTACATAATAAAAAATAAAAAAGTCAGAATCCAAATGAAACATTTTGATTGATCCAAAATGAATATTTTAACATTTTTATTTCACAGAGAATTCTGAGGTTTTTGGATTTCATTTTGAATTGGAATGAAAACAAATTTTGAAATCCTTTGCAAAATGGAATTTCTGTCCTCCACACAGATCTATTTGTCACTATATGTAAAGAGAATGTTCATTATAACTGAAAAACCTTTTCAATGAACAGCCAGTGGGATTTTTAATTGCCATAGACTAGCTTTATTTAATTAATTCTGAATCTGAATCCCTTTGCATGCTGTCAGATGGGCACAGATAAAGCTTCACCCTCTCTGTCTTTCCTGGGCTGTTCTTTGCATCTGTTGAGTCCCATTTGTGTTGTGTCCCATAACTTTTCCCTAACTATTGTTCGACAGACAGATGCTTTCAGTCAGCTCCTTTTGCATGTTCCTCCAGCTATCCAATGGCACGCCTGCCATGGCAGGTGCTCTGGCTTCCTTCTTAACTCATGTCCCAGATATTTCCATCTTTTTTTCTGTGTAACAAAGAGATGAGAGACTGTTGAACTTTCTGATAAATCTCAGCATATGTTATACATGAACTCTATTTAATACCTAGTATTTTTCTAAGGCATTTGCTTTAGAAGGCATTTAGGCATCTGTCTGTACCTTTGGTGGATTTCCAGCACTCACATCTATATGCTAAGTTGGAAATAACGTTTGAGTTGAAGTTGCATAGTTTGATTCTTTAAGTGGAAGATTTTCAATAACCAACTATTATATAGGCTGGTGAATGCAGCCACTTCCTTGCCAATTTGTCACATTATTTCCTTCTGGATATCCTTGCTGGCTTACACGTTACTGCCAAGAGATGTCAGCTGACTCACTTCTTGTATTCCTTTGCCTTCTAATGTAATGCTTTGAGTTGGCAGTTGTTGGGGTTCTCATTAGTTTGCTTTGTCATAACTGTGGGTTTTTTTCCATTTAATTAATTGATTACTTTAAAAAAAACAAATCTGTTTGTCATTTGGCAGTAGACTTAAAGGCATAGGAATTGCTAGATTTGATCAGGCCAGTGGTCCACCCAGTCTAGTATTCTGTTCCTGGCAGAGGACAATATCAGTTGCCTCAGAAAAAGAAACCTTGCAGAAAGCAGTTATGCAGTAACTTGCACCCAGAGAAAATTCCCTCTTAACCCCAATACTTACAGCTCTGCTTATGCTCCTACACTTGAGGGCTATATGCCTTCCAAAACCGTTATATATTTTTACATATTTACTGTTATAAGTATGGATACTCATGTTATCCATATAAATGCCTACTCCTTTTCCTGTTTGGCCCTTGTGCTCAATTACATCCATTGGCAATGAGTTCCACAGTCTAATTGAGCATTGTCTGAAAAAAGTATTCCCAGTTATTACCTAGGATACAACAAACTGGAGAGCAACCCTTCACTTACAATTCCCATCATTGTGAATGTATTCACAACCATGCACAAAAGGCCTGGTCCAATTCCCATCGACTGCTGTAGCACTCCCTGGCATTAGTGTAGCATTGCAGGGGTCTTCATCTCTAATGCCTCCACTGACCACTCCTTTGGCCCTGAGTTGGCCTGTCTCTGGCTACCTCTTCCATGGCCCGGCCCTCTAGCCAGGTCATCTCTTTGCAGTTCTGTCCTCTTCTGGAATCCAACTAAAAGTCGAACAAACAAAAGTCCAAGTAAGGAATCCAGACCAACATCCAAGCAGAAGATCATTCTGCCCAGCTTAGGCTATGTTGAAGTTCCTTGGTTTTTATCCCTACTCTCAAGGATTGCAGAGTTCCTTCTTTGCTCCATTCTCCCTGGAGGTTCTTCTTCCTAACAAGTTTTCCCACTGCTCTGGCATCTTTCCCAAGGACCTCCCTGTTTCTTCCAGGCCTTAACTCAGGGTCTCTCTCAGGAATCTAATATGCTTCCTGTGATCTCTCAAGCCTACCTGCCTTCCCAAGGAACAGGAACTCCCTTGGTCCTGTCTCCTAGATCTCCTTCCTCATTGAGAACTCATAAAGTCCTTCCTGATCTTTCCACAGCTGGCACTGCTAATTGCGATTGTGTGGAAACCAGGATCAGCTGAGGGCTAACTGCTAGGTCACAGGCAAGGTTGAGCCCAACGCCCCTAAAGAATCAGGCCAACTTCCAGAAGTATTTGCAGGACAGCCACCGACAATCGAGGGAATATAATAGTAGGGGGCAGGTATATATTAACACTTTTCTTATTAGGAGCCATAACAATGCTCTCTGCTTGTGGCTGCTGAAATACTAATCACTGTCCTGTGTCAGGACTGCAGCTGGTCGAAAGTTCTCTTGGGTACAATGAACTCATAGTTTAAGGAAACACTATAGACATTTTCTAGATTCATCTTGGTACATACATATGTATTTTCACTTTAAAGGAGAAATGCTCCATTCTAATTTTTTATTCTTCAGCGCTTATCGCTAGGATTTTCCACAGGAATTTTACCAACCCAACATTTCCATAGAATTTAGGGTGAGTTTTCTGTTTTTTGGGGTTTTTTTTAATAGATAATTTTAATTTGCTCTCTGTGGAACATTTCAGACTTCAGCCACTGAGTACAATATTTTTCTTTCTGACACGTGAATGCCAAAACGTACCCTCCCAGGAGCATGACACTTGAGCAGATGAAGCCTTATCTCTGTTTTTTGAAAAGCTGTAGGCAGAAACATGTGTTTAAAGATCTACCCATCCAACTAAAAACTGTCAGCGACTCCAAAGCAATCTTTCCAATGACATTTGTCATATGATATAGTGAGATGAGTGCTAATGGCTGTGTCTGCCAACAAGTGCTTCTTCCTGGAAACAATGAGAGAACATCCACCTTTCAAGAGCCATTATTTAATTTCCCCTACATTCTACACTAAAAGAGGTAACTGAGTCTGATTCTATCATGCTTACACTGGGTGAAATATACCTTCTGTGCAGCGAGCCAGCACAGGTCTTCTGCATTACTTAAGTCCCACTTAAACTTTATTTTTTGGGTATTAGTCGTCCATCTGGTAGGCTATTAATTCTTCAGTAATCTCATTGAAATTAATGGGACACCTTGTTGAGTAAAGTGCTAGCTAACAGAAGCTAAAGTGGCAGAATCTGGCCCCAAATTTTGATTAAAAGTATAACACTTGCCAATCTGCATATGTCCAATGAGCCTCATACTAATCTCACTTATACTGATGTAAATCAGGAGTAAATCCATTTAGGTCAGTGCAGACACACTGGGGAAGAAAATCAGGCCCTGTAAAATGACAGATTGCTTTAATGAGAGTAGGTGGGCGAGGTAATATCGTTTATTGGATCAGCTTCTGTTGGTGAAAGAGAGAAGATTTCAAGCTACATAGAGCTATTCTTCAGGTTTGACCTGAATTGGTCTGACCTGAAGACGAGCTCCATTTGGCTCAAAAGCTTGTATCTCTGACTAACAGATGTTGGTCCAATAAAAGATATTACCTTGCTCACCTTGATACTCTAACATCCTGGGACCAACATGGCTACAACAACACTGCAAAGAGATTGCTTTAAGCCTGGTCTACACTAGGCGTTTAAATCGGTTTTAGGAGCGTAAAACTGATTTAACGCCACAACCGTCCACACTAGGAGGCACCTTATATCGATTTTAATGGCTCTTTAAATCGGTTTCTGTACTCCTGCCCGACGAGAGGAGTAGCGCTAATATCGGGATTAACATATCGGAATAGGGTTAGTGTGGCCGCAATCGACGGTATTGGCCTCCGGGTGGTATCCCACAGTGCACCACTGTGACCGCTCTGGACAGCATTCTCAACTCTGATGCACTGGCCAGGTAGACAGGAAAAGGCCCGCGAACTTTTGAAATTCATTTCCTGCTTCGACAGCGTGGAGAGCTCATCATCACAGGTGACCACGCACAGCTCATCAGCACAGTTAACAATGCTGTCTCCTGAGAATCGAAAAAGAGCCCCAGCATGGACCGCTCGGGAGGTAATGGATCTGATCGCTATATGGGGAGAGGATTCAGTGCTAACAGAACTGCGTTCCAAAAGACGAAATGAAAAAGTATTTGAAAGAATTTCTAAGGCTATGACGGCTAAAGGCCACAGCAGGGACTCCGTGCAGTGCAGAGTGAAAGTTAAGGAGCTCAGACAAGCCTACCAGAAAACCAAAGAAGCAAACGGAAGGTCCGGGGCAGGTCGAAAAACATGCCGCTTCTATGATGAGCTGCATGGAATTTTAGGGGGCTGCGCCACAAGTACCCCACCCCTGACCGTGGATTCCGAGGTGGGGGTTGTAATCTCTGCCATGTCTGAGGATTATGCAGACGGGGAAGATGAAGAGGAAGAAGAAGAGGAAGACCTCGCAGAGAGCACACAGCACTCCGTGACCCCCAGCAGCCAGGAGCTTTTTATCACCCTGACGGAATTACCCTGCTCCCAGCCCTCACAAGCAACTATTCCAGAGAATGACGCCCTGGAAGGGAGCTCTGGTGAGTGTACCTTTGCAAATAGCAAACAGTGTTTTTTAAGCAAGCCTTTTTTAATGATTGATTTGCCCAGAGGACTTGGGATGCATTCGCAGACAGTATAGTTACTTAGAAAAGTTTGTTAACATGTCCGGGGATTGAGAGGAAATCCTCCAGGGACATCTCGATGAAGCGCTCCTGTAGGTACTCCAGAAGCCTTTGCAGAAGGTTTCTGGGCAAGGCATCCTTGTTCCGCCCACCATGGTAGGACACTTTACCATGCCATGCATGTAGCAAGTAATCAGGTATCATTGCGTGGCAAAGCATAGCGCGTATGGTCCCGGTGACTGCTGGCATTCAAGAAGCATCCGCTCTTTATCTTGTTCTGTTATCCTCAGCAAAGTGATATCGTTCAGGATAACCTGGTTAAAAATCAGGAATTTAAGTAAGGGGGGTGGCCATTTTTCTACTGGGTTCGTGGAATGCAGCAGCTTAAAAAAAACACTTTCCTGCACGTAGCGAAGCGGGGGGAGGGGAGGAGTGAAATGCCGATGATCTTTTCTGTTTGGTCACCGGCGAGGCGAGCTTCCCCAAGCTACCGGACAAGCAGTGGGTGGGGGGGAGGGGGAAGGTTGTTGATTAGCAGGGAGCTAGCGTGGTATTAGCCATGCGTTGGGGGGGGGAGGGGTAAATCACTGAGACAGTGGCTTACCATGGCCGCATGCAAGCTGAATCCTGATGCCTGGACCTGTGTCTGAGATCTGTAACCCCAGAGATGCAAGCAGTCACTATTAAGATGAAAAATGCGACCTTGTAGGGAAATCACATGTGCTGTGTAAGGTGAATAGTGCTTTTCACTGTGAAAGAGTATAACCATTGTTCTGTAAAATGTATCTTTCTAAATATTTATCTCCCTCATGCAGCTGCAAATTTTTCAAGCGTCCCTCCTCCATCCCAAAGGCTAGCACAGATAAGGCGGAGGAAAAAGAAGACGCGAGATGAGATGTTCTCGGATATTATGGAAGTTACACGCAATGAAAGAGCTCATCTGAATGAGTGGAAGGACGTGGTTTCAAATTACAGGAAAGAGGCCAGTGAACGTGAGGACAGGAGGGATGAACGTGAGGACAGGAGGGACAACCGAGATGAGAGGTGGCGGCAGGAAGACCGGCAGGAAAATCAGCGGTGGCGGCAGGAAGATCAGCGGTGGCGGGATGCAACTCTGGGGCTGCTGCGTGATCAAACTGACATGCTCCGGCGTCTTGTGGAGCTTCAGGAACGGCAGCAGGATCACAGAGTGCCGCTGCAGCCCCTGTATAACCACCCTCCCCCCTCACCATGTTCCTTAGCCTCCTCACCCAGACGTGTAAGAACACGTGGGGAGGCCTGCACCCGCCCACTCCACCCCGTGGACAGCCCAACCAGAAGGATGCCGTTACTCTGAATTTTTTTAATGGCCTTCTCCATCCCTCCTTTCCTCCTCCCAAAGCACACCCTTACTTCTCTCCCTCTTTTATAATGAATCAATAAAGAATTCATGCTTTTTAAATGAGAGTGACTTTATTTGCATAAGTAAGCTGTACTCGAAGGGGAGGGGAGTTGCTTACAGGGACTGAGTCAATCAAGGGGTTGGGTGTTCATCAACAAACACAGCAGTCACACTGTACCCTGGCCATTGATGAAGCTCGTTTTCAAAGCTTCTCTGATGCGCACCGCTTCCTGGTGTGCTCTTCTAATCTCCCTGGTGTCTGGCTGCGCGTAATCAGCGGCCAGGTGATTTGCCTCAGCCTCCCACCCCGCCATAAAGGTCTCCCCCTTATTCTCACAGAGATTGTGGAGAATACAGCAAGCAGCAATAACATAGGGGACATTGGTTTGGCTGAGGTCTGAGCGAGTCAGTAATGCGCCAGCGCACCTTTAAACGGCCAAATGCACATTCCACCACCATTCTGCACTTGCTCAGCCTGTAATTGAACAGATCCTGACCACTGTCCAGGCTGCCTGTGTATGGCTTCATGAGCCATGGCATCAAGGGGTAGGCTGGGTCCCCCAGGATAACGACAGGCATTTCAACATCCCCAACTGTTATTTTCTGGTCTGGGAAGTAAGTCCCTTGCTGCAGCCGTTTAAACAGAGTAGTGCTTCTGAATACGCGAGCGTCATGAACCCTCCCTGGCCATCCCACATGGATGTTTGTGAAACGTCCCTTGTGATCCACCAGTGCTTGCAGCACCATTGAAAAGTACCCCTTCCGGTTTACGTACTGGGTGCCCTGGTGCTGCGGTGCCAAGATAGGGATATGGGTTCCATCTATCGCCCCCCCACAGTTAGGGAATCCCATTGCAGCAAAGCCATCCACTATGGCCTGCACGTTTCCCAGAGTCACAACCTTTCGTAGCAGCAGCTTAGTGATTGCTTTGGCTACTTGCATCACAGCAGCCCCCACAGTAGATTTTCCAACTCCAAATTGATTCCCGACTGACCGGTAGCTGTCTGGCGTTGCAAGCTTCCACAGGGCTATCGCCACTCGCTTCTCTACTGTGAGGGCTGCTCTCATCTTGGTATTATGGCGTTTCAGGGCAGGGGCAAGCAAGTCACAAAGTTCCATGAAAGTGCTCTACGCATGCGAAAGTTTCGCAGCCACTGGGAATCGTCCCACACCTGCAACACAATGCGGTCCCACCAGTCAGTGCTTGTTTCCGGGCCCAAAATCGGCGTTCAATGGATAGAATCTGCCCCATTACCATCAGGATCTCCAAAGCGCCGGGCCCGCGGTTTGAGATAATTCTGTGTCCACGTCCTCATCACTGTCATCGCCGGCGCTGCCGTATCCGCCTCTTACTCGCCTCGGTTCGAAGGTCCTGGTTCAGCATATACTGCACGAGTTCGCGAGGTGTTTAAAACATCCACGATTGCGGTATGGAGCTGAGCAGGGTCCATGCTTGCTGTGCTATGGCGTCTGCACGGTTCACCAAGCAAAAAGGCGCGAACGGTTGTCTGCCGCTGTCAGGAGGGAGGGAGGGGTGAGGCTGTACCCAGAACCACCCGCGAAAATGATTTTTGCCCCATCAGGCACTGGGATCTCAACCCGGAAATGCCAAGGGGCGGGGGAGGCTGCGGGAACTATGGGATAGCTACGGGATAGCTACCCACAGTGCAACGCTCCAGAAATCGACGCTAGCCTCGGACCATGGACGCACACCACCAATTTAATGTGTTTAGTGTGGCCGCGCGCACTCGATTTTATAAAATCTGTTTTACAAAACCGGTTTATGCAAATTCGGAATAGTCCCGTAGTGTAGACGTACCCTTAGTGTCATGATGTGTGATACTCACAAACAGCAGAAGCAATGTAATGCATCGAGTCATGACACCGGGTGTCAAATCCAGCATGCACCACAGACAGCTGTTTTGGGGAGAAAAACATTCATTCACATGACTCCTTTCCCACTGTCCTTCAAAAACCAAAGCAGGGAGCTAGAGATCTTACTAACTGTCGTTAAGAAGGGTGACTAGTGGAGGGTGGAGAAGAGGAATGTAAATATATCATGAAATACATCATGTGTATGTTGTATCCATCTGACAGTGTTTGGCAATCTGTGTGAAATAAAGGGGTGACCTTAGCTCAGTTCTTGTTGGACAAGCATCTGTCCACATTCTCCCCACAAATAACCTTGAATGGCATAAGAGTTGGATGGGTGAAAACAGACACGGAACTCGCTACGCACTCCAGAGTAGGCAGGCACAGGCAGCAACAGAAAAAGCTTCCATACACTCAGTGCCAGTGTACCCTCAAACCTGACCTGGTCTGGCAGTCCTTAGGTATAAAAGGCTAGTGCAATCTCCATCCCTTTTCACAGAAACTTTGGACAACTTCTCACTAGGAAATGGAGTGTCACCTCCAACTCATTCATTGAATCATAGAACAGGAAGGGACCTTGAAAGGTCATCTAGTCCAGTCCCCTGCACTCAAGGCAGGACTAGGTATTATCTAGACCATCCCTGACAGGTGTTTGTCCAACCTGCTCTTAAAAATCCCCAATAATGGAGATTTCTCCACCTCCCCGGGCAATTTATTCCAATGCTTAACCACCCCTGACAGTTAGGAAGTTTTTCCTAATGTCCAACCTAAACCTCCCTTGCTGCAATTTAAGACCATTGCTTCTTGTCCTATCCTAGGAGGTTAAGAAAAAAACATTTTTTCTTCCTCCTCCTTGTAACAACTTTTTACATACTTCAGAAGCCTCCTTTGCCATGATGTTTTGGTGTACAGAGACCACAGCCTATTATGCTGACCGGTATTGTCTCATTGTTCACTTGTATTTCTATGTCTGTCTGTATCCTCTATCATCTCTTGTCTTATTCTTAGATTGTAAGTTCCTTGAGCCAGGGGCCATCTTTTTGTTCTATGTTTGAACAGAGCCTAGCACAATGGGATCCTCTTCAATGGCTAGGGCTCCTAGTCACTATGATAACACAAATAATAATTATTATTAATATTTTGAGGTATTCAGATACCACATTCATGGGTGTGTCATTAGAATCGAGATAAATAGGATGTGGTGCACAGTTGGAGGTGCCTCTGAGTGGCAAATATTTCAGAAACCAATATGCGTGTATATCTAATGCGGGGATGTGAGGTGGTCATTTAAGATTGGTTTCAAAATAAGAAAATACTATTTCTTGCATTCCATGCAATGGATCATTGCTGTATTCTCAGTGAATGGTAGCATAAGCACAATGATATATCTTCTCCCTCCTCTTCTTCTTTCTTGCTACTTCCCTACTCAGGGTTGGGGACTTTATAGCTTTCTTCCAAAACTCACTCTCACACACTTGCCTGTCATGCAAATCAGTCTCTCTACATTTGCTGAGATCCAGTCCGTGTACCAAATCTTTGGCCTCCCCTTGCTTGTCTTTCATCCACAAACACTGCAAGGGACATTCTACCAATATAACTCTCAGGTGTCCACTGGACATGCTCATACCAATGTATCCAAACCTCCCTCAACTTATCTTCCATTGCTGCAACCAACATTAGGCCCCTCACAACCTCATTTCATTTCCTGTCACGGACTGGCCAACCATTTGACCAGCTCAACATTTTCATTTCTCATTTCTGTGGTGGCAAGGATACAGATTTCTTTTCTTGTGGCTGGCCAAATCTCTGTTCCATACATTAGGATGGGTTGAATCACCGTTTTATATGATCTGCCTTTTAACTTTACTCACATATATCCACAGGGTAAATGAGCCAAATAGAGACTGCTAATCAGGATAATGATGCTAATATTCACATACCAGACAACTCTAAATGCCTAGCTAGTCTTGGAGCCCTCCTGCTTCATAATAACATGCTTTTAGAAACTTCATTCTTTTAAGAGTTGAAGCATTTTTCAGCTGGTTAATGCAGGATAATTTTAACAGACTCTGAAGTCATTCCTGTGTATTGCAAACACAGCCTCACACTGATGCCAATAACATTGACATTGCCATGGGATTGTCAGTGCAGACTTGAGTGTTGTTGATATCAGCTCATGTCTTGACGGATCTGCACCACTCTCAGATCATATCAGCATAGGATTGCGTTGGTATCAGCTCATTCAAACATTACAACATTCTGCCAGCATTGGATTCAGTTACACTGTATTCTCATTGCCCTCTTACAGACTCTGCCAGCAACCTCTCATTATTGAATTTGTGTCATCGCTGGGTCATGTAAGCATCAAACTGTGCACTGCAGGTCTTCGATTTTAGATGCCGGGTTTATGTTCATATTTGGTAATGTCAGCAGTGTTGGGTTGCCATTTATTTTTACTCTTTGATAACATCAGGAGGCCTGGGTAATGTCCACATCAGATTATTCATCACCACGCAATTTTGTCACCAGATAAATTTTGTACCATTGGATCAGCTATTATTTTTCACACAAAATTAACCATAAAATATCTGAAACTGAGGAACACTGGAACATCAGATGCGTTAAGATCACTGCTGTTATCCTGCCTCGTGCAGTGCCTGACACACTAGATAGTCATCTGTTTTATATGCATAACTTTCCTCATGTGTGTAGTCAGGCTCCTATTCCTAAGGATGGGGCAGTGGTTATGGTGCCACTGTAGCACTTGGGAGAGCTGGGTTCACTTTCCTGCTCCACTATAGGCTTCCTCTATGACCTTGAACGAGTCATTCAGGACCTCTGGGCCTCTGTTCGCCCTGCATTAAATAGGAATAACAACACTGCCTCACCTCACACAGTTATTGAGAGAATAGAAACAAAAAAGACTATGAAGTGCCTACATACTATGGGAATGAGGACCAGAGAAGTCATTTGGATAGAATAGATGGAATAGTCAATGGTGCAATGTTATATGTTGTTTGGGGGTGAGGAGGCATATGCCCTGAGGGTTGCAATTTGACTATACTTATCTTTGGTTAAAATAGTACAGCACTACCTCGATATAACACCACCCAATATAACACGAATTTGGATATAACGCAGTAAAGCAGCGCTCCGGGGGGGGCGGGGCTGCGCACTCCGGTGGATCAAAGCAAGTTCAATATAACAGTTTCACCTATAACACGGTAAGATTTTTTGGCTCCCAAGGACAGCGTTCTATCGAGGTAGAGGTCTAGTTGCACATTTTCCTGGTGATACCATATTATTTTGGTGACAAAAGACTTTTTATTTATAAGATCTAGCTTTCTGAACTCCAGCCTGGTATTTGGCCCTCTGTTCAGATGGCAGAGAGGTTATAAGCTACATGAAGCAATATTTACTTTTATTTGGTCTACTTCTATGTGATTCAGTCAAGTGTAATACACGGGCTTAGCTCAGGCAAGCATTATTATATTAGAATATTGATGTTCCAGAGCACCCAGACACACCAACTAAAATCAGGACCCCATTGTGCATGGCACAGTACAAACACATGGTAAAGGACAGTCCCTGCCCCAATGAGATTACATCTAAATAGACAACAGGCCAGAGAAGCAACGTGACTTTTCCAGAATCACAAAGCAGGACATTGGCAGAGACAGGATTTGAACTCAGACTTCTTGAGTCCCACACACCCCATCTGCTGAACCCCTATTAGTGCTACTGTTTAACTCTTTATAGCAGACCAGTGACTACAACAACCTGATGCTTACTTATAGCTAAAGGAGCTGTTCCTTTAACTCAAGTGGTACCGGCTTGTGCGTTTTGCTGACATTTACTCCCTCTAGGTTATACACTACAACAATACCTAAGTGTTGTGGACACTTTTCTAAGGGATCTCAGTCCTGCTTTAAAACTGTGCCAGAATTTTGCACACACAATCTGTGTGCTCTCAAAGCCCCATTTTAGCATATAAGTTGGTTAGGAAGCCCATGTCTAATTACATCTAAGCACTTCATTGTTTATTTCTGAACATCCAGGTGACACAGATTTCACTGGCTATAAATGTCGGTTTTATTATTCATAATAGCAAAATGATATTGTTCTCTAGTTCTCCTGCATGTTTACTTCTTTAGAAATGCTCCCAAGTTCCAGTGTATTCTCTAAACTAACCGAGGCCTGCAGCTCACTTATTTGCAAAATGAAAACACTTACATAAGACAGCTCTTATTTTTAGCCTCGGGAGCCACTACATCTGGGAAAAGGAAAGAGAGCAGCTGAATTACAGGCAGAGAGGAATGCAGAGTGACTGGATTTGTGCTGATTCCTACAGAGCTCACCAATCAACGTTTTCAAGGTGAGAGGCTTTTGTTTCATAAACAGCATACAGTGAATTTACCATAAAGTTAAGGCTGATGCAAAACCAACACCAAAAAAAGGAAATTAAAAGTTCATTCTAACTCTCTTGCCCGTAATGACAGTATTCTCATTGTGGTTTGGTACAGTTGCCTATTGGGTTGTATGGTGACAACATGCGCACTGCCCAAAAAAACATCTTTTGAACAGATTCACACCATGTTTTGAATCTTTGTAGTGTGCACAGTTTTTTATAACAAAGCCATCCATACTGAGGAGGGATGGTCCGGTGGCTAGTGTGGTAGCTACAGGTGGTGTAGGTGCAATCCCTTGCTCAGCCACAGGTTTTCTGTGTTTCCTTGGGCAAGTCACTTAATCTCTGTCTGCCCCATTTGTAAAATAGGGCTACTAGCACTACCCTGCCTCACAGGAGAGTTAGGAGGATAAAGCTATTAAATATTGCAAAGTGCTCAGATACTCTGGTGCGGGGGAAGCTGGTGTATTAATTGAGATGGAATAAATGGGCCCAGAGTCAAAGGTGTTAAAACAACACTGTAACCATCCAACATTTAACAGTTTTAAACAAGGTTCAGGGTTTGGCATACAGAGACCTCAGCTGGCTTCGCTCCAGGGCAAACACACCGTTAAAATCGATTTTAACCTTTTATTAAAAATAAAGAAAAGACGGAACCCCAGTTAAAGCGTTTGAAATGTAAAATATTAAATGAGGCTCTCATTTCAACAACATTCCCTCTAGTCAGCGGGAATTTTTAAAGGAAACCATCCCCCTGTCCACTTGACTGTTTTCAGGTGGTATTAAAGAGGCTAATAACTGCCCCTCTGGAGGAAAAGGGAACAAGTTAGTTGAAATGGACGGGAGGGATGGTTGTTGCTGTTGTTGGTGTCGGAACCCATTTCTCAGAAGACAAAACGAGACAAAAACAAACAAGAGGGAAGAGAAAAGAGCAGCACAGAATAAAAGAACACAACTTCTGTTTCTAATGTTGATTTTTTACAATGTTGTCCCAACCTGACAGGTATGGGACAATGTCTTAATAGCCACACCAAGACCTGGCACATTAGTACCAGAGTTGGGCTGTTTAGGGCATTGCTTTTGACTGCCTCTTTCTGATCACTGGCAATGTTGCAAAATATACAGTCGTGGCTGGCTAAGCCAGGCTTTTACTGGGTTGGAGGCAAAAGGAGATAGACAGGAAAGTGAAGAAATCAGGGGTGGGGTCAAGACAACGTCTCACATCACAGATGGTATTTGGGAGTTAGCTGAAACCAGTGGAGATGGGGATGTCATCTGGTTCTCTATCTCTGGCCCAATCTGGTCAAGACACCTCTCAGGACCAGGACAACAAGGCCCCACCAGTGTTGTGGTGGATCCTGGGCCAAGTGGCAGCCATGATGTTAAAGCTCGCTGCAGCAATTGTTGGCAGTTTATAATTCTTAATTAATTTCCCGTGCCACTTACGTCCCTTCTTTTTAAAACCCCAAAGGGAAGTGGTGGGCAAAATAGCCCAGCCTCTCCTTATTTTATCCACCAATTAGGATTAGTTTCTGACACAGCAATTTTGGACCATTAATTTCCAGTCCCACATTTCTCTTATTTATCAGGCATGATTCTACCACAATCCTTGAATAATATCAGTAGGTCTTTTTGTTTGGACTAATTCAGTTTTCTCCCTTTTGTACCATTTCCCATCAACATCTATTGTTAGAAATTATTGTGACATTTTAAGAACTTTCACTCACTTCTTATAATTAAGCTCACAAGTTGGGCAGTTTTTTAGGACCAATTGTTACAACATCATATGTAAGTAGGATAGATAGTATCTGCACTCTGCCATTGTATCTGCAGCTAGTTCAAGCTTTTTGTCCTTTCTTTCAAGCTCAGACATCACTCAGCCACAACCTACAGCTCTGACCTTGTTGTCTTTCACTCCCAGCAATGATGGTGTTTCCTGAGTCCATGCCCGCCTCAATGCAGTCCCCTGTGTGGCACAGATTCTCTGCTGAAACAGGCCCACTGTGAATAAAAGAAATTGATAAAAAAAAAGAATTAGTGTATTATTTGTATTGTGGTAGAGCCCAGAAGTCCCAATCAGGATCAGTTTAAAACAAGTGACAAGTGACTCTAATAGCCATTAGGAAGGTAACACTAAAAACTGAACCAAGTTACATCAGATAGAAATGTGCAGCATTACATGTTTGCAAACAGCTTGTTCAGAGAATGGAGAAAAATGTTCACAGACAAGGTTTTGAAGTTCTTTTTTATATAAAATTTAATAGAAATGTTGAAAATTTGAAGAAATTTAACCCAGTTCTATCTAGTTTCAAATTATTATTGTTTAAATAAATAAGTATGTGCTGGGCCAAATTCTCTGCTGGCAAAACTCCTCTGACATTTATTTAACCATTTGTGCTGGGTTTTTATATTTCCATTTCATTCACCATGCACAATAAACAGAAGCCAATCCACTTTGCTTCTTTGTGAAGAAAGTTCCGAATCTGAGTGCACTTGATAATGGATTGAAGTGGTGCACTAGGGAAGTGCTTTCACCATTTTGTAACTATCAGTATCCACGGAGATCTCCTGCCTCAGCTCTTGCCACAGAAAAAGCCTCTCACTTCAACCCATTAGAGCCCATAGATATTTTGAACATTTTTTTTGTTGTTAAAAAATTTCATTTTTCAAAAATGATATTTTTCATCGGATTTTTATTTATTTACTTATTTTATTTTATTTTATTTTATTTTATTTTATTTTTCTTCAACAAAGACCTTGAAAACAAGTAAGGTCCAGTATTTGGGGGGGGAGGGTGTCAGGTTTTTTTCCTTTTTATGCCTTTTTCTTCCCTTTTTCAATGGCAAAATGGGAAAAGGAATAAAGGAAGAGAAAAGGGGGAAAGGGGAAAATGAAAATTTATAAGCACATAACATTTTAACTAAAAAAAGTCACTCATTCCTTTTCAAAACATGCAGAATGAAAGTTATTTCACTTTTTTGTGTGTGTGTGAAAAACTTTTACCATTTTTGGACCAGCTGTAGTACAGACATCAGGTGTGCTGGCCCTTTGAGATAATCTCTGCATTCAAGGCTTAGAATCATAGAATCATAGAATATCAGGGCTGGAAGGGACCTCAAGAGGTCATCTAGTCCAACCCCCTGATCAAAGCTGCACCAATCCCCAACTAAATCATCCCAGCCAGGGCTTCAACAAGCCTGACCTTAAAAACTTCTAAGGAAGGAGATACCAACACCTCCCTAGGTAACCCATTCCAGTGCTTCACCACCCTCCTATTGAAAAAGTTTTTCCTAATATCCAACCTAAACTTCCCCCACTGCAACTTGAGACCATTACTCCTTGTTCTGTCTTCTGCTACCACTGAGAACAGTCTAGATCCATCCTCTTTGGAACCCCCTTTCAGGTAGTTGAAAGCAGCTATCAAATCCCCCCTCATTCTTCTCTTCTGCAGACTAAACAATCCCAGTTCCCTCAGCCTCTCCTCATAAATCATGTGCTCCACCCCCTAATCATTTTTAACCAAGACCAGGGGAATGCTGGGATTTGTAGTTTCTAGGGCTGAGCGGAGTTGTAGGCTTTGGAAAAAGGAATTCTGGGAAAGGGGCAGTAGCTCCTTTTCCCAAGCAGAAGGAGGGAGCAGGTTGAAGATGATTCTGCCAAGAGGATATAGGAAGTCACAGATATTTGGTGGTGAAGAATCAGGCTAAAGAATATCTGACAATATTCCATGGTGGGGATGGGCCTTCTAGTGCAACTGGTGAGCTACAAACCAATGGGACATACATACTAATGGCAAAAATAATCTAAACTTCTGTGCACAGAGAGAACAGAGGAAGATATTCAGGCAGTGCTAAGTAGGAATATTGTTTCACTTGATCACAGTACTCATTCAGTTTGATTGCATATCTATCTGTACAAGCCACATTCCAACCTTTTTATTTTAAATAGGGAACAATAAGTTTACTGGGACTGAATATAGGGTGATTATAAAAGTAACCTTTCAAATTAATTGCCATAGATAAGCAATTGACACATAAGAAAACAACTATTGCTTGTTAATTACTTGGCATTAATTGTCAACATTTCATTAGAATTTAATGCACAGCAATTAATATAACAAAAAAGTAATTAAACACAACAGTAACACCTGGTTTTCCTGGAGAATGAAGGCTAAAAATAAATGTTTTCCTTTATTTTTGGAAATATAAAAACATGGGTTAGCCTGATTGCAACACCTGAGGGTGCGTCAGTCTAGCTCATGTGCCTATAATAAATTAAACAGCGGATTATTTTCTTATGTTAACTTGTGAAATACAAACAGCATGCTACTTAGAGGTCATAATTGTTTGCTAAGTTATTAATTAAAGTGTCCTAAGCTGTTACTGTTTGAGTTTGTCACAGAGCCATGAACACATTGCACAGTGAATGTTTGCTGCAAAAATGCTTTACAGGAATTGGAACTGAGTAGTCTTAATACCTTGATAATTTGGGAAAATTCTCTTAATGGATTTTGTAATCTCAATGGTGGGATGGCACTGTCTGTGCTAACCAGAGGAGGGAGGCTGTTCAGGTACTGGAGCTGTCAAGGTTCCTTCCCTACTCTGAACTGTAGGGTACAGATGTGGGGACCTGCATGGACACTTCTAAGCTTAATTACCAGCTTAGATCTGGTATTGCTGCCACCACCCCAAGCACTACTTTTCTTCCCTGGGTAGCCTTGAGAGACTTCACCAATTTCCTGGTGAACACAGATCCAAACCCCTTGGATCTTAAAACAAGGAGAAATTAATCATCCCCCCTCCTTTCTCCCACCAACTCCTGGTGGATCCAGATCCAACCCCCTTGGATCTAAAAAATAAGGAAAAAATCAATCAGGTATTCAAAAAAAGGCTTGACCTCAATGAGGGCAGGATCAGGCAGTGCCGTTTGTCCCTCTTCCTCCTCACATAGGTAATCTGCATCTTCATAATAACTGTTCTCCTGGGGAAAGAATGAGAGAGAGACTGAATCAAACATGAGAGTTTCAGTCATATTGCTTAAAGCACTACTAGAAGGCCTTAGATACTATGGTGATGAGGGTGGCATAAGAACCTACATAGGATAGAATGGGAAAAAAATAAGATTTTTTGCTAAAAAATTAAAAATGTTGAAATTTTTTTTCCTATACAGGTTGAGATGGAACATTTTTTGGTTTATTCAATTTTTTTCACAATAAACTTGGTTTAGAAAACTTTGGCTGGGGGTTCCGCCTTCAGTTTCCCCCCCTTTTCCCTGCTTTTTATTCTTTCCTTCACTTTCCCCCTGAAAAGGGGGAGAGTGGGTGGGCAAAACAAAATAAAAAAATAAATCTATTTGGGTTTGTCTTGAAAAACAAAACTCTTTGAAAAAAAGAAAAATAATTCACAGACATGCTCATTTCTGAAACAGGCTTTTTTCTATGAAAAAACTTTGTTTTAATCAAAAAAGTGAGTAGCTCTATCTACTTGTCAGGAGAAGGATTGTAGGGTTGAGTGCAGAATTACATGCAATTTAAAGCTCACTCTGCCTGAGCTAGAATATCTAAGGGAATGTCTAGATCACAATCAGAGTTTGGGATTGGAGCACGTGTAGATATCCCCAAACTACCTTTAATCTAGCTAGCTCGGGGACTGGAAGGCTGCAATAGTGCAAGCTAGCCCTGCAAATAATTACCCAGGGTCTGGTGGGCTTGTACAGCCCACTCTGAAGAACACACTGCTGTAATTTCACTGCTCTGGGACCTGAGCTAGCTAGATTAAAGGTAGCTTGGGTATGTTGACAAGAGCTGTAATCACACCCAGTGGCTGCAGTAGAGACATATCCTTATGTAATGACCACTAGCTTGGTCGCCATTAGGAACAGGATCAGGGAAACTCCAGAGCTCAGGCTAGGTCTACACTGGGCGGGGAGTCGACCTAAGATACGCAACTTCAGCTACGCAAATATCATAGCTGAAGTTGGTGTATCTTAGGTTGATTTACCTGGCCGTGAGGATGGCGGCGAGTCAACTGCTGCTGCTCCCCCGTTGTACGGTGGAGTTCCGGAGTCGATGGCAGAGCGATCGGGGATCGATTTTATCACGTCTACATTAGACGCGATAAATCGATCCCCAATAGATTGGTCACTACCCGCCGATCCGGCAGGTAGTGTAGACAGACCCTAAGAAGCGCAGCTCTCTACAGCTTTCACCAAGGGGCCAACTTCCTGTTTAGAGGGATTCATATCCAGTGTGGATAAGACACAGAGGTGGATACCTAACACACATTGAACAGTAAGTTACATATGTTTGAGGAGTCTTTTAGTAATTAGATACAATGACAATACTTCTTTCTACTACCAGAGGAATAATTGTGTATTTTTTACTTTGGAATGGATCTTTTTTGTTTAACTGTAGAACGAAAACTATGTAGCACAGTGATTTATTTTAGCTATCTGTTTATGATACTTACATACACGATGCTTCCTATAAAACTAATTAGTAGCACCACTTCAGTATAATTAATAAGCAATAACCATATTGTTTGAGGATGCTAAATTTTTAATGTCATGTTGTTATGTGTCTGGCTTATTTTTCAGGGAACTTAATGTATCTGGCTAGACATTAATTAGGAAGACACTTTCAGCTTTATTGTTATTACCCACTATTTTGACTGATCTATTAAAATATTTTAGATAATTGAGATAGTTATTTGGTGGTAGGAAAAAACCCAGCTACAATGCTGGAATGAATATGACCTCATAACGTTTACTGCCTTGCTTTTCTCTACATTTTTCTCTAAAAAAATAGAATTTGATGTTTGAAAAATAAGTACACCAGCAAGATCAAGAGGTTGTGCCTCTCAAAAGTTTGCTGTCATGTTGTCTCTTTCAATTAAAAGTAATTCACATCTGCCACTTTTTGTTTATATACCTAGGACTGAATTCTGTCCTCAAAAAGGCAAGAAAAGTCCTATTGACTTCACTGATTGCATGAAAGATCTTGTGACTGTAACACAGGACCAGGCATCATGAGATCTGGTGTCTCTTCTTGGCTCTGCCACAGATTTACTGTGTGACCTTGGGAAAGTCATGTAAGCTGAGCTCCTCAAAGGTATTTAGGCATTTAACTTCCACTGGTTGCCTAAATACCTTTGAGGATCTGGACTCCAGGACTTATTTTTCAGAGATGCTGAGCACACACCTACTGAAGTCAGTGGATGCTGTGGGTGATCAGTACCTCTCAAAATCAGGCCCCTAACCTCTCTCAATTTCCCAAGCAGTAAGGGATTTGTCTAATCTATCACCTTGATGTCACAATACTGACCTACTGTACAAGTAAATTGTGCCTCCTGGCATATTATGCATCTCAATTAATTAGTGCATGTAGGTCATTGGGTAGAAGGTGCTATAAAAATGGAAAGCATTATTATTTTTGTCCCTTTACTCAGTGTTAGCAGATATCAGCGGCTTGGAGATCCATTTTCCATTGGAGCTGAAATTGGTAAATTCAAGTTAGCTGAAAACTTTGGGCATGTGTGACATTAGCACCTGTTGCTATAAGAGTATTATTCTTCATTGGGAAGTTGAATAGAACTGGGTGGGAACAGTTGTCCTGTCCAATGACATTTTTTGAGATTTCAAACATTTCTCAAAGAGAGACACCCCACACTCCATACTAGCCAATAGCCTGGTTGTCAGGGCATTCAGTTAGGATGTGGGTGATCCAGGACAAAATCCCCATGCTGGCTGAATCAGAGCAGGGAATTGAACCTGGTCTCCCACATACCAGGTGATACCCTAACCACGGGGCTATTTTCAGGGGATCTCTCTCGCTGTTTCTGTTTTGAAAAAATTGGCATTTTCTCCTAAAAACAAATTCATCAAAAAATTTCCAACCAGCTCCAGAGCTGAAAATACAGACATGGTGGCAGAACCTAACTCATGCACACAGGTGAAGTTTAATGAGAATTCAATGTACTTTGGACCTCACTGTGCCTGGCCCCTGTGTGAGTATGCGAGTGCATGGAGGTAGAGACACCTCGAGCCTTCAGCTGCCTCCTTGCAACCTTCACAAGCGATAGAGTCTCTGTGCTTCTCCCTGTTCCCCTAGAGGCACTGTTCACCTCAGATGGGGTGGGGAAGAGGAAGAACCATAGATTCATACAAGTACAGGAGTGGAAGAGACTTTGAGAGGTCTTCTAGTCCAATTCTCTGCACTCAGGGCAGGGTTAAGTGTTATCTAGATCTGCTCTTTAAAATCTCCAATGATGGAGATTCCACAACCTCCCTAGGCAATTGATTTCAGTGCTTCACCACCTGACAGGAAGTTTTTCCTAATGTCCATCCTAAACTGCCCTTGCTGCAATTTAAAACCATTGCTTCTTGTTTTATCCTTAGAGGTTAACAAGAACATTTTTTCTTCCTCCTCCTTGTAACAACCTTTTATGTACTTGAAAACTGTTATCATGTCCCCCCAAGTCGTCTCTTCTCCAAACTAAACAAAGCCATTTTTTTCAATCTTCCCTTACAGGTCATATTTTCTAGACCTTTAATCATTTTTGTTGCTCTTCTCTGGACTCTCTCCAATTTGTCCACATCTTTCCTCAAATGTGGCACCCAGAACTGGACAAAATAATCCAATTTTGCCCTGGAATAGAGCAGAAGAATTACTTCTCATGTCTTGCTTACAACACTTCAGCTAGTACACCCCAGAATGATGTTTGTCTTTTTTGCAACAGTATTACACGGTTGACTCATATTTAGCTTGTGTTCCACTGTAACCCCCAGATCCCTTTGTGCAGAACTCCATCCTAGACAGTCATTTCCATTTCCCATTTTATATGTGTGCAACTGACTGTTCCTTCCTAAGTGGAGTACTTTGCATTTTTCCTTATTGATTTTCATACTATTTATTTCAGCCCCTTTCTCCAGTTTGTCCAGATCATTTTGAATTTTAGTCCTATCCTCCAAAGCACTTGCAACCCCTCTCACCATTGTACCATCTGCAAACTTTATACGTGTACTCTCTATGCCATTATCTAAACCATTGATGAAGATATGGAACAGAACTGATCCCTGTGGGACCCCACTTGATATGTCCTTCCAGCTTGACCGTGAACCACTGATAACTACGCTCTGAGAAAGGTTTTCCAACCAGTTATGTACCTACCTTATAGTAGCTTCATCTAAGTTGTATTTCCCTAGTTTATTTATAAGAAGGTCAAGTGAAACAGAATCAAAAGCCTTACTAAAGTCAAGATTTACCACATTTACCACTTCCCCCCATCCACAAGGCTTGTTATCCTGTCAAAGAAAGAAATTAGATTGGTTTGACACAATTTGTTCTTGCCAAATCCATGCTTATCACCTTATTATCTTCTAAGTGTTTGCAAATGGATTGCTTAATTATTTTCTTCATTATCTTTCCAGGTACTGAAATTAAGTTGACTGGCCTGGGTTATCCTTTTCCCTTTTGTAGATTGGCACTATATTTGTCCTTTTTCTGTCCTCTGGAATCTTTCATCTTCCATGACTTTTTGAAGATAATCACTAATGGCTCAGATATCTCCTCGGTCAGCTTCTGGAGTTCTCTAGGAGGTATTTCATCAGCCCTGATGACTTGAAGACATCTATCTTGTCTAAGTAATGTTTAACTAGTTCTTTCCTTCTATTAGCCTCTGATCCTGCGTTGTTTTCACTGGCATTCAATATGTTAACACCATGGCTCTGATTCCTCCACCCTGGCCAGAAGAGTTGGTCAGCTGCAGAGAGAGGATTACCTTGGGCTGGGACACTTCTCCATCAGCCTTTGCTCAGTGCTCAGTGCTTAATCAACCATGGTCCAAATTCTTCTCTCTCCCCACATCTATACCTAGACAATTCAGAAGAGTCTGGCTTGTATTAAAAGGTCCCTTGTTTCCAAGTAAACAAGAATGTTGGTGTTTTAGCTGGGCTGGAAATACAAGTTATTGATGAAGTTCTGGGACAGATCCTCAGTCGATGTAAATTGAGGTAGCTTCAATAGTAAATTGAGCTATACTGAATTACACCAGCTGAGCATCTGGCCATTGGGTTTTATGTTTGTATTCCTCACAGATGTGCCTTGGAAATGAACCGTTTTGAAACCATGGGGTGTTTTGTATAACATTCTGATTAATTCTGTACTGGGGTTGAGCAAGAGAATGGACATAGACATTTATAATGTCCCAGGAAGGAACATACATGTAGCATAGTATGTAAATGTGATGAAGTAGAAAGAAAAAGACAGAACAAATCAATAGTTACTTCCCATTCCTATTTTTGAACTGTGAAACCATAATACAAACAATGAGGGCAGCATAATATTTCTCATGGAATGTTGATTTAAGACAGACACAAATATTACCTTTCAACAGAAGCAATACCCCCTCCCTCGCCCACACACACATCATGGGAAGAATCATTCAGGATAGCTATATCAAATGCTCCAAAGAGACCACATCCTTTCATTATTCTAGGTCAGGGGTTCCCAAACTGGGGTTCGTGAACCCCTGGGGATTCATGAAATGTTACAGGGGCTCTCGGGAAAAAAAATCTCTAATGGCAGACAGAGCTGTCCATAGGGACCCTGGGCAGCATGGGGCCAGCAGCCCGGAGCCTGGGGACTTCTAAGAGCTAAGCACATCAAAGCAAGCATATCTATCACACCGAGGAGATTTAAACTTCAAGACTCCTCTTACGAAATTGTCATAAATATACCGCTAAGGGTGGCATAAAATCCCTCCTTACCTCTAAAGGGTAAAGAAGCTCAGATAACCTGGTTGGCACCTGACCAGAAGGACCAATGGGGGAAAAATATACTTTCAAATCTGGAGCGGGGGAGGATTTGTTTTGTGCTGTGTGTGTTCTCCCGGGAAAAAAAGGGAGAGACCAAGCAAGTAATCCAGCTCCCACTGAAATGATACATCATATATTACAGAAATAGTAAGCAATAGCAAAGAAATGTGTTAGAGTATCTTTTGTTTTAGCTTGTGAATTTCCCCTGTTCTAAGAGGGAGGTTTATCCATGTTTTTGTAACTTTAAAGTTTTGCCTGGAGGGGAAATCCTCTGTGTTCTGAATCTTTTTGTTACCCTGTAAAGTTATCTTCCATCCTGATTTTACAGAGGTGATTCTTTTGTCTTTTTTTAAATACATTATTCTTTTAAGAGCCCAATTGATTTTCATTGTTCTTAAGTTCCAAGTACCACGGGGCTATTTTCAGGGGATCTCTCTCGCTGTTTCTGTTTTGAAAAAATTGGCATTTTCTCCTAAAAACAAATTCATCAAAAAATTTCCAACCAGCTCCAGAGCTGAAAATACAGACATGGTGGCAGAACCTAACTCATGCACACAGGTGAAGTTTAATGAGAATTCAATGTACTTTGGACCTCACTGTGCCTGGCCCCTGTGTGAGTATGCGAGTGCATGGAGGTAGAGACACCTCGAGCCTTCAGCTGCCTCCTTGCAACCTTCACAAGCGATAGAGTCTCTGTGCTTCTCCCTGTTCCCCTAGAGGCACTGTTCACCTCAGATGGGGTGGGGAAGAGGAAGAACCATAGATTCATACAAGTACAGGAGTGGAAGAGACTTTGAGAGGTCTTCTAGTCCAATTCTCTGCACTCAGGGCAGGGTTAAGTGTTATCTAGATCTGCTCTTTAAAATCTCCAATGATGGAGATTCCACAACCTCCCTAGGCAATTGATTTCAGTGCTTCACCACCTGACAGGAAGTTTTTCCTAATGTCCATCCTAAACTGCCCTTGCTGCAATTTAAAACCATTGCTTCTTGTTTTATCCTTAGAGGTTAACAAGAACATTTTTTCTTCCTCCTCCTTGTAACAACCTTTTATGTACTTGAAAACTGTTATCATGTCCCCAAGTCGTCTCTTCTCCAAACTAAACAAAGCCATTTTTTCAATCTTCCCTTACAGGTCATATTTTCTAGACCTTTAATCATTTTTGTTGCTCTTCTCTGGACTCTCTCCAATTTGTCCACATCTTTCCTCAAATGTGGCACCCAGAACTGGACAAAATAATCCAATTTTGCCCTGGAATAGAGCAGAAGAATTACTTCTCATGTCTTGCTTACAACACTTCAGCTAGTACACCCCAGAATGATGTTTGTCTTTTTTGCAACAGTATTACACGGTTGACTCATATTTAGCTTGTGTTCCACTGTAACCCCCAGATCCCTTTGTGCAGAACTCCATCCTAGACAGTCATTTCCATTTCCCATTTTATATGTGTGCAACTGACTGTTCCTTCCTAAGTGGAGTACTTTGCATTTTTCCTTATTGATTTTCATACTATTTATTTCAGCCCCTTTCTCCAGTTTGTCCAGATCATTTTGAATTTTAGTCCTATCCTCCAAAGCACTTGCAACCCCTCTCACCATTGTACCATCTGCAAACTTTATACGTGTACTCTCTATGCCATTATCTAAACCATTGATGAAGATATGGAACAGAACTGATCCCTGTGGGACCCCACTTGATATGTCCTTCCAGCTTGACCGTGAACCACTGATAACTACGCTCTGAGAAAGGTTTTCCAACCAGTTATGTACCTACCTTATAGTAGCTTCATCTAAGTTGTATTTCCCTAGTTTATTTATAAGAAGGTCAAGTGAAACAGAATCAAAAGCCTTACTAAAGTCAAGATTTACCACATTTACCACTTCCCCCCATCCACAAGGCTTGTTATCCTGTCAAAGAAAGAAATTAGATTGGTTTGACACAATTTGTTCTTGCCAAATCCATGCTTATCACCTTATTATCTTCTAAGTGTTTGCAAATGGATTGCTTAATTATTTTCTTCATTATCTTTCCAGGTACTGAAATTAAGTTGACTGGCCTGGGTTATCCTTTTCCCCTTTTTGTAGATTGGCACTATATTTGTCCTTTTTCTGTCCTCTGGAATCTTTCATCTTCCATGACTTTTTGAAGATAATCACTAATGGCTCAGATATCTCCTCGGTCAGCTTCTGGAGTTCTCTAGGAGGTATTTCATCAGCCCTGATGACTTGAAGACATCTATCTTGTCTAAGTAATGTTTAACTAGTTCTTTCCTTCTATTAGCCTCTGATCCTGCATTGTTTTCACTGGCATTCAATATGTTAACACCATGGCTCTGATTCCTCCACCCTGGCCAGAAGAGTTGGTCAGCTGCAGAGAGAGGATTACCTTGGGCTGGGACACTTCTCCATCAGCCTTTGCTCAGTGCTCAGTGCTTAATCAACCATGGTCCAAATTCTTCTCTCTCCCCACATCTATACCTAGACAATTCAGAAGAGTCTGGCTTGTATTAAAAGGTCCCTTGTTTCCAAGTAAACAAGAATGTTGGTGTTTTAGCTGGGCTGGAAATACAAGTTATTGATGAAGTTCTGGGACAGATCCTCAGTCGATGTAAATTGAGGTAGCTTCAATAGTAAATTGAGCTATACTGAATTACACCAGCTGAGCATCTGGCCATTGGGTTTTATGTTTGTATTCCTCACAGATG
This sequence comes from Mauremys reevesii, assembly GCF_016161935.1. NCBI lineage: Eukaryota > Metazoa > Chordata > Testudines > Geoemydidae > Mauremys > Mauremys reevesii. The sequence continues at coordinate 275,020,991 of NC_052624.1, forward strand.
TGCCTTGGAAATGAACCGTTTTGAAACCATGGGGTGTTTTGTATAACATTCTGATTAATTCTGTACTGGGGTTGAGCAAGAGAATGGACATAGACATTTATAATGTCCCCGGAAGGAACATACATGTAGCATAGTATGTAAATGTGATGAAGTAGAAAGAAAAAGACAGAACAAATCAATAGTTACTTCCCATTCCTATTTTTGAACTGTGAAACCATAATACAAACAATGAGGGCAGCATAATATTTCTCATGGAATGTTGATTTAAGACAGACACAAATATTACCTTTCAACAGAAGCAATACCCCCTCCCTCGCCCACACACACATCATGGGAAGAATCATTCAGGATAGCTATATCAAATGCTCCAAAGAGACCACATCCTTTCATTATTCTAGGTCAGGGGTTCCCAAACTGGGGTTCGTGAACCCCTGGGGATTCATGAAATGTTACAGGGGCTCTCGGGAAAAAAAATCTCTAATGGCAGACAGAGCTGTCCATAGGGACCCTGGGCAGCATGGGGCCAGCAGCCCGGAGCCTGGGGGACTTCTAAGAGCTAAGCACATCAAAGCAAGCATATCTATCACACCGAGGAGATTTAAACTTCAAGACTCCTCTTACGAAATTGTCATAAATATACCGCTAAGGGTGGCATAAAATCCCTCCTTACCTCTAAAGGGTAAAGAAGCTCAGATAACCTGGTTGGCACCTGACCAGAAGGACCAATGGGGGAAAAATATACTTTCAAATCTGGAGCGGGGGAGGATTTGTTTTGTGCTGTGTGTGTTCTCCCGGGAAAAAAAGGGAGAGACCAAGCAAGTAATCCAGCTCCCACTGAAATGATACATCATATATTACAGAAATAGTAAGCAATAGCAAAGAAATGTGTTAGAGTATCTTTTGTTTTAGCTTGTGAATTTCCCCTGTTCTAAGAGGGAGGTTTATCCATGTTTTTGTAACTTTAAAGTTTTGCCTGGAGGGGAAATCCTCTGTGTTCTGAATCTTTTTGTTACCCTGTAAAGTTATCTTCCATCCTGATTTTACAGAGGTGATTCTTTTGTCTTTTTTTAAATACATTATTCTTTTAAGAGCCCAATTGATTTTCATTGTTCTTAAGTTCCAAGGGTTTGGGTCTGTGTTCACCTGTACCAATTGGTGAGGATATTATTCTCAAGCCTTCCCCAGGAAAGGGGGTGTAGGGCTTGGGGGAATATTTTGGGGGAATAGGACTCCAAGTGGTCCTTTCCGTGATTCTTTATCTAAATCACTTGGTGGTGGCAGCTTACTGTTCAAGGACAAGGTGGAATTTGTGCCTTGGGAAAGTTTTTAACCTAAGCTGGTAAAAATAAGCTTAGGGGATCTTTCATGTGGGTCCCCACATCTGTACCCCAGAGTTCAGAGTGGGGAAGGAATCCTGACAGAAATAGAAAGGGAGGTGGATATTTTTTGCTGTTTTTAAAATTAAATAAGCTGCTAGTGTTGTTTTTAAATTATTATGAAGAACAAGTTTAAGCTTTGTTGTAATGTGTGTTGTTTGCCTGGACTGCTCAAGACCTGAAGGACTGTGTAGGAAAAACTCTTTGAGTTGGCTTCTTAAATACCTTCATGCTGTTTCACATCTGATACTCCTTGATGAAACATAGAAGCCAGAGGTGCCGGTGCGAAGGGGTGATGAAGGTTACGTGCCGCCCCCACATCAGCGCACCTCCCCCCATGGATCCCTCCCCTTTTTTTCAGGTGGTCCCCATGCCCCCCCCCACACTTTTCCAGAGTTGCCCCCCCAGCACTGGGGTGCATGGGGACTTTTCCCCTTCACACCCTTTTTTCTACTGATGCCTCTGATAGGAGCCTTGTCTTATAACGGGCTTAATCAAAAGTGATACAAGCTTCAAAAGTGAGATCTTGGAAGAGTGTTGCTGTTTTCATAATGTAATAAAATACTGTAATGATTAATAATTAATAAATAGTGTGTAACAAGCATGTCATAAAAACAAATTTTATATTTCCAAGATCACTGATTTTATAGTTTATGCTGAGATAAGGGAGAAAATCCCTGGAAATATTCATTTTTAGTAGGCGGTTCATGAGACTTGACATTTTAGTGAAAGGGGTTTGCGGATTGTTAAAGTTTGGGAACCTGCTTTAGGTGGTCCTCTCATGACTTGCATAGCTTCTGGGAGTTATTCTGCAAAACAATGGGAAATATATTCATAATGGAATTTACATAAACTGAAAAGTGTGTCTTTGGGGAATTAATTAGGATAAAAAATCTTGGGAAATCTCAAAGGATAGAGACAGAGAGTGCAATCTGATCTCTTCTATTTGAAGGAATGTATATTAACTCATTAGATGCCTGATCAATGGCCCATGCCAAAGACCATTAAAGTCAATGGGAGCCACTCCATTGACTTGCTTGGGCTTTGCTCAGGCAGACCATACTATTTTGAAAGAGCAACTCTTTTTAATCAAGAACTCCCTTCTTCTTCCTTGTTGCATTCCTTAGAACAATATTTCCCCCCAGACAAATGGTGACATCTATTGCCTTTCTTCAGAGTGAACTATTTAGCAGAGGAAACATTCGATCATTTGGCATTGTACCTGCCATAATAGGTTATTCATGCATTGACTTGCTTCTGGCCTTGACAATGCATCTTCATATGGATATTTACATGTAGTGACAGCAGAAAAAGAAGTCAATGGCATTATGCTGATTTAAACCACCTGAGGATCTGGCCTTCATTTCCTTTTATTATATCAGCTCTAAGAAAAGCAGAACCCAATCACAAAAATGGGCCCAATGGCAACCCTCTTAACCATACGGCATACACTCAACCAATCAGGGACCCAGAACCAATGTCATCTGATATATGTTATTCACAACCAACCAAAGACATGTGAATTCAAAGACTTTAGCAAAAATGAAAAAATCATAGAATCACAGAATCTCAGGGTTGGAAGGGATCTCGGGAGGTCATCTAGTCCAACCCCCTGCTCAAAGCAGGACCAAACCCAACTAAATCATCCCAGCCAGGGCTTTGTCAAGCCTGACCTTAAAAACCTCTAAGGAAGGAGATTCCACTACCTCCCTAGGTAACCCATTCCAGTTCTTCACCACCCTACTAGTGAAAAAGTTTTTCCTAATATCCAGCCTAAACCTCCCCCTCTGCAACTTGAGACCATTACTCCTTGTTCTGTCATCTTCTACCACTGAGAACAGTCTAGATCCATCCTCTTTGGAACCCCCTTTCAGGTAGTTGAAAGCAGCTATCAACTCCCCCCCTCATTCTTCTCTTCTGCAGACTAAACAATCCCAGTTCCCTCAGCCTCTCCTCCTAAGTCATGTGCTCCAGCCCCCTAATCATTTTTGTTGCCCTCCGCTGGACTCTCTCCAATTTATCCACATCCTTCTTGTAGTGTGGGGCCCAAAACTGGACACAGTACTCCAAATGAGGCCTCACCAGTGCTGAATAGAGGGGAATGATCACATCCCTCGATCTGCTGGAAATGCCCTTACTTATACAACCCAAAATGCCATTAGCCTTCTTGGCAACAAGGGCACACTGTTGACTCATATTCAGCTTTTCGTCCACCATAACCCCTAGGTCCTTTTCTGCAGAACTGCTGCCCAGCCATTCGGTCCCTAGTCTGTAGCAGTGCATGGGATTCTTCCGTCCTAAGTGCAGGACTCTGCACTTGTCCTTGTTGAACCTCATCATATTTCTTTTGGCCCAATCCTCTAATTTGTCTAGGTCCCTCTGTATCCTAGTCCTACCCTCCAGCGTATCAACCACTCCTCCCAGTTTAGTGTCATCTGCAAACTTGCTAAGGGTGCAGTCCACACCATCCTCCAGATCGTTAATGAAGATATTGAATAAAACCGGCCCCAGCACTGATCCTTGGGGCACTCCACTTGATACCGGCTGCCAACTAGACATGGAACCATTGATCACTACCCATTGAGCCCGACCATCTAGCCAGTTTTCTATCCACCTTACCGTCCATTCATCCAGCCCATACTTCTTTAACTTGCTGGCAAGAATACTGTGGGAGACTGTATCAAAAGCTTTGCTAAAGTCCAGAAATAGTACATCCACTGCTTTCCCCTCATCCACAGAGCCGGTTATCTCGTCATAGAAGGCAATTAGGTTAGTCAGGCATGACTTGCCCTTGGTGAATCCATGCTGACTGTTCCTGATCACTTTCCCCTCCTTTAAGTGGTTCAGGATTGATTCCTTGAGGACCTGTTCCATGATTTTTCCAGGGACTGAGGTGAGACTGACTGGCCTGTAGTTCTCTGGATCTTCCTTCTTCCCTTTTTTAAAGATGGGCACTACATTAGCTTTTTTCCAGTCATCCGGGACCTCCCCCGATCACCATGATTTTTCAAAGATAATGGCCAATGGCTCTGCAATCTCATCGGCCAACTCCTTTAGCACCCTCGGATGCAGCTCATCCGGCCCCATGGACTTGTGCTCGTCCAGCTTTCCTAAATAGCCTCTTTCTCCACAGAGAGCTGGTCACCTCCTCCCCATACCGTGCTGCAGAGTGCAGCTGTCTGGGAGCTGACCTTGTCTGTGAAGACAGAGGCAAAAAAAGCATTGAGTACACTAGCTTTCTCCATATCCTCTGTCACTAGGTTCCCTCCCTCATTCAGCAAGGGGCCCACACTTTCCTTGACTCTTAAATCAGTGACTCTTACAACTGGTTCTAGTTTTCTTACAATCCTGAGCCAAAATTTTGACTTAAATTTAACTGGTGACTTTATATTTTTGACCTACCATGAATTTATTTCTGTTGGTATGGAGTGAAAGGGCAGGGGGGAAAGGAGGAAACTTATTTGAGCCATTAAAATATCTTAACTTCATCAGAGAGTCACTTACATCAGTGTTGCTCTACTGTGTGGTTGGGCACACAGTAATTGGAAACAAGTTTTTGGCTTTTTCTAAAAAAACAGTTCTAGTTCTATGGCCCTGGTATCTGGGTCAGTTTATTGTATGGGTGATCTTGGCCAAGTGGAAGTATGAGATGCAACATGTTAATTCCAGCTCAGCCCATCTCCCCCCGCAATGCACCAGGTCAGCCTTTGTTAAGCAAAAAGCTGTTCTTTGGGGGAGGACAGAAAGAGTGAAGGTCATTTTTCCTCTGACACAGAATTATGCAAAGCTCCAGGGGGTAAAAAAAAGAATTGATTCACCATCTTCTTAAAGCCAGTACACACTCATGCATGCACAAAAGGCAGCAAATTCCAGTGCTTTTACTTCATGAAGAAAATATGTTGCACAGCGCTAATAATCACCTACCTGAGCCTTGCTTCTCAGTTTCATAGGGTCAGTGATTTTCATGCCTCACATCACTAAGCTCTGGAACATCATGAACAAATAGCATCTTCCATGCATATATTTTACACACACAACCCTTAAGCATTCATGTCTATTAATAATAACCTCTTGTGTCACTCACCAGCTCATTTTTTTCTGTGCAATAAAATTTTTATAAATACAAATTGTGGGTTTTAAGTGAGAATTTTTTGGGTATCAATTCTGAATAATTTTGTACTAAACAAATGTTTCATTAATAAAAGTTTCTTTCACATTTTATTGTTAAAACGAAGATTATTTAAGGCCCAGGTTAAAAATACAGATGAATTGTTTTGCATTTCATTTATAAGTGCAATGGTAAAAGTGCACAGTGAAGCACTCAAAAGTCTGGAAATTACATTAACAATGCAAGAGTAACCTTAACGTTGCTCCCTAATGTATATGTGCATTAGGCCTTAATGCAAGATTCTGATTTCATCTTCCGTTAGTGTAACTGAATAAGAGAAGTCTATACTATATAGGTTCTTATACTACCCTCATTACAATAAATCTCTGTGTGCCTTCCAGTCATGCATTGTGACATGACTAACATATACCACATATGGCTTGTTTTCTTTCTCATCCTCTTCCAAGAGAGACGATCAAGTGTGTGGTGGAGTGATATATAGATAGATAGATATTAAAACTACGAAAACACATGTATATGCTGCTTTGTGTTTATATTAGAAAAAGTGGGTCAAATAAATGCACCTGCACTTGGAATGAAAGGTGATGAGGTTTATTTGGTCTTTACATTATAGCGGTACATCCGTATTTTGTATTTGGGCCTCAGTTTAGGTTTCATTTTTACTCTGAAGACCCTAAATTGTCAAAACACGGCTATATCTCTGTGGACTGGAATCACAAATAAGAACTATCCCAAATGTAACTGGTGGTTCAAAATCCAAATGGACAACCTAGATCTGAATTCCCCAATCAGCTCAACCACATAATTAACCTAAGAGGAACTCCAAAGTTTGGGGCTGTTCAGGTCCGAACTGTGAAATCTAAACCTAGATGCAAATTCCAAGATTTGTGCCATCTCTGGAATGGGACACTGAATCAGAACCCACTAAACACTAGGTCCTTCACTTGAATTTCAGCTGGTGTGCTGTGAGTAATGCTGATCCTCCTGACCAGTACTGTCTCATTGTTTCCTTGTGCTCCCCCAGCTGTCTCCCTGTATCTACCTGTTCTCTCTTACCTAACACTTAGAATGTAAGCTCTTTGGGGCAGGCACCATCCTTTTATTCTATGTTTGTACATTGTATAGCACAATGGATCAGCGATTGGCGAGGGAGCAGGACCGTGATGACCTGAAGCTCCTAGTCATGGACCAGCATGCAGGTGGCAGCTGTCAGATGGCTGTTTTTGCATTTGGAAAGAGGCAGGAGTGCAACTTAGCTTTTTAGGATTCACTCAGCTTGCCCCACATGGGGAGGAGAGCTAGAAAAGATGCCCTAAGCATAGTCTGCCTTACATCCCACCCACTGGCTAACTATGTTTAGAGGGATGACCTTACTGTGGTCGAAACCAAACAATGAAATTTGGAACCTGAAACGTTCAAACCCTGATGGACAACCTGAAAAGTAATCTGCTAGAGCAAAGAACAGCAATTGCAGCAAGAGAACTCAAGAGACATGACGTCAGCATTGCTGCATTGAGTGAGACCCAGCATGCAGGAGAAGGACAGCTCAAGGAACAAGGTGATGGTTACACACTTTTTTTGGAAAGGAGCAGGTGACAATGAATGACAAATCTATGGTGTTGGTTTCGTTATCAAAAATGAAATCATCAGCCAACTCTCGAAATTACCAGTTAGCATCAATGAACAACTAATGACCCTCCACTTTAAACTGGCCAAGAATCAGCAGCAGCACTCATCAGTGCATACACTCCATCCCTTGACACTGATGAAATCAAAGAAGGATTTTATGCCAAACTTGATCAAATTCTCTCTGTTGTACCCAAAGAGGACAAGCTCATACTCCTTGGCAATTGAAGTGCTCAGATGCTACAGTGCTATCTAAGTACCTTAGATAGAGTTACAGAGTCAACATCCATATCTTTTGGCACTGTATCTGGGGGTGGGCAATGGGGAACAAGCTGTGTCTCAGGTTTCATCTCCTATGTAAGCATGAGTAAAGTTAGGAAGGTGCTGTTAAGTTCCTTCCAGAACAAAGGATGGCTGTTATAAGTTGCAGATGGGTGACTGTAGCTGCCCCCTCTCTCTCTGACCTAGTAAGGGTAAGTTGTTCTTGTTGAGTAAACAAGGAAGATACAAAGAACTGAAGGGCATGGAAGTGGAAGCTTCAGAGTTATTTATGATTTGATAAAACCTCTCTATGTGTTAAATTAATTCTGTTTTCTGGTGTCTATGGGGAGAGAGGGCTGCAGAAAGGGGAATTACAAAAGGAGAAAATAAGACAGGAAATGAATAGAGGGAGGTTTGTGAAAGCTTCCTTTCACTTTAGTCTAGCTCATTGAATTTTATGAATGCAGCCCCCACAATTTTTCTTTCTTTTGGTTTTTATGCTTACAGCAGGGTTAACAGTTAGAATCTCCTTCTTGGATAATTTGCTGTGCTGAAAGGATGTATGAAACAATCGGAGTTGGTAGTTTAAAAAAAAAAAAACCTTTCTCTGGACCTCTTCGTTTACCAATCCATGTGGAGACCGTTTTCCCGCTCTAACATCTCTTACCCATGGACCCATCAAAGAAGTCAAGGAGATCACTACTGTGCATGTGTGTATGTGTTTTGAAGATAAGGGCCTGAAATTTTCCCCAGGTCTCATCTCGGCCTAAGGGCGAATTTTTCCTTTAAAAGTTTTAGCAAAAATAACCCCAAAACCAACAATTCAGCACGTTTTTAATATAAGGAGAATGGAGGAGGGGGGAAGGAGAAAATGCACTTTTATCAAATGCACTTTTATAAAATGCATGCACTTATTTAAAATAAATAAATAATTTATCCTAATTTTGAGAACCCTTAGCCCCCAAATGTTTGAGGTTGAAAATTGAAATTTGGCAGGTCGACAGTCAATCGGGTGTAAAAATGTTTTCAGCTACAGTAGTGAAAGCTGGGTTAGACATAGCTGATTTATAAAAGTTTGAAAACTGTATCTCATCTATGCACAATAGCTTTTTGTTTGTTTGTTTGAGGGAGCAAGATTGGTAGTAAAACTTTTGAATAATGATCTTCCAGCACTCAGGTATGCACTGACTGAGGCAGACTAGGTTGATCAGGGAAAGTGGCATCATTAAAAAGGTTGGTAATTGTTGGGAATATTTTGCTAGCTTGGCAGCTGGTAGTGTGGGAAGCTAAGATGTTTAGGTTTTTAGGATGGGTTAATTAGGCTTTGAGCTTTGTTTTGAGAAGTTGGCCTTGGCTAGTTCTATGAAGTCACAGCTGCGGGTGTGTTAATTTTGTTAACCAATTAGCAACTGCTTGCTTGCCTGCTTCAAGAGTATAAAGATGTATGCTGGAGAAAAATAAATGACTTTTGCTGCCAATCAAACTGACTGAAGAGCTTTGTTCATATACGCCTGCGATGCAACAAATGGTGACCCCGACGTGATTCGTATCGAATGAGGATAGTGTTGGTGGCCTGAACTGAAAAGAAGAAAAGGAGGCGCACCTGAGCTCAGTGTCGAGCGGCTAGGAGCCGCAGGGCGTCCGAAAAGAGGGGCGCACCTGAGCTCAGTGTCGAGCGGCGGCCGCAGGGCGTCCGAAAAGAAGGGCGCACCTGAATCTCAGTGTCGAGCGGCTAGGAGCCGCAGGGCGTCCGAAAAGAGGGGCGCACCTGAGCTCAGTGTCGAGCGGCAAGCCGCAGGGCGTCTGAAAAGGGAGGCACACCCCAGCCCAGAGGTGAGCAGCTAACATGGGAACCGCTGCATCAGCGGAAGAAAGGACGGTGCATGAATATTTGATGCGCATCGCGGAGCGGCAGGGAGAGAAGCTCCCCTCTAATACGTTATCCCGTCTGCTGCGGTGGGGACGGAGAAGGGGACTTTCTGTTCAATCAAGTACAATTTTTGATAAAACTGTTTGGGAGCGGCTAGGCTCCGAGCTTTGGAAGTCAGTGGCTCAGGGTGATAAGGAGGCCTTCTCCCTGAGTCCAGTATGGAATAAGGCGAAAGAGATAGTAGAAACTCTCGCGGCCGAGGCAGGAGTGCAGGCGGCCCTTTCTGAGCTTTGCCGCCCAACGCCCGGAATGCCTTCTGTGTTGCCGGTTGGAGCCAGAGAGTTTTTCGGTGGTGAGGACACGGTGATACCTTTGGCTTCCGACCCCTTCCCCATGGATGATGTTGCCCCTGCTACGGCCCCACTACCCCCCGATACGCCCGAGCCTATGGAGACAGCCTTGCCGTATGCACCCCCTCCAAAGCCATGCCGTGTCCACGGGGCCTGGGGGTGCCACGATTGCGGGGGGACAGAGGAGGCTCGGGTGGAACATGTGCCATCGAACCCATATCCCGATTTGACTACGTTTACTCAGTCTGATGCCTTCTATAAGGAGATGGAGCGCCAGGGTCGACAGCTGCAGCATATATGTGACAAGTTGGACCAATTGGAAGGTTTTCCACCTGGATCATCGCGATCGCATCTTCACAAGTGCTTTCATTCGACTCGCCCCCCCGCCCCGCCTGGCCCCGGGGACCCTCCAACTGGGGACCCTCCGGATCCGGTACAGCGCTGGCATGGGGTTTTAAGAGAAGCCATCCTTGAAGGTCTAACACCTGAGGCCTTTCCGGTGATTACGCCAGACCCTCAACACCCTAATCATAGACGGTGGGCCCCTTTGGACTGGAAGTTGATCCGTGAGGCACAGAAATCGATCATGGCTTATGGACTAGATAATCCGTATGTACAGTCTATCATTGAACAGGTATTTGCTGGCCAAGCAATGTGTCCGTACGATGCGATTAAGCTAGCTGACATGCTTCTTACACCTACATAGAAACTGTTGTGGAAAGATGATTGGGCTAAGAGAGTTGACTTGGCTCTTGTCCGCAATTTGGATTTACCGGATGATGATCCTCGGCGCGTGGCCACTGCTGATATGTTTTTGGGAGCCGGTCGCTTTGTTGACCCGCATTTGCAAGCTCGCCTTGAACCCCGGATCCTGCAGCAATCACAGGAACTAGCCTTGGCTGCCTTTAAAGCGGTGCCCCAGATGGGGAAGCCGACCCCTCCCTATGCTAAAATTACACAAGGCCCATCGGAACCGTATTCCACCTTTTGGATCGCCGAGAGGCTATTGATAGATCTCCTAATCTGACGCCAGAGGCCAGAACTGCAGTTGGACTTGATCTTGCAACCCAGAATGCAAATCCCACTTGCCGCCGTATATTAGCCACCTTGCCCAAGACTGCGACCCTGATGGAAATGATTGAGGCATGTGGTAGGGCCGCTATGCTTGAGGAGACGGATAAGGCGGCAATTCATGCTAAGGCACAGGCCTCTGCACTGGCCGTGGCGTTACAACCCCTGCTCGGGCGACAGTGGGGGGCTAGAAAACCGACCCGGCCAGCCGGCCCCTGTTTTGGTTGTGGAAAATCCGGGCATTTCCGGCGGGACTGCCCTATGCAAAATGAGCAGCGGGCCTCTGATGTGTTACCTGAAGCTGCAACTGGCGCTTGCACACAATGTGATAAGTTTGGACATCGCGCCGCCGACTGTTGGGCGCATAAGAAGGATGGAACACCGCTGCCGGAACGGATCACGGAGCGCCCCTCGGAGGAGCGCGACGACACAAGTGCCTCCACCCGCCAACCCGGCTGCCTGGAACACCTCACCGGAGCAACCCGTGGCAGTGCCGGAGTGGATTTGGCCACAGCGACAGATGTAGTTTTAGAGACTGACGAGGTTCAAGTTCTTCCTTCCGACACCGATGGTCCATTAGGATTTGGCCTGAGTGCCCTTTTGATTGGCCACTCGTCAACATCAAAACAAGGTATTTTTGTTTTGCCTGGCCTTATTGATGCCGATTATACGGGGAATATTGGGATAATGGTACGTGCCCTTTGTCCCCCTGTGACTATAACTGCTGGTACACGTCTTGCTCAGTTAATACCTTTCAAGGGATGTGTGCCCCGATCGACCCCGATTGACCGCGGGTCTCGAGGGTTTGGATCCACTGGCCCTCCCCACACTGCCTTTGCTATGGACATCACTTTGCGCAAGCCCACCCGAACCGCTCGGCTTCAGGGATCCGATGGGCGGCAGATCACTCAGGGAGCTTTTATTGGGGATGCAATGCAGAGTGGGGTAACTGAGGCACCTGGGACGACAGAGGTAGAAGATACTGTGTTTACCTTGGAATCAGCGCCCACTGGAGCGGTTGCAGCTGAGGCCCCCATGCAGAATGATGTAGGAGATGCGCCATCTAACCTAGTATCAGAATGCCCAGGGGCAGTTGTAAATGGGGCCCCTCTACAGAGCGACATGTGTCCTCAAGAACTGCCTGTGTGTGGAAAGGGAGACGAAGAGGAGCAAGAGAATTTAGCTGTGCAGCTGGCAGATACTGGCTCACCCATTTTTAGTATTGAAAGCTCTGGGGCTCAAAAAACATTTGTGCCTGTTACAGCTGCAGCAATTGAAGAACAAATCATTGCAGAAACTGTAACATCTATGGAAACCTCAGCTGAAACTTTAAAGCCTTTAGAAGCAGTGCCTGGAAAACTATTTCCTGAACTAGTCCAAGATATTACCACTGCTCATTCAGGATTTGAGGCTGCAAACAGTAGGACTGAAGAAACTGCAACAGTGTCAGTATTAGAGATGACTGCTGCAATGGTGGATGGAATGACTGAGAAAGCAACAAGATGTACACACCCTGAGCCCCTGGAGGACAACTGCTTGTTAGCTGTGCCAGGATCCTTTTTGTTTGATCCTCCCTGAATGATTTAATTGATTGAAATAATTTTTGCTTTGCCTGAATGTATAGGATGATATCCTGATAATTTCCCCCGTAGAACTTGAACCACGATGGTGGTGGAACAGAAGAAAAAACACTCACATCATTGATATTGCCAATGTCTAGAAATTCCTGACTAAAAGGGCATTGAGAACTGACTCTGGTAAAGAAGCAAAGAATTGCACACTGGCAGGAAAAAATTTGGGACTCCTGCTAAAAAATGTGGTATTGATTGGATTTTGGGGTTTATTTTACAGGCTGCGCCCTGTGTTGTGGAATTTTTTTTAGCATGTATTGCCCTCCCTAATTGGATTGTAAATGGTATTACCCCCCCCCCCATTACTACCCCTGTTTTTTAGAGCCTAATTGTTTTTTGTTTTTAAAGTTTGAGAAAACTCAGCCAAAAGGTTTGTTGAGTATTCTCAAAGGGGGGGGGAGTTTATGGTGTTATTTAGGCATAAATTTAGGTAATTTGGGAGAATGGCTTTGAATTTATGTGACCCAAAATACCTTTATGTAAAGTGCTTTGGATCGGGCCCAGGCAGGCACGCAATAGATAGAGAACTTGAAGAGGAAAAAAGGATCGGGGCCAGGCGGCGGGCAACAGACAACAAGCTTGGAATACTGGTTGATAACCTTGAGGGTGTAGTTGATAGAAAAGGTAATTAACTACTAGCGAGTAATGTTAGGCAGAGTACAAAGTTAACTCTGTGGTTGCTGGAGGGAATAGCAGTTGAATTTTGTAAAGATGCTAAAGAGAAAAGTTTTTGGTGTTTTTGAAATGTTTGTAAATAAATTTAAGCAAAGAAATTAGTTTGCAATTGTTTGGTCATAAATAATTTTGTTGCATTAGTTGAAGATTGTATATTGTGTTATGTTATTGTAATTGTATTAGGCTAAGGGTATATAAGTGGTGATTTTTGGGGGGGGGGGTTAAAAGTAGAAGTTAATAGTAAGAACCCTTAAGCTGTGAATAGCTTTGAATTCAGAAGTAAGTTAGGATGCAATTGTATTACTGTAAATGATTTAATTGATGATGTAATTTTTCTTTTTTTGCCTGATGGTATTAAGGGTATTTGTATATTGTATGTAATGATTGCTTGCCCAGTAGGGGTAGTTTTGTTTTGTTTTTTTAGATATTAAGAAAATTGGTGTTAGCTGCATAGCATTTTATGTACCATGCATTTATTTATAGAGTTAAATTTATGTTATGTGTCTTATGTTTTGTTTTGTGGCGTTTATTTGTTTGTTTTTCTGGCCAGAATTGTCTTTTGCGTTTTATGTGGTTTATGTTGTGTTTTTTCTAGGACCCCCCCTCCCTCAGTGTCAGTTTGATCGCCTGACATCTGAGGGATGATTTGGTAATAGAAGTTTGCCACAAGTTGGTGTGCTATAGAGAAGGGGGGAATCCTGTAGAATTTACACCATTTATTTGTTGTGCTTTGTTTTTGTTTGGTGTTGTTGGGGTTATGTTAAGAATTGCATGGTTATATAGGTTGGCTTTATAAAGTTTTAATTTTGGCTTGTGATAGATTGTGGTGTTATGCTGTAATAAGTTGGAAATGTTTTGCTTATGTTTTTATTCCTTTTTTCTTTCCCTCCTTTTTGATTTTGGGTAGAGGGGGGAGGTGTTGGGAATATTTTGCTAGCTTGGCAGCTGGTAGTGTGGGAAGCTAAGATGTTTAGGTTTTTAGGATGGGTTAATTAGGCTTTGAGCTTTGTTTTGAGAAGTTGGCCTTGGCTAGTTCTATGAAGTCACAGCTGCGGGTGTGTTAATTTTGTTAACCAATTAGCAACTGCTTGCTTGCCTGCTTCAAGAGTATAAAGATGTATGCTGGAGAAAAATAAATGACTTTTGCTGCCAATCAAACTGACTGAAGAGCTTTGTTCATATACGCCTGCGATGCAACAGTTAATGATTGGACATTTAACATAGTGAATGCCAGTGAAAATGAGGTAGGATCAGAAGCTAAAATATGGAAAGAACAAGTAAAAAAATTATAGACAAATTAGATGTGTTCAAGTCACCAGGGCCTGATAAAATACATCCTAGAATACTCAAGGAACTAATTGAGGCGATATCTGAACCATTAGTGATTATCTTTGAAAAGTCATGGAAGATGGGAGAGATTCCAGATGACTGGAAAAGGGCAAATATAGTGCCAATCTATAAAAAGGGAAGTAAGGACAACCGGGGGAATTACAGACCAGTCAGCTTAACGTCAATACCCGGAAAGATAATGGAGCAAATAATTAAGCATTCAATTTGCAAACACCTAGAAGATAATAAGGTGAAAAGAAACAGTCAGCATGGATTTGTCAAGGACCAATTGTGTCAAACCAACCTAATAGCTTTCTTTGATGGGGTAACAAGCTTTATTGATAGGGGGAAGTGGTAGATGTGGTACATTTTGACATCAGTAAGACTTTTGTTACTGTCTCACATGACCTTCTCATAAACAAACTTGGGAAATACAACCTAGATGCAGCCATTATAAAGTGGGTGCAAAACTGGTTGGAAACCCATTCCCAGATAGTAGATATCAGTGTTTTCAGTCAAGCAGGAAGAGCATATCAGCTAGGGTCCCGCAGGGATCAGTTCTGGGTCTGGCTCTGTTCCATATCTTCATCAATGATTTAGATAATGGCATAGAGATTACATTTATAAAGTTTGCGGATGATACCAAGCTGGGAGGGGGTTGCAAGTTCTTTTGGAGGATTGGTTTCAAATTCAAAATGATCTGGACAAACTGGAGAAATGGTCTGAAGTTGATAGGATGAAATTCAATAAGGACAAATGCAATGTACTCCACCTAGGAAGGAACAATCATTTGCACACATACAAAATGGTTAATGGCTGTCTATGAAGGAGTACTGCGCAAAGGGATACGGGGATAATAGTGGATTACAAGCTAAATATGAGTCAACAGTGTAACACTGTTGCAAAAAAGAAAGAAAACATCCTTCAGGGATATGTAAGCAGGAGTGTTGAGATGAGACGTAATGTTCTGCTCTATTTCATGCTGATACGGCCTCAACGGGAGTTCTGGATGCCACATATCTGGAAGGATGTGGACAAATTGGAGAAAGTCCAGAGAAGAGCACAAAATGTTTAAAGGTCTAGAAAACATGACCTCTGAGGGATGATTGAAAAAAAACTGGGTTTGTTTAGTTTGGAGAAGAGAAGACTTAGGGGGAACATGATAACAGTTTGCAAGTACATAAAAGGTTGTTAAGAGGAGGAAGGAGAAAAATTGTTTTCCTTAACTTCTGAGTATAGGACAAGAAGAAATGGGCTTACACTGCAGCAAGGGTAGTTTAGGTTGGACATTAGGAAAAACTTCCTAACTGTCAGGGTGGTTAAGCACTGGAATAAATTGCCTAGGGAGGTTGTAGAATCTCCATTATTGGAGATTTTTAAGAGCAGGTTAGACAAACACCTGTCAAGGATGGTCTAGATAATACTTAGTCCTGCCATAAGTGCAGGGGATTGGACTAGATGGCCTCTTGAGATCCCTTCCAATCCTGGGATTTTATGAGTCTATGATTAAGGTACAGATCAAATGAGGCAGGTTGCAGTCTTGATCTGGCTGTTGGAGCAGGACACCCTGCTGATGAGTGGTGTAGAAAAGCGGGTGGTGAGTAGAAAAGCTTCTGAAGTTTTATTTTTAATCTTTCCTGAAATGTCTTCTCTGCCTCTCAATTACTGGTTTCCACAGCAACAGCCTCCATCAGAAAGTTTTGGTCTCCATCCACTGGCCTCCTGGCTTCCTCATCTGAGTTAGGACAGGCACCCTCTCACTGCCTTCACACAATTGCACCAAACTCTGTGTAGTTCCTGCCATCAAGAGTAGTTTCTCTCCCTCTCACTGACTTTCCACCCATGTTACTCCCTCTTCTGATACACCAGGACTTGTCACCTGAATGCTTTGAATCCCAGGATGGAGCAGACAGATGGAAATGTAGGTGAAAAATTAAGGAGATATTTATATAAGTTAAAACCATGATTCCTATCCAAAAACTGCAGACCTTTTACACCAATTGAGACATATATGCATAACACAGAAACAAAAACAAAGCATTGGTAAAGTAGAGACAGAAATAAAAGAAAATGAGGAGAAACTAGCAGCACTGAAATTTTGAGAGCCACAGTTTATCTCAGGTTAAGCTCTTGTTGTTTCCAAAAGGGTCTCTTTGCAGTCTCTCTCCTTCAGACTCATGCTCAGCCTGGAAAAAGAGAGTTATTTTTAGAGTGAAGTTCCTATCCCTTTTCCCCACCATGACTTGCTACACAGGACAGCCACCACGATGGACTATATTATAAATTCTGCCTCATAGATTGTAAGGAATGGTTAGATCATCTAGCCTGACTTCCTGTATACCAAATTCCCTAGAATTTTGCCCAGTTACCCTGTATTGAGCCCAATAACTTGTGTATGGCTAAAGCATATCTTCCAGAAAGGCATCCAGTCATGATCTGAAGACATCAAGAGATGGAGAATCCACTACTTCCCTTGGTAGTTTCTGCCACTGATTATTTGCCCTAACTATTAAAAAATGTGTGCCTTATTTCTAATTGGAATGTATTTGGCTTTAACGTCCTTCCTTTTGTACAAGGACGCGTAGCTAGAAGTAATAGGATGAAATTAAGAAAAGGAAAATTTACGCTGAACATCAGGGACCACTTTCTGATATTTGCATCTATTCAGCTGCAGAGGGGCATCCCAAAGGGAGTCATGGAAGCTTCCACTATTTCTGACTTTTAAAACCAGTCTGGAAGAAACACAGGAACATTCACTGTAGGGAATAATCCTGCATTGTCAGGGAGAGGAGGATGAAATGTCTTTCACATCTGGGACTCTGTATTATTCTGGCACCGAGTGAGGAAATAATTTGGTTCAATATAAAACTTTAAAATACTTTAAAAAAATAAAGGTAACTACTGACTGTAATACAGCATTTCCAAGTGGAACTATAAAATATCAACTTTTTCTGCTACCATATTCCCAAACCCTATTTGTTACCTGATAGTTATTGGAGGTGAATTGGATAAACCACAAATCCTTGTCACTTCAGATTATTTTCAGGAAGGTAATCCATCAGTGAAGAGAAGTGCTCTGCCCTCTTGAATCACCTAGATGAGGGAGTTGCTGGAGCTTTGATACTTCTGTCACTCAATTCCTTTAGATGAGCTGTATCACTCTTCATTGTTTCTTTGAGTGTTCTGATCACTCAGGTGGGTGATTGGAATTTGAACATAATTCTTAATTCAAGCATGAATGTCATTCCTGGGAATACACAGAGGGTATTGAGAAATTAAAAAAAATCCCTTTGAAAAATATGTTTGATACACTGGAGAACATGGTTCTGAGCAATGCTCAGCAAGCACCAATGGCTGATTCGGAGCTAGTATTTTCTGGATACTGATATTTCTCATGACTTATGGCAAGGCAGACGGTGGTTTCATAATGCAACATGGCTATTATATAGAATACTCCGGAGTCACTTTGGGTCAAATCCTCTGTTTTGAGGTGACTGGAAGAGAAGATGGAGGGTTGGGCAGACTGAGTCTCTTGCCATTTTCAGATAGATGGTTTCTTCTTCATATCATCAGTAGTACTAACCAAGCCAGGGAAAGGGAGCCTGACATGTCTTTAGAACATACATATATATTATAACAATAGGCTCATTTTGGCCTACAACTGAACCAGAATTTTAATTTTTATAATGTGATTATTGACTACTGCGACCATGGTTTCTGGGTTGCCTCTCCTGATAAGGTTCAAGCAGATGTGAGATGAAAAAAGGAGCAGGTCCCAAAATTCCTTTATAGATCTCTGGCAGGCTGTGATAGCCTCTTGTCTGCAGGTAACACAAAGACTAGGTCATGTACATTGTTGCTCTGAACAGTCAATTCCTATTTTGAACAGTTAATTCCTATTTCCTATGTATACACAGGTAAGTAGTTGCACTGATTACCATAAGGTCATTAACCATCCAAAGGTTCATCGGTAGTTTACTACAAACTTCGAAGAGAAATAAAGAACAATGATATTATTAAACCACACGTTGTATCTAATTGCTAATATTCCATTTTGATCTCTGAATCAACAGAATATAGTAACAGACAGGAATAGAAGTTTACTATCTACAAGCTAATTAAATCATATTGTTTTAACAAGACATAGATAAACACAGGCAACTATAATTAATATTTATTTCTAATTCTCTACAATACCAGTTTACATTTCCAATACTGTGGCTGAACATGTTTTTGATAACTATCTATAAGAAATGACCCTGTTTACCATTTCAGTACTTCTCTAATATGTTTTTAAAGGTTGATCTTGGGTCACTTAGCCTGCTGGCTGAGTAACCCTTTCTGGCTCAGTGTCACAACTATATTTTTATTAATAAAATAACTTAAATATATAGAGAGTATTTCAGTCTGAAGAACTGCAGCATGCCTTCCAAATTTCACATGCATAAACATGGGGTTTATATTTGTGTCTTGTAAAGTAACAAATGAAAGCTGGTAACATACTAGGGGATTAATACCATTTTGAAATGTATGTATTAATGGTACACGAATGTTGATAAATTATATAGTCAATTCCTTGACCACACTTTGGTTCACTACAAAATATACTCAAGAGACCAAATAACCAACATCAGTCAGGTTTATTAATATGGTAAAGGAAAAAGTTTCTTTACGATACCAGTTTCGTACAGCAATGTTACATTCACCTTACACAGAAATCGTGCTCCCCAAGTTACACATTTCAGCTGGTATTATTTGAATGAATGTATCTTGATATTGACGTTTCCTTTCTGCTTGTGTCAAATGCTAACTTCAGCAAACGCAAGATGTAATGGGATACTTAGCATCCACTGGGAAATCAACACAAAGGAATCCCCACTTGTACGAAAAGCCAGGTTGACTGGGGGGAATGTGAAGTCCCTCTGAGAGACCAAGGCCATAGGAGGTTGTCTTGTCTCTGGTGTCAAAGCAATGAGTTTTGGGGAAATACAAGGTAAAGCAAAAAGACATTTTGGAATTCATCACTGAGAGAACAAATGGGTCAGCCCTCTTTGCATGGATCCCCAACCATATAGTTTGGTGATGCTGAGAAGTGGCTGTAGGTGTGAAAACCTTTAGTCCAAGACTGGAGCCTACTCAGGTTATATGTGGTCTCTTAGAAGCATGTTATACTTAAGTTGTATTTGTTACCATTTCTGTTTCTATTATATTTGCTTAGTAGAATTAGACATCCTTCAGTTTTGAGAGACCCTGGGGACGTGCCTCTGAGAGGTAAAGAATTTACTCAGTTGGTTTTATGGCAGCTGTGAACGTGGTTGAAGAGACCCACTTGAGAGAGACAATCTCTGTCACATCTGTCATATTTAAAGATCATGTTTCGACCCTTTGGCTCTGCCTTCTGCGAGCTCTTTTCTCCTCTGCTAAGCTGGATGGCTTCCTCTCATAACTCCGGAGACCTTTGTTAAGCTCTTGTTTCCAAAAGCTGAAGTCTTGAGTGTGATCTTCCCATTTTTCCACATCCATGTCCATTTCTTTGAGGTCTCACTTGCACACATCCTTGAAGCACAATTTTGGGCGTTCTTTGGGTCTTTTTCCAGATGCCAATTCGCCATAGAGGATGTCCTATGGGATGTGTCCATCATTCATTTGGCACACATGCCCAAGCCAGCGGGGCGTTTCTGTTGGAGGAGTGTTTGCATGCTGGGTATGCTGGCCCGTTTGAGCACCTCAGTGTTGGTGACTCCATCCTTTCAGCAGATGCCAAAGGTTTGACAAAGGCAACACATATGAAAGCTGTTGAGCCTTTTTTCCTAATGAGAATATAAGGTTCATGTCTCACTCCCATACAAAAGTGTGCTGATAACACATGCACAATACATGCAGATCTTTGTGTGGTCTGTCAGTTTGTTGTTTTGCCAGACCCTCCTGTTCAGTCTAGACATTGTTGTGGTGGCTTCTCCAATGCGGCTGTTGAGTTCTGTTTCATGTGAAAGGTTGACTGTGATAGTGGACCCCGGGTCTGTGAACTTGTTCACCACTTTGAGTTCATAGTTGTTGATCTTGATGGAGGTGGTTCCTCAACTCCTTGACACATTATGTTCATCCTTATTAGGCTTACGGTGAGCCCAAAGTCTTGGCAGGCTTTGGAAAAACTGTCCATGAGGTTTTGGAAATGGGCTTCTGTGTGGATTGTCACTGCTCCGTTGTCAGTGAAGAGAAGGTGTTGGATAAGGATCTCCCAAGTTTTGGTTTTAGGTCTGAGTCTTGCAAGATTGAACAGCTTTCCATCAGATCTTGTGTGCAAGTAGATTCCCTCAGTTGAGGAACTAAAATCTTGTTTCAGTAGCAAGGAGAAGAAGATCCCAAACAGAGTTAGGGCAAGTACACAGCCTTGCTTGACTCCACTATGAATCCGGAAAGCCTCAGACACTGAGCCATCATATTGGACTGTACCACACATCTTTTCATGGAAGGATCGAATCATGCTTAAGACCTTGGGGGGGACATCCGATCTTTTCTAGAAGCGCAAATAGTCCTTTTCTACTAACAAAGTCAAAAGCCTTTGTGAGATCGATGAAGGCTATGTAGAGGCTGTTTTTGTTTCTTTGTTTGTTCTCTGCGTTTCTCTTGTAGTTGTCTCAGCGAGAAGACCACGTTGGTAGTCTTTGCTTAGTATCACTTACATCTCTGTTCTTTATTAATAAGCTTATTGGTTTGATTATAAGTTTGTCCCAGTGCAAGATGTTAAAGTAAAGTGTGAATCCTCAGCCAAGCCAACAGGGTGGTGTTTATACTGTCTCTTTGTAGACAGCAGACTTTGTAATTTATGTGAGTGTCCATTGATGGAGACACTCTTCCAGGAGGCTTGTCCTTATCAAGTGTTACCTGCAAGGCAAGGGAGTTTGTTTGACCAGCTAACAAACTGGGGTGACAGGGAGCTATTACTCAGTTTCACACCAACAAATCTCTCTTCTGCTAAGATCACCCATAGTTCTAGATGACCCCAAAAAATGTCACAGTGACATAATACAGTTTACTGATTGACTGATGTTCATGCTTGAAGCACTGATAAACTACATTTTAAGAGATTGACAAGGGAGAAGGTTGGACACTAAGAAAAGGTTACAGTTTTAATATTTTCTGTTTGTTTATTTTGGGTAAAGGATTTAGAACAAAACTGTAAAGATGAGTAGGCAGCAGAAAAGGCAGGATGAGCAAAAAAAACAGATGTTGAGCTCACCAAGAGGCACTGAGAAAAGCTGTGTGTGCAGTGAGGTCTATCAGCAGCTGTTCAGAGGAAATCGGAGCTAGTGACCATGCTGCACTCACATGCTGTGAGGCAGGGTGGGGCACATGCTCCAAAATGGGGCCCCAAAAGGGTTCCTTTTTCTCTGACAGGATCCTGAGGATATGTTGGGCTAAGGAGTTTTCTTCTTTAGGGGAAAAAAAGTGTGTTTGTGATACTTTCTCAGGGCACCCAAAACTGGAGATCACCATGTAAGCGTCCTGCCTCAGCAAGAGAGAGATTTGCATGGTGCTAAATTGGGTGACAACTTCCTGTTCTCCCAGTCTGTTAGCTAGACTTCCTGTCTGTAGAATCTGGCTCTTTAAATTATCCAGTTCAATTCCAGATATATCAGTCAAGATGGTGGCTGCCACACATGCACAGTGAATGCCCCCTTTTGAAAAGTGAATATTTGCTGAATGGTACCACACAGTTACTGCAGTTAGTTTTTATCCCAGGTGTAAAGTGGGGGGGGGGGAAAGATAGCATCTCAGATATCGGTGTATTGTAACTGCTGGCAAAGAGAAAGCTGTTCAGTGGTGACAACTCTGAAGAGAAGATTTTCAAATGTAACTGATTATATTGAATACCCAACTTGCTTCCCATGAAATGGGCCTAATTTTCAGAGTCCAGGGGCTGAGTATTTAATGAAGATCAGGCTCTTTCGTGTGTCTCAATGTCAGTACCTAAAAATATAGTAAAGAGAAGAATTATACACAAAGATAAACACAAGTTGTTGGAAAGAGTCAACATGTAGTTTGTAAACGAAAGTCATGCCTCACCAGTCTACTAGAATGCTTTGAGGGAATCAACAAGCATGTGGATAAGTGTGATCCACTCAATACAGTGTTCTTGGATTTTCAGAAAACCTTTGACCCTCACCAGTGGCTCTTATCTAAGAAGCAATGGGATAAAAGGCAAGGTCCTCTCATGGATCAGTAACTGGTTGAAAAATAGGAAAGAAAGGGTAGGAATAAATGGTCTGTTTTCACAATGGAGAGAGTGCACAGCAAGGCTCCCCAAGGATCAGCCCTGGGACCTGTGCTGTTTAACATATTCATTCATGATCTGGAAAAGGGGGTGAACAATGAAGTGGCAAAGTTTGCAGACAATACAACATTATTCAGTATAATTAAATCTGACCTGACTGTGAGGAGTTTAGCGAGATCTCATAAAACTGTCTCACAAAACTGGATTTCTGGGAAACAAAATGGCAATTGAAATTTAACACTGATAAGTGCAAAGAAATGTACATTGGAAAAAATAACCCAAACTATACATATAAAATAATAGGTTTTTTATTAGCTGTTACCACTCAAGAAAGAGAACTTGGAGTCACCATGGATAGTTCTCTGAAAACTTCTGTTCAATGTGCAGCAGCATTCTGAATGGCTAACAGTATGTTAGGAAAGAGAGTGAAAATAAGGCAGAAAAATACCATAATACCACTATATAGCTCCATGGTGCTCCCACACCTTAAATACTGTGTTCAGTTCTAATTGCTGCATCTGAAAAAGGATGTAGTGGAACTGGAAAAGATTCAGAGAAGGTCAACAAAGATGATCAAGGGTATGGAATGGCTTCCATATGAGCAGAGACTAAAAACATTAGTGCTTTTCAGCTTAGAAAAGAGACAAAGGGGGGATGTGATAGAGGCCTATAAAATCATGAATGGTGTGGAGAAAGTGAACAGAGAAGTGTTCTTTACTCCTTCACACAATACAAAAAACAAAACAAACATGGGTCACCCAATGAAATTAACAGGCAACTGATTTAATGCAAACAAGAGGAAGTCCTTTTTCCACACGGAGAACAGAACTGACTTTTTGGAACTCATTGCCAGAGGATGTTGTGGCCAAAAATATAACTGGATTAAAAAAAAAAAGAGATAATTTCATGGAGGATTGTTGCATCAATGGCTATTAGCCAAGATGGTCAGGAATACAAATCCATGGTTATGGCAACCCTAAACCTGTAAGTACTGGAAGCTGGGGGTGAATCACCCTGTAATTGACCAGTTCTGTACACTCCCCCTGAAGCTCTGGTAAGGAGCACTGTTGGAGACAGGATACTGGACAAGATGGACCTTGGTCTGATCCGGTATGGCAGCTCCTATGTTCTTATGTAATATCAGACATTTTCCAAAATCCTGGCCTGTGTGTATAATTGAATCTCTTCACCAGGAACTGAAATGTAGCCTTCTCTTGAATGGAACAAGTCAGCTGTTTAGCAGCTACATTGCACGACAGTTTAGGTATTGTTGTGGAATACTGTACTTTATGGAAATCACAAGGGATGGCTGAAATACCAGATTAACAATACTCTACTTGGGCAAAGTAAGATCTTTAATTACCTTAGTGAATCAGGCGATAGACCTTGTTTTAATGTCTCTCATGAAAAACAGACCAGTGCTGTCTAGCACCCACCCAGGGGCATTGTTCCAATGATGACACAGTGGAATAGCATCAACTCTCAATCAGACAATGCCTCTTCTTTCAGTATTCTTCAAGTACATAAAAGGTTGTTTCAAGTACATAAAAGATTATTACAAGGAGGAGGGAAAAGAATTGTTCTTCTTAACCTCTGAGGATAGGACAAGAAGCAATGGGCTTAAATTCCAGCAAGGGAGGTTTAGGGTGGACATTAGGAAAAACTTCCTAACTGTCAGGGTGGTTAAGCACTGGAATAAATTGCCTAAGAGGTAGTGGAATCTCCATCATTGGAGATTTTTAAGATCAGGTTAGACAAACACCTCTCAGGGATGGTCTAAGATAGTATTTAGTCCTGCCATGAGTGCGGGGGACTGGACTAGATGACCTCACGAGGTCCCTTCCAGTTCTATGATTCTATGATTCTGGGCCTACCTTGAATTTCACCCTTCTGAGGATTCACGACATGTGACTTAGCTTTGTTTGTCACTCATGGAATTCTGCACTTAAATCCCATCTCAACAAAACAATTAAGCATATGTAAGTCCTATTTAAACACGTTTAAAGATAAGTACACGCTTTTCTCAATTGGGACCTTAAATCTAGGCCTAAAAGGAGACAAGAGGTGAAAAGTCAGCCAAAAAAAAAACCAATACAACAGAGGATACTTCATTGTAGAAGCAAACTGGAAGACAAAAATCAAAGATCAAAGAGGTGGGAAAACTCAATTTAAAAAATGCATGAACAGTATTATTAATCTAACAAAATAGCTGAGGAGTGAGTTCAAAGTTCCTCCTGGGTGAATAAAAAAGCACCAGCATCTAGCACAGCTATATTTAACTCTGCTTATCAAATTGTTATCACCTCCTTTTGTACATTGTAAATTATTGAGCCACATGTAATTGACTCTGCCCTAGAGTTTAAAAAAGATCTGTAAAGTGTACAGAAGCAGGAATTCCAAATAAGATTAGCAAATGATTTCATATAATTACAAGTGTATATATGTTAATAAAATAAAATGCCTACATGTTCCATGGTAATTGTTTAGCTTTTGTAGATGACTGTGGATTTACTTTTGTAATCTTTGTTTAAGCTTTCCCCCTGACATATATACAGTACCATAGAAGCTTAATCTCCATGCAGGAAAGTTAAAACCTGCAAATATTCCATTTAAACACAAAATCTTTCTACTGCTTAAGGAGACTTTCACTGGTGTCTCATGCAGCTGTTTCTTACAAACAAGGATGACCACCTACCTACTGCTGTAAGAAGCATACTTTTAGCATGTACAACTTACTGTTTTTCATATTAGCCTTCTTGTACCTGGAAGATGATAATAAAATCAGCTGTTTTACTCTACTGCACGCTGGAGTTTGCCAATCCAGTGATCATTCTCCTTTGAGCTAATGGGGAGTTATGGGCAAAATTCCACAAGAAGAAGAAGAAAGGAAATTGGTATTTCAAGCTATGAGTCCTGGTATTGAAGAATTCACCTAAGAAAGAAAGGAAATTTTTATACTTATCCAATATCTGAGATTTTTTAAAAAAAATAATTAAATTTAGGGTTTTTTAAAAATAATTATAATGGGAATTGGGTGTTCAAATTCTGGTGGAAGTATTAAAAATCTGAGCCTTAAATTTATTTTGGTTCTGAGGTGAATTCTGTTCTAATTCACATAAGGCTGTAAAATAGCACTTTTCTCCTCAAGCAATCTCATTAAAGTAAAGGAAGAGCAGCATTGTCTGGCCCTCAGTAAGGAATTCTTTATAGAAATTTCAGAGGACATCACCATCTCTTCAAGGCTAAAACTCACTCCTATCTGGTATTAGTTCTGTCAGTGTTGAGCTAAGTCTTTTGATTTTGGACTAAACCCATTAGTTTTATTTTTAGCACCTCCTGTTAACTGACCTCCACTTGATGTGTCCTCTCTGACACCTAGATTGTGAACTCTCTGGACCAGGGACTGACTTTGAACTGTGCAGGAAATGGTTTTCCCATCCTAAAAATTAGTTGCGATTTTTAAACTTTTTCCTGTCCCAAATTTTGACAAGTTGAAATCTCAAATTATGCAAGCTGAAAAATCCGTAAAATATTTTTGTTTACGTCACTCAAACATTTCATTCTGATTTCAATTTCAACCTTTTAAAATTTATTTTGTACTATAATTAGCTTACATTTCTAAATGAAACATCAGAATTTTTCACATTTTTCATTTCTAAAGTGTCAAAATGGGTCAGTCTGACAATTTTTTGAAACTTTTTTCCAACATATTTTAAAATAAGAAATTTGTCAAAACCGACCTTTCCTGCAAACAGTTTTGGTTTTGACAAACTGGCGTTTTTAGATGAAAAAAAACAATGTATCAAAAAATTCCTGAAACGCTCTACTGACTTCTTTGTTGCTTGTCTGTGACACCAACAGACCCCAGTTCTCAACAGGCAGGATTGAAGGTGGGACCTCTGAAGCTTAGTGTATGGGTCCCTACTGCATGAGCTCAGGCTTAATCTCTAGCTGGATAGATGCCACTGGAGAAGGACAGATTACTACATGAAGCAGGTATAGGTTATATGTCTGTCTAGTACTTAGCACAATAGGGCCCTCACCGTCAATTAGCGTTCCTAAGGGATACCATAATAATCATAATATTGGTGCCATGTGTCTGCTTGTTTCTGGAAAACTTTCAGGCATCTCACAACTTTCTCTTGCTTGGTCATGGAAGTCATTAATATTCTAATGATATTTACAGGAGTGAGCTTGGAGGCAGTTGTACATTGCATTGTACTGTGGTAAGATAACTGGAGAAGGGGACCCGGGCTTCTGGCTTTGATCACTGGCTGCCGCTTTTCCTATTATTTATTTATTTGTTGTTTTGTATTTCTATTGTTCAATACGGAAGAATCTCAAACAAGGATAACATCCCCATTGTACTTGATGCCATACAGACATACAACAAATATAGCCCCTCCCCAGTCTGGGAATTAGACACGTAACAGCTGAATAAACCACCCCAAAGCTGATGAGAGATGATGCGAGTCCAACTAATAACAGATAGAGATGTGACTTCTTAAATGATAATTACAGTGGTCTCAGTAGTCACAGCCTCTGCCTTTCTCTCTTTGCATGACTTTAGGGAGGTCACTTAACCTTTGGTGCCCCAGTGTATCCATCTCTAAAATGAGCAGGAAGCAGTTACTCTACCTCAAGAGGGTACTGTGGGGATTTATCAGACATTTCAGGTGAATTAAGGTCCTTAGGTGAAGGGTGTTATAAAGATATGACAATGAATAGCAAATAATCTTGCGTTAAAATGGTGGGGAGGCAGGAATCAGGTATAATGGCAGAAAACTGTCTCCGAAGAGAGTTTGCCAGCCTGAATGAAGGCACTAAAATTATAGAAACTCAACCCTTATTGGATCATTTGTCATTATTGTTGACACATTTGGGACAGCTAGTGTGTTTAATTGTAAGATTTATGTAATCTAAAATGGAGACGAAGAAGAAGAAATAACCAAAGCTAAGAAATAAACAAACTATTGATATTATTATCGCTGATTTTCTGTGTAGTCTCTGATTAAAACACCAGTCGTAATAAATCATGAACAAGCTGGACAATTCGGAAGGGTAAAGCAAGAAAGGAAAAAATGAATTGCAAATAATCCTTCCCTAGATATTGTCAAAAATCTTATACATGTTTCATAAGATAACATATATATTAAAAAACCCTACAAATGACCTGTTGCTCATACTCTTGATTATTCTGTAAGACTGATTGGGTCCAGCATGCCATTTCATCTGGATTTTAAAACACTTATTTTTTGTTAGGACACCAGAACTTATCTCATCAAAACTTAGTTTCTCATATCTTATCCTTCGCTCCTTGTAAGGATAGCTCAAACCAGATATACAATTTGAAGGCAAGGTTATCTGACTCCCAATGCAAGGACATCCGTATTGCATGGCAACAGGGAAAAAAAACACAAAGACAACATACCTAATAGAGTCAACAGATTTTCATGGAACCCACCAGCATTGCCGCATACAATTATTGGTATATCAACCTTTAACCTGTGATAAAACCCCCTGCTTAACAATGAATTGAAACTCAGTTATCAGTGCTTACTTTTGGATGCGACTCTTGGTATTCCAGTATGTGTATAGTTAGATAGATAGATAGATTAGATTAGATTCTTAAGTTAAATGGCACTGATTTCTCTCAGACAGAGTTTAAAAATCAAAAAGAAATCAACAACTAAAAACCCAAGAAGAGATCTAGGACCATTTTCCCATTTACTTACTTTACAGCTCAATACACAACTACTAGACCAACAAGCCACAGGCAGGATATGAAAACCTTTGGGAGCTATTGAACCTGCAGAATGCTCTCAGTGAGTCAGTCTTTACCACAGGACAGTCTGCTGTTGTGAGCTATTGGGAAAGTTTGTAACGTTCAAAAGCCCTCTACCTTGTGTTTCCTCTTTGGTTAGTGTGTTTAATCCAACTCTAATGCACCTGGGCTGTAACAGCAAATACAGTAGCTTGAGATTTGTAATAGGAGACTTGGCTGGATTCAAAATCTGTTCACTGTTTTTTCCTAGGCTGGAGTTCTTTGTTCATTGAGGAGTCTATTTTTTTTTAACATGGATTAAAACATACCTTTAAGAAGTGAAATGAACAGATTATGCACAGCTAACATTCATTGTGGACATCTGCTATACTCCAACAAAATATACAGCAAACTTGCTACCAGTGAACACAAAGAACATGATTGTGCAGGGTATATTGTATGCGGCTACTGCATGCTAATGCATACATCCCATGCTGCATGAGACAACTTGGAGTGACTGTGAGATGTTGCGGACTTACACCACCGGTAGTGGATAGTGCTCAGTTGCATTTGTATCCTTCTCCACTAATGCAACCGCTGCCATCACCAACATCCTAATGCCTGGAATAAATATGTGGATAATTATATGTAGCTGGATCAAGCTCAACTCAAGAAAGACAAGAATGAGATGGGTAAAAAAGGGGAAGGACAATGCCCATACTCCAATCTCACCACTGTTATGAGTAGCTGGCCTCAGATTGTTAATGGAGTGTGACGTTTTGGGGTAATACTGAGTGTCTCGCTTTTTCTGGACATGCAGATTGCTGCAGTTAATTGGAATTCCTCTTTGCATCTTCAGTTGGCCCCTTCCTCTCACACAGGGACCCAGCCATGAGAGTCCACCAAGTTAGACTACTACAGCTCCAACTACTTGGCCCTGAGTACAATTGACACAATGAAACTGAGTTTGATTCAACATCAAACAAAGGCTTCCACACCTGTGCTTGGTAAATGGAGCCAGCTCACTGTTCACTTCAGAATAGAATTCAAAGTCTCGTTCCTAATCTACAGAGCTCTGAATTAATTCCTACTGAATTAGGCCAGTTCAAACCACCCTCTGTGACTGCTGTGCTCCACAGCTGGAGAAGCAAAATGCAGCCCAGACAACCTCGCTGCCATTCTGGGGATCTCAAAGTGCTTTTCCTGTACTAATAGCTACAACTGTGTGGGAACTGGAATTTCTGTTTTGTGGGAAACATCATGATTACTAAATTTGATTTCATTGCAAATTGCAACAAAGAACTTAGAAACTTCCTGCGAAACATAATTTAAAAAAACAATTAATTTGGGGTCAGGCCAAATTTTCCAGTTCAATAAAATGTAAATGTTTCATTCCAATTTTGATTTTTAATTTTATAATTTATAATAATATGAAATAAAATAAATTTCTAAACAAAAAAGACATTTTCAAATAAAAAAATTAGATAAGACCTTATCAAAATGAGTTGTTTCATTATTTTTAAGTAATTTTTTTCAGAAATTGGCATGTTCCCACAGAAAGTTTGGGTTTCAACAAAGCAGCATCTTCTGGTGGGGAAAAAAAAAAGATCTGTTGGAAAAATGAGTTTTACTAATGGTATTAAGACTATGATTCTCTTTCTGTACCATGTGGGTTTGCTGCCCATTTTCCTTCACTGCCTTTGCCATTCCAACAACCCTTCTCCTGTGTGAAGCCCCCTGTGTGGCCTGCACATCTCTTCTTTGGAACCTCTTCAGTTCCTCTGAACTTAAGGCCTTTGATGTCTGCAGAGAGAGGCACAGGACAGCACTGTACCCTTACAGCTATTGTTCAGGATTGACAAGCTACAGACTCAGCACTATAGTAGTTCCTGTTCAGAGCTTTGATCCAGAACTTCCACTGGTATAAACCATCACAACTCCAGTGAAGTTCCCAGGGAGGATCTGAACTTCCATCTTTTACTGTTAGAAACTTAATTCTAGAGGAAGAATTGTTCAGTGGTTAGGACTGGGTCTTACGAGACCTTGGTATAATTCCTGATTCTGTCACAGATTTCCTGTGTGTGACTTTTTGAATAAGTGACTTAATTTCCCTGAGCTTCAGTTCCCCATGTGTAAAATGGGGATGATATTTCCTCTTTATGTCTTATCTACTTAGATTGTAAGCTTTTGGGGGTAGAGATGGTCTCTTTTTAGGAGTATACTGTGCTCAGTATACTGGGGACTCTATTTCAGCAGAGATCTCTGACTGCTACTTTACTACAAAAAATAAGAATAACAACAATTAATAATAAACAACAGTTTTCTTTCAATAGAAGCTTAAATTTGCAGAAACTGACTGGGCCAGAGAAGTGCTGTTACAATGCACCAGCTCAGTCGCCTCCTTGGGTCAGGTCTAAGTAATAGACTTAATGAGCCGCATAATCTTACTAAACAGAAGAGATTAACTATACTTTTCCTATTACAATTTGCTAATCACTTGTTCTCATCATCATCCCATATTATTAAAAATACCCAAAGAGATAGAACATCTACTTTTGATTTAACAGGCATTTCACTTCTGAACACCTGATAGTAATTATAAGCCATCTTCCCTATTTATACAAGGACATTTTGGCAATTAAGTGTATTCATAAAATAATTATGCTATTTTATTTCTAAAAATAAATAAGTTAAAGTGGAGTAAAGTGCTCTGTAAAGGTCAAAGCCCTTACTCGGAAAGTTCCTTTGCTCATATAATTGACCAAGAGGTTTAAGTTAATAAACTCTACAGGATGATAGTCCCTATTCGCCTCTTTAAGTAAAGTTTGTTGTTAGTTGCTAAATTATACTTTAAAAGTCCAGACTGGGAAGGTGAGGAAGTTCAAGGCTTTTAGTCTCCTTAGTCTATTAAAGTGGAGTATCCCAGGGCTCCTACATTCACACTTGAGTAGGTGGAGAGGACTTGTAGCAGGGAGTGGGGTGAGAACGGAACAGGGAAATTTGAACAAGGGCAGGGAGCAGATATTATTTCTGTACATAGCATTGGAAAAGACCACTATTGTGCCCAGTTCTGGGGTCCACACTTTAGAAGGGACACCGAGTAACTGGAAAGGATTCAGACAAAAACCACAAGATTGATGTGCGATCTGGAAAATATACCATGCAGTCAGAGACTAAAGGAGCTCAATCTATTTAGTGTATCAAAGAGAAAGTTGAGAGGTGATTTAATCACAAACTATAAGTACATACATATGGGATCAGGAGCAATGGAATGAGCACAGCCTAAAACTTTCCAATAGGTGTAGCAAGATGAAGTGCATGCTACATAGGGAGCCCTGAAAACATTACTACCTTTGCCATTGTCATGTCTGTTGGGAACATTTACTGTTCTCCGCCTGCAGCATAAAAACAAATATATTATTACTCTCATTTCAGCCCTTTAGGGTTCTTTTGCAGGAAAGGCACTACCTTGGAAATAAAACTCAGTTAGAAATTATCACAGTCAGGGTTACTTTCTTTATTTCGCAGGGATATGAAGCAAGCAGGGCTTTGCAAATTTGCTCATTTTCTATTCTTGAAGTGTTTGAGTGCAAAAAGCGATTATTTTCACAAGGATTTAAGGATTTTGTTCCGGCACAAAAAATTACACTCCAAGTAGTTATTGGTTTTGGCTTTGCAACAAAAAAAGCAAAATTCCATTCTTGAATAAAATTGGCCACTTTCACAGGCAAAACAGCTTTCAGTTTTGGCTATAAAATTGAGGCTCCTCTTCAGCAAACTAATGAAAATGTGAATTTTCACTAGATTTGAGAGGGGTTTTGGTTTGTTTTAGTTGCGTAGCTCCAATAAAAGTCCCAAGTTTGAGTTTCCAATAATCTATCAATTATACTAGTGGTAAGAACTATCTGTTAAGTTATTTTTATTCAGAAAATGTATCCCTGTGAACTCCATCTCTTACTGAACATGCTCTGTGCAAATAATTCTAGGCAATAAAAGTGTGCATGAAATACAAATGGTGTTGTTTAGAACACTTTGCAGTTTATTACCACTGCTGTGCAAAGCCAATGAAGCTACATGGACATATGTAATATTGCCCATATGGATTTATTCTGTATGTGGTCCACCTTTGTCAAAACAGCGTTATCATCTACCTGTAGTGCTGTTAGTTGTACAACAAGATCAAATCAACCTTTGACAAAGGTGGACCACATCCAGAAGAACTGCCTATCAAGCTGCTATTGGGAGTCAAAATAATTATTAAACTAGAACAGGTAATCGATGTGCATCAGGCTAGATCTGAAGCGTAGGACATTTCTGGGAGCACAGAGGACAAGTCTTACAACAGCCCTGGGTAGACTGATGGATATTCTTCTGAGCTTCGAAAGAATGTGGCATTTGAAAGACATGTCCTGGACGGTGTGCCAACAGCAAACTGCTGCTGCTTGATATGTTTGTCACTTGACTTTGTCTTTTAGCAAAATCTGTGTGAATGTGGAGCACTCACAGACAAAATCTGAACAGACAACTTTACTGATGGTTGTATTGCAACCAGGCTGCATTGGCAGGTGCTGCAGGGACTTGATATAACTTAACAGAAAAACAAACTGTCACAATTTGATGCTATTCTTGGTTGTACTCAGTATGTTGGGCACAGTACGTGCACACAAAAAGAGACCAGTCCTGTCCCCAAAACTTACAATCTAAGTTAGACATTCTGATGAGTATCTCTTTAACCCAATGGTTCTCAAAACTATGGTCCACTGGCCACTTATGTCCTGTAGAGCTTTTCCTGATGGTGGGTGCAGAGTGAAACATTTTCGATGAACCCAGTTGTGGGGTTTTAGGAGATGATGGTCCATGAGAGACTCTGTCTATCTCTCTCTTTTACACAGAAATCTGCAGATCTGCTGCGTGTGAGGATGCCATTTTCACAGTCACCTTTGATAGTACAGCACCTAACTCAATGGGGTCCTGGTTTATGATTAGATATAATAGTAGTAGACCTGAATGTAGAGGTTGTACAATGGGATTCCCAGCACTTCCAAACTCACCAAACTGCTAGGCTTAACTGCTGTGATGAAGCATGGGATGACAAACAGCCACAATAAATGTGTTTTCCTGTTCATGGCGCTATTATTTAGGGGCTGAAATTTTTCTGGGCATACATTTATCTGCAAAAGGGATAATCCCACTCATTGGTGCTCCAGTTGGCACTGTGATGCTATAGCGATTAATGTCCTATGGCTCTTTCCTGCACCCACTGAAGTCAATGGAAGTGTGCCATTGACTCTAATGAACTCAAGTTCACCCCTCATACTTATAGTAGTAATTAGTGGGAGAGGGCACAGGTGGCCATCCACGGAGGTCATTAAATGGGAGCTGCATCAGGAGAGAAACACCCTTGCTCTATATTGTGCTGCCTTGGTGTAACTGAATGGTTGTCTACGGGTGGTAAAACAGGCTGCCCAGTCAAGGGCTGGGTAACTTTACAGGATAATTACAAATGTTGCCTAAATTTCTGGAGTTACCATAAGACACGTGAAGACTTGTGAAGACTGGTCCTAAATACGCTTATGTACATGCCTATCTTCATCCCCAGGACTAATTCCATTGACTCTAGGGGGGCTACTCACTTAAAGAAAGTTACACATATGGATAAGTGTTGGCAGGATCAACGCCTCAGTCACTGACTAGTAAAAATCAGGCAGCCTGGTCTTCATTCTGAGGCAAAGGTGATCCCTTTCTATGATTTTAAAAATAACTCTTCAGCAAGCATTCCATGACACTGGCCATTGTGTTACAAGTGACTATTACTATAGGAAATAACAGGCTTTAAAAAGAATTTAGCAACATGACAGTATATAAAAGCTTTTAGCATGAAGAGCGACCTTATTTCTCAACGGCATCTCAAGTTAATTCTCAGAATAAAACGTGATAATCATATAACAAGCTACTAACATGGTGCTGAGCAGTCTGGCTCCCATACAGCAAAGCAATGAAGTGCTTTCCTGTAAGCATGTGAGTAAGTCCCACTGACTTCAAACTTTCCCACTGACTTCAATAAGACTGCTCATATACTTAACATTAAGCAAGTGCTTTGCTGGATGGAGGCCTAAATGAGGGAAAAAATGAAAGCTGAAAATGAGGCCTTTAAAAACAAAAAGATGCAAAGTGCATTTAACTTTCTATTGTGCCCCTGAGATATGCTGAATTCCCAACTTTTTTATTCTTTTTTTTGTCTCTAAGAATGTGTTCATTATCTTCAGCCACCCTGCTTTTAGAAATGAAAATCCTCCTAATTAATTAGCACTTCAAACAGAGATATTTAAATGCAATTACACATTACAAGCATTGGGGTTTTTAATATGTCTGATTAAAGTTAACACTGAAGTTGGGAGTATAGGATTTTTATTTGTAAAGCTGGTTTATTTTATATTAGGTTTGCAAATTGTCGATAAATTTTCAGAATGTGATGCTCAGTATGGCTTTAAAAAACCTTAACAGTTTTGCCTGTGATCCAGCCAGGATCTACTTCTCATAGATTCATGGATTCCAAGGCCAGAAGGGACCACTGTGATCATTTAGTCTGCCCTTCTGTATAACCCAGGCCAGCGAACACCCATGAAAAAATTCCTAAAGCATGTCTTTTAGGAAAAGATTTAAAAATTGTCAGTGATGGAGACTCCACCAGGACCCTTGGTAAATTGTTTCAATGGTTAGTTACTCTGACTGCTAAGAATTCATGCCTTATTTGTCTAGCTTCAACTTCCAGCCACAGGATTGTGTTAGACCTTTCCCCGCTAGACTGAAGAACTCATTATTAAATATTTGTTCTCCATGTAGGTACTTACACATTGTAATCAAGTAACCCGTAACTTTCTCTTTGTTAAGTTAAATACATTGAGCTCCGTCAATCTATCGCTATAACTATAATTGTAATAGGAGAGACAAGTTATATCCCCATCCCACAAACACTATATACACGTTTACCTTTATTACCATGATTAGTCCCAGTAAAATTAATGGAACTCTTCATGATAATAAATTTAAGCATATGTGTGTTTGCAGGCTCAGAACCCACTGAAGCTAATGGAAATCTTGCCATTGATTTCAATGGGAAGTGGATCAGGCCTGTAAAAAGATGTGAGGATCTGACCCATTCTATATAATTTTGTTTATATTTTTCAACTGAAAAATTCCTTGTCAGTGTAAATTCACTGTAACCAAAATTGCAACTGGTACATTGTCATGCACTCATATTTTGTGCATTAATTGATCTGTGTAGACCCTGCTGGTGCACTCTAAAGGTTTTCTAGTGTGCTTTAATATAGTAAGTTTTAGACATAACTCCCCTATAAAGCTCATTACAACCCCCAAGACCCACTGATATTTAATAAGTTATGTGCCTAATTCACTTAGGCACCTTTTGTACATCCCAGTAGGTACTTATCTGTAACATTAGGCACCTAACTACCTTTGTAAATCTGGTCAGAGTTCTTCACACTGCACCCATCGCTGCGTAGCTGAGAATCTTACAAACTATGTATCGCCTGCCAGTCAAAGCATTATGTGGTAGACTTTTTTTTTCCCATGGGCAATCACCCACATGCACAAGCCAATATTGCAGATGCAATTGATGGCCACGTTATTAGAAAATGTAGGTCACCGTGTCTGCATGTACTTTTAAACTGATTATATTGTGAATTCTCGATATTCCTCACATTTGCCCAGAGACAAGTTTAGTCCGAAGCAGCACTGATCTCCACGAACTGGTCCGATAACACATCAAACATTCCTCTTCCCTCCCCATCCCGCCCCAACACAGTGTAACTATTAGCTGTTTGAAACCTAAGTCAACTCCGTCTTATTTGGGTTTCCTATGTGTGCGGCTTCCTGACATCCAGAAGTGGCTCTGCAGTTAGAAGTTGATTTGGCTTTCCTCATTCGTGCATCTAAGCTACTGTTTTTCCTGTCAGCTGTAATCACTGTCACCCGATATCTCCTTTGTCTTTATGAATGGCAAAATAAATCTCTAAATGCGGTATTTTTCATCAGCATTTTGTAAGATACTACAATACTTTCAGCGAGACCATTAAGGGCCATTGGAACATTTCATGCCCCATCTGTGATAAATTACAAGGGTGCACACAGCAGTTACAAGGCTATGCTATCATTTGAATGAATGTATGTATTAAAATGCTATTTTCACCCCATACTAATAGGTCTGTTGCTTACTGGTCACATCTCCTGCTTCAATTTATTATTTTGGCAGCACAAAACAGGTGATTTTTTTTCTTTTCTGCAGGCCGCAGGATAACTGTGCTGCAACAATTCCCTAATATTGATCTGGAGAAAGTGGCTGTTAGCGTTTGTTTTCTGCCACTTTGTTGTCTCAACACCTGCAAAATTGCTTCTAATAATAACGTGCTTTGACACCTTAAAAGCACAAGACTAGAGTTTGGTGTTTTTTTGTTTTGATTCGGGTTTTGGTCATTTATTATGTAAAGAGATTTTCCCTGTGAATTTACTGAGGCAAAAATGTTCATGGGTTTTTATTACTATTTTATAATACATTTATTACCATATATTTATATATAGTAATATACTGTAAACTATATGTATTACTATATATAGTATATATGTATGTATATAGTATGTATTTGTATACTATACATTACTATATATTTTGTATACATGTATGTATATAGTATGTATTTGTATACTATACATACATAGTATATATATTCTATATCATTTACTATATATATATATATATATATATACTTTATCATATATTGTAATATATGGTATTTAATACTATACTATATTTCAAGGTATGTCTACACTGCAAAACAGATAAACAAAACACATGTAGCAACTCTCAGAGTCTGTGTTAACTGACTCAGGCTCTCAGGGTTCATGCTATGGGGCTAAAATAGCAGTGTAGACATTCCTCCTCAGGCTGGAGCTTGGCCTCTGAGATCCTCCCATCTCACCAGATTTTGGAGCCCAAGCACGAATGTCTATTATTGATAGCCCTGTAGCGCAAGCCTCAAGAGCCCAAATCAGTTGACCCAGGCTCTAAGTCACTGACACGAGTGTTTTGGGTTTTTTTATTAATGGAAATGTGCCTTCAGTAGCACCCGGACACTTTGACTAAGAGCAGGGCCTAACTGTGCAAGGTGCTGTACAAACACATAGTAAGAGACAGCCCCCGCCTGTAAGAGATTTTATCCGTTGCATTAAACGGCGGTTGTAGATGTAAGTAATTCATTATTCCAGAAATGACTCTTTCCATACTATATCAGCCCTGTACAAACTGGCTCTGTGATTTTGGTCCTTTTTGCTCATTGTTTAATACTATTCTGGACTTGTTTTATGAGGACTAGGAATATAAATCCTGAAATAGTCTATTAATTACAAAATTTTAAAGAAGTCATTAGGAACATTATCTATCTATCTATCTACACACATATATATATGTGTATATATATATATATATATGTTCCTATATATCGGCACAAACACAAATCTTCCCTTCCCAAGAAGCATGGCAGGGCATAGAGCTGACTCTGTACATTTCAAATTCCAAGGGCTACGTAATATCTTAAATTGGCAATTATGCTGCTCACCTGCTTCACTTGTTCTTCCTGCATAAGGCACTACAGGTAGCGTGAGAAGTAGCAATGTACATAACCCACACGCCGGAACATTCAGAGAAACTGAAATGCCAAGAACTTTGAGCTCCATTGTGGCTTACGGTCCTGATATCGTCAGCTCTTTGAGGCAGCAAATATCTGCCGGTTCTGTGTTTGTACAGTACCTAGCACAGTGGGGTCCCAGCACATCTCTGTGTGTCCTAGGTGCCTCTGCAGTACCAATAATTAGTGATAACAATGTTCTGAAACCAAATTAAGTCCAGGGAAAGGTTCCTATTGACTTTAATGGACTTTGGATCAGGCCCTATATGTCTGTGTCTACATTCGGAGAGTGTGGCACAGCCTCATTGCTGCCCCCAATGGAAACTCTGAGAGCATTATGTCTCACGGATCTTTGCAGAACACTCTTAGTGAGGGTACAGGGTATCATCCCCCCATTGGCCAAGCTTGCCTGCTGCAGAGCAGGGGAAAAGGGAGCATCATGCCTTGCTTCCCTCCATTCCCTGCCCTAGTAATGTAGGCCACACTTGGTCCTTGTGCTCAGGAGCGTTCCCAGCCCCGTGGATATTGGAGGACTGGGGAGGGAAGGATCTTTGTGTCTTACCTTCTGCTCTTCCTGCAATGCAATAGCTGGTGACAGTCTGGCCCTCTCTATAACACGGACTATGGAACAAACTGCACTGTAGTCTATTTAAATACAGTGGCAATGAGTGTGTGTGTACAGGGGGCGGAGGGAGGCAAATTGAGGTGTAGTCTAGGAGCCTGAGCTCCAGATTGGAAATACAGGGTCTTTTATCTTTGCCTTCTTACTCATGGGAAAATGCGTCTGTGGACACGGATGCAAATCCTGCCTCCAGTTTCCATTCAGTGTTATCCATGCCCCTTCCTGTTTTAATTTTCCATGAGCATCCTGACAACTGGCTGCTGTTCATTTGAAATGTTGGTGAGGGGGCAGTGGTTCATCAAACACCACTATCCACATCGGAATGAGGCTATTTCTTATTCGCGATTTGTCTTTCTTAATTCTTCTGCTTAAAACAGTTCAGTCATCCAGAACAGAAGCAAGATCATGTGACTCAGGTGACCAATCAACAGAGCTCAGTTTGAAGATAATCCACATTCTATAACGTCCTCAGGGAAAAGATTCAGTGGACAACTAACAGTAGCAAAAGATTATTCTGCAGATAGCTCACACATCTTTGGGCCTCATCTGGAGCCCCATCATATCAAGAGAACAACTCCTACTGATTTCAGTAGCCTTTGAATCAGCATCCTTTTTGAGCATTATTGCAGACATCAGCCAACCTCATTTTGCCCATTTTGCAAGTTTTCTTTGGAATAACAAGTTTTCTTTTTTTGCCATATTTGCTTCCTTTTTGCCTTCTCTTTTCCTATCTCCTCCTTTCACAGCCTCCTCTACAGCTACCCCAGCTAGAACATTTGTTGTTGTTTGTTTGGGCTTCTTAGTAGCATTTTTTCCCTCCTATTTTTTTAAGCCATCGAATGAATTTCCCAAATGTTAGCATTGAGGTTTCCTTGGCATTCCTGCATTCTTCTTACTTCTTGACTTCTTGTTACATTTCCATGTTCCACTACATTTAAAGCTCGTCAACAGTTCTCCATATGTTGAAATTTCAATGAAAAACTGTGTCCAAATTTTGAATTTTGACAAATAGAAGTTGGCAAAACTTTCAAAAAAAATCGCTCCACCCTTGTTTTACCATAAGGTCTAGTTTAGTTTTAGAAAGTAAATGTAGTTATGTCTTCTGTTCTAGTCCTCTTTTAAGGAGAATATTGGTCTCTTTCCAGTTCTTTTTGTTTGTTTGCTGCATTTTCTTCCTTTTTCTTGAATTCTTTCAAAGTGATGTTTTTCCCTATTCTTACTTTAAACTTTGGAAGTTTCTAACTTTCTTCCTTTAGCTGCAGTTTGCGTCTGTTATTCATGTATTGCTTGTTAGTTAGCTTTGAGCTTGGTAAGATTCTGTGCAGTCTTTATCCATTGCCATCCTTGCATAGCAGACGTGGCTACATATACAGCCATTCTCCCTCTGAGAGACACGTAGCGGAATAATTGCATTAATGTGCCATTATTTTTTTATTGTGTTTTAATTCAGTTAGTTCCCCATTTGAATCCCTGGTCTTTTTCATTTTTCTTCATGGACTGATGTTTTCAGCGGCTACTGTTTCCTTTTCCAAATGGCCCTAGAGGAAGTTTGGCCTTGTGGCTAAGGCCCTGGGTTGAGACTCAGGAGATCTGAAGTCAACTCCTGGCTCTGCTACAGACTTTGTGTATGACCTTGGGCAAGTCACTTAAGGTGTATCTATATTGCAGCCAGAGGACTGAATAGTCATTCCTGCAGATGTATTTGTGCTACCTGCACCATGGGCTGCACATGGCCACCTGAAACACCTGGGTTCACACTTGCTGGTGCTGAAGGATTCACTGCTGCATTCTCACTATTATTTTTAGTGAGCTAGTGCTGGTATGTCAACATGAGCAGCCTTCACCCCTAGCCCACTGCTGTAATGTAAACATACCCTTAGCTCTCTGTGACCCATTTGTACAGTGGGGGCAAAAATGCTTCTTTTCACTCAACTTTTGTTATTTTTATCCTATTTAGACTTTAAGTGCAGTTGCTTCCAGCCTAACTCCCTGCATTCCCTGTTTTCATGGTGTCCCCACAATAACAGTCCCTCAAGGGAATACAGACCCTCTGACTGCAGTTCCACTGATAATGATACAGGTACTTTAAGCAGAAGACTTGAAAGTGGCAGCAATAAACATGATTATGGCTAAAAATCCCAGCTCCACTAAAGTCAATGGGGGTTTTGCCATTGGGTTCAGTGGGGATAGAATTTCACCCCATAACAGAAAATGTAATTTACTTCCTGTGATGTTTTGGAAACCACCCAGCCCAGTAAAGAGTTCTGTCCTACCTGCCCTATAACTTTGGGGGCCATTGTACTGTGGAGCTATGGGTCAGACCCCTAACAAAGATAGCCAGCCCTGGCTTTCACCAGCCCACATAGTTTTCTATATAAACAAATCCATAACCACAGTCTGTTCCTTTCTCATAAGCATTACTGAGAATGGAACATTACTAGCTTTTGTAAAAGACCTCACTCGGTATATTTTTATTATGCAAAACCATTGTATGTAATTGGTTGATTTAACGGCTTCGTTTTGGGCTTTAAACCTTCTGTTCTCCCTTCAGGGTATCTAAACTCTGATCTTCACACTTCCACATTAAGGGATCCTCTTTCCATTGTCAGAATGATATAAAGTGGCCTGCGTGTAAATGAGAACTGGGGACCAACATCTCCAGTCATTCCAATTTCCTGCCTAAATAATGTCAGGTATTCTTTCCGGAGAGGTGCTACAACACAATTTTTTTTGCCCTGCACATCACATCAAACAGATCACAATTTTCAAGATTCTTGAACAGGAGGGATGCAGTGTAAACGCACAGGCCAGAATTGCTCTTCTCATCTGGATACAACCTCAGCAATTGTACAGATTTTAATTTAAAGCAACTTTTTTAGTTAACCCACATTTATAAGTTTAAGATCTTGCCTGTTCTGTGTGGACATCAAAGAACTAATAGAACTTTTCCTGTGGGTAGGCATTTGCCTGGAGTCCTTGGTTTAAGTTTTTGTTCCTTCTGACCAATATTGCACACAGCACTCTGTGCCAGTTGGCTGCCATGCTCTAGGCAGAGATGACTGTTTGAGTGGTGGCATCATCTCTATATATAGTTCTGAAGCACTGTAGGATCATTTTGAGTGAATAGTGCTGTAGCAGTGTGAAATATGAATAATCATAATTAATAATCATTTCATTTTATGTAGGAAGCTTTTGTACAGCTCTGCTCAGAAGCGTCCATCAATCCTGATATTTTAAATCCCAGATTGGCCTTTATTATTCCCTTTCATACTGTGGTTAGAGATACTTCACTTTGGGCTTTCAGGATGGGGAGTGGAAGTTGAGTTACCATCTCCAACCAAGTATATTTAAAGATATAGGCCAATAACTTTCAAATGAAATGCTCTAATATTAGACACTTACATAAATATGTAAGTGCCTAATTAAAATAAAATAATAATAATAGTTAATACCTAGGTCACATATAACCCTTTTCATCAGGAAATCTCAAAGTGCTTTACAAAGAGGTCATTATCTCCATTTTACAGATGAGGAAACTGAGGTACAGAGAGATTAAGTGACTTGCCCAAGATCACCCAGCAGGACAGTGCATCTGAACAGGACAAATGTAAGGCACCAATGTTTGAAAATGGCAGCCTTATTATTTCGTCTCATTTAAACTACATTAGGGCCTGATTCAGTAGAGCACTTAAGTGTATGCTTATCTTTAAATGTAACTTAATCAAAGTAAAGGAGATAACTCATGCACTCAAGTGTTTTTCTGATTTGGGATTTTAGTACAGAAAAGTACAGTTATGCCAGACACCATGAGTCCTCCTGTAGAATATATTTTCCAAAGTCTTTGAGAAAAAGGCAAGATCTTCTCACCTCCAATCTAGGAATATAAATGTATTATTTTCTTCCATTCAGTCAACCTTACTTGAGTAGAAAATCCACCCCCTCCCCCTGCATTTCCAAACCATAAATGATCTTTGCAACATCTTGTTAGCAGAAGTTGTTGAGTTACCTATTCTTAGGTTTCAACTGTCACTTCTACAGTGAAAAGCCTTTAAAGCTACACTGTTTATACATCAATTGCATTTATCCAATTCGAGTCAATACATCTTTTTTTTCCTGTAGCGTTTTGCCCTAAACCACTGTATCTTTATCCATTAATTACCATAGCAACCAAGAAAGCCTGGGAGATCAACAAAGTTAAGCTTGTACATTCATATAGAGGGCTGTCTGAAACATCGTTTAAGCAACCACATTCTTCACTAGGGTTATACCTGAAAGACTTGTCTGTTAGTGTACTGTAAAATGCTTTAATGTCTTCCTATGAACTTGATGAACTGATCATTTGTTTCCTAGGAAAGAGGCTCCTGCTATCAATCCTGAGACTTCAGATACCAGTTAAGTCTTGTATGACTATGAAAATTTGATATAGATCTAAGGTCCCATTTAGCTCCCATTGAAAACTAAGAAAAGATTCCCATTTAAGTCAATAGGAGCAGGTTTTCTCCAACCAGTGGGATTGATTATCAGAGGTAATGAGCATTCATAGCTCCCTTTGGCTTCGGTTGGCATTTTGGGTCTACAAACCCTTTAAATCAGGCCCAGCAGATAGCAATCAACATCAGACACCCTCTCCTGGAATGAGCTTATGTACTAGCTGAGCTGGCCTCTGTTTATCATAGAATCATAGAATCATAGAATCTCAGGGTTGGAAGGGACCTCAGGAGGTCATCTAGTCCAACCCCCTGCTCAAAGCAGGACCAAACCCAACTAAATCATCCCAGCCAGGGCTTTGTCAAGCCTGACCTTAAAAACCTCTAAGGAAGGAGATTCCACCACCTCCCTAGGTAACCCATTCCAGTTCTTCACCACCCTACTAGTGAAAAAGTTTTTCCTAATATCCAACCTAAACCTCCCCCTCTGCAACTTGAGACCATTACTCCTTGTTCTGTCATCTTCTACCACTGAGAACAGTCTAGATCCATCCTCTTTGGAACCCCCTTTCAGGTAGTTGAAAGCAGCTATCAAATCCCCCCTCATTCTTCTCTTCTGCAGACTAAACAATCCCAGTTCCCTCAGCCTCTCCTCATAAGTCATGTGCTCCAGCCCCCTAATCATTTTTGTTGCCCTCCACTGGACTCTCTCCAATTTATCGACATCCTTCTTGTAGTGTGGGGCCCAAAACTGGACACAGTACTCCAAATGAGGCCTCACCAGTGCTGAGTAGAGGGGAATGATCACATCCCTTGATCTGCTGGAAATGCCCCTACTTATACAACCCAAAATGCCATTAGCCTTCTTGGCAACAAGGGCACACTGTTGACTCATATTCAGCTTTTCGTCCACCGTAACCCCTAGGTCCTTTTCTGCAGAACTGCTACCCAGCCATTCGGTCCCTAGTCTGTAGCAGTGCATGGGATTCTTCCGTCCTAAGTGCAGGACTCTGCACTTGTCCTTGTTGAACCTCATCATATTTCTTTTGGCCCAATCCTTTAATTTGTCTAGGTCCCTCTGTATCCTATCCCTACCCTCCAGC
This sequence comes from Mauremys reevesii, assembly GCF_016161935.1. Taxonomy (NCBI): domain Eukaryota; kingdom Metazoa; phylum Chordata; order Testudines; family Geoemydidae; genus Mauremys; species Mauremys reevesii. The sequence continues at coordinate 275,065,201 of NC_052624.1, forward strand.
GTATCAACCACTCCTCCCAGTTTAGTGTCATCTGCAAACTTGCTAAGGGTGCAGTCCACACCATCCTCCAGATTGTTAATGAAGATATTGAACAAAACCGGCCCCAGCACCAACCCTTGGGGCACTCCACTTGATACCGGCTGCCAACTAGACATGGAACCATTGATCACTACCCGTTGAGTTTATGATATATTCCATGACAGTTGTTGAAAACAACATGACAAATCTGGAGACTATCTGAATTTTTTTTCACCATCCACATTGTTCAGCACCAGCTTGCCTGACTACAGAACCTGGAATAGCTTTTAAGGTCAGTCTCTGCTTTTGGAAAATCTCAGCAGTTTCCCAGTGAAGGTGAGGACTGAGATTTCAATGCTTATTTTCTCTCTTCCCTAAAAGCCCCAACCAAGATCAGTGCCCCATGGTGTTGAGACAGCACAAACTCCTGGAAAGAGCCCGTCACTGTCCTGAACACCTGACTCCATACAGACAGAAGATGGACAAAGGGTGGGAGGAAAAATAGAGGTGAAGTGACTGACCCAAGCTCACACAACTGGTCCACATAGGGCTCAGACTATAATCTACTGATGGCAAATCCATTACTCTGTCCTATGGCTGCCTTCTCTTATTATGTTGTTTTTCCATTCTGCTTCCTAATCCATGAAAAACAGGTTACAGTCCACATTTAAAGATTAAAAAAACAACCTAGCAGACATTGTTTTAACCTTGGCTTTCTATGAGCCGGGAAGGAATAGCTCAGTGGTTTGAGCATTGGCTTATTAAACCCCAGGTTGTGAGTCTAATCCTTAAGGTGGCCATTTAGGGATCTGGGGTAAAAATTTACCTGGGGAGTAATTCTCCTTTGAGCACAAGGTTGGACTAGATGACTTTTTGAGGTCCCTTCCAACCCTGATATTCTGAAGATTCACATGCCCTCCATCCCAGGTATATTGTATATTAAGTGTAAGAAATCAGTATCTGAAGCATATTGTTGTTTCAAGAGAATTCATGTGCAATTAGTTAAAAATAAGAGACAACATACTTCAAACTGTAGTCACTGTACTTCTTTATAAAAATAGAAGTTATTATCAAAGCATTAAAATTCCATAACCACCTGCTCACAGCTATTCACATGCAAGAAACACTGCAAGGTTTCCAATTTTTTTTTAAACTTTGCCACTCTCAGTCCCATGAGGAGAGTAATTTTCTTGGAAAGTGACTTCATCTAGATAACATTTAACTATGCCACAAAGACTATCAACAATGGCAAGCTGGCCCCTGTGCCTCCACATTATCAAATGTGTGTTTATTAAAATGAGTGACACCTGAGCAACATAGAATGAAGGGTGTCTTTCTAAAGGAAATGAAGCTGGGGGTGGGGGAAGAGATAAAGTTCTGAAACTGTAGATTTGTGCTTTATATAATGTGACCAAAAATGATTTTATGTAGCACTGTGCATGAATGGGGCTTTACAGAGTTGTAGGCCTGCTCTGAAGTGTGGTATAGCAGCCAATTTGGGGCATTTAGGCAGGGCCGCCCAGAGAGGGGGGCAAGTGGGGCAATTTTCCCCAGGTCCTGGGCCCTGCCCCAACGACGGTCCGGGTCTTCGGCGGCATTTTGGCGGCAGGGGGCCCTTCAGTCGTTCCGGGTCTTCGGTGGCGGGGGGCTCTTCAGTGCTGCCAAAGACGTGGAGCGACTGAAGGGCCCCCCCGCCACCGGAATGCCGCCAGAGACCCGGACCGCTGCTGGGTGAGTACAAGCGCCGCAGCTCCCCCGCTTTGCCCCAGGCCCCCTGAATCCTCTGGGCGGCCCTGCATTTAGGCCCAGAGTCGCAAAGGTATTTAGGAGTGTAACTTCGACTGAAATCAATAGAAGTTAGCAGCCAAAATACCCTATGAGGATCTGGGCCACTGATTTATGCAGAGGATGGAGACTAGTTGAGCCATCCCATGGGATACCTGGGGAGGGACAGTCCCTCAAGTTGCAAAGTGCACAGAGAGGGACTAAGAGAATCATGATTAAAAGAATCTGCCCCATGTCTCCTCCCCTTACGTGGAGTGATAGTGGAAGGGTCCCTCTTCTCACTCCACAGAGGCATGGGCCGCAATATGGCTCCCTACTTTTCTCTCCTAGGAATGGCAGCAGGACCCCATTCCCCTCAGGGGTGGTAGCAAGGGTCCCTTCCCACCCCCCACAGAGGATAACCTGGCAGCAAGCGTGCCCCCCTTCCCTCCCCGACACACACACTTAGCCCAGGAGCCAGAGTATCTACTTGGATACACTGGGCAGGCCTGACATAGTCTTCTCCTGCACACACATCCTCTACTAAGATAGTGTTGGCAGGGCCCCAGACAGTAGTTGGTCTAGGATTTTGATGCCCCACAGAGATCATGCACTGCTCAGAGCTATAATTTCAGGCTGTCCACAGACTTGGACAGACATCTTTACGTTGGTTACACTTGACTCACGTTTTCAAACTTTTCTTGCCAACCAGGAGGTCCAGAAACTTAATTTTGTTTTAGTTTTTAATGAAAAACTGAGACTCTGATGACCTGAGGACTGTGGTGCCTATACCTTAATCCAGCCCCGCCTATTCAGGCTTCACCACTCCTGCTCCTACCTCATGCCCTGGTTTACGATTCATAGATTCCAAGGCCAGAAGAGACTATTGGGATCATCTAGTCTGACCTCCTATACAGCCCAGGCCAGAGAATGTCCCCAAAATAATTTGTGTTTGGCCTTGTGAGGCCCATGGGTCAGGCAGTACCACAGCCCCGATTCGTCCTTTCCCTGTTGAGGTGCACGGGTGAGCTATAACTTCATTTCTTTGAGTGCAACCATGACAGGGCCTTGCCCGGGATCTCCACAGAGAAGGAGGGATTCATTCCACACTCTACTCCCCCCATCATGAACACATATGTAAGGGCTTGAAAAAAATCTGCCCCCAAACAAACAATAAAAAGCAGGGGTGGGAGGATGGAGGAAAGTACTTGACAGGCCTGTGCCCTGCAATCCATTTTCATTTGTATTGTGATGCCTTTTACTCTCATCTTTGAGTCAATTTTACTCGGGGGGGGGGGGTTGTTGTTTTTTTAACATTCACGTTATCATTATGATTAATAATAATTATTGGTATTACAGTAGCACCCAGAGGTTCCCATTAGGGTCTAAGGCCCTATTGTGCTGGGCACTGTGCAGACATGTGATATCAATATGGCCTCAGGCCTGAAGGGTTTACGATCTAATTAAATCTTCATTCCCTCTCGGAGGCAAAATTTCCTCCCTTGCTTCTGGATCCTCCTCTAAACCAAAAGAAGACCCCGTGGATATTTTGGTGATATATAAAGCAGGTGGGTCCATCCACTATTTTGGTCCCCAGGTATTGTCTAAAGGCTGTCTTGCTCTCTCACAATGCAAGAACAACCCAGCCCATGAATTGAACTATCAGATGCAATCTCATCTCCCAAATAACATGTTTACATGTGCATTCATCTCATTCCTTCTGCTTTATGCTAATCCACTCTGCCACATGTGCAGTTTGTGTAACATTAATCTGGAATATGTGATGTAAATTTCAGTGTTATCCTCTGCTGGACATTTCCTTTCCCATGAGGAAATGGACAGGGATCTCAAACTCATTGCCTGACCACAAAAGGATCTCTCTATTGTTCCTCAAAGATCTTGCATAAGCCTGTTTCTTACTAGGTAAAGTGCAAATATATAAATGTAATGTAATCATTGAATCCGTGGCTAGTATAGCCATTGTATTGACCTTGAAACTATTGAATTGCTAAAAATAAAGGTCTTCATTTATAAAAACAGGAATAAATAAAATATGTTTATATCTACCTTTTGATGCCTTGACTTCTAGCTGATCCACAAAGTGACATAGGTATAAGGCTGGTTATTATGATGCCATCTTCAGCAAAACAGGTTCCTCAGTAAATCTGAGGGGCAGTCTAGTATTGTGGTTAAGGCATTTCATGGGGACTTGGCAACCTTGGTTTTGTGCCCAGCTGTGCCATCTGTAGTATGGGGATAAAAAAACGTATTTTCTTCCACCTTTCATCCATCTTGAATGTTTAGATAAAAACACTGAGGAGAGGGGCTGTCTCACTCTTTATGTTTCATAGAATCACAGACATATAGGGCTGGCAGGGACCTCAAGAGTTTATCTAGTCCAGCTTCCTGCGCTGAGGCAGGGTCAAGTATATCTAGACCATCCCTGACACGTGTTTGTCTACCCTGTTTGTACAAAGCCTAGCACAATGGGGCCCTGATCTCTGGTGGGCACTACCCAAAATAATAATAAACAATAAGTGTGGGGGATTAATGAAGACAGAAACATTACAAGCCATGACATTATATGCAGTACTGAGCAACCCTGGATATATTATTGAATAACTAGCCTGTGATGGAGCCTGGGTTTGTTTAAGTATTTATTTAAAACATATTCAGATCTAGTTTAATAAGGGAAAGTCCCCGGTGCATCAATATCAGCCTGTTAATAAAGTATTAAGAAGATGATTGTGTTTTAACATTAAAGATGAAAGCATGGAACTTGCATTTCTCAGAAATACTCCCCAGTATCAAAGGAATTGCACTGAAATACATGTTATTGAGAAAGACTATGAGAGAAAACAAATCTAAATATAACCATATCTGGTTATCTTAAGTATGTGAGGCTGTATTGCAAATACATAATTAAATAGCCCATCAGTGTCGATAAACCATTAGATAAAACTAGATCATAATCAATCTACATTTAAGTGTCCTAAATAAATTGGAGATGGTGTAAAACTTCAGTAGTGTATATCCGGATTTCTTAAGTTTAGGCTTAAGGACAAGTTTAAGGACAAATCAGAACAAGGTTTGGATTTATTATGAGCAGATATAGAGAGTCAATTCCAGCTATTGCAGCATGGATCAGTGGATTGGGCACTGAAGTGTGACTCAAAGGAGTGGGGTTCTATTATTGGCTCAGCCATTGGCCTGCTGTGTGACCTTACGCAAATCACTTCAGACCTGTTTTCCCTTCCCAGTCTGTCTTGCCTTCAGATTGGAAGCTTTTCAGGGTAGGCACTGACTCTAACAGTGTTTGTACAGTGTTCTGATTTTGTTTGCAGCCTGTAGGTGCTACTTTTATACACATAAATTATAGTTATACAGGTTCCTATACTACCATCGTAGTATCTAAGCCCTTCCCAGCAGTGTTATAAGTGATATGACTAACATCTGGAGTGGTTCTTTTTCTCAGATACTCTTCATGGGGAAAATGTGTGTAGCAGAGTGTTTTTCTTTTGGTGTTTTTTTTTTAAATAAATTATATCATATGTTTACAGTGCTCTGTGTTTGTGTTAGTGAAGGCAAGTCAAAGATGTGCTCATTGCACTTGGAACATAAAGTGCTGTGGCTTGTGATGGTCCTTACTTCCCAGGGGAGTTCGCTCCACAATCTGGGACTGGACCCCAAGAAAGCTCTGTCACCTGCATAGGTGAGCTTTACCTGTGTGGTAGAAAGCTCCGTTATGCCCAAGGAGAAGAGTTGTCAACCACAGTCCTCATCCTGGAACTTTAGTTGATCTTTCAGGGGTCCTGGGCCCAGACCCTTGAGCACTTTGAAGTCAAGGGCTGCGACCTTGAACATGACTCGATATTTGTTTGTCTGTTTGGTTGGTTTTGGATCTGAATTTTCAAAATCCCATGAATTTAAGGAGTTTTGAATCCTGGTATTGTGTCTAGTCTAGTACAATCAGGTGTGAACAGTCTGTAGCAGAATTCTGTACATGAAAACAATCCCATTGTCCACCAACTTTCTGGCTGAATGTGTGTATGGTGTGGCTTGATTTTCTGTTTTAGTATGTCCATTTTTTTTCTTTTAAAATATTTTTGGCCCCAGAGCAGTGGATTGGCAGGGAGAATTGAGAATTAGTCACCTTCCTCAGAACAATCACTTACAGCAAGATGATTTACAGGTTTTATTTCTCTATTTTTGAAATGTAAAGTTGGAATAAATTTAGTGCTTATGAAAGTGAGAGATTAAGGCAATTGGTAAGAGCACCACGCAGAGAAAATAGCCACTCTGCCAACTTCCTGACAGAGCTTCACTAATGTACCTGAATCCTGACCTGCTGTTCTAGTCCTGAGCTTATCCTGAACCTCTCTTAACTGCCAGTCATGCTGAATTATTGCAGTCTGCGTGAGTGTGTTGTGAGGAGTACAAAAGACACCCCCAGAGGAGTGAGCAGTGAAGGGTTGGAGTTCAGGCTGGGTTCAGGAAAGAATTCACATGTTTGGATAGTTAGCCAAACAAGCCATTCACTTACATCTGCAAAATCAAGCTGAAAATCTTGCAAGAAGCTGCCTTTTTTGTACTGTTTTGGCATTTCCTTTTCAGGCCACAAACCAGCTAGGCGCTACAGAACTTTTAAGCAGGTTTGATTCTAAATAATAGGTCATGCTCTGGAAGATAATTTTAGTTGGGAGGAGGACAGTGCATTTCATATTTCTGAACTGATTCCCCCATGTAGTTGTGATCTGAAACAAAATTAGAATTGGTGTCGCCAGGGTTTAAAACATCTGTATTTCTACTGCCTTATGCTATCTAATGCATCTAGATACGTATAGTGCGTGTCTTGCCTCATATCTGAGTGTGTGTGTGGTCTTCTCAGTCCTCACATGCTTAGCAGGGTGGAGCAATGGAACTCCAAGGAGCACCAATGTGCTGTAGACAGCCATGGTGCTGATGAAATAAGTGCCACTCTTCTCTCTGAGAAAGCTCTGAACCAATGCCTCAGTAAGGTATATGGGACATTGTACTCCTGGAGGTGCCATCTTTTGTATGAGATGAGACATCAAAGTCCTGCCTTGTGGTCATTAAACATTTTATGGCATCTTTAAGAGTAAGAGAGAAAACTCCAGACTCCCATCTCATGAAAATATATTCTACTTTATCTAATTTCCCCCTGTAGTTTCTATTGAATGTGGTATTGTTCTTCACTTCCTATGTACACCATTTTGCAATGCTGCTGTGTGTTGTTTCCCACTCCAGAGGCGACTACAGTGAGTGCAGCTTAAGGCTTTTTTTCTTATCTTTTCACCAGTAGGCAAGATATTACCCACATGTGCAGGTATTCCCCATTGCAATTACAGCTTAGTACATAGTACATCTCATTTACCTACCTGACCGGGACTAAGATCTTTGAGCTCCTCAAATGAAAGATGCTGTACAATCGCAAATAATTCTCAGTATAATTAGCAAGGTTTACTTTGAATAGATACATGACCAGATACACTCTTGTTTTAATCACCTATGTAGTTTGGCGAATCTCCTTTTTTATCTAAATAGCATATTGTATAACAGGGAGGGATGTGAATGTGTTCCTGCAGTTGACTAACAAATAGATTTCAGACCTCCATTTCCTCTCATCTCCTGTCTTCTTTCTCACTACTTCATTTCAATTTCCTGGGAGATTCATAGATTTTGAAGGCCAGAAGGAACATTATATCATCTGTTCTGACGTCCTGTTTATCATAGGCCAGTACATTTCACCCAGCTGCTGCTGTATTGAGCCCAATAACTTTTTTTTGGCTAAAACTTGCCTCCCAGAAAGGCATCAAAATCTGGATTTCAAGAGATGAAGAATCCACCAGTTGTCTTTGCGCTTAGTTCTCACTTTAAAAAATTTCTGGCATGAACATGTTAACTTGGAGATCTGTTAGCTATCCTAATGGGGTCTGGTAAATCAGTGGTAAAATTCCCAATGGGAGTTTTCAGAGTTAAAAAAAAAATACCTCTCTGTGTGTGAATAAAGTGCACCCCAAGACATCACTTTGATGTCTTACTGCGGTTTCTATCTGCATTCCTGCTGTATATATTTTTCTTTGTACAGTAATGTGCACAGCAATATATCATTTAAAAATGTACAGAATATCACATAAAATTAGGAAATACACACAAAAAAAGGTGATTTTGCTTACAGCGTTATATGCAAAGTTAAGTTGTCATGCAATCTGTCTTTTAAAATTCTGTATGTGTGTGAATGCATAATTTAGACTGTATAATTTGCAAATAAAAATAAAAATAGTATCCATGAATGTACCTGTTGCATCAGTGGTATCAGTTTTCAACCATAGCTGTTCATTAGGAAGTTGCACTTTGAATAAATAATTCACATTTTTGGGGTTTTTTTTTAAAAGAAAAACAAATATTTTTCTCATTTCCTAAATAGCTAAAGCACTTGCTAAAGTAATCCTCCTACAGTCTGATTACAAAGAAGATTTGTTTTAAGATTTAAGTATTTTATTTAACATCTCAAATCATATCAAAAATTCAATTTTCATTATTTGTCATGAGCAAATAGATTTGAGATAATGTACAGAACATTGTTAGGAGGGAGGATTATAGCTCCATCTTATTGTCTAACCTCCTGCTCTTAGCAGCCAGACCTGTGTGCAGCATGAATACCCTGGTACCGTATATTCTGGGATGCTAGGTAAATGCACATCACTTGCCCTGCATTTGTTCTCCATGGCACTATCCTCCCTTTTTATTATTATTTCTATTGCGGTAACACCAAGAAGTCCTTATCATGGATCAGGACCCCATTGCACAAACACAGAATAAAAAGATGGTCCCTGCCCAAAGGGTTACAATCTCTCTGTCCCAGGATACTGCACAGGGAGCTCTATGGATCTGGAAATTCGCACATGGACAGTGGGGCTGATGTGGAAGCCCTGTAAGGATTACTGTGTTCTTTATCATTCAGTAAGAGGGAGACTATCAATGGCACAAGAGGCAGTCAGTTAAGTTCCAAACTCCCATGGAAAGTCCAGGTGAATTGGGTTCCTAACTTCCCTTTGTGTCTTTGCTAATCCCCTCACTAAATTTCAAATACATGTTTGATTGTAGGAGATCTATACGGTGATATTGTGAGCATGCCCAGTAGATACCCTGGAACACCCTACACTGCATTGTTCCAGCTTGGTATTCCAGCATATATAATGTGATCTAGTGTGTCTTCCTGCTGTGATCTGAATCATTTTCCCACCACGTTCCCAGTTCTGCACTGAGATGCAGAGAATTTTACAGCACTTTGGAGACTCCAGGAGCTGCATAAGCTGCATTTGCCAGTTGAACCAACATGGGCAATTCAGAGCATTCCTCGGCTGTGACCCACGTTTATATTAATTTATGATTATAATATCTTAATCTCTAGATAATCCAAGAGTTTTGATGAATATTTGACAGGTACCATTCACAGATGATATCCTTGAATGTATAAAGAGCTGGTTCAGCTACTTATGCTGCATAGATTGGACTTTCTAATCCACTTTAATTTTTTTTTAATAATGATGTAAGCAGAGTCTGAATGAGCTCTCCCCTGACATCTAGTGGTGAGCTGTGGAAAAAGACTTCAGAAGCTGATCTCGTTTGCATGGACACACCCACGCAGCCTAGGTGCTGAGCATGATGGGATTGCTTGCCCAAATGATCACTTGTGGCTTGTGTTGTATCCCCAGTCTCCTTGTTATTGATGCAGGAGTAATAGAGGGTTATCTTTGTTGTGTGAACCGAGGGCAGCAGAACTGTACCTGGCATATCCTGATGGAGGGAGTCACCCTCTACTTAACAGCACTCACTAAGCAGGGGATATGGGTTCCAAAGTCCAATAAGTTGTGAAAGGGTGGGTCTTGTTTAAGGGCTCCAGACATTAACCAATTTTGTGTATCTCTATGCTATCAAAAAAGAGCTAATTTAGATTTAAATATGAGTTTTGTTACATACTGCAGAGCTGAAATCACTGGTACCTAGGTCTAAGTATTAAACCTACTTTGGGACAGTGTCTTTATTGCAAGAGACTGCCTAGTATGCACTAGCAGTGAGGCTTCCCCACTAACAGCTGAAATCACTGAGAGCTGTGTTAAGTGGGGGGACCCTGAAGACATCTTGGTGAGTGACCAGCCGGACAGCTGGTGGAGAGGCGCAGCAAGTGGCCAGCAGGGTGGCTGGTGGAGAGACACGGCCAGCAGGGACGCTGGTGGAGAGGCATGGCAAGCGGCCAGCAGGAAGGCTGGTGGAGAGGTGTGGCAAGTGGCCAGCAGGGCACCGCAGAGACACGACAATCAGTCATTGGGGTGACAAGTGACTGCCTGAGCAGTGGAGTGTATAAGGTGCCTCCACACAAGGTGGAAGGTGAACTCTGCGGATGAACCTCTGAACCCTGGGGCTGCACTGGCCAAGGACAGCAACTGTGAGTAGGGTACAGAGAAGGGATGGGCATGTTAAAGGGACTTTTGGGTTGCTGGACCATTTGAGGTGAAAAGGACACTGCCCAGCTTACTTGGGGGTGAGTCTTTTGCTCATGGTTTGTGTTTATGAACCCTAGTTGTGGTGTTTTCCCAAATTAATGCTGAGTTATTTCCCTCCTTTTATTAAAAGATTTGCTACACTCAGACTCTGTGCTTGTGAGATGGGCAGTACTGTCTTTTTGTGGCACCCAGTGAGTGGTGTCTAATTGTCCCAGGTCACTGGCTGGCGGCTCAAGCCGGTTTTGTGTTGTATTGTTGAAAAGGAACCCCTAGATACTGAACCCAGCCCTTGTTGCTGCTGGATCCACCTGGCAGAAGGGTTACAATAATAATAATAATAATAATAATAATAATAAAGGTCCAATTCTGCACCCATTAGACATGATGCACAGCACTTAATGGGACTACCCATGTGAGTGAAGGCTGCAGAACCAGGACCTAACTTAGAGTGTGCTGTATACAGTAACCCAAACTCTAGGCAAAGCAGAATTCTAGGACTTGTGCCCATGACTTTCCACCTGCTCTGAATCAAATGGCAGATCCAGTCCTTAAAATAGTCCATAAAGTCTAGACTCTTTCAGCATCAATAATTCACAAACCAGAATACCCTCAGAGCAATCATTTTCACTGCAGCTGGTTTTCCTTTGGGACTTGTCTCCCAAATCCCAGGCATCTAGTTATAAGAGTAGGCCACGTAGGTCATGACCACATGTCAAGAAATCCTCACTTTGTATGGGGAGACTTTGGCAAACCAGTAAAGTGCTTAAAACCACTATGGCTTATTGTTAAAGGCAGCCTAGTCAGCAAGCTGTAAATTGGCCATTCAGCAGTCTCAGCTTGACCAAGGCGGGGGGGGGGGTTGGGTGCCACCGAAAGGGCAGCTTGACCTCACATCCTTCCTGATAAGAATTGTGTTGAAGTTGCTGATACATTTTAGAAGAGCAGGATGTGCCCCAGGAATGTCTCTCGGGGTCTCAAGGCTGCAAACTCTGGAAAAACCCACACCTGGTTAATCAATAATCAGAAGGAGCCTCTTGCTTGACCATTGGAACTGCTTGCTTAATAAGTTTTCTTTAAGGGACATGTCATTCTATTACTAATGTATAAATACCGGGAAAAAGCTTGAGATAGTGGGACTCATTTCGGGACGCTTTTGGACTCTTTTTGGACTCTCCCTCTGGATACACCTTGCGGTCCCCACCGTCAGACGGAAGATTTTGCCACTGGAAGTCTGCTGCTGTGTCACTTGAAAGCCACACTCAGCTTTGGTAATTATCGAGGGTTGGGGGTGTTTTACTAATCTTGTTGCGGACGTGTGTAAGTGCTTGAGGCTAAGTAAAGTTTAGCTTTAAGTGAAAGCACTCTTGTGTTGTCCTGTTTGTGCCAGCCATCTATCGGTCGGACGACCGTGTCTCCCCTGATTTATTTCCTGACTCCTCGCACAGAGTAAAAGTTACCAAGAGCTTTGGGTTGAAAGAACCCCAGGTAACAACTTGATCAAATCATAATTGGGCAAAAATCTTCTGGTCCATGCAAGGGCTGCAGAAGGCCCTGAATGGAACAAAAGAGCTGGAGCTCTGCTGAATAAAGGCAGGGGACAGCCACACCACTGGCCTGAGACTCTCCATCCACAGTACTACAAAAGGGACAGGGAAGGCTCAAGAGCAGAACAGGGAAAGGAGGTAGCAGGGATCCAACAAGCAATTCTCTCTGCAAACCTGGGGTGAGGTGCAGTGGGCTAGTCTACTGTCAGAATCCCCTCCTCCCACAACCTCTCATAGAGCACCCTGCTGCAGGGTCCATTTACTTAGAATATACTCAGAGACCAGGATTTTTTCACTGAGCTTTTTGCTTGAAAAATACAAACTTAACACACCCAGAAGAGAAAAAATCTCCACCAATGAAAGATGCACAGAAGAACAGGACTTTGCAATGCCCGCTTTGGAATAGAACAACAATAAATCCCTTCCACTCTCTACCCACATCCCAACATGTCCCCCCTGCAGTAACATGGAGCATTGCTTGTTGTACGCCAAAGCATTTCAAACACAGCTTTCCATCGAGAAGTGTATATGTATTTATGAACTCAGCATGAAAGTCTTCACACACCCACCTCACACAGACAGGAATGACTCATGGTATTTATACACTGCTGAGTTCAAGGTTAAAAGAAATCATAGAAATGATTGTCCAGCCCTCCTCCCTCGCTCCAGACAAAATAAATGTTGAAAACTTTTCTGCATGTAATTTCCTAGCAGCCTGAAGGCTGCTTTTTAAAAGCCTTGTTTGCTGATCCTTTTATTCCTACTCAGTGGCCAGGCTCTGAGGTGTTCATAGAACCACAGGCATGTAGGGCTGGAAGGGACCTCGAGAAATCAGCAAATCCAGCCCCCTGCACTGTGACAGGACCAAGTAAACCTAGACCATCCCTGACAGGTGTTTGTCCAACAGGTTTTTAAAAGCTTCCAATGAAGCTCTCTGGGAAGCCTATTCCAGAGTTTAACTACCCCAATAGTTAGAAAGTTTTTCCTAATATCTAACCTAAATCTCCCCTGCTGCAGCTTAACTACACCTTAGAGACTAACATATTTATTCGGGCATAAGCTTTTGTGGGCTAAAACCTACTTCATCAGATGCATGCAGTGGAAAATACAGTGGGAAGATATAAATACACAGAGAACATGAAAAAATGGGTGTTGCCATACCAACTCTAATGAGACTAATCAATTAAGGTGGGCTATTTTCAGCAGGAGAAAAAAAACTTTTGTAGTAATAATCAGGATGGCCCATTTCAAACAGTTGACAAGAAGGTGTGAGTAACAGTAAGGGAAAAATAGCATGGGAAAATAATTTTAATTTGTGTAATGACCCATCCACTCCCAGTCTTTATTCAAGCCTAATTCAATGGTGTCCATTTTGCAAATTAATTCCAGTTCTGCATTTTCTCATTGGAGTTGTATGGGGAGATTTTGGCAAACGAGTAAAGTGCCTGAAACCACTATGGCTTGTTGCTAAAAGCAGCCAAGTCAGCCATCAAGTGGTCATGTAGCAAACTCAGTTTGACCAAGGGAGGAGGGGAGGGAGTTTGGGGTGCCACAGAAAGGGCAGCTTGACCCCGCATCCTCTCTGATAAGAATTTTGTTGAAGTTGCTGATACATGCATTTCAGAAGAGCAGGAATGTCTATTGGGGCCTCAAGGCTGCAAACTCTGGGAAAACCACACACCATGGTTAATCAATAATCAGAAGGAACCTCTTGCTTGACCATTGAAACTGCTTGCTTAACAAGTTTTCTTTAAGAGACATGGCATTCTATTACTAATGTATAAATAAGGGGGAAATGTTTGAGGTAGTGGGACTCTTCAGGACTAGGCTCTCCCTCTGGATGCATCTTGTGTTCCCCACCAGCACACGGGCTGCCGGTTTGCCACTTGAGAGTCACACTCAGCTTCAGTAATGATCAAGGGTTGGGGGGTGTTTTACTAACTTGTTGCGGACGTGTGTAATTGCTTGAGACTAGTAAAGTTTAGCTTTAAGTGAAAGTACTCTCATGTTGTCCTGTTTGTGCCAGCCATCTATCAGTCAGACGGCTGTGTCTCCCCTGGTTTATTTCCAGACACCATCTCGCATCGAGTAAAAATTACCAAGAGCTTTGGGTTGAAAGAACCCTGGGTAACAGGAGTCTGTTTTTGAAGGGTGGGTTTTTTGTTGAAAAATTGTGACTTTTAGGTCTGTAATTGAGTGACCAGGGAGGTTGAAGTGTTCTCTGACTGGTTTTTGAATGTTATCATTCTTGACGTCTGATTTGTGTCCATTTATTCTTTTGCATAGAGACTGTCCGGTTTGACCAATGTACATGGCAGAGGGGCATTGCTGGCACATGATGGCATATATCACATTGGTAGATGTGCAGGTGAATGAGCCCCTGATGGTGTGGCTAATGTGACTAGGTCCTATGATGGTGTCCCTTGAATAGATATGTGGACAGAGATGGCAACAGGCTTTGTTGCAAGGATAGGTTCCTGGCTTAGTGTTTTTGTTGTGTGGTGTGTGGTTGCTGGTGAGTATTTGCTTCAGGTTGGGGGGATGTCTGTAAGTGAGGACTGTCCTGTCTGCCAAGATCTGTGAGAGTGAGGGATCGTCCTTCAGGATAGGTTGTAGATCTTTCATGATGCGCTGGAGAGGTTTTAGTTGGGGGCTGAAGGTGATGGCTAGTGGCGTTATGTTATTTTCTTTGACTTCTGGGTATTCTTCTGGCTCTGTCAATCTATTTCTTCACTTCGACAGGTGGGTTCTGTAGTTTTAAGAACACTCGATAGAGCTCTTGTAGGTGTTTGTCTCTGTCTGTCATCATAGGCCAGTACATTTCACCCAGCTGCTGCTGTATTGAGCCCAATAACTTTTTCTGGCTAAAACTTACCTCCCAGAAAGACATCAAAATCTTGATTTCAAGAGATGAAGAACCCAACCAGTTCTCTTTGTGGTTAGTTCTAATGGTTAATCACTCTCACTTAATTGATTGGTCTCGTTAGAGTTGGTATGGCAACACCCATTTTTTCATGTTCTCTGTGTATATATCTTCCTACTGTATTTTCCACTGCATGCATCTGATGAAGTGGGTTTTAGCCCACGAAAGCTTATGCCCAAATAAATTTGTTAGTCTCTGAGGTGCCACAAGTACTCCTATTCTTTTTGCTATGGGGAAAGTTCCTATAAAAAGGCAGCCCTGAGGGGAAGTGGATTAGTAAGGCTGAGGTAGTCGTAATGAAGGGCTGTCTGGGAAAGGGGCTGTATTGCACATTATCACCATTTCACAAAAGAGCTGATTCTCCACTTACATGGGTGTAACTTCGTGAAATTATGCTGATATGAAAGAGAAGGGGAGAGGGGATTCAGGCCAGCCATGGGTGAGGGAGGGACTATAAGAGGAGCAGAGTTGCTGGTAATGATGAGGAGAAAACTAAAGAGCTGTTTAGGTAAACAGGCCCTGCTGATATAAAGAAATGGTAATGAGAAAGTGCGACCCTACATCCCACACCCATCGCTCTGAGAGTGGGGCTGAATAGATTTACTCTAGCGGGTATTATGTACTTTTAAGCAATTGAAGTGGTAGTAGAAGCAAGCACTGGCAGTGGGAGTGGAGTGTTTGATTTAATTTGCATAATTGCTATTTACATATAAAAAAGCTTAGATCAAATTGACTCCAAAGGACGCACATTGGTCCTAGGTTGTTTATTACGACTCTTCAGGCATGTTCACATGGCATTAATGGAGTCTCTTAAGAATTAACAGCATTAATAAAATATGAACAAATTAGCACCATTCTCTTCCGTCCCTCCAAGCAGATGAAGGAGAAATAGCAATTGAACAGCTTGGAGGGTGTTGCACATGGAAAATGTGCTAATGATATTTATTATTCATGCAAATCATTTGAAATGATAGGGTGTTCTGTAAGCCCCTGGTTTCCCCTTTCAGATTTCACATCTATTCCATTTTTAAAGATTCCTTAATTTTAATATCAACTTTCACACATTCTACAATATCCACCAGAACCTACCGTCACAGCTGGCACACTGGTTAGCACTCTATACAGAGAGGGGACTGACAGAGCATGAAGACAGAATAACTTCTTCATCCTATAGAAACAGTACCTTTTGGTCAAGATTGAGACACATTAACAGTGTGATATAGGGGAAGGCTGCCCACTTGGAGTGGGAGCATATTTCACTTTCCATGGCAGTTCAAAACTTGGTCTGTTTGTCATTACAGCAGCACCTAGAAACTCCAGCTGAGATCCTGTACAAAGGTGAGGTGCTGTACAAGCATTTAGTAAGAAAAAGGCCCCGCCTCAAAGAATTTACAATTCAAGCAGATCTCTTTACCAACCAAGATTCCCAGAGGTGCCAGTTGTAGTGGCTTTGGTGTGATCTTGACAGTTCTCCATTCAGAAATGATTCAAGACCACTGAATCATTTCAGAGAGGATGTGAAAAATCCATCAGATGATAGCTTCCCAGACACCATTAACACATGCTGGATTCAAAGCAGAATTTACCAGAGATTTGAAAGGCTCCATATCACATTATCCCTGAGCCATCCATCTTTCCACCATCCAGTTTTGCAGTTTAGTTGAAAACACTGTACATTTTAATTGCAGAAGTCAGATTCACTAATTTAATCAGATGTTAAAATCACATTTTTAAGATAATAGAATTACAGCACACCTACTGTGAACTTTATAGTTGGAACATAGGTGCCCAGCTGTCAGATTGTTTTCCAGATGTTTTGCATTAACTAAAGGGTAGAGAATCCCTGGAAGACTAGTTTGTATGGTTTTGAACCATGGTCCTCTCTGGGGTGCCTACTGGTGGGCAGACGGTAGAGCGGATATATCCAGTTGACAGAGATACTTATCCAGTATCTGTAGGGATGAGACATTAGTGCATTTATGGCCTATAATCTAGTAACTGATCTTAAAGGAAGGTTATAGCCAAGACAATAGGCTCCTATGCTGATCTGGTCTTTGCTTGTACTTATTTTATACCATGTGCTTTATGGAACATAAAAACATAAGAACGGCCATACTGGGTCAGACCAAAGGTCCATCAAGCCCAGTATCCTGTCCTCTGACAGTGGCCAACGGCAGGTGCCCTAAAGGGAATGAACAGACAGGTTATCTTCAAGTGATCCCTGCCCTGTCACCCAGTCCCAGCTTCTGGCAAACAGATGGTAGGGACACCATTCCTGCCCAGACTGGCTAATAGCCATTGATGGCCCTATGTTCCATGAATCTATCTAGCTCCCTTTTGAACCCCGTTATAGTATTGGCCTTCACAACACCCTCTGGCAAGGAGTTCCAGAGGTTCACAGTGCACTGTATGAAAAATACCTTCTTGTGTTTGTTTTAAACCTGCTACCTATTAATTTCATGTCATGGCCCCTTGTTCTTGTATTATGCGAAGAAGTAAATAAAGCTTCCTTATTTACTTTATCTATACCACTCATGATTTTATAGACCTCTATCATATCTCCCCTTAGTCGCCTCTTTTCTAAGCTGAAAAGTCCCAATCTTATTAATCTCGCCTCATACAGAAGCCATTCCATACCCCCCAAAATTTTTGTTGCCCTTTTTTGAACCTTTTCCAACTCCAGTAGCAGACTTGTTCATTTGTATATCATTTTCCTAAACTGACTGAGTTAGCAGAGCTGTCGCTTTACTCTCTGGCTTGAGGCCTGTGTTTCTTCATCCAAATGTCCTGAGTTATATCCTAATGCCTCATGTACTCATTTGGGGGGGGGGGGGAATATCTGAGTACCATTTATCTTAAAAGCACTGTAATGGGGGAAGAAGATGTCAATTGCCATGGCACTTTGCAGTACTCCTCCCTCTCCTTTAGTAAAGACAGTCAAAGGACCCAGGTGCCAAGCTGAAAAGGCTCTTTCTTCATCAGCCATATCTGCTTTTGTGTGCTACTCATGCAGCTGTGCTGGCAGCTTTTGGGATGCTTCTTAGCCATTTACAAGGTTAGAGCTGATTCAATACCCATTGAAGGCAATGGGAGTCTTTCCATACATTTCAGTGGCTGTTCAGTCAGACCCTTTGATTGTGAAGGAGCTTTTCACACTGCTCTGTTTTCTGTTCTGGGACATTTTTTTTCTGTATGAATTTTATGAAGTTTTAACACAGACTGTACACGCAGCTGTAAAAACATCCTTATCTGACAAACATGCTGGGCCTTTCAATCCAAAGGATCCCAAAGCACTTTAAAAGGAACATGCTGTTCGTAAAGCAATCACTCCAGACAGCACCAACCGGCAGTCATCTCCATCTCTGTATATCCCACCTTCACTCTCCGGTGGAGAGTGCAAACTGGACAAGCAGGACACCACACTAGAATGGGAAATTTTGCCATAGGCAGACATTGGGGCAAACTTTGTCTCTAACAAACAAACAAAAAGGATCATGGGATCTTTAATGTCCATTCATAGAAGACAGTGCTATGGGTTTAGGGTCTTGTCCAAAAGAACCCTACACAATACACTGTCTACAACACACAAAAAACAGCCGGACAAGAAAATGGGCCCCAAATGCTCCACTAAGCCCGAGTACACTTTAAAATGATGAAAATAGAGACCTGTCCCAGTTGCTGATCGTTTGATCAGCCAACCAAAATAACAAGAGAAGGGATAAGTTCTACTATTGGGTGCATCTCACTAAAGCTAACATCTCCTTACTGGAGTTAGTGGGCACCTGGCAGAACCTGCAGACCCAGCTCAGGGCCTGGCAGATGCAGAATGTAAGGCTGCAGGCACAAGCCATGCTGCCCATGAGCCAGGCTCAGCAAGAACCAAAGAACCTTTGCCTGACACATTCGAAGAGGACGACAACAAGTTCGGTGGGTTTGGAAACTAACAGTCTCCTGTTCTCGTTGGACTTGCAGACATTTCCCACCAGCCCAGTTCAGAGTGGGACTTATCCTCAGGCTACTGAAAGGAGACCTGGCCCTCTCCCTTCCTGGAGATATCTAGCCCCTTCCTGGGGCCAGTTAGAGCCAAGCCCAGGTGGTGATTTTTAACAACCCAAGTCATATGCATGTGGCAAAAGCCACATACAACCACTGAGGCAGAGAAATTGTCCTGTTCTAACTACACCGCTGAATTTCAGCATCTGGTGCCAGACACTGAATGGAATGAGGTTGTGCAATGCTGTCACCTCTGGCTTGGCTGAAGTGACAAGGTCAAAGATGAGCTGGCGCAGGTGGAGCCCCCAACTGGTCCGTATTCCTTGACTGAGCCATGGATGAAGCTCGATGACCACCTGTTGGAATGCTGCCAAGAAAGGAGGAAGGCTTCCAGACCCCCGCCTGGCCTAACAGCACCAGCCAAACAACTTCCCGCATCCATCCTACAGCCTGAACCCATACAGCTCAGCATGGCCTGGGCCTGTCTCTCTGACACAGAGAAGAACCAGCGTTGGGCATCAGGTCTATGTGTATACTGCAAGGAAACTGGACAAGTCAACTCAGGCTACCCTCTGAAGGCCCAGTCTGCATCTCAGCTGGGAAATGCCAGCCCCCAGCCCTGCTAGAGGGGTCGAGGCTGGGCTGGCATTCCTCCCCTTCCTCTTGCCCGAGACACCTGCATTTATCCATTTATACTCTGGTGGCATCTAACCAGTGCCTGATGCATCTCTAGCTTCCACTCCACCTACGCCATGTCAAAGGTCCACCTGGAAGTGCTAATGGAGTCAAGGACTTCCAACAATCTTATGGACTTGGAGTTTGCTTGAGTGCATAAGATCCCAACCCAGCACAAAGCTTTCTCCAAATTAATAAAGTCCATTGATGGATCCCTCCTCTCATTGGACCTGATCAGACAAGAAACTGCCCCCGGTGAGGTCACCACCCTCCAGAGCCATCACGAGACTCTTCCTTTACTGTAAATGACTCTTTCACCACAGTGTCCTGGTTTGTTTTTGCTGTAAATAATTGGGGAGTGGGAGACATGGCACCTTTGGGACTGAAATGAATGATGCCCCTGGAAATGAAGGACAGGCTGACAAAGGACATTCCGCAGAGCTGGGTGCAATAGTTCTGTTGAAGGGGCAGAAAGGCGGAAGCAGAGTATGGAAGAAGAGGACAGTGATATCAGTAAAAAAGTGTTTGATGAGGCAATAACTCATACTAATTTTCTGGGGAAATACTCCGAGGTTTTAGGAGGTAGATGCATAGCACTGCTTCTGCCTCTAGCAGAGCTAATGGATTCCTCGCAGTAACGGAAAACCGGAATATGAGCCACCTCTCCCCACACACTCCCCTTTTATATTTTCCCAGACAAAATGTTCACTTTGTTCAACTCCTCAAATCTTGCATTCAATAGACAAGTCACCACGGGGAAGTGCAGGCTGCAGCGTACCGTCTGAACCTAATACTCTAAATCCCTTACATTAAGTACACCACGCGCAACTAAACAAATATCCACCCAGATGTCATGCCATTCTACTGAGCTGGTTTATTCCATTTATAAATCGAAAGAGCAATCCCTTGATTGCTTGTAGTGGCAGGTGCCTCCGTATTTAAATGCTGGTCAATTTTTAAATGGAACACGAGTATTTAACTTTCTCAGCATGTCGAAAAGCTTTTTAAAGCCCATCATACTGATGTTAAAATAATAAGGTCCACCAGCCCAGTGATATGATTGCTTTTTTATTGCTCAGTTTGTGCTGGGAACTCATTTTAATTCCAAAGGTTATGGCTTTTAAAGCAGCACTGCTCCTAGTTCCCATCCCCATGCCCAAGCTGCGGTAGGAAGAGGCACAAAGGAAAGCTGAAAACGTATGTTCACCCTCCTTTCATTCCTCTGATCCTTTCTTTTTTCCTATTCTCTATCTGCTCTTCCAGGCAGAGGTTCAGAATTCACCTCTCCAAACAGAAGAAGTTCTGAAATGTTATGAAATCAGCAGATGGGAGTTTAAATTCATTTAGGTAAATTGTAAATAAAATACAGGAGCGAGAAACAGCATATAATTATTGTTCTGTACTCCTGTCTCCTCACTACTGCAGAATTTCAATGTCACAGAAAGGGTTCAGTCTTTCAGTGGCTTAATGCCTGCCATGTAGTTATTAAAATAAAGGATTCCCAGTGTAGGGATTTCTGGACTGGAAGAGTGTGAAAACGTCTGTAGTGTTTGCTCCCAAATAGTTTAATAGTGTGATTATGTTTTCTGATGGGAACACGTTTTTCACTGTATCCCTGCCAAGCTTCCAGGCATGTACGCACCTTTGAGAGGTAGACATTAAAAGCCAGGCTGCTTCCAGTGAAGAACTAACTCCAGCTTATATCCCTCAAGTGGATCGTAGAAAGAGACTGCAAATCAGATGAGCGATGTAGCCAAATACTAGCAGATTGCAGGGCTGAGTGGGCCTCTCACTGTGTATGTTCAGGAGCTGGAGGAACTGAGACTCCTTTGAGGGTGCTGCTAAGCTACATGCCTTTTAGGAGAAATTTTCACACTGTGACAAAGTAGAGAAAAGAAATCAGAAAGAGAAAGCCATTCACTTTGCTATTTGCAGTATTGTTAAGCCATGTTGGTCCCAGGATATTAGAGAGACAAGGCGGGTGAGGTCATATCTTTTACGGTACCAACTTCTGTTGGTGAAAGAGACCACCCTTCAGAGGCAGGTCTGAAGAAGAGCTCCGTGTAGCTCGAACGCTTGGCTCTTTCACCCACACAAGTGGGTCCAATAAAAGATCCACCTTGTCTCTCTAAATTTGCTTTGCTAGTAAATCTTCATCTTTCTCCTGCTAGCAGTTTCCTTCCTGCAAAGGGTCCTGTGACTTTAAAATGATTGCCGCCTAAAGGGAATGTCTTCTGTACAGGAACTCAGGGCTAATTCATTGAAAATCCCTGTAGGAGAGGAGTAGATGTAAAGGCCGGGCAGGAGTACATATGCTTTGAATTCTGTTTTCTCTCACACTAGTTGGGGATATGTCCATGTCAACTCATTTTGTGAAATGTCATTCACGATTGTAACCTTGAGTGTGGATTAAAACACCCATTTTGTAGCAGGAACAGACTGCATCTCGGAAGCTGAAACAGGGCCATTACAGGGCTATCAGCCTTAAATGGTTCTATCTTGGAGTGGGCAATGGGAATGCTACAAGCAGAGCAGTTGACTAGTAATGACTCAGCAATGAAAATAAATTTGTTAGTCTTTAAGGTGCCACAAGTACTCCTGTTCTTTTTGTGGATACAGATAACACGGCTGCTACTCTGAAACCTAGTAATGACTAGTAATGGCTCAGCAACTAATGGGGAAACCCCTCCACAAGAACAGAGCGGCGGGGGGAAGGGGAAGGTGTCAGAGACGACTTTCACAGTGGCATGCTCTCTAAGCAAAAGGAGCCAATCCATCACCAGAAACAGAAGATGCAGGTGGAAGAGTGGGACCAATAGGAGCTTTGCCTTCTCCAAGAACACTGGCAAAACCCAAGTACGTGCAGGAGAGTCGAGGACTCTAAGCGGGGAAGGGGGAGATTGCATTCAGATGTTTATTATTTTACCTGTCATTCTCCCTTGTTGTCCGAGAGTAAGGTGTATGGGGGTTTATAAAGTTCCTTTGCAAAGCCTATGTTCTTCAATTTACTTGCCATGTATCCCTGAAGAATTAAACTATAATCCAGAGCACCCAGGGAGGTGGATTTGGGGGAGTGTGCACAGGGCCGCCCAGAGAATTCCGGGGGCCCGGGGTCTTCGGCGGCGGGGGGCCCCGCTCAGGGGCGGCTCTAGACCCCAGCGTGCCAAGCAGGCGCGTGGGGCGGCCCTTTCCCTGGGGGGCGGCATTTGGCTCCGGTTGAGCTCCCGCAGGCATGCCTGCGGCATGTCGACCGGAGCCCGGGACGAGTGACTGCGGCGGGTGCCGTGGTCCCGCGGCTCCGCCTGACCTGCCGCAGTCATGCCTGCGGGAGGTCCAGCCGAGCCGCGGGACGAGCGCCCCCTCCGCAGTCATGCCTGCGGCAGGTCCACTCGTCCCGGGCTCCGGTGGACCTGCCGCAGGCATGACTGCGGGAGCTCAACCGGAGCCGCAGGGGCCCCGGAAAACACTCGTGGGGGCCCCTGCGGGACGCGGGGCCTGGGGCAAATTGCCCCTCTTGCCCCCCCCTCTGGGCGGCCCTGAGTGTGCATAAATGATGGGGGAGGGTTAGGAGATCAAAGCACTGGTTTCAGGGCCCAGGGCGGTTGGACTGCAGAATCCCACATTGTGAGGAAGGGGGCCAGACAGGAAGTTTGCAACGGTCAGTGTGTCTTGGAGGGCCAGAGTTAGAAATAGTGTCTGGGACGCAGCCAGGGCTGTGACACTGGAATCTAAATAAGGCACTGTCTTTCAGGCTATTGCTACCTAGATGACTGTGTGCCTCATACGTTCCTATTGGGTGGAAGTGCTGGAGATACCTTGCTATATTGTTGCAATGGCTGTTCTAGCCCTCTGGGATTTCACAGAAAGAACAGTGGAAGCTGGAAGCTGGTGAGACTCAGTATTTTGAACTCCAAGCTCTTTGGAGTCTTCATTCTGTGCTTAAGTAAAGGTTGTGCTTTTCTTAAGGAAATCCTTGTAGGTTCTTTGTTCTTCTTCAGTAGATAAAATGTCCATCCTGGCAAACTTTTACACAGTAAAAAAGTAAATGCCTTTTATTTAAAAAATAACAAATATTAATAGACATTTAATTATTTAAGAGCCAAAGCTTCTATTTTGTGTTGCCAGTTCTCCCACATCCTTTAAAAACACTACGACCGAGTGCAGAACACATCATTTTTTATTCAGAACACTTCCCGAAAGATGTTTCTGTGGTAAAGGCACCGGACTGGGATTCACAAGCACTATATTTCTAGCTCAGTCACAGATTTCTTGTGTGACTGTAGGCAGGTCACATGATCTCTCTATCCCTCACTTGCAAAATGGGGATAAAAGTACTTTGGTTTCCCCTCTATTTGTCTATCTGTCTATTCAGGTTCTGAGCTTTTGGAGTAAGGAACTGGTTCTTGCATTGCTAGTTCCTTTGGGATCCAGTCTCTGTTGGGGCCTCTAGGTGCTACCGTAATACAAATAAATAATGGTGCCAAAGTCTGCTTTGTAACAGAAATATCCAGCTGTTTCCACAAAGCCAACATTTATTCTTCCTGCTCCGCAGGCTAGCCAATCTACACTCTCATGCTGCATCCTTATATTCTACCAGAAATAGTCAAATCAGCTGTAGGACCCCATACCACCATCAATAGCATAGTACAACAAAGCATAAGAGCCCACAGTCCTACATGAAAATCCCACTTAACAAAGATCACTTTATGTGAATGAGATAAAGTGATTTACTTATTAGCCATTAAAGAACTGGCAAATTGTTTCCGGGAGCCACTAGAAACAAAGAGGAAAGGGGATTTCTGGCTACTGGAAGTCAGGGCGGGGCCAAACTCTTGCCTGCCTTGAGTCCCAATAGACATAAGAACATAAGAACATAAGAAAGGCCGTACCGGGTCAGACCAAAGGTCCATCTATCCCAGTATCTGTCTACCGACAGTGGCCAATGCCAGGTGCCCCTGAGGGAGTGAACCTAACAGGCAATGATCAAATGATCTCTCTCCTGCCATCCATCTCCATCCTCTGACGAACAGAGGCTAGGGACACCATTCCTACCCATCCTGGCTAATAGCCATTTATGGACTTAGCCACCATGAATTTATCCAGTCCCCTTTTAAACATTGTTATAGTCCTAGCCTTCACAACCTCCTCAGGTAAGGAGTTCCACAAGTTGACTGTGCGCTGCGTGAAGAAGAACTTCCCTCTATTTGCTCTAAACCTGCTGCCTATTAATTTCATTTGGTGACCCCTAGTTCTTGTATTATGTGAATAAGTAAACAACCTTTCCCTATCCACTTTCTCAACATCACTCATGATTTTATATACCTCTATCATGTCCCCCCTTAGTCTTCTCTTTTCCAAACTGAAGAGTCCCAGCCTCTTTAATCTTTCCTCATATGGGACCTTCTCTAAACCCCTAATCATTTTAGTTGCTCTTTTCTGAACCTTTTCTAGTGCTAGAATATCTTTTTTGAGGTGAGGAGACCACATCTGTACACAGTATTCGAGATGTGGGCGTACCATGGATTTATATAAGGGCAATAATACATTCTCAGTCTTATTCTCTATCCCCTTTTTAATGATTCCTAACATCCTGTTTGCCTTTTTGACTGCCTCTGCACACTGCGTGGACATCTTCAGAGAACTATCCACGATAACTCCAAGATCTTTTTCCTGACTCGTTGTAGCTAAATTAGCCCCCATCATGTTGTATGTATAGTTGGGGTTATTTTTTCCAATGTGCATTACTTTACATTTATCCACATTAAATTTCATTTGCCATTTTGTTGCCCAATCACTTAGTTTTGTGAGATCTTTTTGAAGTTCTTCACAATCTGCTTTAGTCTTAACTATCTTGAGTAGTTTAGTATCATCTGCAAACTTTGCCACCTCACTGTTTACCCCTTTCTCCAGATCATTTATGAATAAATTGAATAAGATTGGTCCTAGGACTGACCCTTGGGGAACACCACTAGTTACCCCTCTCCATTCTGAGAATTTACCATTAATTCCTACCCTTTGTTCCCTGTCCTTTAACCAGTTCTCAATCCATGAAAGGACCTTTCCTTTTATCCCATGACAGCTTAATTTACGTAAGAGCCTTTGGTGAGGGACCTTGTCAAAGGCTTTCTGGAAATCTAAGTACACTATGTCCACCGGATCCCCCTTGTCCACATGTTTGTTGACCCCTTCAAAGAACTCTAATAGATTAGTAAGACACGATTTCCCTTTACAGAAACCATGTTGACTATTGCTCAAGAGTTTATGTTTTTCTATGTGTCTGACAATTTTATTCTTTACTATTGTTTCAACTAATTTGCCCGGTACCGACGTTAGACTTACCGGTCTGTAATTGCCGGGATCACCCCTAGAGCCCTTTTTAAATATTGGCGTTACATTAGCTAACTTCCAGTCATTGGGTACCGAAGCCGATTTAAAGGACAGGTTACAAACCTTAGTTAATAGTTCAGAACTTCACATTTGAGTTCTTTCAGAACTCTTGGGTGAATGCCATCTGGTCAGGTGACTTGTTAATGTTAAGTTTATCAATTAATTCCAAAACCTCCTCTACTGATACTTCAATCTGTGACAGTTCCTCAGATTTGTCACCTACAAAAGCCAGCTCAGGTTTGGGAATCTCCTAACATCCTCAGCCGTGAAGACTGAGGCAAAGAATCCATTTAGTTTCTCCATAATGACTTTATCATCTTTAAGCGCTCCTTTTGTATTTTCATCGTCAAGGGGCCCCACTGGTTGTTTAGCAGGCTTCCTGCTTCTGATGTACTTAAAAAACATTTTGTTATTACCTTTGGAGTTTTTGGCTAGCCGTTCTTCAAACTCCTCTTTGGCTTTTCTTATTACACTCTTGCACTTAAGTTGGCAGCGTTTGTGCTCCTTTCTATTTGCCTCACTAGGATTTGACTTCCACTTTTTAAAGGAAGTCTTTTTATCTTTCACTGCTTCTTTTACATGGTGGTTAAGCCACGGTGGCTCTTTTTTAGTTCTTTTACAGTTTTTCTTAATGTGGGGTATACATTGAAGTTGGGCCACGAGTATGTTGTCTTTAAAAAGGGCCCACACAACTTGCAGGGATATCACTTTATTCAATGTACCTATTAACTTTTGTCTAACTAACCCCTCATTTTGTATAGTTCCCCCTTTTTGAAATTAAAGGCCACAGTGTTGGGCAGTTGGGATGTTCTTCCCACCACAGGGATGTTGAATGCTATTGTATTATGGTCACTATTTCCAAGCGGTCCTGCTATAGTTACCTCTTGGACCAGCTCCTGCGCTCCACTCAGGATTAAATCTAGAGTCGCCTCGCCCTTGTGGGTTCCGTACCAGCTGCTCCATGAAGCAGTCATTTAAAGTATCGAGAAATTTTATCTCTGCATTTCGTCCTGAAGTGAAATGTTCCCAGTCAATATGGGGATAATTGAAATCCCCCACTATTATTGGGTTCTTAATTTTGATAGCCTCTCTAATTTCCCTTAGCATTTCATCATCACTATTACTGTCCTGGTCAGGTGGTCGATAGTAGATCCCTAATGTTATATTTTTACTAGAGCATGAAATTTCTATCCATAGAGACTCTATGGAACCTGTGGATTCGCTTAAGATTTTTACTTCATTTGAATCTACACTTTCTTTAACATATAGTGCCACTCCTCCCCCTGCACGGCCTGTTCTGTCCTTCCGATATATTTTGTACCCTGGAATGATTGTGTCCCATTGATTGCTCTCAGTCCACCAGGTTTCTGTGATGCCTATTATATCTATATCCTCCTTTATCACAAGACACTCTAGTTCACCCATCTTATTATTTAGACTTCTGGCATTTGTGTACAAGCACTTTAAAAACTTGTCCCTGTTTATTAGCCTGCCTTTTTCTGATGTGCCAGATTCTTTTTTATGTGACTGTTCATCATCTGATCCGGCCCTTACATTATATTTCTCATTCCTCTGCTCCTGACTATAACCTGGAGATTCTCTATCATCAGACTCTCCCTAAGAGAAGTCTGTGTCCGATCCACACGCTTCTCTGCAGCAGTCGGCTTTCCCCCATCACCTAGTTTAAAAACTGCTCTACAACCTTTTTAATGTTTAGCGCCAGCAGTCTGGTTCCACTTTGGTTTAGGTGGAGCCCATCTCTCCTGTATAGGCTCCTCCCATCCCAGAAGTTTCCCCAGTTCCTAATGAACGTGAACCCCTCCTCTCTACACCATCGTCTCATCCACGCATTGAGACTCTGAAGCTCTGCCTGCCTACCTGGCCCTGCGCGTGGAACTGGGAGCATTTCTGAAAATGCCACCATAGACCCTACTGGAAAATTGGATTCTTACTATTTATTCGTATTACAGTACCACCTAGAGGCCCATCTGGATCAGGGCCTGATTGTGTTACTGTAACCCACACTGGAATGATGGGGCTCTTTGTCTCCCTCTAGTGGCTGGTGCACATAAGAGGCTTATTTATCTGCTATTCAGCTATTGCTTCCAACTAAGGGGCTTGGTTTTCAAGAAGAAGAGGCTTATGCTCTTTAGCTCAGTAGGTCTTCAGTTCAAACCCTCGTCTCAGCCCAAGGAAAGTCAGACATACCATACAATGTTAGCTGGTGAAGAATGTGGTAGCCCACATGGTTGGTGGTGCCTCTTCGTGGAAGCATATTACATTCTTGCTGTGGAGTCAGCACTGGTTCATGTTTGCTCCCAGGTGCACTTCAAAGCACTTCACAAACATTAATTTG
Source organism: Mauremys reevesii (assembly GCF_016161935.1). NCBI lineage: Eukaryota > Metazoa > Chordata > Testudines > Geoemydidae > Mauremys > Mauremys reevesii. Next base: position 275,093,389 of record NC_052624.1, read on the forward strand.
TTAGATCTAACACAGATCTGTCCCTGTGAAGCGCACACATTTTTCAGCGGTCAGCACTGAAACCTTTACAAATGCCTGCAAGTATTTAACATGACTGCACTACTGTAAGAACTCATGGGCCTAGAACCAGGGTCTGAGGCAGGAGCTGCTTTATCATCATTGCCGGGGTCCAGGCAGGGTTACCTCCTAGAGGAACTGAGGGGCTAAGCCCTGCAGGAAATCATGCCCCCACAGCCCTCTGTGATTCCCTGACTGGCTGGCCCTCCCCATATAAATCAGGAACCCATTTCTGGAGCTTGTCTGAGCAACACAGCCCCCCATCGCCCCTATGTGCTTCTGCCTTACACTCCACTTGCTACTTCTTGCTGTCACTCGCCTTGATCTAGATCTAGACTCACCCTCCCAACCATGATCTTGGTTTATTGTCTTCTGCTTAAGGCCACTGCTGACCCTGGTGAAAGACCGGCCCAGTTCAACCCCAATTCATGCTCTCAATTTGGTAATGGACTCTGACTTTGCAGTTTTGAGCTGGCCTGGGTCTGGATTGATCTCTGACCTCCAGACCCAATACTGAGCAGTGTTCCGTGCCCACAGGCCACCCACAACCTGCCCCTGACACTTATTTCCTACTCACAGCAGCAGAGATGTGATACTTATCCACTAGCTAAGAGTGATCTACTTTCCTATAGCTCAAGAGGCCTGTAGTTGTGGAGCTGAAGAATGAGGCAGGGTCCTAGTGCCAGGCCCACATGCTTGTGAGTGTTATCTAGTTATTGGGTCTGTTTGCTACACATCGATGCATTTTACTGGCATCTACTGAACTGCAAGGACATCTTCAAGCAACCAACCATGTGTTTCTTGGAGGGCTTGTCTCCAAACCCTCCCCTAAAATGTTGATTGCTGTATGCTCTTAAAAGTGCTGCTGCATTTCATCTTGAAAGCTGAAGCATCTCAGGACAGGTCTACACTAGAAATTTACATTGGTGCATCTGCACCAATGCGGCTCTTCACTGTAGCGCATCCAGTGAAGACGCTGTAAGCTGACGGGCGAGAGCGTGGCAAGAGGAGGTAGCTAGGTGTAAATATTTCACTCCCCTGAGCATTGTAGTTATACCAAGGTAAGTATGTAGTGTGGTAGACCAAGCCTCAGTGGTGGGAGTAGATAAGTCTGTCTACCAGAATAGTACAATGGTTCTGGATACTTCCAAATTAAAAGTGTGAAAGACCTGCTTTGCCCAGGAGATTGCTGCTTTTTGACACTTTATGCTGGTCTATTGGGAAATCTACTGCATTTTCTGATTCCTGGCCCCAGGTTCAGTGAGGGAGGGTTTCATGTGCATTCAGAGAGGAATTTTTCATGTTTAAAAAACAGTCTTGTCACTAAGTGCTAAATTCACCTCATTTTACTCATTCCTCTCATGAATTAGATGAGCTAAATCTAGATGCCCCAGACTCTCTCACAAGGTATAATTCTAAGAATACACATATATCAATAGCTAAATGTCTAGGTAGTTCCCTCTCTGGCCAAGCGGACTGCTGGAAGCTGGGGCCTTGTGTGGTGCTTCTGTTTGGATGAGAAATGGTAACACAGAGTCAGGGTCATTCTTGGTGTAATTGGATTTTTTACAGAAACACACACAAATCCTGTTTCCCTGAAAATCAGTAAGAACATACAGCAATAAGCATTTGCAGAAAACCCAAGCAAGACACTTCAGCCCTGGCCACAAGAAGTGCCTTTCTCTGCCTCTGCTTCTTTGCAGGGTTATATACAGCTGCCTCTGCTCACGCTCACAGAGCCTGGAACCAACTCCTAGTCCCTGCATTTGGAATCTAAGAGCAATTAGCTTCACACTAACCTTGCCTCATGGGCTTGGCTTCTGGCATCAGCCCCTTCCTTTGTGTCCTGCTGTTTTGCAACTCTACAAAAGAGTCTCGGCTCCCCCTACTGTTAGGCACAAAGGAGAATGTTTTGGCACACACTAAAAATCATGGACTGAACAGAGACACTGGATGTATGGCTTCTTACAAGAATCTGTAACCCACTAACCCTTCCCTCCCCCCAGCTGCCTTCCTCCTTTCCCCCCCTCCATGACTACAGGGATGTTAACAGGATGCTTCGCCTTGAATGGTCCCTTGACATATATGTTAATTGCTTATAGTACACAATCTGTTCCACCTTATATTTAGCTGTGACACCCTGCGTACATTTCCATGAAGAGCTCTGTATGAGCTCAAAAGCTCGTCTCTCACCAACAGAAGTTGGACCCATAAAATATATTACCTCACCCACCTCTCTGGACACACACATTCATTTTAAGGCAGCCTGTGATTGTTTTTGTCATGGGGTTCACTGACTTCTAGGGTGCCTCCTTGTGGCCACATCTGGGGATTAGCCCCACTCAGGTCAGATGCCCCCTTTCTCACAGCCTGGCCCCCCTCTCTCACTCCTGGACTCAGGGTGCTTCTTCATGATTCAGTCCTCCAGCCACGTCACTATAGTCATCCACTTCCAGGGTATCAAAGTCTCTCCAGACCAGCTGTGTGGTTGGCCTCTCTAATGCTCCTGTGCCACTTCCCAGTAGCTGGTAGGGGAACCTAGGCCCACCCTCTACCCTGGGTTCCAGTCCAAGGACCCAATAATAAGCAGCTGTTGCTTTCCTGTGTTTCTTCTTATCTAGCCCTCTCAGGCTTCCTTTTTTATACAACGCCTCTGGGGTTGACCCTTCTACTAAGACTAGAACCCTGGGGCTTATTCTTTTTCTCGGGTTTTCACCTCCTCTCCTCTTCTCTCCACTCTGTCGGAGAAAAACTCAGTTCTCACTTTTTGTTTGGGTGCAGCAAAATCAAATACTTTATTCTGTTTAGCAGCTACAGCAGGGAGAGAGTGCACTAGGACATAAGGTCTCCCCTTCCTAGACAGGTCTCTCAAGAGGTAAACAATTACAGCCAGCATTTATATTTTTGTTACAGACAATAATAAGCAACAGCTGCATTTTGTTTATACATAGGTCATCCTGATATCTTGTTTTCTCACTTAAGAGACGCCAGTCTACATATTGTATTATCTACACAAGGTCGAAAAACAACTTCTCACACAGTTCTTTTCCACTTGCCTCACACAATCCTCGCTTCTACAAATCTCGCGTTATTAGGGTTACAGCTAGCCTGACTCTGGCTAACAGAGACGTCATGCATTAAGATCCCCTACCAATCCCTGTCAGTTCTTTCTGTACTTCCACAACTCCACTTCCAGAGAGTGACTGCAGGTGCTTTCCCTGCAGCCTCCTTCTGCTGCAAACTCCCTGGCTTTATAATCCAGCCTACTCTGGCCCCGCTGAGCCTCTAGTTGAATGTGGGCTACGCACTCCATCACAGGCTTGCATCCAAAACCTCTGATGATGAGCCATTAGCACCTTTTAGCATAACAATATATGAATGTTCATATTTCTCAAACTTCTATTTACATCCTATTCAAGTTTGAGAATTATTATATGACTTTTTTTGGTTGGTTGGTTGGTGAATGGTATGTTTGGATTAATCCATTTATTTTCTTGGGCTCACAGAACATTTTTGCAAAGGGAAGTAGGGAAAGATGCCTCCCCCCCCCCAAAAAAAAATTGCTTTTCCAATGGAGAACTAGGAATGTTTAGACCTGAGTTCAATTCCATAGTCTACTGTGTGAATGTGGGCATCTCAACTTTCCCATCTGTAAAATGGGAATGATACTTTCTTTCCTTTGTAAAATCCATAAACTTTGAGCTGTATGCATGATGAGCGCTATACAAGAGGGTATTGAGTATTAGTATTAGTGTTTCTAAATCCACCAATTCAGAGTTGTTGAAAATGTCTTGACTTTTCCACATTTCCTTTTGACATTTTCAGACACTCTCATCTCTCAACTTCTTTGGATTTGTTACTATAAAAAAAAAAGAATAGAAATGTCTAATAGCCTCCATGTCCATACCACATGTACTGTGTCATCTAACAATGGAATTTGATTACTATATAACTAAAATGAAACTGTACATGCTTCTAGTTTCTCTGGATGTTTGTATGCACATTTACAGTCTGCTGTATTACTAGTAGCAATAGCAATTACTTGTTTATCATTATTAACAGTGTATTTGCTGCTGTACAATACACCAAAGCAAACGTCAATACTTGCTGTTAGGAGTGCTAGTGATAATGTAGGATTCAGGCCTGTATTTTCGCCTGATAAAATAGAGAGAATTTTGGGTCTTGTCTGCCAGTTTGATTCTTGTTACACTTATATTCTTACTAATATGTTTGAACAAAGGGATCTGTACTAATATGTGTGAACAAAGGACAAAGACACTGTGTATGTTGTTTTTGCCTGGCCAGATGGGTTTGGTAGGATAATGAGAACAGATAAGAACAGTTAAAGTGTAGAACAGATGATTACAGTCAAAGTGTTACCGGGCATGGTGGGAGTGTAATATAAAGACGGCCTCAACTCCTATCACAAAGCAAGGTCAAGCAACCAGTTAGGAAGGGGCGGGGGGGGGGGGGGAGAGCAGGGAAGGTATAAGAAACAGTAAAAGGCCAAAGAAATGCCTATCCCTGACCGTAGCACAAACTCACTCCTTACCCCTCCTATGGGAGACAAAAGAGGTGGCATGAAGACCCCAGACTAATGACCCTCCAAAATGAAACATGACCCTAAATTGTAAGGGATGGCACCGGGGGCATGCATTTCAGGTCTGATTATATCTGCTATGAAGTAGGGAGAACGGGACACTGGGAAACAAGGCTCTGCGGTGTCAGAGTTATGGACATGCTGGCTGGAAACTAACCCCAACAAACATCGCATTGCCTGCACCTTGGACTTCTGGGCTTCTGCGTTCCGTGTGCGTGACAAGAACCAGGGGAGAGGGTGAAGGGAGAGCCCTCTAACACTTGCTCCAAAGAGTTTACAGTCAAAGAGACAGACACAAAGGCCCACATTCTGTCCTGCACAACTCCCACTGATCTCAAGGGAAGAGGATTGTCTTATCACCTTATGCCAGGGCAGAATTTGGCACATACTATAGGAGACCTGTTGCACTATGAAGTCTCTGAGAAGGAAACACCATCCAGTTGTTTATGCTGTTGCTGCTGGAGTTTGGCTTAAATGTTTTACAGCTTATTGCAGGTGAAGTTGGTTTTGAGCAGGTATTGGAATGAACAGAACTTAGCGGCTTGGTGAAAATGACTTGGCAGGCCACACCAAACGTAAGGGCAGCATGGAAAAATTAACGGAGACATGAATTGGAGAAGGCAACAAATGGATGTGAAGGCTGGAGGTCATTGTTTTTCAGAGGGTTTTGGCTGAGATGGAAGCATTGCCAGGCAATTGTAATCTGTGGATAGGACAGCGGACTGGGATTTAGAAGACCTGTGTTCTTTTCTCGATTTGGCCACTGGCCTGTAATGTGACCTAGAGTAAGTCACTTTACCTCTCAGTGCCCCTCTTTCCCTTTTTCTGTCTCCTCCATTTAGCATAGAAGCATTTTGTGACAGGGACCGTCTCTAGCCTGGTATATATGGGGCCTTGCTGAGTGGGGCCCCTTCTTGGCTGGGGCTTGTATGAGTGACTGTACTACAAACCATAATAGGATAAAGAACAGGAGTACTTGTGGCACCTTAGAGACTAACAAATGTATTTCAGCATGAGCTTTCGTGAGCTACAGCGCACTTCTTCGGATGCATAGAATGGAACACACAGACAGGAGATATTTATACATAATAGGATAGTGTTTTGTCTTCTTTCATAAATTAATCTCTACATCCCACTGGTCATATTGGGTTCCCCAAACTCTCCATTTGCTCATACTGTTTTTTTAAAGGAGGGGTAATGCTGATCTCCTGGTGAATGTTCTGTCTCTCATTAAAACAGGTGCTAATAGCTAAGACTTTGAGTGAGCTACAGCTGAGTGTATAACGATCGCTGCATTTTCCTTCAGTCACTGCATTGCCTGTATCTAACCTATTGCTTTGTAAAGCATTTTGAGATAACTGGAATTTAAAAGATTCCTTAGAAAAAAAAATCTTATCCTATCATAATAATATTCCTACCTACCCCTACTCTCAGCACAGCACATTCTTTACACTAAAAGATTCTGCTTCTACTCCATCTAATTTTCACAAACAGCCTTTATCTGTCCATCAGGTGATGCATTTCTGCTCCATTAACTTATTATAACATACAACCGTAAAGATAATGCAACTGTAAATTATTGCATTAACATTCCAGTCATCAAAACCTTAAAAAAAAAAGAGAGAGAGAGAGATGCCATTTTACCTGGGAAGATTTCAGTTCAGAATCACAATATTCTCTCATAAATTGTTGAAAAACACACTAAAGTTATTTTAATGTATCCAAAAGTACCACAAAAAATATCTATTACTCTATATTTGGTTGCTATATCATTAGACTAAGATGGCAAAGAAAAATATCAAACTTCATCAGATAAATCCTGAGCTATTTGCTCAGCTCTAATAGGTCACGACATTTTAGGCGATATCAATACTACCTCTGTTGTCAAGGAACAAGGACGTGAGGGGCCTGACTTCTGTATCCTGTTTCAGGCGCCTCCATTGACTACCTGGGAAAGCCGTGTGAAAGTTGCGCTGTAAAGCTTGCTCAAACTGACGCTTCACTGACTAGTCAGTCACCTCGCCTAGTGCAAAGCGGGCTAAACGTGCTACCACTCTGGCTCAGTAGAGGAATCATATGATTTGTTAGTTGGCTCCTTTCCAGCACATAAAAGGATCAGAGCAGCCTACAGGGGTTTTAAGTCCCTGTTCTTGTTGGGGGAGAATTTTCCAGGGACAGGCACTACAAAAAACAAACAGTTGTCAAGCTGTGCTGTGAGGAGCACCTCAGAAGTCCTTGCATAAGTGAGTGTGTGAAGGCCAGAGCTGGTAGCAGAGGCAGGGTCAGTGCAGAAGATTCCAGGCAGTGCTGCAGCCCACAAGACAGACTGGGGAAGCGGCTATAACTTAGACGGGTTATGCTTGGGGTCTTTCTAGCCTTCAGAGCTGCCCAGAGGGCTCAACAGTGGCTTAAAGCAGCCATAGTTTTACCTCGCCCTGGGCTGTGAGTTCTGTGCTGCACCTCGTATAGACTCAGCACAGTGTAGCACCCGGCAGGTCAGACCAGGTTTGCTGAAGGAGTTGAGTGAACTTCACCTGCCCTGTTGTTTTGTATAAAAAAACTAGGAGAAATGAAGTGGTTTGGGGTGAGTTTTGTTCTGAGTTTGGGGATATGCAAACTCAAGGAGAAGGAGAAAACCATCCCAAACGGAAAGAGCCATAAAGGTGCATGTAACCCAGGGGGAACCAACAATGAATTTGCCATTTAACTTCCTTGGTAGTTTTGGCTGAGCAAGGTCATCAGGATTAGGCCGCTCCGTGATAGCTTGTAACAAACAAAACCATAATGTTTCCAGAAAGGAAATGAGTGGTTCCTGCTTACTGAGTCTAGGAATTAAACAGGCAGATCTGGGTGGGAGGGGCAAGGGGAAGCAAGATTTCTTTTTAAATAATAATTTCCTCTTTAGTGGATGCCCAATTGAAATTGACCACGTAGAGCTAGGGATCAAGAGAAAGGCAGATAAGGAAATCAATGTGTACACTTCTCCAAGGCTCCCAGTTCTCTCAGAGGGAAATGATCTTGATCAACCAAGCAGGGGAAGATGTTTGGGGATAGGCGGAGAAATGAGTTTCTGTCCCCGATGATTTTGTTGCCTGCAATAGGATAACAAATCTGCCACCTCTCTGGGTACTGTTGAGTACCGTCATCAAGGATATGTCCACACTGCAATTAAAAATCCAGCTTGCCCATGCCAGCTGACTCGGGCTTGCAGGGGTTGGGCTGTTCAACTGTGGTGTAGCTGTTTGGGCTCGGGCTGCAGTTTACAGGATTGGGGCCTTGATGAGTCTTCCCCAAGGAAGATGACTTAGAGGAGCTTAATTGCGGAATATGCTGCTCTACACTGTGTGTACCAAAGAGAACACGCTCACCAGACCATGAGAGATGGGGTTGGGTAAAGCCCAATGGCCTCGTGTGAGAATAAAATCATTGCATTTTTATACTACTAAAGGAGGTGGCGTCTACAGTGCCTTAAAATAGCAAAAGTTTACTAATATTGGATCATATTGTCAATTTTATTTGTCCGTCAGACAATGCCTATCCTTCCATACTATAATCACACATGTCGGAAGGAAGCAGCCCTTTCCATCTGAAAATGACAGTTGCTTATTATTTACTGAATACCATCAGTACTTAATGCCATGTAGAAACCACAGACAGGCCCTTGCCTCCAAGTAGACACATTCTAACATAAACGAAAAACATATTATTATTTTTATATATTGTTAAGCTCCAAGAGTGCATACAAAGCACTGCACATGCAACACAGACATATGTAATGCACAATTTCTTGGGGCAGGCTAGTGTAAATTGAAGTCACTTTGCACCAACTGAAGATCTGCCCTCAAATTTAAATCAATCCTTACACAAAGTTTTTTTTCTTAAGCCAGTCACTAGAATCAAACCCTCTAAAAGTTGATGACTGTCATTCTTGTCCCACACACACATCATTTGTGTTTTAATGACTACCGTAACTATTCTATAGCCACCTCACAATTTTTCCCCTACCTTTCATATATTATCACAAAAAATCAAGGGCCTAATCAATAGTGATGCCTGGCCAGACCTCTAAACATTTGAAGGATCAATTTTCCTAAGCAGCCAAATATATCTAGAGTCCTCTGGTCTAGAAGTGGGCAGAACATTTTATAGGAAAATGCTCTCAAATGATTCCAGTAGATATACAACTTTATAATGTGATTCAGGAACCTTCATGGTGAAAAGTGTTACGTGAATTCAAAGCATTATTAATTACACACCTAAAAAACCCAAACCAACCCCCACCCCCGCAATCCTATGTTAAAAGAACATTAAGGCTGCAATGTGAAGTGTTACAAAGTTACAAAGTGCCAGAATTAAGGTTGTCTGTACCACCTTAATTCAGCCCCTTTTTGCATATGCATTACAGACGCCCCCGCACTTATGCAATTGTTCTGTTCCAGAAAGCCTTGCGTAACTCGAGTTTTGCGTAAGTTGGAAACGTATACCCACACGTTACGCAAAAATTTCTGCAATTCGAAAATCTTATTTCTGGCTTATGGAACTTTTTCCATAAGTGCGAATTTGTGTAAGTCGGGTCTTGCATAACCCGTGGAGCGTCTGTATAACACAATCTGAAATACATAATCACATAATTTTTTTGCACGTGACCCATGCCTCATTCAGTTCCCAGGATCTAAAAGGCAGAAGCTATCTGCATTGCCTATAACAAATACATCTATGAGTATAGGTTACCTCTGGCCAGGAGGTCAAGAACACAAAGCTACAGTGACTCACAATTTCATGTCGCTTTTATTCAGCAAGAGCCCATGTGCCAACTACCTTTGCTTTGAGCTGTGCCAGGAAGCTCTTTTCTTCATTATCCAACTTTCTTTCCAGCACCTTAGCCATTTATATTTCATTATTCAGCTATGGATGCATATGATCAGTCCTGCTGTCTCCTTCATTATTTCAGGACAACAGCCACTCTCTAATTGCTTTATGTCGGATGAGTTTTTCAGTGATGGATGACCTGCCTCACTCTAGAGAATTTCTCAGCTGAAAAATAGATTCAGGTTTAGGAAGAGAGCTCCAGACCTTAATTTAGACTGTTCATTAAACTGCTAAGGCTTTTGGTTTATTTTATCACTTATGTTTATTCTCTATGTACTTTACAGAGCCCGAGTCAGTGACTTATATGTCAATTTTGACATGAAATACATAGGACCAAAATCTTCTCTGATTTGCAGCAGTCTAGATCTGAAGTAACAGGACCAGACCCAACACAGCCACTCTGGGTTTACAGCAGAGTCAAGAAGAGCAGCATTTGCCAGCCTGATTCTACGGAAGCCCTGGTTCAAATTCTGGCAGAGTCCAAACCAGTCCTTTCTCCTCCTGTGGTAAGTTGTTTAAGCTGAATGTAGGTTAGTATAAAGAAATACTTGGATCTAACTCCCCCCCCCCCCCCCACAGGTACATTTGTACAAAACAGGAGTTAGTTTGAAGTCAGTTTAGTTCTATTGGTGTAAAAAGAGGATAAGACTCCTTTCAAGATGGAGCGCCAGCTCTTTAGCTGGTGTAAACTAATGGGATTACATTGACTTCAGTGGAGCTACACCCGTTTACACCTGCTGAATAACAGCCCCAGAGGTGCTGGATGTGAACCATTAACAACTCAACGAACTCTCCAGTATGACAGGTTTCAGAGTAGCAGCCATGAAAGTCTGTATCAGCAAAAAGAACAGGAGTATTTGTGGCACCGTAGAGACTAACACATTTATTCGGGCACAAGTTTTCGTGGGCTAAAACCCACTTCATCAGATGCATGCAGTGGAAAATACAGTAGGAAGATATATATACACAGAGAACATGAAAAAATGGGTGTTTCCATAACAGCAACATTGTCTGAAATTTCCTCTTCCTGCTATGCTGATGGCTGCTCTCCCTGCATATGGGGTTATACATATATAGGGCATGACTTCAGTGGAACTTTGTGTGAGTAAGGTGAGTGGGATCAGGATGAGAGTTTGTACAGAAAGTGCTTTACCAACCCCCAGGGAAGGAAAGTGTATGAGTAAAAACCCCACTCTTATCACACTTCATTCATAATTTTAACCTGGCCCTACCCTTTTACTGTCACGCATCGATTTAAGGTAGTTTACTAATCCTAGGTAATAATACTCCTATAGCTGTGATACCCAGACTGTACCTCTTGAGCTGCAATGGCTCTTTAATGGGTCTTCTGTGGCTCTTTGCAGCACATGATATTAAAACACTGTGTGATTTAATTATTAACCAGTCTAAGTTATTAACCAATCACAATGTTTTTACTATTCACTATGGTATTAACCAACTGTAGTTGATAAAATAATAATATTTGGTCAGTCATTTTGCTGTGAGAATTATATATATTTCCCCATTATGCTGTTTAAATATGGATCTAGAGCACTATAGTAAATGAAACAATGAATTCACCTTACTGTCGCTCTTTTAGATAATGTTCATCACTAATTTGGCTCCTGACCCACCGACGTCTGAGTATCACTGTCCTATAGATCCTTTCTTGTTCTCACTCTCTGTCCCCAGCTATCCAGCTGTCTCCTACAGCCTGATCCAAACCCACTCTCACTGACTACAGTAGGCACTGGATCAGTCTCTTGGTGTGCTATTCCTTGCCTCTTCTATTCCACCAGTGATGCCAGCCTTGAGTATCAGTTTGTCCACTTCTCCCATTTGGCTTTCTTGCCCACTTCCTCTGAAAACGTGGAAAAAGTTCTCTCAACTAATCCTGCCTTTACCAAAGCCTCACTTCAGGTGTGATGCCTCCAAGAAGTTGCCAACTAATAATGGTTAGGCAGAAAGCCAGGAGGATAGGTAACGTTAACTTTATAACATAACTGAATGTATGTTTTATCCTTTTCCCCAACACTTCGTATGTTTATTGTCTTCCTAGACTACAAGCTGTCTGGCATCCAGACTGTTTTATTATATGTTTTGTAAGTGATTAGCACATTGTTGGTGCCACCACAATACAAGTAAATAATAGTAATTTCCCAAGAACAATAGCCCAAGTGAATTTGTCCTTTCATGCCAGTACAACTGAATGGCTGGGTTTTGTGCAAATGCCGGTATTCACATGCTGCCAAGGGCATTTGCACATGAATGATGGAAGTGCTATCCATGAAAGTATTGCTTAACCCAATTACAGAGTTTTAGCCATTCCTTTTGGAAACAGAAAGAATGCCATGTGATTTCTAAGTACTAAGTCACCTGCTTGAGTGGCCAGTGCCATGGCATGGGAGTCAGGAATCAGACAGATTCAATTCCTGGTTCTGTCATTAACGGTCTGTATGACCTTGGGCACATCCATTTACTCTCTCTCTGAGCCTCTGTTTCTCCTCCCACCCTTTGTCAGTTTGGTCTTTGTGACAGGAACCTCTTCCCCTGTGCTTTATATAACACCCAGCAGAAAAGGTCTCTAGTATTAGCTAGGGCCTCCAGTCTATCGCCAAAGATTCAAAAATCATGATTCAGGCCTCCCCAAACCATGATACTTTACACATAATACACCTGGGGTCTTTTTTTTTTTCATTTAGCTTCTGGTTTGGGGGCCTTTAAGTTTCATGCTTATACGCGTTTATCTGCAACCATGGGGGCTAGAAACTTCCTTTTTTATTTAACAGAAGCTGAGATTCTCTGATAATCAACTGATTCCAGCAGCTGTGACTTTAAGAAAAAACACCCCAAAATCATGAGATTCATGATAAAATCGCAAGAGTTGTCCACAGTGTACAAAAAAAACCCATTAATATTAATAACAGCCACACACCCTGTACAGTGACTAGTCCAAACCACAGAATCATAGAAAGGTAGGGCTGGAAGGGCCCTGAACAGGTCATCTTGTCCAGCCCCCCTGCGCTGAAGTAGTGTTAAGTACATAGTGGAAGTTAACAACAGAGGGTGAAATATGTTCACATTTATGTTGTGTTCATTTGGTTTTGTAGCCATAATTAAAAGGACTCCAGACTTGACAAAAGTTTAAAAAACAAAACAAAAGTGAATTTTCTGGCAAACAGGTACAAACAAAAAATGTAAACGTAGCTCAAGAACAGCAGTGGGGTGGGGGGACAGCTAAATGAACTGAACAAGTAGCTTGCCCAGCAGGGCCGGCTTTGGCAAGTGCGGGGCCCGATTCGTACTCACCGGGCGGTTCCCTCCCGGGTCTTCGGCGACACTTCAGCAGCAGGTCCTTCACTCGCTCCGGGTCTTCGGCGGCACTCAAGGGCCCGCCGCCGAAATGCTGCCGAAAACCCGGAGCGAGTGAAGGGCCTGCCGCTGAAATGTTGCTGATGACCCTCCCCCGGAGCGCCATCGGGTTCCGGCACGAGGCCCTCTTAGGCACGGGGCCCAATCCCGGGGAATTGGGCGAATCAGCCTAAAGCCAGCCCTCTTGCCCAGCACTAGGCAGGACATTACAACATGGCTGGCTGTATGCTGAGCTGTACATTTTCCAAATGATAAAATTCAGTCTGCGCGTCCTATTCTGTTCCTAAAAGTTGGACATTTAAAATACACAGTGAGATGGTGAAAACATATCCATCGACCTACTGGTTAGAGGTATTGGATCACCCACATTTGACGAGTAAACCAAATACAACCATCTTTGAAAAATAACAGAACCTTGATGATAGGAAATCTCCTAATCCTCTTTATTACGATGATTTTTGTTGGAAGACAAAAGAAAGATTACCAAAAACCTGACAGATTTAGCGGTTCCAAATCTTAAAATACAAGTTACCCAGTAATAAAATGCAGGGTCTTGCTGCATGCAAAGAACAGGCTTATTTTGCCCGAAAGTGATTAATAAACAGGAAACTGCAGCCTGCAGAAAGACTAGCATAATAAAAAATGTGTCAGCATCTTAGATTATAATATTCTCATGAAGGAATAAATCTCTCATTGTTATATGGGAAGCTTTTAAATTGTTGACATATTCTTTAAATGTCAGGTTGGCAAGTGCATGATAGTTTTATCCTAGCACAGCCAAGACTCTATTTATTATTCATATGTGGTTTACAAGTCAGTCGAGTATTTTTGCATTTCTAGTAACTCAGGCACCGATTAATGACCCGACAGTATATTCCTAATGCAGTCTTTCAAGCCAATTAGCTCTCATATTTATTGCAGTTCTATATTCTAATGTGAAAAGTTGATTTTTTTGGACTTAGGAGGTCTAGAGGTTAAGTAAGTCAACTGTAAAATATCTACCAGGGATAAAAGAGCTGATTGCTTTGGTAATTAAAAACGAGGCCACAGAAAATAGGTTTTATTGGAACCTTGCTCAAGCTCAAAAACTCAGGTCTGGTTTTATTGTATTTTCTCTGATTAGTGTGGTGAAAAAATGAAGAAAAAATGTAACATGAAAATTATGTATGAAATATGGAAACTAAAGCTAAGTTGGTAAAAGATTCATATACTTTTAGCAATTTCACTTGTGAAGCTGACAAGAGCCTTCTGGCCTGCGGTGCTGTGGGGGCAGGGGTGCTCAGCTTCTCCACTAATCTTGCACCTCCAGGGCCTAAGAGGTAGAGAGCTCTGAATCTCTTCTGCCCAACCTCCCATCCAGCACTGGGTTAGAAAGAGTGTTAGAATGACTCCATAGCCCGGTGAGCAGGGCACTCATGTGGGATGTGGGAATTCCAAATCCCTGTACCACTGAATATTTATTTATACACAATGAAGCAGCTTCAACATGAGATCGAGAGTACCTGCAGCCTAGTGGTTAGGGCACTTGCCTGAGGAGTGAAAGATTAATGGTCAAATCCCTGCTCCCCATCATACAGAGGGGGAAGTTGAACCTGAGTCTCCAATAACCGATTTCAACATTCAAGTCTGGGGACGGGTCACTTATGTCACATGACAATTGTTCCTGTTACCTGATTGGGTGACTTAAGTTCTATAAATTGCTTCTAACCAAAACAAGTTTTTTTCCTCTTTTGGCCAAAAAATGCTTTTTGGGTGAAATGACTCACTCTTGGTAAATGTTCATTTAAACAAAACTTAACTTCCACTAGTGTTCACCAAAAGGGAATAAAGAAGTCACTGAATGTCTGTGAAGAATTTGCCTTGCTATTCATGCTAGTAACAACGATTATAATGGCACCAATAACTCTACACAATAGTTTAAGTAGAAGTGAAGAAGACTATAGTCCAACTAAACAGGGGAATTTAGGTAGGTACAATGTAATTAACTCAGCTGTAATTTAGCCAGGACACCAAGGCTAACACACCTACTGATTACATATTTCTGCAATCAGTTACTTTAACAACCTCATATTTGCATATTCCTCAGATGAAATCCTAGGCAGAACAGTTAGAGGTGAGAGCTGCTTGCTGCAAGTATAATACAGTGAACCAATATTATTTTTGCTGCTTGTGTGTGTTTGATTGCTATGCAATCTCACAATGGAGTTTGGAAATTAATTTCTCAGACATAGGAACAGTGGTTGGTATCTATCAAGTTTAGATTTATATTTTCTAGTCAACCCAGCTGGAAAATTGGGTAAAATGCAAGACTTCATTGAACAACCAGCTGCTGCATCTCAGCTGAGCTGTCCTGGGTCAATAAATTACACGCACACAAAAACTATTTTCTTCATAATGGCAAATGGCGTAATCTTTAGCAAATCATAAAGAAAAAAAAGAGATGGCTTTTTTTTTCTTTTAAGAATAGGGACAACTCTGGTCCTGTATGCTATAACATATTACTTCAGCCAAGAGAAATTATTAACAAACTAGAGCTATCCATCATGAGGCTCATATCAATCATAAAACAAATATAGAAATTGTTGCCTTGCTAAATCATGCATTCTGTTGCTAAGAGCCAGTGAACGTGAAGGTTACATTGTACCTGTCTCCCGTATATCTTTCTGTCAGATATACTTTATTAATATTGCAGCATGAGCTGAGAAAGAAAGGAACACACTTAGACCCAGCCCTGAATTCCCCACGCACCCAACCCCTCTATTAACTTTATTACTATTACTTATATTGCAGGAGTGCCTAGGGGCTGAGATCAGGGCCCCATTATACTACAGTCTGTACATAAACACAATGAGAAACTGGCTAGAGGCACATACCAGATTAGCAAAAGAGACCAGAATCTAGTCACTAGAGCACAGTGACTCTTCAGTTCGCCTCCCCCTAACTATCCCCTGACTGGGGTTTTTCCAACCATTTGCACCTCAAAAGGACAGTCATATTGAAAACTTTACATTAAACATTTTAGGATGCAGAGATCAGGCTCTCTCTTCTCCATCCTATCTTAAACCTACCAACAGTGGTTACCGTGAGAGGATATTTTCCAAATGGAATATAGCAGTAAGGGGGAAAGGGTTAACTAGATTTAAGTGCAGAAGGGGTTTTTTGGGGGGAAGAGGGGGTTATCAAAGCAACATTTTCAAGATGTATTTGTTTTAATATTTGTGGAGGACTGTTTAACCCAGCACTTGTAACACTGAGAACCGTCGGCGGGCGGGATCGAACCTGGGATCTCTGGAGCTTAGTGTATGAGCCTCTACAGCATGAGGTAAAAGTCAATCACCTGTTAGCTAAGGCTGTAGAACAGACTCATTTTATCTCTCTCTTTAAGTGGTCTCAGTGCCACGCGATGGGCCAGAACACCCCACCCCAGAGGTGTATGGGTTACACTGTCAAATTGCAAAACCAGTCTACTGTTAATAGACCCTGAAAGCAAGCGTGAACTGAAGTGTCAGTAGTGGGGTTTGCTCTGTGTTGGCACACACAGAGGTGAAATACAGGTATGTGCATCTGAAAAATCTCAGCCTCACTGTGCATGAAGTACAATAACTAAACAGCACAAATGGGGGTGGGGAGCACATTTGATTTTAGGAGGCTTTCTGTTTCAGCTCCTGTGTGTTCTTTGTACATGGGAGGGCCGCTTCCTCCAATGTGAACCTTGTGTTGGTGATGGTTCTGAAAACCTGTTCCTTTATTGCTAGTATTTGTTATTGCTAATAATTATTTATGTAACTCTCCTTTCCTCCCGGGTTGCTTGGGAGCAGGCAACACTCACTTGTACCCCTGAGCTCCTGATGTTGTTGACAGGAAAGGAGAGCCTGAGTATTCCAGTGGTGATGTTGGGTAGGTGGGAATTCTCTCTCCACCTTTCTGCTGCAGTCTTTTTTCTTGTAAAGGAAATTAAAATTGGCATACCCCCACCTGGCTGAGCCCTGTACACACTCAATGGCGAGCCTTGGGAGCCTCCAGGAATAAACGTAAACTAATCTGTGCAATGGGCGTAACTCCTAAATACTAATTACAAACAGTATCCCCAATATCCACTTTGATCAGAGTGAACACACCTTTACTTAACAATTTAAGAAAACATGATATAACAGACTGAGATGAAAGATCACCACGAATTTAAATCAGCAGGGGGCAGTTCACAGTAGTAAATGAAACATATCTAACTTGCATTTACACTGCCATCATGTACCCCACCCCAGAGTGTGCACTCTGCTGGATTCCAGAGTTCTAAACTATGGCGTGCATGAAGATCTTGAAGCTGGAGTCAGAACTCCGTTGGTCCAGTGAATTAATCCAGCCAAGGCAACAAGCTGCACAACCCTCTGAAGATTGAAGTTGTTTTGACGTCAGCAAGCCTGGGTTCTGATTCGATGAGAAGACCACTCTGCCACTTCTCAGACAAAGTCTTAAAGTCTCTTTGCTGTCCCCTTTCCCTTGCAAGTACTTTGCCAAACAAGAGTGGGGGTTACCCACCTTGCCTTCATTGCAGGCCCAACACAGTCAGCTCTAGGCACAACAGTCCCTGCTCTGGCTCCAGTGAAGCCACCAACCACTTCTGAGGCTCCCTGCTCTATCAAAGCCCCAGCAGGCTCTCAGTAGCAGCAACGTCTGGCTTCCTAGCAGCAACTCCTGCTTTGGACAAAGCTCCACACAAGCAATCTCAGCTCCTGTCCCAAAAGGGAGCTCCCTTCTTGCTGTCCCTGCACCCCCCCTTGGAGAAGAAACCTCGTTCTCGTCCCCAAGACATCATAGGAGCTGTACTCCGCAAGGCTGGATGGCTGCACTCAGGTTCTTCCCAACTGGAACACTCTGAATTAAGTTCGGAGGCCGCTCTAGTAAAGGGTTCCTACATTTTTATTGCAGTAACACCTAGAGGCCTAATCAGGATTGGGGCCCTACTGTGCTAAATGCTGTACATCCAAAAAATAAATAAACAAACTGTCTATGTGTAACGATGGACCCGGTCATTGGCAGGCAGGATCAGATTGGGGACCTCTGGAGCTTAATGCATGAGCCTCTACCGCATGAGCTAAAAGCCAAGTCCCTGTTAGCTAAGATTGTAGAGTAGACTCATTTTCTCTCTCTCTTTCTCAGTAGTCTCGGTGCCACTAGATGGGACAGAACACCACACCCTAGAGGTGTGTGGGTTACATATGCATCAGAGGGCTCACCTAACCTAGGACAAGACTCAACAGCTGGGAGAAACTGACAAAAGGGTGGGATGTAACATGTGGATGAGCTCACAGTACAATGTTATGCCGTTCTTCTAGCCATTGCCAGCTTACATTGTGTTGAAGGCTTCATAGCCGAGGTGTCTGTTAAGGAGGCAGAAAGGTGTTTGAGGGAGAAGTCATGGGTATTTCTGCGCACAGAATTCGTATTGACGTCAATAAGCATCATGCTTTCAGAACAACCACAAGGTCAAGCACTAGATGTCTCTCAAAATGGTAATGAAGTGCTTTTTGTAGCGTAGTGCAGTTAAATTAACCATAAACATAACTGCCCATAAAACACACTGTACTGGTGCTGTCTGGTGGAGCAGCTGAGAACTAGGCAATAACATGGTCTTGTTAATTATAAGCACCATTAAGAGATAGACAGAGGCAGGAGCATGTTGATGTCTGAAAATCCCAAATCTCTCCTTTTTTTATATTTTTATGTATGGTTTTACAGGAAGGTGATAACCCCCTTACACACACACACACCACGAGAGCTGGTCATTTTTTTTTCCCGCAGAACATTTTTCTTTCAGAAAATAGTATTTCCTCATAATCAAAACTTTTTTGTGAGACCATGTTTATTTTGATAACATTTTATTTTGAAAAAAATGAAACATTTTCATTTTAAAATGACTCTGTTTTGGAATTTAATTTAAATTATAAATTATATTATACTTATATAATAATATATAATATAATATAATATCAGAAAAAGTCAAAAGCTGAACAAAACATTTAGGGACTATCAAAACAAAATGAGTCCATAGACTCATTTAGCAACACATTTCAACATCATTCGTTTCTGGTTCAGAACAAAAACAAATTTCAGAAAGGCAGGATTTCCCATGGACTGGAAAAGACCACCTCTACAGGAAACCTAGAGAGTAGCACAGGAGGTCTGTAGAAAAATACCCCAAAAAAGGCAATGGATTTCACTTAGTTCCCTTGTGTTGTTGCTTTTGATGTTGTTACTGTTTGATGATCTTCCTAACAAACAGTAGCCCGAAATGCCAGAGATATGTCAGTTGCCTAAATCAGGCAAGCAATGGAGAATATCTTCCAAGGAATGTAACAATATAACATGCAAGATAAAATAACAGCAAAAAATAAAAAAGTGCATCAGAAGCAGGAAGTCTGCCTGTAAGTGGGCATGACTCACCACCATAGCACCTCCTGCTGGCCATCCTGGGAATTAGCTCGGGAGTTGCCAGTACGCCCTTCTTGGGTGGTGTCTCACTCGTCGTCTCATCTGTCTCCACCTCCAGGACCCACATCGCTCCCTGGAATGCATCGTCCTCTTTGGGACACAGCCCTCCAGCGGTGTTCCAGTCAGCCCTTTCCCCCCTTCCGGGGGACAGACAATCCTTAGTCCAACCACTTGCCTCAGTGGCAAACTTCAGTCCTGATTCTAGCCACTCATCTCAGTGGCAAACTGCAGTCCATTCACCAGCCACTCCCCTCAGTGGCAAGTGGGGGCAAACGATGGGGGGACCCAGGCCCACCCACTACTCCAGGTCCCAGCCCAGGGACCCTATAGCTGGCAGCCACTTATTGCCGCTCCTCTAACTCTGCTGTCTCCTTCCCTGGGTCACTTCCCCACAGCCCTAGCATCTTCTCTACCCTTGCATCAGGGCCTCAGTCTGGCAGCCTTCAGCCTGGAGCTTTCTCCTACTCTGCTGACTCTGCCCAGCACTGCTCTGTCCATGGTGCTCCAGCCTTTTAAGCACCCAACCCTCCTCCCTCCCCCTTCAGGGAGTGACTGCTTACTCCTCTGCTCAGCAGCCCCTTCTTATATGGGCCAGCCTGGCCCTGATTGGATTTTCCAATAAAGCTTCTCCTGATTGGCTGGCACTATAAGCCTTTTCCTCAATGGCTGCCTCCTGTGCAGCCTCCCCAGGGTGGCTTTAGCCCTTTACCTACCAGTGAGGGCAGCCACCCCCTCACACTGCCAAGCAATCAGCAGGATGCTGGACAATCAAGATGCTAAAGGAGCACTCAGTGAAGACAAGGGTGTAGCTGAGAAACTAAATGAATTCTTTGCCTTGGTCTTCACTGCAGAGGATGTGAGGGAGATTCCCACACTGGAGCCATTCTTTTAGGTGACAAATCTGAGGAACTGTCTCAGATTGAGGTGTCAATAAAGGAGGCTTGGGAACAAGTTGATAAGTTAGACACAAATAAGTCACGAAGATAAGATAGTATTTGCCCAAGAGTTCTGAAGGAACTCAAATATGAAATTGCAGCACTACTAACTGTGGTATGTAACCTATCATTTAAACCAGCTTTTGTACTGGATAACTGGAGGATAGCTAATGTAACACCATTTTTTTTAAAAAAAGATCCAGAGGCAATCCTGGCAATTACAGGCCAGTAAGCCTAACTTCAGTACCAGGCAAATTGGTTGAAGCAATAGCAAAGAACAGAATTATCAGACACATAAATGAACACAATTTGTTGGGGAAGAGTTAACATGGCTTTTGTAAAGGGAAATCATGCCTCACCAATCTATTAGAATCCTCTGAGGGTGCAAAAAAACACGTGGGCATGGATGATCCAATTGATATAGTGCACTTGCACTTTCAGAAATCCTTTGCAAGGTCCCAGGCCAATGGATCTTAAGCAAAGTAAGCTGTCATGGAGTAAGATCCTCTCATGGATCAGTAACTGCTTAAAATATAGGAAACAAAGGCTAGGAATAAATGGTCAGTTTTCCCAATGGAGACAGATAAATAGCAGGGTCACCCAGGGTTCTATACTGGAACAAATGCTGTTCAACATATTTATAAATTATCTAGAAAAGGGGGTAAACAGTGAAGTGGCCAAGTTTACAGACAATACAAAATTACTCAAGATAGTTAAGTCTAAAGCAAACTGCGAAAAATTACAAAGGAACTCACAAAACTGTGTGACTGGGAAATAAAATGGCAGATGAAATTCAGTGTTGATAAATGCAAAGAAATGCACATTGAGAAACATAATCCCTACTATACATACAAAATGATGGGGTTTAAATTAGCTGCTACCACATAAGAAAAAGAGCTGGGTGTCATTGTGGATAGTTTTTTTTTAAAAAAAACATCTGCTCAATGTGCAGCAGCCATCAACAAAGCTAAAAGAATGTTAGAAAACATTAGGAAAAGGACAGATAATAAGACTGTAAATATCATAATGATGCTACATAAATCCACGGTATGCCCACACCTAGAATACTCCATCCAGTTCTCATTGCCCCATCTCAAATAAGTTATATTAGAATTGTAAAACGTACAAAAAATGGCAACACAATTGATCCAGGATAGGGAACAGATTTCATATGAGGAGAGATTAAATAGACTGGGACTGTTCATCTTGGAAAAGAGGTGACTAAGGGGAGATATCATAGAGGTCTATAAAATCATGAATGGTGTGGAAAAAGTGAATAAGGAAGAGTTATTACCTATTCACATGACAAAAGAACCAGGGGTCACCTGATGAAATTGATAGGCAGCAGGTTTATAACAAACAAACAAAAAGTACTTCTTCTTGCAACACATAGTCAATCTGTGGAACTCATTGCCAGGGGATGTTGTGAAGGCCAAAAATAGAACTGGGTTCAGAAAAGAATTAGCTAAATTCAGGGAGGATGGGTCCATCAATGGCTGTTAGCCAAGATGGCTAAGACTCTGACTGCCAGATGCTGGACCTGGACAACAGGCGATGGACCACTCGATAATTGCCCTGTTCTGTTTATACACTCTGAAGCGTCTAGCATTGGCTACAGTTGGAAAACAGGATACTGGGCTAGATGGACCATTGGTCTGACCTAGTATGGCCATTCTTATGGGTCTTATATTTTTTATGATGCTGTATCTTTACAACAATGGCTTGTGGGCGTGGTCGCGGGGAGACACCACTTTATAATTTTGTTTTGCTGGAAAATAAAAAATTAAGATTGATAGGTAATAAAAGGCTGGCAGCTGATGGTAGCCGATTGGAGCATCATAGACGATTTTCTTCACCATGATATTGAAATAATATACAGCCACATGGGGAGCTGAGGCAGTGATGCGCAGCCAAATTGCCTTCTTTGTGGCTCATTATAAAAATCAAATTGGAGGGTTCTAATTACATAAAAGTGACATTATTATTATAAACAATTGTAATGGAGTTGTACTACCAGGATCTGATCTCATTGGTACCAGAGAAGAGGAAAGTGTTCAGATGGTCATTTAAAATCAAAGTCCAGTACAAAGTTGGATGGCTTTAAGTCTTGGAAAATGATGACCCATTAAGAACACTTTTAACAGGGTACTTATTGCAAAACCCACCACAGTGAGTGGTGTTAATTAGCATCACTGATGGCAGTGTGAGCAGAGAGGTCAAGGACTGATTTGGCATGGAAATTGTACAGCTCCTTAAAAGGCTCTGGCAGCTGTGCTATGCATAAGTGAAATGCTGATGACATTAAGCTATGATAGTAAAGCACAGTATTATTATCTAACACAATAAAGAGCAACATGCCACCAAGTTTCAGAAGTAATGAAATCCACTAAAGGTCAGATTCCAATTCCCTTACTGTCACTAGGACTATGTCTATACTTGGAGCTGAGGGTGTGATTTGCAACTCGCATATACATGTATACGCTAACTCTCGTGAAGCTAGTGTGCTAAAAATAGTAGTGGTGAGTGATGGCACGGGTTAGGCGTGCCGAGAACATGCCCACAGGGTCCAGGCAGGTGTGTAATCTCTGCTTCTGCTGCCACTGCCTGTGCTAGTGAGGCTACGCACGATGAGAGCTAGCACAAGTATGTCTACGAGAGGGAATCACACCCTGGCTCCAAGTGTAGATAGAGCCTAAGTAGCACCTTATTCCACACGTACCCTCGCTGTAATCAGTTGGGCTACTTTTGTTGTAAGATAGCACTGAATGTGAATAACAGTATCAGAATGTCATGCAAAAGGAGAGCTGTGCACATTGATTTTTTGGTTCACTGACAAGTCTGAGAAATTGGGGGAGGGGGGAATTGTTTAGGGTTAAACTTAAAATGAAAACTTTAGGATTTTGGGGTGAATAGAAAAGTATATATATATATTTACACACACACACACATATAGGGTTCAATTAAATGTTTTGTTTGATCCAAAATTATATGCTTTGTAAATGTAAAGCATTTTAAAGTTGTTGGGTTTTGTTTGTTTGTTTGTTTTTTGCAATTGTATAGAAATAAAATTGAAGGAAATTTTGAATAAAAAATTGAAACATTTTCATTTAAAAATGTAGAAACAAGTTCACCTTTTTCAGGTTTTTTTAATGCAAACAATTAGGCAAAACCAGTACAAACACTATGCATTTTATGGTAACTTTTGCACACTTTAAACTACCGTATTTTCCGGCGTATAAGACTACTTTCTATACTAAAAAACAACCCCCTAAAATCGGGGGTCGTCTTATACGCTGGGTATAAACAGCGGGCAGCCCAGAGCCCTCTGATTCCCAGCCGCGGCTGGGATTTAAAAGGCTCTGGGCTCCCCGCCGCACTCACCGCCGCGGCTGGGATTTAAAAGGCTCTGGGCTCCCCGCCGCAGCGGGCAGCCCAGAGCCCTCTGACTCCCTGCCGTGGCTGAGATTTAAAAGGCTCTGGGCTCCCCGCCACAGCGGGCAGCCCAGAGCCCTCTGACTCCCCGCCGCGGCTGGGATTTAAAAGGCTCTGGGCTCCCCGCCGCAGCGGGCAGCCCAGAGCCCTCTGACTCCCGGCCACGGCTGGGATTTAAAAGGCTCTGGGCTCCCCCCCTTGGAAGGGGGGGGTCGTCTTATACGGCGAGTATAGGCCAAAACCTATGTTTTATCTGTAAAATTAGGGGGTCGTCTTATACGCCCAGTCGCCTTATACGCCGGAAAATACGGTACTGCATAGCCTTAGCAAAAGACCTCAGTACTAAATCTGCTTCTAATCATGGGCATTATGAGCATAATTAATTCTTCAAGTACTGATATGAGCAGGTCTTCATGCACTGCATATCTTCCTGAATTGTAATCAGTGATGGCATTTAAACAAAGTACACCACTCAAGCGACTTCAGGATGCAGGGAAAAGATCAAATTAGATGACCATCCATCAGAAGTAGAATATATTCCTTCAGAAATCCAAGCAACAATACGTATAAAAAATGATCTGCACACTTCACAATTAATAGACCTTTTGAGTAATAGAGAGAAAGATTTTAGGCCCAAATCCAGACCTGTGCCTGGCGTGAGTTGCCAAAGTAGTGTTAAAATTGTGTGCAGAGGGCTCACACAAGAAACCATGCTGATGATGGGTTCTGCTCAATAACAATCCAAAGCAATGCATCCTGACACACTTTCATTTTCATCATCTGAGTCAGATGCCACCAACATAGGGTGACCAGGTGTCTGGTGTGCAAACAGAGCACCCAGTCGAAAAAGGATCCTGGCAGCTCTGATCAGCACCGCTAACTGGGCCGTTGATTGGTGGCGTTGGTGGCACCGTCAGTGGGGCTGGCAGGCTCCCTGTTAGCCTCCTCGCTGCACAGCTCCCAGGAAGCAGCTGGCATGTCCCGCCTCCGGCTCCTATGCATAGGGTCAGCCAGGGGGTTCCAAACACTGCCCCTACCCCAGTCGCCGGCCTTGCAGCTCCCTTGGCTGGGAACCGCAGCACCTGCGGACAGGGCAGCGCACAGAGCCATCTGGTTGCACCTCCATGTAGGAGCCAGAGGGGCGACATGCTGTTCCTTCCGGTATCTGCTTGAGGTAAGCATCACCGGGACCCTGAACCCCTGAGCCCACCCCCGCTCCCCAATCCCCTGCCCCAGGCACGGTTCCCTTCCCACCCTCTGTACCTCTCTATCCCAGTCCCAGAGCACCCTCATGCACCCCAACTCCTCATCCCCAGCCCCACCCCAGAGCCTGCACCTCCCAGCCAGAGCCCTCCCCCCATGCACCAACTCCCTGCCCCAGCCCTGAACCCCCTCCTGCCCTCCAAACCCCTCAATCCCAGCCTGGAGCACCCCCCTGCACCCCAAGCCTCTCATCCCCAGTCCCACCACAGAGCCTGCACCCCCAACTGTAGCCCTCCCCCCTCCCCCCGCACACCAACCCCCTGCCCCAGCCCTGAACCCCCTCCTGCCCTCCAAACCCTTTGGTCCCAACCCAGAGCACCCTCTTACACCCCAAATTCCTCATCCCCAGTCCCACCGCAGAGTCTGCACCCCCAGCCAGAGCCCTCACACACTCCCACACCCAAACGTCCTGCCTCCGCCCCGAGCCCCCTCCTGCACTCTGAACCCCTCAGCTGCACCCCCCCAGCCTGGAGCCCCCTCCTTCATCCTAACCCCCTCATCCCTGATCCCAGCCCAGAGCCCATGCCCTCAGCTGGAGCCCTCACCCCCATCTCGCATCCCAATCCACTGACTCAGCCTGGAGCTCCCTCCCACCTCTGAACTCCTAATTTCTTGCTCCGTCCCCGGAGCCCACACCCGCAGCCGGAGCCCTCACCGGCTCCCACATCCCAGTCCCCTTAGCCAGCCCGGTGAAAATGAGCGAGTGAGTGAGGGTTGGGAGAGTGAGTGACAGAGGGAGTGGGGATGGAGTGAGCGATGGCAGGGCCTCGGCTAAGGGGTGGGATATGGGAAGGGCCTCAGCGTGGGGCAGGGGTGGTGCAAGAGTGTTTGGTTTTGTGCAAGTAGTAGTTGGCACCCTACACCAACAGAAGGTTTGTTTTTCTTCTTTAGTGGTTCGGGTTCCGTAGTTTCTCCATTGTAGTGTTGCTCTTTGAAGACTTCTGACAGCCTGGTCCACATCTCATCTCTCTCAGATTTTGGAAGGCACTTCAGATTTTTAAGCCTTGGGTCGAATACCGTAGCATATTTAGAAATCTTATATTGGTACCTTTTATGCGTTTTGTCAAATTTGCAGTGGAAGTGTTCTTAAAATGAACAACATGTGCTGTGTCACCATCCGAGACTTTTATAACATGAAATATATGGCAGAATGCAGGTAAAACACAGAGCAGGGGACATGCACTTCTCCCCCCTAGGAGACTAGTCACAAATTTAATTAACACATGATTTTTTTAACAAGTGTCATCAGCCTGGAAGTATGTCCTTTGGAATGGTGGCCGAAGCATGATGGGGCATACGAATATTTAGCAAATATGGCATGAAAATCCCTTGCAATGCCAGCTACAAAAATGCAATGAAAATGCTGGTTCTCACTTTCTAGAATATGTTCTGCAGACACTTAAATAGCCCCGTACCACCACAGAGGCTAAGGACAGGAAGAGCCATGTCCTATCCATCCTGTACCCTATGTGCTTTTGCAGAGGGGCTGGCATGGAGCAGGGCTTTCAGGATACACAGCAATTTTCCCCACATCCAGCTACCATTTGTGCAGCAGAATCACATCAGTTCCGCAGCACGAGGACTCCCCCCAGCTGCAGAGGTGGGGGTTGGATTTATGTGCACCTTAAAACACATGCATAGTTATTGAGACATTAGCCAGCAGATATCAGTTACAGTCGTTTGGCATCCTTTATTTGTTTGTGTATATTTAGTGCCACGTGCTCAGCCCAGGTAATTAAACTTCTTTGTCTATCCCTAGAGCAAGTATAAGGATAGGGGCCATGCAGGCGGTGATGCTGGCAGACCAGGTGCCAGCTCATGCCAAGGTCCCCATGCCTCAATGGAACCCTGACAAATACATAGCTGGGATCTGTCTGGCTCACTTGTGTGTTGGTATGGTTAAAATGGGTATTAGAATTATAACTATGTGTTCAGCGTTTAGACTTTATTGAAGGCTTGTGAGTTGCTGTGTGCATTAATCTCACTTATAACATCTGTATCCCATGTTGTAAGGTAATATTTGAGCGGTTATATTGTAAGCCTCTGTGACTATGTATATTACCAGACAGGAGAGAGACATTAACTAGTGTGAAGTGCTGATCAGCAACAGGAAAGGCCTGTTGACACCAGATGAACTATTGTGGAACATTAAAGAGGACAAAAGACTTTGTTATTTTGCTCTCCCCCCTCCATGAAGATGAGTCATGCCAGTGGATTCCTCCCATCACCTGAGTTTGCAGCTCAGAACACATGGCAGGAGGGGGATAAAAACCCCAAGCAGAAGGAACTGATTATCTCTACGCTGCTTGGATTCTGGAGGACAAGGTTTACTAGGCATAAGCAAGAGATCTCCAGTGCTTAGCTTGGGTGAGCCCTAAAGGACAGTTAGAGCTTGCTTATTATAGTAGCTACTATTACTTATTGAATCTTGAGACTGTAGCTCATTAGTGCATATATGTTTACCTACTTTCACCTTATAAATAACTCTCATGTTTGCTCTTCCTGCATAATAAATCTTTATATGGCTTATTATAGGACTAGCTACAAAAGTTCTTTGATGTAAGATCTAAGGTGCAATTGGCCAGATGTAAGTGATTGGTTCTTCGGGACTGGGAGTAAACTGAATATTGCTGTGATTCTTGGTGTAAGAGACCATCTATCAGAAAGGTATGCTCACCTGGATGGCAAGATAGTCCCCTTGGGTGCTCCAGTCTGCCTATCTGCAATTCCACAGTAAGGCTGCTATAGTGCGTGAGGAGTTTACATTTGGTAACTGACTGGTGAAATCTCAGTAAAGAACTCGCTACCAACTTGGGTTTGTGCCTTGCTTCCTAACAATTTGCCCTAAGGTTGGTACTCACTGCAGAGAGCTTCGTGCAGGCTTTTTCCATGCTGCCCTGCCCAACTGTCCCAGCCTGATACCTTCAGGTATCCAGTTATGCTTTGGCCTCTGTTGAGGCCACAACCAGGGTACTAACTAGTGTCAGTGGCGGTGGGTGGCTGTATAACTAGACTTACTAACAGCTAAGGAGTAAGCACACCTCAATTTCAGTGAAGTGGTTAACAATCTACACCAGGGCTAAGAAAAAACAACAGTCACCACTAATACTTATTGTTGCAAACACACCAAAAGCATGTTATGAAAAGCAGAAATTGCAGAGCACATAGGGAAACACCTAGAGCACCACTAAAAACAAGGGCATAAAACATAGTTCATAACACCAGAATAACTTCTGATTGGATGCTAGCTCTTTACTATTCCTTGGAAACGCTCTGTATTTCATCTATTACGGTAAATGCAGAACTAAATCTACAAACAGGCTATCCAGGGCTATTGTCCCTCAGGAAAATCCAGAACAAATTATTTTCAATAGTGTTTAGGGATTTTTTGTTTTGTTTTGTTTTGTTTTTTGCATAACTCCTCCTCTCAGAAGAGCATTAACTCTTTCCCTTTGTTTTCTTTCGACTGACTTTCTCTAACTGCCTTATTCTTATTGGCTCCGCCTATTGCCTGTGGCCTTCCTTCTGAGGGGCGGGGGCTGGAGGGTTAGGTAATGCTCTTCCAAACGTCTTCCACTCCCATGCAAATTTCCAAGTGCAAATCTGCTCAATTTGGAAGGCAGCGTGCCAGGCAAAGTGGAGCAAGCAGGCCACTTCTCCCACCGACTCTGCAGAACTCCACCTGCATGCTAGCCCCACAGAGAGTCTCCTGTAGACATCAGAGGTGGACTGTGTACTTACCACTCCGTCCTTCTGCTGCACTGTTCCCACCTTTGCTCCCGTCTGCAGCACAGAAAACAGATGCCCGGTCCTGATTCATTCCCCAATTATGGAGGCTTAGTGGAGCCCTGTACGTCCCTCCCATGTAGAAAATAACCTATGCTGATTGATCATTAGGATGGCCATAGCTTTAATCAGATTAATAGAATTTATATAGGATTAAGGCTCCTAAATTAGCAGCACTTCTACATGAAAATCCACCCTAGTGAATTCTGAAGTTTAGGATTTGTCAGAAGCCAATAACATTATCTATATTCTAATCCTCTTAACTACTTCAGTCTTCCAGGAAAATGGAGTTGTGAAATCCACTAAGACTATGTCACCTTATTTGTTTTCAGCTAGATAGTTTTAATAAAATCTGTAGATGAATATTTTTGGCATCTATAGATTCGCATTGATCTATCATAATGTCTCTCAGAAAATCTATTTTGTCATATTTACTGCCTCATGATCAAATGCTTGTAAATCTGAACTTTCCCATAACCAGAGTAATTCTCCTGTAGGTATGACTTTTATCAAATGCAATGGATTAGTAACTCTCTATCCTCAGGCAATTGGCTAAATTCATCTCAGAGGTAACACCACTGAAATCAGTGAGGTTACCAGAAAGATAGATTTGGGCTAGACTTTTTATCTGCTGATGTAGGAAGTCGCTCTATAAAGAGTAATATATTCCAGTCTATAGTTCTCTAGGAAGTGTCCAAAATCTACTTGTCCAAGACTGTTTGCAAGTTACATTTTCAGAATTATTTAGATTTACAAGTATTTGAACATCAGTCGGTAAATCCCACAAGTGAAGATTCACAATGCTGGGCTAACACCATTTCTGCATCTCTAATCTGGTAGTGAAAAATCCATTTCTTTTTTTTGAGAAGTCACGCTCTTTGAGCAACAACACGATAATAAAATGTTTGCCCATCTAGCAAACTCCCAAGCTGGCCACTGTTGGGCAAAATTTAGCTCTCCCTGATGTTGTTATTTCTCTTCACTGTAGCAGAAGTGACCGTGACCGCTACAGTTATGGAAGGCTGTGAGATGCGTCAAAGAGAGCTTATCATTTAAAAAGTCAAAGGGTGACATTCACTTCCATGCAGAGGGCCAGCCAAAGTCAATGCCTCACTGAAGTGCCCTGGGGGAACATAAATGAGGCATCATTCCTCTCCTTTCCCCCCATGCTGGCTCTCTCCTGTTGGGAGGGGAATTTCCCTCCAAGATACATTGGACCACTGGGACAATGAAAATAATTAAAAAAAAACAAGAATTTTTAAAAGTGCAATACAAAATACTGCACATTTATCTAAAGCTGCAAAAAAAGGTTCCTGATATCATACTGCTGTAGTTGAGAAATCGCTTGTGATCGCATAGTTTAAAGTTTTATTTTAAGATCTATTCACGACGGGGTGGGGTTAAGAGTGTGTGCAACCTTACCTTTGGGAATATTTTCATGTTAGTTCTTAAGTAATTTACACACAATGAAAGGTTGGCACGACCTCGAAGAGCTCACAAATTTAATACTCAAGAGAGGCAAAGAGTGAGAAGGGGAAAAGAGCCCCAGAGCGATGAAGTGACTTGCCCAGTCACACGACAGATCAGTGGCAGAGTTGGGAACAAAATTTACTTCCCTGTCCCCTAGTCCAGAATCTTACCCACTAGAGCACACTGCCTCACCCATACAACTTTGATATTGTAACATATCTTGTTTATTTTAGTGAAGTATATACACATTCCCAAAGCTAAGCAAGGAATAACTGAAAGCAGAAGCTCAGTATTGCCTGAAAGGCTTCCCTTGTCTTGTAGTTATTAAAATAATCCATAAACGGAGAGTTTCAGCACTTAGATGTAAAAGGCATTCAAGGACCAAAGGGTGACTGTGTCTAAGACGATGATGTGTAGAATGAAGGCATTAGCTAAATTCACAATCATGCTTTAATATTTGCTTAGATTATACAGTTCACAAGTGACTTGCAGTTATTAACAGGCAGGTCAGCTGATTAATAGTGATGCTTTTAATTTTACCAGTGTTGTTCTTGGCAATGCCATCTTTATTCACAGCAGCGGCACCCAAATGATATTGCTCGTCTGTTCTTTATACTCAGCCCTAAAATTTACATGGACAGGTAAATCCTACAGTAGTTTGAGACTAGCTTCAAAGGGATTACTAATTTAAACACTGGAGGGTGTGCACAACGTGTCAGGCCCTCTCTCCAAGAAGATGAGATGACAGGTCAGGAGAACTGGGGATTTGCTCTGGACACAATAGCAAAATGAGGACAGACTCATGGATGGATTTTAAGTAGCAGGCCACAACTTTTATTCAACGTTAACGCTGAGGCAGAGACGACCAGTACCTGCCGATGGCGGGGAGAGGACAGAGTGAGGGCAGCGGCTTCAGCGGATGTTACTGAGCATGTTTAATCAGTGTGAGCATGCTCAGTATGAGCCAAGCAGCAAAATGGGAGGGGCATGTGGGGTCATGCTTGCTCACTGCACTGGGGAGAGGTGCTACCTGCCAATCACCCATACTCTTCTATACCAGGCATTTAGCTGGTTCCAGTGCAGGGTTGCAGGGCTCCTACTATATAACCAGTAACTCAGAGTAGGTTCTCCTCAGCCTATCCCCAAGGTCCCAACTCACTGTTCTCAGTCCTACAGCCACCCCCCCTGCCAGGGGGTCAGAAAGTGCAGAAGGGTAAGGACCTTGGCCCATGAATGCCACAAGTTCTGACCCTGGCTCATGAAAGTCACAAGGTCTGAACGTATCCCATGAGCCCATGATCCATCACTAAAAACCCAGGTCTTCTGCCTCTGGGAACCATTCATTTTATCTATTTAACAGCCCTGGAAACTGGCTGCAAATAGGGATGAATTAATAATTCCACCAGAGATCTTACTTAGGTACCAAACACCTTCCTACTTAACCCACTGAGGTCTGAAGCTGTGGCAAGGAAGGAGAAAAGCTCCCTGGTCCTCTGCCCATGCCTATGGCAGAAAATATTCTTTTCCAATCCCTACACAGGTGATCTGTCAGGCCAGATTCTTGTTCCTACTTCAGGGTGGGGCTGCTGGAATGGAACTGAAAGAGGTGCCACGTGTCTCCCATTCCAGGTTAAATCCTGGGAGCTGGGGAATGCTGGCCAATCAGCCCTCTTCCTCCCCAGCTGGCCAATGTGTGCCAGAGATTCCACGTGGGGAGGAGCTACCTGGTGCCCCTCAGCAAGTACCTCCCTCCTTTGCTGCTAGGACTGTCCCCTTTCATGGATGGCCCCATCAAGTTCCCCCACCTGTTGAGAAAGAGGGGGTGGCATTTTAGGAAGCAGTTTTGTGCTGGAAGATCTAAAACATTGAAAAATACCATATGCATAAATTTACAATGCCACAAAATTGCAGTCAGTTTAAGTTCATTGCACCCATGCTCCCAGCTTACTCCTAATCCCTTTCAGACCTCCTGCAATATATATCAGAAGAGTTTTACTATGATGCATTTGAAGAGAATACTTTTTTCAGTGGTCCCTATCTTTTCCAGTTAATCCCTGGGTGAAATTCTATACACAGGCTCAGCACAACACCAATAGGCCAATTAAGTTTCTCATAAGCCTGCAGCTGGACCTCTGAACGGTCATGGCAGTGGTGTTTGGTCCCTGAGCATTCAAAAGCTTAAGTAGGATGTAAGTTTCTCAGACAGCTGGTCCAGGGTTGTGGCACAAAGGCCCACAGGATCTCAGAACCCCCTCAAACATCACCACATTCCATTCCAGATGCAAGGTGCACAATTTAATAGACTCATAGAAGGTTAGGGTTCGAAGGGACCTCAGGAGGTCATCTAGTCCAACCCCCTGCACAAAGCAGGACCAATCCCAACTATGTCCTCCCAGTCAGGGCTTTGTCAAGCCAAGCCTTAAAAACCTTTAAGGATGGAGATTCCACCACCTCCCTAGGTAACCCATTCCAGTGCTTCGCCATCCTCCTAGTAAAATAGTGTTTCCTAATATCCAACCTAGACTTCTCCCACTGCAAGTTGAGGCCATTGCTCCTTGTTCTGTCATCTGCCACCACCGAGAACAACTTAGATCCATCCTCTTTGGAACCCCCTTCAGGTAGTTGAAGACTGCTATCAAATCCTTCCCTCACTCTTCTCTTCTGAAGACTAAATTAGCCCAGTTCCCTCAGCCTCTCCTCATAAGTCATGTGCCCCAGACCCCTAATAATTTTCATTGTCTTCCACTGGTCTCTCCAATTTGTCCACATCCTTTATGTAGTGGGGGGCCCAAAACTGGACACAATACTCCAGATGTGGCCTCACCAGTGCCGAATAATCACTTCCCTCGATCTGCTGGCGATGCTCCTACTGATACAGCCCAATATGCCGTTAGCCTTCTTGGCAACAAGGGCAAATGGTTGACTCATATCCAGCTTCTTGTCCACTGTAATCCCCAGGTCCTTGTCTGCCAAACTGCTGCTTAGCCAGTTGGTCCCCAGCCTGTAGCAGTGCATGGATCCTTCTGTCCTAAGTGCAAGATTCTGCACTTGTCCTTGTTGAACCTCATTAGACTTCTTTTGGCCCAATCCTCCAATTTTTTTAGGTCACTGTAGTGAGGCTGAGTGGCCTCCCTCTGAGCAGGAGAGCGAGGGACCCCTACACACCTCTTGGAGGGCGAAGCCTAGATCACCCCGCCCCCCTTGCCGGAAGGACCGGGGCATTGCCAGAAGTATAAAGGCTGGTCCTGCAGCACAGCTGGGGGAGAGTCTGCAATGGAGAAGGACACTCAGCCTGTTCTCCAGAGGTCCTGAGAGGAACCTGCGCCTGGCTGTTCCCGATCCCCAGGTGTGGATGAGGACTGGCCCAGAGTACCCGCTGCAGTTTACCCAGAGGAGCTGGAAGAGGCCGCAGGTACCAAACCCCGGGAAGGCAGAAAGTAACCTAGGGGCAGCCCCAGAGCAGCAGGCTACACAGCCTGGTGTGGCTTAGTCAGCGTGTTGCGGCTGGATCCCCGTCAACGCAGGGGAAGCCAATCCTGCCCCTGCCAGGGCCCTGGGCTGGGACACAATGGAGTAGGGTGGGCCCGCGTCCCCCTGCCATCCCACCTGAGGTGGCTGACCCCCTACATGGTGCAAGTACACTCTAGCCCAGGGCAGGAGCTCCCTTATCACTCACCTGTAAAGACTGTTTGCTCGCTGGCTGCCTGAGCCCTACTCAGGCTAATGCCAGCCCTGTAAAGACTGTTTGCTCGCTGGCTGCCTGGGTTCCTCCCAGGCCAGGGCTCACCCTTGAAGACTGGTTGTTTGTGGGCTGCTTGGGCCCAGCCCAGGCCGGAGCCACCCCAATAGACTGTGTTGAGGGGCTGACCACTTGAGCTACCCCAGCCACGGCTGAAGCCTGGTAGCGACAGTTGATCACCCAGCCCTATTGTGGGCCCCGCCTACCCTGCAAACTCTGGTCCAGACCAGACTGGGCCAGTCAGAGTGGCCTCCCTCTGAGCAGGAGAGCGAGGGACCCCTACAGTCACTCTGAACCCTATCCTTACCCTCCAGCATATGTACCTCTCCTCCCATCTTAGAGCTTGCCTTCAGTATTAAACACGCATACACAGCAGACATAACATAAATAAATTAACAAATACCCTCATATCATGTTCCACTGGAGAGAAAATGGGGCAGAAGCACACATTGCAAACACTAATTACTTTGCTTAAGAGCATAAACATCAGAACATAAGAACCACCATACTGAGACAGACCTAAGGTCCATCTAGCCCAGTATCTTGTCTTCTGACAGTGGCCAATCCCAGGTGCCCCAGAGGGAATGAACAGAACAGGTAATCATCAAGTGATCCATCCCCTGTCGCCCATTCCCAGCTTCTGGCAAACAGAGGCTAGGGATGTCATCCCTGCCCATCCTGGATAATAGCCATTGATGGACCTATCCTCCATGAACTTATCTAGTTCTTTTTTGAACCCTGTAATAGTCTTGGCACACTTCTTAATACACTTCTGGAAGGCGCTTCAGTACCACGATAATGAGGGTGCTGTAGGAACCTGAAGAGTAAAGAATAATTCACAGGGGTGAATTTTATGCTTTGTGGGACACAAAGGAAGAGAAAATAGATGAGGGAGAAAACAAAAAAATTTCAGTTCACTTTCTCTGCCTCAGTCGTGACTTTCTTATTGTGGTGAATTTTTTTAATAAAAATTTGTTTGAAAACACTTTTTCAAATGCTACAAATTGATGTATAAAATTGACTTTCGTCAAGAGAGGATAATTACATGGCTGCAAATCTGGGATAATTATATTATTCCATCTAGTTCGGCATGTAGTTTTACAACAAGAGGAATATGTATGTGATCAAAATTACATCTTCTATTCTCTGTTCTAAACTAATTATAATATTTCTAGCTTTTTAATAACTTCACAATGTAGTAATACCTCGAGATGACAGGCCACTCATGCGGGCAAAAGCCAAATATGGTAGAACAGGAAGAATTAAAGAAAAAAATGATTATCCGGACCCATCTCTCATTGCTTACCCGTGTTTTTTAAATGTGATGATGTTTTTAAGTTGCCCATTGATTTTCACAACCGAATGCAGGTTTGTAATTTCTATTAACCTATTTGTATTTGTAATTTCGAATAACCAGGAGAAAAGGAATCAAGCCACCACATTTAGATCTGGATCGAGATTCCAACACCCCAGTGCTTAGCGATGATTAGCTTGGTCCCTTATAAAAAAAGGGGCCATGTACAAAATTCTAACTAGGATTTAAGGTGGGATTTCAAACCCTCCCAAACTTTGAAGGTGTTTGGATCTAGAATTTGAGTTCTCAAGCTGGTTTCCATTTGAGTGGTTCTTTATCAGCTCATTCACAATAAGAAAAATTCAATCTTACAAACAGCATTGGAAGCCTGTATTTTTCTGTGCTGAAGCTGTGGCACACGCTGGGGAAGATATGAAGCTGCATCTTAGAGGGGTGCAACATGCTTAACCCTTTTTCTCTCCCCACAGAGTATTACCTGCTAACTCTGTTCCACTTTGCAGAAGGAGGAGTGGTAGGACAATTGATGTGTCTCCTCCCTAACCCTTCCAACCTCCATGGGGGACCAGAGGGGGAAAAGCCCTGGCTAGGCTGCCATTGCGTCACCTATTGTGCACTGCTCTCCTGCATGGGGCCTATCACAGCCTGGATATTAATGCCTAATCTCTAGATCTTAGAAGGTACAACTAGTGACGGGCAGGCCTTAAAAGGTTTGGATGAGCAGTTAGAAGCTTGGATGCTTATCTGTATTTTATCCAGAGTCTGCGACACTGGATGGGGAATCATCAGAGAATTGGCCCTTTCATGAGCTCTCCTAGTCTTGCTGCTCCAGGCATTTGGACATGTGCCTTGAAGACATGTGCATGTCTCCTGTTCAGAAGTCTGACACGGGGACTTATTCACATTTGGAAATAGCATTGTTTTTAAATTGCCTAAAATTCACAGGAACAGGCCAAAAAAAATCAGGAAGGAGGATAATAGGGCAGCGTGAGGCTTTTAATTAATCTTTGTCTCACCCTGGGATGTGGAAAATGTCAATTTGCACTAGCTCCATGGAGGATTAAGACCACTAATGTATACAGCACATTTAGCTTTGAAATAAATCATAAAGAAAATGAAATGAGGCCCTCGGATTCAATATGACACTGAAGGGAAGGAAAATTAGCTGCTCTTAGACCGTGCTGGCATGGTCACCACTGTTGGCACTGATACTAGCCACTTGCAGGTTCCCTGCTGGCTTTATTATGCAACCACTTAAAGCACTGAGCCATGTGTATCCAGGCCTCCAGTGCCATTTGCCACAGCAGAATTTACAAATATATGTATTCTTTTTTAGCTCCTTCTACAAGGCAATCCTCACCCACAATACACCCCCTTTGTGACATTCTGGCTCCAGAAAGGAGCCATAAAACAGCCTCATTAGTTAGGTGAAAAGACTAGGATGACCATCTTTTCAAAGCCAAATCTGGGACACATGCAGGAGTCCCACTCCCTCCGTAGCCCTGCCCTGCCTCTCATCTTCCCCCGAGCACCCACTCTCTGCTCCGCCTATTCTCCACCAGGCCCTGCCCTAGTGTCAGGTTGGAAGCCGGAGCGGCCTATGGTAAGAATCATAGAACCACTGAATCATAGGATTGTAAGGGATCTCAAGAGGTCTTCTAGTCCAGTCCCCTGCACTCACGGCAGGACTAATTATTATCTAGACCATTCCTGACAGATGTTTGTCTAATCTGCTCTTAAAAATCTCAAGTAACGCAGATTCCACAATCTCCCTGGGCAATTTATTCCAGCGCTTAACTACTCTGACAATTATGAAGTTTTTCCTGTGTCCAACTTAATCCACCCTTGCTGCAATTTAAGCCCATTACTTCTTTCCTATCTCAGAGGTTAAAGAGAGCAATTTTTCTGCCTACTATTTGTAACAACCTTTTATGTACTTGAAAACTGTTATTATGTCCCCTCTCAGTCTTCTCTTCTCTAGACTAAACAAACCCAATGTTTTCAATCTTCCCTCATAGGTCATGTTTTCTAGACCTTTAATCGTTTTTGTTCCTCTTCTCTGGATTTCTCCAATTTGTCCATATCTATCCTGGAATGTGGCGCCCAGAACTGGACACAATATTCCAGTTGAGGCCAAATCAGTTCGGAGTAGAGCAGAAAATTTACTTCTCATGTCTTGTTTACAACACTCCTAATATATCTCAGAAGGATGTTTACTTTTTGCAATGGTGTTACACTGTTGACTCATATTTAGCTTGTGGTCCGCTATGACCCCCAGATCCTTTTCTGCAGTTCTCCTTCCTAGGCAGTCATTTCCTATTTTGTATGTGTGCAGCTGATTGTCCCTTGCAAAATGGAGTACTTTGCATTTGTTCTTGTTGAATTTCATCCTATTAACTGCAGACCATTTCTCCAGATTGTCCAGATCATTTTGAATTTTAATCCTATCCTCCAAAGCACTTGCAACCACTCCCAGCTTGGTATCATCTGCAAACTTTATAAGTGTACTCTCTATGCCATTATCTAAATCATTGATGAAGCTATTGAACAGAACCGGACCCAGGACTGATCCCTGTGGGACCCCACTCGTTATGCACTTCCAGCATGACTGTGAACCACTGATAACTACTCTCTGGAAATGGTTTTCCAACCAATTTTGCACCCACGTTATAGTAGCTCCATCAAGGTTGTATTTCCCTAGTTTGTTTATGAGAAGGTCATGTGAGACAGTATCAAAAGCTTTATTAACGTCAAGATATACCATGTCTACCACTTCCCCATATCCACAAGGCTTGTTATCCTGTCAAAGAAAGCTATCATGTTGATTTGACACGATTTATTTTGACAAATCTATGCTGATGGTCACTTATCACCTTATTATCTTCTAGATATTTGCAAATTAATTGCTTAATTATTTGCTCCATTATCTTTCCAGGTACTGAAGTTAAGCTGACTGGTCTGTAATTCCCTGGGTTGTCCTTATTTTCCTTTTTATAGATTGGCACTATATTTGCCTTTTTCCAGTCTTCTAGAATCTCTCCCATCTTCCATGACTTTTCAAAGATAATCAGTAATGGCTCAGATATCTCCTCAGTCAGATCTTTGAGTATTCTAGGATTCATTTCATCAGGTCCTGATGACTTGAAGACACCTAACTTGCCTAAGTAATTTTTAACTTGTTCTTTTCCTATTTTATCCTCTTCTGATCCTACCTTATTTTCACTGGCGTTCACTATTTTAGACATCCAATCACCACCAATCTCCTTGGTGAAAACCAAAACAAATAAGTCATTAAGCACCTCTGCCATTTCCACATTTTCTGTTATTATTTTTCCCCCCTCATTGAGTAACGGGCCTACCCTGTCTTTGGTCTTTTTCTTGCTTCTAATGTATTTGTAGCATGTTTTCTTGTTACTCTCTATGTCTCTAGCTAGTTTGATCTCCTTTTGTGCATTTGCCTTTCTAATTTTCTCCCTATATACTTGTGTCTTTTGTTTATATTCATCCTTTGTAATTTGATCTAGTTTTCACTTTTGGTAGGACTCTTTTTTGATTTTTAGATAACTGAAGATCTCCTGATTAAGCCAGGGCGGTCTCTTGCCATACTTCCTATCTTTCCTACACAGTGGGATAGTTTGCTCTGAAAAACTGCCAGCTGTCTTCTATTGTTTTTCCCCTTGCTCAAGAACAAAAAATTGTAGTGGTTTCCAACTGAAAAAATGAAAATATAATGGACTGGTTACAACAATAAATGCCAAAGTTAGCAGAACCTTTGTTTTCTGCAATGAATTGAGCAGCTCTGCTCTTCTGGTTTTTTGTCTTTTTTTGTAGCCAGAGACCATTTCATTTTGGATTGTGCCATCACTCCATGTTTAAGTGCATCTTTATGGAAGATCATTAGAGAGGTGCATAAAGGCAGCTAGCTATACATAAGCTGCACCCAGTGTGATTTCAGAAAATGGCATATTACCAAAATATGTACATATGTTAAAATCTGAATGGCCAGCAGATCTTTGAAACTGTGGGCTTGCCTCTACAGGAAAATTAATCCAGAGTAAGGTTGTGTGTAAATATAACGTGGATTAACTCTTCCTGATTAACTCCGTGTATGGACTCCCTTATTCCAGAATAAGAATTCCCTATTCTGGAATAAAAGCATCCACGCAGGGAGTTAATCAGGAATAACTATTCCATAATAATACCCCACGTATATAAACCCTCCATTTTATGTACCCTACCAAAATCTGAGCCTGAGTTCCATTTTGGAAAGCTAAACATACGGTTTTCTGCAATCTTGCAGACTAGTTGCTTCACATGCTGGGAAAGACTGCCTCCTCTTCACTCGCTATATAAGAGGCATTATTATTGTTAGTTATTTTTTATCCTTATAATTATTTATTTACATAAATCAAGCAAGCAAATGATTCCAGATGAGAATTGTGGCTAGAATGCACGTTTTCAGATAAATATCCAGAGAATATACTGTGAATCTCACTCTAATCCAGTAGGGTATTTGAGGTTGCCAAGGTTGATATCAGTGAAAAAGGCTAGACTTTTAATTCCTAATGCAATGGGATGTACAGCCCACACAGGCTCTAAAAGGGTTAATGTGGGCCTGACAGGTGAATTAGACATCTGGGTGCACTTGGAAGGTGAGCCAGGATTGGTTAAAAGATGAATCCCAGCTGGGAGAGGAGCTGGGTGGTTATTTTAAAGGCAGGAAATCTAGCACAGAAAAAGGCTGTAAGAAGAGGAATGAATTCTGCAGTCACTCTCTGGGATTTGTGAGTTAAGCAACCAGGAGGGTCAAGGAGGAAGCCCAGGGGGAGAGAAAACCTTGGAATCCTCTCCTGAATACAGAAATCTGTCAGGAGTCTAAGAGAGACACAGAACAGCCACTAGAGTGGAGTAGGCTGTGTTGGGAAACTCTGGCAAAAGGCAGGGAGAGCCCCTGGGAGGCATTCAGCTGTGGAACAGAGCAGGGTAAAAATGATACAGATGTCACGTCAAGCCTCTGGAGGGTGGATAGATTTATGTTTATATTTTATGGGCTGGGTGTCTGTTGGGGGATTCTAGGGAAGGGCCCTTAGAGTCCTGGCCCTGAAAGAAGGATTAATCTACAGAGGCTGGGAAGGCCTCAGTGGAGCTAAGCAGGAAGAAGTCCAGGAAGGCAGCAGCAAGGAATTAATGGCAGACCATAGCTGGTTATAGTTTCCCTGAGGGTGAAACCTGGTCTGGATTTCTGTACCAGCCACTAGAGAAAGCAATATGGGGGGAGGGATAGCTCAGTGGCTTGAACATGGGCCTGCTAAACCTAGGGTTGTGAGCTCAATCCTTGAGGGGGCTATTTAGGGAACTGGGGTAAAAAACTGCCTGGGATTAGCCCTGCTTTGAGCAGGGGGTTGGACTAGATGACCTTCTGAGGTCCCTTCCAACCCTGAGATTCTATGATACTAGCAATATCAACATACTTTGCATGAATATTGGAGGTTATTCATGGAAAGATGATTCTGAATTCACAATCATGGGCCAGAAACCTGGTTCTAAGAATTACATTTACACTCCTTTGGGGAAAGCAAACCATACCTTGTAACTATTATTTATCTTACAGTAGCATATAGATGCTCTAACTAAGATCAGGGCTCCGTTTGTTTTATGCCCTGTAGAAACACATAATAAGAGAGAGTCCTGGCCCTGAACATCTTGTGATCCATGGGCTTTATCCTGCAATGAGCACTCTAGCCCAATCCAGCACCGTATTTAAATACATGCTTAACTTTACACACACAAATAAATCCTACTCACATTAAATTGCTTTTCAGAGTATTACCCCTCCTTAAAACTGGGGGGGATTTCAAAATAAAAGTAAACAGCTGAAAGTGTGCAAATGTAGGAGCTTGTCTACTCCACCTGCAAAGCTCAGTTTTCAAATGTCTCCATATGTGCATATGCACACACAGAGCATTGCTCTCTGTGTAATGGAAGATTATGACTTTATTGATGGTCCAAAGTAGAAAATGGGCTTTGGTAGAGAATGATCTTAAAGGGTAACCCAGGAAAATGCTATCCAATTTCATATTGTTTGGCTCTGGTGGTACATTATCCCCTTTAAAAGGAGCAACACTTGCCAAAAGCCATTGAGTTGAACTATGTGTGGGCTCCTTTCATACCATCTGAAGGGAGAAACAGGTCAGTCATTAGAGTAAATAAGATCCTCATTGATTTTAATTGAATGCTATTGATTTATATAGAGGATAATTAGTTGGAATTGACTTCTTTTGATTTGTGTCTAATTGGATTCAATTAAAATCCAGTGACTTGCATTGAACAGACTAAATTGCACTGACTAATTGGATTGAACTAAAACTCCTTGAAGTGAGTAGGGTTCACTGAAATGAACAAAAAGCTAGCTAGTGCTTTTAATAAGACTCCTATGCTGTTGATGAGTTCCTGATGAAAAATTATTGAATCTTGGAGGAAAATGCTGATTACTAAAGCACCTCTCTTAAAAAAAAGTTACATATGACTTGTGACTGTGTTCAGCTGTTGGATTATTTAGTTTAGAAATAAGTTTCAAATTTCTCTGCCTAAAAGGTTTGGCTTTAGCACCAAACAATGCAGATGGAATGCTATTGCTTTCAACTGTGTAGCAACAGAGCCAGAGATATTTAGAACTGCATTCTTCCATCAGCCCATCTTGCAGGTGTAACCTAAAACTCTTTGTGGATCGGGGCCTTACAGTTCAGAGTAGATTAATCATTCCCAACTGTGCCTGATCCACAGAGAATATGTCTGTTAGAGCTCCGAGTTAGGGGCTGGTTTCAGAGTAGCAGCCGTGTTAGTCTGTATCCGCAAAAAGAACAGGAGTACTTGTGGCACCTTAGAGACTAACAAATGTATTTGAGCATGAGTTTTCATGGACTACAGCCCACTTTTTCAGATGTAGGCCCTGATCCTGAAAGCGCTTATGCATATGGTTAACTTTACTCTTGTGAATATTCCCATTGACCACACCCAGCACACTGCAGGAGAATTCAAATGCTGCTTCTGTAGTGATGACCATCAGAGAGACAACTGGGCCCTGCTGCCATGGGGTGAGTCATATGGGTGACATGTCTGGAATGTTAAAACCACAGTATGTACTTTTACTTAGGAAAGAAGGGGAGGCAGGGTAGCACTGCACATTAGCCCCAAGTGCCTGCTTCAGTTATTGACACTTCAGAAGGGCAGGACTTGGAATGCTTATAGATGAGTGTTCTAAACGATACATCACAAGAATGGATATTGGTAGGGTCTGCTATAGACAATCTAATCAGACAAGGGAACAGGATGAGCAGCTCCTTAAACATCTGCCTATAATGTGTAGAATGAAAAACAATTTGTTTATTATGGAGGATTTTAATCTGGGTGACACATGCTGCAGATCTCATCCTGCCACTAGTAAAACATCCTCAAAGCATCTGAAGTTTGTAGGGGATAGCCTTCTAACACAATTATTGTAAGCTACTTGGGGCAGTTCTATACTAGACTTCATTTGAGTGTCAAAGATTGATTCCTGAACTGAAATTTGCTGGCTACCCAGGTGCAAGTGATCATGATCTAATTTCATTTGGTATGTGCAAACAGTATAGTCCTGACCAGTGATCTATATATTTGCTTTAAAAGGGACAGTCTTCCACAGCTGAAAACAATCAGAAATGGAGTGGGAAGAGAAATGTAAATCTATAAATGTGAGTGATAGGTGGGAGT
Source organism: Mauremys reevesii (assembly GCF_016161935.1). Classification (NCBI taxonomy): domain Eukaryota; kingdom Metazoa; phylum Chordata; order Testudines; family Geoemydidae; genus Mauremys; species Mauremys reevesii. The sequence goes on from NC_052624.1 coordinate 275,136,462, forward strand.
TGTTTAAACAAGAGTAGAGGTTTAAAAAAACATAGTTCTGCAATCACATAAACAGACTGTCTTGGTGAATAAGGGTGGTGAACTTAGAAATTAAAAATAAAAACAATATAAAATGGGTGAAGTGATAGGTAATGCAGACAACTGATAAGGGAAGCTAAAGCTAACTGCTGATTTGTTCTAATTGCTATCAGTGAAAAATCAATGGCCAGTGGGGTAAGGGCAATAAGATAATTCTTTATATCAGGAACCCCTGAAATCTTACCAATGGAATAGGTCCACTACTAAGTCAGGATGGTAAAAATCTAAATTCTGATGCAGAAAAGGTAGGGAGGATGTTCACCAGAAGTTTTAAGAGAACTGTTAAAGTAGCTCTCTGAATCATTAATGCTGATTTTTAGCATGGTTTGGAATATGGGAGAAATTCCAGAGGACCAGGAGAAAAATAATGTTGTACCAATATTTAAAAAGGATAAATGAGATGACCTGGTAAACTAAAGGCTGGTATCATGGTTATGGGGCTAGCTGAATGTGTGTCTCTCTTTTCTGGTCTCTGAGTTCACCCCCTTAGTTAGGTCTTGTGCCTTTACCTGCCTTGGGTGGAATCTTGAAATTTTCCCATTCTTAGATCAAGATCTGGCCTCAGCACCTCATCTAAGTCAATTGCATATGGCCATGCAGTTCTGATCTGATACCTGTTTTTCTTCCCTTAAGTAGCCTATGACCAGTGATAGTGACAAAGGCCAAGATCCACAAAGGTACTTAAGCACCCGAGTCTCTGGTTGTGACCATTCGGGCTCTGTCACAATACATAAAACTCCCACTGAACCCTATAGGTGCCTAAATGCACTCAGCACCCAAGCTTTTCAATATATTTATTGATTATCTGGGAAGATAATATGAAGTTCTTGCTGGAAAATTTGTAGATGACACCAAATATCGGTAGGTACAGAATGAGGGAGACGGGTTAGTTATACAAACTGACCTGGATTGCTTGAGACACAAGGTGCATGAGGTAATATATTTTATTAGTCCAATGTCTCTTGTTAAGAAAGACAAGCTTTTGAGCTACACAGAGCTCTTCCTCATGTCTGGGAAAGGTAATAAGAGTGTTACAACTAAATACAAGATCAGCCAATTTAGCATGGCATAAGTAGTGAGCATGTATTCTAAAGGACCATTCAAGGTAAAGTGGTCCGTTATCACTCCTGTAGTAATGGGGACAAAAAGAGGGCTAGTGTGTTACAGATTGTTGTAATAAGACATAAATCCAGTGTCTTTATTAAGACTGACTTTTTAGTGTCTAGCAAAGTTATGAATCTTTGTTCCCAGGCTCATCTTTTGAAAGTGTTGTTCAGGCTTCCTATGAGGATGAGGACTGCTAGGTCAAATATAGAGTGATCGCTTTGTGAAAAGTGTTCTCCTACAGCTGAAAGGGTCTTCTGGATTGCTTGGTCAGCTTGGCTCATTTGAACAAATGTTTTCATACAGCCAAATCCAATGCCATGCATCTAAGGAACAAAGAATTTAGGTTATTCTTCCAAGACGTCAAGTATCAGAGGGGTAGCCGTGTTAGTCTGTATCTGTAAAAAGTAACAGAGTCCTGTGGCACCATATAGACTAACAGACGTATTGGAGCAAATATGACAAAGTGAGTATTCACCCATGAAAGCTCATGCTCCAATACATCTGTTAGTCTATAAGGTGCCACAAGACTCTTTGTCACTTCCAAGATGGGATATCATCTCTTGGAATGGAATGTCACTGGAAAAGACGTGGTGGTAAGGACAGATAACTAACTGACCATGAGTTCCCAGTGTTGTGCTGTAGCTAAGAGGGAAAATGTGATCCTTGAACGTATAAGCAAGGGAATATCAAGCAGGAGTAAAAGGAGGTATTAGCTCTCTATATGACCTTAATGAGGGTATTATTGGAATACTGCATCCAGTTCTGGTATCAACACTTCAAAAATGTTGTAAGAAAAACTGAAAAGGATTCACAAAAGCTACAAGTACGATGTGGGGTATGTCTATACTACCCGCCAGACTGGTGGGTAGTAACCGATCTATCGGGGATCAATTTATCGCGTCTCGTCTAGACGCGATAAATCGATCTGCGAATTGACACCCGTACTCCATCTCGGCAGGAGGAGTAAGTAGCATCGACAGGGGAGCCGCGGCAGTCGACTTGGTGCCGTGAGGATGGCCAGGTAAGTCGAACTAAGATACTTTAACTTCAGCTACGTGAATAGTGTAGCTGAAGTTGCGCCTCTTAGATCGATTTCCCCCACCCCTCCAGCGTAGACCAGCCCTTGGTCTTGGAAACCCGCCTTATAGTGAGAGACTTAAGAAACTCATCTATTTACTATCCAAGAGAAGACTAAGAAATGACTTGATCATGGTCTCAAACTCAAATGACCACGGGGGCCACATGAGGACTAGTACATTGGCCCGAGGGCCACATTACTGACACCTCCACCCCCCGCCGCCCTCTGCCCTGCCCCCACTCCACTGCTTCCAGGAGGCCCTGCCTCTTCCCTGCCCCCATTCCAACCCCTTCCATGAAATCCCCACCCAACTCCGCCTCCTCCCTGCCGCCAGGGGGTGGAGGAGGGGTGTGGGGTGTGGCAGGGGCTCAGGGCAGGGAGTTGGGGTGTGGAGTGCAGAAGGGATGAGGGGTGCGGCAGAGGGTCAGTGCAGGGAGTTGGGGTGTGGAGTGCAGGAGGGATGAGGGGTGCGGCAGGGGGTCAGGGCAGGGAGTCGGGGTGCAGGAGGGGTGTGGCAAGGGGCTAAGGGCAGTAGGTTGGGGTGAGGGTGCAGCAGGGGGCTCAGAGCAGGGGGTCAGGGTGCAGGGTGCGGCAGGGGGTCAGGGTGCATCAGGGGGCTCAGGGCAGTGGTTTGGGGTGCAGGAGGGGTGCGGCAGGGGGTCGGGGTGCAGGGTGCGGCAAGGGGCTCAGGACAGGGGGTTCGACTGCAGGAGGGGCGGGCTCTGGCCCGGCGCACACCGGGGGCAGGGCAGGCTCCCTGCCTGCCTGCCCTGCCCCCGCGCCGCTCCACTCGGGAAGCGGCTGGAATGTGGGGGAGCAAGGGCACAGGGGTGTGTGTTGCTGTTGCTTCAGGCACCGCCCCAGCACCTCCCATTGGCCGGGAACGGGGAACTGCAGCCAATGGGAGCTGCTGGGGGCGGTGCCTGAAGCAACATCAACACATACCCTTCACCTCTCTTCCCCCACGTTCTTTCCGCTTCCTGGAGCGGCGCAGAGGCAGGGGTAAACACTGGGGGAGGGCGGGGGGGCCGCGGCCCATGGGCCATGCGTTTGACACCCCTGGTCTAAAAATACCTACATGGGAAAAGATTTGATAGTAGAAATTGACTGCTCTTAATCTAGCAGGAAGGCATAATGAGATCCAACACTGGAAGCTGAAGCAAGACAAATTTAGAGTAGAAATAAGGGTCGAATTTTAACAGTGAGGTTAATCAACCATTGGAACAACGTAGTAGGCTGTCTCTCCATCACCTGAAGTACTTAAATCAAGACTGGATATCTTGCTAAAAGATATTATGTAGCTCCAGCAGAAGCTAGAGGCTTGCTGAGTTTACTGGGTGAGGTTCTTTAGCCTGTGTTACACTGGAGGTCAGGCTACATGATCATAATGTCCCATTTATGATGAGAGAGTAGCCTGGGAAGCATTACTTTTTCCTCATCCCCTATAGAAGATGGACTCAAGTCACACTGGAGATGGGATTAATTGGGCAGACCTAGTCTTCATTATAGCTGCCATTGGTGAATTTGGTATTCAGCAAATACAGAACTAAAATATTCAGCATTCTGTCAAATCCCAAGTGTATTTATCACATATCTAATAATGAACATATGTGCCTCCTATACAACACTCATCTTACCGATAATGAATTATTATTACAATGGATTTCTTTCTAAAGACACATTCTGGCCACACTTTATATAAAGGATGTGTAGTTTATAAAGTAGAACAAAGTGCATCATTTATGAAGGATCAATAAATTAATGTATTTTAGATGTGAATTGTGTTCTAGATTATAAGCACTTCAGTATGATATATGGATAATAAACTATAGTTATAAGCAACCTCTTGATCATTGGATTCTGTGGCAATCTGAAAGTTGATTAACTATTTATTCAAATGTGTTAATCATTTATTAACTCTTCTTAGAAGTATTTCTGAATGTGTCCTTAGTACAAGGCAAAGTCCATATTTCTAGTAATTCCCCCTTAAGGCTTATATACCTCTACCTCGATATAACGCTGTCTTCAGGAGCCAAAAAATCTTACCGCATCATAGGTGAAACTGCGTTATGTCGAACTTCCTTTGATCCACCGGCATGCGCAGCCCCGCCCGCCCCCAGAGCACTGCTTTACTGCGTTATATCCGAATTCATGTTATATCGGGTCGCGTTATATTGGGGTAGAGGTGTATTAATGAAGATTTGCAGAAGCAATGCAATCATTGTTTCAAAGATCTGTCATATTTTTCCCCTGCTGTGATGGTGGATTTGGGGTCTATCCTGTACCTCTTCCATACTTATTCCCACTATCAGAATCTGTACGATTAATAGTATCCTTTGGCCTGGTCTACACTAGGCGTTTAAATCGGTTTTAGGAGCGTAAAACCGATTTAACGCCACAACCGTCCACACTAGGAGGCACCTTATATCGATTTTAATGGCTCTTTAAACCGGTTTCTGTACTCCTCCCTAACGAGAGGAGTAACGCCAGTATCGGTATTAACATATCGGATTAGGGTTAGTGTGGACGCTGATCGACGGTATTGGCCTCCGGGAGCTATCCCACAGTGCACCAGTGACCGCTCTGGACCGCAATCTGAACTCGGATGCAGTGGTCAGGTAAACAGGAAAAGCCCCGCGAACTTTTGAATATTTCCTGTTTGCCCAGCGTGGAGCTCCGATCAGCACGGGTGGCGATGCAGTCCGAAATCAAATTAAAAAAAGAGCTCCCGCATGGACCATGCGGATGTGATCGCTGTAAGGGCAGGCAAATCCGTTCTATCAGCGCTCCGTTACAGAAGATGAAATTCAGAATCCTTTTTTAAAAATCTCCAGACAGACGCCATAGCAGGGACTCAGCGCACTGCAGCGTGACAAGCGTAACGGAAAGCCAAAGAATCAAATGGACGCTCATGGACTGGAGGACTGAAGCTATCCCACAGTTCCTGCAGCCTCCGAAAATTATTTGCATTCTTGGCTGAGCTCCAAATGCTTCTAGGGTCAAACACACTGTCCGCGGGTCAGGGCATAGCTTGGCAATCTACTCACCCACCCCCAGAAGCGAAAGGTAAAACAATCCTCTGACTCTTTTACATGTCACCCTATCTTTACTGAATGCTGCAGATAGACGCGATAGTGCAGCACTCAACACCAACATCCTTGCTCCCCTCCCCCCCCCCCCCCCGGGGCGGCTGATGGTACAATATGATGGAAATCCATCCTCATCATCAGCATCAGCTGATCGTGCAAAAAGCTGGAAATCCATCCTCATGATCAGCTTCAGCTGATGGTACAAAAGGACTGGTAACCGTCCTCGTCATCAGCCTATTGGCCCTAATTTTTTCTGGTGGATGGATGGTGCAATATGGCTGGTAACCATCCTCATCATAGCAACAGGGGGCTGAGCTCCATCAGCCAGCACCCTTCATGTGTAAAGAAAAGATTCAGTTGCCCCTGGACTAGCAGTGGGATGCTGGGCTTCTCTCCTACACACTGCTTAATGTCCTGTCTGGACTATCATAGCAGCTGGAGGCTGCCTTCCACTCATTTCTCACTAACAAGTCAGTGTGTCTTATTCCTGCATTCTTTATTAATTCATCACACAAGTGGGGGGACAATGCTACGGTAGCCAAGAAAGGCTGGGGGAAGAACGGAATCAACAGGTGGGGTTGTTACAGGAGCACCCCCTGTGAATAGCATACAGATAATTTCTGCAGGCTCTGACACAGAGCAGCTGTGCTCTCTGGTTCTATGATACGGTGGTTCTCTAGCACACTTGCCTATATTAGGCAGCACTGATTCTATTTTTAGATACCAAAAAGGAGGGATTGACTCAGGGAGTCATTCCCAATTTTGCTTTTGCCCCTGGCTGATCGGCCAGGGGCACTTATGACAGCAGCTAATGGTACAAAACGATGGAAGGTGCAATATGGCTAGTAACCAATCTTGGCTTTTGCGCCTGGCTGATTGGCCAGGGCACTAGCAGCAAATGGTACAAAAGGACTGGTAGCCATGATCATCCTCAGTTCCAATTTATGGAAGGGTTTGGATGGTGCAATATGGCTAGTAACCATCTCTGCTGTCATGCAAAAGCAAAAGCATGCTTCTGTGTAGCGCTGCTGAATCGCCTCTGTGAGCGGCATCTAGTACACATACGGTGAGAGTCACAAATGGCAAAACAAGCTCCATGATTGCCATGCTATGGCATCTGCCAGGGCAATCCAGGGGAAAAAGGCGCGAAATGCTTGTCTGCCGTTGCTTTCCCAGACGAAGGAGTGACTGACGACATTTACCCAGAACCACCCGCGACAATGATTTTTGCCCCATCAGGCACTGGGATCTCAACCCGGAAGTTCCAAGGGGCGGGGGAGGCTGCGGGAACTATGGGATAGCTAGGGAATAGCTACCCACAGTGCAACGCTCCAGAAATCGACGCTAGCCACGGACCATGGACGCACACCACCGATTTAATGTGTTTAGTGTGGCCGCGCGCACTCGATTTTATAAAATCTGTTTTACAAAACCGGTTTATGCAAATTCGGAATAGTCCCGTAGTGTAGACGTACCCTTTGTTACTTCCTTGTAATTGCGTACACATTTGCTCATCACTAGAAAAGCACTCTTCTACAGCCAAGTTTGTGTTTAAACTATCTGTCCTTTCCTTTGTTCTAATTTCTTAATTTCATGGCTAGCTTTTGCCCAGGACTTAAAATTAATTTTTTATTTTTATTTTTATTTCTGGTGTGTGGCTTGTTTTGCTTCACTGAATTTCTTTGATTTGTTTGTGGGAGGAATCTAAACTCTACAGTAGGCCAGTTTTAATTCAGAAATAGTTGTGGAATCATTTTTTATACCGTTATTTTTGTAGGTAGCATTCATTTCTAATTTTCTGGAGTGCTGATTCTCTGTATGTGAAAGAAAGCAATTGCAAGCACCTGACCATACACATTAGTGACTGCTGTGCTTTGGAATGAGAGTGGAAGCCTTGCATCTTGTGACTTCAACCACATAAAAATATTCAACTTGGGCACATTGGAGAAAACAATAGAGGTTTTGCCAGCAGGGCTTTCCTCCCCGTCTTTATACTAAGGCCTGGTCTACACTAGGGGGGGATCGATCTAAGATACGCAACTTCAGCTATGAGAATAGCATAGCTGAAGTTGATGTATCTTAGATCGAATTAAAATTACTTACTTCGTGTCCTCGCGGTGTGCCGCAGCTCTCCCGTCGACTTTGCTTCCGCCTCTCGCCGAGCTGGAATTCAGCAATCGACGGGAGAGCGATCGGAGATCGATTTATGGCATCTACACTACACACAATAAATTGATCCCTGATAGATCGATCGCTACCTGCCGATCCGGCAGGTAGTGTAGACGTATCCTAAGAGTTACATAAAAATAGCTACTGAATCTTTCTTGTCCAGATATTTAATTTGATTACAATTCAAAAGGTTTCTTCTTACCAGATTGCAGAAGAAATGTGTGTGAGAGATGATCTGTGCCTGGTGTGGCACTCCTGAACTGGTACTCTTTTTACCCACAATCCAATAGGACAAAGTATGCCAAGGGAAGCTGATATCACAGAATGGCTAGCCACCAAGCACACTATGCCCGGCATATGTCCAGGAAACTGAATTGCCTGCAAATACTTCTTCTAATGGCTGCCACTTGCTGAGTTCAGCTCTCAAGCATGCTCGGGTTAGCCCCTGTGCATAACTTTCAGTGGGAGAGAACGAATCCTTAAAATGACTTCTGTTCTGCCAGGTCCTGCATTGTATTGGTGCACCTATGGCCTGGCCCCTTCTTCTCTCTCCCCTTGTCACACTATTTTTAAATGGGATTTGGGGGTCTTAGCTTCCTCAGTCTCTCTTGAAAACCTCCAACTATAATAAATGTGCTTAACCCTGTATCAATACAGTCCCTGCCTGTGGCCTTTACCATCCAGAAGCCAGATGCAACATCAAGCCTGTACTGAAGCTAGCTGCTGTAGGTGCACATGGTTTATCACTCGGGTGCCATGACAAGCCCCTGGCAGAACCATCAGATCTACATTAAGAAGTCCATGGAGGCATGTACATAGCATTGATCGGAAGCCAAGGGAAAGACTCCCCTTGACTTTAATGGGCTTTGAATCAGGCCCAACGCTAACCTATGCAAACACATGCCCTTATCACTGAGGCCCTCATCTGCCCTCCTATGGTTTCTCAAACAGTTGTTGTCTTGCCTTAAACTCGGAGGTGAAAGTAAGCTGGTCCGGTCCGGTCCAGTGTACCAGCAAGAGCCAGTACGCTGTGCCGGACCGCACTCGCTTCCACGGCGGGGATTGAAAGGGCTCAGAGCCCTTTCAATCCCGGCCGCGGCTCCGGCGGCTGGGCTGGGGCCAGGATTTAAAGGGCTCAGAGCTCCCCGCGGCTGCAGGCAGCCCAGAGCCCTTTGAATCCCAGCCGCGGCTGAGATTTAAAGGGCTCAGAGCTCCCCACGGCTGCGGGCAGCCCCGAGCCCTTTCAATCCTGGCCGCGGCTCTGGCAGCAGGGCTGGGGCCAGGATTTAAAGGGCTCGGGGCTCCCCTCAGCAGCAGAAGCTCTGGGCCCTTTAAATCCCTGCCCCAGCCCCGCAAAGCTCAGAGTTCCCCTGGCAGCCGGACCCCCGGGGGCTCCCCACCACCTCTTCAGCTGGGAGCTCCTGGTTGATTTAAAGGCCCTGGGTCTCCCAGCCATGCCCCCATCAGGACTCCGGCAGTACCGGTAAATCCTGTAAGTTACTTTCACCCCTGCTTAAACTAAGCCCCAATCCTATATCCACATAGATACTCACTGAAGTCCAGCAAAAGGCCTTGTTCCCTCTATCTTCTCCATCCTCTTCAGACTACACTTAGCACATTTTCCTACCCCCAAGCCCTCATCATTTTCTATTAATATATTAAGAGTGTGAGAGGCTCATGTACTACAGTAATGGGAGCCTTAAAAGTGCCATAGACTCCTCCCCTCTGCTTTCTCCCCTTCTCTCTCACCCCCTGCCCTACTTTGTTCCTCTTCTGCTCACCCACTGTTTGTTGCTCCTTCCCTTGCATACTGTGACCCCTTTCTCTTGCCTTCCTGCAGGCTCCATCTCTCTGCCTAGACATCTTCCACTCCCTCTCCTCACAGCTTCCCTGGATTGACCAAGGGCTCTTGCCACCCCCTTGCTTCCCCTTCTCCCTAGTTCCTCCTTACCTCCACAATGGTCTCTCATCACCCCTCATCCCCCGTGTCTCCTAACTCCAATCAGCCCTCAACAATCCTCCTTTCCCTCCCTCAAATGCTGGAAGGGAGGTGAGCAAGAGCTACGGGGTAGCTGCCTCATCTCCTTGCCCCCCAGTGCTGTGACTCAGGGAAGGAGCTGGCAGGGCCTGAAGCATAGAACCAACGTCTATAGCAGAGTAGTCAATTATTTTTTGTCAAAGGTCTAAATTTCTTGGTCAAGGTCCAGACTCCAGAGAAAATAATAACCCCAATTATTATAAGTGAAAAGATGTCAGGGGCTGTCCAAAATCATCTGGTGGTCCAGATTTGGCCTGGGGTCTGCCTATTGACCACCCTTGATCTGTAGGCTGCCCAGAGGCAACAGTGGCTGAGCCACTGCTTCCCTGAGTGGTAGCAACCGGGAAGAGTAGGGATTCTTTTTATGCTCCGAGCTGAAAAGGATGCCCCCATAAGAGGTGTATAGAAAGAGCAGCACCCCTCGCTGCCTTCCTGTCGTGATGGGGGTAAAACACAATGAAGAATTTGACCCTTCTGTACTATAGCATCTAATAAATAGGAAGCTGTTAGAATGTATAGAATACAGCATAACACACTGCTCAGGAAGAATGCCCTCGCATAGCACGTACATACTAGTCCCTGGAGCACTTAACCCATTTAATTTCAGACTATGCTGTACTCAGGCACAATTATCCTTCTTGTGAGAGAAATTTGTCAGCTATGGCTATATTATCAAATATTAAACTCAGACAATTAAACACATTTAGCAGGTCCTGCATCCATTTGCTTCAAAGCCCCTGCTACCTGTTTCTACCCAGGAAATACTACATCGTTTGGGCACAGTATCTGAATTAGAACCTCCATTAAATGGACTGCATGCCTTCAACACCTCATCAATGTTTAAGTGCAAGACCATTCCACATGACCCTAAATACCAAACTTTTAAGGAAGTTTCTCTTTTCTATTGCATTTCAGGGCAATAAGGCGGGGGTGCAATTGTTAGTTCTTCTCTCCCTTTAGGAAAGCCCTATGAGTAACTGGTTTAAAATTAAACAGAAAAATTTGGGTTGAATCTAAAAAAAAAAAAAATCTGAAGATGAGATTTAGGCTGGGGATTGTCTCTTTAACCTTGCTTTGGCTTTGCAATAATGATTATTATCATAAGAATTAATAAGATCTACAGTTCTATGGAATGGTCTCGGAAGGGAAGTGAGGAAAGCTAGATGCATCCAAAATTAGATGGGGCTGGGGGAAGGCCTACACAATGTATTAAAGGGAACAGTTCAGCAGGCATCCTAACTCTGCTTCTAAGAATAGTTCCCTGTTGTGGATGAAAGTTCTTATTGGAGGTAAAGATCACAATATTTAACACTGAATTGTGGTAGCACCTACAGGCCAAGCAAAACAGAAGTCTCTCTACTTTACATTTCACAAGTATTGATCACTGAAGCAGGATCCAAATCAAGTCATTACCACCTATACTGTGAGGGCGAGCAGCCTTTTGAGAGACACTTAAATTATCCATGTATCATGTTAACAGCTCTATATTTTATGGAATTTGCCCCCACCCAAACAATGCCTGGCACATTGTGTGTATACCTGCTCATACATTTATTCTGAGTACAGAAGGGGATGAGAGGCAGACCAGTTGAAAGTCTCTGGGTACAGATGAAGGGAGGGAGAGGGGAAGAGGGGAGATGTCATAGCAAGGGGTCTATTCTAGACCACCAAATCAGTAGGAGGAGATAGATGAATCATTTATAGAACAAGTAACAAATCTAAAACACAAGACCTGGTAGTAATGGGGGACTACCCAGACATCTGTTGGAAAACAGTAATATTGCAAAGCACAACATTTCAAATAAGTTCTTCATGTACTGGGGACAACTTGTTTCAGAAGATGAAGAAAGTAATCTGTGTGACAGACACTTTAGACTTGATGCTGACTAATAGGGCATGCAGCAGGGTGGTTACCCTACTCCTGCCCTGAAGGGCTTAAAACAGCCCTGGGGGAGGTTGTGGCTGGGAGCTGCTAATCTGGGCTGATTGGGAAGTGGCTGCAGCTGGGCCACACCCCAATCAGGCCACAGCTGGCTTGTATAAAGAGGCTGGGAGCCAGGAGCTCACCAGTCTCTCTCTGCCTATAGAGGGAGAAGGGCCTGGCTGCAGGGGGCTAGAGACAGGGTACCTGAGTGGAGCAGGGCTGGGGAAAGGCAGAGGAGCTGGGGACCTCCAGCCTGGAAAGCCCCAGGCTGCGGCCTAGCATTGGGCTAATAGGTACTGGGGGTTGCAGAGGGCAGCCCAGGGGTAGGCAAAGGCAGCAGGTCCAAACCCAACCTTGCCAGTGATGAGTGGCTGATACTGCAGTCTGCCCCAGGGCATGGGGGCTAGACAATGACTGGCAGTAGCCACATGGTGAGGTGGAGATAGTAGGTGGGGGTTCCCTGGGGAGGGGAGACCCTAAGACTGAGGGGTTTCTGCCAGGAGGCAGCGCCCCAGACAACAGGGCACTGGGTCTGGGAGGAACATGGGGGCTAGAGGACAGGCAGATCACTGACCTGCAGAGGGTGCTCTGGAGCTGGAATGAGCTAATTCCTGGAAGTCACCAGCAGTAGGTGCCACAGGGGTGAGTCCGCTCCTCTACAGGGCAGAATTGGTTGCAAATCTGAAGGCAATTTGGCTGAAAGTGATTGTGAAATGATAGATTTCATGATCCTAAGGAAAAGGAGTAGGAAAAGAACACCTGAATAAGGAAAATGGACTTTTTTTTTAAAGACTAACAGACAGATAGGTAAGGTCGTATTGGAAGAAAACCTAAAGGAAAAAGGAGTTTGAGAGCTGACAGTTTCTTAAAGAAAAAATATTAAAACCACAACACAAACTATCTGGATGCAATGGAAAGATAGGAAGGATAGTCATAGGGCAATATGGCTCAATTGGGAGCTCTTGAATGACCTGAAAATCAAAAAGGAATCCTACAGAAAGTAGAAACATGAGCCAGTTGCAAAGGATGAGTACAACAGAATAGTACAAGCATGCAGAGGCAAAACCAGAAGCTGATGCACAAAATAAGTCATACCTAGCAAGGACAGAAAAGGCAATAAGAGATTTTATAAATATACTAGGAGCAAGAGAAAAGGAAGGAGAGCGAATAACAGATGACATGAAGAAGGCTGAAGTATTTAATGCCTACTTTGCTTCAGTCTTGACAAAAAAGGGAACTTGTAAACAGATACTTAACACAATTCATGTTAACAAGGGGGAAAGAGAACAAGCCAAAGTAGGGAAAGAACAGGTTATATAATATTTAGATGTGTTCAAGTCAACAGGGCTGGACGAAATTTACTGAAGAGTATTCGGGGAACTAAATGAGGCAATCTCAGAACCATTAGCAACTATCTTTGAGAGCTCGTAGAGGACGAGTGAGGTCCATGAGGACTGGAGAAGGGCAAACATAGTATATATCTTTAAAGTGAGAAACAAAGACGACCTGGGGAATTATAAACCAGTCAGCCTAATTACCTGGAAAGATAATAGAACAAATCATTAAACAATCAATCTGTAAGCACCTAGAGAGTAATAGGATTATAAGGACTAGCCAACATGGCTTTGCCAAGAACAAATGGTTACTGATTTAGTGGAAGGAGTAAGCTGTGGGTGTGATATTTCTTGATTTTTAGTAAGGCTTTTGATACAATCCCACATGACATTCTCATAAGCAAACTTGAGAAATGTGGTCTAGATGAAATTACTATAAGGTGGGTGCACAACTAGTTGAAAGACCGTACTCCAAGAACAATTCTTGGTTGTTCATTGTCAAACTGGGAGAGTCTACCTAGAGAGGTCCTGCAGGGGTCCATCCCGGGTCCAATACTATTCAATATTTTCATTAATAACTTAGTAGAGAGGAAAGTAGGATAAAATGTGTGGATGATACCAAGCTGGGAGGGTTACTAGCACATTGGAGGACAGGATTAAAATCCCAAACAACCTTGACAAATTAGGCAATTGGTCTGAAATCAACAAGATGAAATTCAATAAAGATAAATGCAAAGTACTACACTTAGAAAGGAAAAATCAAATGTACAGCTACAAAATGTAGAATAACTAATTAGGCACTAGTACTGCAGAAAAGGATCTAGGGGTTATAGTAGATCACAAGTTTAATATAGGCCAAGAATGTGATACGGTTGCAAAAAAAGTCCACTACCATTATAGGGTGTGTTAACAGGACTGTCATAAAACAGGGGAGATCATTATCCCTCTCCCCTTGGCACTGGTGAGGCATGAGCTGGAATAGCATCCAGTTCTGGGAACTACACTTTAAGATGTGGATAAACTGGAAGAATCCAGAGGAGAGTAACAAAAATGATAGAAGGTTTAGAATACCTCGCTTATCAGGAAAGGTTAAAATAACTGGACATGTTCAGTCATCTTTTCGGAAGGGGGACCTGATAAGTCTTTCAGATATGTTAAGGACTGGTTAGGGGACTGATCAATTTTTCTGCACATCCACTGACAGCAGGACAAGAAGTACTGGGCTTAATCTCCAGTAAGGGAGATTTAGGTTAGATATTAGGAACAGCCTGCTACTTATAAAGATAGTTAAGCATTGAAATAGGCTGACTGTGGAATCCCCACCTTTGAGGGTTTTTAGGAACAGGTTAGACAAACACCTGTCAGGGATGGTCTGGGTGTGCTTGGTCTTCTCTGTGCAGGGTCCCTTGCAGCCTTACATTTCTATGATTCCCAATATAAAACAAACTGTAATGTGATTGAAAGAGACAAGTTGAAGATATGGTACCCAGCTGCTACTGCCCACTTCAGCTATAGCTAATGTTCTTGTTTTCTAAAACATAATGGATTCCATTGTGCATCTGAATCTGTTTTCCTGGCAGACTTGAATGTAAGGGGGATGGATTATAATGCAGCCCACTAAGGATAGATGAATATGAACAAAACTCAAATTGTTGAAACCCACCCCTCAGTTTTTCATCTTTTTAGTTTAATCCCAACTGTGTTTCCGCAATGATACATATCTGTGTATATGAAGAATGCTAGAAAATCTAAATTAGAAGTGCTTTGTGCTTAATGGAACCCAGATGATAATTCCTGGCAAAATTTAAAGTAATCACTTTACTTCAGCAATTCCATAGGAAAAATACATTTTTAATCTAAAAAATAAATTCAAGTACAGTGTGAATTCAGCCATTCTTTACTAAATATTTGTGTCTTCCAGAACCTTTGTAAATATTGACCCAAATTCCCCCATTGAGACACTCCTAAACTCAATCCACAATACCAAATCCCCTGAACCATCCACTCATTTACCAGTTCCTTCTCTCCTCCTGGTATAGGTGCATTCTCGGGTAGGTTAGAAGACGTAGGCCCTGATCTACAAGGGTGGACCTTTATATACACAGAGCACAGTCCCACTGATTTCTATGTGCTGAGTTCTTTTGAAAACCTGGCCCTTAATCTCCCTGTGCCTCAGCTGCCCATCTGTAAAATGGGGATAAGAGAATTTACCAGTATCACAGGGTGGTGCAAATTCTACCAACAATTGGAAGTACTCAGATGCTATGGCAATGAGGGATAGATAGATCATACCAAAAGACACCATTCAAATTCTAATTCTGCAACCTGTATGGATGCAAAAGCCTCCATGGGAGCCAATGAGAGTCTTGGGTGTGTAATTATTGAGGGATTGGGCCCAAAAAGGAATAAAATATACTCTTGTGTCTAGCAAAACATCACCCCTTTAAATGGGGTCGTTTGAAAGTTAATACGACTTTCTACTCCGGGCACCTTAGTACCAGAAACTTATTAGCAAACCAGAAGGAGTCCAAAAGAAAGGGAATGGTCAAAGGGCTGAAAGAATGGTCTTATGAGGAAAATGTAAACAATTGCACATATTGTATGAGGCTTGGCTAATCCAATTCAGGGAACTGGTAATTGTGTAGTGCAAGTGAGTTGACTGCAAGGAGTGAGAAGAATTGTTTTGGGTGGTGAAAGGATATATAACTAGAGTAACTGCACCTAGGATGTACAATTAATGTACTGTGGTGGGGTGTAGTATAGAAAAGACCCTTCACTGATGTAGTGGGAGTCCATCAGTTGAGACCTGTAAAAGCAGACTAAGCAAGTCACTAGAAACCTTTCTGAAATAAATGCTCCTGAGTTGGAAAGACATACCTGAGAAGTTTCCGCCATTTTTAATTTGTAATGTAAACACAGGCAGCACCGAAATGGCTTTTTAAAAAGTAATTTTGGATCCACAGAGCCCAGGGGTCATGGCAGCTGGTGATCACTGGAGCCGATTCCCACTTCACTTACTCAATACAACTGATTTTGCAACAGAGTTTTCCCATTAGAGTAATTTGCAAATACATAAACCCTTTGCATGGAACCAAATGTTGGGTCTGTAAATGAGCCCTTGGACTTTACTTTTGCTTCTTGTACATTTCAGTAAATCTGTTTGCTTGAGATTGCTGTCCTTGCACTGAGTTCCTGGAGTGTAGCAAACATGGATATAAATTCTCTTGGTCATGATAGATTATGATGCATGATATCCTGAGGCTGAATCATTGTAGCCTATTAATGCTAAATAGGCTGCAGAGAAATTAGCCTGGCTGTTGTTGTTTTTTCCAGGGCAGGAATAATAATTTATTGTAGACCCATTATAAGTGATTCCGTGTCTCCAACTCAAGACCACCCACAGAAGAATTAAAAGGCATGAGTTCAAACAAAAGGAATGTGAAGTAATCTGAAAACTATAGTGTTAACCCTGCTGCCAGGGAACAACTGCTTCCATATTTCTTATGAAGTTATCAGGAGGTCCTTTAAACTTTAACAGGATGTGGTTTCTGATTGAATAGGTTAGCAAAAGACAGTCATGAATCAACCTCAACATTTTTCTTGGGTGGCAGCCTCCTTCGTGAGGCTGGGCCAATAGCACTCTGGACTACTGAGGTTCAAATAGCCGCCAATCTTTTGAAATGTTCAGGTGGGGAGGGGCCGGGTGTAGCGTTATATCTAAGGTTTTGGTTTTGCAAATGCAAAAATAGCAATCAGACTAAAGGGTGAAACTCTGGCCCCATTGAAGGCATTGGCAAAACTTTCATTGACTTCAATGGAACTGGGATATCATCTCATATTTCCCAAATCTGGGGATACTCTGACCAAGGATATGATTCAGGCCCATCGCTAATTCACACTAGAGCTTCCTCCATTTTCTGATTCCTTCAGTTCACTCACATGTCTGTTAGGCAACACTCTTGTTCCATTTAAACTCAATGTCAACTGCCCATTTGAAAATAGGGCTTCTTCTATTTGGGTCCCTACATATGAAGACCCCTAGTTTGAAAATATTGCCCTAAGTGACTTGCCCAAGCCTACACAGTGAGACTCAGGCTTGATATGATCCCATAGACCAAATTCTGATCTATCCAGCTCTACTCAATTCCACCCCACCCTTCAGAGTCAGTGCCATTCCGGGGAAGAAGGTGAGCATGCCAGGGGCAAGTTAGAAGCAGGAGGCATGGAGCTTGAGTAATCTGGGCTGATGGAACTATTATCCACTAGTGTAAGAGAAACCTCAGAGCTGTTCTATCTAACTTGCATTAAGAACTAGTTTGATCCCTGAAGGGGAAAGTGGCATAAAACCACCTGCACTTCCTCCCCATCATGTGTGCCAAGGTTTGTTCTGTCCTTATAAACCATGCTGATCATGCCTTATCATCCATATTGAAAAGTTTGGGCTAACTAAGAAATAACTAAAGAGAGAATGCAATTCAAATTTGTTGAATCTAGTTAAGTCTAAAAGGGCCTTGTACCTATTGGGTTCCGGGCTAAAAGGGCCTTGAGTGGGGTGAGCACCCACTCCAGCCCTGGAGGGGTTGGAAAAGCCCTGCAGAAGGCTGGGGCTGGGCAAGGTAAAACCCTGGCTGATTGGGGGAAGTGGCTGCAGCTGGGGCCATTCCCCAAACTGAGCAACAGGACCTTATAAGAAGGCCAGGGCAGTCAGAAGCAGCAGTCTCTCTCTGTGAGTGGAGAGGGAGACAGGTCTGGCTGCTAGGGAACTCACCCGGGGGACCTAGAGTGAGGCAGGGCTGCGGAAAGGCCTTGGGAGCTGGGAAGCCCTAGGCCAGCAACTCCCCAGGCTACAGGGCCTAGTTCTAGGCCCACCTAGGTATTGGGCTTGCAGAGGGGCAGCCTGAGGGTGGGTAAAGGCAGCCAGTCCAAACCCCTTTGTCTATGATGAGTGGCTGATACTGCAGTCTGCCCCAGTGAACGGGGGCTAGATGGAGACTGGGCAGTAGCCAAAACTGGGGGATAGTGGGTTGGGGGTTTCCCAGGGAGGGGAGACCCAGATTGGTGGGGTACTGCCAGGGGGCAGCACCCCAGTTAAAAGGGCATTGGGGTCCAGGGAGGGACACAGGGGGCCAAGAGGTCAGGTGGATCACCAGCCTGCAGAGGATGCTCTGGGCTGGAAATTGAGCTAATTCCTGTAAGTCACCAGCAGGAGGCGCCGCAGGGGTGAGTCCGCTCGTCTACAGGCCTATATGGAAATGTAGAGATGCAAAGATGCTTATAAGTGATTGGGAGGACTGAGGAGAACAGTCTAGGAAAGAACAGGACTAGGAGAGCAATATTAAAAAAAATCTAAATAGACATTAAATGAATAATTACAGCAAAAAAAAATCCGTATTGAAATTCAGAAACTACTTCTGGAAATAGAAGAAGGGCCTATTCACATAGGGATCGCTTTTAAAAAGTTCAGCCAAAGTCCTTCTCAATAGGAATTTGTTAAATTCCTCCCAGCCCCTTGTTTTGTTCACTCACTTGTTATGTGCAGGGAAGTGGTTTGAGGCACTGAGTGCAATCCTTCATCACTCACTCACACTGTATTGTTTGCCTTTTGGCTGAATAGCTAACAAGAGAGGCTTCTCCATATATATATTGTGGTGGACAGGAAATAAAAGAGAAAATTCCAGTCCTTTAAAACGATAGTGGGGAGTCAGAGACCAGACTGAGAAACTGATACAGTTGTTAAACTAGGGGTGTTTTGTTTCTCTTTTTCTGTGGAGAGAGATAAAAAGCTACATAAGATAGGGATCAGGTTTCCAGGTGGCTGGAGTGTTTACAGATCGAGGAGGCAGATAAGTCACTTTTTGAAGTTATTCCTCCAATAGTAGACATGGAAGCAGCATGGGGTTCTATAGGTTTTGAACTTCAAGGGCTTTTGATATGGATCCACATCTAAAATTATCAGCTGAGAGAAAGTCATGATCTAGGAGCTTTGAAAAGAGCCCCCTAATCGGACTCTTTTCTATCTTGGGAAAACGGGGTGGGGGCAGGAGAGAAGTAAAGCTCTGCTTATACAGATTGAACCAAATTCTGCCCTAGGGTAAATAAGTGAAACTCCCAGTGAAGATGATGGGACTGGAGCGGGTGCCACACCTTTGAAAATCAAGCCCTATATTTATGTACTGAAATATGGCCTTGGAGGCCTAATTTTAATCATCCAGATTACGGTGTGGCGTTGCACTCCATGTGTTTTATGGAAATATGCTCATGAGTGTGAATATGATGTAACTGGAATATACTTTATGCAAAGTTCTCTTGTAAGGTATCATAACAAGGTTATAACCTACTGAATATATTCCTCCTATATGTATGCATGTATCATTCTTGTATCTGAAGCTCAAAATATGAAGTATAACTCTGAGGTCCTATTGTAATTCTGCAAAGTGTGGGCCATTAATGGTGGTTTAGAATCTTGATGACTCCCATTGACCCACACAATTGGTTGTAAAAGTTTTATTTACCTGCAAACCTTCCTGTGTATGTTTGGGCCAACCCAGGGAGAATGGAGACTAGGGTCTTACAGTGACCTGTGCCCATGTCATGTGATGTCATCTTAATCCTTGTACTCTTCCATTGATGAGGCGGAGGTGTGGACAAGCACAGACAAAAATTCCAGCCTTATGCCAAAGCTATAAAAGTGGGTGGAGCAGGACAAAGAGGGATCCCACTCATGAGAGAACCCCTGCTTACCCCATGAGATATCTGCTGGATCTAACAAAGACTGTACCAGGGAAAGGATTGGGCCCAGACTAGGAAGGAGTCCAGTCTGTGAAAGAAGCTTATTGGAACATCTTTGAGGGTGAGATATTATCTGTACTCAGTTTCTTAATGTTCTGGCTTAGACTTGCGTGTTTTGTTTTATTTGCTTTGTGACTTACTTTGTTCTGGCTGTTATTACTTGAAACCATTTAAATCCTACTTTTTATACTTAATGGAATCACTTTTGTTTATTAATAAAGTGGTTGATACCTGGGGGAGCAAACAGCTGTGCATATCTCTCTATTAGTGATATAGAGGGTGAACAATTTACAAATGTATCCTGTCTAGACTTTATACAGAGTCAAATGGATTTATCTGGGGTTTGGATTCCATTAGGAGCTGGGTTTCTGGGTGCTGGAGACAGGTAACCTGCTGAGCTGTTTTTTGTTGGTCTGCAGCTTTGGGGGTGTGGTCTAGACCCTGAGTCTTAGTTGCAGCAGGCTAGTGTGCCTGGCTCAAAAAGGCAGGGTTCTGGAGTTCCAAGCTGGCAGGGAAAACTGGCTCAGAAATAATTTCAACACATCAGGTGACAGTCCCAAAGGGATCTCTATAACTGAACCCATCACATACTGCTTAAGTGAATCAGTGACAGAACTGAGATTATAACCCTTCCATTCAAGGTGGAAAGATGGTTTTGTGGGTGAGGCCATAGAATGGGCATTAGGTGATCCGGGTTCTAGTTTCAGCTTTGCTATTGATGTGCTGGGTAAGTCACAAAATCTGTGCTTCAATTCTTCATCTGTGAAGTGGGCTGCCAGAGAGCTGGTTGGGGGATGTTTCTGTGCCCATCAGAAATTTCATCTAGCAATCATCAATTTTATGTTTGTCAATTTGCCTTCAAAATTTTTTCCACAAAAGTAAATTTAATGACAACAAAAAATAAAACCAAATTTATTGACAACAAAAAATAGTTCCTCACAAAAATTGTTAACCAGCTCTAGGATTTTACTGCACTATCTCAATGATATTGCAAGGGTCAATAATCAGTGCACATGAAACACTCTAACTCCAGTGAAGGGCACCAAGTCAGAACAGAGCTAGTGTCGGCCACGTCCACACTACAAGTTGGGGGTGTGATTCCTCTACTCTCATTAACTGGATGTCAGTATAAATAGCAATGGAAGCCCAGGTGAGCCAGGCTGACTACATACCCACTGGTTTCAGGCAAGTTCATTCTCAGCACAGCTCGGCCATTCCTCTGGGGCTGCTACCCATACTGCCTCAGTTACACATACTCACGCTCAGTCAATGAGAGCTTGCATACATATAGGTACGCCCCTAGTTTGTAGTGTAGACAGAGCCATAGATGCACTTCTATTTAGGTGCTTATAGCACACACATCAAGGCAGTACCAGGAGCTCTTGATATCCAGGCACTGTCTCATAGGGTACGTCTACACTATGGGATTATTCCGAATTTACATAAACCGGTTTAGCAAAACAGATTGTATAAAATCGAGTGCGTGCGGCCACACTAATCACATTAAATCGGTGGTGTGCGTCCACGGTCCGAGGCTAGCGTCGATTTCTGGAGCATTGCACTGTGGGTAGCTATTCCGTAGCTATCCCATAGTTCCCGCAGCCTACCCCGCCCCTTGGAATTTCCGGGGTGAGATCCCAGTGCCTGATGGGGCAAAAATCATTGTCGCAGGTGGTTCTGGGTAAATGTCGTCAGTCACTCCTTCCTCTGGGAAAGCAACGGCAGACAAGCATTTCGCGCCTTTTTTCCCTGGATTGCCCTGGCAGATGCCATAGCATGGCAATCATGGAGCCTGTTTTGCCTTTTGTCACTGTCACCGTATGTGTACTAGATGCCTCTCACAGGGGCGATTCAGCAGCGCTACACAGAAGCATGCTTTTGCTTTTGCATGACAGCAGAGATGGTTACCAGCCATACTGTACCATCTACCATACCATAAATTGGTAATAAGATGATCATGGTTACCAGTCCTTTTGCACCATTTGCTGCTGTCATAAGTGCCCCTGGCTAAGATCAGCCAGGGGCGCAAAAGCCAAAATTGGGAATGACTCCGAGTCAATCCCTCCTTTTTGGTATCTAAAAATAGAATCAGTCCTGCCTAGAATATGGGCAAGTGTACTAGAGAACCACTGTATCAGAGAGCACAGCTGCTCTGTGTCAGATCCTGCAGAAATTATGAGCTGTATGCTATTCACAGGAGATGCTCCTGCAACAACCCCACCTGTTGATTCTGTTCTTCCCCCAGCCTTCCTGGGCTACCGTAGCATTGTCCCCCCACTTGTGTGATGAAGTAATAAAGAATGCAGGAATAAGACACACTGACTTGTTAGTGAGAAATGAGTGGAAGGCAGCCTCCAGCTGCTATGATAGTCCAGACAGGACATTAAGGAGTGTGGAGGAGAGGAGCCCAGCATCCCTCTGCTAGTCCAGGGGCAATTGAATCTTTTCTTTACACATGAAGGGTGGGGGCTGACGGAGCTCAGCCCCCTGTTCCTATGATGACGATGGTTATCAGCCATACTGTACCATCTACCAGGAAAAATTAGGGCCAGGCGCCCTTGATCGACCTGACGGATGCTAGTCAGCATGGTTACCAGCCCTTTTGCACTGCCC
Organism: Mauremys reevesii; assembly: GCF_016161935.1. Taxonomy (NCBI): domain Eukaryota; kingdom Metazoa; phylum Chordata; order Testudines; family Geoemydidae; genus Mauremys; species Mauremys reevesii. The sequence goes on from NC_052624.1 coordinate 275,158,681, forward strand.
CATGTGCCAATAGGCTGATGATGAGGACGGGTACCAGTCGCTTTGCACCATCAGCCACCCATGGCAGGGGGGAGCAAGGATGTTGGTGTTGAGTGCTGCAGCATCGCGTCTATCTGCAGCATTCAGTAAAGATAGGGTGACATGTAAAAGAGTCAAGAGAGGATTGTTTTCCCTTTCACTTCTGGGGGTGGGTGGGGGGGGTGCGTAAATTGCTGAGCTATGCCCTGACCCACCGCGGACACTGTGTTTGACCCTAGAAGCATTTGGAGCTCAGCCAAGAATGCAAATGCTTTTCAGAGAGACTGCAGGAACTGTGGGATAGCTTGAGTCCTCCAGTCCATGAGCGTCCATTTGATTCCTTGGCTTTCTGTTACGCTTGTCATGCAGCACTGTGCTGAGTCCCTGCTATGGCGTCTGTCTGGAGATTTTTTAAAAATGTTTTTTAATTCGTCTTCTGTAACGGAGCGCTGATAGAACAGATTTGCCTGCCCTTACAGCGATCACATCCGCATGTTCCATGTGGGAGCTCTTTCTTTATTTTGATTTTTAACTGCATCACCACACGTGCTGATCGGAGCTCCACGCTGGGCAAACAGGAAATATTCAAAAGTTCGCGGGGCTTTTCCTGTCTACCTGGCCACTGCATCCGAGTTCAGATTGCTGTCCAGAGTGGTCAGTGGTGCACTGTGGGATACCGCCCGGAGGCCAATACCGTCGATCTGCAGCCACACTAACCCTAATCCGATATGATAATACCGATATTAGCGCTACTCCTCTCGTTAGGGAGGAGTACAGAAACCAGTTTAAAGAGCCCTTTATACCGATATAAAGGGCCTCTTAGTGTGGACGGGTGTGGCGTTAAATCGGTTTAATGCTCCTAAAACCGGTTTAAACGCGTAGTGTAGACCAGGCCATAGATAACAACAGAAGAAATATTTTCGTTCAAAAAGACATCCCTATGATTTACCTCCATCTGTCATGTACGTCAGTGTATTTGTTTCCCTTTTACCCCTTTAACAAAGGAATTCTCTCCCCTCCTATTCCTCTTAATCTTGTGTCCAGTTTTATTTCTTTGTTGATTTCTGTGAATTTATAATAAAACAAATACAAAGTAAAAATATTTCACTTAAACACAGGGGCAGTTACAATATAAAGCTTTAAGTATTTGTGAATGGTAAATATTATCTCTTCTGGTGGTAGTATTTATATGGCCCCCCATTACCACAGTATCTGACACTTCATGATCTTTGAATGTATTCTCACCACATCCCTGTGAGGTAGGGAAGTACCATTATCCCCATTGTACAGACTTAGCCAAAGTCACACAGGAAGTCTGTGGTAGGGGAGGGAATGGAACACGGGTCTCTTGAATGTGAGGTTAGGGTGCCAATCATTGGATTATACTTAATCCCTGGAAAGAAGCTATCACTGGGCATTAAATTTAGCCTCCTTTTATCTATAATGTGTAAATCATACAAATGAGAATATCCGGTGTAGGATTTCAATCTCCTGATGGCACCAGTATTGGCGAGTAAGAATAATGAAGAACTATGCCACCTAATTGAAAGAGAATTGGATGTTTTAATTTATAGCATGACATTCTAGTCTGAACCAGTGAAAACAGGTGAAAGAAAACATTCCATTTAACTGGCGCGTACTAAATAAAGACTTGTCCAAAACTGAATGGTTAAATAGTTAAAGATTAAAGTGATTTATGGCAAAGCCATTCTACCACTCAATATATTGAAGTTGCTTCAGCAATTGAAACTTAAATTCTTCAGTTTTCATAGACAATGTCAAGCAACCACGTTCTGCCTCTATCCAGGGACCTTACAAACCAGTGCCAATAGATTAATTGAGGGACTCCTCCAACTTATCTCCAATACTCGATAACCCACTCATTCCTGAAGTCAGCTCCATTTTTTTATCACGAGCTTATCAGCTAGGTCATTCTAATTTTGCACATCTAATTATTTCACTTTCATGAATATTGATGAGCAAAACCCACTTGAAAAGATTTGTAATGGTTTGATTGGGACACTTCAACTGCAAGAGCAAACAACAATTTGACCAGCAATTGAAACTATTGAAACTGATCCTTGAAGCCCTTATTCCAGCAAAACTGCCATTGAAGTGGCTCTAATTTTGCCTGTGTAAGGAAAAAAAATGACATTATTTAAAACCCACTTCATCTTGCACATTATTAATGCTCAGAATTTACACTGTTAACCCTTTTGGAGTAGGGATTGTCTCTTCATATATGTTTGTACAGCACCATGCACCCTGGAACCTAAGTCCCAATTGAGACCTCTGATTGTAACCATAATATAAATAAACTAACAATAATAAATAAAAATAAGAGTCTATTGTCTCCAGTGACTTTATAAAGAACAGTTTGGCCCAGTTTTACAAAGGGACTTAAGTATCTAAATACGACATTTAGTCAACACTACGATGCACAAAACCCCCACTCGGCTGCCACCTAACCCTTTAGGCAGCTAAAGTCACTTGGCATCCTCACTTTTGTCCTGTAGATGACTAAATTTCTGCCTCTGGGTGCACACTGCTGCTTCACTCTAGGTGTAAAGTATTTTAGGTAATTTGACAGATTATTTCCTCTCTTAGTGTCTGAGACTGTTTACCAGCCTCCCAAAGGAAATAAAGTTATTGTCTGGCCTATCTGACAGTGCTTGGAGCCAGGAATGCCTGAGTTCTCATCCTGTCTTTTACAGTAACTCCTGTGAAGCCACTTAATTTATCTGTGCCTCAGTTTCCAGAGCTGTATAATCGGAATAAACATTTCCCTAGGTCATAGTGGAAGTAAAATGTTAATGTTTATACAGTGCTTTGAGGATGTAAGACTCCATGTTAGATTACTTAATAATGATATGCACATAATATTCCATGGTCCTCTTAATCTGTCACTGTCGATGTTTTCCAAAACCTAGTTCATTTGTTTTGAGCTTGCTGAATACTATGTTGCTCACATAGCTCATTCTTTATTTGTGAAGTTAAAAGCCCCCAGTGTTGCACCCAGAACACACTGAGGTCAGTGCACTCACTTAAAGAACCAGTGTTCAGCTTTTGTTCTGTGTGCATAAAGGCATTTTACTGAAGTATTCTGTTCTGCAATAGAGGGAATGATACATGCTATGTAGCAGCATGTCCTTCTGAGAGGATTTCGGACTGGGAAATATTAATTAACGCTGATTCATTGTAATAATTTTAAGTCTCTTCCTATTTATTAATTCAAATATAATATTGGGAGGGAAATGAAAGGTGTTTTATTTCACTTTTTCCTGCAACAACTTTCTAATTTATACAAATGATGGCATAATTAAATGCCTGACATTAAATTACAATCTGCACTTCCTGTAAACAAACATATTAAAACGGAGACAGTTAGTCCTGAATGCAAAACCAGTCTGTGTGCATCAGGAACACTCCAAGTGCATTCGAGCCAGGGGACCAAATAATCTCCAGCCCAGAATATTGAAAGATGTGCCACAAGGAACTGCAAGTCCAGTAGCAAGGATTTTTAATTGAATTTTATTGAATCCAGGGTGGTACTACATGAGTGGAGAACAGCAAATGTAGTACTTGTATTAAAGAATGGGTAAAAATGTGATCTGAGCAACTACAGACCCATTTGTCTTCCCTCAGTACTATACAAGGTTTTAGAATAAATTTTGAAGGGAAAAATAAAGACATGGAGGTAAACAGAAGATGGGATAAAATACAACATGGGTTTATCAAAGGTAGAACATTCCAGACTAACATGGTATATAAGATATCTGATTTTTTTTTTAGACAAGGGAAATGCAGTAGATCTAATATACTATGACTCAGTAAACCACTTAACTCTGTACTACATGGGAAATTTTCAGTTAAGGTGGGAATTAGTACAAGAATTGTAAGGCGAGTAAGCAACTGGCTAAAGGAGGCGATAATAGGTTGTGCTTAAAGGAGAACTATCTTGCTGGAGGGAGGTTGCTAGTGGAGTTCCTCAAGGATCTGTCTTGGAACTGGTTTTAACATTTTCATTAATGATCTTGGCACAAAAAGTAGAGTGTGCTAATGAATTTTGCTGATTACACAATAGAGAAAAGGCTCAGAATATCATACAGGAAAAGTTGGATGATCTTGAGGACCATGTGATCTTGAGGACTGATATCATAGAAATGGGATGAAATTGACTGACAAGAATTTCTGCTACAAGCTGGGGACTCATTAGTTGGAAACAATTAAGGAGAAGCACCTGGCTCTGTGGTTTGATCACAGGATGACTATAAGCCATCAACATGATGTGGCTGTGAAAAAGGTAAATGTGATCCTATGATGTATCAGATGAGGTAGAGAGAGAGCGAAATATTAATGCTATTGTACAAGGCTTTTGTAAAAGTTCATCTGGAATACTGTGTACAGTTTTGGTCACTCAAGTTCAAGAAATATGAATTCAAACTGGAATAGGTGCAGAGACGGGCAACTAAAATGATCACTGGAATGAAGAGCGTATCTTAGGAGAGAAGACTAAAAGCTTCACTTGTTTAGCCTACCAAAAGGAAGGTTCGGAGAAGATATGAGTGCTGGGGGGTAACCACCAAGGAGGGAGAATGTTGGCACAAGAACAAATGGGTGTACACTGGCCATGAATAAACTTAGGCTGGAAATTAGGTTTCTAACCATGAGAGGACGGAGGTTCTGGAACAACCTTCCAATAGCAGTAGTGGGGGCCAAGAACTGAACCTCCATTAAGATGGACCTGATACATTTATGAATGGGATGATCTAACAGGGTTGCCTGTGATGACAAGGCAGTCCATTCAAGTCCTATGTCCCCAATGCAGGAAGCACTAAGCATGCCTTGTCTATCCCTTTCCCACCAGGGTTGGTATCCCATATATGACACTTGTAGAAATGTGCAGCATTAGCTACTGGCTTCCTTTATTATTGTTAACAGAATATTAACGTAAAAATATAATGTTAATATAAATGATATGGAGTACATCCTCAGCAAATGTAAATCAGCATAGTTCCTTCAGCTTCAATAGGGTTATACCGATGTAAGCCAATTGAGGATCTGGCTCAGGGTTTAAGCTCTCCTTTTCCTCAATCGTGCTGTGCAGAGTGACACCTGCTGGGGGTCTGCATCTGCATATTTGGAATCCAGAGGGCTTTCCCTATCAGATTATAACAATTTGGGGTAGGTCAGATTTGGGGCTATTTTTAAGGCAGCTATAGCAACCTCAAACTCAGCCCTTCAGTGCTAAATCTGCAGTGCAAATGGCCTGGTCTCTGACACATTATCAGAGTCGCTAAAATAGCAGTTATTAGTATTATTTTATTCTATCCAGGTTCCTCTACCACCCTAATCACCATAGTAGCAGGATGCCTTCCGGGAGTGCATTCTATGACATGACTAACTTTGGTCATGTGTGGCTCACTCTCTCCCCAGGGAGGGAGCTCACCGTACACAATGTGCTGTGTTTTTGCTAGAGAAGGCAGGCTGAAGAAGTGAGCCTGGCACTTGGTGAGGAAGGTGGTGAGGTGTGTGATGGTCCTGCATCCTGGTGGGAGCTCGTCTCAGATCACCGTTTCAGAGAGCTCTGTCTCTTGCATAGATGACCTTTACCCTGGTGGTAGAAAGTTCCATTGTGCTAAAGAAGTGGAGTTGCTGACCGCAGTCTTCATCATGGAGCTGTAGGTGACTGATGGTATTGCCCACAGGCCTCAGTCAAGATCAGAGCCCCACTGTGGTAGGTACTTGGGAGACTGACCTTGCCCTGAATTTCTTGCTGTCTAAATAGGTAAACAGTGGGAGGGGAAACAGAAGCACAAAGCAGGGAAGTGACTTGGCCAAGATCACACAGCAGGCCACTTGCCAGAGCCGGAAATAGCACCCACCTTTTCTGAATTTCAAGCAAATGTCCCCACGACTGGAGCAGGCTACAAATCACATGAGCCTCCCCCTGCCAAATGCTGAGTAACCAGTGGAGCCAAAGGGAGCACTCAGCACAGGAATAGGCCTTCCTTGGGCATGTGTGCTGGCAATACTTAGGCATATAAGGAAAGCTGTTGCAGCTTCTTCACTCTGTTATTTTGGTTGGCTTGTCTCTAGATCATGTTTTTATTTGTACATATCTTTTGTGTTTGACAGTATTAAAAACATTCCGGGGACTTCATGTGCAGAAGGTGTCAATTTATTGAATGGCTTTTTATATTCATATTTTGGAGTCAGTAATTACCTCTCATGAGTGAGGCAATGAACTAGTTTCTGCTCTGGCTGTCTTTCATTTCCTTTCAAACTAAATATGACTGCAGCTTGCTATGGTTTTCTGGCAATAGTTTTGCTAATAGAGCAGGTTGTTACAAAGCAGTGTTATTTGCATGATATAAAATTAATTAGAGAAGTCTGTTATAATTTATAAATATGCAATTATAGTTAAACAAATAAGAAGTTGGGACTTTGTGTGGTTCCCAGTGGATTTCTGTTTGCATGCTTCCAGTTAATCAGTGAGATGGAGCCTTTGATTGGGCATCCCATGAAAAGAGACAATTTGCCTTACTGTGATGGGAATTGCAAATGTATTAAAACATATTTCCAGAGTTTGTTCAAATTAATTTTTGTGAAAGCAAATGAATATGTAGAATAGCTACTTAAAAAAAAAATACAAACCCTAATTACTTCCAAAGGCCAAGTGAAGCTTTTTTTCAAGTAAACAGAGGAAGATGTCATCTGTATATTGTTTTAGTATGATACCTCACATATTAAGTTGAGAGAGATCAATAAGATGATTGGTGGGAAGTAAATAGAGCAACATATGTGTAAATAGAGCAACATATGTTGAGGAAGTTGGTTGAGATCTTTCTTGCAGCTTTCTTTTCACTTAATAGATTTTTAGAGGGTGTAAGGGCCAATTAGATCATCTAGTTTGACCTTCTGCACAACACAGGCTGTAGGAATCACTGTGTGAAATTCTACAGCCTGCCCACAAACTGGTGGTTGATCTAGAGCAGATAAGTTTTGAACAACTTCAGAATGGTGCTACCTACTTCTCTTCCCTGGGATATCAGCCCTTCGTCCTCCGTTGATCATTTACTGAAGGTTTCAAACTAAGCCATCATTCTGAACTTAATTTCCCCTAATGTCTGTATTCTTTCAAATAAATCTGAGTAGGGTCTGGTACTAAACAGTTAGAGCTTGTCTTCACTTCAAAGTTAATCTGACATAACTTGAATGTTGCCCCAAATTCAAGTCTCATCCACACATGAGAACCCTGAAGTGTGGTGGTTCTTTTTAACGCAAATTAGCTGGCCTGAAAGGGAGCCAAGATGAATTATAAGATGCATAGATGAACATGATATGTTGGGGAAGAGTCAAACAGCTCTTCTAAAGGGAAAACATGCCTCACCAATCCATTAGAATTCTTTGAGGGGGTCAGCAAACATGTGGACAAGGTGATCCAGTGGATATAGTATACTTTTCTGATAACTTTTGACAATGTCTTTCACCAAAGTCTCTTAAGAAAAGTAGGCAGTGATGGGATAGAGCAGTGTTTCCCAAACTTGGGACACCGCTTGTGTAGGGAAAGCCCCTGACAGGCCAGGTCGGTTTGTTTACTTGCCCCCTCCACAGGTCCGGCTGATCGTGGCTCCCACTGGCCGCGGTTCACTGCTCTGGGCCAATGGGGGCTGCGGGAAGTGGCGTGGGCCAAGGGACGTACTGGCTGCCACTTCCAGCAGCTCCCATTGGCCTGGAGCAGCGAACCGCAGCCAGTGGGAGCTGTGATCGACTGGACCTGTGGACCTGGCAGGTAAACAAACCATCCCGGCCCGCCAGGGGCTTTCCCTACACAAGCGGCGTCCCGAGTTTGGGAAACACTGGGATAGAGGAAAGGTGTTCTCTTGAGTAACTAGATAAAAGATAGGAAACAAAGGGTGGGAACAATGGTCAGTTTTCACAGTGGTAAATAGCAGAGGTGGGGAGGCAACCATCTGTACTGGGAACAGTGCTGTTCAACATACTCATAAATGATCTGGAAAAAGGAGTAAACAGTTGAGTTTGCAGATGATACAAAATTACGGAAGGTAGTTAGCTCCAAAGCTGAATGTGAAGAGCTACAAAGGGATCTCACGAAACTGGGTGACTGAGCAACATAATGAGAGATGAAATTCAATGTTGATAAATTGAAAATAATGCTCACTGGAAAACATAATCCCAACTACATACAAAATGATGGGGTCTAAATTAGCTGTTACCACTCAAGAATGAGATCTTGGAGTCTCCGTGGATAGTTCTCTGAAAACATCCATTCAACGTGCTGCAGCAGTCAAAAAAAAAAAAAACTAAAAATGTTAGGAACCATTAGGAAATGGCTAGATAATAAGACAGAAAATATCATAGTACCACTATATAAATCCATTGTAGACCCACAGTGGAATACTGCATGCCGTTCTGGTCACCCTATCTCAAAAAAGACTAGAATTGGAAAAGGTTCAGAAAAGGGCAACAAAAATGATTTTAGGGCTATGGAACAGCTTCCTTAGAGAGATTAAGGACTGGCACTGTTCATCTTAGAAAAGAGACAACTACAGGGTGTATAAAAAGCATGAAAAGGGTGAAGGAACTGAATAGGGAAATATTATTTACCTCTTCACATAACATGTGATCTAGGGGTCACCCAATGAAATGAATAGGCAGTGGGTTTGAAACCAACATAAGGAAGTATTCCACACAGCACACAGTCAACTTTTGGAACTTGTTTCCAGGGGATGTTATGAAGGCCAAAACTATAATTGGGTTGAAAAAGTAATTAGATGATACAATAGGTCCATCAATGGCTATTAGCCAAGATGATCAGGGACACAACCCCATGCTCTTGGTGTCCCTAAACTTCTGACTGACAGATACTAGGACTGGACAACAGGGGATGGACCACTCGATAATTGCCCTGCTCTGTTCATTCCCTCTGAAGCATGTGGCACTCTCCGCTGTCAGAAGACAAGGTACTGGGCTAGATGGACCATTGGTCTGACCCAGTATGGCCACTCTTATGTTCTTATAGGCTAAGAACATAGTGAGCACAACTAGTCAGCTGCTAACCCAACCTAACTCTCTGTGGTACAGACTACAGGCTAGCATCACACAAGTGCCACTAGTTCTGCACTACCGTCTCATAATGCCCTTTATGTGCTCAGAAATTACAGGCAAGTTCTCCCACAATTCACTGGGAAAGAGTTCACAGCACAACTCATCTTACATCAGTGCTAGAAATGATGGGATGTGCTCCCAGAGGTCTTAGCACCATACATGTGTGAGTGAAGCACATGTGTGGACACGGCAGTTTGTGTGTTGTTTCAGAGTGTGGCCACAGAAGCTAGGCCAACTCAAGGGGAATAACTTGATATACCCATAAAAGTCTATGGGTGAAATTCTGGGCCACATTGAAATGACTGGCAAAATCCTATTGATTTAACTGGGGCCAGGATTTATTCCCAGAGGCTCATATGTATTGTCTGAGCCAGATGGGCCTCAGTTATGCTGTTGTAAATCAGGAATAACTCTGCTGCCTCATAGAGTCACAGACTATCAGGGTTGGAAGGGACCTCAGGAGGTCATCTAGTCCAACCCCCTGCTCAAAGCAGGACCAATCCCCTGACAGATTTTTACCCCCCTCCCCTAAATGGCCCCCCTCAAGGATTGAGCTTACAACCTTGGGTTTAGGAGGCCAATGCTCAAACCACCAAGCTATCCCTCTCCTCCAGTATAAAGCCAATGAAAGTTCAGACTAAGGCGGCAAGCCTTTTTGAAAAGCAAAAGAACAAAATGGGGCTAGCATTAGAGTGAAAACTGCCCTGTTCATCTTCAGGAGCCGGTCAGCAGTTTTCAGGCTTGGACCCTCCTTGTTTAGCTAACAACAGAGTTGAGGAAGATGGTCACTGCCTGGCTGGTCCCACAGCTCTTCCTTAAGTGAATAATCAACCCTACTTACATGCATAGTCCATCCCATAGTAGGGAGTTGGCTTCTGTGGGAAAGCCTATGAGCATGTGATGCTAAATGGACTATTTAGTGATGAACAAAGGCTAATTTGCATGTACGGGTTGCAGGCTAGACCGAGGCCTAGTCTACACTACATGGTTAGGTTGACATTAGCTGTGGAAGTATCTTTTACTTAAATTTGGCTCCCCTCAACATAAGTGCCTCTCTAGGCCAATTTAGTAACACCATATCCCCAAGCAGTGTAGAGTCACAGTTGATGTAACTAGATTGATTCAGTGAAGACACTGTGTTTGCTTACGGCAATTGCTACTGGCCTTCAGGAGCTATCCCACAATGCCCCACGCTGACAATACAATCGATGGAAGCGCTCCTGGTGAGGATGCATACTGCCAACACAAGGAGCCAGGTGTGCACGCATACAAGTGATTTAATAACTGCGGTGGATATAGCCGATGTAAGTTAGGTTGACATAATTTTGTAGTATATATATGGCCTAAGTGCTGATCCTGGGAGGGGCTGAACAGTGACATGCTGCCAGAATGTTAATGGACTCCTCCCCGCCCTGCAAAAAAAAAAAATGTTCTGCCTCAGTTAGCAATACACACGGCATTCCCAGGGGAAATTACACTATCCCCATCTCCCACAAAAATCATTCCATGCTGTTCACAACCCTCTCCTGGCCCCAAGTCAATTTTATATCCTCCCCCTCTACAAAAATCAAATATATTAACTACATACCCTTCCAAATCAATAAATGTATTAATGCCCCAGCTTTTAGCTCAGTGCTTCTCAACCTACCATGTTCCTCTCTCTGGCTGCTGATGAAGCTAGTCTGTGGAGCAGCTGAAAGGGAGAGGCAGTGCAGAGAGTTGTCCTGTAGCCTCCGGCTGGGAGGAGGTTGCTCAGGTGGAGGAAAGGATCCTCTCTGAGCTCCACTGGAGGTCACCCCTAGTTACTGTGTGTAGGGTTAGGGGAGTAGGCCTCCCTAATCTAGTCAATGTCTCCTAGATGGTGTGTGTATGTGTTTGGTGGGTGTGCGGAGAAATAGAGCTCTACACTTTCTCCCAGAACCAGACTCCAAATTGGTGCTTGGCAGGGGTGGGAGGGAGCTACAGGACTTGCAGCAGATGTTTAGCCTCTTCTCCTCCTCATGTCTTGCTAGAGCAGATGTGGTGAGGGAGAAGATTCCTGAGGCTTCATGGTGGGTGTGTCCCATGTGTTCCTGGAGGCACTGGTAGAGAATGCTGGAATGGAGCTCCTCTTTCACCAATGCTGGGTGAAACTGGATGGGGTTGAACTCTTTAAAAAGCAGGGCTTGCCTTTGCATTTGGAGTAGGTTGTGACATTATTTTTACTGCCCTTCCCAAAAATATAACCAATATTCTGGTCATTCAAAGATCAAAAGAACATCCTAGCATTTAAATGAAGTGTAGACACGGGATATCTCCGTATTCATCTCTCTTTGAAACCTGTAGCAAATCATAGGTGAATGATGAAGGAACAGGTGATTGTCTTATGTTAATTCATATAGCTAAGTACCGGTGATAGACTACCTGATGGATAAATTGCCGTATGTTAATCTGTTTGAATAATTAACGACCATGCTTAGGAAATAAGGGCCTATTGTTCCCCAAGGGACTCCAACTTGTCAAAGAAGACCTGAAATTGTATAAAAGATCCTTGAGTTGCAAGATGAGATCCCAGTTAAGCTGGTACACCCTGGAATTATATTGGACATTGGACTATAACCTAAGAACTACATTTTAAAGGAACTGTTGGCAACTACACAGCTCATCATCTCTGCTATGTATCTGAACCTGAAGAACTGAACTCATGTCTGAATGTATATTGATCTTTTAACCATACTCTCTCCCTTTTCTTTTTTTAATCAATTTTAGTTTAGTTAATAAGAATTGCCTGTAAGCATGTATTTGGACAAGATCTGGAATATGCATTAACCTGGGAGGTAATGTGTCTGATCCTTTGGGATTGGTAGAACCTTTTCTTGTATACGATGAAAAAAGATTTCTGAAAATCTTAATCATATTTGACTTGGGTACTTGGATGGAGGCCTGAGGCTGGGTTACTTTAAGGGAACTGTGTTGTTGGTTTCTGGTAAATCTAAGTATTGAAAATATCCACTGCCCCATTCTTTGCAGTTCACCCTAATTGTGTGATCTCAGCTGGCCCCCATTGGGACCCCGGTCACAGCCATTATGCCATGGTGCCATTTATCGGCGTGAGGAACCTGGCAAGGGTTAGTTAGATGAATTGCCAGGCTAACCCTAAACTTAACTGACACCTTTATATAAAAAGCTCCCACGTTGGAGGCCAGTGGTGGGAAGGAATTTTTACCTTCTTACACTGCAGAAGTGGAATCCAGCTGTGCATGCCCTTCAGTCTTCGCACTCAGTTTGCATAGCTTTATGTGTCCAAGGCTCTCTCCACAAAAGGGCTCAGAGATTCTCCTTTTACAAAATGCAAGGCAGAAGAATGGTCTTGAAGTTACGGCACTGGATTGGGTATCAGAAGATCTGTGTCCAGTTCCCAGCCCTGCTAAAGACTCCCTGTTTCACTTAGGCCCACATACTCAAAGGTATTCAGGTGCCTAGCTCCCACTGAAATTAGTGGGAGTTAGGACCATAAATACCTTTTAGAATCTGGGCTTTATTGTCTGTTCCCCATCTGTAAAATGGGGATGATGCTTCCTTTCTCCCCTCTCTCATCTCATGAACACTTTGGGACAGTGCCTCTTTCAGTGTGTTTGCTCGGTGCCTTGAGCAACCAGGGCCTGATCTTGGTAGGAGCCTATAGACGCTACCATAAAACAAATAAATAATCTGAATCTCCTTTATACAAGGCTGACTCTCTCTGAAAAAAGTATCAGAGAAGTAGCCGTGTTAGTCTGGATCTGTAAAAGCAGCAAAGAGTCTTGTGGCACCTTATAGACTAACAGACGTATTGGAGCATCCGACGAAGTGGGTATTCACCCACGAAAGCTCATGCTCTAATACGTCTGTTAGTCTATAAGGTGCCACAGGACTCTTCGCTGCTTTCTCTGAAAAAGAAGCTCACCTGCATCCCCACCAGCTCATCAGCGGTGCTGAGTGCCTCCTGTGATCTGCTGGACTCCCTCAGTTCCATCGAGGGTCTGTGGTAATTGAGGGTGCTTAGCTCTTCTCATAGAATCATAGAATATTAGGGTTGGAAGAGATCTCATGAGGTCATCTAGTCCAATCGCCTGCTCAAAGCAGGACCAACACCAACTAAATCATCCCAGCCAGGGCTTTGTCAAGCCAGGCCTTAAAAACCTCTAAGGATGGAGATTCCACCACCTCCCTAGGTAACCCATTCCAGTGCTTCACCACCCTCCTAGTGAAATAATGACTGGGCCCTCCAGCATTTCTCCATCCCACATAGTTGGTGTGTATTGACCTTTGCACTGGAAGCAGGTTGTTTCCACTTCAGAACAACATGGGACTGATGGAGGCCAAGAGTGAGCACAGTCAGCTCTGACCCTGAACACTGTGTATAAGAACCTGGTATTCTCCAGAGACCCTGGAAACCAGCCCCAGGAGGGCCAAATACAGATCCCTGCCAGAGCACAGGCAGCATGAGTAATTTACCTAATACATGCACCTGCTTCTGTCAGCTGTGAGCATTCTGGGTTCAGCTGCTTGATTTACATCCCTGCTTCCTCTTCAAATCAGAATGTCTAAACTTTAAAAAAACAAAAATCTAAATCCATGTGTAGGTGGGGAAAGTTCCAAACCTTTTCAAGTTGTGCATGTTGCTAGGGAAACCACTCCTCGCTATTCCCTTTTATCCTGCCTGTCTGACTCTGTCTCTTGGAAAAGTGACATGTAGGTTTGTTATTGGGAAGGAATTATTCAAATCTGTTACAATATGTACTTTCAAATCCAAGGATAACCTTCTTTTTTTAAGACCTTGATGAGGCTTAAGAACATTATGGAGTAGGGGAGCTCAGAAAACAAATTTTAAAAGCCCCAAATAAGCAGCTATTGAAAAGTCTGTGGGATTTTCTGTTTATAAAAGCATAATGCTCTCATGACTTCAAGCAAAGGAGGGGTTCCAGTTATACCACTATTTCCGCTAATGCTATTGCTGCATGCATGGTTACTGAGAGAAGACGTCCCTAAGCCACAAACAAATTATTAGTCCTAGTCCCTATGATAAAGTCTTTTATCATACATTGCTCTTTTCTATCCAAGAACCTCTCAGCACTTTACAAACATCAATGGATTATGTCTCTCAATAGCCATATTATCCCCACTTTGGGGATGGGAAAGCTGTGGCACTGAGGCCTCACTTGCTTGAAATTGGGAATCTAATGCGCTATGTAGGCACCTAAACAAGAGCGGTTTGATTTTTTTTTCCATGGGAGCTGTGGGTGCTCATTATCTCTGCAAATCAGACCTCACTTAGATACCCAAAAGAGATGCAGATGAAGCAACCGAAGTTGAACACTTTGGCCCTGTGTATTGTACTGCCCTAGTTCCTGTCCTGTGCGCTGTAGTACCAGTTACAGTGCAACTCTGCATTCCACAGGCCCTCAGCTACTACAGCGAGGAGCATAGCGGAGATAAATACTGATAGCTTTTCATTAAAAAAAAATGTATCTAAAATGTTCGTGGTGTATTGATCTGGTTACCTCTGGAAACTGTGAATGGTTCTGACTAGGTCCAGAGAAGCAGGTGACACCCCCTCCAATCCATGGCTATATCCAAAGAGAACCTCAGCTGCAATTTGGGCAGCAGCACCGGGATGGGGAACCAAATGAGTCTGTCTTATCTGTCCCTTTCCTTATGGTTCTTGACATTCTGTAGGCTCTTTTGACTGCACATGGAAAGTGATGACTTCCCCAGTATTGCTCCTTGGCTTTCCACTGGGGATGCCACGGTGGAAGATGGCAGCAGCGGAAAAGTCCTAGTAGACTCATGCAAGTATCATGCTAGATCAGGGTTTCTCAAACAGGGGTCGCCGCTTGTGTAGGGAAAGCCCCTGGCAGGCCGGGCCGGTGTGTTTACCTGCCGTGTCTGCAGGTCTGGCTGATTGCGGCTCCTACTGACCGCGATCACTGCTCCGGGCCAATGGGAGCTGATGGAAGCGGCAGACAGTAAGTCCCTTGGCCCACACCGCTTCCCTGTGTGAATGTGAAATGGATCAGAAAACGTAAACTGGATCATGAGACTCCTAGTATTTCAGCTGATGTAAGTCCCTTTTCCAGGGCATGAAGGGGTACAGAGGCCCTTCCACATAGCCACTACATCCACTCCCCCTCCCCACTGCACACACACCCCTTCTCACAAGGCTGAGGTAACAAGGACTGCCCTGTGCCAGCCCTCTCTGCATTCCAGTGTCCCCCCCCCCCTTTGAGCAAAGTACAACATAGCAACGGCCATACTGGGTCAGACCAGTAATCCATCTAACCCAGTATCCTATCTTCCAACAGCGGTCAATGCCAATTGCTTCAGAGGGAATGAAGAGCACAGGGCAATTAATGAATGACCCGTTCCCTGTCGTCCTCTCTGAGCTTCGGCCAATCAGAGGCTAGGGACGCCCAGAGCATGGGATTGCATCTCTTACCATATTGGCTAATAGCCATTGATGGACCTATCCTCCAGGAACGTATCTAATTCTTTTTTAACCCTGTTTTAGTTTTGGCCTTCAAAACATCCCTGATAACAACTTGCACAGCTTGACTGCATTGTGCAAAGAAGGACTTTCTTTGCTTTGCTTTTTAACCTGCTGCCTATTAATTTCATCTGGTGACCCCTGGTTTCTGTGTTATGTGTAAGAGTAACTAACACTTTTTCTCCACTCCAGTCCTGGTTTCATAGACCTCCATCATATCACCCCTTAGTCATTTTGTTTCCAAACAGAACAGTCCCTGTCGTCTTAATCTTTCCGCAGAGGGAAGCAGTTCCATACCCTTAATCATGTGTGTTGCCCTTCTCTGTACCTTTTCCAATTCTTATATAGAGATGGGGTGACCAGAACTTCACACAGTAGTGAAGATGTGGGCGTACCATGGATTTATATAGTGGCATTATGATATTTTCTGTCTTATTATCTATCCCGTTCCTAATGGTTCCTAACATTCTGTTCACTTTTTTGACTGCTCCTGCACATGGAAAGTGATGACTTTCCCCGTATTGCTCCTTGGCTTTCCACTGGGGATGCCAGGGTGGAAGATGGCAGCAGTAGAAGAGGCCTAGCAGGCCAGAGGAAACTCTGTCAGACACATTGAGAAGGGTTCGGCATCTTGCAGCTGGCAGAGTAACCCAGGAAGGCCTCAGTAGTACAGGTTACAGCATCTATAGTGATGACTCCAATGAAGAGGGAGTATAAGGGCTCGGGCCTGCTTTTTGTTCTGTTTGTACAACATCTAGCACAATTGGGTCCTGCTCTATGACTGGGGCTCC
This sequence comes from Mauremys reevesii, assembly GCF_016161935.1. Taxonomy (NCBI): domain Eukaryota; kingdom Metazoa; phylum Chordata; order Testudines; family Geoemydidae; genus Mauremys; species Mauremys reevesii. The sequence goes on from NC_052624.1 coordinate 275,175,127, forward strand.
TAGGCACTGCCAGAATGCAACAGTTAAAGACTGGCTGTCCTCTTCAGAACGGCATTTTCCAAGTTTTCTACAAGCACATCACAAGCTCTTCTTTTGGTTCACAACATGCCAGCTGCCCTCATGCCCCCAAGAGAGTTACAGAGGTGAGGTTCTGTCCCCAATTCCCGGGTTCAGCCGAGGCTACTTTAAATTATGACCGCTTGGGGCAGCCAGCTAAGATCATTACACTGAGGAAACTTGCCAGTGTGCATTGTATTCTGGCCTGACCTCCCTTCACACTTTAACCTCCAGCTGCCCTCTGAGGTTAACTCTAAGTAGCTTTTTGTAGCCCTCCTAATGGGGGGAGGGGTAAGGATCTAGCCCAGTGTGTTTTGGTTCATAAACTTATCCAGGTCAAATTCACCTGTTCTAGCAAATTATTATTTTAAGGGCTTGGTTTTTTATTCAACGCGTAGGTTGCATAGATTCCAGATCAGCCCATTCTCTCTCCTCCCTTCCAATCTCATTTTTTCTTCAATGATATCTAAAAATCTGCCCTGCAAATACATATAGATATTTTATTTTATTCAGCTACTTCAAATTCTCTTTGCAGTCAGGATACCTTAGGATGCTTTGAAGAGTGGTAGGAAAAATATGGAGCTGGGGGCCAAGAATATCACCGCTTCTCCCACTGCAAACAAATCAAGAGAAAAGGAAGGCATTCCGGAGTGTAAGGGGATGTGATCTAAAAGGCACATGTTACAGTCATAATGAAAGTGCAATTTACTTGCATTGAGACATTTTGGACAGTTTACAGCGGCTCTCTAAGCATTCTAATTGCATGTGGCTCTCAACTCGTGATCTGAGCTGTGTTTCTTTTCCTTAGAAGCTATCTGGGATACTGAGCACTGTGTGCATGCTGAGCTGCACCTGGGGATTCTCCTCTCACTAGTTCATTTCTCTCTGCTGTATTTTGTTAAGATGAAAATGAAGGGGAAAGGAAAAAGTCACAGTCATTCTGATCCTTGTTGGATCTTCGGTATTTAAGACGGTCCTTTTGCCAACCCTTGCTGCTCGTACTGGTCCAGCAGGCATGCTGCTGTTCTTTCCGTGTTGGGTTCAGTGCCATTCATGCTCCGTAAAATAACACTCTCAAAAGAGCAAGTTATTTGTTCAATTATTAATGTCACACTGCAGGGCATGAGCATTCCATGCTCAGAACAGCAAGTGGACTGCTTAAAAATATAGCTGATAGGAGAGAGCATCCTTTCTGCTACCCCATTTTCTGTACCTAGAGTGGCTGCATTTCAGGGGCAGAGGAGGTGATTCCTGAGAATGAAACCTGTAGGGGTACTTGAGTGCAGAGGGGGAGAGGGTGGACTAACTGATTTCTTGTGATCCCTTCCAGTCCTATCTATCTATGATTCTGTGACCACAGTGCAATCCAAGGTGTAACTGTGGCTTGAGTCGCCACCTCTGCTCTAGTATAGCTAAAAATAGCAATGCAGATAAGGCAGTACAGGCTGCACAAGTTGCCAGGGACCCTGGGTACGTACTCACCTTGCTAGCCCACACTGAAGTCCATGGCCGTGCATCTAGACCAGGGGTAGGCAACCTATGGCATGCGTGCCAAAGGCGGCAGATGAGCTGATTTTCAGTGGCACTCACACTGCCCGGGTCCTAGCCAACGGTCCGGGGGGCTCTACATTTTAATTTAATTTTAAATGAAGCTTCTTAAACATTTTTAAAACCTTATTTACTTTGCATACAACAATAGTTTAGTTATATAGTATAGACTTATAGAAAGAGACCTTCTAAAAACATTAAAATGTATTACTGGCACGCGAAACCTTAAATTAGAGTGAATAAATTAAGACTCGGCACACCACTTCCAAAAGGTTGCTGACCCCGCATCTAGACTGCTATTTTCAGCTGTGCTAGCGTGGACACACCTACCCAGGCAACACTCAGACCTCGGATTGCAGCGCAGACATATTCCGCGTTGGACTGGGTTCTGTAAAATCAACTGGGTGGGTGGCGAGTCATGGTTATTGCCCTTATTTGCCTAAGAATTGCCCACGTCCTACTCTGCTTGTTATCTCCACCAGTCCCCGCGCCAACTCAGTTGTTTCTTTCCTTTGCCTGTTTAAATTCAGGTGAAAGCCTGGCCCCACTGAAGTCAATAGGGCCAGATTTTTTTTACCCTTATCTTTAAGATTGCAAGCTCTTTGGGGGCAGGGACTATCATTTCCCTCTGTTTGTACAGTGCCCAGTGGGGCTCCAACCGAGCTGAACTCTAGGTGCTACCACAATACAAATGTACAATAATTATTATAATAATCCTACTGACTGGAAATCAATATGTAAATAAAACTTAAAGTTAGTTGTTTCGGTACTTATTGTAAATAGCCATTTTATCCTGATTCAGACCTGGCTGATCTTCAGTCGGTGTCCAGATTTTTGCCATGTCCCTTGATAGTTTTGCATTTAAGAAGCTATCAAAATACGAACCCTGTGTTAATGTAACATTAAAGCTGTACCATTAAACTGAAGTTGGGAAATGCAGAAATTGCCATTCCTAAAGCGCTGCCAGTGGAAGTAATTTAATCTGTGGTCATGTTAACTTGGATACATTGTACTTATTTTATTTTGCCCCTCGTCATTTGATCTTAGCATTTCTCACCAGCTCCTCAACATTGCATCTAGGCACTGCCAATAGTAACAATGATTCCATCTAAGAGGGCCACACTCAAGCCTCGTTCTTCTCTTATTTAATGCATTTTTCTTAATTATCTGCTTACATTCAATTAATAGACTAGGTAGATTTAATTATCCCACATTTATCACCAGAGTATCTGTCTATACTTTGTCCATCTGGCCCTCTCCTCACTAAATCCATTGGAGTTTTGATCTTATAAGAAGGAGCCAACATGGTCCTGACTGTCTTTCCCCATCATGCAGCAGTGATATCAGAAAGTCTTCTTCCCTACCACTGGCCCGTTGACACAGCCTGACTGAGAGATCCCCCAGCATTCACTGTTCTGTTGGGGAAACCTTCTACATATAGGAATTTAGTATAGAGGGGCCTCTTGTTTGCCACAGCCCCGCCTTCCCTGAAATGGGTGGAGTAAACTAGACAGCTACTCCCTGAAAGCAACAGAGAATGGAGGAGGAATAGACGGACACAGGCTTCTCCTACAGAAAACAACTAAAAGCAAGCAGAAACCAGAGTCTGGTGGGTGGGTACGAGCTGTGTGTTCCAGCCCCACGTTCACTAGACAGACCCAATAGATTTGGAACATATGAATGCCAGCAGATTGTGTTGCTGGGAGCTGGGTAAAAAACTGGCACTTCTGGCACCGAACTATTTTTCACCTTCCCTTGTCTGTTCATATCCCCTGATATCCAGGGGCGGCTCTAGGCACCAGCGGGCCAAGCGCCCGCTTGGGGCGGCATCCTGGGGAGGGCGGCATTTGGCTCCGGTTGAGCTCCGCCGCGGCGGCTGCGGCAGGTCCACGGGCCGGGGAACAGCGGACCTGCCGCAGGCATGACTGCGCGGGTCCCGTCTTCCCGCGGCTCCAGTTGAGCTCCGCGCGCGGGCGCGGCTGGGGCAGTCGCTTCGTCCGGGCTCCGGTGGACCTGCCGCAGGCATGCCGGCGGAAGCTCCACCGGAGCCAAATGCCGCCCTCCCCAGGATGCCGGGAAGAGGGGACCCGCCGCGGGACTGGGGAAGGGCGGCGCAGCGCTCCGCGCTGCTTGGGGCAGCCTACTTTGTAGAGCCGCCCCTGCTGATATCTTCCATGTTTCAGAGTGGAACAAAATCCAAAACGCAGCCTGAAACTCAGCTGAAACCAGTATATTTTGTACCATTTTGAGTGGCAATCAATTCAAAATGGCCTGTATTTGCTAGCCCAGCTAACGACCCTACAATATGGAGTGTAGTGTGGAATTTCTGTGACAGTTGCCCAGAGTTATTCAGAAAATACCACTCTGCTCAGCGCAAATGAAGCATTAATTTATGTGTCTGGGTTTCCACTCCTGTTGAACCTGGTACCAGCTATATACCATGAACAGTCATTATTCCTGAATGCTGACAAACCTTTTAGTGAACCTAGCCCTACATTCAGGTTCTGAGTTTAGTCTGCCTTGTGATTTCACTAATATACCTCAGCACTGTTTTACTCCCACTGCCCCTCCCACAAAGGAAAAAATTATAGTGAGTCTCATTTTACAGATAAAGAAACTGAGGCAGAGTTTAAATTGCTTGTTTAAAGCCACATAGCAAGTTAATACAGCTTCCCGAATCTCAGTCCCCTGCTGTGTGGTAGCAAGGAGTATGTGGATCAAGCTTTTTTTCCATTGTTTAAATTCCAAAATCATCCTACTTTTTAAGTTGCAGGGCAGGCATTCTGAAAAATCTTGCACGAGACAATTTTACTAACCTAAATTCTGCAAAGAACATTTATTTTCTAGAGGAAGGAAATGGCCTTAGATTTTTCTGGGTAATATATTTTCCTTTAGTTGTCACATATTCCCCGTAGGTCTACCATCTGCATCTTTCAGTTATGCTCACGAGGAAAGATCCAGATCATATGACCTCACACACATCACTTTGTAGCAATGTTATGTAAAACAACGCATGGTACAGTGATTTGACAGTTCCATAATTTTACATTCTAGCACAACATGAAGTCAGAGACAATGTCCTTAAGCTGTATCTTGATTACATGTTCAGAAACATAATGTTACCTTTGAAATAGTTTTTTTTTTTTTGCTTCCCATCCCCCCCCAAATTCAGCTAGGGAAAAAGTTTGAAAAAGGAAGTGTTTTTGGCATTAACTTTATAGTCAGCAAAATACAATGGATTTATCTGCATTTGAGAAAACATGGGGGCCTCCGTCTCTTCTCCCTTACATCAGTGTAAATAAGACTTCATTGCCTTCGCTGAAGCTGCAGCAGTGTAACCCAGGGAAGAATCAGATCCATTTAGTATAAGTGCCACTGGGGTGTGCAATGCCTTTAGAGACACAAGTATAATCAGCATAGTAGCATTCAAATCAAATCAATCAGTGGAGTTATATGGGTCTATCTTAGGGCTTGTCCCAGCTTACTGGGGGATTGATGCACGGTGATCGATCCACAGGGGGTCGATTTTAACGGGTCTACTGAAGACCCAGTAAATCGACTGCCGATCACTTTCCCGTCAACACTGATCCCTCACTGGAACGAGAAGCGTAAGGTAAGTCGACAGGAGAGTTTCTCCGGTTGACTCAGCGCGGTGTAAACACCGCATTAAGTCAACCTAAGGTATGTTGACTCCAGCTACGTTCAGGGATGGCTCCAGGCCCCAGCACGCCAAGCGCCTGCTTGGGGCGGCATGCCGCGGGGGGCGCTCTGCCGGTCTCCGGGAGGGCGGCAGGCGGCTCCGGCAGACCTCCCGCAGGCGTGCCTGTGGAGGGTCCGCTGGGCCCGCGGCTCCTGTGGACCTCCCACAGGCATGCCTGCAGGTGGTCCACCAAACCCGCGGGACCAGCGGACCGCGGGACCAGTGGACCCTCCGCAGGCACGCCACTGGAGCCGCCTGCCGCCCTCCCGGCGACCGGCAGAGCGCTCCCCACGGTATGCCGCCCTGGTTGGGGTGGCTAAATGTCTAGAGCCGCCCCTGGCTACGTTATTCATGTAGCTGGAGTTGCGTAACGTAGGTGGAATTAGCCCCGCAGTGGAGACCTGTCCTTAGGTACCAACAGGGCCCCATTAGCGATTATGAAGGGTTCAGATACTACAGTAATGTATTTTGTAATGCTGGCCCTAGACTTCACTGAACACTGACAAATGCATAGCTGGAAACCAGTCTGAATCACCTCTATGTTAGCATTGTTAAAAGATGTTAAGTTTATAAGCATGTGTTTAGACATTATGAAACGCTTGTAGGATGCAGCATGTATTAATCTCACTTATAACATCTGTATCCCACAATATAAAGTTGTGTTGCATGTTTGCTTTGTAACCCTCTGTAATTGTGTACCTCACCAAACAGGAAAAAAAGCATTAATTAACATAAAGTGCTCACCCTGCTCACAAGAAGGCCCACAAACCAAATGAATCATTGTGAAACATCAAAGGACAAAGATTTTGTTGATTCGTCCCCCCGCCACACACCCCATAAAGAGGAGATGGGCCCAAATACTTGTCCCATCAGTTTGAACTCTGGGGAAAAGTAATAAAAATCCCTGACCAGAAGAATCTGTAGAATTTGGAGAGGGCAATATTTCTAAGCATAAGCATGGGATCCCCAAGCTGCTTAGCTTGGGTTAGTTCTAAAGGATAGATAAAGCTTTCATGTCACAGTTTATATTACTTTTGGAACCTAAGACTGTAACACATTTGTGTGTGTGTATCTGCTTTAACCTTGGAAATAACTCTTATTTCTTTTTCTTAATTAATAAAGCTTTAGATAGTTTATTATAGGAATAGTTACAAGTGTTGTTGTCTTTGGTGTGATATCTGAAGTGCAATTGACCTGGGATAAAGTGACTGGTCCGTTGGGACTGAGAGTAACCTGAATACTGTTGTGATTTTTGGGGTAAGGGATCATCTTATAATAAAGGCAAGGTTGCCTGGGTAGCAAGATAGATCCGAATGCACAAGGGGACTGTGATTGTGCTGGAGAAATTCACACTTGGTACTTGGGGTTTGTGACAGTCTGCCCTGAGGTTGGCACTCATGCTCGTGGGCCGCTCCAGACAATCTAACATATGTATCCTCACAACACCTCTGTGAGGCAGGGAAGTGCTATTATTCCCATTTGACAGCTGGGGAAAGAAATGCCTGATTTTAAAGTATTTAGGTGCCTAAAGATACAACTAGTTTTTCAGTGGGCTCTTCAAAAGAACCTAAGCAGGATAGCCACCTAACTCACCTAGGCACTTTTGAAGATCCCACTAGCTACCTAGTAGCATCTTTAGGCACTGAAATACTTTTAAAAATCTGGTCCAGATGGACTGAGTTTGCCGAGGTCACACAGGGAATCTCTCAAGTCCCAGGCTAGCACCCTAGCCGCTCGTATTAGTTTGTACCATCTGAAGATGTAGTCCCATATAGTTAGCTGCCTGATTAACTGCTTTTTTTTCCTGCACTCACACCCTACTTCTGCCTGCTGCATTTAGCTAGTGGTAGTTTTGCAAAGGTGACTTATTGCGTGGGTGACATTATTTACAACAGCCATTTCAGATGCTAGTGGAAACACAGATGGAGGAAGTCCACCATCTCTGGTACAAATGTGTGTTGTGTTTAGTGAGAACCCAGGATTCTGAAAAACTTTGAGACGGATTTCCCTGCCTCACTAGCTGTATGCCGTTGTTTTCTGTTCCCCTGCTTAGCAGAGTTTCATGCTCTCTTGCAAGCTACTGTGTGTCCTTATGGTCCCATGGGAGTCCTTTGTGCAGATATACAGTACCTGAAAGAGAGGTTTTTTCTAATCGCCTTTGTCAAGGTTGATTCCCCACTCTGCCACTTTGAGTGCAGAAGGTGGGGGCCCGCAAGGATTCTAAAAATTAATACTTGCCACTCCAGGCTTGCATCAAACTCTCAAGTTATAGCTTTTCTCTGACCTTGGCTTGGTAAATGCTACCATCACCCAAATGCAAAAAACCCCCAAACAAACAAAAAAAAAACAACCTTGGTCCAAGGAAGGAACACTTGGAAATTCCTCCCTGTGGAGTACCTTCAAGCCCTTTCACACACACACACTCTGGGGAAGAGCTGAGAAAGAAAACAAAGGAAATTAGTTGTTGCTACCAGCTAATCAAACAACATGCACAAACCTCTTAGGACACCAAAAATCCAATCCTGTTCTTTAAAAAGGTAAATTTAATAAAATTTATTAAAAATAAAAAGGAAGAAAATACATCTAGAACTTAGGCTATTGCTAGATTTTAAAAGAGCAATTCCAAAAATTAAGCACCCAAAATAGCTTTCTTAGGGGTTCAGCTTAAAGGTTACAAGCAAACAAAAGCATCTGGGGTTAGCACAGAGGAGATCCAAAAGCCAAAATATAGAAATAAACCTGATCACATCTATCTAAACATCCCCTGTCCCAATGAATCCTTCTAGGTATGGGAGATGAGTTTTCATACTGGGTTCAAACTTTGCCCAGCATTCCTGCTGCCTTCCATTCCCCTCTTTTCCCGGAGAACCACAACAGACACAAAGGCAAAGCTTCTTTCCCAATTTTAAAAAGTTCTAGCCTGCTCATTGGCTCTTTTGGACAGGTGCCCACTCCCTTTTCTTTACTTTTTAACCCTTTACAGATAAAGCAAGCAGAGAACAGCTACCAAGAGGGATTTTACAGCTAACTGGCTGGCTGGGTGTCCATAAAAGGGAGCTACCCCCCCGACCCCCGCCTTCATTTATCACAGCCTTGCTGGTGAATGCTGTTAATTCCATGGGCAAAGAGTTATTAAAAGTCACAGGTTTGGGGAAATACACAGTTGGCACAATCCTCCAGGTGTGGAAACCAAGGCAGCTATAAATTATCCCTAAATTTGGCACTGAAGAGAGTGGTATTTTCTGAATAATTCCTATGTACTTGTCACAGAAAATTGGCACCCAGCTCTATATATTGCAGTACATGTCATAAATACAAAAATTTATGGTGTGTTGCTGTCTTGTAATCTACTGCGTTGATTTGAATTTGGGAACAAGCACATTTCAGTTGGTCTAGACGTATAATCAATGGTGACATGTCTTCAGGATACTACTTTTTCCCCTCCCCAAAATGACTAATACCTTCTATTAATGGAGAGAAGAAGAAATAATAAATCAGATCAGGCATAGCCAAGGACACAAAAATGGATTTGTACCAGCAAGTAAAACTTAAACGGGGTCGGGGCGACAGGGTGCCTCGGGGGCTGGCAATACCAAGGCTTTAGCTTCTAGCATACTTCCCCAGCTGGAATCCAGGTCAGGTGGGGGCGACCGGAGAATGGTGACAATCTGATGACTGCTCAGTGGCCTATATGTAAAGAGTTGTTTCCAAGTGCCCATTCATTGTACAGGTGTCCAGGCCAGAAAAAAAAACAAGACATCTAGGAGGGCACATGGTCTTGTAAGCAGGGGCAGCTCTAGACATTTTGCCACCCCAAGCACGGAGGGTCCGCTGGTCCCTGAAGCCGCGGGACCAGCGGACCCTCCGCAGGCCTGCGGGAGGTCCACCGAAACCGCGGGACTAGCGGACCCTCCGCAGGCATGCCGCCGAAGGCACCCTGCCTGCCGCCCTCGCGGCGACCGGCAGAGCGCCCCCCACGGCTTGCCGCCCCAGGCACGCTCTTGGAGCGCTGGTGCCTGGAGCCGCCCCTGCTTGAGAGAAAGCACTGGACTGGGATTTGGGAGATGTAGGTTCACTGCTTGGCTCTGCCACTGATTCCTGCTCTCTCCTCAGTCAAATCATTGTATCTCTGAGTGCCTCAATTCCCTTTCTGTAAAAGTGAGATACTAATGATTCCTTTGCCTGCTTAGACTGTAAGCTCCCCAAGGCAGGGACTGTCTCTCACTGTGTCTGTGCAGTGCCGAACACAATGGAGGCCCTGATGTTGGATGGGGTTAGGACCTCTAGGCATTACTGTAATACAGATAATGAGGACTAGCTGACTGGCAGGGCAGGGTGGAAGAATTTCCTCCTGGGTCCTGAGCTGTGGCTGAACAGAGGGGTTCAGTCTGCAGAGTTGTCAGTCTGGCACACGTTCACCAGCACTAAGCTGATACAAACTATAATTGTAAAATCTATAAGATTTTATGAAAATATGCTAACGAGTGTATATAATGTAACAGGAATATGCTTCCTACAAAAGGTCTCTAGTAAAATATCATTACAAGGCTTATAAGCTACTGTGTGTGGTCATCCTATTTGTATAAATGTACCACTCTTGTATCTGAACCTAGAAATATAAAATATAACTCCGAGGTCCTATTGTAATTATGCAAAGTGTGGGCTATTAATGGTGGTTTGGAATCTTGAGAGCTCCCATGAATTAGGACAATTGACTGTAGATGGCTCTGTTTACTTGTAAGTCTTCCTGTGTGCTGGCAAGTGGGTAATAAAGTCTTACAGTGACATGTGATCATGTCACCTGACCTGGAATCCATCTTTAACCTGGTGCTTTTCCATTGAGAAGGAGGGATGGGAACCCAGAGAGGGACAAAGGATTCCTGCCTTGTGCAAAAGATCTATAAGGGGGTGGAACAGAACAAAGGGGGCTGCAGTCATAAGAAATCCCCTCGCCACCACCTGAGCTGGAACAAGGACTGGACCAGGGGAAAGGATTGTGCCCAGACTAGGAGGGTGTCCAGTCTGTGATAGAAGCGTATTGAAACATCTCCAAGGGTGAGATGTTATCTGTATTCAGCTTTTTACTGTATTTGACTTAGACTTGCTTGGTAATTTACTTTGTTCTGTCTGTTATTACTTGGAACTACTTAAATCCTACATATTGTATTTAATAAAATCACTTTTTACTTATTAACCAAGTGTCTGTATTGATACCTGGGGGTGAGGGGCAGACACCTGTGAATATCTCTCTATCCGTGTGATAGAGGGTGAACAATTTATGAGTTTACCCTGTATAAGCTTTATACAGGGTAAAATGGATTTATCTGGGGTTTGGACCCCACTGGGAGTTGGGTATCTGAGTGTCGGAGACAGGAGCACTTATTAAGCTGTTTTCAGTTAAGCCTGCGGCTTGTGGGGGACATGGTTCAGACTTGGATCTGTGTTTGTAGCAGGCTAGCATGTCTGGCTCAAACCAGGCAAGGGACTGAAGTCCCAAGCTGTCAGGGAAAACAGGCTCAGAGGCAGTCTCAGCGCATCAGGTGTCAGTCCCAAGGGAGTTTCTGTGACCCAACCCATCACAATAATAATGACAGTAATCTAAATATATAAAAGAGCAGGAGGTCCAGCCTCATCAGTGGGAGACAGTGCTTTCTAAATTCCAGATGTGCTTCATGAATCAATCAACTGAATAGAAACAAGTTCATTACTATGTTGGCTTTTGACATTCTCCGCATAGGTCAGCTTCATGCTAGCAAATGGGGTTTTTTTTTCATCCACACACATCACACATCCGAGTCTTCCTGCACGAAATAGCCCCTTATTTAACAAAGGAGAGAGTGATGGGAGGGGGGAAGCAATTCTTGTATTGACTTTTAAGTCGCAAAAGTAGGCCATGTCTCTGCTTGGCACCTGAGTTCTCAAGAGTCAGCTGCAAGTCTCTTTGGTTACCCCCTTGGTTTCAGAGTTTTAAGTTATTCCTAGAAACAGAAAGAGAAGTCAATTTTCTAGATGGCTCTTGGGCTGTCCATGAATTCCACAAAGGATTCCTCCACTCCATTGTCCCACCCTCAGTCTAAGGCCCATAGAATATCCTATTTCATATATATATATATATATATATATATATATAATTGAATGGTTAGCAGCTGTTTAAGCAAATGAGTCAAAATTTACTTCAAGAACAGACTGTAAATACATTATTTGGCTTGGAGTCAATGGGCCCCTGAGCCTCCATTGCCTTGGTAGGTAGAGCTATGCAAAGCAGGTGTAAAATTCCATCCAATGATAATGGAGGCATTTTATGCCCTCTTTACAGAGATGCAAATGACTATGCAAGGTGCAGGACAATGGAGAATCTGGCCCAACATTGCTACTGACAAATCTGTCTATAGCACGGAAGTAGGTGACTGATGGAAACTGGAGAGTGGGACTGGAGAATCAGAACCTACATCTCCAAGCAAAGCAGGAGAAGTAGATTATAAAATAAACTAGAGAGGAGTTAGAAGGCTTGTAAGTTAAATGACGTTCAAAACATATGGAAGAGAATCTATCTACCTGTATCCCATATAACATGCACATCACCACCGCATCTGGGAAGGAAGTTACAGTAAGAGCAAGTCTACACCACAGAAAATAACCAGAGTTTGAACCTGGGAACTACAGCAGCACATATCTTTATCACTTGAGGTAAAGAGTAACTTCATCGGCTAATAGCAGTAGTAGACTGTTATCCTCTATGTGGACAAGGCAATAGAGGGGGACACAATATACCTTTTACAAGCACATTGCAGTCAGATTTCACAGTCATAATTTGCCCCCCTATTAGGGTGACCAGATATCCCCATTTTATAGGGACAGTCCCGATATTTGATGCTTTGTCTTATATAGGTACCTATTACTGCCCACCCCCTGTCCTGATTTTTCACACTTGCTGTATGGTCACTCGACACCTTTGCCCACCATAATACTTGGCACTGGGGCTCCCCTCCTCCACATGTTAGTCTCTGTTAAGAACCACAATCAACCACCAGCCCCACCTATAGTATAAAACAGGTAGTGTCAGGGCTTGTGATTTGAACACAAGTAGTCAAGAGAGAATGAGCTAACAAGAGAGGCCAGAGACTGCAACACACATTTATTTTCCAGCTCATGTTTGTAGCAGGAATTCTTCAATGCCTTCCGATGCATTGCTAGATTCTGCAAACGCTTAAGCTACTTATATGAGTAGCCTAATTGAAACTAATGGGACTATTCACGTGAGCATAATTACTCACGTGTGGAAATGTTTGCAGGATCACAACCTAAAAGTTCAAAGTCTCCACTAATATAATTCCACTGTCATCAATGGGTTTACATCAGCAAAGCGTTTAAAAATAGTCCTTCTGTTGCACTTTTCCTTTCCATTTGTTGATAAACATTATTATATTTTGTAATTTACCAGAGAAGTATTCCTTTCCATGCACTGAGCAAAAATTAGCTTTTCTCCTTTTTTCATATCAGAAGATCCAGATTTAGAGATCAAGAGGTGAACGCATTATATTTACTTAAACTTTACCCAGAACTCCCTCTTACATATACTTGCTGCAGTGTATGCTGGATTGTAGAACCAGAGGAAAAGTGAGCAAATTATTGCACTTACAGTCCCATTGCCCTCAAACAGAGATGCGTTAAACTCAGCTGTTTCAGTTCCCAGGTCCTATTTTCCATTTCTCTTCACTTGGGCATAGCAATGAACCTATACATTCAAAGTGAAACTCAACCAAACCCACCACTTTTCTCTTGATTTCTGGTCAATACGGTGCAAAAACTCTGAGTTTCACATTGGTTTCCACCCAAAACGTAGTAACACAGGACTGGAAGGGATCTCTTAGGTCATCGAGTCCATCCCCCAGCTGTCACAGGCAACTCCATTGTACAATCCCTTTTATAAACTTATCAAGCTCCATTGATAAATCCTCGGTTTCAGAATTTACTCTTGACTTCACTGGGGCTCCAGTTAGGTGTGGGGATCTGCCTCTGGGGAGTCAATTGCCGGTTCAGGGCTTTAAACTTGTACCAAATTCACCTAAACCAGATTCTGCATCATTGACTTCAATGAAGCACAGTGTTCCCCTGCCAGTGATCTCAGTTTCATAATTTAGGGTCCTATGTTTGTAATGAAGCCCTGGATTTGCCCCACTTTGCCATGAAACATTCACACGTATCTCAAAAGCACCTCCGGAGGCCAAATTCTCCTCTCAAATTACACAGTGTGTGGACCTCTGTTACTATATGGACGAGCCCTGCACTCATTCTGTGCACCAGATAGAGTCATAGACACCCACAGTGCACATGCGGATGGGGCATTATGAAAAGTGCAGGTTTTATGCAGTTGAGCCACGAGAATAAATTGGAGATTGAAAGCCCTAAGAGGAAAAAAAATCAGTTAAAAACATTTACTAGAGCAGGAGTCTGTGGGGAGGGAAAATCATGCATGAGAAATAAAGGAATGATTTTGTTAGCCATTATTAATGAGCTGCTAATTACTAATATTCTTCTTATTTGCCAATATACTTCATGGATCTTCAGAGTCACTATCAAATGTGTCGTGCGAGACAAATTGTGGTTCAATTCCTGGTTCTTTCTAAAAGCAGGTAATTATGACTTTGGAAATGCTTGCTGATCTATAACACCATGTGCATATTATGAATACGGAATACAGGAGAAACTTACTCAAACTGCAAATCCACAATGGAAATTAACTAGGAGGTGCATTGGATAGGGGGCAGAGTCAGTCAGGGGGTGAGATCACTTCCTAGAGCTCTGTACTGGGCTAGAGCTCATGGTGCTGGTATCCCAGCATATATTTGGCACTTCCTAGTCTGCAAACCTCAGCATCTGTTCTTGGGGACTCGCTGGATTAACAAGGTCCTGCGGTATGTGGAGTTGATGCATTATCCTTGGCTTGCTTTCAACCTTTCTTTCTCACTAAGATGCAAAATTCAGTACACCGCAAAAGTCTCTCCCCGTCATGAGTGCAGCTTAAGAGGTTCAAATGTGCAAATCACACATTGTGTAGGAAGCTGAGTTCAGGTAAGTAAATGGGTGTCCAGATACTTGCCTGAAATATCCAAGCCAGCATGGGACTTGCAAAATAAGGCCAAAAATCTCACAAGAACAGGTACGCTCCCTCAAGACATCTCTGGTACTCCCTGCTTCCGATGAAGTGGGAAATACCATGACAACAGCCTCTTTGGTGATAGTTCAGTGCTGCTACTTCTTGTGTGGGTCAGAATTCGGAGACACAGAAAAATTCAAACATGGAACAGAATGGGAAGTCACATGAACTTTATGAACCACATTTGGGTCGGGTCTGAGTTTTGGGTGAAGGTTCAGGTTACTTTTCCCCCATCACTAAAATAAATCTATAGGCTCACAGGTCAAATTCACACAAAGAAACATGGCCACCAGCAGAAGATTTGACCAGTTACTTTTGAAATAAAAATTCTTCAGCAGCGTGGGCTGTGGCTTCTGCAAACCCGGATAAGTTGGCCTCAGATGCATTTCTTTGATGAGGTTCTGAATGCAGAGACATGTAGTTCATATAAAGGTGGATGGGAAGCATAAGTTATACGCTGCCATGAAGGAGTTGCTGAGGTCACTGAGCACCAGCCTCTGTAGCATCATTAAAGGAAATGAAATTTTGTGGGGGAGATGCATCTCTGCAGGGAGAGGAGAAGACAGAAGAGAGTGCCTTACAAATGACTCTGGAAAAAGTATGCAGAAATATGACTCCCATTATGAGGACTAGCACATGAGCTAATTGGGTGAGGTTTGTAATTACCGTATTTGCACATTTAAGTTGCATCCCTTCCTTCCATGTTATTGAAAATCCACAGCATTCTTTCATCAGAACTGCACACAGCATCACTGGGGGAACTGCGCGTCAAAGTGTGCAGATGTAAAAGGGTTTATGCCGTCCCTCATTTTCATTCTCCATAGAACCTTTTGGGGCTGAATTCAGCCCAGGGGCAACACCAGTGAAGTCAATGGAATTAGAGTGGAGAGGAATGTGGCCATTGAGGTTCAGAACTATAATATAGGGCCCTGGAACTGAGGAGCTTCGGTGGATGAGAATGTTACTAATCATAGTGCCGTTCAATAGGATTATAGCCCCTTTAATCTAAGGATCACAAACTGCTTTAGAAACATTAATTAATTAAACTTTAAAGGCCAAATTCAGTGCACTCAGTTCAAGAGTCGGGCCTCAATTTGCCTGCAAGTCTCATAAAAGCATTGGAAAGTAGGTAGAGCTGAATAAAATCAAGGGTTCTTTCTGATTTTTTAATCCGTTTGCAAGTCACCTGTTGAGAAGCAGCTAAGCACTGGGCAATAAAAACCAAAATCACAGCACATTTTGGCTTTAAAGGAGAGATCCAGCCAGACGTATCCAGTGCATGCCCTGAGAACCTGGGAAAACTCCATTGTGCAAAATAGCCCACACCCAAAGGTCCTCACCCTGCTACCGTTGACATCCATTTTAAAGCTCCCATTGACTGCAGCAAGGCAGGACCAGGGCTCATACCATCAATTCTCTACTAGAAAGAAGAAAAGAAAAGAAGCCACAGAGCTTGGGGCCCAGTTGTCAGAAGTGGCCGCTAATTTTGGGATGCCTCCATTGGCCAAACTGCAAAATCAGAAGTTGGGCACCTAAATCCATACTTAGGCACTTAAATAAAAGTGGGCTGATATTCGGAGGTGTTGAGCACCCACCTGAGTTGCCAGTGATTTTAACAAGAGATGGACACAGTTCAATGGGACCTATACATGCAGAGGCCCAGATCCCGAAAGAGCACCACTCCATGCAACTCATGCACCTAGATGATTGAGTATCTTAAGTCATATTGAACTGTGCTGCTAAGTCACTCAAGCACTTTTAAAGAGTCCTCCCTACATTCCTGGGTGTTCTCCCTGGAAAGAGACTGAGTGAAACAAGTGGGAGAAGACTAGAGGACTCATAATGGAGAAGCCAGTATGGATCTCAAATGAAGGAGAGAAACACCTGACGTGAAACGGAGAGCCAAAAGTGATAGTTGCAAGGGACGATCCAAGAGAATTGGAAAGGAATGGAAAGACACAAGACTGAGCTGGGAGAACCAAAATAGATCAATGAGTCAAAAGAGGAGAGAAAAGCTCTTGTTTATATTATAATTAGCTGTACATTTCACATCTAATTCAAGTCACAGAAACAGTGGAAATACAATAGATGCATCTCTGGAGGCAGCACAAATCACTTTCCTTGTATGATTTATTATAATAGTGGAGATTGCATTTTAAATCGAGGAGAAGGTATTACAGGAGACCACATCTAGCAGAGTGGGAAGAGGATGTTATTCACTTATTGATGTTCCCTTCCAATTGTCATGCAGAATTTAAGACTGAAACTAGAGCCACTGACTTTACAACCTTTTGCATAACTTTTTAAAGTAGCTCCTGAGCCCTTCCTACTCACTCCCCTTGTGACCAGTGCAAAGAAACTACACACCACACTCTGAACCTTGCAGGAGTTAGTTGAGGTGTAGTCCCCTCTATGTCTTGCAGAACCTAGGCTGAGCAGTAGCCTGATCTATTCAAGGTGCTTCTTTGGTCCACAGATCCCAGGCCCTGCATCAGAAGACAGGTCATTTTGCTGCATATGGCCCTCCCCAAAAACAAGCTAACAAAAATAATATTATGACAGGTATCCCCAGTTGGCGCTGTGACACTTAGTGTTCCAAGTTGTTTTCTTAGTGTGTGTGTGCAAGTTTTTAGTCTTGGAAGAAATGCTTGTGTTTTGGGTTATACAAGGTGCTGTGTGAGGGATCTGTGTAAATATCAGGAAAGATTGCTCTGTGTCTTGTCTTCTGATTACAGTCAATTCCTGAAGGGCAGTGTTATAGCCTGGGAACCAGACAATGGTGCGGGGCTGAGATTCCTGAAAGAACGCCTGCATCTCTATTCCAGGGCAGGTATTATGCAAATAAATGAGGTATATACCCAGACTCTATGTCACTATTTTCTCCTCCACTGGGAATCTGACCTGTAAGACCCTGAACATCTGCTGCTTCTGCACAAGGCTACTGTCAGAAGAGAGACACAAGTGTCAGGAGAAGGTCTGACAATAACAACGCAGTATAACAGATGCCTGGAGCTGCTCAAGGTCTGGGGAACTCAAGTTTTTCCCCCAGCCTAAGTGTGTGCCGAAAAGGGGTGTGTTACACAGGAGTTAGGCTTTTGAGCACCAAACAATTTGACCTTGAATGCACTGTTGATTTGTAACCTAAGGTGGGAAGAATTCTTCTTCACCAGCCCCACCCCTGCAATAAAGCCAAACGACTTGAGCTTGCTGCAGGGGACAGTATTTAGTGCGTGGGATTTAATTAATAGACTAAATCTCATCTATTTTATTACTCTGTCCTATTAAATCTAAATAAAACAATTTTCAGCTGCTTTTAATTGAGTGTGGGGTGAGACTAATTGTATATATTGATCTAGAGATGGGTATTGGCATGACAGAGGGAAAATGCTGATGTGTTCTTTTTATGGGATGCAAAGAGTGTCTGGTCGCAAACCAGGCTGGTTAGGTTTGGGACTTAATTTTCCTGTTGGAAGAACATTGCAGAACTGAACTATAACTTAGTCTCACATCTGCTCTCCTTATTCATATAACACAGTCAACAAGAATGTTAAAAATACAGTTACAGATTTATTTTCAGTTGGGTTTAATGAACAGAACCCAGCTTTGAGCCTATCAATGCTCAGGGTATGGGATAGGGAACATGCGGAAATGTTGGGAAGAGGGGACAAACCTTCAACCAGCTCTAAACACACAAGCCAAAATTTGCATCCACCCTAAGATCCAGATGAAAAAAGGAGGAGTGAAGAGACACAGGGAAACTCCCCAAAGGAACTCTGCTTCCTGCATTCAACGCCACGGTTCTTTAGCTGCTGGGAGTTTAGGCTTGTTTGTTTTTAAATCTTTACCGGCTGTGAGAGATGATGGGTATCTCTTCAGTCTTTCAGAGCATGAAAATTAGTCTGACATTTTTTCCTAGAGCATGAGTAGAATTGCCCACAGTCGGCTAGAGCACTGGTTCTCAGACTTTCCCACACCATGACCCCATGAAGAAAATGTCAGGATTCCCCTTCCATGTAGTCATGGTGTGAGCCACTTGAAATCTGTTTGCTACCCAGGCTGAGAATCCATGTGGTAGGGTGTTCTCATTTATTAAGGGCTCTCAGCTAAGAATGACATGTCTCTAGCTGAGAGAAGTTTTATCCAGAGCTTGCATCATCTCAGAGGAGCACAGCTGTCTCCGTCGATTGTGAACGAAGAGGCTGTCACCGGAAAAGCCTGGCTCAGCCCATTAGGAGCTGAGAATATTAGCACCAGGGTAATAAGTTGGAATCAGAATCAGTGCAGTGCACTGAGCACTGGTGTTTTGTCTTTCCTGGCAGGGGATCCATGTCACCATGAGCTGCCCAAACTTTAGCCATCACGATGCCCCTCCTTTAATCCTCAGCTAGACTGAGTTGTAGAAGTTCATTCTGGAGGTCACAAAGATACATATCACAGTTGCCAGGTCCACTAAGAAAGGCCAATGCTTCCTGGCCAGCTGGAGAGGGTAGAATTTCTCACCATTGCTTTTATTTGTGTAGTCAGCAGCAGAGTCCAGCGTGACCTTGACACTGCTCAGTGCCTTAGTAATGCGAGAGTGGATGTCCTCAATGTGAGGTTAATGCCCTGCCTAACTTCTCCAAGTGCTTTTCTCTTCCAATCAGTATCCCTGCTGGGTTGTCTGGGTTAGCGTGAGCCAGCAGCTCTTCACCCATGTGCTTATCTCTTGCAGGCATTGTGACATTTGTGTCAAAGCCTTGGCTGCATCTGCGGAGAAGGAGGCATGCATGTGGATGTCTGCAGCATATTGGTGTCAATGGAGCCTGTAGCATTCCATAGCCTCTCAGAAATATTGCATGTACATATTAAAATGAGGGAAAAAACCCTTCCCCTCCATTTGAGGGTGAAAAGAGAGGACAAGCAGTTACCCTTAGTGGTATGAACCAATTGGACAGTAAAGCTAGAGCCATCTGCATGCTTCTCTGACTGTCCCTGCTCCATTTTGAAAGTGTGACAGCAGCACTTTGTGACCAACGGCTCAGAAGCTGATCAGAGATCCAACAGCATCTGTATGGCTGTTTCTCACTTATTCATGGCCACAAGTACGTCATCTATCAACATCACTCTCTATAACATGTCCTGGCCTGAATGCGGATTGTCACTGTGCCTATGGACACTTGATTTTGCAGCACAGATGCTGTTTTCACCATATTTTTTTCCCAGAAAGGGGAGGGTGGAGATGGGACAGTTTTCGGCCAGATGCTTTGCATAAGGTGAGGCCTTCTAGTTTGCCTTCTGTGAAGGAAGCCTTGGAGACTCAGTCATTGGTGGGCCAAAGTGCTCCTTGGTGATTTTCACCAGCTGTAGCCAGCATGGATGGTTGTCTAGACATCGGTGTTTGATTTGCAGGGTCTCTGTTTGTGTGGAAAGACCAGTACTGTTTGGGAAAATGAAGGGCCTGTTTGGAATTGGCAGGAGAGCCTCTGATCCAGACAGTCTTCTTGCAAAGTCTGATGTGAGCTCTCCACAGCAAGTGATTATTTGGAATAGTTCCAGTGACTGAACCCCTCTGGGTGCTATGGTTGTTGGGGGAAAGGCTCTTCAGCTTTCATCACTTCAGTGGCCTACGTCTGTACAGAATTGATCCCCACTGTACGTTTCCTGGTGTTTTATCCCAAGACGTAAATGCACTAGAAATACACTAAGACTCTTTGTATTCTTTTCTCCTGGTTTGTGACACCTTATCTCCTAATGGGGAAGCTGACAAGCCAGATAGCCCGGTTTCTGCGGAAGGATAAAGCAAACAGCTGCTTCTTCTTCGAGTGATTGCTCCTGTGTATTCCACAGTAGGTGTGCATGCTCGCCACGTGCACCGGGGCCAAAGTTTTTCCCTTAGCAGTACCAGTACTGGGGGAGCACCATGGCGGCCCATGGAGTGGCGCCTGTATATCGCGCTATAAGGGGAGCGACGGGCTCCCCCCACCCTCGGTTCCTTCTTGCCGGACTAGTCCAACAGAGGGGAAGGAGGGCAGGGTGTGGAATAGACGGGAGCAACACATCTCAAAGAACAGCAGTTATGGAACAGGTAACTGTCCTTTTCTGAAGGACTTAGTACTTTAGTAGCCCTTAGCTGGGCATACTGTAGCCTACATATCAGATTCCTTGCAGGATCCCATGCAGAAGTTCCAAATATACATATATTTATTTCTGTATATATTATTTCTCTGGGTATAAAAAGGCATCTATCCATATACTCTAACCACCCTCTCTGTAACTTACAAACACTATAGAAAATAATAACCTAACTGAAGTGCAGTGGTAGAATTCAACGTGACTCAAATCCCCACCCTTCTAATTCTTCCCATTTTCAAGTGCCAGAAAAGAAAAGTGCATCCTTCAGACCATCAAACTTGGCCTATTTTGAATCAAGTTCCGTAGACCCACAAGCCAAGATTTTCAGTAGCGATTAGTCATTTGGTGGGCATGAGTGTCTTTTGATGCCTAACACACCTTCAAAGCGCCTGACTTTCAGACTGTGATGGGCTCCCATTTGATGAAAATCTGATCCCCTTATGGTGTCTCAAATTGGACACTGAAAAAAGTAGACGCCCAAAATTGACTGCCACTTTCGAAAATCTTGGCTGTAACGTATATACTCATCAACCAGGACACACACCAGCCATGCAGGTGAGAGAGAGCCCTTTCAGAATGTCTACCCATAAACATATGTACCCTACCTCAAAGCACGTACCACAGCTGCTGTTCATTATGATTATTTGTGTTACCGTAGCACATAGCAACCCTAATCCTGGGCAAGGATCCTGTAGTACTAGGTGTTGTACAAACGCAAAACAACAGCAACTCAAGAGTCCCTACCCCAAAGAACTTACAATCTAAATATAAGACAATATGCAATAGGTAAAGACAGAGACAGACAGACGGGAGCATCAGGAAACGGAACCATTGCCAATGGACACTCGACCACAACTGGCAAAAGCGCATCAACACACTGCATCGGTTGCATCCTGCAGAGATTTGTCGTATACCTTCCTCTATGTAGTTGGCTTATTTTATTGCAGTTTGCTACCTAATTAACATTGCAGACCCATTTTCTCTGCTTTAAGATCCTCATGTTTGCTCCTTTATTTTACCCTGTTTTCCTTTCCATAATACATTTTTCATAATTTATCATTCATTTACATTTCAATTAAGGATGCTGGCTGTTTGTAAAAGCTACCCTGATGGGAAGCATGAAATAAATTATTGAACTTACTATAATCTGCACTTTCCATTACCACCTCATTTACCTTGATAACAGTAAAAAAAACCTGTCACCCTCAATACAGTTCATCCTTCTAATAAGAATCCCCTCAGGAACCAAGCTTATGTGAGTTACATACATTTGCTTATGGCAATGGGGAATGTTAATTAGGTGAGCACAGGCTGGGCCCTCAAACTAGTATCCTTTAACTATGACAGCTGCATAGAAGCTTAACAGGGTCAAAAATGCCTCTGCAGGGCTCAAAGAGCAAACATTTCACAAGGGAGGCATTTATACATATTTTATATTTATTGGGCAATGACAGCTTGTCTGTCACTCTCCAAACATATCAGAAGAGAAGGCACTTATTTTTAGAGCTGGATTTTTCATTTCATGGGTAATTTCACGATTTCAAAATGTCTCCATTCCAAAATAGAAAGAGAATGACAAATTTCAAATTTTGTTTCAAAACAAAATTTAAACAAAAAGTTTCAAGTTGATCAAAACTTTCTGTTTTGACAAAAGCAGATGGTTTGGTTCTGATTTTGACTGTATAAAAATGTCTCAGTGCTCTGTTCTGAAAAGGTCCAGTCAGAATTGTCCAACCTTATCAAAATACTTTTTGGTTCAATTTTTCTTTCAAAACAATGTTTGGGTCAAAATCAACACAAGGCCGCAAAAAAGTTTTGCTTTAGATGAATCAGCATTTTCCAGTGGAAAAATGTTCCATTGGAAAATTTCTGACTCGCTCTACCAATTATTAATCATGTGTGTTAGAGTAGTTTCTAGAATCCCCAACTGAGGTCAGCACCTTATGCACTAGGTGGAATGCAAATAGATAATGAGAGACAATCCCACTCCTGAAGAGTTAATGCTAAATAGACACATAGTACAAGGGGAAACAATCACAGAGAAGTGAAGTAACTTGCCCAAGGTCATACAGCAGGTCAGTGGCAGAGATGCAAACTCAGGCCAGGTCTCCTGAGTTCCAGTCTAGTGCTTTATCCTCTACATCACTCTGCTCTCTTTTGTGTGTTTACTCCAAGAAGTTCACAAGTCAGAATTTTCACAACCAAAAACACTTCAAAGAAACAAGGTACAAGCTGAGAAGGTAAAGAAAAGATGGAGTCTTAGACAGGTTTTGCCCCTCCTAAGGAGGCCACTTAGGGATCTGGGGCAAAAATTGGTCCTGCTAGTGAAGGCAGGGGGCTGGGCTCAATGACCTTTCAAGGTCCCTTCCAGTTCTAGGAGATTGGTATATCTCCAATTATTACCTTACCTTACACAGGTGTGCAAGTGAGGGAAGGTGCAGAGACTCCCATAGACCCATGGACAGGACCAATTTCAGGGTCGCACACCAACCTGCTATGGGTGTATTGCAAGCTCTCTCTCCTTTCAGTTCAATCCCACAACTTGCATGGAAGAGGTCGTGTGTTGCTCCATTGTCACTCAGTTGAATCAGTTCTCAAGAGCAATGTGGTAGGTTTTTCTTGTACTGAGCAAGCAATAGAGGATAAGTCATGTGGGGGCTCTCCTGCTTCTCACAACCCAGTACCAAGAAGAAAAACATGTTAGTGACAATTGACTTTCCTACTAGCATCATCTGTCTGGTCTAGAATTATCCAAATTGACTGTTCACCTTGCTCCTCATTATAGTTCCCTTTTTACCCCTCTTAACTAAAAAGGAAAACTGCATTGTGTGTGTATCTCTCTCCCCAGATCCGCTGTTAATTTATGTTCCTTCCATATAGGATTTCAGTCCATTTGAGGATGATCCGGGATGGGCCTTGGTTGGCTGCATGGGAAGGGAAAGAAGCCTTCAAACATACACCCTCCCCCGCATAATCCCTGCACTCTGAAGAGCACAGGAATGGGTCATTGCTACTCCTCACCTCAGTCCACAGAACAGGGCCAGTGCACACCTGAATGCATATGAAGCAGCCCGGAGAAAGCCCATTTGAGGCACTATCTACCTGCTGGAGGGCTTGGGGTGGTACAACTCTGCACAGCCCCCTTTGCAGAACAGTGCCACAAAAGCCACAGTCTAGCCCTTCATGAGAAACTCATAGCAAAGTAAAGACTTGAGATGCCAAATGTTACTGTTTACCCTTGATGTCAATCCAGAGTGACTCCACTCACTCTGGGTTTACATGGGGGATAAAACTGATAGCAGGACTTTGGCTGATTTTCATTCAAAAAGGGAGATTCAAAACAAGTCCAGTGGGGTCGTTGAAAAATGCGATCCTGTTTAGGAATACAAATGTGAATGATCTCAGGGAGCTGAAGGCCTCTGGTCTGGTCGACCTCATCGCGCCCTGCAGCAGAGTTAATAATTACACAACAGTCGAGATAGGAAAGTCTTATAAGGCCCCTTATTGTCTCCAAGACGAAAAGAAAACCAAGCTTATGAAATTTCAGCGTCAGTGTCTGTTTCCTGATTCAGATACTTCTAGATCAGCCCGGCTTTGACTACAACATCTAGCCTACTCTGGTGGTCCCTTATAACAGCCTTCCCCCAATTTCTGTACTCCTCTAATGATGTGAGTGGCCATGATTAGGGTGGGAGTTGATTTATGATTCAGTCTCTTGCCCTCTTCTTCTCAAAGCTAATGCAGAAATTCAATGCCACGGAGTTTATGGTGCAGGGATGGGAGGGCCCTTTCATTTGTTTCTGCTTTAGCTGGGATTTTAGTGGCACAATATGCATGTTTTATCTCCCATTAAAGTTAGAGCCATTACGCCAGTCAAAACAATTCAGTGATTAATATTAAACAAAAAGCCTGTTTACATGAATAATCATTACTGAATATGTCTAAATATGAAAAGACTGCTCACAATAGCCACCTATTGTTAGAAGTCAATGCATTATGCATCATTTGAATTAAATCAGGATCTATATTGCAATGGATTAATCTAGCTGGTGTCTTGTGAATTTTTTTTCCTTCCTGCTTTGCAACCCATCTGCCAATTACAATAGGTTGTAATTTTGTTGAGCTTTTTATGTTGAAAAGTTATTAATACCAGATGTTCATTTCTTGGAATATCCTGAGCACAAAACATGCCATTAATGAAACCAAAATGTTAACAATTACATGTCCAAACTCAACGGATTAAAGTTCCCATTAAAATTCTGTTGTATGTCCTATGTTTAATGCATTAACTCTCTTTCCATTGAGCAAGGCATGGGCAATACTAGGTTTTGTTTTGCTTGGGAGAGAAATGAAATATATTCACATTTCCAGCATTGTTCTTTCTCTGAAAATTTCAGAACTATAATACAGCTCAAAGGGAACAGTGAGTACAGAGGTTGGGAGTCCTTAGATGGGACTCTGACACAATAAATCCAGCTGTACAGGACTCGTGTTCAAAGAACTTTAGGCTAGGACCCGTCTGCAGGCATTCCAACAAGCAGATACGTAGTTCAGTCGTGATGAATATATCAGAAAAATCAGAACCTCTGATGTTTAAAAGCAGGTGGTTTTGTTTGTTTGAGCAGAATAAAGGACTAGATCCTCAACTGATATAAATTGGTCCAGCTCCCTTTCAAACATTGGAGAGGTTCCTGTTTTCCATCTGCCTTGCCTCACAAATGGTTCCTTTTCCTGGCTTTGCTGAAATCCACCACAAGGCTTTGAGAGGGATTAGACACTTTTGCTGGGCCAGTTACAGTCTTCAAGTCCCATGCATGCTGGGGCTTCCTTGATCTCCAGGGAAGAATAGTCTAGTACATTGACTTCAAAGAGGCTGTGCCGATTTATATCAGCTGAGGTTCTGATCCACATTGTCTCCAATGTGTCTTTATAATTTTCCTATAAGGCTGTGACTATATGCGGCACTTTCTTTTTCTCTGAAAAAGATCCTGCTGGTGCTAACGTTGGTGCAGCTCCAAAAGTAGAAGCATTAGTGCACACACTTCCGCCAGCATTTAAGCACCACATTTTCTAAACCAGGGGTTCTCAACCAGGGCCCCTAGGGTATGCAAAGGTATTCTAAGAGGTATATCATTGCATCTAGATATGTGCCTAGTGTTACAACAGGCTGCATAAAATGCACTAACAAAGTCAGTAGAAACTAAAATTCCATGAAATTACTTGATTCTATTACTCTATATACCATGCACTGAAATGTATGTACAATATTTATATTCCAGTTGATTTATTTTATAATTATAAGGTAAAAGTGAGAAAGTAAGCACTTTTTTCAGTGTGCTGTGACCCTTTTGCATTTCATGTCTGATTTTGTAAGCAAGTAGTTTTTAAGTGAGGTGAAACTTGGGGGTATGCAAGACAAATCAGACTCCTGAAAGGGGTACAGTAATCTGAAAAGACTGAGAGCCACAAGTCTAAACCAACTCAGAGCCATTCTATATGACAGGGGTAAATTCTCCAGTGGCCACAGTGCCTTGTCCACAGTAGCAGTTTCTCCCACCAGTAGCGCTATCCCAGCGTTAACAACAGAGGTGCGCATAAATCCAGAGAAACGAGGCCCATGAAGACTAGGCCTAATTTGAACTAAGGTGAGACCTCATGCAATACACTGGCAACTGGAACTAGGGGAACTGTTTTCTGGTTAACTGTTATGTTTCATGGCACACACACAGAGAAAGTAGATAAAACATAATACTCATGTGGGAAGACTGCTGTGTAATTCTGCTTTATTTATTAGGATAACGAACAATGACACACAAGAACTCAAACAGAGAAAGAAAATGCAGGCAGCTCCCTAAGGCAAAGTGGCACATCTCATTCCATCTTACTCTAGGCCGGGGTTTCTCAAACAGGGGTCGCCGCTTGTGTAGGGAAAGCCCCTGGCGGGCCGGGCCGGCGTGTTTACCTGCCCCAGCCACAGGTCCGGCTGATTGCGGCTCCCACTGGCCGTGGATCGCTGCTCTAGGCCAATGGGAGCTGCTGGAAGCAGCGTGGGCCGAGGGACTTACTGGCCGCAGCTTCCAGCAGCTCCCATTGGCCTGGAGCAGCGATCCGCAGCCAGTGGGAGCTGCGATTGGCTGGACCTGCAGACGGGGCAAACACGCCGGGCTTTCCCTACACAAGCGGCGACCCCTGTTTGAGAAACCCTGCCCTTGGCAGGCTCTCTGCAGACTTACTTTGATTGCATGCTTCCTACATAGCCCCCTATTCTTGCAAGCAGTACCAGGAAATCCCTTACAAATTAAAGGGATAGCTTGTAATTTTAATACAATTTTCAATACACCACACAAATAACTTATTCAGTGAATTTTAGCTTTCTTTTCTGTTTGCAGATGGTTCATAGGCAGACTCTGCTATTCGTTCTTTATGGCAGTAGTTTTCAAGCTTTTCCATACTGGGACCTCTTTTCTCATACTGTGACTCCCACCACCACCCCTCCCATCTAGCCTAGATTCCCCCTTCCATTTAGAAATGCGGGAAGAACAGGGCTGGTGTAATCCCTGAGACCTGTTCAGGAGGGTATGACCCACGTGCTGAGAACCCATGTTTTATGCCAGAGGCCAGCAACCTTTCAGAAGTGGTGTGCTGAGTCTTCATTTATTCACTCTGATTTAAGGTTCCGTGTGCCGGTCAGACATTTTAACATTTTTAGAAGGTCTCTTTCTATAAGTCTATATCAGGGGTGGGCAACCTCTAGCATGCAGCTCGCCAGCTTAAGCACCCTGGCAGGCCGGGCCAATTTGTTTACCTGCCATGTCATCAGGTTCAGCTGTTTGCGGCTCTCACTGGCCACAGTTCGTTGTCCCAGGCCAATGGGGGTGGTGGGAAGCTGCGGCCAGCACATCCCTCGCCCGAGCCGCTTTCCCGCCTCCCCCATTGGCCTGGGACAGTGAACAGCGGCCAGTGGGAGCCGCGGTTGGCTGAACCTGCCGACGCGGCAGGTAAACAAACTGGCCTGGCCCACCAGGGTGCTTACCCTAGCGAGCTGCATGCCAGAGGTTGCCGACCCATGGTCTATAATATATAACTAAACTATTGTTGTATGTAAAGTAAATAAGGTTTTTTAAATGTTTAAGAAGCTTCATTTAAAATTAAATTAAAATGCAGAGCCCCCCCGGACTGGTGGCCAGGACATGGGCAGTGTGAGTGCCACTGAAAATCAGCTCACGTGCTGCCTTTGGCACACGTGCCCTAGGTTGCCTACCCCTGCTTTATACCAATAAATTTGAGCCCATGGATTGCCAGGTTTCTGATCCAATTCCAATGTGCTCCAAAGGTGTTTCATAACTTCTTTCCTTGAACTGCTCTTAAAAACCAGTTCTGGTCCCTGAGTTTAGAATCGATTAATCAAAGTAGGAAGTCATGGGATCTTTGCTTGAGGAAAGACCAAAAGAAGCACATCTGTTGTCTTAGTAAATACTTGACAGGTTTGCAAAACAAGTAAGTAATGCAGATGGCATTCTGCACAGGTGTAGCTTTCCTGGTACAGTATGTTTCAAACATACTGGTCTTAATTTAGAACTACTGAATTATTTTTCCAAATACACACTGATGATGCATAGTTCACTGGTTTATTTATTTTTTTTAAATTGGACTGATCACATACTAAAAAGACTGGACTATGCCAGCAATATGTTGCTATTTTGACTTCTTAGGAATGAGTTGAAATCAAGAAACAACTAGCTTTATCTCTGAGCATCAAAGAGAATAAAACCTGTCAGCTCTGTTTGCATAAAATGTACATGTTTTTCTCAGCAGTTCAAAACAATTTTTAATCTTTTAGATCCTGCAATCACACACATAAGCAAGTGTCTTGGAAAGATAAACCATCTGCTGAAAGCTCACGGTTGTTGTTGTTTATTTATTATCCCTGATTTATTTAATTTAGTTTAATATGATAATACTGCTGTTTTAGTGTGAAAAACAATCTGACATACCTAAATTACAAATTTGCTGACAACGCTCTCCACTTTGATTCACATACTGCTGCTATCTTATCTGCTGTGAGGATATCTGTTGGATAATCTGTGCTCATTCCATGCATGGAGCACCCATTAACATTGAGGAAAATTCCCCACTTGGAACAAATGCAGAATTAGGGATAGGTGAACTTCATCAGCGCTAGCTCAGCTTGGAGAAACTCCACAAAGTTTGGATGCTTATTTGAACTGTCCAACTGCTGGAATTTATTAAATAGAATCAGAAGAACATTTCTGGTAAAATTTATGGCAGGGTTTCTCAAACAGGGGTCGCCGCTTGTGTAGGGAAAGCTCCTGGCAGGCCGGGCCGGTGTGTTTACCTGCCCCATCCGCAGGTCCGGCCAAGCGTGGCTCCCACTGGCATCTGAAGAAGTGAGGGTTTTTACCCACGAAAACTTATGCCCAAATAAATATGTTAGTCTTTAAGGTGCCACCAGACTCCTTGTTGTTTTCTTGTGGATACAGACTAACACGGCTACCCCCTGTACTTAAATAACTTTTTTGTTTTTTGCTTTATTGGAGGAAACAAAAACTCACGAAGACTTGCATCCTGCATTCTTTTTGCACAGAAAATTCACTGTTTATCCACCCATCCATCCCACATTCAGCAGTCGAGTACTGGAGTGCCATACATAATATAGGCCCAATAAGCAGGTTATGCTTCTTTCTTTCCATAGTTCTTTCTTTCCATCTCTAGCGCAGGTAGAGAAAGTGAGTTGTGGGATGGGTGATTTTTTTTTTCCTTTTCCATTTTCTTCTCTCCATATTGTTGCTATAGTTACTCGTATGGCTGGAACACTGGGACGGACATCTCATTTGATCCACATGGCAGAAAGGATGATGGTCCTTTTCAGTTCTAATGGGAGAGACCTTTATAGTCCTGGTCTGGCCTCTGACACTCCCTCTCCTGCTAGTCTGAGGGCTTGTCTGTACTGAAAATGCTTTGAAGCTATAGTTATTCTGGCAAAACCCATTGGTACCGCTGCAGCTTATACTGGTAAAAGGAGCTCTTTTGCTGGTACAGTTAAACCATCTCCCCAAATGGCATAATGTATGCTGGCAAAAGAACTCTTTTGCTGGTACAAACTGAATCTGTACATAGGGTTTTGCCGGAATACTTATGTCAATTAGGGGTGTGATTTTTTCACACTTCTAAGGGCTGGTCTACACTGTGGGGGGGGGGTGGAAATTGATCTAAGATACACAACTTCATCTACGCTATCTTAGTTCGACTTACCTGGCTGTCCTCACAGCAGTGAGTCGACTGCTGCGGCTGCCCCATTGATACTGCTTACTCCTCCTACCAAGGTGGAGTACGGGCATCGATTTGTGGATCGATTTATCGTGTCTAGACGAAACGTAATAAATCGATCCCGATAGATTGATTACTACCCACCGATCTGGCAGGTAGTATAGATGTACCCTAACTGACAATGTTTTGCCAGCAAAACTCTGTAGTGTAGACCTGGCTCCAGGGTGATGATTGAGTTATGCATGGTTCTTTGAAGAATTCTCCAACACCAGACAGCATCATTTCTGTCTTTCCCAGGTTTAGCTTAAGGAAGCTGATTTCTTTCCAAGTGCTGCTGTCTCTTTAGGTACTGGAACAGAATCATGTGAACTTGATGTAAAAGAGAAGTAGAGCAGGGCAGCATCTCTGTAGTAAATGTCTGCGGTGTCTTATGTTCTCTGAGGAGGCTGACAAAAAATATGTGTCCATTGTGCAAATGGAACACACTGATCAGTGTATGTTGTGTGTCCTTGTCTGTGCCCAATCTACAGAGAAAGTGAGTCTGAGATAGCCTCCAGTGTGGGGGAGGGATAGCTCAGTGGTTTGAGCATTGGCCTGCTAAACCCAGGGTTGTGAGTTCAATCCTTGAGATGGCCACTTAGGAATCTGGGGCAAAAATTGGTCCTGCTAGTGAAGGCAGGGGGCTGGACTTGATGACCTTTCAAGGTCCCTTCCATTTCTAGGAGATTGGTATATCTCCAATTCTTACCTTACCTAGCAACAATGACTCTTTATAGAGACTTATGCTTTTACTTCTGGAGGTCCCTGGTTCTGCCCCAGTATCCACAAGGATGGTGGCCATCAGGCAGCGTTCCAAGCAGATTGTCCGATAGCATAAATAGTGCTTTGCTTTCCCCAGACCCATGTTTGAACAATCAGGACTTTATTTTTCTGTGGAAAACTCCCACTGGACCCGCTGTTTGCTCTGCAGGTTGTCTACGGCTGTACATCACCCACTGACTCCAAATGACAAGAGCAAGGTGATATTTTATACCATCATGGAGGAAATGTAATAATGTCCCTGTTTTCTGTTGTTTAAAAAAGCTTCTGGGCACCCCTTCATAACTCGAAAGCCATCTGGAGTCTTCACTAGTGTGTGGCATTTGCAAGTGAGTTTTTAATACCATTTAAAACACGTTAAACAATTATTCTACTCTTAAGACGGAAAAAAAGGCATAGCGAGAGGATCCCGTTTCATGCCTTGAATGCGGGTCTTCAGAAAAAAACAGATACACAGAACATAATGAGTTCATTAATAATGTATTTGTACCAGTTATTAAACAGTTTCTCATCATTTGGATAGATAGAGGGATGGATGTCAGATTCTTTAAAAAATAGTTTAGCCCACTGTAATTATTGTCTGTTATGTCAGAGGAATTACACGGTAGCCAGTTAAGGCAAAATGTCAGACCCTTTGGCCACTGGAGCAGTACCAGCTGTCATAAAAGTCATAACTCTCAATACAGAATCTTCTTTGCAGAGTTCCCAACACTTGTCGTTTTATAAGAAACCTTCAGATATTTTAGGGGAGGGGGGTTCGTAAAGCTCCATCCGTTAGAACTCTGATACTACAAGACAATCTCAGCTTTCAATTAAAACCAAAAGGGAGTATCTAGCCATCGTGGATGCAGCGGAGCTCCAAAGCCAGAACGCAAATATAAAGAACACAAGATTTATTATTTTGTTTTTAAAATCTCATGATTTTAAGCCAAACATATGATTGCGGGGAGAGGTTGGACTCAGTCAACATCTGGAGTTGGCACTACTGCATTTGCCAAATAAATCTGTGTTCTATTACTCATACTCCTGTTTATAGTGTATACCATTTCTTCTATTAAAACAGATACAATTAGTTTAAAGAGGGACACAGAGGCATTGATAAACTATTTAAAAAACATCCAGTGGAGCACAACCAAACTGATAAAAGGATTACAGCACGTCGGGGTCAGGAGCTAGTAAGAAGGCTTAGAATGCAGAGCTTTGAGAAGAAGTGACAATTCGAGAGAGAGGGGAGGCTGAGTTTGTGTTGTGCTGCACAACAAATAGAATGTGGCTACAAAATGCTATTAAATCAGAAGCATTTTCACTATCTCTGCACAAGATGCCAAGCCATGAACAATCACCCCTATGTTGTTTGCACCCTATCGGAAAAGTCCTTAAGAATTTAATCGGAATTTAATCATAGAGTTCTAGGCAAAAGACTCTAGAATTTTTTGTATGCAGTGTTGTTGTAGACATGTTGGTCCGAGGTTACTAGAGAGACAAGGTGGGTGAGGGAATATCTTTTATCGGACCAACTTCTGTTGGTGAGAGAGACACACTTTCCAGCTTACACAGAGCTCTTCTCCATGTCTGGGAAACTAACTCAGTGTCAGGGCAAGTCTACACTTAAAAAGCAGCTGTGCCACTGTCCCACTTTAGTGAAGACACTTCTATGCCAATGCAAGAACTTCTCCCATTGGCATAGTTAATCCACCTCCGCAGGAGGCGGTAGCTATGTTGATGGGAGGCGCTCGCTACTGGGGATTAGGTCGGTAACGAGGTTATACCAATATATGTCTTTAGTGTAGATCTGGCCTTAGTTTCCGAGACCTGAAGAAATGCTCTGTGTAAGCTGGAAAGCTGGTCTCTCTGACCAACAGAAGTTGGTCCAGTAAAAGATATGACCTCACCCACCTTGTTGCTCTAAAAATCTTTTGAATTTATTAGAGAAAAGTCTCTTTTCTGTAGAAGTTTTAACCTGCCTCTAGAATTCCAGATTGTTTGCCATTTTCTGTTAAATTCTATAGGATTTTCCCATAAATGCAAATATTTTATAGGAAACAAAGTGAGGTAAGAGGCAGGATTATTTAAAATGACATAGGATCAGCAATAAAAGCTGAAAGGAAACATTTAGGCTAGACTTTATGGGGAACTAATATTTTAAAATGATGACCAATGAGAGACTGGAATGAGTTACTGAGGTATTGTCCTCAATAACCCTCTAATTCAGACACTTGAGGGAGTAAAGTTTAAAGAGGCCTCAGCTAGGTATCTCAAGTGGCAGTTTCCAGTCACGTTCCCTTTGAGTCATTGATCAGCTGTTGGTTTTCCACAACCCTAGTAATGATTTACAAAGACTTGCTTTACGATTTAAAAAAAAATCTCCATTCATCTTAATTAAATTAATTAAACAGTTTCTATAGTACCATCGGTATATGGGGTGCCTTGCAGATGAATTAAAAGGCAAATCCTTGCCCAGAAGTGTTTACAATCTAATTAGACAAGACAAACAAAAGCAGTGTTTGACTATATTGGAAAAAGAGGTCAAGGTTATAGCAGGGTTAGCTAACACGTTAGCAGATCCTGACCTAATCAAACCTTTTCCCGAGTATAGATGTACCTGACACCTTTTACCATGATTTAGCTGATTGAAGTTGGTCCCAGATTCTGAATAGTTTTGCCTTGACTAGGATTTAAAGGTGTGTTGTTAGAAGGTGTACACTAGCATTTTTTAGCCAATGCGTCCTAGCGCTCTAGTGCAGACAAGCCAGTATGGACTTCAACTAAATTGGTTGCGGTGAAGCCTGCATTCCCATCAGTAAGTGTTAGCTATCCCACGTCTAACCTCAGTCTCTTTTCCTAATCTGGGCAACCTGCAAAAGAGAAAGTGTTGTAACATGAGAGATTTTTTTATTCCCAATTTTGTGTCTGTGTGTGTGTGTGTCTGTGTGTGTGTGATTTTTAAGCCTTAACTGTTATTTTATAATTATTTATACTTTTAACCCCCACCTATTTGCTCTTCTTTTTTTTTTTTTTTATTTCAGCTCTGGCCTTCTCTGGATTTAGCTCAATATTTGAAAATTGGTTTCAACTGGCACAGACCAAACCAAAACTTGGGAATAGGGTTTGGCTCTGAGTTCGTAGCTCAAACCAGTCTTTGCCATGGGCTAAATCTGAGCACCAAGATGTTTGGGGAAAGTATATATTTTTAACCCCCCAAGTCTAGTGGTGTTCTGATCTGAGGTTTCAGCCTCGCCTTTTGCTGGGAGATTTCTAAGAGTCGGACTCAGAAAGCCATGTGCAAGTGCATAATAACAATGTTACTGAACCTACCACTTATTTCTATGTGCTATAAGCTGGTGCTCATTATATTAACTAATGATTTCCATACGTACAGATATATCTCCTTTATATAGAACTCCCATGGCATATATGATGATTACATCTTGAACTGCATCCAAATCCAGATCTGAAATTTCGCTTTAAGCTCATCTCTAACAAGTTTTATTTTTGTTTCTAGGCTGTTTGAGTCTCATACACTGGCACAATGCTGTAATAATTGGCTTGCAAACACTGCAGGAAATGTTTAAGTCTAAACCCAAATGACTTTCATTTAAAATTTGAAAAAAAACCATGCACATTTTTCTCTTAATATTATTTTTCTATTTTTAAACAAAAAATGAATGATTGGACTACATTATCTAACATATCTTAATGGACTTTCATGATGATTGTATTTCTCTTTCATTCCCTATCTCATACATTCATACACCCTCCTTCTTCCCAGTTCTGTCTTGTTGGGTGTATGTTTGCCACCGTATGGTGTGGTGTGTTCAGTAAGTTAATTTACTTTTCTGAGCACCTCATAACCCTGACTGCAGCAAAATATACACCATTAATTATATAATATTCTCTTATGTAATACTGCAAACTTCATAAACATGTAAATTCAAAAATCTCCATGAACACTTTACTATTATGAATCGCTGCAGGGCATCACAGCTGGTTACCTACAGAAATTGTGTCTGGAACCTAGCTTATTATTTATAGGCTGGCAGCAGATGTTGAAGAGAAAATGTTTCATATGATCGTCATGGACACAAAGTAATGCAATCGAATAAAATGGATGCAATTAGTTTGTATTTTGAGCACAGGGCTTTGTTTTGCATCCTTTGAAAAGAATCCCAGTAGCACAGATTGGACCTGCAGAGGTGCCCCACATGGTTAGTAAAATTGATTCAGTAGATATTTTGCCTTGGATGGCAACGGTACTTAGGTTTGCATCTTGTGGTGGATTGTGCCTGTGAATGGATTGTGTGTACAATGAAGAGCAAAGCAGTTACCACTCGTTCTAATTAATGGAACTGACAGAGAGTGAAATCACATTATTGGGGTTGTATGGTCATAGCAGGTTATGGCTGTGGTTTTCAAGAGCCAAATTCCATTGCTATCCCCATTGAAGCCTGAAGGCTGGATTTTTCAAAAGCACTGAAGTGACTTAGCAGCACAATTTTCAATGGCTTTCAATGAGATCTGTGCTCCCAAGTCAGCCCACCTTAACGTCCTTGGGCTCATGTAAAATCCCACCCTATGTACTTATAAGAAATCCTATAGACGAAGAATCATAATGTCATGTTCAGGGCCAGCTGCCTCTTTGACTCCAATCTAGTTTCACCGAGTGCACCCTCCCACCCCATCCATCACCATCACCTATCATACGGAGAAATCCCATGATTCTCTCAGTCTCAGGCTTCACTAACCTGCATACCAACCATGATTCCTCAGATGCCTCAACTGGGTTTGAGCCCTGCCAGTCTTTCGTTCAGGAACTGTGATCAGTAGGATAATACAGTAGCATAAACCTGTCTTTCCAGAAGAAGGCATTGCTTACTCTCAGCAGCAGGAATAAACATAACAAGAGAAAAGGAGTTTTAAAACAATAAATGATCAACACACATTTCTCTCTTACCTAAAAAGTAGGTCAGCCTAGCTTATCCCAATCACCCCCATCTCTGGTGACTCAATCTCAGCCTTTCTCTCTCCTCTTGCACCTGGTCAGGCTTTGGGAGCTTCCATTACTGGCAATTTGTCTAAATCAAGATTGAATTAATTTATTTTTTATAAGAGAGATCTCTAATTCAAACAGGAATGAATTCAGGGAAGCTCTATGGCCTGTGTTATACGGGAGGTGAGACAAGAGGATCACAGTGGTCCCTTTTGGCCTGGAAATCTATAAAATCAGCAGCAGTATAATAGCCTGAGTTTTTGCTGAGCTCTTATCAAAGCTATTGTCCTTCCTAGGTAGTTCACTGACCACCAAGCAATTGAGCTCCTGTGGCAGACAACACAATCACAATCAAACAGTTGGACATATAACATTTATCCCATATTACAGGTATCTTCCCTATCCTTCACACATACTGTGACTGTCCTACAGTTACTCTAGAGATTGTACTGCACCCAAGAAGACAGCCTTTCCAGTGCTGCCATCTATTATTTTTTGTCATGTCACCCTTTATAATCTCAACCACAAATATTTGAGTCATAACCTCTCAATCTATGCTTGACAGTTGTGATCTGGCAAGGTGGGTCTGCCATTGCTTTCCAGGCTCACTCGGGAGCAGGTGGTGGAAGGACTGGAGATACTTTAGAGCATGCTACTAGCTTTGGGTGAAATCCAGGCTCCATTGAGCTCAATAGCAAACCCCCATTTACTTCAGTGGGGGCAGGATTTCACCTTCTGACTGTTTTGGTTGGCCTATCCTTGACTTTTTGGGCATCATCCTATTTGCCAATTCCATCCTTGTTCCCCTCCTATGTGTTCAGATCAGTGGGAAACAAATCCCATTTGCTGATGAGCTGCTCAAAAAACAGGATGATTTTTTGGGAGGGTGAAGGAGCTATTACCCTTCATTATTCTTTGAAATTCAAAAATTTTATAACATGCCAGACATTTGATTCCGTTGGTGATTTGTTTGGTTGATTAATATTTTGAGCAGTAGTTTAGTTTTATTACAAAACACTCAGGTACACTGTAGTAGACATTCAAGCAATGGGTTAAATGATTAAATAAACCCTTGAGAGTTTAAATGGGAAGCAATAGAATAAAAGTCCATCTGTGGCAGGGACAAGTGGATACCAATGGCAACACAGGACTTGGAACACAGGGTCCAGTGTCTGTGCTCTATATCGGTAAAAGTGTCAGACAGAAAAGCTACGTTTCTTCCTGACCTACTTTCACTGGTAGCAACTAAAGGGGAAAACAGAAGATTCAGGTTGGATATTTACGATTTGAAACGGTAAGAGACATGGGGTGAAAAACACACTTATATTATAATAAACAATTCTGATGATATTCTGCATTAAAAACATCAAACATTATAAATAAACCATGCTCAGATGCCCTGAGACAAAACAAGGCATTTATCAAGTCTAATATTAGCTGATTTCAGCCGATGAAGTCCCAGGCCAAATGTTTACAGAGAGGTATTTCCATTTATCTGCTAGTAGTTTAGCTTGGCATTTCTCCAATGTGCCAGCAGCGACATTTTCTTCCACTCTATTGAGATGTTTAGTTTTGCCCACGAGAGATATAGTTCTTGTTTGCTGATTCCCATAACTATGCAATGTGCAATTCTGAGACAAAGCAGCAACAACAACATCACCATGTAAATAATGCTAAGTGGCACCCTTAAACTCACTGATGCTATGGAAAGTCATATTCAAGGACCAAACTATGTGGTGCCTAGATGAGCCTTTTGAGAGCACTCACGTCCATATCCACTATGTATAAAGTCAAGAGTGGGGTTGCTTCTATTTTCAAAGAGAACCACATTACAAGGAGATGTGCCCTAAAAACAGGCCGGTTCTGGCACATCTTGATCTCTGCTTAAATTCCACACAAGAGGGGACTCCACTGATAAGATCCTTCTCCCTATCCCCACAGAGCACTGCTATGATGATGGGGATGGGGTATGGAGACAGCTGGTTTGTGAGAGAGAGAGGCTCTAGCAGTGAGGAAGACTGCGGCCACATAGTCCATTTCAGAAATGACTCCCATTATATGTATCCAAAGGAAATCAGGCTGGGGTTGAGAGGAAGGACATCTTTTGGACTGATCTCATTCTCTCTAGCTTTTCCACCACTTTTCATGAAATAAACCCTGGGACCTATTCTTCTCACCAAAGAGCAGCCCCATTCAGCCAGCAGCCTTCTCTCATCCCTTGTTCTCACTGAGAAAATCTTCACCTGTTGTACCAAAAGAGAATGGAGAGAACCTTCTCCTTAGGAAACTAGTGAGGCCATTTTTACTTGAAAAGGGTTGAGTTCACACCCCTGTGCCTATTGAAAGACAGAGAATAAGAAGCCCATCTGTAGCTATTATTATAATTATTTCATTTCCACCTCTTTTTAAATGATCCCTTTTTAGTTGCCTGCTATTCTTGCTTTCCACCCTCTCTAGGCATCCATACTGCTAGTCCTCAGTCCTTAGCCCCTGGTTTGCCTAGAGCCCTTTGCAACAAAGCCTTCCTGCATCCATTTTGCCTACACACCTGGCACTTAGACTCATCCCTGCTTTTCACTCGCCAGTGCACCATTCTTTCTAATTTACATTCGTGCCACCTATCCTGAAGAATAATCACCTTACTGTGGAACTTTCACCTTTAACCTGGTGTTCTCTTCCATTTCATTTCACTGGACCTGTTCTTTTGTCTAATGCAGACCACACAATGGAAAAGCATCCATCCCATTTCCAGTTTTAAGTGTCTTCACCGTCCGGTGTGCGTGCCGTGTATCAAACTTCCTTTGAGGCCACATGTATTGAACAACAGCTACACAAAGATCCTAGACTAAAAAGACTTCCTGACTTTTTTTAAAATGATGAATTAGAGCAGAGATTAAAAATGAGATGTTCTACAGTGACTGTAACAACACAACATCCTTATTAAAGCTATAATTAGATAATATTTATTATAAAATAATTAATTTAAAATAGTGGATAAGGCCCCAATACCCGCCTGCTGAACTTCAAAGGGTTGAAAAGTATTTCAAAACCACAGATTCTCACCCCTATTGCTGGTAGCCATTAAAGTTGAAAACCCGTATGGCATATAGATCATGATTTGCTCCCACATGTGGTAACCAAGGATTTTAGTAATATTAGTCTTCTAGAATGCCTCTTTAAGGAAACAGTGGTAGATCTAGGGTCAGACATGAACCAACCAACTGGGACTAGGCTAAAATGCAGCAGCTGTATTGCACTTTCTAGCAAGGTCATCTTTTTTGACTAGGAAAGGATTGATTGGACTCATGATTGTGAGCAATATGGCAACCGCATGCAATATCTCTGGGGACCATACTGTATTAAGTCTATGAATGTTTTAATCACTGTGGGTCAGCAATTGTATGGAACTTCTGGGGCACTGTCACCCTAAGTACCCATGTATTTGCACCCTACACACGACTGTAATAATCTTTGTACAAAATATGCTTTGTGAGATATCATCTGGGGGAAAAAACCTAATAGCTTTCTGATCAATAATATTGTCATGAGATAGCAAAATTATATGTAAAGTTAGTAATTCCCCCTGTATGATATTACTAGCACCTGTTCAAGACAAGTTTCAGAGTAGCAGTCGTGTTAGTCTGTATCCGCAAAAAGAACAGAAGTACTTGTGGCACCTTAGAGACAAACAAATTTATTTGAGCATAAGTCAACAAAAGCTTATGCTCAAATAAATTTGTTAGTCTCTAAGGTGCCACAAGTACTCCTTGTTCTTTGTTCAAGATAAGTCGGTCTTGCCTAGGTAAAGGTGTTAACAAGTCTGTCCTAAACAAAGCAATGTGAATTCACCTCGGTTTACATATAAGAAATAAACAGGGTCATCAAGGTAACGAGGAGAGGAGATTTCAGGAAACAGAACCATTTACATTTTGGCAAACACCAGCAAGGGAGGAAACTAGCATGGAGCTTCCTTCACCAGACTCCATGTCGCCTTCCTCACAGCTTGAGGAATCCAGGGCAAAGATTCACTGGACTATAAAAGAAGGAGGCAAACAACCACTAGTTATCTCTTTTACCTAAGAAGACACAGGAACCAGCACTTTGGGCTTCTGGGGGAGATCCTGACATAGGGGAGAAGATCAGCCCTCTTGCTGGACTGTGGAGTGAAGTATTATGGAACATGAGTAGCTGCCTCAGAATCAGTCCTTCTGAATCTTAGGGCTTATCTACATGGCACTGCAGTGTAAACTAGAGGGGTGTGGACTGTAGACTGCTTTAACATGTTGCACTCTAATTGCCCTGTGTAGACCCTGCTGGCACACCCTAAAAAGTATCCGGTGCGCATTAATAGAGTCCTGTTTGGAGGAGGGATAGCTCAGTGGTTTGAACATTGGCCTCCTAAACCCAGGGTTGTGAGCTCAATCTTTGAGGGGGGCCACTTAGGAATCTGGGGCAAAATCAGTACTTGGTCCTGCTAGTGAAGGCAGCGGGCTGGACTCAATGACCTTTTGGGGTCCCTTCCAGTTCTATGACATAGGTATATCTCCGTATATTCTATTCTTTAGGTCTAACTCAGTGCAAACTAGGTACCTTTTAGAGCACACCAGTAGGGTTTACATGGGGCAGTTAGACCATTGTACAATCCACATCCCTCTAGTTTGCACTGTGGTGCCAGACAGACAATCCCTTACTTCTCTGTCAGTAAAAATTCTCTTTCTCCCACCCTTTCTCGATCTAGTTTATTTAGACTCGCTATGCTCTTTGGGGCATATTATAGGTGCATACATTCCTGGCACAAGGGGGCTCCAATCTGGGGCTTCTTGGTGCTGCAATCATACAGATAGTAGCAATAGTAATAATAATTACTCCTGCCCTGTGTCCATTATTCTGGCTGTCTGTTTAGTAGCAGGATGATTTCATGCCACTTGGTATTTAAAGCACTTAAGGGGAAGGGATCTGCCCAGCTCTTGAGACTGCAGCTTCAAGCCTTGTCCTTGTGGCTTCCTGCAGCCTGACACCACACACCTCTGTTGTGATTCCACCATTATTGTGCCCTGAGATTGATGGGTGACCCAGCCTTTCCTGTGGTGCCCTTGAGCCTGGGTTTCTAGCCGCCCCTTGGCAATTGCTTCGGCACATCCTTACTCACTGTTAAAAAGCAATTTCTTTGTCACAGGTGTTTTCTGTGTGAGGAGTAGAACTGGAAAAGGGAGGTCAGGTTTCAGGTGAGATTTAATTTGATGAACACCTGGGGCTCAGGAATACAAGCCAGGGTCAGGCTGCTTCACTGCTCAGCTTGCTCAGTAGAGATTGCCATCCTGCCTGCCGGCTGCATCAAATGAAGCATTTCCCACTCCAATACTAGTCCTGGTTCAGGGCCTCTCCATCATCCCTTTTCCATGGTACCAATTTTGTTCTGTTAGGATACTATTTGACTTTCACTTTACCTGTTATTTTAATTGTGGCTGATAATCACATTTCCACTGTGCAGCATCTCCAGTGCCTCCCAGAAGACAGGCACTTTATCAATAAAATGATAATTATAGAAGCTTAACGAGGCCAGCCAGAAAACACACAGTATCCTCTTCCGCTTCTCAGAAAAACATAGCTAACTTAGTGCTTCTCTGCCTGCCAGCTTGACATTCCCCACATTCCATAGCCCAGCTACAACAGCACAGGGACTTTGGCCCAGATCTTCAAAGATATTTAGGTGCCGACCTCCCATTAGCATCATGGATTTCAATGAGAGTTTGATGCCTAAATACCTGGGAGGAACTGGGCCTTTCTTTCTCCCACCCGGCCTTCTTGGCTCCAAGTCCTCAGCTAGCACCACGAGGGCACAAAAGAAGGGAACACCACTGCTTCGCCAACTGATTTGCATGGCTGCGCTGCCACGATATTCTCCTTATTGCAGCAGGAGTCGATCCAGAAGGAAGAGCCTCATTAGCAGGGTGTGAATCACACTAAACCCATCTCCGCATCCATACCCATCTGCCCCTTTTTAACACGGCACCCTTGATAGCTATGAAGCAGCCTTGCGAGTACCTGGGCATATCCTTCAAATTAGTGCAGAGGGCAACAGCTGCAGCTTAATTCTCCTGATACCCTTACATGCACAGCCTCCACTCACACTTGGATGGGAACACAATGACCGTGTGCTCCCGCAGTGTGCCACATGAAGACTGGCAAGGTGCAGGCACTGTACCAGAAGAAGGAGACCAAGAAAGTGGGTTATGTGGGAGAGTAAGGGAGTGATGAAGGACACCATAAAACACTGATGACAAAGGACCCCATCACTACCACTCTGAGATTTGGAGAGGATGCGAATTGCAAGGAGATCACACAATGACGTGTTCTGTTCTGTTGCTTCTGCCTTTCTCAGATATCATGCCGCTGCTATTAAAGAAAAAAAACAATTTAAGCAGCCTTTGCACATCTTTTCAGTCACCTCTTAATGACATCTTCAGCAATTACATTTTACTGAAAGCAAAAGATAAGGCGATGCTGCTCCAAACTCCCCCCCCACCTTCATTTTCCCCTTGCTAGCGTGTCTTGACAAGTCACAGCTGTTGGTCTAGGATACTGAAAAGGAGCAAGAAGATGATATGCAAATTTACCCAGCAATATTGAACGGTGAGACAAAGCACATTACATTTTAAAACATAGTGCATTTAATAAATCGATTACTTTAATGCAGGATAGGGTGTTTGTTTTTGAGTTCCGCAGTGGTTTTTTATTGCCATTGGTTTTTTTGCATGCCTCGTAAGATATAAAACAATTAAAGCTTGACTTTGCGATCCTTTTCCCCAAGTAAAATGTATATCTTTCTGATTAACACTTTCCATTCAGAATTTTACAACTGTAATGGGAAGCGCACTACACATCTCCAGCGACGGATTTATACTGAATGTGAAATAGCCTTTTTCTACATACATTGGATATAATCTGCGAAGAGCATTTCTGAAGGCTCTGAGATGTCATGGACCTAATGTTCCACTGGAATCTGTTTTTCTACAAGCCAGGAGTATTCATAGAAGCAAATGGCCCAAAATTCAGAAGATTTGTGTTGGCCCATTTACTGTTCTTCCATGTAATGTTCTACATTTACTCTCTGCATGGAAGGAGCATTTTCTAACATCTAACTTCCTGTTTGATGAGACGATCAAAGAAATATGGGAAAGGAATTTGTGGCTAAATTCTCTGAATATGTAGCTCCATTGACTTGGGTGGAATTACACCAGCACAAGAAGGAAATACTCCCGCTTGAATCTCAGACCCCAGTTCTGGAAAGCACTTGAGAATGTTAGCTTGTGCTAAACTTTAAGTACACCTTCCCATTTTATTGACCTCAGAGCACGCCGGTGCCCTCCCACTCACACCTGGCTGGTGGACATTGGCTGGGGGGGGGGTAGCTTAGTGATTTGAGCATTGGTTTTCTAAACCCAGGGTTGTGAGTTCAATCCTTGAGAGGGCCATTTGGGGCAACAATCTGTCTGGAGAATGATCCTGCTTTGAGCAGGGGGTTGGACTAGATGACCTCCTGAGGTCCCTTCCAACCCTGATATTCTATGTTAGAATAAGAACAGTGATGGGTTACCATTTGACATCTGATGGCTTTCTGAAAATGGGCCTAAGCCCTTTGAAATCACTGGAATGACATCCATCAGCTTCATCAGCCTTTGTATCAGGTTCATAATATCTTGTGCTCCTCCATTTAAAGAAGATCTTGTTCACTTTAAAACAAAATAGAAAATCCTTAGGGAGAACAAAGGCATTATTTTCACTTATAATACTTCAAGGAGACTAAAAAAATGTATGAGCTGTTAATATCTGCTTGAAAGCATAATGGCTAAAACCAGAAGCTGGCATTTAGCTCAGGCATTACTCAGGCAAACTTTGGAAGAGCTGCTGTATAAATCTGTGTACTATTATTTTTAAAAGCACTCTGATCAGTGAATCTCATTGAAACTTTCCCTGCTGTTGCAAGCACGATAGAGGAATTCCACAGATAATGTAACAATTTGAGGGGGAAATATTTCGATGCCCATTAAAGCCTGCCAGTCACAGGAGATTGGACGTGCCTTGGTTTTTCTGTCTTTTAGGCATCTCGCTCCAGCTTTCATCATGTATAAAAGCCTGATACTTTATCTCACAATATCAGCTCTTTATCTCACATCGTAACGATCTAAACTACAGCTCAGTTGTGCTGTAAACAACAGCCTGCTGCCTGCCAAAAGAAGAGACATGAGGTGGTCATGTTAACATATGGAGGAGAGTTGATTTTGAAAGGTAAACAAGTAGTGAAGATTGTCAGGAAGAGGAGATCAAATGGATATATGTGTGAGAGGCTAATTGAAAGCACTGTTATTACTATTTCTACCAACCTACATAGAACTTGGAGGGAGGGGCACAGGTTGCAGGAAATGTTTGCTCCATGCAGGCTGCCACAGCATTTTCCCATTCCTTTGTCATAAAAAGAGGGTGGCCAATTAAACCTGAAAGGGCGTCAAATTTTGAAACAGATAAAATGAAAAGAAAATTAAAACAGTTCCCAGTTAACCTGTGGAATATGCCATCGCTGGGCGTTATCAATGCAAATCGCT
The DNA here is from genome assembly GCF_016161935.1 of Mauremys reevesii. Lineage (NCBI taxonomy): Eukaryota > Metazoa > Chordata > Testudines > Geoemydidae > Mauremys > Mauremys reevesii. The sequence goes on from NC_052624.1 coordinate 275,219,397, forward strand.
TAGTAACATTTCAAGAGGATTTAACATTTATGGGTCACATCCTCAACTGCAATAATCTCGCATAACTCCATTGAGGGTACTTCATTCTGTACATGAATAAATGCAGCTCATTTTAATAATATATTTATTAAGTCACCTTATTTAATAATAAATGGTACCACATAAATAAGTGGTGTCTCACTGTGTAATAATCTGATGGGAGCATAGAATTTCTTACATTAGACAGCTGATGAATCGTTTATTCCTGGAAGCCTGAGGACTGATAACAGAGCTGGTTGGAAAGTGGGTTTGCGGGGTTTTTTTTTAATTGGAAAATTTGAGTGAAAAATCAAAATCCAATTTTTTTAAATCAGAAAATGAGGGAAAGCCTCCATGGAAGTTGTAGGGGATGTATCACATTCTCTTCCATGGACCAGGCTCCTTATCCATCATAAGGTGACTTTATCACCCAGGATGCACCAGGCTTCCCTCTTGCTGAGCCATTTCAGTATGAGAATGAGAATTACTGGTCCTGGGAGATATCGGTGAATCCTGACATGGAGGGATATGGGGGCATGACAAAACCAAACTATAACTCCCATGAGGCGCTGTGCTGACATTTCAAAATCAGACTAAAAAAGCTTTTATGTTTTTCAGGTGTTTGGTTTCTCACCAAAATTTTTCTTCAGAAAACAGGCAAGTTGCATGAAAAAAAATGTTTAGTTGAAAACTCAATTCCTATTGACAAACAGTTATAACAGAAAAATTTTGGCCAGTCTTACTTGATAGCCTTTGTATTTTTTGTCCTGCTTTTATAACTACCGATATTGGGTCACAACCATAGCTGTGTAAAGTTAGCATAGCTCCAAATATCACAGCAGCAAACATTTAATTACTAAGTACTCTGTATTGAGCCCACCTTTATAAGCTTGGAGTTTAGATAGCTACAGATCATGTACTTTACACTAATCATATTATACAATTTTAAAATATACCAGGGGAACATTAGTTATGGTGCTTTCTTTTCTACTGGTTCTTCATCAGACATGTTATTAACACTGCCACATCACTACATCTAATCACACTCTTAATGTCAGTAATTATTGTAAGCCTTAGAGGGAGGAGATTTGCTGGCAACAGAAGCTCTCTCGCTCCCTCCATAGGTGAAAAGAGAAAATTGAGGGAATCTTCCTACATCCTTCCTGGCATGATTTGCATATACTTCAGTAGAGTTATATAAAGTACTTAAAGTTGTATTATTTTGGGTTTCTATATGTTCTATTCTCAAGAATTGCATTAAATGTGTTTTGCAAATACATAAGAATGGAAGGTATCTGAGTGTCTGAATAGATGGGGGTTATTCCATGGGGAAAGTGTGTCACCCTGATCTGATGGTCTATGGGTTTACACTTGCTATTGGAGCCCAAGGTGGAGAAAGTGATAGTAGAGATGTTATCTCAGGTTTTATTTTGTTTGGGAGAGAGAGAGGATCCAACTAAGAGTCTTGTACTGTAGTATCCTACTGGAGCTGACTTACTCTACTGGTAGCAGTAGACCAGAGCTGAATGGACCTGTAGCCTGATCTATAGATTACATAATAATTATATTGATTACTTAAGAATTCCAAGATATCACTTTGAGGGTTGACAGGTTCTTGTCCCAAGATCAGACCCAGTATTATTAAAATGACTATATAGTTGGGAACCCCAATGTGCACAGTTGCAACACTCACATTACAGGAACTCTTCTACATTTACAAATAGTTTATTAATACATTTAGCACAGTCACAAACATTCTAACTTAGTTAGGTAGGTAGAGAGACTACAGAATGTACATCTTTCTATCTGTATACTCACATCATCCCTTGCAGGATGACCTGAAATGTTAGCTATTAATCTTCCTCCTCACCATCACTCTCCCCCTCATCACCAGTGGCCATCATTCTGGCACCTCCCAAGAGCTACATCTCTCTCTCCTACTGCCCACAGACTGAGATGCAACTTTTATAATATGTTACGCTGACGCCCCTATACCTAATGCATGTTCGGGGCGGGGTTCCCAACTTCCTTATTTGTATTTCCTCATCCTACTAACACTGAGGTGCCCTTCTTCTAGAGGTTAGTATATTGATACATGTAACTACCATATCAGCTCATGATCATATCTGACACACCTTGCTTAAGTGGATTTGCAGTTATACCTCTACCCCGATATAATGCAACCCAGGATAACACGAATTTGGATATAATGCAGTAAAGCAGTGCTCCAGGGGATGGGGGGCTGCGCACTCCGGTGGATCAAAGCAAGTTCGAGATAATGCGATTTCACCTATAACACGGTAAGATTTTTTGCCTCCCAAGGACAGTGTTATATCGAGGTAGAGGTATATTACTTCCATGTTCCTTGAAGTAGCACTTACAGGAACATTCTAACTGCTACCAATGAGCAAACTCTCCTTAGTTCCTAAAATCTCAAGGTAACCGTGCATTCATGCCATGGGTTATGGTCTACTTAACCATACTTATGCTAGCTTATGCTTCAGATAATGTCTTACAGGATATTGGATACTGTAGGTTTCTTGCATTACAGATGAATATAATGAAAGCAAGGCAGTGAATAAAGTATAGGAAAGCCTATGGGCTGCAGAGCAAGGCTGACTTATCTGAGTAGCTGCAATGGATGGTCAGGAGTTGGCTTCTGTGGGCCAGAGAAAGACTGCGTGAGTGGTTGCAGTTTGGACAGACTATACAACAATGGAACAGTCTAGGATGGACTCACAGAGATGGACCAGAGCTGCCCACAGCATTCTGAGTGGTGCCTTCACTGTTTCTGCACACTTGTTTGCCACGGTACCAGACTGCACTTGTGAGTGTGATTGAGGTGGGTGGGCATTGTACTTTAGCAGTTGTCCAGGAGGCAGTGAATAATAACTGAAACTGTGGTGACTGCCTGGATACGTTTTGTAATTTTATTTAATTTCTCTGTAATCTTTAGTTAGATGGTTTATTCCAAACAAAAGAGTTCTGTTCCGGGCAAGAGGGGAAGTAAAATACTCTTCAATGTACAGGATTTTAATTTCATTTTCCTATAACCTGAAGTGAGTAAGGTTCTAAGAAGGGGCTCAAGTCACAGGTGTTATTGATTTTAATGTCAGCCCCTAGCAGTATTATCGATCTTGGCCCAGATCATCAAAGATATTTAGGCTCCTAATAGAAGATTGACGGTTTGCACCCTTTTTTACTGCCTTTAACAGCTGGCCAAAGGGTTGCAGCTATTGTTATGGTTATCAGTAATTTTTTTTATTAGAATTACCCCACAAAAAATTAAATATAGTTCATGGAAAGTTTAAAAAGAAATGAAAACTTTTCCTTTTTTATTTTTTTGAGATTTTCAGAGAAATGTTTTTGTTGAGGTTTTTGGTTTTTTTATGAACTATTTTGAAATTTTCATTTGAAAATAATTTTGTTTTGGTAGAGAAAGAAAACCAACACTTTCTCGCACTTTATAAACTCTTTTTTTCCACTGAGAAAAATGAGGGAAGAGGGAAGTGTTAAAGTAAGGGGGAGATTTATTTCCTTACTGAAGACAAATAGATTTTTTTCATAAATTTCAACATTGTATTTGAAGTTTTTTCATTGAGAAACAAAAGTGTCTCAACCAAAATGAGAGACAGACAAGGTGGGGGCGGGGGGGTGACCCACTTCTGTTGGTGAGAGAGAGAGACAAGCTTCCAACCAACCAAAATAAAAATTTTGTCCTTAACTATGACTTTCCATAGTGCTTGTTAGTTTATGTTTCCAGCATAGCACTGTTGACCTGGTCTAGCTGCCCCTGTGCTTCAGGATTGGAGACTTTATATACTGTGATAGACCCAGGCCAGCTGGGTACAGCAGAATAGCAGAAGGGGGATCTTCTGGCCACTGGAGAAAGAGGTTTCTGTTCCCTGACTGACCAGAGCAGGGGCTGCTCCAGGCTAATGAGAACACCTGACTCTAATTAAGCTGTAAAGAGTCAGGTGAGGCCATTCAGTTAATGTGACCACCTGACTTTAATTAAGGCCCTGCTGATACTATAAAAAGGGCTCACTCCAGTCAGGCAGGGGAGTCAGGGAGCCAGAGGAGAGGAAGTGCGGCTGAAGGCCTGGTTACTGAAGACACCCTCAGACCATCCTTAAAGAAGCCCTAAGGTAAGGGTGAAGAAGGGAGAAGCAGGAGAGTTGTGGGGAAGTGGCCCAGGGAAATGTAGCAACTCTGGCAGTGAAAGGTTGGCTGCCAACAACTGCTACCATTAGGGTCCCTGGGCTGGAACCCGGAGTAGAGGGCAGGCCCGGGTTCCCCCCAATCCACCACTACAGGAACATCTCTTGGAAGGGGAAGTCAGGTCCCTGTCAGGACAGGAGGCTGAACAGAGACTGTGGGAGTTCTCTCACCAACCTCCTTGCAGCCTATGATGAAAAGGGCTCAGTAGACTGTAACCCTGGCCCTAGAGAGAGAAGGGCTACGTGGAGGGTCACAGTGAGCCACTGAGGCTAAGCATAAACCGCCTAGAAGCACAGGACCCATGGGAGCAAGGTCAGAGCTCTGCCACAATTCTGGAATAGAAGAAGGGTGTTTTGACCTATTGTTTGCCAATTCAAATCCAGAACAGGTTGGGAGTGTCCCAAAAATTGTTTCTATCTGATGTCTATTTCGTGACCAGTGTAAAATGAGTTGGCAGCATTAACCCAGCGACACGTGACAGGCCAGCAAAATAAATAAACAAATAAATGCATCATAATCATCATACTTGGCAGTAACTGGAACCAATATTGGCAGCCTCAGTTCATGGGCCAAGGTTCGAATGGGTATGACCCATAAATTACCCTCTTCATCCCACCCAAAATAGTCCCTCTATGGCAGGGTTAAGACCTTGGGTTGGGCTGTGTGCAGAAGATGTCCAGGTTCTTTGACTAACTCAAGGATCTCAGGAATCTCAAGGAAATATGCTGCCAGAAAATGACCGGTGGCATGACTGCAGCTGGCCCAGGCCAAATGATTCAGGCTCACGGGGCTCAGGCAGTGGGGATAAAATTGTACTGTAGACATTCAGGCTCAGGTTGGAGCACGGACTCTGAGACCTCGGGATGGGGGAGGGTCTCAGACCCCAGGCTCCACCATAAGCCTGAACATCTATACTTCAATTATGTAACTCCATAGCCTAAGCCCTGCGAGCCTGCGTCAGATGTCCCAGGCTCCGAACTGCTGTGCTCTGTGGTTTTTTTATCGCAGTGTATATGTACCCTCAGACTCTAGCACTGGCAATCCAGCATCTCACATGCAGCACTTCTGCACAAACCTCTTTAAAAATAGGATCCGCATTCTGAAAATGTTTCCAATTTACGATACTCAGCACCAACATATCAACCACAGCCAACAAAAACGGAGCCCTAACTGCTGCTGTCAAGCTGCCCCGAGGCTACAGAGATTGCCTTAGTCAGCCTGTCATCCTGGGGGAACTCTGGAAGCCAGTCCAGAGCCCCAGGGAACTGTATAAAACACGCTGTCCCTCTGCTCGGGGCAGAAAATAAAACAGCGGCTGACTACAGCACTAAGGGGTATGCTAGGAAGTGGTCGGCAGCCCCCCAGAGGATTACGTAATATGATCTGGAGCCCTGGAGAAGCTGCATGATGTAATGCTCCAGGACTGTACACAGGTGCACACAGCACAAGACAGCATGAGTTTTGCATCAAAGTAACGAGAACCTTTACTTAACAATTGCTTTATTTATAATCAAGCGTTCCATAACACCGAAAGCAGAACCGGCTCTAAGTCACAGCTTGCTGCTGTCTGGTCTGCCTCCCCCACCCCCAGCTCTGTGGTCCAGAGCTGCACCTAAATGGCCAAATGAAGGACGACCTTTGGTCTCTGCAGCCAAGGTGTCCGATCCTTATACAATGATTTCTACTCCACATGCCATGGTAGTGAGATATCCACTCATATCTGCCATAGGGACTAAAACACTGGACCACCTTCTCCAAAGGTGACATTTACCCTCTTCAGGGGATGGCACAAGATCCATGCACCAGTTAAACCCTAAGGGTGCAATCCTGGCCCTATTGATATGAATGGTAACTTTCCATTGACTTCAACAGAGCCAGGATTTCACCTAAGGGCTTAAGGGGTGCAAAGGCCTTGATTTCTGCACAGGGGTTAATTTCACCTCTAGAGACAGCCTCTACCACTTAAGCTGAAGTAGAACCTCCATTATTAGCAGGTGCTGAAGCACTCTGCACTCACAGGGGAAACTCTAGTGCCCACACTTGCTGCTGTGAGACCACTAGAAGCTGTCTGCAAATATTTCTGGGCTTCCAGGTTTTGCATTTCCCCACCTCTGCTCTCCTTCACCAGACCTATCTTCCTTCTCACCTCTCAAATGAATATTATTTCTCGTGGCTAATCATGTTTACACCAATGGGAGCCCTGATTTAAACCCAGCTTTCTAGACTTGATATTTTTATTATTATTTTATGTATTTGTAGTACTGTTCACCTTTCCCAAGGAGCCCATCACCATGCTATCTGGTTATGCTAATCAAATAACCCACTATGCCATCACCTACCTCCAGAGAAAAATACCTTTGAACCTAAATACTTACATTAGAGATTTCGTATGTCAAAAAATTGGCCCTCTGTTTTCCTTTGCAAACCAAATAAGGCATTTGTTATATAAAAGACAAATATAGGAAAAATATGAGTGAATCCCACTTGTTTATTTCATCCTGATTGTATTACTCAGGGCTTCTTTAGGCATCATTGATCCCAATCTCACCGCCTGTCTGCATAAAATATCTGTGCTGAGACTCCCATCTGTTGCAAAGCCCTTCCAATCTTTTTGTTATTTCACTTGAATAATACAGCATATCTACCTTTATCTAATCCGTGTAGCTACGTGAGACGAGGGGGAAAACTTCAGTGGGATACGAGCTTGTCAAAGGCTCACTTACACAATACATAAAAAAGTGTGGCGTGCAGAATTATCACTTGTGCAGCTGGGTTTCCTACCCTTTGCTCACCCACAGTCCCATTGCCAAAACAGGTGCCCACTCCATTCCAATCATGTGCCCATGAATTCCTTCTCGAAGAGATAAGCATGAGACATGATAATTTTCCCTTTTCCCCACATACAGCTGGCCTTCCCATCCTGTAGTTAGTGACTTCCTTAGCATCTCAGATTTTCTGCTCTGTTCCTTTTCTAATCCAGAGAATGTACTAGTTAAAGCAGAAGCCTGGGTGTCAGGACTCCTGGGTTCTATTCATGGCTCTGCCATTGACTCAAAGTGTGATAGACAATTCTCTGTGACACAGTTTACTCGATGAGTCTAGGGCCTGATTTTCCTGGCGTCTAAGCCCTCCACCTCAGCTGAAGTAAATGAGAGTGGTGGGTGCTCAATCGCTCTGAAAATGAAGCCATAACTAACTCCCAGGGCTGCCATTGTGAAACTAAATTAATGTCTGAAAAGCCCATTGAGCATCTTGGCTGAAAGGTGCAATATGAAGGTAGCATCATAATATTATTCTATAAACATTATTATTAGGGTTAGCAGAAAGGTTGGGCGGGCGCTATGTATTCTAGCTTTTAGCTTGTGATTCCTGGAACTGAAGTGAGAATTAAAAAAAAATGTTATAAAGATCCCTCTTTGAGCATATCCCCATTCCAGTCACTCTCAATCTCTGGCCAGAAATGACAGATGCAATTGCAGTTTTAGAGCCATCTCATCTGTACCCTTCTCAGACTCAAGTGCTAGTAGGAAGACTGCAAAAGTAGAGAGAAAGTGGGAGTGGTGTTGCTTTAGTGTCAGCTGAACTTTGGTTTTCCAACTCCAGGCCAGGGCAATGCAGATCTGGATTGTTTGTTTCTTTATTTTTCTTTTCTCGCTCTCTCTTGTACAATGTGGCCATAATCACAGTATCTTGGCCTACTATGAATGAAGTATCTGAGCTACTTTGCATCATCAGAACATAAGAACGGCCAACATAAGAACAAAGGTCCATCTAGTTCAGTATCCTGTCTTCTTAGAGTGGCCAATGCCAGGTGCCCCAGAGGGAATGAACAGAACAGGTAACCATCAAGTAATCTATTCCCTGTTGCTCATTCCCAACTTCTGGCAAACAGAGGCTGGAGACACCATCCCTGTCAATCCTGGCTAATAGCCATTGATGGATCTATCCTCCATGAATTTACCTCGTTCTTTTTTGAACCCTGTTATATTCTTGGCCTTTACAGCATCCTCTGGCAAGGAGTTCCACAGGTTGACTGTGTGTTCTGTGAAGAAATATTTCCTTTTGTTTATTTTAAACCTGCTACCTATTAATTTCATTTGGTGATCCCTAGTTCTTGTGCTATGACAAGGAGTAAATAACACTTCCTTATTTACTTTCTCCACATCGGTCATGATTTTATAGACCTCAATCATATCCCCCCTTAGTCGTCTCTTTTCCAAGCTGAAAAGTCCGAGTCATATTAATCTCTCCTCATACGGAAGCCATTCCATACTCCTAATCCCTTTTCTGAACCTTTTCCTTTTCCTGACTATTTTGGGGGGAAATTGAGGTGCATGGCTCCTGCTTTTGTCCACTCTATGGTAAAGCCAAAACTCAAAGGGACGGTTAGATCAGCCCAGCAATCAGGAGGAGATTTGAATCCACAGGCCTTGGTCATGCACCTCCTGAGCTGACAGGAGCAGCATGCTCTGCTCCTGGGGTGGCGGGGAGAAAGCTGTCTTCCTTATGTGATGGAAAAGCCTGCTTCTTTCCATCCAGATTATGCCAGAATTGATTCTGTACTATGCCTATGTATCTTGTATGAATGGGGGCGTATGGAATTATGCTAGCACTAATTAACATGCTGTTGGAAAACAGGGAAAGAACCAATACAAAGAGTTATTTCAAAAATGAAGCACTGGATTATTACCACATCTGTGCCATTTCACTGGAAATGATCTCAGCAGACAGGCGCAGTAAACCCAAGGATCTTGTTATCCTACGCCACCCTCCAGTTTCCAGCATGCCCAGGAGAGATGATTACCTGCATAACAGCTGAGAAGAAGGTGAGCCCAACTCCTAGCCAATGTTCTGGTGAGAAGCTCTGTCCTTAATGAGACGAGTGCTAGAGGGAGAAGTGTGATCTGCTGACCTGAGCACAGGAATGAGCCAGGAGCTCCCAAGACCCAGTCCTTGCTGTGCCACTCCCTCCCTCTGTAACTTTGGACAAGTAACTAGAAGATATGCGTGAACCAATCACAAGTGATTGGGCTCAATACAGGGGTAATTGGGTGGAACTGAATGGCCTATGATTTACAGGTCAGATTAGATGATATAACAGTCCCTTCTGGCCTCGGACTCTATGAAACGTAACTTCTGGGCCTGATACTTGGATACTCTGAGTCACATTCTTTCCTGGGTCTCGTCCTGGGAAGATGCAGCTATGTGCCATACGGCTCAACCTAGAGGTTCATTCTGCCCCAGGTAGGCTGCTTACCATTCTATGGGCACTTGTTCATTAGAAACTAGACTGAGGAAACCAGTGCATTTCACACAAACCATCAAACTGCCTCTGGACAGAAATTACCTATAGGCCTTAACGATCCGGCCCAAATTTTGGCTAGTGTGGAAAAGCTTCATACTCCGTTATTGATCCTCCGAGTCCCTCATTAGTGACCATTTTAATATTTGTTATAATGACCAGCAAATGGAAGGAAAACAACACTGGGATAAAGCCAGCATCAAACAATTCTCAAGACAGAGAACAACCATGTTCATTCCTCAGATAGGCTTTATTTAGATTTACATTAATCAGCAGCAGACATCAATGGTTCGCACAGCTTCTGTGCCTAATTAGTTGATAGCATTTCTCGTCCATGCGCCTCTGTTACTTTCCCCCTGACTTTGTGTGCAATCCTTGAATATAATGAGACGCCCCAGCCATAGGTCCTCTGAATCTTTCCAGCATTGTCATTAAATAGATGTCACATGAAACCTTAGTCCCACACATCTGTGGAGAAATGAAACTCTTTCCACATAATGAACGGAATACTCTTTTAAAACAAAACATGTTGACTGATGCCAGGTTGCCAAGTGATCCTGCATCTGTTTCCTTGGAAATGAAAGTGGGGAAGAAAAAGTCTTGCCTGCACAACATCGTTTGTTATGCCCCAGCTTTTCCGAAAGCTTTGAGCTGTCATCGTATCCCACAGACAAACGGAGCGAGGGAAGCACCTTGTCTCATTTCACCATTTACGTGTCTGTGCTACACGTACTGCTAACCAGAGCAACAGGAAAGAGCTGATACCTTTTTGCCTGCTTTACTGAAATAGAGGGAAAGGGTTGTTGTCTTTAAGAACGGGGTGGCAGCGGCTCCGCAAGCCCACAACCAAGATCAGGGCCCCACTGTGCTAAGCACTGAACATACGCAGAATAAGAGACAGTCTTTGTCCCGAAGAGCGATTGCCCAGGGCGCTGTGATATGGGGCACTGTGGCTCAGGCAGTTTCCCACCTTGGCAGAGGGGGTGGATGGGTCAGGTTGGCTCCCAGCTGGGGGAGGAGATGAAGTTGAAGGGGGGGGGCACTGTGGCCCACATGGTGTCCCGGCTCAACGGAGGGAGACAAGAGGGTTGGGCCAGCTCCCAGCGGTGGGAGGGGCTGAAGTTCCCCCAGGGTGCTATTTTCATTAGGGCCAGCCCTGACCTTACCTCTAAATTGACAAAGGAGGAGAGAAAGGAATGATTACCTCCCCCACCCATTTTACAGATGGGTAGACTGAGTCACATAGACCCGGCCAGAATCTCCCGAAAGGCTCAACACCTACAACTGAGGCCAGATTTTCAAAAGAGCTTAGTATATTACATCAGTGAGAGCACTAACATGCTTAAGCACCTGCGTAGGTATTTGCAGGATCAGTGCCTGAGCTGAGACAAAACATGACCACTGACAGTAGTTGATCCAGGGTAAGGTAGAGGGAAAGGAGTGTGAAGAATGAAACAATAGGATCACATGGTTGCCTTGATTGTAATTCATACACTGAGCTTCCACAGAATTTTGTTTTGCTATTGTGTTTCTCAAGGGATGGCTCAGGTTTATAGGTTAGATCTGAACTTGGACACACAGGAATGAGAGGTGCAGGAAGGAGTCTAGCTATTGCTCCTGCCTGAGGAAGAATACCACTGCAGCCATGTTTTGCGAAATTGGTTTCTTCTCTCCCCTCCAAATCCCTTTTGTTTAAAAAAAATCACTAAATTAAAGGAAGAATCTACAGACTCATGATAATTATTTCCTTCCCTTTTCTTCTTTGCTATTTTCCATAGTTGGTTCTGATGATGGTTAGGAGGAGGGGCATATTTCTAATGAAGGTGCTGAAATACCATGGTGATGGCCATGGAATAAGAATTTGACTAGAACATTATTTTTTCCTCCTCCTTCTATTCTCCCTGATCCTCTACCCATTCAAGTAAGTGTAAAATCTCCCATTGATTTAAGTGGAAAGACTTCCATTGACTTTAATAGGCATTGGAGCAAGTCCCATCTGATCAGCTTGGCCCTCCAGGGGCATGGCTTGATCTTGAGACTTGCTGAATGCACGAGCAGAAGCCTGGCCTTCCATTTATGCAGGATGTCTTGGAAGCAGAATGGTCATTAAAGTGAAATCGCTTCGGCTGGCACTTAAGTACAAAAGGACAATATTGAAAACATTAACTGCTGACTTATAGCTGAGCTCTCCAGCTCTTCTTTTCTGTTATGTTACACAATACCTCTGCTTTATCCTGCCTGTCTGCCCTTTCCTCTTCTTTCTTAGGCTTATCTCAATAAGGCCTGTCTCTGAGCCACTGAAAGGAAGAAAGAGATGCTGACTATAGCTGACAGCTAGTGTTTCCATCAGATAAACTAAAGTTCAAATGAATGGAACTCTTTTGCCTTTCAAAAGCCTTCAGTCCCCTGATGTTTTCTCGTGCAATACAGCCCTTTCTAAAAGCAGAGGATCACTGTCACTTTCTTTATGCATTGATGTGGGACTGATCCACCTTTGTTCTTCCAACTTTGCTCAAGGATAAACATACTTTCTGTGGTCCAGAAGTGCCCAGTATGTATCAAAGAAAAGTGTAATGTTATGGGGCTTTTTTTACCCATCCTTCACAAGACCTTTCAAAGCATCTTCAGAAGTATCACCCTTTGATTTATTCTGAGGTGGCTTTGCTTTTCAATGGCATAGAAATGATGGTGCAAAAGAACATTTATCAGATAGCATTTACTTGAATGATCCTTCATTCTTATAATAGGTAAATACGTTGACTAAAGCTGGTTGGGAAAACTTCCATGGAATCATTTTCTGTTGGAAAATGTAGTTCCGTCAAAATTGAAATGCCTCTCAAAACTCTGTTGGTTTTGCCAAAATTTCATTTCGAGGGAAGAATGTTCCAACAGTGTCAAAATGGGACATTGTGACCTTTCCAGAAGGAAACATTTTTTTTCTTTTGTAACCACTTTGTGTTTCATTTTTTTAAACTTGCTATTATATTATATAAATTCCTGGTGATGGATCCACCAGTTTGCCACTCCATTTTATGGTTTATGATAAGTATGTGTGAGGGTGGACAAGTGCATACCTTGTGCTGGGAGATTAGTCCAGCAAATCAGGGGTGTTTCCTGCTGTGTGGAGCTATGTGTGTTTGGAGTTATTGTGTAAGCTGGTTGTATTGTTTTGCAGCACTGAGCAGGATCCCTCATACAGCCAATGAAACTGTTTCATGCACATTTGCTGTAGAGTAATGGTGGTGATTGGTTGAGTTACCTCTGATAGCACAGTGGTTTAGGACTCGGCATGGTATAGATACATGGGTGTAATTTGTAAAATCAAAATAGCTGAGAACTTAACAATAGGATGTTATTTGCCCACAGATCCCAGTGATGATTGAACCTGGTCATATTCTGAACAAAAAGAGCCCTCATCCATGCTTGTAGCTGTTTCAATCACTTCACAGTGACTCAACAGGCATTCTAGGCACCAGAGTGACACACAAAATGACACTCCTGGAATCTTATTGTATAGGTAAAATAAAAAGTCAAAATCAAAGTGAAATGAATTTGTCAAAATGAAACATTTAGATCCGGAACAAATGTATTTAAGATTTCCTTTCTCAGAGAATTTTGAAATTTGGGGGTTGCTTCCCTAATCAGAATGAAAACAAATTTTGAAGTGTCAAAATCCTCCACAAAATGGAATTTCTGTTCTTTGCACAGCTCTAGCATTGCTATTGAGAATCCAATGATAAAAGGCCAGATCCTAGCAGTTTTCTGTGCATAGAATTCCCGTGGAAACCAATGGGAATTCTGAACATGGAGTGCTAACAGGTTTGGGCCCTAATTATTACATAGGAAACATGTTTATTCCAAATGTACCCAGATTTCATTGCGACAAAAACTGGCAAATGTCTTTTATCCCTTGCCCAAGGCCTCCTCTCTGAGGACCAAGTGGTATAAACAGTGAGAGAGATGTCATCAGTTTATTAGGTATTTTAGCAGACAAATGCTGAACAGCTAATGGTTTTGTGTTGGAAAATCTTGACAGCAAATAATTTCTGCTCTGGGTATGGAATGGTGTCCCTAGCCTCTGTTCGTCAGAGGATGGAGATGGATGGCAGGAGAGAGATCACTTGATCATTGCCTGTTAGGTTCACTCCCTCTGGGGCACCTGGCATTGGCCACTGTCGGTAGACAGATACTGGGCTAGATGGACCTTTGGTCTGACCCGGTACGGCTGTTCTTATGTTCTTATGTTCATGTAATGAGAAAGTATCAAGATCTAGAAAACATTACACTTGTCAGAATTAATGTTTTAATAGGACTGTGTAAATAATTAGGAAAAGCAGCTGTAGCCTTGGGCACTCCTCACAAGGTGCTAGTAAGACTCTCAGTGTTAAGAGAGTCCCTATTTGATGCAGTGGCAAAGGTAAAAATAGTGTTTTAAGTGCAGGACTACAGCTCATTGAAGTCAATGGGAGTCTTTGTGCTGACTTCAGTGAGCTGTAGATCAGACCCCAGATCTAGGGATGTGCGTTGGAGCAGTTCAGAGTCCACCTGAATGAATCATCCCGTCCATTTACAGATTGCACAGAACTGTCTCCTGTTCCCAGCCTCTATATTTCACTTGTTTGGAACTGCAGCATCCAATCCAGTTGACATCCATTGCAACAATGGCCTGCCACTTTGCAAGGCTCGTTTGACTTTACATCCGCTCCAGTCCCTGGAATAAAAGCGATCGCTTTATTGAATGGCTCTGGCTACTAAAGCGATGGTGATAACCTTTATTAGTCTGATTGCAACCGATTAAAGTGACATTAACTTTTTGACATGTCAGGGATTGCCACTATTCGGTCTGATAGATTAGGTTAAAGATTCACTTCCCAATCTTTCTGCTGCACCAATAGGTTTTTAAAAAACTATTTCTTTTTGTGCAGTAATTAGAGGACTCCACAGTGCAGGCACTATCAATACTAGGCGTAGACAGTGTTTTATGTCTACCCCTTTCTGCTGTGCTCAATCTTCCCCTTCCCCTAGTAGCTGCAACCATTCTCTCCCCCTTCGCTGGCAGCTCCGTTCAAGTGTGGGGTATAATTAGCCATGGCTGTGATGTCCGCCAATCAGAGGTAAAACTTGAAATAGAGCCTCTGGACCTGGGGCTGTAACTAGGGTGACCAGATGTCCCAATTTTATAGGGACAGTCACAATATTTGGGGCTTTTTCTTATATAGGCTCCTATTACCCCCCCATCCCCTGTCCCAATTTTTCACACTGGCTGTCTGGTCACCCTAGCTGTAACAGACTGTGAATTGTCACACATACTGACCAGTGAGTTATAGGATGAATAGCACACAAGCCCTGTTCTTCCCCCAGTGAAATCAGCTGGACATGTACCATTGATTTTTCAGTGGAAGCAGGATAGGTGTAGCCTTAATCATCTCTGGAGTATCTGAGCATTGTACAATTATTAACCAATGGGACTTAATTCAATGAGGTACGTACACATGTGCCTAAATTAAAACAAGTGAATAATCCCAGTGACTTCATTAGAACTACTCTGGAGCTAAAACCTAGGGACATGCTGCAGTAACCACACCTCGCTGGATCAGGGCCGTTATTAGAGCTGGTTGGGAATTTTTCAACCAAAAGTTTTTTTCCTCAGAAAATGTTGATTCATCAAAACTGAAACTGTGGGGAAAGGTCAGTTTTGACAAATGTCCCATTTCAAAAAAAGCTTTGAAAAAAGTGTCAACATCATTTTTTTCTGAAAAGATATTGGCAGGAGCAGGGTTTTTTTTTATTAACTTAAATTATGTCAAAATAAGGGACTCTTATTCCAAAATATGAGTGTTCACTAGAGATGGTCAGAAAATATATTTCTCCTCCCCCTCAAAAACTGTGACTTTGTGTCAAAAACACAAAAACCAAAAAGCTTTTGGCTGAAAACTGAAGTTTTCAGTTTAGAGGTGAAAAGTTTTGGGTTTTTGCTGTCTCAACAAAAAGTCAAAATTTTCCTCCAAAAGCAGATCCTTCCTTTGATTATTTTCATTTTTTCAAATCAAAACAAAACAAACATTTCCACCCAAAAAAAAAGAGAAGACTTTCAATGGAATATTTTCACCCAGCTCTCATGTTCCCACTCATAGTTGCATTGAAATAACTAAGGGTGTGAATTAAATTGGATTGAGTTATTTTGGTCACAATATGTGTGTAGACAAGTCTTTAAATTACACTGAGATAATCCTGGATGAAAGCAAAATCAAAGTGTCCATACAGCCATATGCACCAGTTTAACTAAATTAATTATAAATCACAGCTTAAGTTGAGCCAGTGCAACTCCTCTGCGTATAGATAAGTCCTAAGACTTACAGTCTGTCTGTTTTTAGACCTGGGAGGATAACGCAACATTAGGGCACATTCTGAATGTTTTCCTTCCAACCCATATGTGCTTGACATTTGGTTTATTTGTTTTTTAAATGAAAGCCCAAATCCATGAAGACAGAATTAGCTATTTAGGAAAGTGCCATAAAGTTCTTTTTTGGCACATTGCACTATATCTGTACTGTTCACATACACTAACTGACATTAGATTTCCTTTTCTTGCCTCAAATCACAGAAATAAGTAAAATATGGTACAGTTTAGCCCGAATTGGCATTTTTTAATTTTTCTATAACTTCTTTGTGTTTATCCTCCCTGGTTTTTTTAACCAAATAAGGTCAGGAATCAGATCTTTTCAGACTCATTGTAATGGACTTGGGTACAGTCAATCAGATACACAGACTATGTCAAAGTCCAACTCATTTGGGGAACATACTAACACAGCATATATAATGGAATCAGGAGACCAGTTACAACAGTTGTTGGCCTGGTTACATGGGACCCAGATAGATGTTCTCCTAATTAACATTTTTTTTAAAAAATGGGAGTGAGTGGCTAGAAACACGGGCTAGTATTATTTTGTGCTTGTACAGTTGCCAGCACGGTAGTGTCTTCATCCAAGATGAGGACTTCTAGAGACTACTGTAATACCCATAACACAATATATAATTACATACCAAATAACATTTAAAAAATGGACAGGCCCAGAAAATATTGTATAATAACTAGAGGCAGTTGAGCATTTTCCACTGAAATATTTTCCAATGGTTTTCCACTAAACAAAAATTTTGGTGGAAAATGTTCGTTTTTCTCGACAAATTTTCATTTTCATTAGAAAACCAAAGACCTGCAAAGTGAAAACTTTTGGTCAAAAATAAAAAAAAATTAACCAAAAAGAATTTTCCTACAAGTGTTTTCTGTCCAGTTCCATTAATAACTATCCACATGGGTTGTATGCAGTGTTATTGTAGCCATGTTAGTCCCAGGATATTAGAGAGACAAAGTGGGTGAAGTAATATTTTCTACTGGACAAATTTCTGTTGGTGAGAGACACATGCTTTCGAGTTTACACATTGCTCAGGAGCTGTGTGTAAGCTTGAAAACTTGTCTCTCTCACCAAAAGAAGTTGGTCCAGTAAGAGATATTACTTCACCCACCTTGTCTCTCTATTCACATAGGCTGACATTCCTCCCTGTGCAGAGGATTACAGATATGCACCATTTATCTCCCACCTATGCCCTCAAAATAGGGCCCAAATGGGAATGAAAAGATATATCATAGCCCTTGGCTGGTCCTCTGTACAGCAGTGAATTTAACCCACACAGGCTACGCCCCAAATTGTAACTAAGCATTGCAAATTCCTAACAGAGATTAAGAGATGATTTGCTTTCTGGTTCTGAGGCACATAGATTAGACCTAAGGAAAATAATAAATGGTGGCTAGGTGACAAGCTAAGATAGAAATATCATAGAATACAAAGTCTCAATTTGCAAACGGAAAAGGTTAATAGATATTTTAAATAAACAGTTAACCAATTGTAATAGAGTCCAGTAGGTCAATACAATGGCTTGTAACTACAGCTGCTCTAAATGTTCAATTTCTGTTCCATGTGAACTTCCAGCATTTTGAAATTTCTTTTCATCCCGAATTGCAACAAAAAGTCAAAATTTCCCACAAAATGAAATTTGTGATAAATTTCATTTTGGAAATATTGAAACAACCTTATTGAAGCACTTCATTACAACTTTTTCATTTTAACTCTATTCTACTATATTGTTACCATGTCTTATCACCATCCAGAATGCCTTCTACAGATATGTTTTAATCATCAATAACCCATACCGCTCATGTCTGTAACATGCTTACAAACATTTTTAATTCTTTGCAAATCATGGGCTTGTCTACATAAACATTTAATGCACAGCAAGCTGGGGTATGGATCCACCCCACACTAACCTGCCATGGGCTAACTGACTATGTAGACCGTGCTGACATGCATTAACAGTTCAAGAGGGACCGATGGGAATGAAGATATGGGGGTAGACATTACGGTATCTGAGGTAGAAGCCAAACTTGAACAACTTAACGGAAGTAAATCGGGGGGCCCGGATAATCTTCATCCTAGAATATTAAGGGAATTGGCGAGTGATATTGCTAGCCCGTTAGCGATAATTTTTAATAAGTCTCTAAATTCGGGGGTTGTACCGTTTGACTGGAGATTAGCTAATGTAGTTCCTATATTCAAGAAGGGGAAAAAAAGTGACCCGGGTAACTACAGGCCTGTTAGTTTAACATCTGTAGTATGCAAAGTCATGGAAAAAATCTTAAAAGAGAGAGTGGTTCCGGAGCATAAGGCCGATGGCAACTGGGATAGATTACAGCATGGATTTACGAAAGGTAGATCGTGCCAAACCAACCTGATCTCCTTCTTTGAGAAAGTAACAGATTTTTTAGACAAGGGAAATGCGGTGGATCTAATATATCTGGATTTCAGTAAGGCGTTTGATACGGTACCGCATGAAGAATTACTGGTTAAATTGGAAAAGATGGGGATCGAAATGAAAATCCAGAGGTGGATAAGGAGCTGGTTAAAGGGAGACTTCAGAGGGTAGTATTGAAGGGGAACTGTCAGGTTGGAGGGTTACCAGTGGAGTTCCTCAAGGTTCGGTTTTGGGTCCGATTTTATTTAATCTATTTATTGCTGACCTGGGAACCAAGAGTAGGAGTGGGCTGATAAAGTTTGCGGATGACACCAAGTTGGGAGGTATTGCCAATTCGGAAAGGATCGGGATATCCTCCAGGGAGATTTGGATGACCTTGTAAACTGGAGTATTAGTAACAGGATGAAATTCAATAGTGAGAAGTGTAAGGTTATGCATTTAGGGATGACTAACAAGAATTTTAGTTATAAGCTGGGGGCGCACCAGTTGGAAGTAACGGAGGAGGAGAAGGACCTAGGAGTCCTGGTTGATCGTAGGATGACTATGAGTAGGCAATGTGATGTGGCTGTTAAAAAAGCTAATGCGGTCTTGGGATGCATTAGGCGAGGTATTTCTAGTAGGGATAAGGAGGTGCTAGTCCCGTTATATAAGGCGTTGGTGAGACCTCATTTGGAGTATTGTGTGCAGTTTTGGTCTCCCATGTTTAAGAAGGATGAATTCAAACTGGAGCAGGTACAAAGAAGGGCCACTAGAATGATCCGAGGAATGGAAGGCCTGTCGTATGAAAGGAGACTTGAGGAGCTCGGTTTGTTTTCCTTAACCAAAAGAAGGATAAGAGGAGATATGATTGCACTCTTTAAATATATCAGAGGGATAAATACCAGGGAAGGAGAGGAATTATTTCAGCTCAGTGCTAATGTGGCCACGAGGACAAACGGATATAAATTGTCAGTCAGTATATTCAGGCGTGAAATTAGACTAATTTTTCTAACCATCAGGGTAGTTCAATTCTTTAACTTCCTAACGAGGGAAACAGTGGGGGCGAAGGACCTCCACGACTTTAAGATTAAGCTAGATAAGTTTATGGAGGAGATGGTATGATAGGATAACGGGCTTAGTCAATAGGTCAATTAAGTGCCACACTGGTAAATAGTACAATGGGTCAATGATAGGATATAACCTTTTTCCAGAGGGTATGGCTGGAGAGTCTTGCCCGCATGCTCGGGGTTCAGCTGACCGCCATATTTGGGGTCGGGAAGGAATTTTCCTCCAGGGAAGATTGGCAGTGGCCCTGGAGGTTTTTCGCCTTCCTCCGAAGCATGGGGCAGGGGTCGCTTGCTAAAGGAGTGGGTGGATCGGCTTATGTGGCCTGCATCTAGCAGGAGGTCAGACTAGATGATCATAATGGTCCCTTCTGATCTTGAATTCTATGATTCTATGATTCTATGATTAATGTGCTTTGACCTAGTCCCCTTTGACTAGATCAAAATACATTAACAAGTCATTAATGTGCATCAGCAAGGTCCACACGGACAGCTGGTCCACGGCAGACTAGTGTGTGGTAGATCACTTCCTAGCTTGCCCCGCACTAAATGTTCATGTAGACAAGCTCCCTGTATAACTGGATGCTTAATATAAAGTGTGACGGATATATGTATGTATGTGTATCCTTTAGCGCCAGCAGGTTTCTCTATCATTGGAAGGTTCCATACTTTCTTGAAGCAGAGGTCTAATGGAAGAACATGAGGATAAGGGTACTGGCATCAACAGAAAATCCAGAGAAAACAGAAAAGGAAACAAAATTTTCTTCTGATAACATCAATGCACATGTGGCACAAATCAATCTCACTAATAACCAGGGTTAGTGGACATCTGGGTTGTAGCCAGGTCAACTGATTTGGTAATTGATGAAATACTTACCAGCCTTTATGCAATGTCTTTGAGATAATTCTCTTTTACTTGACTTGTACAGCTGCCTCAAGTGTATCATGTCTCTTTTTCTTTTCTTATAGTTGAGATAATTTATCCTGTTTCTATCAGAACACAGGCCACATAGAGGAATTTGTTCCCCTCCAAGTGTTGTGTGCATATTTTTCCGATGTATGAAATATAAAATAATAAGTAAAACCTGTATCCTCTGGAAATATTAAATGATATATTTGATTTTTATCTCTTTTTTAATCTTACATTTTGGCTTTGAGTAATTCTAATCCTTAAATACATTTGTAGATATATAAAAAAATTCCATCTGTTATTCTGAGATAATTTTGACATTTTTAATTGTTGTTTCTTTTTAATCCCACTGTAGCATTCTGTAGGTGTTAGGTAGAAATTGAACAGTTTTTGGCCCTCCTACATCTTCCTTTCTGAAACTTCTCTTCTTGTTCTCTGTCCTGAATATTTAATGTAGGCTGGTATTTTCCAATCTTCTATTGCCTAAATCTGATTAGTTTAGAAAGAAACTGTTGGTGGGAAATGTGCGGTAGAAAGTAATGAAATGAACATACCCATGGTGAGAAGGTAGGGCTGCTAGTGTACTCAGCACTAGAGAGATCAGGGTGGGAAGTAGAAGATGTTTTTAGAGACGGTTAGACTATGCTAGTCTACAGAAAACTGATGTAGCAATACAGTGTGTCCTTTGTTCTGCACATAGAAAGGACCATTTAAGTGTCTTCTACTGGTCCTAACGAATTGAGTTAGTCCTTTAGCTCAAGCAGAAGGAACTTGTGCTTTTAGATCAAAAGATCCATCGGGGGCGTTGTTATACTGAGCAGGCCTGATTTGACTTTAGTTTGTGCTGCAGTTGAGTCTTTGAAGGGCCGCTCTGCACTAGCTCTCTAGCATAGGATGGGGCTTAGTTTAAGCATCCCAGTAGCTATAGCTTTTCCACCTCAGCATCAATGTGGCTTGTCAAAGCCATCACTCAGCACTACACCTTCATGATCCTTTGCCAGCACAGAAAAGAGGAAATGCAGTCTCACCATATACTATCATTCCCCATACCTGGAGCAATTAGTAAACACTAATGAGTTCTTTCCATGAGCATCCTCTAAAGAGCTCTACTGTAGAGCACCATATGGACTGGTAGCAAATCACAGGAGGGAGTAAGGCTTGTTAGAACTCCTGATTCCAAGCCTCCCACTTCCCATAAGTTCTTGCCCTCTTGTAATTTCCACTATTTTATCAGCTCTTTCAAGGAGCCCATCTCAGGGATAGAGTCATAGAATCATAGACTATCAGGGTTGGAAGGGACCTCAGTAGGTCATCTAGTCCAATCCCCTGCTCAAAGCAGGACCAATCCCCAACTAAATCATCCCAGCCAGGGCTTTGTCAAGTCTGACCTTAAAAACCTCTAAGGATGGAGATTCCACCACCTCCCTAGGTAACCCATTCCAGTGCTTCACCATCCTCCTAGTGAAAAAAGTTTTTCCTAATATCCAACCTAAACCTCCCCCAAGAAGTAGCACAGGCTTACCACCATCCCTGGGTAGGCTCACACCACCATCCTTTCAGTTAACAGCCAAACACACTAACCCATTGTGCCACAGAGACAGCTTACAAGAAGATCCTTATCCTACTTCATGGTACTGCAGGTCCAAAAATCCATGTGGATGAGGGGAGAGAAAATGTATTCAACCATTGGCTTTGATTGAACTGCCACTGCTCTCCCAATGGAGCTGGCATGCATGGTTTATCTCCTTGTGAGCTGTCTCATCATGGCTGCAGTTCCGGAAAGGAGAATAAAAGACTCGGTGATGATAGATGCTGTGGTATGCCAGGCTTTCCTTCATTGTAACCCCTGCAGGAGAAATGTGTGGGTCAAAGCAGTGGCCACTGAGGGACAGATTCTCTACTTAGACCTAGAGACTCAGTACCACTCAGGCAATGCAAAGCAACGGGATTCTGGCTGTAAATAGCTGGCAATAACTCTGGTGCAGGAAAATTCCCTGTTGGTGTAAATCCACTGGACCACGCTGCCTCTCCTACTTTAAGGTAAAGGCAAGGCTGGGACTCAGGAGAACCAGGTGAAATTCCCAGCTGTTCCATAGACTCCTAGGGTGACATGGGGCAAAACTCTTTGTGCCTGATATATATAAAAATAGGGCTCATGATACTTCACTGCTACAGGGGAGAAATTCATCAGTGTTTGTGATGGACTAAGACCCGATCCTCAAAGGTATTTAGATTTTATTTCAGTGGATGTTAGATGCTAAATACCTTTGAGAATCCTGGCCTAAAATAGTCAGGGAGGCCATTTAGGTACCTAGAAACAGAGAGATTCTTAAAATTTTCCAGAGTTTAGGCTTGAAATGAGATGAAAGTTTCTATCATCAGAGGAGTGAAGTTCTGGAACAGCTTTCCAAGGGGAGCAGTGGGGGCAAATAACCTAACTGGCTTCAAAACTGAGCTTGACAAGTTTATTGGGGGGATGGTACATGCCTACAATGTCATGTAGCCGATCTGTGACTCCGAATAGCAAATATCTCCAATGGCCGGTGATGGGACACTAGATGGGGAGGGTTCTGAGTTACCACAGAGAATTCTTTCCTGGGTGTCTGGTGGGACTTGATGACATGCTCAGGGTCTAATTGATCATCCTATTTGGAATCAGGAAGGAATTTCCCCCCAGGTCAGGTTGGCAGAGACCCTGGGCGCGGGGGGGAGTTCATCTTCCTCTGCAGCCTGGGGCACAGGTTACTTGCTGGTTTAAACTACTGTAAATGGTGGATTCTCTATAACTTGAAGTCTTTAAATCATGATGTGAAGACTTCAGTAACTCAGTAAGAAGTTAGGGGTCTAGTTCAGGAGTGGGTGGGTGAGATTCTGTGGCCCGCAATGTGCAGGTCAGACTGGATGATCATGATGGTCCCTTCTGACCTTAAAATCTATGAGTAAATCCACCATATTTTTGAATGAACCCTTCAGTGCTCACAGTGGCTATTGGACTATTCAGTCAAGTGCTGCTCCTTCTGCTTTTGTGGGCCACAGTGGAATGGGCACAAATGCACAATGTCTAGCCTGCAGCTCCTGAGCAGCAGCTCTTCATTCTTCATCTGGAAGAGTTATTCTGTTAAATTAGCATCTGGAAAAGCACATGGAATTAGGATGCAGGTCTATTAATTTTGCTTTGCTTTTATTTTTTCATTTGTCCAAGCAGGGCCCGCTGGAGAAGCCTCCACTCAGAGTTCAGGAAAATAACAACTAAGGAATCCCCAATGAGTTAGCTGATCTATGATCAGTCTATGATCGACTTGCTTTTTCAAAGATTCTAATTTAGGCAGAGACAAAACAAGTTTGGACAAAAGACACTTTGAAAGTTCACCCCAAGCTCACTCTGAAGCTCTGAGGTTCAATACGCTGTAGGCAACTTTTTTATTTAAAAAATTATTCACTAATGGTCACATGCCTCCGGCTCTGTATCATCTTGACACTGAAGTACAGGATGGCTTGTGAGAAAGGATTCCGGGGCCAGAAGCCTTGCAGAAGCAAGAGGTCTAGGTAGTTCTGCTTATACACGGACACACTTTTGGGTATTCACCCACCCATGATTATTATATTTAATATTGTGGTAGTGGCTGGAGGCTGATCAGGGATCATGATGCCACAGTACTAGGTGCTGTATAAATGAGTCAAACAAAGACAGTCCCTGCCCTAGACAGCTTAGAGGATGAAAAAATGGCAGATAAACAGACAAATGGGTGGGGAAGGTAACAGTAAAGACAAGAGCAATACATGTCAATGGTCAGATTGGTCACAGTTGGCCACCAGTCTAGTCAATCCTATTGGTATTTCTACTTTCATGTATAACATATACAGGCACAGTTTTGCCTTTATTCACATGGTGGGCTCTGGAAAGTTGAGGTTATCTGCACTCAGGCAGAGCACAGAATATTTCTGTAAGGTGTTATACATACAGTAATGATGTTCACATCTCGGAGGATGAATCCAACTATTTATATTGAGTCCCACTGCTAACATTAAACATTAAAGCCTCATTAGCATGGAGAAGGTGTTTATTTTGACATAGTTTCCAACTGGTTTACTGAATTTTTTTAAGCAATCAAAATTATTTTAGTTAAAGAATTTGTAGGATCATAAACAATCTGCTGTGAGCAGGACTTGGGTACTGAATGAAGAACTACCTACAGTGATTGTATAGCACTGGGACCACATGAGATTGATAGGCAGCTATGCGGCTCTTCAATGCCTAATAATGAATACTATCAGAACAACAAGGCAAGTCATTTTATAATTGACCACATCTGTATGTGTGCACCAAAGCCCTGATCCCACAAAGCACTTAAGCATGTTTTTTGGGAGCATTTGTTTGAGGGGGAGTGTGATCTAGTGCAGCAGGTACTGGACTGGGACTCATGAGACATGGGGTAGGTCTACACTATAAGTGCTACAGCAGCACAGTTGCAGCGCTGTAGTGTAAACCCGTGTTTCAGCGACGGAAGGGGTTTTCCTATCGGTGTAGTCAGTCCACCCCCTCAAGAAGCACGAGCTAGTTCAACGGAAGAATTCTTCCATTGACCTAGTGGTGTCTACACCAGAGCTTAGGTCAGCTTACCTACATCTCTCAGGAGTGCTAGTTTTTCACATCCCTGAGGGACATAGCTAAGTCAGCATAGGTCTAGACAAGGTCTAGGGGTCTATTAATGACTCTGCCTCTGGCTTGCTGTGTGACCTCGGGCGAGTGATTTCACCTCTTTATGTGTCTTAGCTATTCAAATGGTGAGTTTTTCAGGACAAGGACTGTCTCTTACTTTGTACAGCGCCTGGCAAAAAAGGAACTCTGGTCTCAGGTGGGACCTCTGGGCGCTGCTGTAATACAATTAAATAATAATAATTTTAAGCATCTGAGTTGTTCCTTTGAAGTCCATAGGATTCTTCATAAACAAACTAGGGAAATGCAACCTAGATGGAATTACTATAATGTGGATGCAAATCTGGTTGGAAAACTGTCCCAGAGAGTAATTATCAGTGGTTTACAGTCATGCTGAAAGGGCATAACAAGTGGGGTCCAGCAGGGATCAGTTCTGGGTCCAGTTCTGTTCAATATCTTCATCAGTGATTTAGATAATGGCATAGAGAGTACACTTATAACGTTTGCAGATGATGCCAAGCTGGGAGGGGTCGCAAGTGCTTTGGAGGATAGGATTAAAATTCAAAATGACTTGGACAAACTGGAGAAATGGTCTGAAGTAAATAGGATGATATTCAATAAGGACAAATGCAAAATACTCCACTTAGGAAGGAACAATCAGTTGCTCACACACAAAATGGGAAATGACTGCCTAGGAAGAAGCATTGCGGAAAAGGATCTGGGGGTCATAGTGGAACACAAGCTAAATATGAGTTAACAGTGTAACACTTGTTGCAAAAAAAGCGAACATCATTCTGGGATATTGTAGATGGGCCAGACACACCCCTGCAGCGCCTCCTGCTGGTGACTTCCGGGAATTAGTTCAATTTCCAGCCCGGAGCGCCCTCTGCAGGCCAGTGATCCACCTATCCTCTGGCCCCAAGTCCCTCCCTGGACCCCAGTGCCTCTTTTAACTGGGTCTCCCCCTCCCAGGGGAACCCTCACCCCACTATCCCCACTTTGCCTCAGTATTGGTTACTGCCCAGTCTCCATCTAGCCCCTGTTCACTGGGGCAGACTGCACTATCAGCCACTCATCATCGGCAAAGGGGTTTGGACCTGCTGCCTTTGCCTACCCCTGGGCTGCCCCCTGCAACTCCCCAGTACCTCTTGGCCTAATGCTAGGCTGCAGCCTGGGGCTTTCCAGGCAGGAGCTCCCCAGCTCCTCTGCCTTTCCCCAGCCCTGCTCCACTCTAGGTACCTTGTCTAGCTCCCTGCAGCCAGGCCCTTCTCCCTCTACAGCCAGAGAGAGACTGTCTGGGCTCCTGGCTCACTGCCTCTTATAGCGGCCAGCTGGGCCTGATTGGGACCTGGCCACAGCTGGGTCTGCTTTCTCCCAATCAGACCAGGCTTTTTGCCCCAGCTACAGCCCTCTCCTGGGCTGTTTTAAGCCCCGAAGGGCAGGAGCGGGTAATCAATCCGCTACGGATGTGTTAGCAAGAGTGTTGTAAGCAAGACACAAGTAGTAATTCTTCCACTCTACTCAGCGCTAATTAGGCCTCAACTGGAGTATTGTGTCCAGTTCTGGGCACCACATTTCAGGAAAGATGTGGACAAATTCATATCCAAAGTCCAGAGAAGAGCAAGAAAAATGATTAAAGGTCTAGAAAACATGACCTATGCAGGAGGATTAAAAAAAAAATTGGGTTTGTTTAGTCTGGAAAAGAGAAGACCGAGAGGGGACATGAAAACAGTTTTCAAATATATAAAAGGTTGTTACAAGGAGGAGGGAGAAGAATTGTTCTTCTTAACCTCTGGGGATAGGACAAGAAGCAATGCACATAAATTGCAGCAAAGGAGGATTAGGTTGGACATTAGGAAAAACTTCCTAACTGTCAGGGTGGTTAAGCACTGGAATAAATTGCCTAGGGATGTTGTGGAATCTCCATCATTGGAGATTTTTAAGAGCAGGTTAGACAAACACCTGTCAGGGATGGTCTAGATAATACCTAGTCCTGCCTTGCATGCAGGGGACTGGACTAGATTCATATATTCATAGATTCTAGGACTGGAAGGGACCTCGATAGCCATCAAGTCCAGTCCCCTGCCCTCATGGCAGGATCAAATACTGTCTAGACCATCTCAGATTGACATTTATCTAACCTAGTTTATTCCAGTGTCTAACCACCCTGACAGTTAGGAACTTTTTCCTAATGTCCAACCTAAATCTCTCTTGCTGCAGTTTAAGCCCATTGCTTCTTGTTCTATCCTTAGAGGCTAAGGTGAACAAGTTTTCTCCCTCCTCCTCATGACAACATTTAAGATACCTGAAAACTGCTATCATGTCCCCTCTCAGTCTTCTCTTTTCCAAACTAAACAAACCCAGTTCTTTCAGCCTTCCTTCATAGGTCATGTTCTCAAGACCTTAAATCATTCTTGTTGCTCTTCTCTGGACCCTCACCAATTTCTCCACATCTTTCTTGAAATGTGGTGCCCAGAACTGGACACAATACTCCAGTTGAGGCCTAATGAGCGCAGAGTAGAGCGGAAGAATGACTTCTTGTGTCTTGCTCACAACACACCTGTTAATGCATCCCAGAATCATGTTTGCTTTTTTTGCAACAGCATCACACTGTTGACTCATATTTAGCTTGTGGTCCACTATAACCCCTATATCCCTTTCAGCCATACTCCTTCCTAGAGAGTCTCTTCCCATTCTGTATGTGTGAAACTGATTGTTCCTTCCTAAGTGGAGCACTTTGAATTTGTCTTTGTTAAACTTCATCCTGTTTACCTCAGACCATTTCTCCAATTTGTCCAGATCATCTTGGATTATGACCCTGTCCTCCAAAGCAGTTGCAATCCCTCCCAGTTTGGTATCATCTGCAAACTTAATAAGCGTACTTTCTATGCCAATATCTAAGTCATTGATGAAGATATTGAACAGAGCCGGTCCCAAAACAAGATGACCTCTTGAGATCCCTTTCAGTCCTATGATTCTATGATTCACCTCCTTAAATTTAAGCATGTGCTTGAGTGCTTTGTGGACAAAGCTCAATTTACTGCTGCTGAAAAAATACTGTCACTGAACAGAGGGATCTAGGATTGTAGAGCCCTTAGGGAGCAGATGCTGCAGGACAGCCAAATACATGAGCGATGAGCCCAATACACAGGGCTAGTGGGATGAACGAATGAGGCAGTGATATACATTTCTTGTGAATAACCTAATAGCTGGCTGGGCCAGAGAATGTGATCCCAGTAAAATCTGCCTTGCCCAAAAAAAAACCTCTCCGGATGCAAAACATATCAACAGCAGTTACCACTGAGAACTGGATGCTTACCACACCACATTATTCAATATACTTAGAGTGGGAGACACCGCAAATACCACAGCAAATTTAACTACTGAGTGCCAGCTTGTACTGGAGCCCAGTGTAGGCTTTGCAAATTGTCAATCAATTAACTTCCCTACCGAGTCCTGTGTTTAAGTTACAAGTTTCTCATCTGAGAACTATGGCATCACGAACCCCTGCAACACAGCAGGAAATGCAGCAATATGCTCGTTGCTCTGTATTGATTGTTTCACGATGTCTGCAATAGTTTCAGCAGCTGAATGAGAATCCAGAACCAGGTGTTTCAGGGCTGAAAAAATGGGGTGACTTGTGGCCAAAGGGGTATGAACCTATGGTGCAAAAGTGCCTGTATCGTTATGTGCCTGTATTCTAGCTCTAAACAACATTATGTCAGTCCCAACCTCTGCATTGATTATTCCTGCCAGAAGCAAGTCGTGTTGGCTATTGTGTGCATGGGTAATTGCCTGGTCAAAATATCATTATCAGGTAAGAAGATGTTCATGCATGAACATGTAGTCCATACCCTCTGACCACTGCCTACCATGCTGACCAATATTGTCTCACTGTTTTTTCTACTCCCCTTTGTGTGTATGTCTGTCTGTTATTTCTTGTCTTATACTTACATGGTAAACCCATTGGAGTAGGGACCTTCTTTTTGTCCTGTGTTTGTACGGTGCCTAGCGTAATGGGGTCCTGGGCTATGGCTAAGAGAACTGTCCATTCTAATGTTGACCCTTCACAAGCCTAGGGTTGAACAAGACTAGGAACAAAAAAAGTGTCTGTGTTAAAATTTATAATTGTGTTAGTTATCACATGTGAACTGGCAATCAATGGGCATGGGTTAGGACCCAGTTGAAAATGTCTAGTCCAGACACAGCCCAAGGCCTAGTCTACACCTAAAATTTAGGTCAACCTGACTACATCACTCAGGGCTCTGAAAAAAATTCACGTCCTCCGCGATGTACTTAGGTAGCCCTAACCCTCGCTGTAGACATAGCTAGGTCAATGGAAGAGTTCTTCTGCCAGTTTAGCTACTGCCTCTCAGAGAGATGGATTACCTTTGTGGATGGAAAAACCTCCTCTGTCAATGCAGGAAGCATCTACACCACAGTGGCACAGCTGAAGCGCCACAGCAGGGCTGCTGTAGCTGCTGCAATGTAGACATATCCTAAGTCTTTGGGGTTTGTAGAAATATTGGACTAGATAATCAGCTGGTGTAAAAGAGTATCCACAGCACAGCAATGCTGATTTATATCAGCTAAAGATCAGGCTGGCCTTAAAAGTTTATCTGTGCAAAATAAAAATAAAAACCCCTCCCCTTTGAAGATCTCTACAAGGACAGGGTAGAAAAATGAGTGAAAACCCCTACCATGAAAACAAAGTCTCATATAGCGAAGAATTTCCAAAAATAGCATAAGCAAATTAAAATGAAAGGAAATGCTGGAATACTACTGCCGTACTGCATTCTTCAGAGAATCAGCTTGGGATGGATTATTGCAAATGCACATTGATCCGTCATCGCGTTCGTTCTCCAGTTCAGCAGGCACAAACAGATACTTTAAACTAGAGGTAGTCTGCAGCAAATGCTGTAATTTGTGACTGTTTGACAGCAAATGAAATTCGGCAAGTGGGCCAGGCTAGCTGAAGCAGAACAATAATTGCTACAGTGAGCATATTAGGTAGCCCTAGAGGAGAGTGGATGATTCAGGTAATAAGGAGAATGCAGGTATTTCAGACTCTAGACAACCCTATTCTCAAGACATTACAAGCAGCAAAAGCATCTGAAAATTGCATCTGGGTAGGGTACAGACATATTTGCCACTAGTAAACATATTTCCCAATAATACTTCAGTGAGAAAAGATTATCACTTTGGCAAGTAGATTTTTTTTTAAATGGCAGCTGGCTAGAGGTAAATTGTATTCAGGAACTTTTGTCTAGTTTTTATGATTTATGAGTTAGTCTTTCAGCAGGGCTAGGATATAAGGTTTATTGGGTAGCATATACTCTGGGAATTTATGTTGCATAGCTAAACATCATGTCTGTATATCTTTTCTCAGTAATCTCTGATAATACCCAAATGGGCTTTTTATTTTAAACATCTGGACAGCCTTATGGTTTGTGAGAATTAAGGTGCTGAGTGAAGAAAACAGCAGAGCCATAAAACCTTTTCGAATAAACAAAGCTTTCTTTGGAACATTAACTTCTTTACAGAGAAATCTCCTCTGTTCCTAAAAATGCACTTAGTACTTTATGTCTTAATCTCAAGGTAACATTTTCTCTTACAAATAATCTCAAGGAGTTTAATGGGACCATTACAGTAGAAAACTATGAGGCATTTGCATAAAAAGAACATCACCCAAAGAGATGTGCACAAAGTTCTATTATTTTTTTAAATTTTGCCTTTGTTTTGTGCTAAGAGCAAGAAAATACTGTTGAGCAGGGTGTTCTCTTCCACTCAGTAATAACACTGTCAGCATTGTCATAAAAATGGCTAAAGGTATAATTTAGGGAAATTTGTCAGCATGATAATAATTGACAGTCAATTTGTTGTTAACACTGAAATACAAAACAGGGGCGAATAAAAACAACATGCTATACTCAGTTCTGCAGGGGAGGGGTGTATGTATGTGTATGTGAACATGCATATGTGCCATTTTAAATCATATAGGAAAACTTCGTTCCCACATGTGACTAATATCAAAATAATCCGGTAGATGCCCTATTCACAAATCCTAGAAAAGAGTATAAAAAATTACACAGCACCTTTCATCGCAGAGAATTCCAAAATATTTCCCAGTCTGTGCTTCTACCATGATTTACCTCTGCTGGGCATGAGTTTGCTGCCTTCGGGGCAGAAGAAACTCAGGATCTCTTTGCCTCCTTCACAGCGGTGGCATGGGTCTTTTAGCTATACATTGGCATCTGAGTAATCTGTACCAGACTGTGTTTCTGCCTTGGATAATCACTCTTTTTTCCCTCCCACTCCTTCAGTAACAGGTCACGGTGATCTGTGTGGTGCTAGGCTCACTAATGCTTCTAATCTTTGACATCTTGGTTGGGTAGAGTTTGTTTTAAATCTGCTCTCAGGTACATATCTGCCTGAAGCCCATCCAGATGCTTTGTGTGCAATCAGATATCACACAGACATCGTTTTGCTGAACACTGTCTAGAAAATGATAATGAATTTTTAATGATATGCTAAATTTTGCCCCCATTGATGCTCCATTTATTATTAGGGCTTTTCTTCCAAATGGATTCTCAAGTTCTTTCCTATCTGATTATACAAGCTCTAATGATGGGAATCACTTTGCCCACCACTACAGTTCATCCACTTGTATGGCCAAAAACTGGAATTGTTTAAATCTGCACAACACTGGACAACAGGGCCGGGCCTGTCGTGCCATGCAGGGGCTTCAAAGATCAATTTCCTTCTCTCAGTCACACTGATACAACCACACTGACCTGAAAGGAGAGGAGACTTTGCCTTCCCAGGAGTGATACTCCATCCAAAAGCTCACTCTGTGCCCTGTATTGATACGACACATCGTTTCTGCAGCATGTGGACTGTGTTGACTTTGGGAAGTGTCCTCAATACCATCACCCAGTGAAACTTACGAATGGAAACCTCATAACAATCTCAGCCTTCCATCCATTAAGCAAAACTGATCCTTTGGAAATGTTTTCACTCCCGAGGCCAGCTATGTTCATTTATTTAGATAAGAGAGGTGAACGGAGCTAGGTTGGCAGCCCTTGGGATCCTTTGTCTTCCCTTTGAAAGCAAAGGGACTTACTTGTATCCTCAGGGAGGGGGGTGGAAGGAAGGCTCTTGGAGCCTGACATCCTCTGCTTCTCCATAAAAGTGTCGCACCAGCAGCAACCGAGCCGACCACCACATTGGCTGACACCAGGGATACCCAGAGCTAAAACCATGAGTCTGTAGCCTGAGCTAAAGAGCCAACTTTTGTAGCTGCTGCTACAACAAACTCATATCCTCTGTGGATGGGGCACAGAGGGGGACACATAATACACACTGAACAATGGGTCACACACGCTTCCCTGGAGCACCCCCGCAAGCCCTCCTGCTCTCAGTGCTTTCAGGGGCGATGGTCCCTTCAGCCACCATATCCATCCAAGCCATTGCCCTCTGCTGAAACTGAGGGCCAGGCAGCTAATTAGTGCCAAAGATAACGGTGGTGGGTAACTAGCCTTGCAAGCCTTCACTGAAGGACAATTGCAATTCTAGAGAAACCACCAGCATCTTTTCATTGCTAGTTAATTAAAGGTGCATGAGACCATCTCCCATGAGTGCAGAGACTGGAATTGGGACTGGACTCATACCCTGCCAGTGCACCCTCACCTGCATAAGTGCCCGGCCCAATCTGACCCACCATTCTCTCTCTCAGCCATATAGGAGTTGCCTGGAGCCAGAGCTCAGGATTTGTCCCAGTGGGAATTTTGCCTGAGTAAGGGTGGAGTACAAACTGGACAGGATTTGACCAGTGCTTGGTTTGTTTTAAGCAACGGGACCTGCTACCAATTCTCTGGCCCTGATAACACCAGAGCAGAAAGAGCTAAGCAAACTCTCTCAGTGTTCAGGAAAGGGGAAGGAGAGAGAGTGTTAGCAAAAAACAGGTGCTTACCCCTTCGAAACAAAGGTGTGTATGGTGGGGAGGGAAAATAGTGGTTTCAAGAACAGACAAAAGTAGGTTCCTATAGTGACACATTTTAAAAGACAAATCAGGGGCAGCTTTGTCCATAGGCATGGGAACTAGGGGCCCGGGGGGTGCTCCAGCAGGGGGTTCCCAGCTGCCGGCCCTGCACCCGAGGCTCCACTCCTGGCCCCGCTAGGGTGACCAGCTGTCCTGATTTTATAGGGACAGTCCCAATATTTGGGTTTTTTTCTTATATAGGCTCCTAGTACCCCCCATCCTATGTCCTGATTTTTCACACTTGCTGTTTGGTCACCCTAGGCCCCACGCCCGAGATCCTGGCTGCTGGCACTGAACCCACCCCCAGCTGTGCCCCCCCCCATCCCAAGCCACAGCCCTGCTCCCAGCCTGAGCTCTGGGGGACAAGGAGGGGGCACAGACAGGGGTAAGGGAAGGTGCGAGATAAAAAGTTTGGGGACCAAAGTTCTACAGTTTCATTAGCTGGCTTTCAGCACCCCCACTATAAAAAGTGTTCCAGTGCCCCTGGCTTTGCCCGATCCTGACTGGAAGGTCATTGACGAGCCATCACCTGTGTTAATTTTACCAAGTCCTTACCACTGAGAACAGGAGTGTGGGAAGTAGCACGAGTGACATATTCTTCACATGGCAGAGAGATCTTTTATCGACACGTTCCAATTCTCAAATGCTCCCAAATCAATTGGGTGTGAGGGAGGTCAGCAAGCCTTCTCCGGGAGTCAAACCCTGGTTCTTCTAGCTGGAATGGATGAGTGGAGATGCTCACAGCTCTCTCAGCTTGGCAAACGTGCCCTGATTGTTAAGCAAGGGTGAGAAGCGTCTGCCTCGTCAGGATCTCTCCTGTTTTTTTGCTCCGTCATTTTCTGTTGCACAAGAAAAAAAATTTAAAAGCTGGAAAATCTGATTTTTCCTTTCAGTTTAATTTTATTTTGGGCGGGGGTTCAGTAGGAAAGTCAAAGTCTCTGCCAAAGCCCAGTGCTGAACTGTCACTATCTATCAAGGTGGTGCCAGCCACGACACAAATCCAAGATGACAGGAAGGAAACTCCCTTTCCTTCCTAGGCTTAGATTTTATTTATAATAGCACGAGCACAGCAGCAATGCACCAGCAGAGGCTGGACTGAGAGAGACAACAGAGAACAGAACAAAATCGGTGAAGAAGCATCTCTTTCCTGGATAGAAAATTGAGATCCCCTCCCATGTGTTCTTACTGACACCCTTTTAAATGAGTGGTTTCCAGGCGCACGGCTCTCGTCATAACAATTCAAGTGTCCTCAAAGCAACAGAGGCAGTGACAACCTTGTCACTGGGTCTCTTTAGGAGAAAGAGAGGGAGAAAAGAAAAACTACATCTTTTTTCCTTGGTAGATGTTGGCTCTTAATCATTTCAGACATTTTCTGACTCTCCAGTTGCTTCACTATTTGTTGTTCTTTATACTTGGTAGGTGGGTAGCTCTCTGGAATATGTTGGTAATTTAAGATGGAAATCTTGATGCTTTTCTATTTTGGGGGGAGGGAGTATTTTTGGTAATGTGCACCCCCGGTTATTTACAACTCCTCCAGACTCTAGTCTTGATTTTGGCCAGTTGGTTACGTTCATAGAGCAAAACTTCCTTAGAGCAGTTCCAGCTCACACCTTTTCTAACATTGCGCAGATGTGAGTCTTAAACTCTTACGGTCACTGCTCTCAGGCAAGACAGACGCCTCATATGCTGGGAAAACAAAGAAGCGGAGTCCCTCTCTGTCTGTACAATGGTTATTATTGTTATTTATTATTTGTATGGTGGTAGCCAATAGAGGCTCTAGTCTGGGATCAGAGCCCCATTGTGTAAGGTGCTGTATGCACCTAACTAAAAGATGCTTCCTGCCCAAAGGGTTTATCAGTCTAAGGCTCTGGTTCTGCAAAGATTTATGCACATGTTTAATTTTATGCTCTAGTATTACTATTATTGGCCACAAGGTGTCTGAGATCAACCAACATTTGAATAAATGGGCATTTAGGTGTCTGAAAATAGGGGGAAATTTTAAAACCTAAGTGTCAAAAGTTGAAC
Organism: Mauremys reevesii; assembly: GCF_016161935.1. Classification (NCBI taxonomy): domain Eukaryota; kingdom Metazoa; phylum Chordata; order Testudines; family Geoemydidae; genus Mauremys; species Mauremys reevesii. The sequence continues at coordinate 275,254,422 of NC_052624.1, forward strand.
AGTTAAATCCATATTTAGGCAACAAAATAAGTGGCCTGATTTCAGAAGCACTGAGCACCCAGCAGCTCCCATTGATTTTCTCTGGAGCTGCAGATGTTCAGCGCTGTGCTTAAATATGGATTTAGGTGTCCAGATGCAGGTACCTTGGTTTGAAAAACTGGTCCCTTGAACACTAATTTAAGAAGTTACCCTGCAAGATGTTGGGGTGAGGTAAAGGCTTGATGTTTAAAACACCTAGATCCCATGGAGGCAAAGGTGTGAACAACCGCAGGCTTCGTTTAGCTCTGAAGTGCAGGAGAAAAGCGAGTTTCATGCAGTTTACTGCAAGCAGGACTTTTGGATGAGGTCTTAAAAAAAACCCAAGGGCATCTCTGTTCTGCATAGACTTAAAGATCCCGCCGTGGCTTGTGGTAAGCACAGATTGTGGTCCTGGCACCTTTGGCCCAGAATTCCCTCCCCAACCCCAAACAGTTGTGCAGTGTTGCTGTTTGCTGTCTATCACCATCCAAGGTGGTTGCACTTAATGAATGAGTGAAGTGATTACTTGATGGATGCATTTGACAAGTGCCATGGAAATCCCCAGGAAAAAAGGTGCTAGATACGGGAACAATATTTCCGTTGGACTTATTTAAAAGGAGACATGAAAAAACATCCTTGTTTTCAAGGAACAATTTTCTTCCAGCTCTACCCTGTGACACAAACCATCAGATCTTGTCTGGCCGGTTGCAATATCTTAAGTGACATGGCTAATGCAATGTGACCAAGCTAAAGCAACTCAATGGGCTGCATCCAGCAGAGTTGTCTTGATGGCTCCAAAGATGCTCCTGGGACTGCCATGCAGTGAAGCTGCAGCTGGACTGTGTATTGTCCTGTGCTCCTTGACGTAATGTTCTTTGAACTACTAAAGAATGGGAAAAACAAGGATTTTTTCCTGTCTTGGACAAGCGTAAAAAATCCTGTTTCCATGTTTGTTTTGGCGCAAATTGTTCTTCCAGTGCCCAGCCAGAGTAACGCCAGGGAATCTGCACTCCCAGAGTGTTGTGTGTGAGGGGAGCCACTACTCCAGCACCACTGCAGCCCTCATTTTCCTCTTAAATGGGGGGTTAGAGCTAAAGAATCGAGGCTTAGACAGATCCTTTGGTTCTATCCCTATTGACCAAAAGTGAACACGCTGGAGCCCTCACAGAATTGGGCAGCTCTATAATGGGCAAGAGGATGTGACGGATGTGAGGCATGGTTGGTAACAGACATTGTTCAGTCCTCCAAAATATGGTCTTTGAACAAGACTCCTGAGTTAGTGCACTAGAATGCCCGGGGGAGCGGACATTTTCACCACACAGCCCCCATAGACACAAGGCCTATGATTGAAAGCCATGAAGCTGAATAAGTCTAACTGCCAAAGAGTGGAGGAACCACCACAGGGGCATTATCTTAGCTGGCCTGTCTTGCCAACTGGCAAAAGGAAGACCTCACACCTCGGATCTGTAACAAATGCTTTTTGAGCAATATGTTCGGGACTATATGCCCTCGGGAACTTTTAGTGCCCACCTGCAAGGTCCACACAGACCAGTTAGTGCACGACATGCTACTGCACCCTAGAATTTACATCCCAGCTGGTGTGGACTCATGCACCATGTAGACAAGCCTCAGGCACATGTGGGGATGGGGCTTTGAGAAAGGGAGTATCCTGGAAAGGAGGAATGGACTGGACATAACTGGATGGCAAATGGAGCCCAGGCTGGGTCCCAAGAACTCCGGCGCTTGCTGAAAGAGTGTAAGTTGGATCTATTCTGTTCCTGCAACTCAAGAGAGAATCCCATCTGATTTAGCTGGTAATGAAGCATAATTCTGGATGAGCCTAGAGATGGAAGTAGGCTGTCATTTGTTTTTAAATCATTTTCTCTAGTGCTCAGCTCCATTTGCTAAATAAACCTCCTTGTCTTAAGAAGGCTGTTGGTCACTACATAACACTGGTCCTAAGCTCCTGTAGGGAGGAAATCCAGTCAGAGGAGGTATTGAACCCCGATTCTGGTCTATGAGTGGGAGAATTGTGAGATTCCAGGAGGGAGTGCACTCAGAGAGACCATAGCGGGGACAGAGGAGCGAGAAGAAGTAATCCTGACAAGGTATGTATCCCCCTCATATTTTGCTGTCCCGCACTGCCAAATAGCAGCAATTCCAGAATGTCAGGAGCCAATTGCCCGCCTGGAAGAGCAGGGAAGATGTGGGTCTTTGTACAGAAGGTGTGAACTCCACTGCTTCCCTTATGGTACAAGGTAATTACATCCTTTTAATGCACTGCCATGTACAAGAGAAATCTTTATTTACAGTATAAGAAAATGCATTTCTGGACTTGATTCAGGGGAAGTTATTGCTCTTTTTCCATATTAGAAATTGTGCATAATAGTAAATTATAACAATAATTAATAAAAAACACAGCAGGGATCAGCAGGCCTCTCCTTGCTTTTAGTGAAATGTGATAACATGAATCTGACGTGCATGATGCAGGATGCTCCTATGGTGTTCCCAAAATGGTATGTGCTTACCATGACCCATCACTGCGTGTGGCATCTGGAGACAAAGCTATGAAGAGAACTTCATCTGCTTGTATAAGTATATCCCAGAATTGCAGTAATTATAACTACGTTATGACACAGTGAATAGACTGTAGGTATGTAACTAGCTGCTAGCTGCTCTTTAGGGGAATGAAAATTACTCCCTTACCCCAAAATAAATCTTTATCCTACTCATGTAGATGCCTGCCTCTGCCACAATCAATGCAACGTTACTAATTGCAGATCCTCCAGTCTACCCAGAAGCACTGATGCTATGAGCTTTCTCCTCTCCTGTCACTCCAGCTGGGTCAACCCATTTCACCAGACCCTTCAGCTGCATCCCCTTGCTGTACAAAGTTTAAATTCCTCATCCTCACATTCCAGGTCATGTCTCTCACTCACATTTTGGGGGGCCGTTTTTTACACAAATAATTTTTGTGATTTATGTTCTAACGGTACCAACCTGAGCTGGAACAGGATTTCCAGTGCACTGTGGGGCACACCGAACTCTATGGGGATGTTAACGCATAAAGAGGCAGCGCAACTGAGAGGCTTCTGTATGGCACTGCTTTAGCACCAGGGGTAGGGACGGCCAGCAACCTCCCTCCCTCCCACAGAAGATCTTGGCAAGGAGGATCTTGTTGGGTGGTGGTCCCACCTGGTCCCTTGTGAAGAATCCGGAGGGGACTGTATATGCACCAGGCACTTTCCAATGACCCCAGTGTGGAAGGTAATCTTTCCAAGTGCCAGCCTAGATATGGATGGGGAGTAGCAGGTCACCAAGACAAGAAGTCATCAACAAGTCGGTGATAGGGAGGCCTGTTGATTTAATTAGAGAGAGTGGGGTTTGTGATCTGATAAGGGGGATTCCCACAAGAGGACTGAGTAGTTGGGATAAACATCCTGTATTTGAGATGCTATTTAACCTTTAGAGGGTCATTCATCACTAATTATTGTATATATCACACACACACACTAAATGTCTATGCAATGACTCTTTCTACATGTTGTCAATAGAGGACAAGTTGTGTGGGAGGGATTGAGCCGAGCACCAAAACACAGGCGTCTCTCACTGGCAGTAAAGGAGTAGCTCCATCAGTGAGTAGCAGTAATAGGCTATTTTCCTCTATGTGAATTATACACTATAGGGCAGTGGTTCTCCACCACTTGCGGCCCAATCAGCACCAAGCTGTGGCCCATGTGACATCCTCAGGGCCATACAAATAGTAGATATATTGTGTGGATGTGGCCCACATAACACTTGGAGAGCTGCATATGCAGCCCACAAGTGTGGAGAACCACTGCAATAGGAAATGTGACCCACACTTTGACAATACTTCCTCATCAGGGGAAGCTTCTCCTAGGCATGTGATGCTCACAGACCAGTTTATAATCATGCACGGTGACAGTCATTGGCAAAGATTGAATCCAGACCCTTGAACTCTGAAGTACAAGTCTGCATCACTCATGCAGAAGGAGTAACTACGAGTTAGTAGCAGTACATTCCTATCCTCTGTGTAAATCAGCCGCTAGAGAAGGAGACATCACACATTTACCTGGTGTGATACAGATACATAGATTGTAAAGTGCTTGGGGGCTATATAAATGAAAGGTGTTCTTGTTATTAGTTGTGAAAATATCTGCAATATATGAGAATAATAGATCCATAATTCTACATCACTGTCTGAATCTATCCTTAATTGTGGTGGCATTTAACCAGTTAATGCTTAGTCCTAGTGTACCATCCTTTGTGTTTTGTTCGTAAGTAAGTGTCTTGTAGGCTAATAGAAGTAACTTGTTATTCATTTTCAATTGTGAAAGCCAAGTTCCAGTTACACAGACGAATGGGCTCCAATCTTTTAGCATTTAAATGGTCAATGCCAGGTTTTAAAGCTAGCACCATTTAGATGAATGATCAAGAATTTTCACCTTGACTGGTGCTATTTTGCTTTCGTCTGTGTTCTGCAAAGGAAATTAAACAGGTTAATGAGTACCTGGCAGCTGCATTTTGGGCCCTAATGCAAGCTCAGATTTTGAAAAAAACAGCAAAATCTGTAAAAGGTGCAAAATCCCTGGGGTTTTCATGCCTGGAGATTTCTCCTGTCTGTTAGGAATAAAATACTCTTAGTATTCCATGGTCTGCAGCTGACAGAGAAAATAATCGTGTGCATACTGTAGTCTTAAATACATTTTCTGTGCCACATTCACTGTCTATCAAATCAACACCTGACTGTAAAAGCCAGGGCTTTAGACTTACTTTCATTCTACTTTCAATACTGTACATATACAATCAGGGAGCAAGTTCCCCAAAGCACTGACCCTAAAGATAAGGACGGATTCTGTGGTAAAAGGGAATCATTCATAGCTCCAAATGTGGGTCACTGTTGTATCTGACACAGAAGAGACCCTTTATTTTTTTAACCCCTTTACTGATGGATTCTATCTATGCACACACACACACATACATTATTGCTATATTTAGAAAAGAACAGGCTACCATGATATGATAGGCAGAACTGGTAGTACTGCCCGTAGTTAAGGTTGCCCAATATTGACCATTATAAGACCCTGTTTTTAGTTGCTTATATCTTTTCTAAACTCTAACTGTTGAGACTAAAATTTTCCATGCCAAGCATCTGGCTCAGGTGATCTATTTATTTATTTTTAATTTTAGGAGAAATGGTTCAACTGTTCCTGGGAATCAGATTAGGGAAAATACCTTTGTATGCCCATTTGCAATGCATGGAGAAAACACCATGCAGGAGACCAAGAGAGGAGAGGACTCTTATCTGAGCAGAAGGATTGTCTGATCCTTCTTTGTTTCCTTGTTCCCAACCAGGCAGAGAGGAACTTTGAGTGAATCTGTAGTCTCCTGTCACATCTTAACATATGTTCCACATGCGCTCACCATAGTAAATATGGGGTGCTTTGGGGTGCAGAATGTCACAGCCCCTTCTTCAGGGGGCAAGGGATGGCTTCTTAAACACTCCCTCAAGTTCATTCACAGCCATGATAACCCTTGGATTGTAAGACCCTTGGGGCAGGGGCTGTGAACTCCACTAAGTACAGACAGCTGCAGCGGTGCAGGAGCCAGCAAACAGAGCTGTAAACAGGGGAGTTTGAGCGGGAGTTTGCAAGGAGAGTTTGGGGGGAAGACTAAGAGGCAGGCAGAGGAACAGACAGGCTAGTGAAGGGAGTGTGTGGTGGTCTGGCAGTGTTTTGGTGCTCGTTGGGAGGTTGTTTTGCTGTGGGTGGTGGTGGTGTAGTTTGGTTTGTGTTTCCTGGATTTACAGGATGTAGGTGGGAAGCCTATGACAGATACAGAGGCAGCAGTGGTAGTGACCCAAGCAGTGGAAGACACAATGAAGATGACTGGATGTGGAAGCTGCAGCAGGTACATGATCCTGGAGGGGTACCTGAAAAGATTTTTGTCTGCTTGAAGTGCCACCTGATAGAGCTGATGGAAGAAAAGATCCAAGGACTGGAGATGCAGGTGGAAACTCTAGTTGAGTTTAGAAGTGGATTTGAGCAGATGATGAAGCAAAGACATGAGGAGTGTGAAGAGGAAAGCTCAGACTTGCAGATGGAAGCAGGACCAAAGAACTCTGAGGGGAGACTGCTGGGTGAGGAAAGTGGACAGTGGAGGCCTGTGACTAAGAGAACCAGGCAGAGGAAAAGACGGGCTAGTGAAGGAGAAATAGAGCTCAGTAAAAGGTTTGTGGTGTTGGAAAATGAAGAAGGGGCACAACAGGTGGTCGCTGAAGGTGAGAGGGCAAGGAAGAAGAGAAGAGCAGTTAGTCCTATAAGAAGAGAGGAAGAGTCAATGGAGACAACACTAGATATGAGCCCCAGGAGGATACGGGATGGGTCATGAATGACTGCAAGGGAGAATAGGAATCGAGAGGACTTGCAGCCAGAGGGAACAGGGAATAGACCGGAGAATCACACCATCACCAGGAAAAGGCAGGTCTATGTGGTTGGAGACTCCTTACTGAGAAGAATAGACAGGCCTGTAACCAGAGCTGATCCAGAGAACAGAAGGGTGTGCTGTCTGCCAGGTGCTAAGATACAGGATGTGGACCTGAGGCTGAAGAGGATCCTAATGGGAGTGGGAAAGAATCCGCTGATTGTCCTTCATGTGGGAACAAATGATATGGCTAGATTCTCACTGGAACGTAACAAGAGAGACTATGCCAGACTGGGGAAGACATTTAAGGAAATCGAGGCTCAGGTGATCTTCAGTGGGATTCTGCCTGTTCCTAGAGAAGGGTAACAAAGGTGTGACAAGATTATGACAATCAACAGATGGCTCAGGCAGTGGTGCTATAAGGAGGGCTTTGGGATGTATGGCCACTGGGAGGCATTCATGGACAGAGGACTGTTCTCTCAGGATGGACTTCACCTGAGTAGGGAGGGAAATGGACTTCTAGGATGGAAGCCGGCCCAACTGATTCAGAGAGCTTTAAACTAGGAATTTAGGGGAGATGGTTGGGAGATGCCCAGATAATCTCCACGCTGGATTTTAACATTGAGAGGGAAGAAAACAAAGTAAGAAAGGATACAGTCGTGGGTAGGAGAATGGACATAAGGAGGAAGGGTAGTATAGATACCAGTCTAATAGGTGAGACTGGTGGTAGAATGTCTGTGCCCAATCAGGTAAAGAATGTGAGCGAAGCCAAACAGCAAAAATTAAGATGTTTGTACACTAGAGCAAGGAGCCTATGTAACAAAATGGAGGAACTAGAGATACTGGTGCAGGAAGTGAAACTGGATATTATAGGGATAACAGAAACATGTTGGAATAGTAGTCATGACTGGAGTACAGGTATTGAAGGGCATGTGCTGTTTAGGAAAGACAGAAATAAAGGCAAAGGTGGTGGAGTAGCACTGTATATCAGTGATGAGGTAGACTGTAAAGAAATAAGAAGGGATGGAATGGATAAGACAGAGTCTGTCTGGGCAAAAATCACATTGGGGAAGAAAGCTAATAGATCCTTTCCTGGGATAGTGCTTGGGGTGTGCTATAGACCACCGGGATCTGATTTGGATATGGATAGAGATCTATTTAATGTTTTTAATGAAATAAACAGTAATGGGAATTGTGTGATTATGGGAAACTTTAACTTCCCAGATATAGACTGGAGAACAAGTGCTAGTAGTAATAATAGGGCTCAGATTTTCCTGGATGCAATAGCTGATAGATTCCTTCCCCAAGTAGTTGCTGAACCAACAAAAGGGGATGCCATTTTGGATTTGGTTTTGGTGAGTAGTGAGGACCTCATCAAATAAATGGTTGTAGGGGATAACCTTGGTTCGAGTGATCATGAGCTAATTCAGTTCAAACTAAATGGAAGGATAAACACAAATAGATCAGTGACTAGGGTTTTTTATTTCAAAAGGGCTAACTTTAAAAAATTAAGGAAATTAGTTAAGGAAGTGGATTGCACTGAAGAATTTATGGATCTAAAGGCGGGGCGGGGCTGGAATTATTTGAAGTCAAAGTTGCAGAAACTATCAGAAGCCTGCATCCCAAGAAAGGGGAAAAAAAATCATAGACAGGAATTGTAGACCAAGATGGATGAGCAAACATCTCAGAGACGTGATTAAGAAAAATCAGAAAGTCCAAAAGGAGTGGAAGATGGGAGTGATCAGCAAGGAAAGCTACCTTATTGAGGTCAGAACAGTAAAGTGAGAAAGGCCAAAAGCCATGTAGAGTTGGACTTTGCAGAGGGAATTAAAACCAGTAGTAAAAGGTCCTATAGCCATATAAATAAGAAGAAAACAAAGAAAGAAGAAGTGGGACTGCTTCTGAGGATGGAGGATGGAGTGGAGGTTAAGGATAATCTAGGCATGGCCCAATATCTAAACAAATACTTTGCCTCAGTCTTTAATGAGGCTAATGAGGAGCTTATGGATAATGGCAGGATGACAAATGGGAATGAGGATATGCAGGTAGACATTACCACATCCGAGGTAGAAGCCAAACTCAAACAGCTTAACGGGACTAAATCGGGGGGCCAAAATAATCTTCATCCAAGAATATCAAAGGAACTGGCACATGAAATTGCAAGCCCATTAGCAAGATTTTCTGATGAATCTGTAAACTCAGGGGTTGTACCGTATGACTGGAGAATTGCTAACATAGTTCCTATTTTTAAGAAAGGAAAAAAACGTGATCTGGGTAACTACAGGCCTTTTAGTTTGACATCTGTACTATCTAAGGTCTTGGAAAAAATGTTGAAGGAGAAAGTAGTTAAGGACATTGAGGTGAATGGTAATTGGGACAAAATACAACATGGTTTTACAAAAGGTAGATCGTGCCAAACCAACCTGATCCCCTTCTTTGCAGGGCCGCCCAGAGGATTCAGGGGGCCTGGGGCAAAGCAATTTTGGGGGCCCCTTCCATAAAAAAAAGTTGCAATACTATAGAATACTATATTCTCATGGGGGCCCCTGTGGGCCCCTGGGAAAAATTAACGTTTAAAAACCTTCCGTATCTCAGCACAAACCCAGTTTTGAAAAAAACTTCTTTTCAAGTCACCTTTACAAGGTATCACTGGTTCTCAGCATCAGCTAGTGCTAAAAGACACTAAAGCTCATTAAAAGGGTTGGACAAATATTTTCTGTCAAAACTTTTTTTGGATCAAAAACTAGGGGTTTTTAAAAAGCAGAAAAAAATCACGGACAATGTCTGCTTTCCTTCAAAATTTGTTGTGTTTTTTTTTTTAAATTGAAATTAGTCTGCCAAAACCTGAACATGATTTGGGGTTTCAGAAGTGTGTGGCCAAATATTTGCCGCTTGCTGTGTTTGATTGTTTAAAGAAACAATACAAAAATTCTGCTTAAAAAAAATCCAAAACTTTTGAACCACCTCAGCTTGTGACCAAACGCCTGAGCCCATCCAGGCAGAGATTTTTCCAGGTTTCTGATACTCCGCTGGCTTCCTTGACTCATATCCATCTCCATAATTTTGGGTTCATTTAGGTTAGAACATAAGAATGGCCATACTGGGTCAGACCAAAGGTCCATCCAGCCCAGTATGCTGTCTACTGACACTGGCCAATGCCAAGTACCCCAGATGGAGTGAACCTAACAGGTAATGATCAAGTGATCTCTCTCCTGCCATCCATCTCCACCCTCTGACAAACAGAGGCTAGGGACACCATTCCTTACCCATCCTGGCTAATAGCCATTAACGGACTTAACCTCCATGAATGTATCTGTTTCCTAGAGACTGGCTCCATGGGGTCCCTCACAAACTGGAGACGGTTACTGTGGGTTTGTATTTAGTATAGACTATGTACATACTCCACAAACTGAGCATTTGAGCTTGTTGCAGAATCTGGGATGAGCCTATGTTGTGAAAACTGAAATGCTCAAAATAGCACATGACTGTGAATGGACCCAGGGTGCTAAAATTAAATTAACCCAGGGGTTCTCAAACTGGGGGTCATGAGGTTATTACTGGGGGGTCGCAAGCTGTCAGCCTCCACCTCAAACCCTGCTTTGCCTTCAGCATTTATAATGGTGTTAAATATATTAAAAAGTGTTTTTAATTTATAAGGGGGTTGCACTCAGAGGTTTGCTATGTGAAAGGGGTCACCAGTACAAAAGTTTGAGAACCACTGAATTAACCCCTCTGGAACCTCGGGGAATACAGGGTGGAGGGTCTCCCTTGGTAGTGTTGGGAAGGAGATAGGTGGTGTAGATATTGCTCTTCTCATGTGATCCCTCCCCCATGGTTCTCTTGGCTCTATCACTGTTAATCTAAAGTGGCTAATTTTAAATAAAGCTACCCTCCCCTGACATGAATCTCCCTATGGCACTGAAATTAAATGTAGGGTAAAGGGAAAAGATAACAGCTTAGCTCTTGGTGTTAAATAGCTGTCTGCAAGCCTCAAACTGCTGAACGAGCTTTAGGGTAGGGAAGGCTGTGCCTCCCCAAACAGCCTGGCCCTGCCCCCATCCGACCCCCATCCACTTCCTGCCCCCCGACTGACCCCAGAATCCTGACCCATCCTGCTCCTTGTCCCCTGACCACCCCCAGACCTCCCCACCAACCCCCTTCCCCATCCCCTGACCACCCTCCCAGAACCTCTGCCCCCTCCCCATCCCCTGACCGCCCCCACAACCTCTGCCCCCTCCCTGTCTCCGACTGTCCCCGGGACTCCCTGCCCCTTATCCAACCCCACCACCCAGTCCCTTGTTGAGCTGTGTGGAGAAGGAAATTCTATTTTGCAGAGGATTTCAATAGGGAGGGTGGAGCCCTGGATTCTGAGCCAGTCTGGCAGGTGGGTTGTTAGGAGCCAAGCAGGTGACCTGGCAGAAAACCAGGCAGGTTGAACTGAAACCAAACCAATTTCACAAAACACTGTATTTCAACAAATGCTTCACTGGAATATTTCTGACCAGCTCTAGGTCCTAGGACTGGGTGGGCTGCTGTGTTTAAACTCCAAATGCTTGGTCCAATCTGCTCCATTCCACAAGCAAAGTATTTGATCTTGAGAAGTATTTTATGAGCCCCAGGGTTGAGTCATCTCTGGCAGCGATGCTTTATCACATGCAGAGAGAAAGTAAACGTCTGCAGTGGCAGGGAAAAGCACCTCAGCTTCATTTTGGATTTGGAATATTAACAGAGAGCCCCCAGAAAGAAAGCGTGGGTTTGTGGTTAAGCAGCTGGTTTGGAGTTTGCGTGATGTGTGCTCAATTCTGGCTGTCACAGACTTTCTGTCTCACCTGAGGCAAGTCATTTTATAGCCCAGGCCTCAGTTCCCCATCTCTGAAATGGAAATAAATCTTTCTTTCTTGGTCTTGTCCATTCAGATAAGAAGTGTTGTGGGGCAGGGTGTCTGTACAGCGCCTAGCATCATGGGGCCCTGATCTTACCTGAGGTCTCTAGGTTCTGTTGCAACATTAATAATCCCCCAAGAAAGCACTCCTGTGCACCAGCTGGTCCTGGGCCTCAAGAGATGAAAAGGCAAGTCCAGCATCCTCCATGGCTATCTAGTCCCTATATCTTTTCATACCAAATTTCAAGGCAGAGAAATTCTATTAACACCCTCCTTGAAACCTTGATTGTGATGGAAACACTGACTGGGCATTAGCTACATTAGTGCAAACCTCAACAGTGTAACTATAGTACAGAGGTAAAAGGACTCTTCAGTGCCCGGGACTCCCTGCCCAGGACTCCCTGCCCCTTATCCAACCCCACCCCCCCCCCGCCCCAGCCACTTACCCCCTCTCCCGGAGCCTCAGCGTGTGCATCCAGGAGCGTCCCTGGACAGCGCTGCAGCCGCGTGCCTCCGGCGGGGCCTGAGCTCCTCCCCGCTCAGAGCCGCGTGGTAAGGGGGCGGGGCTGTTAGCTCCAGTGGGACCGGAGCTCCCACCGCTCGGCCTGGAGCTCACAGCCCCGCCCCTTTATCACGCGGCTCTGAGCGGGAGGAGCTCAGGCCCCGCCGGAGGCACGCGGCTCCAGCACTGTCCAGGGATGCTCCTGGACGCGCGTGCTGAGGTGCCGGGGGCGGGGGGTGAGCCTCAGCCCTTCTCATGGGGGCCCCTGCAGGGCCCGGGACCTGGGGCAAATTGCCCCACTTGCCTCCCCCCCCCTCCGGGCAGCCCTGCTTCTTTGAGAAGGCAACAGATTTTTTAGACAAAGGAAATGCAGTGGATCTAATTTACCTCGATTTCAGTAAGGCATTTGATACGGTTCCACATGGGGAATTATTAGCTAAATTTGAAAAGATGGGGATCAATATGAAAATTGAAGGGTGAATAAGGAACTGGTTAAAGGGGAGATGACAACGGGTTGGACTGAAAGGTGAACTGTCAGGCTGGAGGGAGGTTTCTAGTGGAGTTCCTCAGGGATTGGTTTTGGGACCAATCTTATTTAATCTTTTTATTACTGACCTTGGCACAAAAAGTGGAAATGTGCTAATAAAGTTTGCAGATGACACAAAGCTAGAAGGTATTGCCAATACAGAGCAGGACCAGGATATCACACAGGAAGATCTGAATGACCTTGTAAAGTGGAGTAATAGTAATAGGATGAAATTTAATAGTGAAAAGTGCAAGGTCATGTATTTAGGGATTAATAACAAGAATTTTTGTTATAAGCTGGGAACGCATCAGTTGGAAGTAACAGCGAAGGAGAAGGACCTCGGAGTATTGGTTGATCACAGGATGACTATGAGCCGCCAATGTGATATGGCCGTGAAAAAAGCTAATGCAGTCTTGGGATGCATCAGGCAAGGTATTTCCAGTAGAGATAAGGAGGAGTTAGTACCATTATACAAGGCACTGGTGAGACCTCATCTGGAATATTGTGTGCAGTTCTGGTCTCCCCTGTTTAAGAATGACTTCAGATCGGAACAGGTAGAGAGATGGGCTACTAGGATGATCCGATGAATGGAAAACCTGTCTTATGAGAGGAGACTCAAGGAGCTTGGCTTGTTTAGCCTAACCAAAAGAAGGCTGAGGGGAGATATGATTGCTCGCTATAAATATATCAGAGGAACAAATAGCAGAGAGGGAGAAGAATTATTTAAGCTCAGTACCAATGTGGACACAAGAACAAATGGATATAAATTGGCCATCAGGAAGTTGAGACTTGAAATTAGACGAAGGTTTCTAACCATCAGAGGAGTGAAGTTCTGGAACAGCCTTCCAAGGGGAGCAGTGGGTGCAAAAGACATATCTGGCTTCAAGACTAAGCTTGATAAGCTTATGGAGGGGATGGTATGATGGGATAGCCTAATTTTGGCAGTTGATTGATATTTGATTATTAGCAGGTAAATATGCCCAGTGGTCTGTGATGGGACATTAGATGGGTGGGATCTGAGTTACTACGGAGAATTCTTTCCTGGGTGTCTGGCTGCTGAGTCTTGCCCACATGCTCAGGGTTTAACTGATCGCCATATTTGGGGTAGGAAGGAATTTCCCTCCAGGGCAGAATGGCAGAGGCCCTGGGGGTTTTTCACCTTCCTCTGCAGCGTGGGGCACGGGTCACTTGCTGGAGGATTCTCTGCACCTTGAAATCTGTAAACCACAATTTGAGGACTTCAATAGCTCAGACATAGGTTAGGGGTTTGATACAGGAGTGGGTGGGTGAGATTATGTGGCCTGCATTGTGCAGGAGGTCAGACTAGATGACAATCCCTTCTGACCTTAAAGTCTATGAGTCTATTATTCTACCGTGAAGGTCTGGAGGGACATTCCTATGCACAAGGTATGAATTCTGTTTGACATCATGAACTCTCTATATGAATCTATATCAAATTACAAACTCCATTTTGTTTTCTGAGTACCAATTTGACCATAAAGAGCTTGAAGAGCCAATGAGGCCTTCACCTTGACTCTGAAACCTGCATATTGAGCTGAAGCACACAGGAAGTGTCAGGAGAAATTCTTGCACCTAGCAGAAGACTGGCAACAAAGGGTCATTAAAACTTGATGATTGTCCATTCAGATTGAAGCACCCTTGAACAAAGAGTTGGCTAGTGCCAGGGAAAAGCAGTTTCTCAAATCCAGACTCCAGATGTGTGGCGACCAGGCAACAGACCCCCTGACAGGGAATTCTGATCACCCAAAATGAGGGTTGAGACTGACCAGGGAGTTCACCTGGTGGTGTAGGGGGGAGAGTGGAAGTCTCTAAAGGGAAGGGTATCTCACTGGCTATTATAGAGGAGAGACCAAAACCAGAAGGCAAGTTGTACGGGAGGACAACAGAAAGAGGAAGGACTCTGGACTCCCTAGAGCACTCTTACCAAATCACAAAGAACACTCTCAAGAATGGTGGGAAAACTCAGGCAGGAAATTGTGTGTGGGTGTTTCTTGTTGTGCATGGATCTCCATATGTCTTGGGCTGTCTAAAGAGTGACTATTTTAGAAATCCTGCTGAAAAGTCTGTGTGTTTTGTGCTTCAACTATCCTATGACCTGGAAGGGGTAAACTATAAACCAGAGTGCCCACAAGGGTGAAGTTCTGGGAAAGGGTGGGTGTGTTAAAGATACTGCAGAGTCATAGGAGAAGTCAGCGTTAGTCTGGGAGTCTAGGGCACTTGGACAGCGGGGTCCCACTTCTGAGAAAAGCTACCAGCCTATGTCCAAGGAGAAAGCCTCGACGCCAAAGAAAGAGGGAGTGCGTTGAACCTACCCAGACCAAAAGTGATCCTAAAAGTCCACAGATCCAGTCTTAGGACCCAAACACAGCAGCGTGGAGAGCGTCCTTCAAGGAGCAGCTCCACTAGGGGTCTGCCAATTCTGTGTGCTGTTTCCATTGGGTCTGAAACAAAGCTCATTGAACTCAGTCGAAATATTCCTACTGACTTCGGTGAGCTTTGGCTTAGGCCTGTTGGCTGTGCTCAATAACGATTACGTTACAGCTCGTGCCTCTCTTCTAGCACAGTATGGTTTACATGACAAAGAGCCAAACTGAGAAATGAGCAGCCTTAATACAGTATTAGTTTGATTTTGTCTCTCTCCACACCCTCTCCAATTTTGCATTCAGCACTTTATGCATTTGTGTTTGTATTATTGTAACTCAATTCTTTTTTTTTCAAGAACTCAGTAGACTTAACTCTGATTACAGCAGTAACTCTTTACAACTGGATTTCAATTTGCAACTGAAAAAGCACAAAATTGATATGGAGCTGTCTGTAGCAAAATTAATACCCGCTGAACAATTTCCCTAAGTAGAACATTGATTTTCATTGTATGGGTGCCAGGAAGAAAAATATTAATGTTGGTGTCTCAGTAAACAGAGAAGAGCAAATTGTACATAACAACTGAATGAGAATTTAAAATTTGTTGTGCCAGCAAGATCATGATTCAGAAAACTTGTTTTCATTATATTTCCTCTGGAACCATTCAGGTCAGATATCTAGACTGAATGTTCATAGAGTTTAAGACCAAATAAACTATTAGCTCATCTAGTCTGACTTTATATCTAGACCATTAAATTTCATCCAGTTACTCCTATACTGAGCCCAATAATGTGGGTTTGACTAAAGCATAGAATCATAGAAATATAGGACTGGAAGGGACTTCAGTGGGTCATCTAGTCCAGGCCCCTGCACTTAGGCAGGACTAAGTATTGTCTAGACAAACTCTGACAGGTGTTTCTCTAACTTGTTCTTAAAAACCTCCAATGACGAAGATTCCACAGCCTTCCTAGGAAATTTGTTCCAATGTTTAACTACCCTTACAATTAGGAAGTTTTTCCTAATGTCTAACCTGAATCACCCTTGCTGCAATTTAAGCTCATATACTTCTTGTCTTGTCCTCAGTGGATAAGGAGAACAATTTATCACCCTCCTCTTTATAACAATCTTTTTATGTATTTGAAGACTGTTCCAATGTCCTCTTTCAGTCTTCTCTTTTCCAGACTAAACAAACACATTTTTTTCAATTTTTCCTTGTAGGTCATGTTTTCTAGACCTTTAATGATTTTTGTTGCTCTTCTCTGGACTTTCCCCGATTTGTCCACATCTTTCACGAAATTGGGTGCCCAGAATTGGACAAAGAGTGCCAGTCAAGGTCTTATCAGTGCTGAGAAGAGTGGAAGAATTACTTCTTGTGTCTTTCTTACAACACTTCTGCTAATACAACCCAGGATGACGTTTGCTTTTTTTCAACAGTATGGCATGGTTGACTCATATTTAGTTTGTGATCCACTCTAACCCCCAGATCCTTTTCTGCAGTACTCCTTCCTAGGCAGTCATGTCCCATTTTGTACTTGTGCAATTGATTGTTCCTTCCTAAATGGAGTACTTTTCATTTGTCTTTACTGAATTTCATCCTGTTTATTTCAGTATTCAGTTTATTTCATTTATCCAGTTTGTCAAGATCATTTTCAGGTGTAACCCTATCTTCCAAAGCGCTTCCAATCCCTCCCGGCTTTATATTGCCTCAAACTTCATAACTGAACTGTACTCTCTGTGCCATTATCCAAATCATTTATGAAGATATTAAATAATTCAGGACAGATCTCTGTGGGACCCCACTCAATATGCCCTTCCAGCATGATTGTGAACCATTGATAACTACTCTCTGAGTATGGTTTTCCAACCAGTTGTACACCCACTTTTTAGTAGGTTTGTCTAGGCTGTATTTAGTTTGCTTATGAGACGGTCATGTGAAACACTATAAAAAACGTTGCTACAGTCAAGATATGCCATATCTACTGCTTGCCCCCGCCCCTTTCCTTGTTACCCTGTTGAAGAAGGATATTAGGTTGGTTTGACATGATTTGTTCTTGACAAATTCATGTTGACTGTTACTTATCACTTCATTATCTTCTAGTTGCTTATAAATTGATTGTTTGATTATTTGCCCCATTATCTTTCTTGGTACATAAATTAAGCTGAGTGGTCTGTAACTCTGTATATTGTCCTTGTTCCCCTTTTTATACAGAAGTACTATATTTGCCCTTTTCCAGTCCTCTGGGATCTCTCCCATCCTCCATGAGTTCTCAAAGATAATCATTAAAGGCTCAGAGATCTCTTCAGCCAGTTCCTTAAGTACTCTGGGATGTATTTCGTCAGGCTTGAAGACATCTAACTTGTCTACGTAATTCTTAACTTGTTCTTTCCCTATTTTAGCCTCAGATCCTACCCTATGTACACTGATGTTCACTGTTGTAATTGTCTGCTCCCCACTAACCTTTTTGGTGAAAAGAGAAACAAAAAAGGTACGTAACACTTTGGCCATTGCTGCATTTTCTGTTATTTTGATTCCTCTTCATTGAGTAATGGGCCTACTCTGTCTTTGGACTTCCTCTTGCTTCTAATGTATTTGTAAAATGTTTTCCTCTTACCCTTTAGGTCCTTAGCAAATTTAATGTCATTTTGTGCCTTGGTCTTTCTAATTTCGTCCCTTCATGCTTGTGGGTTGTTTTTTCTTTTATAGTCTTCCTTTGTCATTTGACCTAGTTTCTACTTTTTGTAGAACTCTCCTTTGAGTTTCAGGTTGCTGAAGTTTCCATCCCACAGCATGTGCCTTCCTCCATTACATTAATGAAGTTGGTCATAAATCGACAAAAGCTGGCCGCCTTATGTTGTAATATGTTCCAGCACAAAGGCTTGCATCTCCTGCCTGAAGCAATTCTGGTTCCTCCACTGTGTCCTCCCCAGTCCATTTCCTCACTCCCAGGACTCTGGCTCAAGGTTTTCCTGGCAGTGCACTGAAGCACATAACATCTGCTCGCTTTGGGCCTGTTTCTTTGGCAGAGAAGTTACAAACCATCCCTCACTCAGGGTTAAACCTAGCCCCATGATGACTACGATCAGTGGGGAAAAGAGGAGGAGTACATCAGAACCACCCCAACATGCGTCAGGTGCCCTCCTCGGAGGAAGAGAAATGTCCCTCCAGCAGGGCAGGGAGAACAGAGCTCAGATATAGTAATTAGAAAAAGCTTTGGATAGGCATCCAGACAGTAAAAGAGCTGAGGGATGTACAACCAGGAGCACAGGCTGCCGCAAATCCAGGGCAACATTCTGAAAAACAGGAAAGCAAATGAGTCCTATTCAGAGATGGATGGGGACCTGGCGGAGGTGCCAGAGAAATGAATGGGATGCTGTGATCTTGCTTCCTGGAGCGAGAGGGGCACATGAGAGTAGAAATCTGGACTCGACAAATCTTCCACCTCGGCTGTCGAAAGGGAAATATCTAAATCCATATGTCACCACCTAAAATAATAGGTGAGGTTGTTTTCAGAATGCCTGAGCAGCCACAGCTCTCATCACTCAGCACCTTTGGAAAATCACTCCACACACTAAATCCATGGTGAACCAATCAACCTTAGTCACCCAAATGTAACAGTTCAGCCCTCACTCATTTTTTCTAATCCCCTAAAAGTTCCCATAGATCTTCTGCAACTTTGCTTTTCTCCCTCTCCAATCCTTCTAGGCACTTGTTTTCACCAGTTTGAATATCTGACTGTGGTGTGGTGTGACAGTTTCCTCTCACTTGTTAACACATTTCAGTGTCTGTGATTCTGCTGTTCCTTATTTGCTCTCATTTCAGGCTCTGAAATCTGTGTGTTCTCTGGTTGGAGTGCCCATTACATGCACCTGTTTGCTGGGCAGATAAACTGACACATCATAATTTTGTGCTTTTGGCATCCTCCTTTCATTGACTTGGGCTGTGGATACCATGGCTTCGTAAACAAGCTTTCTAAGGGCTTGAGGTCTGCTTCATTATTGATTTTCTTCCCTTTTTTTGTCTGCAGATGTATTGGGGGAATTTGGAACAACCTAATACTGTAGCAATCATATTGCATTCAATTTGCAGGGTTTTTTTTACTGTAGGAACTGGGGGGAGTGGTTCTTCTTTATGCAGTGCCCAAGATGTGCTAGAAGCTTTGCTAACTTTGGTCAATAATCAACTCTGGTCAATCATGTAATGATATTGTAATCATACCACCCAGCATGTGCGAACTTATTGGCTGCGGGCTAAATGCTGCCCTCAGTTACTCTGGAATTGAACTAGTGTAACTGACAGCAGAATAAGGCCCCGTGTCCCTGTAAGAAGAGTGAGAAACATGGCAACTTCCTTAATCTTTACAATAAATTGGTCTTGCTAAAGTTGTGTTGCAATCATTTTACATTAAAAAAAATGCATCTAAATTCTGGCTGGCACCTGGAAATGGAAGTAATGAACCCCCACTTGGATGTACCAATCCGCTGCAAAGACAGCATTGTGGTGTACTCATATCTTGGTTAGGACAAGCCCGGCGCATAGCCTCCTCCCTCACACCTTGTATTCCTCCTAACAATATCCTAACAATAGGAATAACTTGCACGTGAAACTGTACATGGGGAGGGAGGCATTGCTTAGTCTTGGTGACAACACACACATATGTGCCTAAACTTGTTCACCATGGGCCAGATCCAAAGTCCACTGAAAGAGATGCAAAGACTCCCATTGACTTCAGTAGATCTGGATCAGGTCCCATGTGTATCAATCAAGGTAGGAAACCCCATCAAACCCTTCCACAATTTAAGCAATCCCTATGGCCTTGATTCAGCATTTAAGCGCAAGCCTAACTTTCAGCATGTAAGCAGTTCCACTGACTTCAGTGGGGTTACCCAGGTGCTTAAAATCCGGCATGTGCCCAAATGCCTTGCTGAATCGGGGCCTATGTCAGAAAGTTGTCTGAGACGCTATTTGTGACTGTAGTGATGGAACGGGTAGAGCATGAATCTAGAGCTATTCACAGCTCCCTTCACTAAACTTGAAACAGGAGCTGGTGCAACCATTTAGGTGACCTAGGCAATCGCCTAGGGTGCTGGGATTTGGGGGTTGCCATTTCCTTCAGCAGCAACTGCGGCGGCCGGATCTTCAGCCTCCCCGGTCGCCGCCGGCATTTAGGCGCCTAAGCTGATTGTCGCCGCAAGCCTGGGAGGCGGGAGAAGTGAAGCAGCTATGGCGTGCTCGGGGAGGAGGCAGGGCAGGGGTGAGCTGCTTCACTTCTCCCACCTCCCAGGCTTGTGGCGACAATCAGCTTAGGTGCCGCAAGCCTGGGAGGTGGGAGAAGTGAAGCAGTGACGGCGGGCTCGGGGTGCTCGTGCTCATGCATGGAGCAGGGGTGAGCTGGGGCGGAGGGTGGGGGGAGGGAGCTGCCGCAAGGGGGGAGCCTCAGGGTGGAGCGGGGTAGCTGCTGGGGGGGGGCGCCTCAGGGCGGAGGGGGGGAGCTGCCGTGAGGAGAGGCGCCTCAGGGCAGGGGCGTGAGGGGCGGGGGGCGCAAGGTGGAAGTTTCGCCTAGGGCGCAAAATATCCTTGCACCGGCCCTGCCTGAAACCACATGAGGTTCATTCCAAACTTGCCACGTTTCAACTGCTCTTGGGCAGAGTTCTGATTCTGAGCAAAACTGAGCTGCACTGGCTGAACTTTGTTGAGAGTTTTTAGGTTGTTTGAACCTGAAACTCAAAGCAAAGCGTAGTTGGGTGTGAACATGCCTGAACTGAAACCAAGAAAAGGGGATCACTTGGTCCCCTAGGACAGTGGTTCTCAAACTAGGGCCGCCCTTGTTCAGGGAAAGCCCCTGGCGGGCCCAGCTGGTTTGTTTACCTGCCGCGTCCACAGGTTTGGCCGATCGCGGCTCCCACTGGCTGCGGTTCACCACTCCAGGCCAATGGGAGCTGCTGGAAGCGGCAGCCAGCACGTCCCTCGGCCCGCGCCACTTCCTGCAGCTCCCATTGGCCTGGAGCAGCGAACCGTGGCCAGTGGGAGCTGCGATCAGCCGAATCTGCAGACGCGGCAGGTAAACAAACTGACCCGGCTTGCCAGGGGCTTTCCCTGAACAAGCGGCGGCCCTAGTTTGAGAACCACTGCCCTAGGAATCAAAGGGCTGAGTGTCTCACAGCTCTTCCCAAATCCCCAAAAGTAGCTGTTACGGGCCAACTTCTGTCCTCCGTCTTCCCATGCAACTGTATTGAGCTCAGTGGGGTTGCACAGAGTGTGAGTTAGTACAGAATGTGACCCTGCATCTCCCCTAAAGTTAAGTTAAAACCAAGTTACTGATACAGTATGTTAACAGCACTACACCATCCCTCACATCAGGTAATTGTTTAAATATCTCCAGACGGTGAGGAATCTCTCTGGGGAAGCCATGAAAAAATTGCAGCCTCACTGTGAAAATGGAGGCCAAAATTTTCTATAATTTATCACCTTGTCAATCCCATTAGTAAATGCACATCGGCATCAAGTGTGCCCTGAATCCTTTAGAGTGAAATTCTGCCCTCGGATGCAGACCTCAGGTTCCTTTTGACTTCAACAGAAGCCGCATGCATAATAGCCGTTTAATAACAATACACCTGCAATTCATTTCTAGATGGAAAAGAATGAAAGGTGCAGTTTTGAGCCTGGTGTATGTGTACCTAGTTGAGAGGAATAAATGTTTCCTATTAGTCTAATACAATGCTGGCTGGTGTTACTTTCTCAGAGTCTTCAGCTGCTGCACAGTTATACTAAAGAAACTATAGGGCCCATTTTTTATTTATTCTAGCTCTAGAAGTATGAAGGACCTCAGAGTAAAAGGGTAATTTACTCCCCTTTTAAGGCTCCTTGACACTGGAAAAGTGGTGTGGAAGAGCCCAGTGTAATTAAAAATCTGACCAATAGAGTCCAAACCATGGATATTTCACCATTCTGATCACGGCCTTGTGAAGTTAGCTATATGAATTGATTAATAACGTGCAGAAATAATTGTCTTACCATTACAGAGAATTTAAATCCTAGCAACTCTTAAAGGAGCTAATGAATTTAGGGCTCAGTCTTGCAAGGTACTGAGCAATCTGCTTCAATCCAGCAATCAATCTGGCTCAGCTCATACTGAGGGGTGTGGGGAGGAAACAAAAAGTTCCTTGCGTTTAAATGATAAATACATTTGAGGAAACCGTGTGATCTGCCCAGGGACATTTCATGAGCAGAGTGGGGGTCTGCAGTCTCAATCTTTTAAATCAAGTTTATGTGAAATACTCAGTCCATATAAATCAATAAGGCCCAGATCCTGCATACACATATTGAACTGCACGGTGAGTTGAATGAGGCAAGGAGCTCATAGCATGTGCTAAAGTGTTTGCAGGATCGGGGCCTAAATGTTGCTATTTTCTCTTCTTATTAGTATAATCTTCTAATTAAAATGTATTGGCTCTGCAGTCCTCCCTAGGCTCCACACTGAACTCTGTTAAGGACTGCTTTGCAATTCCCATTTTTCATGGAGTGTCTGTACTTACTTCAATTTAAAAAAAAAATCACAAAAAGGAAAAGAACTTGCCTGGTGAATTTATTCCCTGTGAATTATTCACACGGGTCTAGATTTAAGAAAAGACAGATGCCTGTGCTGAAGTCCACACCTATTCGGGAAAGCACTTAACCTCATGCTGCACTTAAGCATGTGTTTTACTAGAGGCCTCAAGTCTGCTAGTTACGGTGATGGTATGAGCACGTCTTAAGTCCAGATCCTCAAAAGGTGGTTAGGTGTCTAACTCCTATTGAATTCACTAGGAGGCACCTAAATTCCTGGGCCTTAGTGACTTCCAAGATAATTTGCGGTTCATACTACAATTTGGGAAGTGTCATTTATGTGATGGTCACCAGGGCCATGTAAGTTGTGTCTAGCGATCTCTGTCTGTCTAGTTATCTGTCTGTCTGAATCACAGGAGAGGTGAGATGGGGGCTACCCCATGACTTTGTGAAGATGTTGCTTATCCTTGAAACTTAAAGGACATTGAACAGTGACATCTCTTGCTGATAACTGGCAAGACGGATTGGAGTTATTGTCACTGTCTCTGGAGGCGACTATAGTTTTCATCCCTTCCAAAGCTCTGTGATGAATATACGTAGCTCGGGTAGAGCCCACGTGCCCACATCCAGAAGGAACTGAGCTGGGAATTTTTCATTGCTTTTGCCAAACTTGGGGAAGGGGCCAGAGATTGGGGTAGGGGGAGAAAGAGGAATAAAAAAGCCAAGACGAAATAAAACACAAAAAGTCTAGTGATGAGACAGCTACTTGTCTCACAAAATTAGCTCTTTCACTCCCACTGAATAGCCTCTTACAAGAGCAGTTTATTTCAATCTCCTTTTCTTCCTGAAATGAGGCTGTAGTGAGGAGCAATTACAATGAATATTTCCCCTAATCCTGGTGCCGCTGACACATCTACTACCAGCTACATTAACTCTTTGATGGGCTAGTAAATATATAAATGCATCTTGGTTTTTCAGACACTCGGGTATTAAACTTCTTCCCTTCGTGCCAGCTCCAGTTCTCAAAGTGCCATTGGTGCGACTGGAAGCTGACCTGGGCCCTGAAACTGACTAACCAACATTGGGCCTAGTTCATTTATGCCCCACAGTTCTGTTGGTGTCACTAGGCCTAAGTAAACCAAAGTTTTTCCATGCTGTAAACTTTAACCAGCCTAAGATGCTAATAAACAGCAAGAACTGTCAGCTTTTTTAGCTTGCAGCTGCAGGACAGTTTAAAACAGCAAAAAGCGGCGGGGAGCCGGGGGAGAAGGGGCAGAAAAGTCTACATGCGCCTGGGCCGACAAGGCCAAAGATAAGCATGCGAATGGGAACTTTTCTAACACGCTAAAATGTAATGTTTAAAGTAACTGCTGTTGGGAAAGGAGGGGTGAGGGGGAAAACAAAACAAAAGGCTTACACAAACAGCTTAAGGTATAAATGCTGGGACCCCGCCTCCGCGCGGGTGTGCAGGATTTGAGAATGCTTTTTCTCCCTGGCACCTTTTTTTTTGGGCTCAAATAAACTTGGTTTGCTTCTCCACCCTGGTGTGTTAATTAGTGCGACGCACACCGGGCAACGAACCCCCACTGCTGCCTCCTCGGGCCCTTTGGCCGGCAACAGTTTTGGCGTCCCTGGGTGGGCTCGAGGCAAAATTGTGCCTTGCCCGGACTCCTCCGATGGCCGGTGGACGATGGTCACAGCCGACGCCCAGCGCGCACCGGTGCCTTTACCGGGGGCCTCGGCAGAGACGCGTCAGGCTGACCTTGGAGGACACAACGGTGCAACACACTCAGATAGTGGAGAAGCTGTTGCAGGCGACGGTGAGGAACCGGTCCTGTGGATAAGGTAGGAACAGTCCAGTGGTGTGGACTTTTGCCTGAGGCTGGGGATGCCCAGCCGTTGTACTTCCCACTAGACGAGAGAGCGTCGTATAGTGGGTCAAGGGCAAGCCCGTGGTTTGGGGCAGGGACAGAGTATAGGCAGGGCACGGTGTACACCCTTAGAATGCATTCTGACGAATTGGAAAGTGTTTGAATCAGATCCATTGGCTAAAAGCAAACTGAAAAGATTCTATACAGTAGACTGGCCTCAGTACCAACTAGAGGACCAGGAAAGGTGGCCACCGGAAGGATCACTTAATTACAACACGATCCTCCAATTACTCCTGTTTTGTCAGTGAACGGGTAGCTTCTGAAGCTGTTTGTATGGAGAGCTCTTATAAAAATCCCCAATCATATGCCCCAGAGCTGCACTGGGAGGAGGACTGTCCGTGGGGGATGTCTGTCTCTGTTGGGCTCATGCCATCTGAACTTATTGACTGTGCAGCAAGATAAGATGCATCGTGGTAATAAGAAATAATGGGAATTTCGGCGGCATTTCGGCGGCGACGCCTCTCGATGACATCACTTGCCGTTGACAAGCGGCGTCATCGAGAGGCATCCCCGGGGGCCAGGACGCAGGCGCATTAAGATGCCCCTGCGGGCACCGCGTTGGGGACCCCTGGCGTACCCTAAAGGGGAAGCATTGGCATAGCAGTTCTACTACTCCCCAACAGGATCTCCCAGTGCACAGACCATGTCGGAGGATAAAAAGGACATGGGAGGGATGACACTACGTCTAGGCTATTCCTGGCTGCCAAACAACCCCTGGCAGCTAAGCTCGTGTTAGGGTACCCCCTCAGCCTTATCTAACCTCTGCGGGAAGGCCATAGTGGCCTTCCAGCAAGTCTGGCATAGGAGAGGTTTAATGATAGCAGATATCAGCTCTGCAGGTGGAATGAATTTGATTCATGATGCATTAACTGTAAGGGAAATATTGACACTTTGATGGCAGTCATCTTAGAGTTACTGACAGATCAACACCTTATATTTAAAACAACATCGAGGTTCAGGGTTCGATTCTACAGGTGTTGTAGGTGCAGCCCTCCCAAGGAAGTCCAGAGCAGTTCCATGCACTGAGTGGCTGGATCCTTAGAACTGGCAGATGTGGATTAAAAAGCCAGAATAGTCTAAGAGAATATCCTGCAAGTAGTCCTTATTGAAATCAGGAAGAGTTTAGGCTATGCTATGGAATAGACTCTGATTCTGGTTCTCATTCTGGTCACAAAGTGTGACAACCTTCAGAAAGGAAGGAATCACAAGCAAGTGCTAACTGAGTCTAAAGGCAGTCCAAAGTTTCCAACCAAAATGAAAAAAAAATCACAGAAAATCTCTGTTCCATTCAAAAAACAATATGGTTTTTGATTCAACAAAAATTAAAAAATAGTGTTTGGTTTTTAGTATTTTGGGGTTTTCCTTCACATTTCTCTTACTTTTTTCCTTCCCCCTTTTCCAGTGGGGGAAACAAAAAGAGTAGAAAAAGGAAGTAAAGTGGCGGGGATATCAGTTTTCTGCCGGTGAATAATTAAAGAACGTTGAACAAAGCAAACCTTTCTGGAAGGGTGGAGGGTTCAGATTTTTTTGTGGAAAACCACATTTCAACTGCCAAAAACCATCTGAGTTTGATTTGCTTTACGGTAATCTGAATGTCTACTATAAACCCCATTGTTACTTGTAAATATCTAGCCACTGATTGGATTAGACATCATAAAAATCGAGGGATATTTGGGAAGGAAAACGGTGCCATAAGCTTTGACTCCATTAAATTGAATCCTGGACTGACAGGAGGGACAGAGCAGGAAAACTGGTCATTGCTTTGCTAAAATATACTCCTATGGGGCCTGTCTTTTCTAGAAAGGGGGGAGGCAGATTGTACCAAAACGTAAAGCAGCCAGAACCCTGGGAGGCATACGATAACTTCCACTGACCCCATCCAAAAGCTGTGCCTAGAAGGTACAGTTTTATAGCTGTGGTGTGCCAGGTTTCTATATATCATGAAATTCACTAATTATCACTACAACTTGTCCCGATGAACAGTTAACAGGCGCAGCCAGAAATCCAGGGGTCTGATTTTTAGACTTGAGCTGTAGCTAAAGTCAAAGAGAGGTGTGGGTGCTCAGCATCCCTGAAAATCTGTCCCTAACCGGAGTTGTTCTTTAGGCTCAGTCTCCTAAAACACACAGAAGCAGCCAAAGTGTGCTGTAACCAAGCCCTTCCTTCTTGACCCACTTCCTTATAAAAGCACAGCAGGTGTGGCTATGCTAAAAGTCGAAGCCAACAGCGCCATCTACTGACTCCAAGGCATTATTGCCTATTGCAGACAACAACCAAATTCCAAACACTGACAAATAGGAAAGCCATGCATTTATTACGGCAGGAATGCTCAAAGGCTCCCTGCCTTAGTCTCGTTTCCACACTAGAGGGGTGTACCACTTTGACTATGCCAACACAGTTAGGGCAGTACAACTTTTGAGGCTACACAAGCCCATAGCTGCACTATCCAAACTAGATACTTCTCTGCATCTGATATACCCAAAGGCAAAATCCCAAAGTAATGTGAAGTGCTCAGGCCTTGAACTCTGTTCCCAGCACTATCTGTGGAACCCAGATGTTTAATCTGTCCCAGCCCTTTTATCTTTAGAAGGCTGTTGCTACCACCACCCTCTACTGGGCAGAGCAGCAGGCCTGGATAAGCACTAATACTCCAACATTTATTAAGCACACAGGTGCCAGGTTTGGCAGGAAGGAAGGCACAGTGCTTCTTGCTATGCAAACAAGCACTTGGCTCAGACGGAGTCTGCTTATGCTTCTGGAAAACATGTAATTCACAAGGCCGTGCTGAGCTGCTTAACACAGGTATTGGCGTTAGTCACTCCTCTACTGACATTATACTATTCCTATGGTTATTATTTGTTATTTGTATTGTAGTAGCACCAAGGGGCTCTGATCATGGCTCAGCTATATTAGGGGCTGTACAAACACTTAACAAAAGGTGGTCCCTCCCCCAACGAGCTGACTGTTTAAGTAAAGATCCCATTTCTTTACTCACCCCCCCCAGGTAGTAACTTGATAACTGTCCTGCTACTGGACGCCTGTATTTTAGGGGCCAAAGATCCTGAGTTGCATCCCCAATACAGAACGCATGCAAAGGAGCAGCCCGCTATGGGTGCAGCCATGGGTGCATTGCGCAGCCTTCCGGACTGTCAGGCCAATGCCCCAGGAAGCTAATGTCAGCTCAGAAGAATTAATCATTGATGGAGCAGGAGCCATGGAATCAGATTTGCTTTTTTTATTTTTTCAGGGAAGCCATTCTCGCATTGCACAGCAAACTGGCCTTCCCCCTTCGCGAAGCTGATGTCTTCGAGGAATTCAAAAAGCAGGAAATTGCATCAGCGTTCAACGCAGCTGCTGACTGTTCTTTTCGTTGCTGTCACTTTACACAATGCTCCTTACATGATAAACATTTCCAAGGGCTTCTAACTGCCAGTGGGGAGGGGAGCTGGAGAACAGGGAATGGGGGATGGGCCAAAACAGAAGGAAAATTTCTTGCATCTTTAGCCTTTCTCCCAGATCCATTATCCAGCTCCTTTCATAGGCTGCTAAGAAGTTAATGTAGGAAAAGATTTATTAGGCTACCCACTGCCAGCCCAAGATTGTTCCATGGGGCACAGTCGTTTCATATAGTACAAGGCTAGGAATAATATTGGGAGGAAACAGTCACTGCGTCTGCCTGGTTCAATGGTAACTTAGCCAATCGAACCTGGTGTTAAAATACTTATTGACTGGATATGTGAGGCTGGTGTAAATCAGTGTCTCTCCACTGAAGTCAATGGAGCTACAAGATTTGCATCCGTTGAGGTCTGGTCCCATGCACTGGGAAGGAGTCTTCTTTCATAAGGAGACCCCTCACTGCAGAAGAAACACGTGCTGCTTAGTGGACTGCAGGCTGAGAACCTGCTGCTTTATTCAACTACAGAACAAACAGAGTGAGCATGGGGCGGAGAGGGGAAGGGAACTCCAATTAACTAAACCAGAAGGGGTGGAGTATGGCTTCAACCCATAATACTCTGAGTAATCCGGTTAAGCCCTCGATGACCATTTTACAACACTTGCAGTGATAGCCTCCAACTGATCAGAGACAGCATAAACAAGCCTTTTGTTCAAAACCCTTTTGAAACACGTTCTATTCCTAGTGCTCCGGTACAGGAGTTTTCCTTCCATATGTTGGATTTCTGGGGATACTGGAAGTGCAACACTGAGGTTTTGTGCAGGCTGCAGAACTGTGTAGCGCCAGCAGCCCTGCTCCAGACACCTGAGTCACATGGATCCCGGACCTGCCTTTGCCTCTGCATCATTTTTAACCTTGCTGAGCTTCGGCCTGTGCAGAGGGACTGCAGGGTGACAGGGTATCAATCGGGGCCCCTCTGAGTGGATCCTGCAGGGATTTGGGCCGGGTTTACAAAGGGCTTTGTGTGCCCACACAGGCAGTTAGGGGCCTTGTGGGACTTTCAGGAGTGCCTGCGGGACAGCCTCCCCTCTCCCAACTCCCACTGACGTTCAGTGGGAGTTAGGTGCCTAATCTGTAGGTCTTGCTGCAGCCCAGCAATGTTTCACTGCACTTCACATAATCTCATCTGGCAATGTGGCAACCCCCCCTTAGCACCAACTGTGTCTTTAGGGGCCTATATACCGCTGTAAACCTGGCCCAGTGTTGATACTGAGGCCTCAGTCCAGCAAAGCACCTGCTGGACTTTAAGCAGTCCATGAGCCGTCAGTATGGGCGGTGCTGAATCAGACTGGAGTGCCTCATTTCCATCTGGGGATCCTCTCTTAGAGCTCACTGCTGCCCTCCTCACACCTTGGGACTGGTTATTCAACGTGTTCTGTTCTGCCCTGAGACGCTGCTGTGCTTTTCACAGTGTTAATGAGCTGGCTAATTGGAATACATGGTTCCAACATGTTGTTGCAAAGGGACCCTGCAATGGGATCATGGGAGAGTAGGAAATCACTTTCTCTTATTAAAGTTGCCAACACACTCATTCTGTTGGTTGCAGATGCTCATTTTCTTTCATCCTTGCCCATGTATAAGGCTATTAGCTTCCCTCTGATAGGTAAGAGCCCTGAATGTTCCTCTAGGATACAAAGGGACAATGCCCTGAGGCCCAGAACACCCCTATATTGCTGTCAGAAGACACACTGAAGTCAGTTTGGGATGTCACATGTTCATTGTTAAATGTGTATTTTAAGTGCTTTGCTGGATCAGGACCAATGTGTTTTTGCAAGTGGTGCACCCGGCAAATTGAATACATTACTGCAAACTAGATGTGTCACGACCTGATACCGTGCCCCTGTCTGGATGGACACCAGTTTCTGAATGGACCCAACTTCTGGATCGTCTAAACCCCACGGGTTTGTGTCGTAACTGATCACGGTTGCTAGCTCTGGATCTCTGGGGGTCCATAAACACCGCAGCTGGGACTGGGCGTCCCAGCCCAAATCCACAGACTCACCCTACCGGGGCTCAAGCCAGCACACTAAAAATAGCAGCATGGCCGCTGAGGCTCTGGCGGAAACTTAAACCCAGGAGGGGCAAGTGGGATTCAGAGCCCAAGCTGCTGCCTAAGTCACAAGGTCCACACGGCCATATTTAGTGTGTTAGTCCAAGCCCTGCCAGTGCAAGTCTGTCTGCCCATGCTGGGAGTCTCTCTCCCAGCTGCAGCTTAGGCGTACCCTTAGGCACGCTCCCAGGTTTAGACCCTGTGTCTGGAACCCCTCTTGGGCCATGGGACCCTATCGTGCACCCTGGAACTAGTGCCACTGCCCTCCTGAGTCTCAGTTGCTTATATATGTTCCCCCCAGAGTCCACCAAGCAGTGGGAACTCTGGTTTCTAGTTAACCCCTTCAGGAGCAACAAAGCAAGAAGGTAAGGAATGCAGGCTTAGCCAAGGAACCTGCTTAGCAATGGAAGTTCCTAACCACAGGCACTTTACTCTTAAAGCACATTAGAAAGGTACATCTCTTTGAAAAACAAAATCCTGAACACCTCCCCTCTGGCTCCCCACCCCCGTCTCATCTCACCCCTCCTGTGAGTCTGAGATTTGGTCAGCGTCCTCCCACTAGGCCACCCAACCTGCCCTCTTGGGCTGGTCTTCTGCATGTGACATTGATCTGGGCTCCTGCTTCGAGAAGCAGCTCCCTTTTTAAAAGAGTGTCTGCCCACCTTTGCCCTCTGCCCAAGCTGAGGAACTGCAGCCCCTTCCCCCAGCAAGCCTTGTCTGTAGAGAGTTCATTGTTCTTGTGGTTGGGCCTGTAGTTCAAAGATGATCACAGTTGGTGGCCCTTGAGGGCTATCTCATTGAAAGTCTTCTCTGAGGTAGCCCGTAACAAGAACAGAACAGTGGATAGAGCAGAGTGACATAGTCAAGATTAGGCTGGTTTGCAACCTGCTCCGGATGTCTTAATCCAACATGGAGGTTACAATGCAAAGTGTGGGTTACAAGGAAAGTTCCCATCAAAATGGAGTTCACAGTTTGACCCGGACATACTCCCAATCTGTTACCGCACGCATCAGAGACAAACATACAGTTACCAGTCACCTTGGCTTCCCAACTTTGTTTCTCTATTATCAAGGCAAGATGCCAGGAGGCCAGTGGAGGAGATTGTAGTAGTCAAAGTGAGAGGTGACCAGGATTTAGAGAAGGATTTTGGCCAGAGGGATGGAGAAGAAAGGCTGGATCTTGAGAGATGATGTAGAGGCAGAAATGGCAGGGTTTGGGAACAGCTGCAATGCAGGGGAGAAGGAGAGAGGAATCAATGGGACTATTTGCATGCTTCAGTTTAAGCATGTGCTTAAGTGTGTGTCTGAATCAGGGCCAGAGTTTGATAGCATTCAGAATATTAGAAAGGAGAAGAAATCATAAAGATTCTTACAGTCAGCAAACATCTAGATAGAATCAAACTCCCTCTGCAGACGGGGATTGCTCTACGCCAGGATTGCGGTCATTGCCTGGACAGTCTAGGAAATTGGGCCATTCCTGACTGGTGAACAAAGCCACTACATCTGTTCCTGCACTAATAATCCCCTAATCCTACATTAGATGTTCCATGCTCAAAAAATCCTCCCAAAATATGAACAATCATTTAGAAATATAAAGAAATCCATTAAATCATTTTGTTCTAAAGCAGAATCAGCTGAGAATATTTAAAGCACTAAAACATCAAGGGCTTTCAGTGCTAATGCCAGAACACTGCCCTTCACTCACCCCACAGCTAGAAATCGCCTCCTTAACATGCTACTGATTCCTAGGCTTCATGTGGCCTCCCACCCCTTAAAAGGCAACGGGAATCTAAAACCCTGCACATGACTTTGAAAAGAGACCATCAGTCACCATATCAACAGAGGACAGGATGTGTGCCCAAAACTGGGGCTTGCTTTAGTGCTTGTTAACAAAGGTATCCATTAGGGCAGTAGCAATATAGCACTACAGCTCTACCAACTTGTGTCTGGCCTGGTCTTCTCTCTTTCAAGCAACCTCAAGCTGGACTGGCCCAGCACTTAACTAGGAGACTTTCAAGGAAAACCTAGATGTGGTGTGGCCTGTAACCTTCATCTCTCAGAGTCCAGGCAGAATCAATGCTTCACTATGGTGTTTTTGTGCTGTTGGAGGGTTATGCCTTCATAATGACATTGAAATGCAAGTCTTGTGTTTGTTGTATCTCCCATGGCAGTGTATACAGAATAGGGATGTGTGCTGGCCAATTCCAGTTCTGCTCATTACATTCTGCTTATCTAAATCCCCTCTGCAGTTGCAGCTGGACAGAGACTCTTCTTCCCTTCAGGGATCTTTGCAGTGTTACTGCATACTATCATTTAGCTGCTTCATCCTGCCCAGAGCTGGCTACAGTTCACTATTGTTTAAAGCAATTCCTATTTCACTGCACTATGGAACGTGAGGCTTAGTTAGCTAATGGAGTAGATACAAAGTGCTTTGAGATCCTTGGATAAAAAATATTGCTGCAATTCATATTGATATTACTGGTAATTACTCTGCATTGACTGTCTGGCTACTGGCCAAGCACAATGGTGTATGTCTGCTATTTAATTATAACCCCCAGAAGCCCTAACTCCATACCTATATAATGGACTAAGAGCTGTGCCAAAAGCAAAGCATAGAAACAAAGTCCCCCTGCCCTGGTGGATTTTAATAGGTGGAAACCAAAAGATTAGTTAAGGTACATTGGGCTAGTGAACTGTCGCTTCTTTCTATTCTGAGGGTAAGGTGTCTCGAGGTCTATTTTATTGGATACAGGTCCTTATGCCACCCTCATCACCACAGTAGCTGCATGTAGTGATGTGATCTGTCATGTGTGGCTCATTCTTTCTCTTGTTCTCTCCCCGGAGGGTGAGCTGGGCTGCACCTTGCACAGGCACTCGAATTCTAAAACATTATCTCCAGGAGAAAATTCATGGAGTCGTAGATTCCAAGGCCAGAAGGGACCATTGTGATCCTCTAGCATGACCTCCTGTATAACACAGGCCAGAGAACATCCCTCAAATCCTAGAGCAGATCTTTCAGAAAAACATCCAATCTTGATTTAAAAATTGTCAGAGCTGAAGAATCCACCCTGACCCTTTATATGTTGTTTCAATGGTTAATTTCTCTCACTGTTAAAAATATACAATTTATTTCCAGTCTGAATTTGTCTACTTCAGCTTCCAGACACTGGATCATATTATACCTTTATCTACTAGGTTGACAAGCCCGTTATTAAATATTCGTTCCCCATGTAGATACTCACTGTCCTTGCAGAAGAGAAAGATGAAATGTGTGTTTATATGCATATGAAAGTTCACTCTAGTGGATGGAGTATTGTTACATGTTCTTGTGGGCACAGAGTATAATGAGCCGGCGCCTGTGTTCACTGTCCCCAACTGAAGAAATTCAAAATAGTTAACTGTGTTTCTCATAAGCCCTGTACTGAGAAGAGGAAATTCTTCTTCTCCTCACATGGTAGAAGCCTGTGCTTTTGGAGCAGGAATATCTGAGTCTTGTCTTTGCTCTTGTTGTGATGTTCTAAGTGAATCATAGAAGATTAGGGTTGGAAGAGACCTCAAGAGGTCTCAAAGATGCTCAAAGCAGGACCAGCCCCCAACTAAATCATCCCAGCAAGGGATTTGTCAAGCCAGGCCTTAAAAACCTCTAAGGATGGAGATTCCATCACCGCCATAGGTAACCCATTCCAGTGCTTCGCCACCCTCCTAGAGAAGTAGTGTTTCCTAATATCCAACCTAGACCTCCTCCACTGCAACTTGAGACCATTGATCCTTGTTCTGTCATCTGCCACCACTGAGAACAGCCGAGCTCCATCCTCTTTGGAACCCCCCTTCAAATAGCTGAAGGCTGCTATCAAATCCCCCCCTCACGCTTCTCTTCTGCAGACTAAATAACATAAGAACATAAGAACATAAGAAAGGCCGTACCGGGTCAGACCAAAGGTCCATCTAGCTCAGTATCTGTCTACCGACAGTGGCCAATGCCAGGTGCCCCTGAGGGAGTGAACCTAACAGGCAATGATCAAGTGATCTCTCTCCTGCCATCCATCTCCATCCTCTGACGAACAGAGGCTAGGGACACCATTCTTACCCATCCTGGCTAATAGCCATTTATGGACTTAGCCACCATGAATTTATCCAGTCCCCTTTTAAACATTGTTATAGTCCTAGCCTTCACAACCTCCTCAGGTAAGGAGTTCCACAAGTTGACTGTGCGCTGCGTGAAGAAGATAATAAGCCCAGTTCCCTCAGCCTCTCCTCGAAAGTCATATGCCCCAGCCCCCTAATCATTTTTTTTGCCCTCTGCTGAACTCTCTCCAATGTGTCCACATCCTTTCTGTGGTGGGGGGCCTTAAAACTGGACCCAGTACTCCAGATGTGGCCTCACCAGTACTGAACAGAGGGAAATAATCTCTTCTGCCAATCTGCTGGCAATGCTTCTACTAATGCAGCCCAATATACCATTAACCTTCTTGGCAAGAAGGGCACACTGCTGACTCATATCCAGCTTCTTGTCCTCTGTGACCATAGCATGTTGTAGTGACAACACTGAAATCTCTCTCTCTCTGCATATATATGAACCCTGTCACTATAGTATCTAAGCACCACGCTACCATTAATAGATTTCTTTTCCCAACACCCCTCTGAGGCTGGGCAGTGCTATTATCCCCATTTTACAGATGAGCAGCTGAGAGGCTCCTAGAAAGAAAAGAAATTTGCACTAGGGCTGGGGTCCAAACCATCTCTTCTGACTCCTAAACCACCCAATGTTGACCCACTAAACTATCCTGCACCTTCAGTTCTGGTTTCAAATTGATCACAAAAGGGTTGTCTCTTTCCTGCCCAACTTCTCAGTTAACTCACTGGGTTGAGACTTTTTCTTGTGTCGTTAAAGGCCATGAACTGTCTTCTCATTTCGGCATTTATTGTACATTGTTAGCTGCCTGCTGTGGTTTTGTGTGTGACCGCAGATAGATAGTTATGCCATGTTTATTACTAATTATATTATATAGCTCAAGAAGAAAAGATTACTAACTATGCCATGCTAGAAGGTGCTGATAGGGAGGAAGATCTGATGCGAATCTTAACATGCAAATGTCTTCTTTTTCCCCCACTCATTCCTTTGGCATTTCAGTGAAGTCTTTCTCTGAAGACTGCAAGAAAATAATCTGGTCCCTTCAATGATGTAGCTGCTTTATTAAATCAATCTTCAATCAGCCCACAAAAGTGAAATGTAATTTAGCCTCTTGAGGTTGGAATGATTGGTCAATAAAGTATTCGCGGCTGTGTGCTAACCCAAAGCGTTAATGCATTCCACTGTCATGTATTCACCTGCCGCACACTAGTTTCTGCTCTTGAAAGTTTCAACCCTGACCTGACCCGATTCAAAGAAAAATGGACCCGCACGTCAGCCTAATCTTGAAGCCAGCCACTGCAATTCTGATGAGGGCAATTGCTCCTAGGAGAGGAAAGTAAAACAGGATGATTTGTCCTCCCATACCGGAGTCAAGTGCACACTCCTGAATGAACAGCAGGCATTTGACACATGTAGGGGGAGAGGAAGGCTTGTTCCACTTCCCCTCTTCTGGCAGATGTCACGGCAATACAGGAGTGTCATGGGGCCTCTTCTGCAATAACAGTGCAAGAAGAAGTGGGAAAATGTGTCAGGGAATTAGAAGACTGAAAAATACAGACATTTGGAATTTTTACACACAGCGGCATGGCTTTGTGTGAGTGCCATTTTCCTCCTACTGCTTAAAGCATTTTTTTAACCATGTCTCTTGTAAAGAAAGAGGTTTCCTTCCCTCCCCCCCCCCCCCTCCGGTCTTTTTTAAGAAAAGCATTTTCCCCTCACAGTAAGATTTCAGCATTAGTTATTATTACCAACACAGCATTCATCATCCATCACACATTGGCCATCTTCTATTTCGTTAATGCCTTTACCATGCCAATATTTTCAAACCTTATTAAAGCCACTTGATAGCTTATTATTCCCCCCCCACACACACTTCCCTATCATTTGTTCCAGTGGTGGTTTGTAGCCTTCACCAGATATAGCACAAGAACTTTTACAGCGTTTCACAATCAAAGAGCTTTTTTGTCCTGGTTATAAGAAACTTGGGGTTTTTTTTGCTCCTGCACGATATGAGCTACCGTGAAATGCTCTTCACTTCAGCATTATAAATGTTGGATGAAGGAGGATCAAGGATCCTTAAAGTGAATAATATAGTTCCTTGTATGTTTAGGTATGGGGGAATCCACTGTCTTAATTAATTCCTACCACACTAATCTGCAGACCCCATAATTTGTCCACTGGATTCATCCCACTTCTCAGTACTGTTATCATTTAGATGACAGGAGCACCTATATGCTCCTGACCCAGTTACATCAGGGCCCCATTGTGCTAGGTGCCGCTAGGAAGAGATAGTCCTGGCCCCAGAGAGCTTACTGTGTACAGAGCAGACAGACAAAAGATGGAGGTGGGGATGGGAAAGGCGATGAAGTGATTGTCCAAGGTCATACAGTGATGATGATGATGAGCGATCACTCGTTACCGAGTATGAACATCTTCCATAGTAGTTATGGGTCCTCTGGTGGCTAATAAGGTCAGTCCTTGAACCACAAGTTCTACTACAACGAGGGCAGCTGTTTTCAGGCTCAGCAGGTGGCTGTTGACCATGACTGGAGAACAGAGTCTGCTCCCTCCTTCACCTCTTGTTATCTTCGGCTTGTCAGCGCGCAAGGTCAAAATGCAGGGGACCCTCACTTAGGACTTCACTCCATTTTAAGCGATCCTGGGCAAGTGTCTCCCAGGTATCATTGTCAATATTACATTTTTTTAGGTTGTCCTTCAGCAAGTCCTTATAACACTTCCATTGTCCACCCACATTACAGTATCCTTCTTTCAGCTGAGAGAACAATAGTGCAATGGTAAATCCAGGAATAACACAGGTTTCCTGAGCCCCAGTGTGCTGGACTACATTGGCTCTCAAGCAATACAGATTTACTTGCAGGGTACCATATTGTTAAGACTTCTAGGATCAACTCCTGAGAGATACTGAGTCCCCACTGTGCTGAATCCTGGCATCTTTACTTGGTTTTTGCTCAGTTCTCACCCAGACTACACTGCAAGTTAATGAGCCCCTTGACTTCACAAGGAGTTCTGAGCATGCAGGACGCAATTGTCAACACAGTCGGATGAATACAGTGATGCAGCCACAAAGAAAGCTAGATCATGCTAGTGACACACTGCCCCTAGCAAGAGGTGATGCAGAGATATACCCATGGGGGCATTGTGCTTATCTGTTGTGCTGAGAGGCAAAATTTGCAGTACCTTTCTATTGAATGTGCCATACTCCACTGCCTTTTCCCTGCCCACTGGCTTCTGGTACAGAGCACTGACTGGGTATCCCCTGAGCACACAGAGCTGCGACCCAGGTAGCCCAAACAGGATGTGTGTGTTAATGAGGGATACCTTACACCTTGCTTCTCCCCTGCATTGGGGTTAGATACAATCCAGCCTAAAGAAACCTGGGGAGGAGGGAGCCAGAAGCAAGTAAGTACATCTGTAGGCCTGGTGCAGAAAGGATGCGACCAGGAAGGAGGAGAGGGCTGGGGAATGCAGTTGCATCTGCGCATTCTCACCCCTACATTGTCAAAAGATCTTTAGATGGCCAGCACCTCCTTCCTCCATCTAATCTACCATCAACCAGCCAAAGAAGAGAAATGGCCATTTCATTCAGACCATAATTTGAGTAACTCTGATGTTCCTGACATTCACTTTGTCACTGTTTTGAAGAAGCGACCCCAGAGGCTGATCTCCTGGGCTGCAAGGCTTTAAGGACAATAACAATTTAATGAGACGATTTATGTTCCATTTATCCTCCCATCGCAGGCACAAACACACTGTCGACTCTTAGGCATTATTTGAGAATCAAGCCATCTCACCTAGGATTCAAACTTTGACTCAGACCTTTCCTGTGATCAAAATCCAAATTAGCCGGAGGATTTTTTGTTGCGGTTTCTGGGCCTTTTTAAAAATTTGTACCTGTTTAGAAACCAATGGCGATGTTAAAAATGCAGATTGTTTTGACAGTGTCCTCAACTCTTGTCTCCCCAGATAGCTCCACTAGGATCATAGAGTATCACAGGGGTGGAAGGGACCTCAGGAGGTCATCTAGTCCAACCCCTTGCTCAAAGCAAGACCAATCCCCAGACAGATTTTTGCCCCAGATCCCTAAATGGCCCCCTCAAGGATTGAACTCACAACTCTGGATTAAACAGGCCAATGCTCAAACCACTGAGCTATCCCTCCCCCCTACTGTAGCTTGTCTATAGTTGTTGAATATTAGCCCTTCCTTTTAGTAATCTGAGATTTGGATGTGTTTTGACATTCTGAATTGATCTTGCTCATAGATGTGCCTGGAATGAGTGTAAATATTATCAGCGCCATCTACTGGTCATAATAGAACATACTTCTCTGAGTCAGTTGTCAGAATGGAATTATCCTCTCCCGCCCAAGAATTAAATGCATCTTACTATCCTGTAGTTGTGGTATGGTTACATCTCTGGGGGGAAAGGAAGATAGAAATAATGAGAAGCACAGATTAATGATTGTCACAGCGGGGATGGGAAAAGTAAGTAATCAATGGATGCTCAGCACCTTTGAAAATCAGGTCTCTTATATAAGGAGTCTATATAAGGATTTAAGAGTCTAGCTTTAAGTTCCTGTTTTTGCAAATCCTGGACTGTGTATTTATTCTGTGTCTCTGTCCTTGGAATGTATAAGTCTGTTTAAAGAGACCTTCAAAATTCTGCCTCAGTGCCCTGAGGCTGCTGCATTCCACTTATATATTTTTCCTTTTAAAAGGAAAAAGAAAACCCCCAAATGACAACATTTATATATGTTCATTCAGAAGTACTTGCACTGTCATGGTATAAAGAGCTATAGCTATGAATCTCCACTCAAGGGATTTTTCCAGCAAACTTGAAGAAGATATTATTCCTTCCTTTATTTCTCAGGTCTACTATACTGGGTGTAGTCATAGTGAAGGGTACAGGATTGAGTGCCATAGAGACAGAAGTCCACTGTTTATCCACAGAATGGATACATCAGCAAACTAGTAGGAGCAGTGAAATCTTTCCCCACAACCTCCCACTCAATGTGACTCAAGCCTGACTGTGTTCCGAGAAGTGAGGTTCTCTCCAGAGCCCATTCAAACATTGCCCCTTTCTTTAGGTACCTTTATACGTTCCATCTCAGTCACCAACAAAGGAGCAGCTACCTAGTGCCGTTTGTGGTGGTAGGATTCTCCAGAGCATTCATAGCAACACGGTCTGTGTCTGTTTTAACAGAGACAACGAGGCAGTTTGTTATGATACCAGCTTGCATGCTAATAGTCCGTTCTATTCATCGGAATGGTGCAGCAGGTCACAAACCCTTGTGCCATCCTATTACAAAGGAAATTATGTGGGGTGCAAAGGCAATCTTTCTTTCCCGAATATGAACTATTAAAACTGGGGCTCCAGGGAACTTCCCAGGAGTATAGTTTGCTCTGTCTATTGTTTTCATAATTCGTATTATTTTCTCAGCTACAGCTCCACTGCATCCATATTATTTAAATGACATTTATTCTTTAAATCTTAAAATAGCTACAGTGTCTATGTAGCAGGGTGCTGGTGCAAAAACACCAAACTAGCCCCTGCCCAGTCAGCTCCAATCAGAGGAAGCAGAGTAGGGCTGATGGAAAAGGACTGATGCCGGCCTGAGGATTGGCAACACCTGCTGGCCTGACAAGCCAAGGGCTATAAAGGCTGGGAGAGAGCCAGAAGGAAGAGGGCAGCCAGAGAGAAATCAGTCAGGGAGGGAAGGCTGCCTCTGCCTGTAAAGGAGGTGACTAATCCTGCAAGACTTGTATATAGATGGACACTGGTGGTGGGAGAACCTTATATAAATAAAGACACAGGTGTATCACAACCCTGAAGCCTCTCTGAGCCTTACCGGGGGCAGCAAGCAGGCCCCAGGAAGAGGGGTGGGACGTGGAACCCTGTTACAGTCTAGCTTGAAATCATGTTGCAAAAGTAGGATACGATCAAAGAAAGCCTAGAGAAATACATCCAGGGACTACGTTCCTGCATCTCCCCTTTCCACTTGTTGTCTAAGAATGTAGAAAGTAGATGTACTTATGGGAGACTGTCTGAAAGACTCATCTCAGAAATAGCATCTGCCTAAAGTGAGAAGGGAGCTAGAGTGGTAAGAGTTCTTTGCATGACTCAGGCTGGGAGATTATATATACAGGACTCACACAGGCTAAACACAATCCTGCAGACTCCAAAGAGCCTATGGACGACCCAACAGTGACACATGTGCATGCGATTCATTATGCAGTGGAATTTGTTTTTAGTGGCTCCGTGGATCCAAAAATTGCTTCAATTATGTCAGTCACTGGGGCTGTCAATTGTAAAGATCAGATTGGAAACCAGTTCTCTGATGTTTTTTAAAGACAGGAAAGAATTTCACACCTTTCTAAGTACGATTTTCCTGCAGGTAAAAAAATGTCACAGTATCAATTATAGCCAATTACAAGCCGACTGACCTGCCTTGACATTAATATGTCAGGTGGAATTTGCTCTGCTTTTGTAAAATGGAGATTTTGCTTCTGTGCGTGCGTCTGATTTGGAAAGCTCATGGGTTTATGGATCTAGACAGTCATGATCATTTGGATACATGTTGCTCAATTCAGTCCTTATTATAGGATGTGTGTGTGCGACTTCATTTCCTACCGATTTTACAATCCAGTTTCTGTGCTCTGGCTGTCTATTCGTAAGTGTATATTCAGAAACAGAATCCTCCCTCCTGTTCCCTTCATCTCCAGATTCCTATCAATTGCATCAAGAGCTGTAATAGATCCATTGTCTGTCTAATGTATATATGTTTTCTGAATGGATGTCACATCCTGTTGACTCGTCAGACATATCCCAAAAGAGAGAGAGATGCCTGTGAATTTGTCAGCTATGTATCTGTGCTGACTATAATACAGTTCTGATTCTATGGGTATAATGTGTGGATACAGTAGCCAGTGTATATTGTCTTTCTGAATGCACTGATGTCAGGTTTTTTGAAGAACATCCCCCTGTCCTGCACCTGAATGAGCATCACATTTGCATTTTTCACAGTGGGTCTGAAACTTACCTCTGTCGTTAAAAATCAGATACTGCTCTATAAATCAATTGCAGAGTACCTGTTTCTTGACTGCATGTGAGTTTGCTTATTTCACATGCTGAACAAGGACTTCGGGGTTTCTTAGGTGTCTTTATGTACACTGATCCTCTCCATTCACTTAGTTCTGCAGTGAATACAGAACTTTATCTTTCTGCCCCTATTCCTCATCTCCGGATTAACTCATCAAATGAAATTCTGCTCCCATCCTTTAGCACGCACACTGACAATGTGGGTAAATGAGCTAGATAAGGAATACATGGGTTAAACTACTGGGCAGGATTCTGGTCTCCCGACATCCTTTTGTGAATCTGGTATTATTCTGCTGACTTCTGGCCAGGAGTGTGAAATTAAATCACACTCAGGCTAAGTAACTAACCTTTGTGATGGGATGGAATCCAGCAACCCTTCCTACTGCTGCAGCTGTTCTAATACCTGGGCTCCACTGACCCTTCTTGACCTCTGTTCAGGTTGTTGGGCCAGTGGATCTGATTCTGGCAAAGATCCTTAGGAAGTGAAATGCACTCAGAGGCTGTATTGCATGGTCTGGCTGACATTTTTTTGACAGTTGTCCATTCGCCACAAAATGCAGTTTCAGGTCTACCGAAACCATAGGCTGTGTAGGTCCATAGGTCCAAGTTGGTGTAGGGGCACAGAGTCTACACATGGATGGCCCAGGACTCCTGATCCCACAAGATTTACTGCTTGCTCCTACAATTTGCTCTGCATAAGGAACAGACCATTCTGGAGCCATAAAATGACTGGGGAAAAAATGCCATTGCCTTCTCACAGACGGTCTATTTGGACCATTGGGGTTCATATGTGACTCCAGGACCTCAGTGCCAACTGGCAGAGGGCATAGGGGTACAGGGATCCCCTGGGTTGACCAAAGGATCTTGTGTAAGGTCTCGAATGAATGAACGTGTCACACTGGTCATCATAATCATTGTAGGATTTGTGTACAGAAAATATGTGATGTGATGGGGCAAGGCCAGATGGCTACAGTAAAGTAGTGAGGAACAGATATGTTAGCCCCAGGCTAAACAAATCCCTGGTACCATGGTAACCAAATGGCAGTTGCTCCGGGTTAATCAAGACACCTGGGGCCAATTAAGGTCCTTCTAGAAGGCAGTGGAGATAGCTAGATTGATTGGGACACCTGAAGCCAATCAAGGGCTGGCTGGAACTAGTTAAAAGCCTCCTACTTAGTCAGTGAGGTGTGGGTTTCAGGAGCTATAGGAGGGAGCTGTGCTGTTGGAGGAATGAAGCAGTATGAATCCATATCGGGTGTAAGGAAGGAGGCCCTGAGGTAACGGTGAAGGAGATATTGAGTGGAGGCTGCTGTGGGGAAATGGCCCAGGGAATTATACATGTCCTATTTTGAAAAAGTCAGCTACCATAGCTGCTAATTTTAGGGTCCCTGGGCTGGAGCCTGGAGTAAAGGGTGGGTCTGGGCTCCCTGCTCCCATCCCTGATTAATCATTGAGACGGGGAGACAACAGAGACTGTGTGAGAGAGGGTTGCTTCTCCGCACCTCCCTTGTTGGCTTATGATGAAAATGGCTCAGTAGGCTGTGACCCTTGTTTCTAGAGAGAGAAGGGCTACGCAGGGCTGCCCAGAGGATTCAGGGGTCCTGGGCCAAAGCAATTTTGGGGGCCCTTCCATTTAAAAACTGTTGTAAAATACTATAGAATACTATATTCTCGTGGGGGGCCCTGTGGGGCCTGGGGCAAATTGTCCCACTTGCCCCCCCCCCGGGGCAGGCCTGGGGCTACGTGGTGGGTCACAGTGAGTCTCTGAGGTTAGCAAAATCTGCCAGGAAATGCAGGACCCATGGAGACAAGGACAGAACTTAGACACAATGAATATTTATGTATATATTCTCTAAGTGTCTGAGTTAAAACAGCTCACTCAATGGTAATCCACATACTCCTAGCAGGCAGGAGGGAAGAGACACTTATCTCATTTTGTCCGTTCGTATGCCTGCTAAACCCAGGGTTGTGAGTTCAATCCTTGAGGAGGCTACTTAGGGATCTGGGGCAAAAATTGGTCCTGCTAGTGAAGGCAGGGGGCTGGACTCGATGACGTTTCGAGGTCCCTTCCAGTTCTAGGAGATTGGTATATCTCCAATTATTACCTATTGGTATATCTCCAATTATCATTCACAATGAATGCCCTTTTCTAGTCTGAGCAAAATGCTAATCAATAGATTATGGAGGCTGGAGGAAAATACAACAGCAAGGGTTATCCTGTTTTGAGGTAAGCATATCTGGGGTATAGATGAACTCCCAGGTAACCTTCAATCTGTGAGGACAAGCTGCCTGTGGGCTTAATCTTCTGACCAGGGGTCTCAGTCAAACTGGTTGAAAATGCTGGGAAAAGAACTTGGGACAAGCTATCTTGTCGGAAATAGGAGAATGCCTTGTGAGTTAAAGTTAGTCTCTAGAAAGCATGTTATGATTTGGTTTTATATGTAACCACATCTATAGCAGCCATATATCCTTTGCAGATGTCACACAGCTGGGAGCCCATACCACACACTGAGAAGTGGGTTGCATCCACTCTGACCAATTCCCACTGACTTTGATTGGAGCATGAATAACAGACCAACAACTAAAACCCGAGTAAAGAGAGGTTTTATGCCCATGATTTTAACAAGAAAGGCTTCATTAATAATGCACTAAGTTTTTATCACTGAAAGAGAATTTTCAAAAGAAACCTCTTTGGAACCTTAATTAGCAACGTGTTTGTCACACTCCTGGCTTATTCAGAAAAGAATAAATTCTGAAATGTTGCTGCCTTCATTTCAAGCTCATTAAGATTGTATGTGTCATTATAAATATGATATCTGTAATTTTACTCACTCTTTGGGGGAAAAAACACGGAAGTTGACTTAAAAGAACCTCCAATGCACTGAAATCTCATTCAGCTAAATACATTCATTTGTGTCTTCATGCCATCAATAACTCATCCAATTTGTTCTACTAAAATGTTGCTTTTTTAGAGGAAACATGGTATGCCAGTCAGCTTGGAACACCAGAGACAACTCAATAATTCTAATACTCCAGTTACTTTACATTTAACCTGTTCATAAAATAGATGTGCATTTATCAGTATAAATCTTGCCAGCTTTAATAAAATCCCTAGCCGCA
The DNA here is from genome assembly GCF_016161935.1 of Mauremys reevesii. Taxonomy (NCBI): domain Eukaryota; kingdom Metazoa; phylum Chordata; order Testudines; family Geoemydidae; genus Mauremys; species Mauremys reevesii. The sequence continues at coordinate 275,298,520 of NC_052624.1, forward strand.
TTTTCAGCTGTGTGGCCAAATAGAATTACAGTCAAAGAGTGGTACAAACCTTCCTTAATTCAACTCGTTTCCTGATGGCTCATAGGCAGTTACACAAGAACATAATGGAAAGCAGCAACATAAATTGATACAGATAAGCAGTTGAGTTGACTCTCAGTAATGACAGGTATCATTTTCTCCATGCCGAAGCTTAGCATTTTTTTATCCTTTTAGCTGAAATATCAGCAAAAGCTCAAATAAACTCAGATCACCTGTTTTCTTTTGTAATTTTGCTTCTTGATTTTTCACTTGCACCTTTTTTGACAGTGGCACCTAGACCCAGACATTTAAAGGTATTTAGGTACCTAATTCCCATTGAAATCTACCAGGGTTAGGCATCTACATGCCTTTAAAAATCAGTCTCTAGAGACCCCCACTAAAACTGAAGTCCCATTGTGCTAGACACTGTACGTGCATAGTCCTTGCCCTGGGGGGAGTTTAGATTCTGAATGGAACAGAGAGAGAGGGAGAAAGGAAATATTATTAGCCATACTTTCCAGACAAAGAGAATAAGTGACTTTCTCCCAATCACAGATGGGAACTGGACCCACCTTGTCTGAGTCCTAGGGCTTGTGTACACTAACATTTAGTTTGCAGCAAGCTGGGCTGTAAATCTACCCTGAACTAACCTGCTGTGGACTAACTGTCTGTGTGGACCCTGCTGATGAGCACTAACAGTTCCTAATGCACTTTCATATAGTTAACTTCAATGGGACTTGGTTTTTACCCAGGGGTTTGCTCCCACTGAAGTGAATGGCAGAACCTCAAGAGTTCAGTTGGAATAGAATTGGTCAGTAAACAGTAATATAACGGGTTAATTAAGAAAGCCTGAGGGCTGGAAGATCAAGAATGATGGAGCAGTCTGCTCCCTCTAGTGGGGAGAAGGGAAAAAGCCAGCTATTGCCAGCTTCATTTGCATTGATTACAATATTGTTTACCCATAATTCCAGCTACTGATTTTCATTGTTTTGGTAGGAATTTGTTTAGGTTTTAATGAGTAAATGTGATAATAGATTATTATCAGTGCATACTCATGAAAGGGCAGAGGAATTGTGTAGAGGTGAATTGACAGTGAGGACTGACAGCAAGCCTAGGGCCTATCTGGAGCTGCAGTATTGAGCTTCACAGTGCCTGGCTGATAGGAACTGAGCTGAAGACACAGAACTGGCCAGGTGGCTGTGCATTGGAGCAGGACCTACTGGAGCAATTCCCTGAGGACTAGAGCAAACCAGCAGAGGGGAGCCACCCCTGGATTCCCTTAACTGCCACATAGACTACTTGACTTACAAGGGGAGTTTTTGGTGAGCAGGGTTGGTGGCAAGACAAAGAACTGTACATTTAGTATTTGGGGCTGGGGCTTTACAAAATTCCAGATGCATTGATTTGTGTTGCTCATTGTCTTGTATGCAAATAGATACCCTGTATTTCTATGTTTCTCTTGACTGTTTTCTCATTTTTCCCCTACGTAAAAAAAATAATTGTGTTCCATGTTTCTAAGGACTCTGAGTGCCCCCATGGGCGGGGGGAGGGAACACCTGCAAAGATGACCAGAGAGGTTTTCTGTTAATTTCCCAGAGCCAGAAATAGGCATCTGCTTCTGGGTGGGGGCTCAAGCTATCATTGTATTTATTTTAGAAAAGGACCACTACATTGATCAAACTCAGCTTTTGTTGCTGCCAGTGGCACTTGGCAGATGGGTTACAGTTGCAGGCAGCCAAATTCATGCCTGGTCTGACTCTGTGGAGTTGCAGGCATAAATATGGGCTATATTATATGGATTGTTTGGCTAATACAAAGAATGAATCACCAAATAATAGTTAACATAAGAACATAAGAAAGGCCGTACTGGGTCAGACCAAAGGTCCATCTAGCCCAGTATCTGTCTACCGACAGTGGCCAATGCCAGGTGCCCCAGAGGGAGTGAACCTAACAGGCAATGATCAAGTGATCTCTCTCCTGCCATCCATCTCCATCCTCTGACGAACAGAGGCTAGGGACACCATTCTTACCCATCCTGGCTAATAGCCATTTATGGACTTAGCCACCATGAATTTATCCAGTCCCCTTTTAAACAATGTTATAGTCCTAGCCTTCACAACCTCCTCAGGTAAGGAGTTCCACAAGTTGACTGTGCGCTGCGTGAAGAAGAACTTCCTTTTATTTGTTTTAAACCTGCTGCCTATTAATTTCATTTGGTGACCCCTAGTTCTTGTATTATGGGAATAAGTAAATAACTTTTCCTTATCCACTTTCTCAACATCACTCATGATTTTATATACCTCTATCTTATCCCCCCTTAGTCTTCTCTTTTCCAAGCTGAAGAGTCCTAGCCTCTTTAATCTTTCCTCGTATGGGACCCTCTCTAAACCCCTAATCATTTTAGTTACCCTTTTCTGAACCTTTTCTAGTGCTAGAATATCTTTATTGAGGTGAGGAGACCACATCTGTACACAGTATTCACTTTAGTCACTGTACCTTTTAACTTTTGTCTAACTAACCCCCTCATTTTTGTATAGTTCCCCCTTTTGAAATTAAATGCCACAGTGTTGGGCAGTTGAGGTGTTCTTCCCACCACAGGGATGTTGAATGCTATTGTATTATGGTCACTATTTCCAAGCGGTCCTGCTATAGTTACCTCTTGGACCAGCTCCTGCGCTCCACTCGGGATTAAATCTAGAGTTGCCTCTCCACTTGTGGGTTCCCGTACCAGCTGCTCCATGAAGCAGTCATTTAAAGTATCGAGAAATTTTATCTCTGCATTTCATCCTGAAGTGAAATGTTCCCAGTCAATATGGGGATAATTGAAATCCCCCGCTATTATTGGGTTCTTAATTTTGATAGCCTCTCTAATTTCCCTTAGCATTTCATCATCACTATTACTGTCCTGGTCAGGTGGTCGATAATAGATCCCTAATGTTATATTTTTACTAGAGCATGAAATTTCTATCCATAGAGACTCTATGGAACATGTGGATTCGCTTAAGATTTTTACTTCATTTGAATCTACACTTTCTTTCATATATAGTGCCACTCCTCCCCCTGCACGACCTGTTCTGTCCTTCCGATATATTTTGTACCCCGGAATGATTGTGTCCCATTGATTGGTCTCAGTCCACCAGGTTTCTGTGATGCCTATTATATCTATATCCTCCTTTATCACAAGGCACTCTAGTTCACCCATCTTATTATTTAGACTTCTGGCATTTGTGTACAAGCACTTTAAAAACTTGTCCCTGTTTATTAGCCTGCCTTTTTCTGATGTGCCAGATTCTTTTTTATGTGACTGTTTATCATCTGATCCGGACCGTACATTATACTTTTCAGTCCTCTGCTCCTGACTATAACCTGGAGATTCTCTATCATCAGACTCTCCCCTAAGAAAAGTCTGGGTCCGATCCACACGCTCCTCTGCAGCGGTCAGCTTTCCCCCCATCTCCTAGTTTAAAAACTGCTCTACAACCTTTTTAATGTTTAGTGCCAGCAGTCTGGTTCCACTTTGGTTTAGGTGGAGCCCATCTCTCCTGTATAGGCTCCTCCCATCCCAGAAGTTTCCCTAGTTCCTAATGAACGTGAACCCCTCCTCTCTACACCATCGTCTCATCCACGCATTGAGACTCTGAAGCTCTGCCTGCCTACCCGGCCCTGTGTGTGGAATTGGGAGCATTTCTGAGAATGCCACCATAGAGGTCCTGGATTTCAGTCTCTTCCCTAGCAGCCTAAATTTGGCTTCCAGGACATCTCTCCTACCCTTCCCTATGTCATTGGTACCTACATGTACCACGACCACCGGTTCCTCCCCAGCACTACACATAAGTATATCTAGATGCCTCGAGAGATCCGCAACCTTCGCACCAGGCAGGCAAGTCACCATACGGTTCTCCCGGTCATCACAAACCCAGCTATCTATGTTTCTAATGGAGTTCCCTCCCCTGGAGAGGCAACCTCAGTGCGAGAGGCAACCCCAGCACCATCTGGAAGGAGGGTCCCGACTACGGGAAGGTTTCCCTCTGCTCCCATTGACTGCTCTACTTCCCTGGGCCGTTCTTCCTCCTCAACAGCACAGGAGCTGTCTGAGCAGAGGTGGGACAATTCTACAGTGTCCCGGAAAGCCTCATCAACATGCCTCTCTTAGCTCCTCCAGTTCCACCACCCTGGCCTCCAAAGCCCGTACATGGTCTCTGAGGGCCAGGAGCTCCTTGCACCGACTGCACACATACGCCACCCGCCCACAGGGCAGGTAATCATACATGCAACACTCAGTGCAATAAACTGGATAGCCCCCACTCTGCTTTGTTTTTTAAACAAACAGCAGCAAAATTCAGCAAATCAACTGTTTGCCAAATAACATTCACCCCGCTCTATTAACATCATCTCCTTTCTCCTTGTTCAGATTTATCCAAGCAAAATAGTGACCAAAAGATAATATCAGAGCTGGCTGCTCAGGAAGTTGTCAAATCACCAGTTTATCCCACTTCTATGCTTAATGGACTCGTGTCTGTAGAGATATGTTCGTGAGGCACTTGAATGGGTTACCTAGGGAGCTGGTGGAATCTCCTTCCTTAGAGGTTTTTAAGGTCAGACTGGGTGGGATGATTTAGTTGGGGATTGGTCCTGCTTTGAGCAGGGGGGTGGACTAGATGACCTCCCGAGGTCTCTTCCAACCCTGATAGTCTATGATTCTATGTAAAATTGTGCTTTGGAGATGCTCCTTCATAAGGGACAGTTTTGTGAGTATAGGAATTTGGAGACGTGCTATGAAGGCGTGCGTTGGGAACACAGCATGATTGTGTGCAGCAGCTCACTACAGAAGCTCTCCAGATTGGTTTAGTAAAGTTTTATTCCTTTCTCATTCACTGGCTTATTATTTAATGAACCCCAAGATCATTACATGGTGTCAGAAGAGCTGAATGAGAAAGAAACTGCAGACATTTTGAAGTTAACTCCGGTGTTTGCAACTGAAAGCAGAGGCAAGGGGAGGCACCAGAGAAGTACATGGAGCACCAGGCAGAGAGGCACCAAGACTTTTGCATGTATTTGATGAGCACAATACTAGCTTGACTAACTTAAGGGGGGGAAAGCCAAAATGGATGTCTTGTAACTTCCATCATCAACGCACAAAGGAGAAACTATCAAGGAACAAGAGAACATCTCAGACTCTAATGAAAGGCTGAGACTGAGAAGATCAGGGTCGGAGATTAAACATCTTGAAAGACTCAGAGATTTGGTAACCTGCCTGGAGAAGGGGTATTTGGGGAAAGTGAGTGGTAAAGACTCATTTGTGAGTGATGTGCTGGTAACCTATCCTCTCTAGGTAGTTGACACATTGGGTTCATGGAAATATATTAGATGGGTTGAGAATTTAATGTGTGTTATTAGCTAGTTAACTGTTTATATATATGTATATCAGAGTTAATTTGTTTTTCAAGAGGGAAGATGTAGAGAGATGTTTATGAAAGCCTGTGATGTGGAGACACTCCCTCCTAAGGGACAGTGTTGTGAATCTGGGCATTTGGAGATGTGCCCTGGAGGCGGAGGTTGGGAACACTGCAAGCTGTGTGCAGCTGCTCATTAAAGAAGCTCTCCAGTTTGTTTTATTAAAGTTTTATTCCTTTCTCATTCACTGGGTTGTTATTTAATGAACCCCAAAATCATTAGAGTGTCCATAGCACTAAAACGATCATCACAAATGGCCTACAAAGAACTGTGTCAAATTTACCCTGGTATCACCACAGTAGAATCAAGCAAGTTGTACCAGGTTTGTGCTGTGGCATAACTATTCTATCTGTCCCCATGAAAGTTTTTGCTTCTGACTTGTTGGTCTAAGTTGTTGCTATCTTGAAGAGTCAGAGAAGACCACAACAAGCTGGCTTCACTTCCAGTTGTCCATGAGAGAGCAAATCTTCACAGTGTGCCAGCTTATTCAGAAGGCACACAAATTCAGGTGTGCTGTTCACATTGCATGTGTGGACTCTGCTCACAGGGAATTGCTCTGGCTAACCTTGAAAACTTACAGGTCTCCCTGGCAAGCTCTGTTGAATGGTCTGTCTTCTATACAATGACTCCTCAAGCTGGATTCTTGTAAATGGGAAACGAACCGGCTTCCTCCAGATTATGCCAGGTGCTCATCCAGGATCCATTGTAGCCCCAGAACTTTTCACTGCTATCATCGACTATGGGCTTGACCAGACATGAAGTTTAGACATACTTCTGGTCAGCAAGTCTGAACACATTGTGAACTCTAGCACCTTAGTAGGTCAACCATCAGTTGACATTGTCAGTGATTTCACATACCTTGGCTTTGTTGTTGATAACATGAGCAGGATCAAGAAAGAATGTGAAGCCTGCACTGCAAATGCATCTTCAGCGTTGGGGCACCTCATTTGGAATGTCTGTCACAGACCAAACAGCCTAATAAGTAAAGAGGGAAAGCTGAGGATATATAATGATTGGGTGGTCAGTATCCTGACCTATGGGGCTGAAACATGGGCTACCACTGGCAAGAAGTTGGATTCCATTCAGAAGTACCTCCAAATGATCAAAAACATCAAATCAAATGAACAGATCCGTTTTCTAATTAAACAGGTCTCTCTGTCTCAGACAGTCACCCAACGCTCTCTAAGGTGATATGGTCACCTGCTCCAAGTGCCTTCCAACTTCTTTGTGAGAATTATCTTCGACTTTGACCCAGTGAATGCAGGATGGACATTACCCCTCCAGAGACCAACTTGTAGAGAAGCAGGTGGCAGCAGAAGGTGACCGTGCAGGGCCATTGAGAACAGAGTAGACAGTAGTGGATTGAATGATGGTGCAGCAGAAGCAGCAGGCAGTGACGTAGAGTGAACAGCAGCAGTGTGAACCAGTTGTGGTGGCAGAAGCAGCAAAGGCATTGCTCAATGTTTCTTCCCTCCTCCCTCCCCCCACCGCCCCTGGTGGGAGGTGAGCTCGCATGAATGCACATCTGAACTCTTGGTTTCCACTGACCAAGAACAGCACCTGTGAGTGAGGTGCAGTGGAGGGAGAGGAGACGGGTGTGTTAAAGGGACATTTGTTTGGTGAGAAACAGAGGCAAAGGACACTGCCCAGTGTACCCTGGAGCCAGAGTTTTACTCATGGTCAGATGTATTTAACTCATGGTTGTGGTGTTTTCCCAAATGAATGCCAGGTTCCTTTAATCTTTTATTAAAAGTTTTCTCTGCTGTACACAGACTCAGTGCTTGCCAGTGGGGAAATATTGCCTCTTAGAGCCGCCAAGGGATGGTGTTTAATTTTCCCAGATTACTGGGTGGGTCTCAAACCGGTTCTATGTTATATTGTTAAGAGGGACCCCTGGATATTGAACCCAGCCCTTGTTGCTGCCAACTCCACCTGGCAGAAGGCTTACAGTAGTAACGCTGGGTGGGTCTTGGCTCCCCTCTCCTCCCCATGGTACTGCTGAGGATTACCTGTGGTAATTACTCTGAATGCAAGGATGTATCTCACTTACCCACATCCCACTCTCTCATCTGAAAGGACTCTTTCAAAGCTTGGCATTGCTGATGCCCATGCTCACCTGACGCTCTTCCATCTGACAATGAAACCAGACCTGCCAGAGATGTTGTCCCTCCCTCCCCATGGTTAATGTCATGGATCTTGGGCTGACCACTGCAGTTACACTTCCAGTCAGCAGAGTTTTGGTGCCCCGCCACTCAGCCTCCCTTTGCATGTCTTCCTGCGCGATGAGGGGGTATTGCTATAGAAACCTTCTAACTAGCAAGGAATCAACCTGTGAAAAAAATTGCATCCCTCAAAAATTCCTAAGGGATTGTAACAACCTTGAAAGGTTTGGCTGACATGAAGGAAGCACCAGAGTGAGGTGTGAGTGGTTTGTTCATGTCATCAAAATCCCAGAATGGCATCATAGCCTTCATCTCCTCCTCCTGGACATTCTGCCCTCCACCCCTCACATGAGTTTTGGCCTTCCTCACTATTAGGGTCCCTGGTGCTGAGAGTTGAAATATGTCTCCCTAATGTTTGCTTTGCAGACATCACACAGTTGCAATGTAAGCCCTTGAGTGAAACCATTTCACCTGAAGGCACGGTATTTTACAGGGAAGTCTAACAGGGGCTGCTGCAGTGCTCTCTTTTTTATGGACTATGCCAGGGGCTTGCCAAGGGACTGATTTGTTTTTCCATGTCTATCGTGCACAATGGTAGATGCGGTGCGTGATAGACAAAGCACAAGAACCTCTGCCCTTCTTGTTCATCTCAGCATTTCAGAACATATGACTGCTTTCTGCCCGTGGTGCAGGAACCATATCACCATAGCCGTTCACCAGCACGTGGAATTTCATATGGAGGGAGTTTATCACATCACCGCAGAATTGGTGCAAAATTCTGGGGAAGCATCACATGACTTGTCTTTTGTCTAGTGCCGAAGGAGTAGAGACAACACAATGTAACCGTGGAATCCAGAAAACTACAGCTGCGTTAATGAAGGGACGATACTGAAGCATGTCTTCAAAACAATCAGATCTACCATAACAACACATAATACTTACACAGTGACTAAGAAACAAAACCAATTCCTGCTTCACTCTGGTGAAAGGCATGTATTACTGTCTCCTTTGCTGGATAACTGAGGCACTCAGAGTACCTCTACACAGTGAGTGGCAGCCTGCGGACAGCAAATTTCAGAGCCTGGATTAAAAGACTCAGGCTCATGGAGCTCATGCTATGACGCTAAAAATGTGCCCCCTTCTTAGAGCCTGAGTTGCAAAGCCCACACAAAATTTTTTTGGCCCCTAATGCAAGCCTAAGTCTGTCGCCCCGTCTCTGAAACTCCTTGCTGCTCACTAAGTAAATGTTGCTTAAGAGGAACAGTGACTTGTGGATGATCACACAGTGAGTCCGTGCAAAATCCAGGGTTAGCATTTAGTGTTGTTTATTTTTATTGCAGTAGCACTGAGCTTCTATTGCACTAGGTGCAAACACAGAACCAAAAAAAAATTGTCTTTGCCCTTAAGAGCTCACAGTCTAAGACAAGTGACAGCAGGTGAATACAGACAGACAGAGGCGGGAGTACAAGGAAACAATGACACCAGTTTGAAGACTGCAGGCTACCAGGTCCCTGCTGACACAACCAGCCAATCAGAGAGGGAGGGATGTGCATGCGGCAGGGAAGCGTGAATGACACAAGCCAACACAAAATTAAAGAAATCACCGGTGGGCCTCTATGTAATAAGCAGTCTGTTAGCTGAAAGAAAGCCAAGCACCTAGAGACCCAGCAATGAAATAGATTTATAATGGGGGAGGGAAAAGAGCTTTGTCCTAATTTACAAAGACTTTGATCGTTGTAGTAATATCCTTGCAGAAGGGGAGAGTGACTCGCATGTTAATAGAATGAACTGAGACGTAGTGCAGGAAACGGGCACAAACCGAGGTCAAGAACTGAGGCTCCCTCATGACAGTTGGCATCAAGCACGTGGGAAATCACAGCCTTATTAGAGGTGCCGTGATGAAAGGAAGGACTTGAAATGCCGCATTCCTTTGCTTCCTGGAACTTGGTGATCGTTTCGTTTAATAACCAGGAAACAGGCTACTCCTAACCCCGATTAGTTTCCCTCCAACAAATAACTAGCCCAGTGTTTGTACAGTGTTAGACACAACTTGGATTCAATTTAAAGGGAGTTGGGTGGCGAGAACCTGGCCAGATTTTTTAGCTCTAAAGACGATGGCCTAAATTTTCAAAAGTGACGCCTGATCGTGAATGTCTCCATTTTTAGGTACCCACCTGAAAAGGGCCGGGTGCCGAAATGCAGGCCCTGGGAAGCCTGGCAAGCTGGACTGCTACGAAAGGAGATGCCCCATATCATTGGTCCCTTTTGAAGATGTAGCTCTTTGTTGCTTGGAGATTGTTCCTAGACACGTGCGCACACAGTCACGCCCACCTCTATGCCCCATCTGGCAAAGCCACTCTAATGAACCTGTTGCATGTCATTTAAGAAAACCTCGCTCAGTGAAGATGTTAAGGGAGAGATGGGGCCATTAGGAGCCATCCTGAGGAAAGGGTTGTGTTCACTGCTCTGCCCCAAGAAAAGCCTGGGAGGGAGGGACAAGCCTTCCCTTCCCCCGCTGCAGGGGAGAGAGCCGTAAGTCACTCCAGCCCTTGGAAAGCTGTGACACTTTCCTCTCATGCGGGGCGAGACTCCCTCCCCGACCTGCCCACTTGCTCCGAAGAGGGAGCACCCAGACAGCAGGGGCTGTGGTCTGCCCCAGGCACAAGTTCCAGGTCGACTAACTCAGTAGCTCTCAACCTTTCCCGCCTACTGTCCCCCTTGCAGGAGTCTGATTTGTCTTGCCTACCCCCAAGTGTCCCCTCACTTTAAAAGTACCTGCTTACGAAATCAGACATAAAAATACAAGAGTGTCGCAGCACACTGTTACTGAAATTGCTCACTTTCTCATTTTTGTACCATATAATTATAAAATAAATCAATTAGAATATAAACATTGTACTTACTTGTCAGTGTCTAGTGTATAAAGCAGTATAAACAAGTCACTGGCTGTGTGAAATTTTAGTTTGTACTGACTTTGCTAGTGCTTTTTATGTAGCCTGTTGTAAAACTAGGCAAATATCTAGATGAGGTGACATACCCCCAGGGGTACACGTGCCCCTGGTTGAGAACCATTGGACTGACTCCTTTTCTGCTTCCTGACGATAAGGGGGGGGCGGGGAGGGGGAGGATGTCTGGAGGCAATTGAGTAACTCTGAATCACAACCGCTGCTGGAAGAAGTAACTTGTGTTCTGTGCCCAGGATTCATCCCTCCACCAGGCCAGTGCAGGGACAGAGGGAGAGGGGACACAGCTTGGGCAGTCCTTCTTCAGGGGCTACCGGGGGCCATTGTGTCCCACAGTTCTGAGTAGAGCAGCCTTGAGGACTGGCCTAGCTTGCTCCCCAGGGGCACACAGAGTTGTAGAACAGCCAGGGTTTTAGAACGCTCCCAGGTAAACCTCCTCTCCGTGGGGTGGGCAGTGCAGAGCTGAGAGAGCTCGTTCTGCACCTGGGGTTATTCCCTGCAGGCCAGGGCTTACTTCCAAGTATTATCCCCATTTTAAAGATGGAGAACTAAGGCACAGGGAGGTTGTGACTTGCCCAGGGTCACACAGTTTCACTGATGGAGCTGGGAACCAGGACTCCTGAGTCCCAGGCAGATTCTTGTAATTAAGGCTCCAGGTAGCTGACGCTGGGGACTTCCAGAGCTGAAAGCATGAATCACTCCAGGAGCTGTAACATCCTCCTTTGTGGCTCAGGCAGAGAGGATAACACACACTTGAATGGTGGGTGACCGCTGCACGCCATGCACAGAGCCTAACCACAAGAGCCTCCTTATGTGCCAGCCTAACCTCCTGAGGTTTTATCCTGACCTGAACTTGTGCCATAAACTTGATCTCACTCCGAACCTTTTTCTGATATTCAAATAAGTTTGTCTACACGATTTGCCACCCCACTGGTTTGTATCCATTGGTTTAGGCTTGTGGTTTCTGAAACGAGGCTCGCATTGGGTGGGTAATTAATCCTGGAGCAAAGTCGTAAAGATATTGCAGAACCTATTCACTCAGTCTCTAATCATGGCTCATAATTGGTAGCAGGACTTCCACTGTGTGCAGGGCAAGCAGCAGTCTCCGAGCAAAACCCACATGCATCAGTTGTGTCTATTTCCTGGATAGCTTCAGTGCACCGTGCAGTAGGAGCCGAGTCTCTGAGACTGCAGAGCTCAGTAAGCTAATCAAGCAGTTCAGCCGCCACTTAGACTTCGCAGGCAGCTGTCACTGTCATGAATGAAACCTGCTAATCATAAAGCTGCTCTCCTCCGCTCTCACCCACTGCTTACCCCCCACCTACACAAAAAGACAAGAGACAATTACAATTGAACCTTTCATTTATGTGGTGCCTCCCCACCCCAACAGACCTCAAAGCACATGCAGATATTACAGACTCACCCTATATGATGTCAGACACACTAGGAAGCATAGATCCTCCATGGCTGTTTGATCAACTCTAAAAAGTCAAGTAGCCTCAGGTGCACTTTAGTAGTCTCAGATCTATAGCATATGACACTTTCTTTCCAGTTCATTTCTTGAGCCCCATTAATGGGCTGGTGGCTGCCCAACAGCTGGAAGTCTTGTCTTTCAGCAGAAGCATAAAATTGAGTCCATGAGCACAAGTGATTCAAGTTCCAGGTCTGGTTTTTATTTTCCGTGTAGCTAATATCACCCTGGGGGTTCCCTGGATGAACGGAAGTTTTCATTTCCCCCTGGTAAGGTTCCTGGTGAAGCTGCTTAAACAGCAGCCTACTGTAACATGATAAGAAAGGTAAGTCAGCTTTGGCGCTCTCTGTTGAGAATGACTGGAGCGACAGTGCATGGTGAGTGCACCTCCCAAGCTTTTCTGCTAAACAAATAAGGCTGTCTCGACAGCTGGGGAAGGTGGAATCGAGCTGAACAGCATCTCTTCAAACTGGAGATTATTAAAATGAGGAAAGTGTGGATGTAAAGATCATGGCACCTGGGTGATGGTCCTCTGAAAACTGAGCTGATGCTTTGTCCGTTTACTCGAGAGTTTTACATTTACAAGAGAAAGAAAGAGACTCTGAGGGTTTTATCCACAAAGGGGACCTAGACTCAGTGTTACAATGCCTAATGTAGGCATTCTGCTGCCTAGTGCAGGGATTGGCAACCTTTGGCACACGGCCCACCAGGGTAAGCACCCTGGTGGGCTGGGCCGGTTGGTTTACCTGCCGCGTCCAGAGGTTCAGCCGATGGCAGCTCCCACTGGCTGTGGTTCGCCACTCCGGGCCAATGAGGGCTGCAAGAAGGGCAGCCAGCACATCCCTCAGCCCGCGTCACTTCCTGCAGCTCCCATTGGCCTGGAGCAGCGAACCGGGGCCAGTGGGAGCCGCAATCGGCCGAACCTGAGGACACAACAGGTAAACAAACCGGCCCAGCCCACCAGGGGGCTTACCCTGGCGGGCCACATGCCAAAGGTTGCCAATCCCTGGCCTAGTGGAATCCACAGCCCCAAGTTAGATGCCCAGACTCCCTGTACAATACATGGGCGAGTGAGGCACCTAAGAATGGGATTCACAAAAGCCAGCAAGCTGAGCAGGGAGCTGCCTAAACTACCAATGGGAAATGCTGGGGCAAGGGGTGAGGCCTGAGCCCCGTCCCTCAAAAGGAGTTGGGCGCCTGACTTTTGGCTGGAAGCAGGCACCTATCTCCACTTGAACGTTAGACATCTGAGCCAGCTCAGCCCTTTCTCACAAAGGAATGAGGAGGTGCTTGTCCCTGATACCCAAGATCCCAGTGATTAGTGCAGGATGTGGTAGACCTGCATTCAAGTTCCTACTCTCCCTCCTTTAGGGCCAGGGCATGATCCCAGGTCTCCTCCCTCAGTGCTCTAACCACTAGGTTACATATATAGGGTGTTCTGGCCTGGATCTCTCCTGTTCAAGCTGTTCCACTTTGTATACAATACTTATATAGTCACTGGGCCAAGGACAGAGAGCGAGAGACTGGTGCCTGGTGGCTAGCGCCCTCTCCTGGGAAATCCAGATTCCAGTCCCTGCTCCAATGAATAGGTAAGTAATTTCATGAGTTCTGTCAGTGCATTGCATTGCTACCTAGGAACAAGCAAGCTTCAAGACCCATGACCCAGCAACCACTGAGTGGCCCACACAAGGGCTCAGGAGCATGTGATAAAGATAACAGTGGATCAAGCAACGACACAGGGCTCCCATCCTAGCAGTGAGGGGATAGTCAAACCCATGCTGTGCCAAGTGTAGATCCCAGATCAAGCCAACGCCACCATTCCCTCAGACCTATTCAGAACCAACTTCTGACCTCACACCAAAAGAGACTGCACTGGTGTATCTGAGGGAAGGGGGCCAGTCATCATTGCCCGCTTCAATTAGCAATTTTCAGTGCAAGGCATAGTGGCATCAGGATTTAGAAAAGGCAATGAGATGGTGACTCTTGCTAACTACGGTATTTTATTGGCTCCTAGGAGTGAACCTCAAAGGCTTCATGTTTAGATGTCTGGTCTGCAAATGGACTAGAAATCTTCCTGAAACAGACTCAAATGAGATGGCAAGAGCTGGTTGTTACCAAATTCATAGGGAACAGTCTTTCTTGTATGTCCTGATACTAGGGTTGCCTAGTGTCTGGTTTTCGACTGGAACACCCGGTCAAAAAGGGACCCTGGCAACTCCAGTCATCACCGCTGACCGGGGCATTAAAAGTCCAGTTGGCAGCACAGTGGGGCTGGCAGGCTCCCTACCTGGCTCTGCGCAGCTCCCAGGAAGCAGCCGGCATGTTCCTCTGGCTTGGGGGCAGCTACGGGAGCTCCACACTCCACCCCCACCTCAAACACTGGCTCTACAGCTCCCATTGGCTGGGAACAGTGGCTAATGGGAGCTGTAGGGGTGGTGCCTATGGGCGGGGCAGCACACAGAGCCAGAAGGACATGTTGTGCTTCCCGGGAGCCACCTCAGGTAAGTGCCATCCGGCGCCCGCACCTCTCACCCCCTCCTGCATCCCAACCCACGACCTCAGTCCTGAGCCACCTCCTGCACCCAAACTCCCTCTCAGAGTCCATACCCCTCACCCCCTCCTGCACCCACCATCTTGTCCCAGCCTGGAGCTCCCTCCCACACTCCGAACCCTTCTGTCCCAGCCCAGAGCCCCCTCCTGCACCCCAAAACAGTCATCCCCAGCCCCACCCCAGAGCCCGCACCCCCAGCTGGAGTCCTCACCCCCCGCACCACAGCCTCCTGCCCCAGCCCGGAGCCTCCTTCTGCATCCTAAAGCCCTCATTTCTGGCTCCACCCCGGAGCCTGCATCCCCAGCAGGAGCCCTCACCTCCTCTCGTACCCCAACACCTTGCCCCAGCCCAGTAATGAGCGAGTGAGCGAGGGTGGAGGAGAGCGAGTGACGGAGGGAAGGGGATGGATTGAGTGAGAGGGGGTGGGGCCTTGGAGAATGGGGGCGGGGCCTCTGGGAAGGGACAGGGGGTGGGAAAGGGTGTTTGGTTTTCTGCAATTAGAAAGTTGGCAACCCTAGTTGACACTGCTGCTTCCAGTCGCTCTAAGAACCTGGAAGTGCAAATAATAATAATTTGATCTGGAATTTCCAAAGGAGCCTAAAGAAAATGGCCACCCAGATCCCAGTGAAAGCCAATAAGAGCTGGACATCTAACTCCTTCAGGCTGCTTCAGAAATCTCACCCTTGGGTCTTATTTTATCCCTAGTGCTTTGCTCAGCCCTCAGATTTTTCACTTCATGTTGCTGTTTGGACTGGTAAAATGGGCATCCAGGATGTGCTCCTACATACTGTATCGGCAGGTAGTAGCAGCTGGACTGCCTAGCTAGCTCTGTGGAACACCTACATTTTGCTGGGGTTGGCTCTAGTTCATTTCCCAGGCTATATTTTCGAAGCGCACCCAGCACACTCTGGAGCAATACACTAGGGAACTTTCACAAGGCTTTTCGTTAAAGATGGAAATGAGTCATCATCTTCTACATTCAAATTGATAGTTTAATAATAAGCATTTCAGGTGTTAAATCTGAAAATCACTTCCTCATTAACTTCCCTCCAACTAACTTTATTATTAAACATTTAATTTCAGATTCTGCAAAATAGACCATGTCATAATCATCAGTCAATTGATGTTTTAATCCTTCCATTTGGCTGAGCGACAGTAATAGCAATGTCAATTAAACAGCAATTTTGCTGCAATTATATTTAAAAGACTAGTAAACTTAAGAACAATTAAAGACATCGACATTTCCCAGCACTGAGGCCTAACTGAAGGTGAAACTTTTTATAGTGAGCATCAACTTTTGACTTAGCATAACAATTAGCTCTCTCATTTGGAAGAGAGGCAGTTCATCGGAAGGGGAATACAGTGCCGCCTAATGGCTAGAACACTGGACGGGGCCCCAGGAGAACTAGGCTCTCTTCCGGACCATGCTGCTGGGTGAACTTGGGCAAGTCACATTGCCTGCCTGTGCCTCAGTTTCCCAGTCTGTACAATTGGGATAGTAATACTGACCTTCCTTTGTACAGTGCTTTGAGGATGAAAAGCTCTAGATAAGAGCTGTGTATTCTTATTTATTTGCTCCTAATTGCAGCCTCTAAATTCCATTCCACGAGTAACTGGCTGGCTCACAAATCCTTGTCTGCTTAGCTTCTCCGGTTGTTGAGTTAGGTGACCATGCTGGACACATCTACTGGGCCACTCTTTAGATAATCATCAGAAATCTCTTCTCTTTGCTCATAGATTGCTATGTTCCCCTATGCCCCTCCCCATGTTATGGTTGTTGCCCCTTTTCGACCTGAGCACCTCATCAAAGTTCAGGGCCAGGGGGATGTTCCAGCTGGAAGCAGAAATTGAGGGCATCTTATATTGTCTTTGGTGCAATCTTGTTCATTTACAAGGAATGTGCAAAATCCCGTGTGTTTCAATGCAGGTGAAACCAAGGCCAGTTTCTTAGCTTGCAGCCCCAAGCCTCTTCAGCCAACACCAGACCCAAAACCTCTCTCTCTCTCTAGCTCCTTCCTGGGTCACAGGTTCCTGCTTGGCTTTCTTGCCTCTCTTTCTCTCTCGCTGTTCTTGTCTGGCCTCAGTTCCTGTGTGTTCTCTCTCTTACACACACCTGGTCACAAACACCCAGTCAAACCCTCCACCCACATGGGGCTGGTTCCTGGGCAGACTCTATTGAACTTTGCTTTTGTTGAGGCCCTTTAACTATCTCTTACAATTAGCTTAAAAATTGAGGCCTTGTTCACCTATTAGTTTGAACAATGTTTTAACTCAACCCATAGCAAGGTGCCACCAACCTCAGAACATTATTCTTTTATGTTTGTAGTGCTGTAAGGTCACCTGGCACTTTGCAGACACAGAGAAGGGCAAGACAGACACCCACAATACAACAAAATGCACAACAGTAGAGATGGGAATGGCCAGGCTACACAATAGCAGTGAGCCTGAGGTGGTGAGGAACTGTGTTTGGGGCATGGGAAATGGGAAGCTGTTCCCACACCAAGACTGTCTGCTTGTCTTCACCAGGTACTGAACCATGTCATCTCCAGAGCTAAAGCATGAGCCCCTACAGTTCAAGTGAAAGGACCCTGGGCCCACTCCAGGGGTTCTTGAGCGGAAGGTTTTAACTCCCAGTGGGGCTGTCATCAGAGGTCCTGGCCGCTCTGCCCTTCCACTATTGCTACTTGCTGGCTAAACGGGAGAAGGGGGCAGTGGTATGGGAAAAGCTGGGTCACAGAGTGGAGAAAGTTGAGAACCACTGGCTTAATCCAAAGCCTAGTGCACTCTGTGGACACTGCCAGGACTAGATCCAAAAAGGGGGCTAAGGCTCAGTGTTGCAACACCTAACTTCAGACATCTTGCTGAAGGAGTGGCATTGACAGCCCCAAATGAGGCACCCAGGCTCCCTATACAATGCATGGGGAGAGCTAGGCACTTGGGAATGGGATTCCGATCTCCATGAGCAGGGAACTACTTAAACTAGGCAATAGGAAATGCCAAGGAGAGGGAACTAGACCCTAGGCTCCACCCCTCAAAAGGGCCTTAGGGGGCTAACTCTGGCTGCAGTTAGGTGCTTATCTCCACTCGCCATTAACACCTGGAGTTAGGTGCCTGAGGCCGGTCAGCCCTTTCCTGTGCAAAACTGAGGAGGGGTTCCCCTCTCCCGTCCCAAATATCCCAGTAGTTAGAGCCCTGCAGATCTTAGTGTATCCCAGCAGGGCTGTGAGGTGAGTTGAGGCGCCACACAGCTCGGCGGCATTAGCCATTAGGCAGCTTTGCACATGCCCACTGGCAGAAATGTAGTCACCTAGGGAATTCAGGTGCCTATGGGATTAGGTGGTGGCTGAACAGAGTGACAGGTGGACACCTAAATCCCTCTGTAGATCTAACCCCCACTAACTACAATGGCCTTTGGACCAGGCCCACGGTGCCCCTGAGGCACGGGGGCGGGGGGCGCATAACCCACTGAACAGTGGGCTGCACAGCAGCAAAGCAGAACAAAAGGCAGGAAGTGGGAGAACGGAATAGGGAGGATTTCTCCTACTTTCCTGCTACCGTCTGTTCCCAGCAGGATGGCTTTGACCTGTCTCCCAAGGGCCCTCTTGAGCTTTCATAATTAAATTCATTGGCTTTCATTTCTTCGCCCTGTCCTGCCCACTCATCCACCCATCACTGATCTCCAGAGGGAGGTGAGGGCTAAGGAACGGGAGAGCCTTTTCTGATGAGCTAATCTCCAGAGCGCCTTCTTTTCCAGGCTCACCTTTAGCAAGTGCCTCTGCATTAATTATTCATTTATTTTAATTATGTGAGAACTCCCCCCAAGAACGCTGCCAATATCTTCTTTATGACCATTAATTTTTCAGTACCCTCCCAGTCCCAAAGCAGTGCTCTCCCCTCAGAGTAACGGAGCTGCCCGCTGATGACAGGTTTTCATCTCTTCACCACTGTCTGAGTTACTAAACAAATGCAGTCAACCAGCAAGATATGTCCCCTGACAGGAGCAGAATTATTCTCCCTATTCATTTACAATCAGCCTTCAGGAAACGGAGGGAGTGATTGTTCAGAGGTGGTTTATTTTTTAGGTGTGTATGTAGATTTTTCAGGCATGCCTAGTATATTGTCCAGGTATACCACACACACTGACAACACTGACAAGTCACTTCTCGTGTGTAGCCTGGAAGCTCTTTGGGGCAATGACTCGCATCCTCTCTCTCTCTCTCTCTCTCTCTCTCTCTCTCTGTGTGTGTGTGTGTACACACTGCACCTCGCGGAATGGAGTTCTGATTCCTGAATGGGGCTGGTAGGTGCTTCCACAATACAAATAACAACAAGATTGGTAAGACAGACTCGTATCAGATGAATCTGAAAAAAAAAACAGACCTCCAAAAACCTTCCCACACTGCCCTGTGTCCCTGAGAGATTTCAAAAGCTTCAAGGCCTCTGGTTATGATTCAGAAGTGTTGGAATTCAATTAACTTCAGCATACAGGTAGTTGCAACTGTAAGGCAAATAATATCATCTTTCACTATTGCTACTGTAGTTCTAGTGAGGCAACATGGCTGGTGACTCCAAGGGAGATATTTCACTAGACTGCCTGCTGGAAAATAGCTGAGCACAAGAGCTGTGAGACAGCAATACACATTTAGCCTTGAAATTTCACACAAACATTTTCCACTACTTCATTCTGGGCCATTTTGTGACTTTGGAAATTACATTTTTCATTTGAAAAGAAATTCACGTGTTCTGAATGGAAAACAATTTTTGCTCCAAAGACATTTCAAATTCTGAGATCCAACATTTTAAAAATGTCGGCATTCTCCTCTTGTAAACACTGTGATAATTCCAAATTTTTGGTTTTATCTTCCCTCTCCCCCACCCCCAATGTGGACCGTCCTTGAGCATATTGAATGAAAAAGCTTAATTCCCTATGTTTTCTAATTTCAAAATAGGGACCAAGGTCTGGGACCAAGCCTAGATTCCTTAACCATCCAAATTTCCTTTAAAGTCAATAGTCTCTAATCTCCTTTCATTCACACCCATGGTGGAACTCCACTGACTTCAGTAGAATTATTCCTGATTTACATCAGTGGAATTGACTTCTGAAAATAAGAGGTGCATTTGGTCCAATGCATTTCTCATTCACATTAATCATGAGCTGCATTTCCTGTGTCTTGACCAAACTTGTAAGAGTGGCATAGTGACAGCATCCTGTTTTAAATTTCAATTGTTATTATTTGTATTATGGGCACATTTCAATGTTTTTATAGCAATCTACTGCTTCACAACTAGCTGCACTTTTTGGAATCTATTTTACATTACAATGCAGTGATTCTTTTAAGGGTGTGTTTGCATGCACCAGTGCCACAGAGTAAATAATATGGTTTTTTTTTAAGAAGATTAAGGTACTCTGTAAAGAGTGGGAGCGGAAGATTAGGAGTCCTGACTGAGCCTTCTCAGAAAAAAAATCTATGTAGCCAATAAACAGGAAGAAAGGAATCACACCTGTCTTCCGGGGAATTCTTGGGGGTGAATGCATACGAGGAAGTTTTCTTGCAATTAGCAGCAGAACAAAGCTAATTTGATTGTGGATGGCAACTCAGGTTTGATTGTGGATGGCAACTCAGTTCAGTTCCCTGCACCTCGCACCAAGAACACTAAATTAAAAAAAAAAAACACCTAACAAAAAAAACCCCAACAAGCAGCCCTGTTCAATGATCATCAAAACCCATCCTGGCCCTGCTGCATTTCCCCCTCTCCAATAAACCAAGTGGATCTTTTTATATAAGCAAAGCCTCATATCTCGGGAAACAGCATCTAAAAATCAGTCAAACTACTTAAACCAAAGTGGATTTGACGTAATCACTAAATCGTAAAAGCGGGATTAGCGATTGTTTCCTTTTCAATTTCTCTGCACTTGTGCTTCAAAGCGGGAGGGGAGCTTGACATGAGCAGTGGCTTTAATACCGAGGGTTAATCCCTTTTCTTCACAGCATGGCAGAGGATGTTTCCATCCCCGCTGAGATATTATCCTGCCCATGCTGGAGCCACTAAACATTTCTTTCCCCTCTCCATCTGATACAGCCTTTCGGTGGAATATTTAGGGGAAGCTTTGTCCCTTTCTTTTGCTTGGTTTCAAATGGCTCCAATCAGAGCAATGATTGCCTTTAAAAAATTGATGCTCTTGGTGAATGAAGCCAGGGAATCCTCCAGAACGCAGGACAGCGGCCTCTTTGAACAAGAGAACAAAATGCGGGCCAGTGAAATGATATAGCACCGGTGTGCTGTGTGCAGCAGTAAACAATGGAAGAGCAGCCATTAGGCCACTGCTGCATGTAGCTATCAAAGTCCCCTCCACTCCCCCGCCTCCACACACACGCACGCACCATCTTTCAGAACCAGAGGGCGCGGTTAGTTACCTTGGCTTGATAAATTATGCAGGAGGTGGCGATTGTTCTTTGATCAAGTGGAAGGTGAAGAGAAAAGCACAGGAAAGAACCCTGGGAGCTTTGTTTTGCCGCTGAATAGCTGCCAACTCCTCTGCAGTTCCCTTTCCTTTCAAGGTTCCCTCTCTGCCCATCAAGCTTGAAAGTATAAAGAAGAGCATCTTTGTGTTTGATTCCCAGCCAGCACCTCCTGGAAAGGAAGAGAGAGGAGAAATCAACAGGCCACGGGCCTGTGCTCATGGTCTTTTATATCACACTAGTTAGTGGTGCTACTGGCTTTAAAGGAGAGAGAAGGAAATGATCGCATGGTAGAGAGGGAGACAACAAGGGAAAAGGTTTCTTTTCATAACCGCCGTGCTGTGTGTCACCACGGGAAATCGCTGCTATCTGGCCGCACCGGCAGCGAAGCAGCTATTGTTATGGGCGCATCGCTGTGGGTGTATTCATTAAAAGAGTGAATGGTTGAATTCAGCATGAAAGGAGGGGGAAGAAGAAAGTGTTCCTCCCTTCCTCCACCTTCCCACTCCACCGGTTTGCAATGCACGTGTGCTCCAGGGGGGAGCCCTCCCAATCGACGCAGGGGAATCAAACTGAGGCTCTGAGGTGGCGTGTTCAGACCACGAGTCTCACAAGGGCAGGGCTGGCAGCCGAGACGGATTCCTCCCCCCGCACAGTGAACGCATAACACCGAGATGGGGGGGCCAGGGTAGGGCACTTGGATTAGCTACTCTCTCCCGGACCCTGCGGTTCATTCCTTCCTTGCACCCAAGCTGGTTCTCTGTGGGAGTGTGGCTTGGCCTGAGCACAGGACTGGCATCCGGGAACATCTAAGGTGAGGCCTTCAGCTGGTGAAAATTGGTGCGGCTCCTTTCATGGCAAGGGAGCTAAGCCAAATTGCTTCAGCTGGGGATCTGGCTTTCTCAGTGCCTGACTCCAATCCTGACACACCGCAGTGAGTGTGGACACAGCCTGCCTCTCACTGTGGCATGTGGCTACCTTTGCGGTGGCATACAGGTGTATAGCTACATGCCACAGTGAAAGGCAGGCTGCGTCCACACTCACTGCGGTGTGTAGCTACATGTGGTAGTGACAGGCTCCGGCAAGGGGGGAAGCAGCAGGGAAAGTCTCTGGCAGTAGGACATTACGCTGCTCCAAAGAGCAGTGGAGGCATGGGAGGCACTGCTTGGGCATGCCGAGAGCCAGGTAGGGTACAGACCCAGGAGGGTCAGGCATGTCGTTCCTTACCTAAGCCACGCCTCTCCCTTTCCACTGCTATTTCTGCCCTGCTAGATGGGCAGACAGTGTCTGTACTCTACACACTGACCTACCCTCAGGCTGCGGCAAGTCACTTTACCTCTCGGTTACCATTTCCCACCTGCCATAAAACGTACCTTGGCCCTGACTCTGGAACCGAAGGCACAACCGGACTGGCTGAGCTGCAGATTTCCTACAGGTGGGGGAGGGGAGAATCCAATCTACCTCTTAACCCCTCCAGCCATGGAGCAGCTGCAGAGTCACCCCACAACTGCTGCGGGAGCTTCCTGGGATCGTTTACCCCCCAAGACTGGGGTCTTTCCCTTCCAGCAGGAGAGTGGCTGGTGCACTCATAGTTCTGCTCCTTCCTCAAAGAAACCTCTGCAAACTGAAGTGCAGGGAGCAGCATATCCGAAATCCTGCAGCACCACCACCACCCTCTCTTTTGGCCAGCACAAAGCTGCCCTGAAGTCACTTGAACTGGCCTCTGTGTTGGGGATCCACAGAGCCACTTTGGGCTCATCTACTCAGATCAGCTGATTCAGGCTTGCATGGCGCAGGCCAGGGGGTTAAAAGCTGCTGTATAGACATTCTGGCTCTTTCTGGACCCAAGCTGTGGGACCATCCACCCCAGGGTCTGCTTGGGGGCAGCAAAAATGCTAGATCCAGCCCTGGTTTGTTAAAAGCAGGAGAGCTGTTGCTCTCCTTGATTCAGCTGCACTTGGTTGGCCTGGTAGGTCACAACAGAGGCATGGATTCGCTAGTCTGTCTCCTTGAGGAGATATCAGGAGTAACTTCGCTGAAGTCAGCCTATCAGTGTAAAAATCTGCATCAGATGAAAATTAGGCCCATTGTGTTCAGCTGACCTCACTGAGAGCTTTGATGTAGTAAGACCTTTGTGACTGTGCTCTATATTACTAATAGGGCAGAGGAAGAGCCCAAAATATTGCTAGTTACCATGGGCCTGAGGTAAAGCCCACTGAAGTCATTTGAAAAGCTCCCCTGTCTCTTCAACGTGCTTTGGATCGGGCTCCCCTCAGTGGGAATTAGAGGCCTCAATACTGCTGAGGAACTGGGCCTTTGTGCCTCACTTCCCTATCTATACAATGTTGTGAAGATCACTAAATTACGAGTGAGATTTTGAAAGCTCGGGGGACGGACCCCAAATGCCCATTCATTTCTAATGTAGCCCCTTGAAATTATTTAAAAATCCACCCTCAGTATCCGTGAGGTGCTCAGGTACTCAGGAAATGGAGTGGTTGTATATAACTAGAAGTAAAGCCAACTGTCTCACCTGAAAAGGGGCATTAGGGTCTCATGGAAGAGTAATATTTACATACGTAAAAAGCAAAGTCTCCATAATGTCCTACTGTGCTAGGCATGGCCACAGTAAACGTCACCTTGCATGCGCCTGATTCTTTAAAACGGGATTCAGCGGCTGCTTTGTCAGCTGAGAATGGTCCCAGAGCAGTTGTGTAATGGCCCTTTCCGAGGTTCTGGAGACCAAGTTGATAATAACTAAAAAGTGCAATTACAATAATTTTCCCGGCGCTCCACTGGGTAAAAGCTCCCTCATTACTGCGCACTGGCTTTTAAGCAGTTTCCACTCTGTGCCTCATTAGACAGTTAGCAACATGTTCCCCCTCACTCCCAGGCACTGGAAGGATAAGCATGAGTGGAAGGGCTTTAACCTCGGCAGTATTTTTAGGGTGTTTTTTTTTCTTTTTAGTCAAGCTGATGAGGCTTTTCTGGAAGACTACAGATCGCATCTTCTTTGGGTCCGGAGGCAGTGGAATTAGCGTCACGCAGGTAAGTCAGTTGTGTGTATTGCACGTGAAGGGTGACAGTTTTTCCACGCAGCTCACTCATTTTTTTAGGGTTGGGTTTTGCTCCTTGATCAGATTTGAAGACTGGCAGCCCTGGAGGGCAGGAACTGTTTGTACAGAGCCTAAAACAACAGGGCCCTAAGCTGGCGGAGCCCGCAGAGAGTACTCTAGCATCAACAGTGCAGGAGATTCTATGCATTGTGCTATGACGGATTTCTGATTACACAAGCATGGTGCGGCCGTCTGTACTTAAAAGCTAAAAACAAATAAATACTAGTAAAACTGTTTGAAATCTTTCAGAATGCTCCTCTTCTTGCAGCATAGATTACACTGTCCCCTCTGCCTGATCCACAGAGTCTGCTACAGCCCCCAGCTACAGAGCCTGGTTCGCTGGCTCAAGATGTACAGATGATGCTTTTAGCTCTGGAAGTTCCCTGGTTTGGTCCAGATGCGGTGATCATCACACCTGCACATACCTGGCCTGCCTCTTGCCTGTGATGGTATTGCATTGTGGCCTGCAATGAGTGTATATCTCTGTTAGTCCATGGTTGCCAAGTATTAGGAACATGTCAAGCAAGCAGGACATTGTGACTGCTTCTGTGTCCTGAAATTGGGGCAAGAGCAAAGCAAATAAGGTAATCATTTTAAAGCACCTAAGTGACTTAGGCTCCTAAATCTCTTTGAAAGTCAATGGGACTTAGGCTCCTAGGGTTGCCAACTTTCCGATCACACAAAACTGAAACCCTTGTCCTGCCCCCTTCCCCATCCCTGCCCTGAGGCTCTGCCCCTGCTCTCCAAGGTTCTGCCTTCCATCGCTCACGCTCCCCCACCCTCCCTCACTTTCACTGGGCAGGGGGTTGGGGTGCAGGAGGGGATGAGAGGTGCGGGCTCCAGCCAGGTGGCGCTTACCTCAGGTGCAACCAGAATGCCCCTCTGGCTCCTAGCCTCAGGGGTGGCCAGATAGCTCCACACGCTGCCCCTGCCTGCAGGCACCACCCCCGCAGCTCCCATTGGCCAAGGTTCCCAGCCAATTGGAATGGCAGAGTTGGTGCTCAGGGCAGGGGCAGCACGTGGAGATCTCCTGGCCATTCCTACACCTAGAGGAGCTGAACCTGCTGTCTGCTTCTGGGAGATGCACAGAGCAGGGCAAGTAGGGAGCCTGCCTTAGCCCTCCTGCACTGCCGACCGGACTTTTAGTGGCCTAATTGCTTTCAATAGTCACTGAGAGATTAATGCTGATTCCGGTAGACTCCTGGCCAATCTGTGTGGGTTGGCAACCTTATGCCAGCCCTGTACCTGTGGCAGCACATATCCCACCAGCACACTGGCTAGTCTTGTGGGGTGAAGGGAAGACTCCACCCATTCCCTGTCCTGCATGCCTACTCCCTGCAAACATGAGCAGGTAGGAACATCATGGCTCTAAGGAGGCTGCTCCTCCCTCTTCATTGCGACCTGCTGTCCAGGACACCAGCACAGGGGGCTAAGGCAGTGTCCTATTCCCCTGGAGGAATTCCAAAAATGTCACTGACTCCTCCCCATTGCTGCCAGTATAACTATCTTTCTACTTGCAAAGAGTCCTGTGACACCTTATAGACTAACAGATGTTTTGGAGCATGAGCTTTCGTGGGTGAATACCCACTTCATCGGATGCATGTAGTGGAAACTTCCAGAGGCAGGTATAAATATGCAAGCAAGAATCAGCTAGCGATAACGAGGTTAGTTCAATCAGGGAGGATGAGGCCCTCTTCTAGCAGTTAAGGTGTGAACACCAAGGGAGGAGAAACTGGTTTTGTAGTTGGCAAGCCATTCACAGTCTTTGTTTAATCCTGAGCTAATGGTGCCAAATTTGCAGATGAACTGAAGCTCAGCAGTTTCTCTTTGAAGTCTGGTCCTGAAGTTTTTTTGCTGCAGGATGGCCACCTTTAAATCTGCTATTGTGTGTCCAGGGAGGTTGAAGTGTTCTCCTACAGGTTTTTGTATATTGCCATTCCTAATGTCTGATTTGTGTCCATTTATCCTTTTCCGAAGGGACTGTCCAGTTTGGCCGATGTACATAGCAGAGGGGCATTGCTGGCATATGATGGCGTATATTACATTGGTGGATGTGCAGGTGAATGAACCGGTGATGGTGTGGCTGATCTGGTTAGGTCCTGTGATGGTGTCGCTGGTGTAGATATGTGGGCAGAGTTGGCATCGAGGTTGTTGCATGGATTAGTTCCTTAGTGAGAGTTACTATGGTGCAGTGTGTACTTACTGGTGAGAATATGCTTCAGGTTGGCAGGCTGTCTGTGGGCGAGGACTGGCCTGCCACCCAAGGCCTGTGAAAGTGTGGGATCATTGTCCAGGATGGGTTGTAGATCCCTGATGATACATTGGAGGGGTTTTAGCGGGGGACTGTATGTGATGGCCAGTGGAGTCCTGCTGGTTTCTTTCTTGGGCTTGTCTTGCAGTACGAGGCTTCTGGGTACACGTCTGGCTCTGTTGATCTATTTCCTTATTTCCTTGTGCGGGTATCGTCGTTTTGAGAATGCTTGGTGGCAGCGCATATCCCACCAAGGTGCCACAGGCCTCTTTGCTGCTTTTACAGATCCAGACTAACACGGCTACCCCTCTGATACTATCTTTCTACTTGCATTTCTCTCGACAATTTAACTAGACGTGTTAGTTTTCTTTTTGTTTTGTGTTGTTTTACTTTCTAGCTCTCATGCACTAGCATAGCACCACAATGTCCAAATTCCAAACACTTGTGGGGGACAGTGTAAAACCAAACACATTGTTCTTGTCGAACATTAAAAACAAACCACCCAACCGTGGAAACACTTCTGTTGTTCTTGGGTTGTTACACATGGGACCAGGGCGGACTGATGCAGTAATACCTATTAGCATGTCAGCATTGCCAACTATTACCCTATCTTGGCACATGTGATTATCCCACTTGCCCCCTGTACTTTCAGTTGAAGCGACTATAAGCTAACACTGCTTTTTAATAGACTATGTGGGCCATATTATGATACCTGTACTCTCTTTGTTACAAAAGCAACCCCACTGAGTTCAGTGTAATGTATCATGTAATGTGAGGAAGAGGGTCACAGCTGGCCCTCTGTGTTTATAGATGATTTTGGCACTGTTACAGTCAGACCAGTGTCATGCATTATCTATTAAACTTATCGCTTATCGGCCCCAATCTGGCAGACAAGTAAGCACCGTGTGTAACTTTAGCTATATGAGGAATCCCATTAGCTTCACTTTTGTTTAACAGTACATCTGGGACAGTCCTGATTCAGTTCAGGAGGCAAGAAGACTAGCCATCTGTGTAAAGTTATACATGTGCTGAAATGTTAGTGGGAACAGGCCAGAATCCTTTCTGGCAGCTTGGCTTAGGGTTCTACGGGAAGTTTTGTGCAGTGTGACCAAGTTTCTAGCACACTGCGGCTGATTTCCTTGCTTGATCTGATGTTTTGGGGTTAAAAAGCTGTTGGTTTCTCACCATTTGGACCTAAAATCAGGCAAAGTTGGTGGTCTTAACTGTTTCTCTATGAGTTTTGATGTTTGTTGGAACTCAAAGCTCAGCAGGAGAAAGCGCTCCTAAATTACAACCCTGAGAAAGGTTTGCGCAATTCCTGTGGAAGAGGAAACCATTGTGTTTTGAACAATGTTATTTACTCTACTTAGGTACTGCAAGTGTCACAATGGGGGATACTTCAGTGTTAGACTGAAATTCCCGGTCAATCCTGCACTCCAAGTCGCATTCTACACATTATGCCAGTGGCCAAAACTCCTTGAATAGAAGTTCAGCAAGCAGAGTAAAGACTGGAGCCAGACAGGACAACAGAGCAAAAGGAATGTCACAATGACATGTGTTCACTCTAACAGCAGGAGGTGGGCCAGAGTCACCCTGCTTACTGGTCAAAGTAGCCGCCACAGTCCATCAATCAAAAGTCATATTCTGCTCTGCAGAAGCAACTGTTCTGCACAATTGACATCTAGAACGGAACAAACACCGCCAGCCACTCAAATACAATTTCTTTGCAAGGAACTCGAGCCAGCTCAGCAACACAATGCCTTGCTTTTGTTAAGCATTAAAAGAACCAAACATCAAAGAGATGCCATGGACAGTTTGCCATGCACCATGGCGCAATATTCTAGAGAATAATAGCCATGTATGTTAAACTAACTGTCCATTGTACAAACACCAGTGCCCTAATGCTCCAGACTCATCAGCGTGATTCCTCTTCCAAACGTTTTAACAGAAATGGGCACCTAGTTAAAAGCCAGTTTGAAGACCACAAATAACAAAGAAAGACTGGCCTGTGGATTCTGTGTGGCTCCAGGACAGCACCTACTCAGCCAGGTGGAAAGGGCAATAGGGCAGGGCAGGAGAAATAACTAAATGAGTCAATCCAAGGGATCGTGGACCAGGAGCAGACACTACTGATATTCCTGGGGGGAGGAGAGATGCATGAGAGGTGACATTTCAACAATGGCTGTATGCCAGCTCCAAGCCAACGTGAACATGTCTATTAAAAAACACGCGCACACCATGACAAGAGGCACATGACTAAATACTCTGGGTGGCAGTCGCCGCAGCCTTGCATTTGGCATAGTCATTTACACCTCTGCAAAGTGGGTGTAAAATACTACCCAATTAGAGCGCAAACAAGGCCACAAGGTGCAGGACGTAAGTGCTTTGTTTTCAAGGGTGGGATCCAGCCCTTTCTGAGACCAGGTGAGATGCACAGAGACTCAGGGCAAGAATGTGAGGCTGAGCAGCTGAATGCACTGTAGTTCCTGCTAACCATAGGTTATACTTTGCCCAAAAGGCTCCCTACTGATCTGCCTAAACAACGGCCTTAGGCAGCCACAGCTAACATGCCAGTCAGGTCCCACAGTGCTGAGCATGGTATCGCTAGAGTAAGCTCGGTTTGTGAGTTGCTCCTTGACGAACACCATAGACGATCCTGTAAACGAACAAGCAAAAAAATAATTTAGCTGCTGTAGCTAATCTGGTAGGTTAGATGGGTAGAGCGGGTTATTTGGTGAATGGCAGTGGTGTATGGATACATGATACACTCAAATTTTTGGAGGAGATGTAAGTCCCCTTCCAAACTGCACTTAGTTTACACCATGAGTTCCTGGGTACCTGTCATAAACAGATAGTTAAGGGTTAATGTCTCTTTTACCTGTAAAGGGTTAAGAAGCTCAGTAAACCTGGCTGACACCTGACCAGAGGACCAATAAGGGGACAAGATACTTTCAAATCTTGGTGGAGGGAAGTCTTTTGTTTGTGCTCTTTGTTTGGGGGTTGTTCGCTCTTGGGACTAAGAGGGACCAGACATCAATCCAGGCTCTCCAAATCTTTCTGAATCAGTCTCTCATGTTTCAAACTTGTAAGTAATAGCCAGGCAAGGCGTGTTAGTCTTATTTTTGTTTTCTCAACTTGTAAATGTTCCTTTTTGCTGAGAGGATTTTACCTCTGTTTGCTGTAACTTTGAACCTAAGGCTAGAGGGGGTTCCTCTGGGCTATATAAATCTGATTACCCTGTAAAGTATTTTCCATCCTGATTTTACAGAGATCATTTTTAGCTTTCTTTCTTTAATTAAAAGCTTTCTTTATAAGAACCTGATTGATTTTTTCCTTGTGTTACGATCCAAGGGGTTGGATCGGTGTTCACCAGAAACTTGGTGAAAAAGCCTCTCAAGGCTGGCCAGGGAGGGGAAGGTTTTGGGGGGACAGAAAGTGATCCAGACGCTGAAATTTCTGGGTGGTGGCAGTGTTACCAAATCTAAGCTAATAATTAAGCTTAGAAGTGTCCATGAAGGTCCCCACATCTGTACCCTAAAGTTCGGAGTGGGGGAGGAACCTTGACAGTACCATACACAGTTTAGAGCCATGGTGATCGTCATCATCTCAAAACCCAAAACAGATGAGTGGAATCTGGAGCATTTGCAGTGGAGACCAAGGCAGCCAGGGGAGTGTTTGCTGCTTTTACCAACACGCTTGGCGCTCTTGCTAGTACACTGGCACGGAGTGTAATAAAATCTTTCCCATATGCCCAATTCATTCCAGCTTTCCCTCTGGTTGTGTTCAAGGGGTGGGGAGGGCAAGAATTGCATTGACTGGGGACCAGCCCAGAGATACTGTTAAGAGCAATTAAGAAAGTCTTTTGCCATCTAACAGGAAGAAATAATTCAAACTAGGGCTGATGGAGAGTCATCAGATGGTAAAGCAATATAGGGTGACCAGACAGCGAGTGTGAAAAATCAGGACAGGGGTGGGGGGTAATATATAAGAAGCCTATATAAGAAAAAGCCCCAAATATTGGGACTGTCCCTATAAAATTGGTCACCCTAAAGCAATGTGAAAACTGTATGTTTTCAGTCCCCCTCCCGCTGCACCTCCCAAGCTCAGGGCTTTCTTTACCTCACTTTGAGGCTATATTTCATTCCTCTGAGACGTGTAAGCACAGCAGCAGTATCTGAAATAGCGTTGACTAATGTGTCTGAGGCTTTAAAACCCTTTGACAGAGCCTTGATGGAGTGTTCTCTCTCTCTCTCTCTCTAAGATTTATGGTTTTGAGTGTAATAGTTTCCCGCCGCCCAACCTTAAACTGTTGCTTATCAATTTCCTCTTTCCCCACTCAATTTTTCCACTCCCGATGTAAGGTGACATGTGGTGTCAACTCTTCTTTCACTTCAAGAAGACCACCAGGTCAACCCTCAGCGGATGGGATTCTTGATTTTGTTTTGCATCTGATGTGCAGCGGTCAAGGTCAACTGTGTATTGTAGGATCCGTCTCTTCATGGCAGTAAGTACTTTGGAGTCCTCGAATCACAGTGTAAGATACTCAGTGTATCTCAGTCTTTCCTAACAAACCAATCAAGGGCATCTAAAAATTGTCAGACAGTTTATGTGGAAGAAGCTCGGCATCACCAAAAGCTTAAGGAAAGACAAATCGTTTCAAGGTTGTTCTAGAGGGGTTGCTTTCTCTGGAAAGAAAGATGTCTGGGGCGGGAAGCTGCCTGTCTCACTTTCAGAGATAAACTGAAATTTCTCTCAGTGATGCTAGACAGTCCCAGTAAACCCAAGCTTCTCAAAGCCACAGGAAGCATTTACTTACAATAAGTTTCAATTCCAATCTCTTTCCACAGTTACCCGATCCAATACCTTTACTCTTGCATTGCACTTTGTTTTTCCATTGCTATACAAGGAGGAAAGCTGGCAGAATCTAGACGTTACCATGCCCAAGCTTTGAAACCCTCCCTTAAACCCGTCTCCTGGTTCTGAGCTATCTGATGGTCTACATTTTCATTAACTAGAGCTGGTCAAAAAATACCAATCTTTTTTCTCAGGAAAAGTTGTGTGGGGAGGGGATTGTCTTACTTGACCAAAAAGAACAGGAGTACTTGTGGCACCTTAGAGACTAACACATAAGCATAATTTGAGCATAAGCTTAAATTTGTTAGTCTCTAAGGTGCCACAAGTACTCCTGTTCTTTTTGCGGATACAGACTAACACGGCTGCTACTCTGTTACTTGACCAAGCAGAGGGGTAAGACCCCTTTCACTTCCTGCTCAGTTGAGTAATTCCTACCTGGATCTCAGGCCTAGGTCTTGTGTGGAATGTAGTTTCAGTGCTCTGGATACTTCCCTGATGAGCAAGTAGATGGGGAAAGGAAGGAGAGGGGCAGAGATCTGGCTTTACCCCACCACTTGTTGGCCAAAGGGGAAGGAAATTGCACCCTTTCAAGGGCTGCAGAAACTCACTTCTTTCTCTTTGAGTATCTCTATGCTGCAGCGCCTGGAGACATACCAGAGCTAGCTTTAATCCAGCTAGGTCATGCATTGCAGCAGTGACTGCTACTGCAGCACAGGCTGTACGAATCTGCCCAGGGCCTGAGTAATTACTCGGGCTTCTATCCTCTGTTGCCATGGCGTCACTGCTCCACTATCTGTGCTAGCTGGATTAAAGCCAGCTCAGTGATGTCTGCACAACCTGAAATCACGCCCCATGAGTCCAGGATAGATGTACCCTTTCACTCGCGGTTCCTCCTTGGGGCTGTTCCTGGCACAGAGCAGCTGCATGCCACCCTTTAATCACAGTGGCGCTAGACACGCCAGCCCTGAGCTTTAACGACTGGGTTTGGTCCATCGCAAATTAAGAGGTGGTGGCATCTGGATTTTTTTTTAAACAGCTTCTACCCCTCTGCAGCTTGGCAGGGCTCTCGTGTTTCAAACCAACTCTAATTAGCATCCCTCACCTAAAAAAAATAAAAATAAAGGAGCCGCAGAAAAGAGGCCCTGGCAATGACCACAGAGGCAGCTGCTCATCTGCCCTTGGAAAGCAGCCAGAGGCGGGGCATGGTGGTCGGACAGCGAAGGGAGCTGCTATCTAACACTGCTCTCCTGCTCCCTGAGAAGATGGCACTGGAAT
The DNA here is from genome assembly GCF_016161935.1 of Mauremys reevesii. NCBI lineage: Eukaryota > Metazoa > Chordata > Testudines > Geoemydidae > Mauremys > Mauremys reevesii. The sequence goes on from NC_052624.1 coordinate 275,331,093, forward strand.
GTTTCCACACAAATATCCGGCCAAACTTCTAATATTAATGCACACTACAGACTCACTACTTAACTATAACAACTCGACAGCTGGCCTCCTATGGAGGAGCTTTGAGAGGATTACAGTATTTCAATACGATTTGGCATTTTCTGTTTGTTTGTTTGTTTGTTAGCAGTGGATAGCATGGGAAAATATGGGAGCAGGGCGAGATGGAGAGAAACCATTACAATGCCGTTGTTTTAATGCAGTGCTAATCTTGGTCTCTGCATTAATCATCTTGTAAACAAGCAAATGTAGAACCGATAAACCTAAACAGGGTTAACAGAATGTATCCAGCATATGGTTTCAATTGAGCTGTGGCGTGCTGCTGGTGGAATGAATTCAGCTTTTAGAAGCAGGCTGGGCAATGCAGTTGCTTAAAAGGTGGGTCACTGATGGGTTTCTCCTGCATTGATTAAGCATGCAGTGGTCAACTGATGGTAACAGGTCTACTCCAGTTCTAGCTCCAACTCATGTACTACTAGTCTGCACTTCTATAGCACTACTTGCCCAAAGCTCCCAACGTGGTTTGCAACTATCAGTCACACTTCAGCTACACTAGGAGGCACAGGACAGTAGGTAAGGCTCATTACACCCATTTCACAGATGGGCAAACAGCAGTGCAGAAAGGTTTTGTTACTTATTTGAGGCCACAGTGCAAGTCATAGACAGCATGTGCTCTCAACCTGCTCTCAGGGCTGCCCAGAGGCAGAGGACAAGTGGGGCAATTTGCCCCAGGCCCCATGCCCCGCAGGGGCCCCCACGAGAATATAGTATTCTATAATATTGCAACTTTTTTTATGGAAGGGGCCCCTGAAATTGCTTTGCCCCAGGGCCCCTGAATCCTCTGGGCGGCCCTGCCTGCTCCATGGAAAGACTGAAACAACCTCTGGATTGGATCCAGCAACCTCTGGATTATTGGTCTCCTTCATGGCACAGGAGCAGGACTGTGGCTGCATTTTCCTTGGCACTGTCCAAACACATAGTAAGAGACACCCCCAACCCAAGAGAACTTACAATCTAAATAAACAAAGGGTGGGTGGGGAAACAGAGGCACAGACAGGGAACATGACTTACCAGGGACCACATGGCATGTCAGTGGAAGAGACAGATACAGAATGCAGGTTTCCTAGGCCCCAGGCCAGGGCTCTAACCACTGGCCCACAATGTCTCTCAGTTCAGGATCACTTCCCTAGTCATGTGTTCTAATCATTAGACAAAGCAGCCTCCTGTAAGATGCTATAACCCTGCTTTGAGGCTAGCTAAACACACAGCTACTATCTCTAGCTCACTTGCCATACTTAGTTTGCCGTCTGAATTCTAAGAAGGCACTAAGTACTCATGAAAAAAATTCCTCTGGGCCACATGTGCCTTTTGCATATGCAAACAGAGAGATGGCAGAACCTATGGACTCCAGTCTAGGCGCTGAGTGAGGGGGAAAAGACCAGCTCTGCGGCGTGCTATTCCCCCACCAAAGCACTGCTTAGTATAGCCAACGGGCTCCTTTTCTTCATTGTCCCCAGTGCCCACCGCCTCGCCGCCCCTTGCCTTCATTACTGCAGCCTTTTCCTATCTGGCCTCCTGACCTGCCACATTTCCTCCCGCCAGTGTCTTTGAGCTGCTCTGCCTCATGCAGCATTCTTCCACTCTGCTCTCCTCATGCAATGTCCACCTCTCTTCCCAAGCCTCTGCGCTGGCCTCCTTTCTCATATCACATTGCAGTGGGTACAGTTATCTGGAGGCCATGGAGAGATCAGTGCGTCGCTCCTCCCTCAGATCCAGACCCCGCCTGCAGGAGGAGGAGGGAGCAGCTGAAGGCTGCTTAGTACAATGCCCAGCACTCATTGCACACACACGCCACCACTCATCTTTATAGAGAATGATCATATCTCTCCCTCAGTCTTCTTTTAGTTTGGCTAAATAAGCCAAGCTCTTTGAGGCTCCTCTTAAGGGAGGTTTTCCACTCCTTCGATCATCCTCATACCCCTTCTCTGCACCTGTTCCAGTTTGAAGTCATCTTTCTTAAACATGGGAGACCAGAATTGCACACAATATTCCAGATGAGGTCTCACCAGTGCCTTGTATAATGGTACTAACACTTCCCTTTCTCTACTGGAAACACCTCACCTGATGCATCCTAGGATTGCTTTAGCCTTTTTCACGGCTGCATCACATTGCTGGCTCATCATCATCCTGTGATCAATCAATATGCCCAGGTCTTTCTCCTCCTCTGTCACTTCCAACTGATGAGTCCCCAGCTTATAGCAAAATTTAATGTTGTTAGTCCCTAAATGCATGATGAGCTAGGGAGTATATGTTACTGCCCAGGGATGAATGCCCAACTGAGAGTACATGGAACAGGGTTTGATTTGCAAAGAGTATAGTGATCGACAGCAGAAGGAGACACTGCAGCCTCATGAAATCCCAACCTGACCCTGGGAAGAGACTTGTTCATATATAATGACAGGAAAGGTGTTGTCCTATTATTACTCCCGTTTCTGGAAGGTGGACCATCTGGAGGACACTCCGGCCACAGCTGTGATCAAGAAACTGAAAGTGACATGCAATGCTCAGACAATGGGCCACAGTACACTACGGCAGAATTGAAATGATTCAGTACCAAATGGGAATTCGAACATGAGGCATCTTCCCTTGGGTATCCAGCAGGAAGGCAGAGCTGGCAATAAAGACAAGCAAGAGAATGCTGGCAAAGGGAAACCATACAGGAAGGGATCCCTGTATGGCCGTGTTCAACCATTGCAATCCACCCTCCCAGGGACTAGACAGTAGCCCAGCATAGAGACTAATGGATTGGAGAACCAAGACTCTGGTTCCCAATACTGTAGTCTGCTGCAGCCCAACGGATGCACCATGGCCAATACCCAGTAGCAGTTAAGAGAATGCAGAACAGGTGAGCAGGTCTAATACCAACCTTCAAATGGCCACACAAAGCAACAACAAAAAGGAACAGTCCAAGATGCAGTGGGAGACAGGACATATAAGGTAGATACAGACAGGATAGTGATGAAGCTGTGGAGTAGTGGCAGACAGTTGGCTCAGCCACAACAGACAGGACTTTGGCCAGGATTGGGAGGACATTAAAGAGCCTCAGCCATCTGCTGGCCTCATGTAGGAGACTCAGAAGAAACTAGGTATAATAGCAATACAGGAACTACAAGATGCCACCCAATGGCATGAAGGCAGCAACATGGTGGAAGCAAGTGTTCCCCCCCCCCACCCCGCCCGTCCCCCGCCCACAGCAATAACACAAACAAGAAATAGGAGACTGGTTCAAAGACCACCACTCTTGAGAAATATGAGGCATAACAGCACATAATGGGCTGGTGATAAAGGTCATGTCCCTGAGGTGGGACAAGTACTAGTAACCTCTGGCCCCAACAAGTCAGTAAATGATAGCACAGAAGATATGTGTGGTGGATAATCAGCTGAATGTGACCACCCACTGAGAAGCTGTGACCAAAAGCACTAGTGTAATCATGGGTTGCATAAACAGGGGAATCTTGATTAGAGGTCATTTTACCTCTATATTTGGCACTGGTGCAGCCAGTGCTGGAATACTGTGTCCAGTTCTGGTGCCCACAATTCAAGAAGGATGTTGATAAACTGAAGAGCCATGGGAATGCTTAAAGGATTAGAAAACCTGCCTTATAGTGATAGACTCAAAGAGCTCAATCTATTTAGCTAATGTCTGTAAGTATCTACATGGGAAACAAATGTTTGATAATGGGTTCTTCAATCTAGCAGAGAAAGGTATAACACAATCCAATAGCTGGAAGTTGAAAGTTAGACAAATTCAGACTGAAAATTAGGCATACAATTTTAATGATGAGAGCAATTAACCATTGCAACAATTTATAATGGGTCTGCATCACAGACAATTTCTAAATCAAGATTGGATGTTTTTTTTCTAAAACACATGCTCTCAGAATTATTTCAGGGAAGTTCTATGGCCTGTATTATGGCTGGATGATCACAAAAGTTCCTCTGGCCTTGGACTCTAAGAATAGAAATTGTTAAAAGGAAAGATGTAGCAATCTGTCTGGAGCTGGAGAGAAGACCACAGGTTGCAGTAGGGAAGAGTCTGAAGGAGGCTTCAGGAAGTCAGTGTGTGTGCACATGGCTGGAATGTTAAGTGCAGTTGAAGCACCTCTGAATCATAAATTTATAGAACCACAAGGTTAGACGGGACCACAAGGATCCTCTTGTCTAACCCCCTGCCAAGATGCAGTATTTGTTGTGGCTAAACCATCCAGGACAGATGGGTATCCAGCCTCCTTTTGAAAACCTTAAGAGAAGGAGCTTCCATGACTTCCCTAAGGAGTGTGTTCAAATAGTTCTCTGCAGATAGTTCTCTTTACTAAGAGCCAGTTTAGTTTCACAAGCAAGGAATCATCTCATGTTATTATGCAGCCCATGACACATGAAACAAAGTCCTCCATGCCCATTCCCAGGAGGTGCAGGTGTGCACGAGGGGAGCTGCAGGGAAGCAGCCTTGGGAGAAGAAGTTGTCAGGGGACACAGGAACTGAGGGGATTTGGGCAGTTCCCACAAGTCATTGTGTTAGGATAATTCTGGGGGAGCGGCACTTTGGGGGCGCTGGCATGGGCAAGGCATAATCTTGGTGGCCTCTTGAGAGAAGGGGGGGCTAAGGTCTTAAAAACCACATCATTTTACGCCTGTTTTTATCTTTGCTCACATTTCCTTCTACTAATCCCCTTGCTCGCTGCACTCCCTCTGACCACCTCACTTTGCCTTTCTGTCACTCGCAGCTTCACGCATCTATCAGCGCCCCCTGCAGTGTTTGGTGTAATCTCTTTACAAAGTGCCTCCCCCCATCCTCCTTCAGATCCCTCCTCTTCCCCAGAGGGCTGCAGGCCTTACACAGGCTTTGTGCACCACTCACGTTATGGACCATACTAATACCTGCAGTGATCATAGAATTTCTCCACTAACTCAAGACCACCCGTTATTTCACCAAGGCCACCAAACTTAATGGCAGAACCTTTCAGTCAGTAATAGCTTGGGTTGATTTTGAACACGCAACCTTGAGGAGCAAGGTTGCCCTGAGACATTCAGGCCTCACAGGATATGGACACTTTTCTCAACTTTGCAGGTGCAGTGACTGCAGGATATGTTGAGTACTGGCCAGATAAATGCACAATCCTTTGTGCTTGCATGGAATAATAGTGACATCTTGTGCCCAGTTGAAGGGAAAAAGTATTGTTGTGTATTCCCAGTAGAATAGAGTGGGAAACACTTTTCCCATCCCATGGAAGTTTTTTTTCTGTTAAGCAACAGGACAAAAGCAAGGCCTTCCCTCCCCACTCTCCCTCAAACACACATATACGTGTTTCACCACACATGCATTCTTGTAAAAAGTTGTGGCTTCAATGAATTAGCATTTTCTGATGACCAGCTCTAGTTCCCTCTCAAGACACAGAGATAGATGGACCACTGGTCTGATCCAGTATGGCTGGTCTTATGTTCTTATAGGTTAAAACTCATATGGAAACTGTTCCACACCCTTCACCATTTTTGTTGCCGTTCTCTGTACCTTTTCCAGTTCTAATATTTCTTTGTTAAGACTGTCCAGATGATGCATCGTTCCATAGAGTTTAAGGCCAGAAGGAACCATCTGGCCTGACCTCCTGTATATCACAGGCCTTTAAACTTTACCTGTACTGAGCCCAAAGACCTCAGTTAGACTAAAGCTTTTCATTTCTCAGGAGGAGACAGACTTGGGTGCCGCAAGCAAATGCTCTGGACCCCTGACTGCAGCTTAAATCTGCCATCTCCATGTGGAAACCTCAAACACTGACAGGGCCCCATGATCCTGGGTTAATCCCCTCTGGGCACAGCAGACCCTTCCAATGCAAGGAATGCAATGGGCACTGGCCTATGGCAAAGGGGCTGACTGGGGCCTGTTTTTAAGGCGTGAATTAGCAACAAAGAGCCAGTCAAAATGGGGCAAATTTTGAATCTGCAGCAAAAAGTTCGAAATTTTGAATTTCAATAAAAAAAAAATCAGGGACAAGATGAAATGTTCATGATTTCCCCCCACTCTCCACGTTTCTCCCAGCTCTAGCACCCAACAGTGAGAGCAGCCATACAGACCGCGCATACCTCAGTGAAGACTGACCCTTCCACAACCAAAGCTTTCAACGCTCCTAACACCTGAGCTCACTGAAAAAGCCCAGAACCTCTCCACATACAGCAGTGTCCCAGACACAATCAGACCCCCTGAACAAGTGCATTACAAAGAGAAGTTCAGCATGCTGCTACTCAGAGAACTATAAATGATAATAAGTGGTTTGAGACTTACCGTATATGTGTAAAAAATGATTCAATAAATACGCAGACACAAGCAAAGACTTAATGTGCATCATCTTTTTAAAAAAAATAAAATCCCTAGCTATGTCCTTGTACTTTCCTTAATGCATTTCCCCAGAAAATTTATTTTTAATAGCTTAATTTATCACATATCTACTGACTATTAAACATTATTGGCGTAATAAAGGGCCAGATTCTGCACCCCCTACTTATGGTGAATAGTAACTTAATTGCCAAGTAGCTCTATGAATAGGAAATGACTGCAGCCCCATGTAAGAAAGAGCATAGTGAGGGTTTCAAAAGCGAAAAGGCCTCAGCAGTCCTATTGTGTGGAAAATAGTTGTGTCTATTTCTCACCCTTGGGTCACTCATCACCTTTGCACACGAAGGACCAGCCTCCTTCCATGAAAGGTGAAGCAGCGCTAAGGTTTCTTCCCCCAATGAAAACACATTCTGCAGGTCACAGATGTATTTGCAGCGTACCTCCAGTACCCATGGTAATTCACTGATTTGTTACAAAAGGCTACATGGAGGCCAGAAGCAGTGCAGGTACACTGCGGGGGTGGTACGGGCACACGGGCCGATTACAAACTGACCCTATATAACTAAATCTCAGGAATTGTCTTTGTGTTGTTGGGAAGCCATTGGATGAAGATTGGCAAAGTAGCTTTTCAAGCTGGAGGCTGTATTGCACTGAGACCTGTGGAAAAGCGCCAAGCAAAACCAGCCAAGCATGCATGTGAGTGCCAAGAAAAGATGGCTAAAGCCTGTCACTCTACCGAGCCCCCGAGTGAAGTGTTTGGAAGCCAAATGTAGACTGGATCTGGCAGAGTTGTACGTAATAGTGTGTATGTTGGCAGCAGGGCTACTGTGCTCGTGGGACATTCAGAAATGGCCTGGAGTCTGGCCCCTGAGGATATACATAGTAGCTGTTCCCCGACCTGCTCTCTCTTGGAGAAAAAGTTTCAGCAGGCGCCATTCTTGGGAATTGCAAGAAGATTTTGATGGGGACTGGTCATCTGTTTCATCCCTCTCTCTCTCCTGAGCGAGAAAGTGATATTAGGCCCAGACCCTAAACAACGTTGAGAACCTGTCTCTTAGTGACTCACCTTGAAGTTTCTAAGTGAGTTACATGATTTTAGCTAATAGTGTCACATCCCCATTAAAAAGATGTGGCGGGTCTAGCCCAAAGCGTTGCCATGAGGACAGGCACCTGGCTCCCTGCCTTTTGATTGTTACGGCCGAATATTCTGAAGCTCCCATTGACTGCAGTGACATCTGTGGTGCTCAGCCTCTCTGAAAATCAGGCAATAATCTAGGCAGGGCAAGGATGCGCACCTAGTCCCTCTTGGGTGCCACTAGAAACAAATAACAACAACTCCTTAGTATGATTTCCCTGCAGTATAATGGCTGATGTGCAGGGAAGTTACCCTATGGGGGCACATCTGGATTTACAAAAATAGTCGGGTGAATGTAATGCTTATGAAAGGGTCTGATTATACCACCCAAGGCCAGGGACCCTGAAAGCTGGGGCTGAGCAGGCTTTCGAAAACTATCCCAACCAAAGCACCGCTGTCCTGATGGTACAGTACAGCGCACCCCTGCTTTTCTGGAGTATTTTGGAGCAGACACCACCAAATGCATGAAAACTTGTGCCGGACCCTGTCTTAGCTCTGAATTGGGACAAACAACCTGTAGGGGAGGGATAGTTCAGTGGTTTGAGCATTGGCCTACTAAACCCAGGGTTGTGAGTTCAATCCTTGAGGAAGCCACTTAGGGATCTGGGGCAAAAATTGGTCCTGCTAGTGAAGGCAGGGGGCTGGACTCAATGACCTTTCAAGGTCCCTTCCAGTTCTAGGAGATTGGTATATCTCCAATTATTACCTTATTTATTACTCATTTCCAGTTTGTGACCTAAGTGGGAGCTGACTGCGATTATCTCCAGAGGTGAAAAGCAAACACAATTAACTAAAGCCCTAATTATCCCCTCCCTGCTGCTAACGCATTTGCTGTTAGATATGCTTGACTCATTGACAAAGCAAACCTCTATGGATGGAGAAATAGGAGCTCTGCAATCTGCGGGCTGATCAATTTACATTAGAAAACATTTTTAAGCCCACAAAGTTGTCTGGTATGGTATAAACATGCACAGTGGGCAAACCTTTGTGGTAGGACTGAAAGTTTCCCTCTTCTTTTGCTACCACCTTCCCTTTTGCCTCAGGAACCCTTCCTCTCTCTTCCTCTTCAAAGATCCTCCTACCTACTGCTTCATTCCCATCCAGCCCACACCTTGGCCAGCTGCTCTCTCCACTTACCTAGGCAAGTCCTGAGAAGTGCTGGGCACCTGCAACTCCCATGGCTGGTAGTGGGATGCTCTTAAAACATGGCCCACTGACCTTCGAAATTATCATTAGTTATTCGACAACACAACTCACCACTGTGCAAGCACAAATGAAGACATAGACCCTATGCTTCCACAAGAAATCACACAAAGTCCAAACAAAAGGAAGCAAAGACTTTTATTGATTTTTCTTTACATTGAACAGAAGCCACGCAAAATTCCACGATACAGCATATGTAGAAAAATAGTAGAATCATATTGACACTGATGAATATTTGTTATTCATTATTATTATTATACAGATTTTATCATAACCATAATAAATGAGCATTAAAATTTCACAGTGGCATTATAAGCTTTACATTCATGATCTTGTTTAGATAAGGGACCACGTCAAATGTCTTCAACCCTTACGTTTGATCACAATGCAAAGTGGTACATTTAAAATTTAAAAGCCCTTTCCCTTCATCTAATGTGATCTGCCCACTCTGATCCATTGACTTGATCCCTTAGAGAGGTCTGCATTTGTCTTCAAAGACATTACTTTTACAAACACAATTGACCGATATGAAAATGGAACCTAAAATGTTTATCATCACGTAGGGTGTGATCCTGAGGTGGAATGAGCACTTCCATCTTCCATTTGTCCAGATCCTTAGCTGGTATAAATTGACACACCAATTCATACCACTTCAGGATCTGGCTCATTTTATTTAAGGGCAGGTTGTGGATGATTGGCTCTTCTCAGGATCAAGCCCTTATTCAAACCTTGTGAATACCACCAAGTCAAAACTGAAATTCTAGACAATTGACTAACGTCTGGGTTTTACCCTAAAATCAGTGGAGTCAACCCAAATGTGGTTTTCCATTTTGTAAGATCATTTTTCCTTGTCCGCATAAATTTAGAGTAAAAGGACCTCACATTAGACAGAAATAAACACAGCTGAAATGTGTGGCAGATGACAAAATGTTCATTTGCGGGAGCTGAGTTACAGAGAGATGGAATACAATGAAGCAAATCTTGATGTCTTCCTTAAAAGCCAGTACAGATTATCCAAGCCAATTTATCCAAGCTCTGACCATCTAATTATTGCCTCTTCTTTCTGATATGAAACAATCTGCAGGTTTTCTGACAAAATTTAAAGCTATGTAATTTAGAAGTACAACTTCAATTGCCACATACCAATATCTTAATGCCCCTGTATTTGGACCAGAGAGTACAAAAACAGCTGTGTTTAAAAATAACTCAAAATGACTTATATGCACATGAACCTCCATATAAGATTATTGCTGGGCTCTGACTCTTAATGTATTGAAAGCCTATTTAAAGATTCTTATTCTTACACATATCTCATGCACATTATGTATCTAGCACAATTAACCTTAGAGAGAGAATGTGGAAAAATAATGTAAATGAAGGGGTGGATCCGTTGTCTCGCCCCCAGTTTTGTCATTCCCGCCTATGCTGAGTGAATGTGAAATGCTACCAAATCAGAATTCTGCACTCCTGCCAGTGGCAGCATTTTACCCCCACTTTGCGCATAAGATGTAAGCGATTCCGCAAGGTGCCAGGGAGTGGAGAATCAGGTCCCTCATGTTTAAGATTTCTAGAAAGGGAGTGAATTATCCAAGTTACCATCCAAGCCATCATCAGAAACTCAAGCACGATATTCTTTATAATCCTTATTCTGATAACAGTTCAGCCTCTTCCTTAATAGCCTTTTCAATCTCTGTTTTAAACTTAGATTTTGGGCTCATGGTTCTGTCCTTGTTGTCTAAATGGGAAGAATGTTTAAACCAGACTACCTACAGTGGTTTTCAAATCTGAGGAGCATTTTCCTACCAGATTGTGGAACCAGTATGTACATAAATCCCTGGCTATCAAGGTAAGATACCTTGCCCACAAACCTATGTTCCCTATAGCTTAATTGCATACATCAGTGCAGGAACATTGAAGGTAATGAATTACAGATCAATATTTCAAAGAACTGAGAATTAACTCAGTATATAACATTGCCATAAAGTGCTCTGCCTGTGTAGACAAACTGTGAAAGAAGAGAATCATCTCACACCATCCAAGCCACCTATTTCAGCTTAGTACTAAAAAATCAGAGTCTGATGCTGAGGGGTAGCAACTTGGGCCAACTTTAATGGGTGTTTCACAGATTCAACAATTCTCAGGATTAGGTCTTTAGAGAAAGGTTCCAGGGATGAAAGCATATTTAGTCCCTGTGTGAAATACATACTGGACAACAGCTGATAGCAAGACAAGACCTGCTCTACAGCAAAGTGTTGCTGTGAAGAGAAGCCAAAATTTCTAATTTGAGTGCCTACAGTTAGACATTTGCATACATATTTAGGCACCTACATATGGTAGGTGCCTGATTTTCAGAGGCTAATGCAGAGGTGGGCAAACTACGGCCTGTGGGCCACATCCGGTTCACAGGACCATTCTGCCTGGCCCTTCAGCTCCCGGCCGGGGAGGCTAGCCCCAGGCCCCCGGCCCCGCCTCTGCTGTCCCTTCTCCCCCTCGGCCTCAGCTTGCCATGCCACCAGCGCTCTGGGTGGCGGGGCTGCGAGCTCCTGCTGGGCAGTGTGACAGTGTGGCTACCAGTCCTGCTGCTCTGAGTGGCATGGTACGGGGGCAGGGAGTGGGGGGGTTGGATAAGGGGAGGGGGCGGTTGGATAGGTGTGGGAGTCCTGGGAGGGCCTGTCAAGGGACAGGGAGCAGGGGGGGATTGGATAGGCAGAGGGGTCCTGAGGGGGCAGTTAGGGGTGGGGGGTCCCGGGAGTGGGCAGTCAGGGAACAAGGAGCGGAGGGGGTTGGATGGGTCAGGGGGTTCTGAGGGGGTTCCCTACCCGGCCCTCCGTACAGTTTCAGAACCCCCAACGTGGCCCTTGGGCCAAAAAGTTTGCCCACCCCGGTGTTATGGTTCCATCAACTTCGGTGGGACATGTGGGTGCTTGGGGCCTTTGAAAATCAGACCACTTATTTAGCTCAAGTATGGAAACAGGCAGAAGCAACGCCAGGGTTTTTGCTGCCCTAGGTGTCAGTGCTCCTCCTCTGAGCATTCAGCAGCGGGGGGTCCTTCCGCTCCGCGTCTTCGGGGCCTTTTGGCGGCGGGTTCCGGAGTGAGTGAAGGACCCTTCGCCGAATTTCTGCCTAAGACCCGGAGCAGAAGGACCCCCCGCCACCGAGTTTCCGCCAAGGGTGGCAAAATGCCGCCCCGCAAATCTTGCCGCCCTAGGCGACCGTCTAGGGTCGCCTAGTGGAAGCGCCGGCCCTGGAATCAGGTGTCTAACTTAAGCTCCCAGTCAGATAGAGCTAGACTCTAAGCTCTTTAGGGCAGGTACTGCTTCTACCCCCATTTCAAGCACTTGGCCTGTCTCCTGATGTCAATCTCACCTCCCACTGGCTCATCATGTCAGCCTCCCCTGCCTATTTGTTAACTTTTCAAATGAGCACTTTAATGTGCTTTCGCCCATGCTGACCCACATGCTCGGGAGGCGCTCCCCATTAACATCCACACAGCTACCTCATTATCCACCTCCAAATCCCTCCTCAAAATTCTTCTTTGCCTCAATGCCTACAAGATATTTGACAACAGCTAGGCTGCTGGCATGCAGAGACCGCTGTCAATCACGCTGACTCATTGTTTACTTGTACTCCCCCATTCGTCTGTCTTGATCCATCTGTTGTCTCTTGTCTTGTTACTTTAAGCTCTTTGGGGCAGAGATTGTCTTTTTGTTCTGTGTTCATACAGCACCTAGCACTATGGGATCCTGGTCCATAGTTAGGGCTCCAAGGCACTACAATAATAATATATAATAATAATAAATACATATTCAGTAAATAATACTGATTCTGCCTACCAAATCTTACTGGGAAGGAGGCTGTTTATCAGTATTTCAATCCCCAGTGTTGATTAAGAAGAATTATGTCTAACACTTTTAGAGAGGATCACAAATCTCTCAGGTAATGTCTGTGCAGACTTTAGTTGCTCCTTTAAATGGTTACCTTGGTAGAGATCATCTCTAAATATGGAAATTAAGCATAGCCTCAGAACCCTAAAAGATCTTGTGGCACGTGTAGGATGGCAGGTAGAAACTCTATCCATGACCCAGAGATTAAACTTTTCAGTTTAGCCCTCACAAAATACAAACATGAATTCACTGGTTTTTGGTTTCCTCTTCCACAAATGGTTGAAGCCATATAGAGTCACTGGTCAGACTGTGCCCCAATCTACATCAATATGACAACCCGTGACCTCCATTGATCAGGAAGTGCTAGATGAAAGGAGGTAACAATTGTTGACCTACTTACAGGCAAGCTTTATGCACGAATCTATGAGAGCCAATTTCATCTCTGATGGTTCATTACTAAAATGATTCATTGCTCAAGCCAATGAAGCTAATACCTGGGATGAACTGGACTCTAAAACTGCTTTGAGGGTCTAGGTGAAACTCATCATTAGTAATGACCCCAAGCCACAAATTTCAGACCTTGATCCAAATCTGGATCTGAACTTTCTCCAAGTTCAGGAGTATATGGTTCTGTTTTGGTCCAACTTTATCTAATGCCCTTACCAATACATCCTACAATATTCAATTGGAAGCTCTAAAAGTAGTAGGACAAGATCATCTATTTTCTTCTGTAACTTCATAGAAAAGAAACTGAAGCAAAATATATCAAACAAAACACTGTAGGAGCCCAGTGAAATTGAAAATAACTACTTGACTGGCCTACTGTATAAGGAAATGTACTAACATAAAAAGGGAAAGAGTTTATTTCCAAAATTGGATGCATGTTGATATGGGCCAAACTAAACTACTCTGAGAAATGTGGCAAAGCCAGTAAAATGTTGGCATACTGGTTTGAACATGAGAGCTCAGCTGAAGCGGATGGATGTAAAGGAAAACAAACAGGGTGAGGAGCTCCCTGCCGCCAGACACATGACTGCAATTTGATACTTTTAATCAACCATTATAACCTCCAGAAGCTGTAGATAACACATATCAAATTCAAGACTGCTTAGATAAGACTAATCCGCCAATAATGTGCCAAGGGGCTCAGAATTGATTGTGCAAACCAATCTCTGAGCTCAGAGGAGGTAAAGGACGCCACTGAAATGCCTCCTGGAGGCAAACTGCCTGGCTCTGATGGATACCCAATGGAAAAAAATACAACTATGAATCAGGAAATTATTTGACTCACTATGAACCACTGAATTCAGTAATGGCATTAAGGACAGAGGAGCCACATATTGCACTGATTTACTTCCCCTGCCGTTCCCATCGAAGTCAATGGAGCGAGGCAGGGCAAAAGTTCTTCCATTCTTTTTTCTTCATCCTCCCTTCATTCCTATTTAGCTACTTGTATCTATCCCACATGATACAGTAACTTGGTGATTCCTTTTCATCCTGCCACCGGGAACTTTGCTGCAATAAATCTTGTCACTCATAAAAAAGAGGAAAGAATAAGACCGTTGTATTCCAGGCAGGCCACTGTTTCCCCCCCCCCCCCCGAATTAGGACATCAAGATATTGGCCAATAGTCTAGTTTTGAAGCAAGGATAAAAAGCTTCCTACACTGAAGTTAATAAAGACCAAGCTATGTCTACTGACACTGAGGCCTTTATCACTGCAGGCTGCACCATGGACTGTAAAACCCCAAGCAGAGCGTTGACAGAATGCATGGAATCAAGTGACATTGCCATGGTAGTTAGAAAAGGAGAGAGGGTTGTTTAAGTTTGGTTTGGACTCAAGAGAGCTGTGGTTTTGTTTGTTTTGTTTTATGGGCTGGTTGTGTTAAGATAGGGTGACCAGATGTCCCAATTTTATAGGGACAGTCCCGATTTTTGGGTCTTTTTCTTATATAGGCTCCTATTACCCCCCCACCCCCGTCCCGATTTTTCACACTTGCTGTCCGGTCACCCTATGTTAAGCGCCTGAAAGGTCTGTGAATCTTTAACTCCTGTTGGTGAGCAGTGTTACTAGATCTACTCTCTCTCGCTGGGTTAATTACGTAAGGTCTTACTTTCAGACCCAGACCCTGCTTCTGAGGGCATCTTTACATGTGCTTTTGAGGTGCACTACCCCCCAAGGGCACAAGTGACAGAAGTTTAGCATGCAAAGTCCATATGTATGGACAGAGGCTTTGTGGGTGCAAATGTGTCTCCTATGCATGCAGCTGTTAGAGCTCCCACAAGGCTGCAAGCAGACCGAAAGTGTTCTAAGTGGCATGTGCAGAAGTGACACTGTTAATGAAGCCTTGCTGACAATCAAGCCTTCAGCATATCCTCATTGATCTGATGCAGTTTGGTTAGAGAAAGTTAATTTACATTTTCTCCCTTGACTTTTCTTTTAATGAAACCTGCGGCACATCTGTTCTTTAGGAACTTATTAAATCAGCACTGTGTGTAGGGCCTGAATCTTCACCATTAAGTCAATGGACCTGATTCTCCTGTCACTAAAATCAACTTTACACCCGTGGGAGTCTGTTCGCACAGGCTTTGCTCTTCAGGGCAGGGATCTGGCCATATTTCTCTTTGGAAAGCACCTATGTGCATCTTGGGCACTCCAAGAAACAAATAAGAATAACAGCTCCCTAATCTGATTTCACTATGTGAGGTTTAACACTCATGAGGGAATGTCGGGGTTAATTTACCGGTGCCCTGTCTCGTTAAGGGTTTGGAGCACTGCGCAAAGGTAAAAAAGGAACATGGAGGGGAAGAAAGGTGTAGTCCCAGGAGGTGGTGATGTTGCGTTCTGGTGACACTGAGTTGGTGTGGGGCTCATGCAGGCTGCCTTTGTTCATTTGGGTTTTTTTATATTAAGTTTAATAAAACCTCAGTTTTAAACCCATCCCTGGACTGGGACTGTAACATTTGGCGAGCCCAGGCAGGCAAGGCTGAACTGCAGTGATCTGACCTCTCCGAGAGATGAAGCTGCTGCAGACTGTTCTGTGGAGAGCTGTCAGAAGGCAATGAAAGCAGGAAAGTGGTTTTGAAGAAAGACAGTTTTCTCTGAAAGCAGAGAGGAAGATTGAATTGTTTGCAAGCACTATGGCTGGGAGAGATCTAGAGGACATTCTTACGGAGGTAGGAGGACTCTTATGCCATCTAGAACATGAATATTTAAGAGAAGTCTGTGACTGTCTGGGCATTTCTGGGACAGAGCACAGTAAATTGCACAAAAAGCCATTTGTCTCTAATTGAACATATAACAAGCCACTTACAAAGTGAAGAGTTGGAAGTTCAGGGATTGTCTATTACATCACTGACATTAAGACAGAAGATTTGACAATTCAGTGCTACAACAACAACAAACAACAACAAAAAAGAAAGAAAGAAATTAAGAAAAGAAAAAAGAGCTGATTGAAGCCACTACAGTAAAGACAATTCAGAAACAGTATGTGGAAAAACGAAAGTTGCTTGAAGAACACTTCCTGGCAAGCATGTAGGAAATTAAAACTAAGATCCCTGTGAAAATATGGTCATCCCCACTCCAGAAAACAGAACCAGTTTAAAAAAAATTAAAATAACAAGCCACATTAGCAACAACCACCAAAATGACTGGTTACATTTTCTTAGTTTGGCTTATCAGCTTGAAAGTGGGATTCAAAAGGGATCCACTGAGGAAGAGAATGAACTAGAGAATCTTCTTTCCAGTTTCTACTCAGGAGCTCAGTGAGGGTTAAGTTTAGTCATGGCAAACATTCTGCTGGAGCACAGCATCCACAGGAAAGTCCAGCTGGAAGAATGAGGTTCTTCCTCACCTGCACGTATGACTCCTGCCCCAACGGGGATCACAGATTTGAGGAAGGGAACTATCTTGAGGGGCAGTAACACATTTTGGTGAGCTTGGCTATAGACTGAGACTGAGAAATATCTGCCTGCATAAGTGCTTGGACAAAGAGCAATTCAGGAAAGCCCCGGCGAACAGACACCAGGAGCTGCACTTGGAGAACATGCCACAGAGAGCTGCAAGCAGAACACGTTACTGATGGGAGTGGATTCAATGACTGGATGGGGCACAATCTGCAGCCAAGGTGCAGACCAGACCAATCAGTTGATATCCACCTAAGACTGGAAGATAGAGCTCCAGAATGGGACCAGTGGGGTCTGCTACTCCTCCTTGTTGTGAGACTTTTGCATCTTGGCTCCAGATATTCTGCTCTAAGTGCTACTGGACTAGACTCTCAAATGGTATAAATCAGCATAGTTCCATTGACTTCCCTGTGATGCTGCCAGTTTACACCAGCTGAAGATCTGGCTCCTTTTTAATTCTTTGCCTTTCCATGACACTTGTACATAATACTCAAAATGCTTGACTCCAAAAGGTGATGATATGAACAGAGGAAAATGCCCCACATCCAACATCTTCAAACCTGTGCACCTTATCTTAGGCACCAGAATCCATATTTAGGCACCTAAATAAAAATAGCCTGATGGAAATTTCAGCAACGCTCAAAACCCACAGCTCTGCTGTAGTCAATGGAAGCTGTGGGTGTTCCGCGTTTCCTAAAATGAGGCACTATGGTTTGTAATTTTTAGCCTATGTCCTGATGAGTCTGTTTTGTTATTAACAAGCTAGAATCCTAGGCTATGTCTACACTACAGCCGGGATCGATGCTCTGATATTGATCCACCGGCAGTCGATTTAGTGGGTCTAGTGAAGACCCACCAAATCGAGAGCAGATCACTCTCCAGTCGACACCTGTACTCTACCCCCGATGAGAAGAGTAAGGTAAGTCGACAGGAGAGTGTCTCCCGTTGACCCCCTGTGGTGTAGACCCCGCGGTAACTTGACCTAAGGTACGTCTACTCCAGTTATGTTATTCGTGTAGTTGGAGTTGCGTAGCGTAGGCTGACTTACTGCGGTAGTGTGGACATAGCCCTAGAAATATAAGGCTGCAAGGGACCTCAAGAGGTCATCTAATCCACCCCCCCCAGGCAGGATTAGGTATACCTTAAAATAAATAACAGGGGTGGCCAAACTTACTGACCCACTGAGCTGCATATGACAATCTTCAGAAGTTTGAGAGTTGGGGCACACCTGCCGGGAGTCAGGGCTTCTGCACCTCAGGAGGTGACTGCCAGGGCTCGCAATTTCAGCCCGGCTCCTGCTGAAGCCCCAAGCACCAGCAGGTGCACCCTGTGGGTCTGAAGCCCCAAGACCTCCTCCTCGCTGGATAGAAGCCCCTACCTCACCTGCTGCAAGGCAGAGGTCCTGAGCTTCCCCACTCCAGTCTGGTAGGTGGAGAATGGGGAGGACATGGGAGGCTCAGAGAGTCTCACTTTAACTGTAAAAGAGATTTACGAGCCACGGTTTGGCCACCCCGGCATATAAAATGCACATGTCCGTTAGTAAAAGCTCAGCTGAAATAACTCTGTACCTGGAAATATAGACTCGATTCACTGTTCCTACCAACTTTTCCTTACTAAAAGGGTAATCTAGCAAGAAACATCTGATCTTCCAAAACATTATACATCAGCAGCTTATACATAGTTGCTGATGCTGATAGGGGTTTAAGGAAATGTGACCCAGGGACAGTAGCACCAGGGGACCTTGTGAAAAGGCTTCTGTTTGGATGTCTTAAAAATCTGGAAGAAACGAAAGACCATCTGGTTCAAAATCAGATAACTGCCATATATTTACCAAAGCACTTAACTATCGTGGCCAGGTCCTCTGTTGGAGTAAACTGGAGTAGCTTCACTGAATTCATGCAGGTCAATACGCTGCTGATATCTGACTTCAGCGGAGCTGTGCTGATTTATTCCAGTTGAGGATCTGGCCCGATATTACATGCACTGGACAAAGTAGTGGGAGAAATTGGGTAAATATCAGAGACCTAGTTAAGAAATACTGTTTATTCGCCTCATTTATTATGACTACATATTTAATATCAAAACTACTGAATGTAAGGACTGGAACAGTATAAAACACAGACTAAATTGCTGTGTGTGGAACATGACACTTGGTAGCAGAATCCCCGGGGTGAGAACATCTCTCATGAAATATGGTGCTTGGAAACTGTTCTTCTGATGGAAAAGTCAGTTTACAGATAAAATATACAAACAGTGGGCCAGGTGCCTCGCTGGCGTATATCAGCTCTGTTGATACCACTTCTGGATCCAGACCCACACTATCTTGAGCATCACAGATGATTCTGGGATATTTGCATTAGTCAGGCTTAGAGACTTCAGACAGGACTGGGAGCAAGAAGCTCATGAATTCTAATTCCACCTTTAAGGCAAACTCCTGCTGTGAGCATGGGCATGTCATTCAATCCCCCTGCCACTGAATCATGGTTGGTAAAAGGGGATAATGCTGACTTCCCACCACACAAACCTGTTGTGAGGATTGGTTAGCAAATGTCTGTAAGTGCTTTGGAGATTAAAAGCACTGAGTGCTGTTATTACTGTTATAATTCTCCAAGGCCATGCAGCATCTGTGCATGCTAAGATTGCAAACTCTTCAGACTCAAACTCATGATCCTGTGAGGTGCTGAGCACCTTCAGCTTCCATTAAAGGCAACAGTTTGGCACAATTTTGACTGCAGATAAATCATGTTATAAAAGAGAAAAAGGGCACATATGACAAGCCCGAAGGATGAATACTTGCAGCCAGATCTTTAAAGGACTTCAGTAGTCATCCCTTTAATATGTGCTGGTGCATCCCACTGTATCTGCAAAATCTTGCACTTGTATGTGCAAACTGAATAGTCAGTAGTCAGGTGCACAAACACACAGTGTGCTCATGCAACGATTATTCCATGCATACAGGATGTTTCCAATGTGGGTTAAGAGGATGACAAAAAATATGACCTTCTGAAATTAATCTAGCCAAGCCCTAGAGGCTGCTGCTATTCCACATACATATAGCTGATGCTCACTCACATACAGCTGAAGTGAAGTTTCTTTGTATGAACCAGAGGGGCAGTTTGAATTCAAACATTTCCCCCTGACAAGTTGCAATGCTGAAATATAGTCCTCGTGTGTCCTAGTTGTTTTGGCATTAAAACTGAGAAATGCAAAAAATGAGATCTGTAGCCAACAATTACAAGTGAGATAGAATTCATCCAAAACAGAGAATTGGCAAGACTCTCTGCACTGTATTAGAAGCTAAGAAAGGAATTTAGCCCAGCTATTAATGGAGCATAATATCTACCAAAATGCTATAGTTGTTTTAAAATGCCTCCTATTTTTCCACAGACTTAATATCAAAGCTTTCATACCACAGGCTGCTTATACATTATTATTTGTTGTTAAAAAGACAGTTCCAGCTGGAAAACCCATCAGTACATTTGCAACGCATTTCAGTTGCTCTTCATTAAGCTGTTCTTTTGAATCTGTCCATACAATTTTATGAGTTTGTTTTGTTTGGCTTTCAGAATAACATGGCATCACACACAGAACTAGAAAACCCTGTCACTGAAGAGGAGATGGAAGAAATGGTTCAGAAACCGCCTCAAGAAAATAAAAATCCCCAGGATATGTCATGCATTTGGGATATCTATTTTAGGAATCTGATGTGTCTAAAATGTTGCCTGTGACCGTGTGGATTGCTTCTTAAGAAGTGACTGAACATCTCCAGGTAACTGTTCAGCTGGCCACATGGCTATATGAGGATCTGGTAATAATTAATATCTAGGGTCAAATATTGCACTTCTTCACTACTCACTCAAGACAACTCACCCTGACGCCAGTGCGGACTATGATTTCAGGATTACATCTTGAACCTTCACCAAGTGATTCTAATCAGAGCAGAATGAAAGAACTGTCTTGGTCAATGTGATGAATCAGACATAGAATTATAGAATATTAGGGTTGGATGGTATCTAGTCCAATCGCCTGCTCAAAGCAGGACCAACACCAACTAAATCATCCCAGCCAGGGCTTTGTCAAGCCAGGCCTTAAAAACTTCTAAGGATGGAGATTCCACCACCTCCCTAGGTAACCCATTCCAGTGCTTCACCACCCTCCTAGTGAAATAGTGTTTCCTAATATCCAACCTAGACCTCCCTCACTGCAACTTGAGACAATTGCTTCTTGTTCTGTCATATACCAACACTGAAAACAGCCGGGCTCCGTCCTCTTTGGAACCCCCCTTCAGGTAGTTGAAGGCTGCTATCAAATCCCCCCTCACTCTTCTCTTCTGCAGACTAAATAACCCATGTTATTGTTTATTTAGAATTCTATGATTCTATGAAACATGTGTTGGTGTTCTGGAGGAACACTAGGTCCTTTTCTGCAGAACTGCTGTTCAGCCATTCAGTCCCCAGCCTGTATCAGTGCATGGGATTCTTTCTTCCTAAGTGCAGGACTCTGCACTTGTCCTTGTTGAACCTCATCAGATTTCTTTTGGCCCAATCCTCCAATTTGTCTAGGTCACTCTGGACTCTATCCTTATTCTCCAGCATATCTACCTCTCCCCGCAGCTTAGTGTCAGCTGCAAACTTGCTGAGGGTGCAACTAATCCCATAATCCAGATCATTGATATAGATGTTGAACAAAACCAGCCCCAGGACTGACATCTGGGGCACTCCATTTGATACCGGCTGCCAACTAAACGTCAAGCTATTGATCACTACCCATTGAGTCTGACAATCTAGCCAGTTTTCTATCCACCTTATAGTCCATTCATCCAGTCCATACTTTTTTAACTTGCTGGCAAGAATACTGTGGGAGACCATATCAAAAGCTTTGCTAAAGTCAAGATATAAAATATACATGACATGGGATGTGGTCCAGTGCCCACTGAACACAAAATTAAGTTAGCTATTGACTTCAGAGGGTTTTGGATTAGACCCTAAATGACGTATCAAAAGTAAGAATTTGTCCCACCTCCTTAGCTGGTATATAGCATAGTTTCATGTGGCTTCAGTGGTGCTGTGGTGATTTACGCCAGTTGAGTATCTGGCCCTTCATCTCCACCTCTTCCCCAGTTCTTGAAACCCCCACCTCTCTGTAGTGAGCTGTTTGACTGCTGGGATCATAAGTGTGGCTCCACAGTTATATCAGTTTAAATATACTACGTGCTATTTGTCTGGTTTGACTGTAAAAACAATTGCTACTGGTAATACTGGGGTATACTTTTGCTGACTAGATATTAAAGAGGGTCTTCATGAAAAAACACAACCCCCAAAGCTTACACTGTAACCAAGTTGCTAGACAATCAGCTCTGCAGATAGTTTGCTTACTACAATGATAGTTATTAATAAGGTGACATATATATATGTCACCTTATTAATATATATACACATTGACATAAAAAAGTCTTTCCAAATGAGTCCAAATTGATTAGTTTAATGATGTTCAAACATTTAAGATGTTATACATTATAATGGCTGCATGTAATTTCTGCACATCTGTAATATATACTTGTAGGTAAGATAGGTTCACACTACTCAGGGTCTTTACCAAGACAGCATCCCAATTAAAACAAACAAAGAAACAAACAAACAAAACCCCAAGACACCTGATAGCTTCAAATCAACATCAAACTGGACTGTTATTGCCAATATTTCTCACAACATTCTGGCAGCACAGGGAAGATAAAAATCTACAACCAGTCATTTTAAAAGAATGACATTTCTAGGCTCTATCTTAGAACCACGACATGTAATGTTCTTCAAGGGCCCGGGATGTATGGGCCTAATCCAACTCCCATTGAAATCAATGGCAAGATTCTCATTGACTTGCATGGGCTTTGGATCAGACCCCTTAATGAATATTACATAGAGACAATCTTGTCACTCGTTTTATGCAAAACTCCCATTGGCTTAGGAGTGTCACATGCCCACACACGCACGCGTGCACACACACACACACACAGAATAAAGGCAGGGTGTCGTGCCTAATGGACAAATGCAAGGCAAAACTGTTCCAAGATCAGAAACCATTGGTCTGAATGTAGGAATCGTTACTCTCCAGGGTTCTGTCTGACTCACTGAGTACTAGCAAATTGAATGTTATAAATATTCAAGTATAAGAGATGGAACTAAACTACACCTTTTCTGTATAAATTATTTTCTGGCATGAAAATTAAACACATGCAAAAAGACAACCTTCTATCTATATGAAACCCAATCCTATATACACCATTATCATTATTGTTAGAACTTTCATACAAATATTTATGCAGAAGTAGATAAATTGTGTGGTAAATAAGTTTAGCTGGCACTAAAATTGCAGAGGCAGAGGTATGATCTGGTGGTCTGAGTACAGAACTGGGAGCCAGGATTCCTCAGGTCCAGTCCTGGCTCTGACACAGATTCCCTTTATAGCCTTGGGCAAATCATATAGCCTCTCGGCTTTAAGCTATCCATCTGTGAAGTGAGGATGATAATACATACCCGCATGTCTCACTGGAGTGTTGATTAATATTTAATGTTTCCAAATATGCTATATAAGTGCTTACTATTACTATTTCATTTCAACATGACCTTTAAGGGACAGAAAATGGTGTCCAGGCCCAGCATACCTGCCCATTTTCTGCTGATCTTAATTCCACCTTCTTGTTATTAGCACCATCAGCCCTGTCCTTTGTATCTAGAATCAAACACTGGTGTTAAGCCTATTCATTTTTTTGCATCAGTTGCTTGCCACAGAAGTTCCATTTGCTAATGACCCTATTCAGTAAATATTTTGCCTAAATTCCACCACTCAAGTGAATCGCCTTGTTTTTCACAATATTTCAAAAACAAAACAACAACAACAATGAGGAGACCTTGTGGCACCTGAGAGACTAACAAATTTATTTCGACATAAGCTTTTGTGGGCTATAACCTACTTCATCAGTTATAGCCCAGGAAAGCTTATGCCCAAATAAATTTGTTAGTCTCTAAGATGCCACAAGGACTCCTCATTTTTGCTGATACAGACTAACATGGCTACCACCCTGAAACCTGTAACAATATTTCAAAGTTTCCCTTAGAGTTTTTTGAAATCTCCTCTTTCAGGGAACATAATTTCCTTCACCTTAACTCATAATTTAGATGCTTGACATCTGCTACCATCTTTGTAGTTCTTCACTGCACACCCTACAAGATCTACTGTATGAAGAGCTGCTCATCGTTTTTCTGAACACCGTGGTTTTCATTACAGAGTTGCCTTCTTTCAAAAACAAAATATTTCATGAAGGGCTGTTGATTTTTTCCCAACATTTTTCAATTTTTTGTTTTTATTTTTTGCAAAAAATGATGTCTTATTTTTATTGAAAATTGATCAAATATGTTAGGAAAACTTACTGAAATAGTTATCAAAATTTAACATTTAGAACTTTGATCATATCTTTGATAAAAATTTCAATAAAAAACACACACAAAAATTGAAAAAGTGGAAAGTGGGTTGATTTTGAACCTTGGGAAACAACTTGGCTATTTTTTTAATAATTTCTCTTTAAAAATTTTCTACCAGCTTTAGTGCTGTGTTTTTCAGGACTGCATACAGTGTTCCAGATGGGACTAACATATTTCAGAAAGGGCATAATAGAAAAACCCTGTATTTTGAAGCATTTCACAACCTTCTGTTGAAAAGCTACAACCTACTGCCTTTCATTGCTTTGGTGGCACTATTAATTGGCATGACTTTGAATACCAGCTCAGAATACCAACATATTTTTAAAACTGGGGCCAATGTACTTCGGTACAGATTTAAAAAATAACAAATGTACCTTGGTTATAAAGACAAGCAAAAACAATGTTAGTCCATAAATGTAAACAGGAGAGATGTTAACAGAAGATGACTGTATCCCATGATTATTCCAATATACTCCTCTTGTTGGGATTGCTTCTATCTTGAGTTCATTTATTTCACATGAAATGGAGTTTTTTAAAGGCTTTATAAAGACTCCTTCTTTTTATTTAAATATTTTTTCCCCTCTTCCATGCCTTGACTGTTTGAATGTTACAAATGAGTACGGATAATGGAACCATCTGTGCATTTTCTTTAGACAAATGGAACCACTGAAGCTATCAAGGATTCTGACCACATACATATTTTTCATATTGTCCAGTTCATCAAAAAGGAGGTTTTAACCTGAGTTCATATATGCTTGTTTTCTCTTGTATTAACTACCCCCAACAAAAGTGCTACAGATGTATAGCTTTCTTATTAAGTACATGAGTGTGAAATCAAAGAAGACTGTGTCCCTCAGTTGATATTTAACAGAGTTCGGAATCATGTTGGTTCCGTCACATCTATAGAGTTGGCCTTCTTATTTTTGTTCTCTGTTTCAGAAGCGGCTTTTGTCTTAGGTGAACAATCAAAAGAGAACATGGAACTGAACATGAATATTTGTGTCTTCCAAAAGCACCAATATTTGGAAGTTGGAATATCTTAAAGCCACAGCACTTTATTCTCTGAAACATAAATGAAAATGGGAGGAGTGTTAGGGTCCCACCTCATCACGTGCATGTTACTCATTTCTAATACTGCGCTCTTTTGGCTAAGGGCTTCTATGCCATTGAACACTCTGCTTTTCCTTTGTTACCCAGTGTTTCGGGCACTATTTGAAGTAGTTGAGTCCTGCCACGAGGAAAAACTTCTCCAGGAAAAGTTCAGAGTCCAGCACAGCTATGTGGGCGGCCCGTCCGATCAGCGTGTTGGCAGTGTTGGGGAGCGCATGGAACACATTGTGTCTAATTAAAGTGCAGTCCTTTGCATCGACCAAAGGCTGGAGGAGGTTGTTTATCATCTCTGCGTAAATGGGACCTGAAAGAGATTTTAAGAGGCAGTCAAAGAGTTAGTGACTTGGTGATGGGTCTTCTCCACTCAGTGCAATTATACCCTGGCACCCATGGATGGTGAAACCTGAAAGGGGCTAGAACACTGGATTCTAGAGGACAGTCCATCAGGAAGATGGATCAAATGCCATATTACTGCTAATCTGAAGTGGATCCATGGCATACAGAGCAGCCTGATGGGTCTGCTAGGATTATTCATTTGAAGTTCTGCTATTAGCCAGGATGGGTAAGGAATGGTGTCCCTAGCCTCTGTTTGTCAGAGGGTGGAGATGGATGGCAGGAGAGAGATCACTTGATCATTGCATGTTAGGTTCACTCCCTCAGGGGCACCTGGCATTGGCCACTGTTGGTAGACAGGATACTGGGCTAGATGGACCTTTGGTCTGACCCGGTTCGGCCATTCTTATGGGTGTTATGCTGTATAAAGTACCTCAGGACTCAGGCCTGATCCCATTGAAGTGAAGAGCAAAACTCCCATTATCTTCAGAGGTAACAGAATTGGACCCTTCCTTCTCTGTAAGGCAGAGTTCAGATGGGCTAGCAATGGGGCATGTGGCATACAGCTCCTTTGGGACTCGACATGGGAACCAGCTAAGGCCAGAACACCCTGCCTGTCTATTCCAGAACACTAAATTGAGGTGTTTTTAGGAGGCTGGTGAGGAAACCAGGTAATGCTCTGTACGGAATTGAATGATTTATACTGAATCTGGATCTGGGTCCTATTAGGCCTTGTGTTTTCCTGTGAGAGGAATGCCTGAGGAATGGGTGGGAAGATGTCCTTCTCTCCTCAACTTATGTCCGGGCTGGGGGAAAGCAGTGGAGGAAGTGGAGAGAAAGAACTACAGTTAAGAGACTGACAATACCAGGCATCATTTTTGACCTGTTGGTCATGGATGTCTCTTCTCATGTACACCAGCGTAAATCACGAATAATCCAATTCAAATCAATCATTCACATGAAACTGGTGGCAGAAGGATCAGACTGCTATGCATTTGCCATTATTTATGACAGGTCCATTAAAATGGAGCTATGCGGTGTCCTCTAAATGAACGGTGTGTTTGTTGATAATAAAAGGGAATTCGCAGGGACAAAGGCAATCTTGGTAAAAGCAGAGGCGGTGTCTCCATTGAGGTCAAGGGATTTGCTCCAAGTCTACAAAACCCAGAAAGGATTTCGGATGGGACTGAGGCTTAAATCATAAGGGCTATGATCCAAGGCCTATTGAAAATAAAGAAAAGATTCCTACTGACTTCAGTGGGCTTTGGACCAGGCTTGTGATAAGAAACAAAGAGAGAATACTGGTAATTCAGCAGGCTGGTGGATAGCAATACTGGCAACAAACTCTATTGTAGAATTGGAAGGGACCTCAGGAGGTCATCTAGTCCAACCCCTTGACAGATTTTTGCCCCAGATCCCTAAATGGCCCCCTCAAGGATTGAACTCACAACCCTGGGTTTAGCAGGCCAATGCTCAAACTACTGAGCTATCCCTACCCACTACACTGAACTATCCTTCCCTCATTGTCATAATCATCACCACTTTTTAAACAGACATGGCAGGGGGAAGCCTTTGATTACAATCTTGAAAGAAATTGGTTTTCATCACACAAAGAGCTTTATAAGTAGGTCCTGTATTGATTTCAATAGCTTCCTGTCCAGCTTAAGTTTTCGATTATTTTTTCAATGGTGAATGCAAAAAATCATTCTGATGCGACATCCTCAGCTGTACAAAAGACCTAAACAAACAACCAATTAACTCAGTGGTTTTGTGAATACAGGCAGGGTCTCATCATACCTGTGTGCCGGTCTTTAAGTGCGGTTTTGCACATTTCTATCCTTGCTGAATGGAATGGCACATATCGATCCTGGGGAGAGGCCACCAACACAACATTTTTAAAGTACTGAAGACCTGTAACAAAGAAATACATCAAAACTTGTATATCTCAGCAATCTATCAAAACAACAAATCTACACACATCTTAACAGGAGTATTGGAGAGACAAGGTGGGTGAGGTAATATCTTTTGTTGGACCAACTTCTGTTGGTGACAGAGACAAGCTTTCGAGGTTACACAGACTCATCTTCAAGAGTATGGCACGACTGCATGTGTTTTAAAATGTACAACATAGTCAAGGAAGAATAATTATATATGTAGCATACTTCTAAAGAACAGTATAGTAACAGCGTAAACTACCGATGTCACCGTTGTAAGCTGTGATGTAATTAGCTCTTTCTAACATCCATATGGACCGGACACTTAACAGGAAAAAGTAACGGCACTGCCCCTGCTCCAAAGAGCTTCCAGTCTAAGTCCCCGATCTTGCAAATTCCTATGCATATGGGCAACTTTACAAACATGAACTGCCCCATTGAGTTCAATGGGAATTCTTGGGCGAGTGTTTGTAGGACCAGGGCCTAAACTGAGAAATGAAGCCAACAGATGAGCATCATAAATGAACACAAAAATGTGGTGGGAAAGAGACAAAGGTGCAGGCTCACAGTAATGAGGTTATTTAGCAAGGGGGTTAAGCAGCGGGATAGTTCCATTACATTAGGGATTTTGTTCTTGGTTTTGTCTGTTTTTTTAAATACTCCCAATTGTCAGAGGTGACGGCAGACAAGAGATTTTTAAGGGGAATCTGAATGAGGGTTAATATTCTTACAGTAGACTCAGGAGTAGTTTTATTTGTAAATAAGGATCTGGACATTATTTTCTATTGAGTAATTAAAAGCCCATGGTGTTGAGAATGCATTGCTGTAATTTATGATTTTTTTCACTGCTAATGTATTGTGAAGTCATCTGGACCAGCCAAGATGGATGAATTCAGTGTGCAGTATCAATCACTGCTTGTTCTAGTACATCAGCTGTGTATACAGTGCTGGTGATGGATCGATCATAAGCCTGTGGACTATTGAGCACACCCCCATTAAAGCAAGGGAAGTCTTCACACATAGCACTCCACCCTACAAGATCCATGGAGTAGCACAGGGGTCGAGTGAAGACCTGATCCACAAGTCACTGAAGTCAGTGAGAGTCTTTCCTTTGATTTCAGTGGGTTTTGGACAAGGCTCACAGGATGCAGACTGGTGCTATTGCAGGGCTGTATTACAGGAAGCGACACAGTTGAGGGGAGGACAAAGGTACGCATGTGATCATGGCGGGGTAGGAGAGACAGTGGTCTGCATGTTAAAACAGAAGTATGGGAGTGGTGAGACCCACATTCACTTACTACCACTGTCGCAGACTATGTTGTGAGATATTGGGCATCTCCCTGAATATGAGCAGGGCTGCACGGTCTAGAGGAATGAGCACTGGCAAGAGACTCAGGAACTCCTGAGCTGTACTGTTAGCTCTGACTCACTCTGTGATTTTGGCAAGTCACTTGGCTTCTCTGTGTCTTTATGTGTAAAATGAGAATACTGCTACATAACTACCTATCTCTTAGGAGTGTTCTCAGGGTCAGTTAGCGTCTGCACAGCATTGGAGGGTGGCAGGTACTAAGTGACGCAGTTACTGGGGAACCGCACCTCTGACTCCTCCTGGGCTCATCGATTGCATCCCTCTCTGAGGTCTTGGACCTCCAGCTGTCACTGAACTCAGGGCTGAATCATGCAATTCTTCCCTTAATATTGAGTTCCGGGTGGCCGTGACCCAGGTGCTAGCAGTGATTGCTTTAGCAGGTCTGACGTGGGCTCAGACCCTGCAGTTCTGTTCCCTGTAGGACAATGACAGTGGTAACTAGTGACCCAACAGCTTCCTTAAAGCAAAGTATCATGTATCTAGCAGAACAGCATCTAAGAAAAAGCATGTCTTATAAACAACAGAGCGGCCTATACATGTCTGCTTACCAGCTGTCTAACCATCTCCTAACTCCCCGTAGACTCTTCTGCAGAGCCTCTTTGTCAGCTTGTCTTCCTGTCCAATGACACTCCCTGGACAGCCCCCAGAGCAACTCATTTCCTTCGTGGGGATCAAGACTTTTTATAACTGTTTATAGCCCTTTTAATCTCTAGCCTCCCAGTCAGGCAAAATGGCTGTGTCTCTTTGGCCTACAACCTGGAAGGATGCCATTGTCTTTCAAGTGTGTGCTTGGGTGTTCTTATCTGGGACCTACTGTGTTGTCTGCCTCTCCAGATCCAAATGAATTCAAGCATTCTAGGTGTATGATAAATTTACCATTACCACCAATATAAATTAGATCAATACAGTCATACAGGAAATTCGAATCATCCCAACATACAACTTCCCCTCATAAAACTATTACATAGCAATAGTCATAGCATTATGACATATCAGCTCCACATCTGTTATGCAAAGTATTATTAAAGAATAGCATTGGATTTTACAAATAGCCCTTTTCCTTCTGACAGCCTTACCTTCCATTTAGTGATGAATTAAATATCAGGAGGACAGTGCAAATATCAATATGTACAGCAAGGCACCACCACATACCAACTGACTGCATCACAATAGCAGCATAGCATAGCAGCAGGCAGAGTGTTGGCACCTTAGAGACTTGCAGAGCGTTTGGACTTTGGTGGGTTTGGACTACGCACTCGTGTGATGTGGGTTGTGGTGGTTCACAAGCTCATGCCCCTCAACTCCTGTTAGTCTAGGTGCCACAAGACTCTTTGCTGCTTTGCTTATAGATCCAGACTAAGCTCTACCCCTCCTCTGATTAGTAGGAATATGTTACTGAGAAGAGAGGAATTCTGGGGGATAGGGATTCATCAGTTTTTTTTTTTTTTGAACGAGCCTCAGTTCAGTTGATCATGGACGGACTGAGGGGGGCTAATGGGGCCTCTCTTTAGCATTACAGCGGAAGAATGATAACTCTCCCTCTGGCATTGAACTGTGCTGTCAGCAATGGGCTTAAATAAAAGCAT
Source organism: Mauremys reevesii (assembly GCF_016161935.1). NCBI lineage: Eukaryota > Metazoa > Chordata > Testudines > Geoemydidae > Mauremys > Mauremys reevesii. The sequence continues at coordinate 275,361,451 of NC_052624.1, forward strand.
CACTGGGGACCTAGATTCAAACATCCTGGTCCTAGAGGTGACAATTAGGGCTGTGTGAATAATCAATTTTTTTGTCCATTGGCAATTCTTTTTTTTTTTTTAAGGAACAAATGTTTTGGGTTGAACCAAAAACTTTTTTTTTAATTTGGCTAACCCCCCAACCCCCCACCCCCCAAAAATCATTTAGATGTTGAGCCTTTTTAACATTTTTTATTTAAAAAAAATAAAATTAGGGGAAGTTTTGAAGCAAAAAGTAATTTGGAACTAAACAATCAAAATGGTTTGTTTTTAAAATGTCTAAAGAAAATGTTTTGACTTTTTTGGAATTTTGTAGGGATTTTTTTGGATGAAACGACTCAGCAAAACCAACAAAAATTCTCAAACTGCTTCAGTATAATCAAATCTGCATTTTCACCAAAAGGTCTATGTGTCAACTCTCACCCAGCTCTAGTGAATGCAGGGTGACCAGACAGCAAGTGTGAAAAATTGGGATGTGGGTGGGGGGTAATAGGAGCCTATATAAGAAAAAGACCCAAAAATTGGGGCTGTCCCTATAAAAATTGGGACATCTGGTCACCCTAAGTGAATGGCTCCAAACTAAGCCAAACGAAACAATCGAGTTTTTGCCCTTTAGCAATATAAATTAGGTTGTAGCAACCTAATGACACCACTAGTCTTTGCTTACAGAGTGTGCACATAGAGATAGGCCTGAACTACAGCATTTGTATTCAGTTGCAAATTGACCAAAGTTTGGTGGGGAGCATTTGGCAACTCCATTCCATGGTGATGTCCACAGTAGAAATGCACAGGTAAAATGGATTAGATTAGACAGAGGAGTCCATTAAATAGTTTTGCTTCAGGCCCATCTCCCCTTGAGGCCAATGATTAGCAAAAATCACTGATCAAACACCGATGACTTCCTTTATTTCCTGAAGAGCATCTCAGTACGGGACAACACTTTGGAGAATCTGCTCTCCACCCAGATATTTACTCACCTGTTTTTTGGCTGAGCTGGTACAGGAAACATTTGCGCAGATCTGCGTTGTCCCTGAAGGTCAGCTGCAAAAGTGACCCTGATTTTTTCAGCTTCTGCATGAGCCATAGGCCTGGAATGACAATCAATGTGTGGGTTTACCGTATTCGTAATCATCAGACCAAATGCCCCAAAATTTAAGAATCCCTTCCACGGTTATAAAATTGTGACTGAACATTCTCAGGCTAGAAGCGCCAATTGGCCATCAGTACTCTACATTTCTTCTTGTGCTAGTGGCCAGTGGCTAGAAAACCTCAGGGCCATATTGTAGTCTCTGCTTCCATGAGCAGAGAACAGAAGAATCCAGGAGAGCTATGACATTATTGTCCCATGATATTCTTTTACCCCCTTAGTTTTACAGGTACTATACTGCTGATTCCAGAGGCAGCTGTTGGTCAGGGAATTCCCTGACCTTGGGGCTCATGCAGCAACAACGTTATTCAGCAGCAGAGTGGGGGTTGGGAGCTGAGATTCAGTGCACAGGTGGAAGCACGTAGCCTCAGCCAGCACGTGCAGGCTTTCCTGATCCAGGAATTCTGAATGCAGCTAAACACAAACCCAAAGCTAAACTCAAGTGGTTGGAGATCTGGTGTGAATATTTCCCACAGCGCTGGTTAGTGACACACTCAAACACTAGTCGGTACCACTGCCCCATTCACACAATGGTCTCTTACAGGTACTGCTACACACGAAAGCAAATCGTAGCCTTTTTCATGAACTCTTACCTGTACTAACCAAAGTACTGTTGTTGTACAGGGTCCCTAGGTGAGGCCCAGAGAGGGACAGGAAGGTGTGTAACTTGTTGAGGTAATAGCGAAACCTTGGCCGAGTTAATACTGATCGGATGATGACGTTACCAAGGGAATGACCAATGAAACTGTCGGGAGAGACAAAATGACACACAAACAAAGAACAGTCTATATATTCCTTAGCTTCAAAATGCGTGTGGCAGGCAATGCTCTCTTTTGTTCTATGGGGATTGGCTCTGCCTCCAAACAGATTGTTCATTAGTGTCCTTTAGTCACGTTTTCCCATCTCCTTTATTCTCCATGACATTTCCAGCTCAGCAGCTGCTCTGCCAGGTCTGGACAAAACCAACATCTTCATACACATTGTGACGCCCATTAAGTCTCTGGAAAAACTCCCATTGACATGAAGGCTTTGGATCAGGCCCCATATAATAGAGATGATTCTACTGAACATTACTGTGCTCCATCACATCCAATTAACTGTCAGTGTGTTTTACCTTATCCGGGAGATGGAGAGGTTGTACAACTGGATATGTTGAATAATTTCATCCAGTAATCGGTCAGTCATCGAATCAAAATCAGCAAAAGTATCAGTCTGGTGAAGAGAGAATGGTGTCAGCTGATGACATAACTGTCAATGTATTGCATTGCGATACAAAAAAAACTAGACAAATGATATTTCTGAGGAAAAACACAAGCAATAAAATAAGAACATTTCAAGACTTCTTTATGCACCATAAAGAGGCAAGGGGGAAAAAAGCATAGATCCAATTTTTCTCATTCGTTAGGTCCATTGGAAGTTGCATTTCTCTTCCAAAAAGTGACTGTGTAAAAGCAGCTTCAAGGAGTTCCATGTTTATTGTCTCTCAGTGATTCCATATGAAATATGCTCAGTTTGCAAGCAAACACATTTGATATTTCCCCCCCCTCAGGGCTAATGCTGCAAACTCACTCAGGCTGGTTCCTTCCTTCTCATACATCGTTAACAGTAATGAAGGATCTACAGGCCAAATACTGCCCATATTGACATTTGTGGAAGCCGACTGCCATCGGGGGCTTACATGGGTGTAACTAGTTGTAACATAGTGAGCAAGTCTGTTGATGATGCAGAAGGAGGAATATATTCCAGCTCATGCTCTCCTAGCTGCATTGGCTCAGCAGGGCTAACAGGAGTAAAGGCTTACAAACTCATTTTAGTCTCTAAAAGGGACATGACTCTGAACACACAAAGTGATCAGATTTGTTGAGTGACAACCCCCTTTTTACATAGTCATTTTATGTAGTAGAACCACACTGTAAGGATCACAGTAAAACACACAAATTGCTTAGGCCAATATTATTAGAATAAGGTTTGTAAAGTGACCTGAGTTTCGATCAGAGGGGACTGCAGATGCTCAACCCCTCTGAATATCAGCCCACTTATGTAAGAGACCAAGCATATCTCTACATGTAAGATATTGCACTAGCACAGCTGCAGGTATCCTGCTGTAGCACTTCAGGCTATGTCTACACTAACGAGTGGTGGTAGCTATGTTGGCAGGAGAGCATCTCCTGCTGACAGCACTGTCCACACCAGTGCTTTTGTCAGTGAAACTTGTCAGTCAGAGATGTGCTGACAAAAGTGCTAGTGTAGACAAAACCTAAAGTGTAGACGCTACCTATACCAATAGGAGGGGTTCTCCAGGCAGTGTAGGTAATTCCCAAGAGGTGGTAGCTAGGAAGAGTTCTTCTGTCTCCCTATCACTATCTACACCAGGGGTTAGGTCGGTGTAACTATGTTTCTCAGGGGCGTGGATTTTTCACAGCCCTGAGAGACGCAGCTATATTGATGGAAGTTCCTACAATAGACCAGTCCCAACTTTAGCATTTAGGATTTAGTGGATTATCATGCTAGACTAGTCTATAGTATTATAAACTGACCCTAACAAATTTATCAAAAACATTTTATGCTGCTATCACACAATACCATGTGGTGTTTGACAGTTAATCAGTAGCATGATGAGTATCAGCAGGGTATTTAAGTTATTTATTGCCCCTGGCAATACTGCCATTTGTGATACAACAAAACAAACTATAAATTGTCTAGACTACAGAACTGCAGGAGAGTATTCTTGTTTAGAACTGTGTCAGGACTCTAAATCAAATTCAAAACTAATGAGATGCCAGGGAAACAATCATCAAGTGTTGGAACAGATATTTAGGGAAAACATATCTAGTAATTAATGCTTCTGTGACAAAATTCATCTCACTAATTGCAGCTCTTGCAAAGGAGAACATGAGCGTCTCCTATTTCCAGTGCTGCCTTAAAATAAATGTTCTCATAAACTAAATACAGTCAACTAACCTCCTGCCTGTTTGTTTTGTCTGCATCGATAATTAATGATTTCCTCCTAAGCTCATTATCTTGAATCTTGTGGGTTATTTAGAAGTGGAAAAATACCACCCCAAGTGTAAGTCCTAGACACAACACACACAGAGTCCTCCTATTTCAGTCATCTGTGTTTCCACCCCTCAATATCACTTCAGTGCCTTTCCAAATGACATAGATTCACATTTTTCCCTGTAAGGCAAAATTTGGCTAGACAGCTCGCACTGCGGCTCTATTACAGTCTCCATATGGCTCTCTGTTGCAGGGAGGAAAGAGGATACGGCGGCTAAAAGCACAGCGGAAGGAGTCAAGAGTTCAGTTCCTAGTTCTGCCGTGCACTTGCTCTGTGACCTGCGGCAAGCTGCTTGCTTTGCTGTGCTCTGGTTTCCCACACTATAAAATGAGGGTGATGCTGCCTCACCACGCATGCTGAACAACAGTAGACGGAGGTGCTGTAAGGCTGAACTCTTTCATGTTTGTAAAGTGCACTGAGAGCCTTTGGCAAACGGGCAAAATATTATCCTCCTGAATGTTACTTTCCATGCATTCTGTATTCCGAGAATGGCTACTGACATCAACAGGAACTTGAACAGGGTGAGAACACAGGTTGTTCAGTTGCAACCTGCCTTTGGATAAGAGATCTGCACTGCAAACCAAATTGGAACATTTTGCCCTAAAGTTTCCCGGTAGAACAGATGAATGCTTTTGACTGGACACTGAAATCCTTGCTCTGTTTATGAATGTGGCCCTTTATGTAACTAAATATGCTGCATCCCATGCATGTAGGGCAGAGCACAGAGTTCATTTCTGCTGCTGTGCATTGCACAGGCAATGGATTAGCTTTCCTGGAGGGCATTTCTTTATCATACGAGCAAATAAATCACAATATACTACACAAAGGAAACAACTGTTTGATGCCTTAGCTGAAACCAGCAGTACCAGCTCCCCCAAGCAGACCATAGCATCCTCCTGAGCACTTAGAATTAACATCACCAGGCTGGCTGTTTTATTTTTGTTCTGCATGATTTTGCACATCATACAATAGATGGATGTATCAGACTGTTGTACTTGCCATTTAACATGATGTTTTTAATTATCTCCTTTCCGAGGGTCTGATCCTTGCCCCACTGATGCCAATGGACAGTTTACTACTAACTTCAGTGGCAATAGGATCAGGCCAGCAACAGCTGCCTTCCAATGGGGAAAAGTACCATTCATTTGAATGGGAGCTTATGCAGGATACCCAGGCTAAATCCTGCACCCCTCACAAAACTCCCAATGGGCCTTTTCCCAAAAGATGTGTAGGTGTTGGCCCTAAGCCTTTGAAATGTACAATTCCTGATATCTGCTCTGCCAGGGCTAAGTTTCAGTGACTTCAATGGGACTGCGGGGGATGTAAAGGGTGGCAGAAACTGGCCCTATATTACCTGGTTTCTTTCAGACATTAGGAAGTCCAGCTTTCCACCAGGGAGTCCCAGTTCTATAAAAGTCTTTACCAGTCGCAGGTCTGCGCTGTTCCCTAAAAAGAAACAGCCCTTGATAAGAGATTTCATTTCACAGTCGGGTAAAGACGACAGATTCTGTTCACTATGTTCTTTTCAAATCTCAACACTGTCCCGGGAGTTGTCGCGGTAAGTGCGGCTGTGACTGTCGGCTCACTACGTTATGGTTAGCCCCGACACAGCCAGGCAGGGGAGCAGCAGTGGGACAGGAATCCCAACGAACTTTGCAGCCGCCTGAGGGCTCTCTAGATCTTAGCTGCAGGTGCGGCAGATGTTCCCCGGGAAGTGAAGGGATGGGAACTGGCAGGGAGTAGGAATCCCGATACCTCTGCCACTTCACCCCCCTATTAGCTGGCCAGCAGAGATGCGGGAATAAGCTGCTCTTTTAAGAGCGATGGCAAATAACTCCCTTTCATTCCCAAGCAGAACAGGGGAGACCGAGGACACACTGTGACCCCAAGGGGTGAGTCTGAGGCACAGTGTATCCCCTGTGGCGCTGTGCCCGAACACTGTGACGTGAACACAATCCAGCCTTCCTGTGTCTTTGCTTGCTGCATATACAGTGAACAATACTCACCTTCCCCAGAGCCAGCCACCTTCTCTCCTTCAGTGACAGCATTTAAACCAAGGTTTTTTTCCACTGGATGATATTTTGCTAAATGATCGGACGGTTGTGAAATGCCAAGGAAGGGGCTGACAATTTTACTGGGTTTAGGGGGCACAAATCTGTCAAAATTCTCCATTTTGTAACAAAAAGCGTTTGTGGAGTAAATGGTAGAATTTCTGCTCAGATCCTTTCCAGCAACGTTAGACAAACCAACATACTACGGGCCAGATCCTTGGCTGGTGTAAGTGACACCCATGGACTATGCTGAGTTATACCAGCTGAGGATCTCAACGCCTGTATTTTTTAATATGAATACACTCCATGAGGCAATTCCACACAGCATCTCTCTCAGGCCTTACCATCCAGTCCATGGACACAGACAACCAGGTGAATTCCATCTTCCAAATTTTCTTCCTCTTCCTCTGGTGGAAAATATGGGATATCAGAAGCTAGTACAGATAAGTCACTGTACAGAAATCCTTCAATCTTCAGTTCTTTTTTAAACTTTTCTTTGGCCTGATAAAAACTGGAGAATACACTAATTAATCACACAGAGAACTGAATGTTCAACAGTAAAACCTTTAAACTAGGAATGAGCACTTGCAATGCATTCCCTTGGCAACTTTGCAGGTGAAGGCCTGCATACTCTGTCCTACGGGTTAGGGTGACTAAGGGAGGTCAGGGTGGGCGGGTAGATAGCCTGTGATTCAAAAGGGAGTGAGCTACCTCTCATGGGAGAGATCCTCCCAGTGATACCTCACCTGCTAGAGTCCAAAGCGGGTTTGCTGCTAAGAACCTTCTGGTCACCCTAACAGGGAGAATCAGGACTCGCAAGGCTACGTAGCCGTATTGCAGAATATGTGGTGTCCAGATCTACCCAGCAGGGCTAACAGACAGACATTAACAAACAAATCTAAGCTAGACAGACAAGGAGTCGACCTCCTTCTCCTACCCCCTCAGACAGTTGCACAAATGGATGCAAATCTGTATCCCATGAAAAGGGATAGTAGCTTTGACCCAGACACGAACCAGCTAATAGCAGGGAAGTGCCCCTCCAGCTAGACTCACATTTCCTAGTTCTGGGGCCTACGGTTTGGCCCCTAAGTCCACACTGAACAGCCACTGGACTCAGCGGGAGATGCTCAGAATCTCTGAGAATCATGGAAGCGCCTAAGGTGATGTCCCACAGCCAAGCTGGGACACATCCGCTTCAGTCTTGGGGCAAGACTGTGACCATCCTTTTCAATGGGGAGCACTTACTCACACATGTAATCCTACTGAAGTCAGTGGGGTGCTCAGAAACTTTTGCTTGCCAAAAAGTTAGGAAGGGGGTCACAATCTAAGTCTTACGCTATGGGATTTAAGGCCCTGGATTCAGCAAAGCACTTAAGCACTGCTTGGCTGACCAGAGAAGGAATTAAGCAGGTGCTTAACTTTAAGCACAAACTTAAGGGCTTTGTCGAATCTGGGCCTAAAAGCCTGACAACCATGGTTCACCTGGAGAAGGAGACGACAGAAGAGACAGCTATAAAGCCAGAGAGTGCAGTATAATACATAACAGTAAATCCTGCCACTATGTGGCTCCAAAATTAAACAGAAGGTTAGAGAGTTTGATGAACGACCTAAACAAAGTCAGGAATCAGAGCACACCCCCTTTAAGAGTCTAGACCTTATCCGCCTCAGTGTTTTAAGATAACTCCCTGTGTGCCCATATTCTCCGAGCACAGCACATGACACAAAACGTAACGGAAACCTCTGTGATGTGCTGCGTATTGTGGTGTCATCTAGGCAATCAACGCAAAATATCCTGAAGTAAGGGGACAGGAAAGATGGGCTAATGCAGGAGACTGCGATTCAGGGGTCTGAGTTCCCAGCAATGCTACAGACTCACTGCAAGACCCTGGGGAAGTCGCTTAGTCTCTCTGTGCCTCAGTTCCTCATCTGTACAATGGGGGTTATGTTACAGCCCATTTCCCATCCTTTGTCTGTCTGGAATAGTTATACTGTAAACTCATCAAGGTGGGGATTGACTCTTAATGTGCATTGGCACAGCGACTAGCACAGTGGGGACCTGACCTCAGCTGGGGTCTCTAGGTGTGACTTGAGCACTAATAAAGAAAGCCATTAGACAGTCTTACCTAAGCATCCTTTCATTGGCCTCTTCCTCCACATCATCTGAACTGCAGGAGACAATGCCGAAGGAGCCTAATGGCTGCCGTGTGATGGGGAAAGCAGCCTGCTTTGAAGAGAAGCCAACCACGGCAGGAGTCTCTTTGAGCACCGAAGAAAAGGGAAGACACGTGGCTGTGCAAGACACAGACAGGTTAACCACCTCAACGGCCTTTCGACTCTCCAGTGCCAACCCCTCTGTGGCAACAGAGTGAAAGCCAGTGCTGCCGTTAGCCACAAGCCGACACTCCACCCTGTCTGGTTCCTGAGGATATTCGGCACAATAAGGTCCGGGAGCAGAATCCACCAGTGCAGATGCGTCATCGAGTTCAATTTCTTGTAAGCCCTGCATTTCTTCACACGACATCATGGTTTCACTGGCAACGGGGCTACCACACTCTCCTCTCGTTGAACCAAATTCAGTCGATGTCTCTGATGAGGCTGGAACAGTGTAGCAAAAATCTGGTACCTGGCTCAGGCCACGTGAGAAATCCTCGACGTCTGGTGTGCTAACACTTGAATAAAAGTCTTGAACTATTTTCAACCTTTCGGGTACAGGTTTAAGTGCATCTTTCAGATCCTCACTACATGCACTGCACTGCACGCTACTACGGTCCGAGTATGTGATGACACTCAGTGTTTCCAAGCTGCACTCTTCATTTCTCTGCACTGCCTGGCATTCAGAGGTATCCCATCTGTGCTGCTTTAGATTGACAGGTTGTCCTGCATATTCCAAACTGCAATCTCTTTCTGCCAAACCTTCCTTATCTTCCACTTCTTCTGGTAGCTCAGCGCTGCTGTTACCTCGTTTGACAGCAGCGCTAGGATGCTCTCCTGTGGCAATGTCTGGTTCTGACCGCTCACTTTCCCTGGCAGTCTGGTAGTCAGAAAAGTTTCCTGCTATTTCTATGCTTCTGCACGTCACTTCCATGTAGCTTTTCAAGGGCCCTTCTGCAACTTCCAAGATTGCTTTATCGCATTTGGAAACATCTACCGTGTCTGTGGGCTCCTCTGGGCTGCTGATTTGTGGCGCAGAAACGGACTTGGTCAGCTTTGTAAGTTCTACTTCCCGCTCTTCTTCCTCAAATGGCAATGAGCTAATTGATGTCAGCGAAGCTTGGATCCCACTGGGCAAGCTTGTATTGCTTTCTGTTTGCCCACCCTCTAGGGAGTTTCTGTGTATGGTGTGCCTCCGGACCAGCTGCTGCAGCATCTCACGGTCACTGGGCAGCTCCAAAGCCCGGCTACGCGCATCGGACCAAGCCACCGAACTGGGTTCACTTTCAATGCCCGAGTCGGATATTATTGACGAAGATCTCTTTATGACCCCTGACGTCAGGGTAAACTCCTCGCATTCCTCGACTCCTTGCTCCTTCACAAATGACTTCACCTCCAGGGCATCTTTTGTTGTCTGGGTTAATAAATCCAAAGTACTGATTGGTAACGCTTTCAAAACTGGTAACAGAGCCTTGTTGTCTTGATCCACTGGTTTTTCAGGACTGTTTAGTTCATTTAATGCAAGTTCATCTGAAGTGAGACTATTTTCACAATTATCAGTTTTAGCTGCTTTACTTAACTCAGTGCTGTGTAAGAGGCCACTAGTTCCGCTGTCACCCAGAGCACTAATGATTAATGTGGGTTCACTTTCGTGGGAATCCTTATTGCTAGGTTTCATATCCACGCATGTAACACCTATAGCAAGTCTATCGTCTTTTAATGAAATATCCACTGATGTTTGGAAGTCTTCGGCTTTGTGTTTTAAAAGGCCTGGTTCCAAGCCAGAAACAATTTCCTTACTTGAAACTGATGTATTTTCATGGGATACATCTGTTTTCCTCTGGACTTCCCTTTTGACTGTACAAGCCTGAGATGTGGAGTGCTGAGTCAAAGCTTTAGCCATATAAGGATCAAGTGAAATATCGCTGTAGATACAGGAGGCATTCCCATTTATTTTATCTGTATGTATTAATAGAGTATCTTTCCTGAAATCTCCCTTTGCTAATGCAATGTCATCATTTGATGCAAGAGCCTCCTTGTTGTTTATTAAGTCCATTTGTGTACCGTTCATCTCAGGAACCTCAAAAGCTGGGAAAACATCCACACTTTGACCTGAAAGGGAAAAAAAAAGTTCATGGCCTATACAAGGAATCAAAATATTTGTAGGTGATTATACACACACACACCCTCTCACGTACACACCGTACATATACATGCCTGATCAACATTCTTTAAGCTGCATTCACTGTTAACTGTTATGCTCGCTACATGGTTAAACTAAAATCACTTAGAGCTGTGAGTGCTAAGTACCTCCCCGAATCAGGCAATTTGGATGTCCTAAAACTAGTGGATGCTCTTGGAAATTCAGCCCTATATTATTACAGTGTGACCAATTGCAACACGGATAGTTTTAAAAAAAAATATTCCTGTTAAATACTTTGTAAAAAGTCGAGGAAAACTGAGAATTACAGATATATTTTTGTAAAATAAAACCACAGATCTTAGTACCTTACAAAAAAAAGTATTAGTGCCAATAAATAGCTTCCTTTATAACCTCTCTAGATTTCATGTTCCAGTAAGCTAAAGATGAAATATTTTATAAAGGATTTTCCTACCACTAGATGTCACTCTAATAATGGAAACCATCACCTTATTTTCCCTTAATGGCGGAAATGAAAGCTCCAGGGGGGTTGTTTCAGATTTTACCTCCAGTTCTTGGAATTAAACTGTTAATCTTAAAAAACAACAAAAACACCACATAGAAAGAAACTGTCTAAGTAACAGGGAGTGTATATATTGTAATCTACTAGGGTGACCACATGTCCCGATTTTATAGGGACAGTCATTGGGTCTTTTTCTTATATAGGCTCCTATTACCCCCCACCCTCATCCCGATTTTTCACATTTGCTGTCCGGCCATCCTATAATCTACTGAAACAACAGGGGACATTAGGTACCATAAGCAGAATCATTCACACCACGTTGAAACCTGACCAGAAAACATGCCCCAACTCTAGTGAGAAGTTCCATAGGATCGTTAGTGACCAAAAGTAATAGGGAAAACCTTGGTTTTATGCCCCATTTTAAAGATGGGACCTTGAACAACCATAGAGCCCTCTAACACCACACTGGTTCAGGACCGTCTAAGGGTATGTGAACCTACCGACCCACCCACACCACTCCTTGCAATCTCCTGGGAGCAGCCCTGCCCTTGCATTTTCTGTGAGATGCACTGAGGGCACAGCCCGAGGGGCATTACTCACTTTTGTAAGGGAAGTCCACATATCTGTCTTCAAAAATCACAGGGACTGTGTTCCCATCCCCGTCAATGTCCAGGCATTCAGCCGGCAGAGGGGGCATGCTGGTGAGGTACTCGGAATTCCGAACTTCCGTAGAAATCTGGGTGTGACTTTGGATCCTGAGAGCGAGACACGGAGGGAATCAATGAGTTACTGTTCAGCCTCGCCAGCATTCACCTCTTCTAGGCAGCAAAACAGACTGAGTATGACCAAAGCTCTGGGCAATGCTTTGAAATACAGGTGCCTAAAATTAGGTGTCTAAGTCCATATTTAGGCACTAAGCAAATGGGCTAGTATTCAGAAGTGCTGGGCAACCACATCCACAGGAGGGGAGAGTGCTGTGGAGAAAACAGGAGGGAGGTGTTTGGCACCTGGCAGGACGGGACGCAGCCATGCTGAACATGATAAAACATTAGTACAGTACACTGCATTACTTATATTGAGCCTGTCTGCTGAGCTGAGTGGATTTGCAAGGAGCCTTTTCTTGTGGTGCCTCCACACCCTTGCAGCCCTTTGTGCTCTTCTTACTGCTGCAGTGTCTCCTCCTTTCTAGCAAGCCACCCCAAAAGGGACAGAGGTGACTGGGGAAAAGGCAGGGTCGTGCTCCCTCTTGGATATACAGAGAGAGGGGTGCACACTGTGACATCAAAAGGGATGCTTCCTGTGTATGCCCCATAACAGCAGAGAGGATTATGCATCACTCCCTTATAGAACTTCCCCTGGGTGGTGTGGCGCTGTACCAGTTCCCTGGCAGGGCTGTAGCTAAGTGATGCAACTAAGCCCATTATGGGCCTGGTTTACTGAGGTGCTTATTATCCATAACTCTCATTGACCTCAGTTGGAATTGTGGACACTCAATGCTCCGGAAAATCAGTTTCAAATATCTCCATGTGATGGAATCGGAGTCCCCGCATAGCTTCTCACAGGAATCACTAGAGAAATTGACCCGACTCCATTTGTTCAGAACTTGGTGCCTACTCAGGTTCTCCTAGAAACGATGGCTTCGAGAAAGGCACTCTGTCTCCTAAGAGCTCACGACCCAGCAGCTAGAAGGCTCGTATCTTCTTTTCAAGGTGTGCAGTCTGCCTTCCTATGTATTATGTCACCGACCGGGCTGTGTGGGATGCGATGCCATGTGTTCCCTTGTGATATTCAGGATACAGGTGTTCTGACAGCTGTAACCAAATTGCCTTGCTCCTCTCAGTATCATCCCTATAACTGTTTTAATGTTAATTTAACCTATTCTTAAAATTTAACTTTAAAAAACTCTCAGTGAAAAAACGTGAGATAAAATAGACTTATTACAAAGCGTAGTGAAATTTTAAACTGTGGGTGTAAGCAAACAATGGCAAAGGCTCCCATATGCTCTCTGAGGAGCCGGTCCTCATGGGAGGTTTGCCTCTAAGGACTGCAGGCGCAGGCCCGTGGATTGCATTGCACTGTGGTGAGGGATGCAATGAAAAGGAGAGATTCTGCGCACCATCTCCTGAGAGATGCAGCACAGGGGGAAGAAGGCTTTATGCCATATTTGCACTGCCTGAGTTCCAGCGTTACCGTAAGTACTGATAAAAGGGACATAACTATAAGCGCCAACCGCTCCATTACGGAAGTATTATACACATGGAAATGGTGCCGATGGTACTGATGCATTTAAAGGTACAAGTGCAAGTACTTTCAACTCCTGTATTCCCTGCAAGACACCCCCCACCCCCCACAGAGGCTCCCAGCTGTCCACTGCAGTGACCAGTCAGAAGAGAAAGGGGTGGAGCTGCCACTCTCCTTGGCTAGTGCAACCGCAGGGCCAATGTAAAAAAGCTCTGGCAGCCAGAACTCAGATCTGAAGCTCCCAAGCCAGGACTGTGGGTTCTGGGGGCCAGCCAGAATCTGTGACAGTTGGGAGGAATGTGACTGTTTCACAAAATGAGTTTGAAAAAGTATCTGCAGATAAAAAAAAAAGTGACATGCTTTAAGAACCTTTAAACTGTATTTAAATACAAATGCTAAGTACGGAAGATTTAAAGTGCTTACCTACAAGTATGTGGAATACTTCAAAATATACACTTAAGTACAAACATACTTAAGTACTCGGGGACACTGTGGGATTCTGCCTGCAGCAGAGACTGGTGTGGCCCATGGAGTCAGTCTGCAAAGGGCCATTCTAGTTTGTGGCAATGTCACTCAGCTGCCTATTGCCTGCTCTGCAGCCCAGAATCCACCATAGTGCAGAGTGCTATGTGCACACCCCCTTCCACCCAAGATCTGTGCCCTCCTGCTCTAAGCACAACCCTGGCACAATTCTTCCACCAGGGGGCAGTGCACAACCATGTACTGCTCTTATGTCAGAAGACTTTCCCCCCATCCTGCAGAGGGCCCTTGTCAGTCCTCTCTTGAAACTCTGGGGTGAAGAACTGGCCCAGAAATGGCTAGTGACTATTATACTCTTCCTGCTCCAGAGCTGAATGACATAACAACTGCCAGGGGAAGCGGAGAACAGGCAAAATACAACCAATTTATTTTCCATGTACTGGTTTTATTCCTGGCTTGTCTCATATGGCAACTACCAGAGAGCTGTGGTGGAGGATTAGAAGCAACTGAGACAAAATGTCTCAGGGGTTTTCCGTATAAAGCTTTGGGGCATGGCAAGCCAGGGTGTTAATCTAGGGCACACTAACCTGCCACGCACGGAGTGGCACTAGGAAGACCCTTCTGCTCAGCACGCTCTTCCTTCCCCACATAACTTAATGATTGCTTCATGCCCAGAATCATGGAAATGGATCTCCCTGCTATCCTCTCTCATATAACTGTGGATGTTCTCATTATCCAGATAAATACCTAATTCTTGTTGGAATCATATAAAATTTTGAGCCTCGGTTAGATCTTGTGGCAGGGAGTTCCACAAATTGGTGATGCCTGGTGAACAAAAGTATTTTCATTTTGTCACTTATACATGTGGTGGCATTTCAGTTTTGCTGAATGTCCCCTTGCCAAAATTCTTCCCAGTCAAGTGGGAAAGCATGTTTCAAATGTGAGATTATTTTATTTGGATCTTTCTTTAGCTAGTCTATGTATTCTAACAAACAGAGATGAAGACAACACAAGCTTTCAAGAGATGGCATTAGCTGGCAGCAATATGGGACAGGTTCCACAGAACAGAGCTGGTGCAGAAGTGACACATTTCAGATTTCCGTCAGGGAAACACAGTTCATCACCAGGTAATAAGTGGAAACGACAAACTTTGTACATGGCACGGAGAAGAAATGGATCATGCTAACTCAAACAACAGGCTTGTAAACATATTATTCAATTCTCATGCTAATGCAGGATCTCTCTGTATCCCAGACAAGTGCCCTCTCATGCCTGACATTTCCCCTCAACTTTACTTTGGCTGTTTCACAATTATTTGGGTCCAACTGTTCAACCATAAATCCTGTCAAGTATCAGAGGGGTAGTCATGTTAGCCTGGATCTGTAAAAAGCAACAAAGAGTCCTGTGGCACCTTATAGACTAACCAATGTATTGGAGCATGCGTCTGACAAAGTGGGTATTCATCCACGAAAGCTTATGCTCCAATAGGTCTGTTAGTCTATAAGGTGCCAGAGGACTCTTTGTCGCTTTTTTCATAAATCCTGGTTTGCCAGAAGCTGGGAATGGGCGACAGGGGTTGGATCACTTGATGATTACCTGTTCCGTTCATTCCCTCTGAAGCACCTGACGTTGGTCACAGTCAGAAGACAGGATACTGGGCTAGATGGGCCTTTGTTCTGACCCAGTATGGATGTTCTTATGTTCTGGTAAAATAATTAAATAAAAGGACCCACAAACTTGACAGCCATCCAGACTTAAGCAGGGCATGTGCAGTAGCTATCTGGTTCCCCTTGCTAGCACACACAGCCATGTCCTTGATTTTTAGAGTGAATTCCTGGCCCCATTCAATTTAGTGACAAAACTCCCATTGACTTCAATGGGGCCAAGATTTTACGCTCAGAGTTTGAAAGTAACATGTATATGCATTCCTTTTCGGCACTGAAATCTGTGCCGCATGCAGCAGTAAGAGAAACAATGAAGTCAGTAGCAGAATTCCATGCAATAGTCTGTATTTAACTTAGGAATCATCACCTCCGTGCTAATATCAGAAATAGTATACATAAGACTTAAATCCTGACAGACAAAGCACTGTCTAGATGCTGGGAATCAGGAGACTAGGGTTCTTTCTCCTGCTCTGCCACTGGCCTGCTGTGCGACCTTGAGGAAGTCACTTTGCCTCTCTGAGCCTCAGTTTCCCCATCCACCCTTTGTCTGTTCGTCTCTTTAGAGCATAAGCTCTTTGGGGTAGAGGCAGTCTCTTCTTATATGTTTGTAGGGCATCTAGCACAAGGGGGATCTGATCTCAGTTGTGGCATGTGAGTGCTACCATAATAAAATTGCCACTGTGACGATCAGGCCTTATTCATCATCATGTATATAGTGCCAGAGACATGCTAGATGCTTCGCAGACAGAGGGAAACAGGACCCTGCCCTGAGGAGCTTACAGACTAAAGATACTGTGAGTGTTTACAGTCTAACTCTTGTTCTACTCAGCTTCCATGACAGTTAAGGAGGAAGTTAGCTCTATTTCATAGAGAATGGGGCTAGTTTCACTGGTGCCAGTCCAATAAGTGTAAGTGAAACATCTTTGTGCCAGCACGGCTCCCCTTCTGTTCCACGACTGTTTGCCCAGACGGAGCAGAGTTACTGCTGATGCCTCCTTCAATGGTGATAAATGCAAAGTAATGCACATTGGAAAACATAATCCCAATTATACATATACAATGATGAGATCTAAATGAGCTGTTACCACTAAAGAAAGAGACCTTGGAGTCATTGTAGATAGTTCTCTGAAAACATCCACTCATTGTGCAGCGGCAGTCAAAAAAGCGAACAGAATGTTGGGAATCATTAAGAAAGAGATACATAATACGACAGAAAATATCATATTGCCGCTACATAAATCCATGGTACACCCATATCTTGAATACTGCGTGCAGATGTGGTTGCCCCATCTCAAAAAGATATATTAGAATTGGAAAAGGTTCAGAAAAAGGCAACAAAAATGATTGGGGTATAGAACAGCTTCCGTATGAGGAGAGATTGGTAAGACTGGGACTTTTCAGCCTGGAAAAGAGCTGACTAAGGGGGATATGAAAGAGGTCTATAAAATCATGAGTGGTGTGGAGAAGTTTTATTTACTCCTTCTCATAACACAAAGTACCAGGGGCCACCAAATGAGATTAATAGGCAGCAGTTTTAAAACAAACAAAAAGAAGTATTTTTTTTTCACACAATGCACAGTCAATCTGTGGAACTCCTTGCCAGAGGATGTTGTGAAGGCCAAGAATATAACAGGTTTCAAGAAATAACTAGATAAATTCATGGATGATAGGTACATCGATGGCTATTAGCCAGGATGGGCAGGGATGATGTCCCTAGTCTCTGTTTCCCAGAAGCTGGGAATGGGAGACAGGGGATGGATCACTTGATGATTACCTGTTCTGTTCATTCCCTCTGGGGCACCTGGCATTGGCCACTGTTGGAAGACAGAACACTGGGCTAGATGGACCTCTGGTCTGAGCCAGTATGGCTGTTCTTATGTTCTCCTTCAAGGGTGCTGATATAGCAGGAAGCTATAGTCTATATTTGGGGCGCCATATGAGAGAATGAGCTGAATGGTCACGTCTGGGGCCCCTCTGGCCATGTCTCCTTCACAGATGAGCACTACCCACTTTCGTAGGCTGGACTGGACTTATACAACCATCCACCCAAGCACAACTGAGGTTGTGGCTGCCTTGAGCTGTTCCTCTTTACAATGTGGTAGACTGTGCACTGCATCTGTCCCCATGTCTCTCGTTACAGCTTTGAAGAGGGCACCATTATATGGAATCCTCCTCTATGGCCCTGCATGCTGGCACAATCTGTGGCACTATCCCTAAACCATTTCTGAAGGACATGTCTCCAGTCTGATACATTCCAGCAATGGGGGCTTCACAGTCCCCCTGGCCAATCTGTCTCACTGCAGAACTCTTCTAAAACCACAACATTTTCACTAATCTTTAATCTAAGTCGTTCCTGCTGTACAATAGCATCAGCCCAGAGCGTCTGCTTTTTGACTCACTTGATTAATGAAAATAACTGCCCCCTGCTCCATCCCTGATCATGTTTGCGAGCAGATATTTCCTCCTCTCAGCCTGGTTTTCTGCAGAATGAGCCTGGCCCTCCCTTAACATTTCCCCAGACAGTGCCTAGTTTCCTCATCTTTTATTATTTTTGTTGCTTTTCTCTCAACTCTCCTCTAAATGAGCTACGGAGTGGAATCCTGCCTGCAGCCAACTCCAGGTAACCCAGATGAAGGCAGCAGGGTTGTTCAGGTGTAACCAAGGGCAGAATTTGTCTCTAAGTATTTTAAAAATCATGGGGGGGTCCCAATTCTGTTCCCCCGTTGGGGCTTAAGCTGAAGTGTCAAGCAGAGGGAAATAATTACCTTGCTTGTTATGCATAACACACTCCTTTGAATACAGCCCAGTACCAGATTTATTTTCTCTGACAGCCTTCCATTGCTAATTCTCTTGCAATTTATCATCCACTCTGAGTCCCACTATTACCAGCACCAACCCAGCATTCTGCCCGTCCTGAGCTGTCAGCTTCTGAACTGCGTCACCCAGCTCCAGCGCTTATGTTCAAGGCTTTGTGTTAATCACTGATGAATGGTTCATGGCTCTGTCCTGTCTGCCTTCCCAGATCCTCCCAGCGCTACCATGGCTGCACCCAAGAGAGTTTCACCCACTTGGGGACAGTGGGGAGGAAAAAAAGAGTTTTTATGGTCTTTTGGCGCTTGCTGCCACCTCAGTGCAGGATTTCAGCCTCCATCATGCTTTAGACCACAAGCCTTAAAAAACCCACCTGCCAATCACAGGTGTCTGAAGATTACAACTCTCTGAGGCCAGATCTGGATCTTGCATTGTGTAATTTTTTACCTTGACTTCAGTGGATTTACACTGCAGTAAGATTAAAATAGACCCGATGCCTTCTGCATGGAGTACAAATGCCCACTGAAGATTAAGGAGGAAGGGCATGGATTTGCATGCGAAAGGATAACGTGGTGGCATGGGGTCTGGTTTTAAGAGACCACATGCTTGCGGGGCCCAAGTGCCAGGGATGGGAGATGTAAGGAATTACTTACAGGCTTTCCTGAAAGGTCAGCACAGCTAGCTTTTGGTGCTCAGCATAAAAGAATGCTTCTGAGAATCTTCTTACCTGGGTATGAAACACAAAGGTTACACGTTAAAGCCTTTTAAAGACACCGAGTGCATGCAAGCCTGCTCCAGCTGCTTTGCACCACTCTGGTGACACAAGAAAGCTAGGAACCCAGGTTGCTCAGCCAATTCAGCTGGTTTTCTGCTTTGTTTTGCTGGAAGCAGCCAGTGTGTCTGGCTGAATATGGCCTGAGATGTTCAAAGCTTTGAGCAGGGGGTGGGACTAGATGACCTCCTGAGGTCCCTTCCAACCCTGAGATTCTATGATTGAAGACACAGACCTTGGAAATATTTCGGAATCTGTTCCAATGTACCTGCTGTTTCTTTGTTTAGAAGCAGCACATCTGTTGAATTTAAGAGTTCTCTCTGCAGCTTTAAAACTAGGGTTGCTAATTCCCTTCCCCGGCAGCTGACATGGCAGTAGAGCAGTTACTAAATGAGGAAAGTCAATAATCAATGGTATCTTTTGCACAAAGATATACAGTAACTCCCATTCTTACACTTGAACACAGAGAGGAAGAAACCCTACATTATCAGAAACATATACATGAGTGGCATGTTATCTGCAAATTCAAGTATTCCAAATTTTTGTATGGACATTAGAGAGAACAATTCAGCAATGGACAATCAATTGCGAAATAGTTGCAGGTTTGAAATGATTTGCAGAGCACTTAGTATGAAAACATACACTCCTAAAAAACTCGGTACTGCTATCTGCTCAGAAATAAGCTTTGACTTTCGATGCACTCCAACAAGATATGTAATCAAATCAATTAAGACTCTAGTCCTTATGTTACTGCTGTTATTTGTAAAATACAGTATCGTAGAATGGCAGCAGAAAGCATGCAAACAAAATTACAACATCCCCCGAAACCTCCAAGCTGTGTTCTGACAAATGGCCTTTCTAAAATAATCGATTAGCATCACTTGAAAAAGGCTGTTTAATAATAATAATACCTTACGTCTGAGGCTCTCATGCAGCCAGGTAAGCAATACCACACACATTTTAAAGAAAACTGAGCACGTACAGGTCAAGTAACTTGCCAAAGAACCCCAGTTCCCTGCTCCAGCCATTAGACATGCTGCTTCTTCAGCTTAGGTGCTATGTTGAAGGTACCTCCTGCTTCCTATATGTTTCTCTCTGAAGGAGTCAGATAATAAAGAAAGTCCTGATCTGAAGCACTGCATTTGAGCACGTGCTTCCCTAAGCAGGCAAGTAGCCCCACTGACATCAATGTTAAAGTTAAGCACACGCTTAAGTGGGGCTTTAGTGCATTCAGCATAATCAGACAGGCAGCAGCCAAATGGTAATATGTGCGTGTGTGCATGTCTGTGAGAATGTGTGTGTGATAATTAAGGAGAGGGAATGTACTAGCTGCTTATGTATAAAGAGATAATAAAAGAAACGGAACTGTATTTCCAGTGACAGCTGTGTTAAAGGAGTTATGAAGGATAGATTTTTCAATTATTTGACACTGTGATGCTTCTGTTTTTTCAGATGAATTTCCAAACTTTAGGCCCACAATATCCGGGATCTACCCAAAAGCCAGGACACTGATAAGGCTGCAAGGGATGGTCCTCCCATTTAGCTGCATTTCAGGACTGTACCTCTGACCATCCCTTGCAGCCTTATCAGTGTCCTGTCTTTTGGGTAGATCCCGGATATTGTGGGCCTAAAGTTTGGAAAACCCTCAACCACAATGGAAAAGAAGACCTGGCCTTTATAGAACACTGGTACTATACAGAAAACTGAGCACATTTTAAATATCAGAATACCAAGTTACTCAGTTGTGGTAAAGGTTTGATTTCCCATGGTGCCTGGATTGTCACAAAATGTGGAAATTCATCTGAAAAAACAGAAACCCTCCTCTTGGCATGATGCTACCCAGCTGGAAAGCTGGCTACCACTGCCAGGTGAAGAAAAGACAGGTTACAAGGTCACTACTTGCTCCTATTTGTTGAACTGACAACTAGGATTTGATAGTTGAAGGAATTATTTTAAACCTGCTATTTGCTAGGCATAAAATCCCCTGGCACAGTGACTTAGGCATCACTTAAGTGGTAGATAGGCCTTGGGCTGGTTCTCTGCCTGGGGGTGAATTTCACACAGTAACTCTAATTAAGGCACACTCTGGATGCATCTTTGATCTCTTCCTATCAGGTTGTTATCGCCATTGCTGAATGAATTGTTTAGCATTACCCTTAGTGTATGATGCTCCTGAGTAAGATAGGCTGTGACTTCTGGATGGAGCGTCACTGTCTCCAGGAACTGGGTCCATAGTGCCAAAAGGTGGGAGCAAAGCCAGGCTAGGTCCTTGCTTATCTGCTCTGCTATCTTCTCTGGACTGTTCAACATCTGGAGGGGGAGAAGGATGTTTGGAGGTTAGGTCAGTGGCATTAATTAGGACATTAGATTAAGTCCCCTTTTTTAAAAAAAAAAGCATGATCCTTGACTCAGAACTGGGCTGACGCTGTTTTCTTATCAATTATTTTATCCCAGATCAGGCAGTTACTATAGAATTATTTCAACACATGTATTTTAGCACAAATTAAGATGGAGACATAAGGGAAGTGTGGGGAGTGGGCACAATCCAGCTGTAGCCAATATTTTCCATTGCAGGTAAAAAGTAAATGACTGCAGCCAATTGGCTGTTGGTTCTAGAATATCCACTAGATGGTGCTGCTTACTCTGGAATACGAAATGATGCTCCCTCTTCTGTAGACTTGGTGATGCCTTTTGATTAGAATAAAATCTCTTTCACACAGGTCACACCACAGCACTAGCTGGGTGAGTTTTTTTTATAAAGTCTAATGCCCAGAACAGTATGAAAAAAAATCCAAAATTCCTTCACATAACAACAAAAAAAAACCACTAGGGGTCACCTAATGAAATTCATAGGCAGCAGGTTAAAAAACAAACAAAAGGAAGTACTTCTTCACACAATGCACAGTCAACCTGTGGAACTCATTGCCAGGGGATATTGTGAAAACCAAAAGTATAACTGAGTTCAAAAAAGAATTAGATAAGTTGACGGAGGATAGGTCCATCAATGGCCATTAGCCAAAATGGTCAAGGAAGGAGCCCCATGCTCGAGGTGTCCCGAAATCTCCAACTGCCAGAAGCATCTGGCACTGGCCACCATCAGAAACAGGATACTGAGCTAGCTGGACCTTGGTGGTCTGAGCCAATATGGCCATTCTTATGTTCTTAAGTGTATTTTCTCCTTTCTCTACTGCACTTGAACAAGAGTGAGAAACAGATACAAGGCTATAGAGTTCTCTTTTATAATTCTACTGTTATTTATGCACTCCAACCTCTATAGCATATAGTAGCAGTAGAATCCACAGAAAGTAATTACGTTTTATGGTAAATGTGTTAGTAAAGCCCTACTACAACGGGGCGCTGATCTATGGCTTGAGACCCTAGGTAATACAAATTATTAACAATAATAATAATATAAGTTACCCCTTAAAAAAACTAAACAAAACAAACCAACAAAGTCTCTTTGCCGGTCACAGTCCCTTTTCACCATAGCGCCACAATGAATCCTGAGTTCCTGCTTGATTTTTACCCAGTCCTTCCCAGGCAATCTCCCAAGGCTAGTGGCACTGAAATCTAAATCACGATTAAAAGGAAATCCTTGGGTGCGTGTGTGTGTGTGTGTAACTGTGGGTATCCTGATTGTACTTACACTGCCCTCACCGCTCTGCTGTATTCCTGATTCTGCAATCTGTTCGGTGTGGGCAACCTTCTGTACCAATTCAAATAGTGAAATCAAAGGGGCCTACGGGGTGGAGGCATCTGCCCCCCACACACACACCCCGGTGCTCTTTGCGGGATCAGGCCCTTATTTTGTATAACTATTCCCCCTTGCTTAGAAGAAGAAATAACTTGCACTGTCAGCAATGCTGTTTACTTTTAATTTTAAACATTAGCAACTAAGTTATTGCATCAATTGTAAAGGAAGGCCTGGAGAGCAAGCTTCACCCAGGGTTATTAAATAGCATGATGGTTATTTTTCCAGCTCATTTGCTCTTAACCTTTTCAGCAGGCTTGAGATAACTGAAAGGTCAGTGTCAAGCTCTAATTGTGATGTTCTTGCTGTATAACAACAGTGGGTCATACAAACTGAGAGCTAGGCAGGTGTCAGAGAAATCCTGAGAGGTAGCCATTCCAGTTTGTTTTAGGTACTCAGCACTTCTCAGGATTCAGCCCATGGGTAGGGCTAAGAAGGACCCTCCAATTCCAAATCCCTCCCAATTAATCTGAAATCTGCAATATTCATTCATGAATTTGGGACTTCCAGAGGAGCCCAGGGAAGTCTGGAATCCACTGTGTTATTGCCCGACATTCACAAAATCATGAGTCATTGCTGAAATCATACCGTTGCCTTAAAAATCAGATTTTGTAAAATAACAATGAACGTTGTGGTTCTTTTATTTGCCTTCTAGTTTCTGAACCTTCAGGGTGCACTTGGGTCATATTTTCAAACTTTTCTCTGCAACCAGGAGGGTTAGACTCACATCACAGACCATGACATCTCACTCAGTTACCTCTTCCTTGAGCCCAATAACTTGTGTTTACCTAAAGCACAGCTTCCGGAAATACATCCGGTCTTGATCTGACATCAAGAGCTAGATAATCTACTACTTCCCTTGATAGTTTGTTCCAAAGGCTAATTACCCTCACTGTAAAAAAATAAAATCGTATGTCTTATTGCTAATTGGAATTTGTCTGGTTTTGGCATCCACCCATTGGTTCCTGTTTTGCCTTTCTCCACAACATTAAAGAGCCCTTTAGTTCCCAACATTTTCTCCCCAGGAAGGAATTTATACACTGTAATCAAAGTCAGGTCTCAATCTTCTTGTTGATAAACTGAACAGATTGAGAGTTACGTCTCTCACTAAAAGGCATTTTTTCCAGCCCTCAAATAATGTTTGTGGCTCTTTCCTGCACCATCTCTCATTTTTCAACATCCTTTCCAAAATGTGGACACCAGAACTGCATGCAGTAGTCCAGTATTGGTCTCACCAATGCTGTGTTCAGAGAGGTAAAATCACCTCCTTACACCAACTCACTAATTCCCTATTTATATGCCTGTTTAACTTTAGGCACCCATCTTTGACAATTTGGTCCTATATACCTGGCACTCAATCAGCAGCAGACCATATATTATAACCCAGGAGTCGGTAGCTCCCAGTCCCATTTAACTAAGCTGATCTTTGGGGCTGTTCCTAGGGATGGAGGTGTCAGGCCTTGTTAAAACAGTCCAGCCAGTGATTTGATGGCAATGAAGGAGGCGCCATATGCATTTGCAGTCATAGTGCAAGAAACGTTTGTTCGACTGGTTGCCGACACTGAACTCGCTTCTCTCAAGTGAGCTGTCTCCGTGACTTTGGAAACTGTGTGAACGTATTGATTCTGCTAAAGAAAATACCTGCAGCTCTGTACAAAGTTGAGATAGCGTCTCTTCCACAGCTAGCTCCGCTGCGGGCACAAAAAGAAAAACCAAGTTTGAGAAGAGCAGAAGTGACACATTAACTCATAACTGTCATTCAACACTCGACGCTCCACCCTCCACTGGGCAAGAGTCTCCTTGGCTCTGCACCCAAGATCTCTGCTCAAGAGCCCCTCTCTTTCCTTAGTGGTCAAATCCTGCTCACTCTACTCCAGCAGCTACCCTCGGTGAAGTTCAATGGGACACTTGCCTCAAAAAAGTGTGCAGGATTTGGCTCTCCCTATATGGGACTCTGAGTGGTGTAAGCAGCAGCTTGACCAGAAAGGGAGCATGCACACTACAAAATGCCCTGCCCCTTTTCCAGCAAGCAACTGTATTAGGGCTAGTGCTGGAGCATCCCCAGCTTCCATTGGGGTCAGTAGTACTGGCAGTGCTCAGCGCTGTACCAGAGGCACCCAGCACCTTGCAGGATTATGCCCTTTACTTAATTTATAATGCCAAGGTAACACAGTAACAAAGTGCAAGCTGCTAAGTGTCCTGGCAAAAGCCTTCCAGGGCAGCAAATGCTTCAGCCAATTGCCCTATACCTTGTTTCATCCCCAATATCTGAGCAATGAGGCAAGCCAGGACTTGTAAAGCTTTATGCAGCTCTGGGTCTGAAGTCTGTCAGCTCTTTGGGGCAGGGACTGTACCTTCCTCTGTGTTTGGAAAGCCCCTGGGACCCGCTGGGCCCTGCCACAGCGTCAGTAATAAATCCTACGCTTGGAACATGCGCATTCGTTTCCTCCTCTGCATCTATGCTTGGTGGTCTCAACCGAAATGTTTGCTTTGGGGCCTTAGTGCAGACCTAGCTTTTATAGCTTGCAGCTGTCAAGTGAGATGGCCCCAGGGAAAATCCCATGCTGCAGTTATGCCCCACCAAGTGTGGATCATAGAGACATTCTGCAAAACGTCATAAAAACAGGAGATCTGAAACAAAACCTCAGGAACTTTGGCTTGCGGAATTTGCAGGGAGGAGCCATCACTAATAATAACAACAAGTATATGGCACATGGCTACAAAGGAAGACCATACCAAAATGCCTCCTATTTAAATGTTCAGAGTAACCATGAAGGGACAAATTGACACAAGGGTGTCTAACTGCAATTTTGCATATTCATAGGTGCAACAACTGGGGCATGAACACAAATACACTCCATCTTTTAATGTGCTGGCTCATGCTTCGATCCGGACTCATGCATTTGCATTCTTGGTTTCTCAGGCTTGCTCCCGATCTAAAATATAGGCTGACATAGCTATGCTGGTCTGGAGTGTGACCAACATTGCTAAGCTGACCTAACCCCCAGTGTAGACGCAGCCAAATCAATGGAAGAACGCGTCTGTTGACATAGCTACTGTCAGCTGGAGAGGTATTGTTCCCACACCAATAGAAAAAACCCTTCCTTCAGTGGTGGCTGTGTCTATACTAGGGGGCTGTGCTTGCAGAGCTATGGCAATGTAGCTGGTATAGTCCCTGAAGTACAGACACACCCTTAACGTGGAAACTGGATCGTTACATTTTTTATGTACAGCCCATGGGCCTAATCAATGCCCACTAAATTTAATGAAAAGACTCTCAGTGACTGTAACAGGCTTTTGATCAGGCCTCAAAGTCCTGAACCTGTCATCAGATATTTTAGACTTGTAAATGAGAATGGAGAATTTCATTGATAAGTGGCTAAACAGTTAGATTTGCATTTAGTGAATCTGCATGTATAGCAAGTATGTGCGCAAATGAAATGCATATTTATGCATCAAAAACTGTCTGAAAATCTGGCCCATGGGATGCAGAAATGTAACCTGTATGTGTTTTGGGTCTTTTTATATTTGTGATAGATGAAACACACAAGAGGCAATACCACCTTGCACCACTTCCAAACCTGCCAGTGTGTGATAGAAATAATCTCTACATGTAACCAATAACCAAAATGCACAACTCCTGTGTTTTGTTGTCATGCTGTAGTTGACAGGTTATAATAACTTTTAAGTACAGGATCTGTTTTTAAGGATGTTTTCTCACTGTGTGAAAGAAAGAAATCAGTTTTCTTAACTGAATGCAGGTTATTTGAGAGAGGGGAACATGTGGCCCTTAAGAGTGAATGCAGCAGGACGAGGAGGTGGAACCAGCCCCAATGTGGGATGTGAAGCACAATGTTTTATAGCTGACTGCTCCGATAGTCATAAAGAATCGATATGGAAGACATTCTCTCTTTCTTTTTTTAAGCCATTGGTCAATGGAATGGGGCATGTCTCTGTCATCGGCTCTGCGATCCTAATATTGCCAGCTAATGCCTTTTTAAAATATATACACATGAAAGTGCCAGCCATGCTGCCTAAATCCAAAGAAACAGGTTGGAAAACAGAGGCTGGCTTGGGGGAGTTCTTCATTTCTAATTAACTACTCAGTACCACTGCAAGCATGAGAGAGCACAAATTAATGGATGCAGGCCTGCAACCCTACAACAGTGCTAGGCCTTGAAGCTTTGAACCCAGTATCCTTACTGGTGCCTTGAAAGGTCTACAAAGCCATAGTGGCTTCTGCTTCAGGGGGAGAATCTATTAAACAGCTAAATTAGGGAGAAAAGCAGAAAACACTTTAAAGAGCATGTAGTAATTCTGCTACTATCAAGGTGTCTGTGGTAAAAAAGCAATACATTCTAAAGCAGAAATTGGAGACTATGTTCTAATAAAATTTACCCTAAATTGAGTTTCCCCCGCTAATTTGAAAAATATTTGCTCATGGGGCTGTTGGTTCCTAAAGTTCTTCCATGCCTGAAAGGGAGTTCGAGGCTTTGAAAGGCAGCCAATTCCAGATATCATTCAAAGAAACTATTTTTGGACACTTACAATAACTTACTCCTTCTAAACACTAATGTGATCTTCAGCTAGTATAAACTGATTGCAGTAGAGCGATGTCGATTTACATCAGCCCTGGCTGATGATTACCCTAAAATAAACACCAAAAATAAAATCAGGGGAAAAAATCCCCTAAAATCCCAAAACAAACTGGAAAACTTAGTTACTAAAAGGTCTGTTTAAAATGAGACCAGTCAACACTAAGAGATGTAAAATGTCTGTTCTCTTACCTAACTTCAGCTGTGGCAAATCTGGAATCTCTTTCATTATGACTGTGTAGTACAGATGAAGCCCTCTGTATGCATTCAAGAGCAGCAGACACAGGTCCTTATGCCATTTGTATGCATGCTGCATACAGTTTTCAGAAGGGACATAAAAGCTACCCTGGATAAGGAAACAGAAGAAAATAAATGCAAATTAAAATGTACGCTTCTCGTTTGTGCTGGAGGTTTTAAAAATGTGAGTGTGAGATGCCCCATAATCTTGCATCCTTTAGATCACGTGTAGATCTTTACTTCCACTCGTTGTCAGTGTACAAAGAACCACACACTGGTGTCACGTAAGAGGATGTTCAGAGCATGATTCCCACTGGTCCTTCCCTCAGGCATTAGCTCCTGGAAGCAGGAAGCCTGAGCTTGGGTCTGTCATATGAGGAAGCAATCGAGCAGAAGAAAGTATGTTTAAACACAGAAGTCTCCAAAAACTGTTGCGAAAAAGGAATAGTATTTTACACCTACCTAGAGATGTAGATAGTAGAGCTTGAGCAGGCGTTTGCAATATTGTAACAAAGTCAAAGGGATACCCTCCATTTAAAATCAGAACTTGACTACAAATTTGCTGCCTGCAATTGTTATGAGCACAGCCTAAGATGACTAGAACTGAAAGACAGAAGATACAAATGTTTCCCTGATTTTTTCAGTATGTTTACTTTGTGCATTTGACAGCACTTTGTAGATAGTCAGTTTCACAGTTTGCTCTGTGTAGTGAGCTAAGCCCTGATCCTGCCGCTAGCTCTGAATTTGATTGTAGAATTGAGGCCTGAAGAACTTTCCCCTGTTGTTTGTGTGGGTTTTTTACCCAGAACCACATGAGAGAAACAACACTTGAAAGAGGGAATTGATGAGCAGGTGCCCATTATTCAGATCAACATTGTCCCTTTAAGTTAGAAGGACAGAGAGTCCGAAACCAAACCGCTGTACTCAAACTTTCTTGAACACTAACGAAGTTCAGATACTGATTCGCACAGTGCAGCTGGGCCTTCCTCCTACAGTAAAGTGGCTGAACTACACCACCACATCATATCTCTCCTGCACTAAATATGGGTAAGTAGAATGGCCCAGTGGTACATTTTCAAGTCCGGTGCTTGATACAGACACAGTGAGGGATTCAGGTGTCAAGAAGCATGCCAGTCCTGGCTCTGTTTGCACATGTCACACACTGAATTTCCACACTGTGCAGATTACTATTCACTTGCAATATTCCCGGCTGACTGCAGAATGCAGTGGACACCACTGGACAGTCAACATTTCCCTGCAGGGACCACCTAGCAGTATCTGTGAAAGGGCAAAAACAACGAGGAGCCCTTCTGGTACCTTAGAGACTAACAAATTTATTTGGGCATAAGCTTTCGTGGGCTATAACCTACTTCATCAGTTATAGCCCAGGAAAGCTTATGCCCAAATAAATTTGTTAGTCTCTTAGGTGCCAAAAGGACTCCTTGTTGTTTTTGCTGACGCAGACTAACACGGCTACCCCTCTGAAACCTGTGAAAGGACAGCAGTTCTCTGTGCTTAGAATAGGGGAGGGTATCTCAGGACTCACCTTCCCACACATGGCCTGCAAGAGCTTGAATTTGGTGGTGTATTTTCCCAGGAGTTAGCTGGGATTTTGTAATGGACACAAGGGAAGCAGTTTGTCTTGATGGGTGGGAAGACACTAACATGGGGCTTCTCGGTTGGCTGACACACCACGGACTGAACCTAGGCCCTCTAAAGTTACACCCACGAGTCTCCACAGCTTGAGCTAAACGGACAGGCCCTGTAGCTGTGGGCTGCAACAGACTCACACCCTGTGGGGATCAGACACAATGGAGAATGTGTAACATACACCGAACAGCGAATTACAAGAGCATGGAGTGGAAAAATGGCCTTTCTGCAACCTCTTCTCCTCAGCGCACCCATACAGGGGCAGCCATGACATGGATCCCAGCCCTCCAACTGTCTCCTGGTAGGTGGACAGACCCCCACTGATGTCAATGTGGCTTTGAACGAGCACAGGGGCTTGCCCATGTGGAGTCGGTCAGGGCCAGGGCTTTTGTCCAACACTTGTATTTCTTGTTGGCAAATTTTAGTCTCTATTAGAAATCCCTCAGGATTGTTGCTGAGTTGTGTTTTAAATATTAGCTTTAAATCCTGAAGCTTTGGAGGATCTGAGCACCCCACATTCACAACACAGTATCTGGGGACCTTGGGAAGGTGGAAAGGGGGAACGAATGGAGAAAAGGTGCTGGAAAAGGATAAAAATGTGGAAGTGGATTGCTAAACTTTTTAGAGTCAAAAAATATACCACTGCCATGTTACTTAGGTAAAACCATTCTGATAAATAAAGGCTACATTAAATAACAGAAGCATCTATTTGTGGTGAATTGTAGTTTCACATTTTATATTGGTGAGATATTAGATCTTAGTTGAACAACAAGATGATGTTTTAATGGGTCTGTTTTCTGCCTCTCTTGACATAAAACATCATTATAATGCAAAAATAGTAAGAACCAGGAAAACGGAACAGCAGGTGGGATCACAAATGTGTGAGTTAAAGGCAGTGACAATCTTTATCAATTAACTCCATTTTAATTACATTCATGTTTGCATAGTTCTCAGATATTGCTTTCTTTTAAAATCATAACATATTTTTCAAATTGATTTCATATGAATGGTTAGAGTTCCTGTGTCGGAGATGAGTTAATTCACCTTAGCTAAGCACAGGTTTTGTGAGAACGGTTCTTGCAGAGACCTATGTAGTGCAAACAATGGATGGGGGGGGGAGAAGCTATTTATAAAAATGTTGCTTGCTGCACAATATATTGGGCAGCACCTATAGGTCTCAGTACAGAGCAAGAGCCAGGAGACCTAGTGTGACACCAAACCAGAAAGGGTTAAGCAATTAACAGGCTAAATGACACAAATTCAACCTTTTAAAACATACTAGAAAAGTATATAAATTGTAATTAGAGCCATTCCTTATAAATAGCTAACAAAGCCATGTTAGATAGACCAGGGCTCTGAAATGTAGACTTGTATTAAAAAAAACCCCAACATTATTATTGTTAGAGAATTAGAAGATGGTTACTGTATTTGTCTGTGTTTACCTATATCTTATCAGATGGTAGCAATGTTACTATATTCTACTGATTCAGAGATCAAAAGGGAATATTAACATTTAGATGAAACATGGGTGTAATAATATCACTGTCTATATTTCTCTTTTCTCTTTTAGTTGTAGTAAACTATCTATGAACTGCTGAAATGGTTAATTGCCTTATGCTGATCAATGCAACTAATTGCCCATGTATAAACAGGAAATAGAAGTGACTTCTAAGTCATAATGTATATTACCTATTCTTCATCCAATTAATGCCTGCTGTGTTAACTACTGTCAACAGGCTAATGCAGCCTGCCAGAGATCTATAAAAGAACTATAGGGCCCCAATCCTGTATCTCAGATCATAGAATCAATATCAGGATTGGGAAGGACCTCAGAAGATCATCTAGTCCAAACCCCCTGCTCAAAGCAGGACCCAGGCCCAAGGAGATTTTTGCCCCAGACCCCTAAATGGCCTCCCTCAAGGATTGAACTAAGACCCCCCAAGTTTAGCAGGCCAATGCTCAAACCACTGAGCTATCTCCCCCACCCACTGCTTAAATTTAGTTAGGGAAAGCTTGAGTCGCAAGTCTGGATTACCCTGGTATTTCTCATGGAAGAATTTATACAAACTGCACATGAACTGCCTATTTGGATTATAACCTATGGAATTGACTCAAAGAACTTTTTGCAACTTTTTGAAACTCACCAGCTCACCAGCTCTACTATGAACATTGTATCTGTATGTATAATGATCTTTAATCACAATCTCTCTCTTTTCTTTTTAAATAGATCTTAGTTTATTAATGAGAATTGGGTGTAAACAGTTCAGTAGGGCTTTGACTCCAGCTGTCTGCTGCCTTTGCACACCAACCACACTATACAATTCGTCCGGAATCAACTTGGATTAAATGTCAGAGTGTGGCTTGTTGTTAATTGGATTTTTGAATTCTCACCCGTCCAAAATTTTTGGTGCGATCACCAAACTCTCCCTAATGCTGTTCACCCCATGTGCAGGTTGCTTTTAGTTCTTCAGGTGAACAGCACTGTTAAGATTATCAATTAATTCCAAAATTTCCTCTAGTGACACCTCAATCTGTGACAATTTCTCTGATTTGTCACCTACAAAAGCTGGCTCAGGTTTGGGAATCTCCCTAACATCCTCAGCTGTGAAGACTGAAGCAAAGAATCCATTTAGTTTCTCCACAATGACTTTATCATCTTTAAGTGCTCCTTTTGTATCTCGATTGTCCAGGGGCTCCACTGGTTGTTTAGCAGGCTTCCTGCTTCTGATGTTCTTAAAAAACATTTTGTTATTACCTTTGGAATTTTTGGCTAGCCGTTCTTCAAACTCCTCTTTGGCTTTTCTTATTACATTCTTGCACTTAATTAGGCAGTGTTTATGTTCCTTTCTATTTACCTCACTAGGATTTGATTTCCACTTTTAAAAAGATGCCTTTTTATCTCTCACTGTTTCTTTTACATGGTTGTTAAGCCACAGTGGCTCTTTTTTAGTTCTTTTACTGTGTTTTTTAATTTGGGGTATTCATTTAAGTTGGGCCTCTATTATGGTATCTTTGAAAAGCGCCCATGCAGCTTGCAGAGATTTCACTTTAGTCACTGTACCTTTTAATTTCTGTTTAACTAACCCCCTCATTTTTGCATAGTTCCCTTTTCTGATGCTCATTGTCAGTCAAGTTACCAGCGGATTGGATGTGCACATCACCAAATCCCACTACCACAACTGGTGCTAATTAGCATCCTCAGGCAAGGCCAAAATTTGAATGAATTTGGACACTGAAATGTCAGTACTAGATTAATAGAATTACGGCCAGAAGGGACCATAACATCATCTTGTCTGAAATACTGTATAATACTGGCCATGTGTGATGTGCTCCCCAGGTTAGAAATGAGACATGCTAGATTAGGAGCAACTGGAGGAATCTTCCTATTTCCTAGATGTTCAATGGCTAAGGAGATAATTTCATTTTCCAGAAAGGACAGTCCAGCCCCTCTGTTTACACAATGTATTTAATGGGAAAGTCATTTAATCTCTCTGTTCCTCAGTTTACTTACATAAATAGACCTGGTCAAATACTAGGCAAAAAACAATTAATGAATATTTCACAAGTACTGTGGCTTTGGAACAATTGTACCACCATTTGTCAACGCAGACTCCTATATTGGCTCATCACTGTGACATCTGACTGCTTCCAAAACCTGAGCATTTGTGACTCAATGACCAATCTGTAAAATGGGGATAATATCTGAACTCAATGGTGTTCACAAATTCATGGAGATTCAAAACTGGTTTGTATGACTGGTCAAATAGCTGCATGCAGGTGACTCTATTGAAATCAATGGGACCTTTGCCACTGACATTAACTGGGTAGGATTTCACCCCGTGTCTAATATGTATATGCAATTCACCAGTGATTTAGGGTGGCCAAATTAGAAACTGGGATACTGACTACCAACATCAGATACATTACAAATAATCCACAGTCTGCCTTTATTAATACAGGCAGATTTCTTTTTAGCACTGTAATTACATTAGTTGCTATGGATGAGAGATCAAATTTAAACTGACCCATCAAAGAAACATACAAAATGTTCTGCTTCTTGACTTCACCCAGAAAACCAAACTAGGCAGCATAAAAAACAAGCTCTACAAAGCCCTGCTGAATACGTTTAGATAAATGATCCATTTAAATGAACAGACCTTCTGTGTGCTGCTGTTTTCAGCCAACTGATTTCCCCTATAATTGACTCTATTACTTTATAAATGGACTTTTCTTTTACAAAAAGGGAAAGTAAAATAATTTTCAAAAACAAACACTAATTAAATAAGGTTTGTGCCAGTTCACTATTCTAACACAGAGAACAATTTGTAACTATTCACTTCCAATGTAACAACTCCATCTAATATCAAAAGATCACATGGATTTGATGCTTTGCAATATATTGTACTGTGCTTTTATTTGTTTTGTATTAAAGCAATTTCCCAAACCATATTAACTGTATGCAATGTTCAACAACTGAACGAACAGTTGGTAAACTGGACCCTTAACATTTAATCTAATTAGGACAGCATTAAACAACTCATATTCAACTGTTAACAAATTAGTTGTCAAGAGTTTTAACATACTTAAAAGCCATTTTAGATTGAAACCACCATGTTGGCAGCCTTGTTAATTAACTTAGGTTAGGACAGCCAGAACTAATCGGCATTGCTCATTCCACATCAAGTTCTGGAAATGACCATCCAGCCACATATGCATGGAGCAGAGGAACAAAAATCACATCATCCAGAGATGGAAGAAAACTCTTAGGTCATTGGGTCCATCTCCCTGCCAATGCATATTGCACCCTACTGGACAGTTACTAACTTAGTTCCAAATACTCCAAGCAATGAGAGTCCATGACTCCCCTTGGAGCTTATTTCACAGTCTCAGATCTCACTGTTGGGAGAGGCCCTGACTTAACAAAGCTTAAATTTAAGCACATTAATACTATTTTATTACAGTAGTACCCAAAGACCCCAGCTAAGATTAGGGGTCCATTATGCTAGATGTTTTACAAACACACAGTAAGAGACAGTCTTTGTCCTGAAGATCTTACAATCTAAACAGACAAAACTGACCGTGGTGGGAGGGGAAAACACAGATACAGAGAGGTGAAGTGACTTGACCAAGGTCACAGAGCAGATTAGTGGCAAAATGGAATAACTTTAGGGGTTTCTAGGATGATTTACACCAAGTAGGCCTCCTGAGTCTCATTGCAGTGGCCTAGTCCACTGGATCATGCAAAGGATCAATGGGACCTCTCAGATTCTTAGAGTTAAGTGCACGCTTAAATGCATCACTGGTTTGGGCTTCAAATCTGCAGGTAGTCCCACTGAAATTAATAGAACTGCTCATGAAGTCAGTGTAAATAAGGATGCAAAAACTGGAACATAAATTTTATATATATATATAAATATATATATATATATGAGGGTAATACTTACAAAAGCATCTAAGTCCTGTTTTCAAAGTCTCTTAGGCACTAAGGTGATAAAAATCCATGGGATTTAGGCTCCTATATTGCTTTGAAAGTTTTATCCATCCTTACCACCTCTCCAACCAGATTGTATACTTTGCATTCCCAGCTATAATGTGCTGGGAATGCAAAGTATACATATAAGGTGGTCTACTTGTTCCCAGACTGGAGCAATTATTAATGAGCCTGAACTGTGACCAGTCCTCCTGCCAAAAATAATTCTATATTTGGAAAACAGGAAACATTACAGAAGTTCTTGTGTCAGACAATGAAGAGTTGTTGGCAAGTATAAGAGCCTGACATAGCTCACAGATCTGAGAAGCCTACACAGAACAGTTCTCATACCTATTTAGTAGCATGCCAAAGTTCCTCCTGTATCAATTCCATCACCCAGCTCTTTCTCCTAAGACTATGTAACTAGCATGAAATGTGAGATCTTACCCTGCTTAGAAAAAAAGCACACATGTATTACCAAGTTGTCATCTATCAAGAAGTGACTTGTGAGAGCAGTATCAGAGTCTCCTCCAGAGCTGGGCCTAGACCAGGGGTGGGCAAACTTTTTAACCTGAGGGCCACATCGGGGTATGGAGATTGCATGGTGGGCCATGTATGCTCATGGAATTGGGTCTAGAGGTGCAGAAGCGGGTGAGAGCTCCGGCTGGGGGTGTGGGCTCTGGGCTGGGGCCAGAAATGAGGAGTTCAGGGTGTGGGAAGGGGCTCCGGGTTGGGGTAGGGGGTGGGGGTGAAGGCTCTAGGGTGGGGCCGGGGATGAGGGGTTTGGAGTATAGGCGGGCGCTCCACGCTGGGACCGAGGGGTTTGGAGGGTGGGAGAGGAATCAGGGCTGGGGCAGGAGGCTGGGGTATGGGGAAGGGGGGTGAGGGCTCCGGCTGGGGGGGCGGGCTCTGGGGTGGGGCCAGGGATAAAGGGTTTGGTGTGTAGGTGGGAACTCCAGGCTTGGACCAAGAGGTTCAGAGGGCGAGAGGGGGATTAGGGCTGTGGCAGGGGATTGGTGCGCAGGGGATTGGGGCACAGGGTGGGCTCAGGGGTGCAGTCTCTGGACGGCGTTTACCGCCAGCCGCTCCCAGAAGCACGTCCCCCCTCCGGCTCTGAGGCGTGGCCAGATGGCTCTGCGTACTGCCTCGTCCGCAGGCGCCACCCCTGCAGCTCCCATTGGCTGGGAACTGCGGCCAATGGGAGCTGCGAGGGCGGCACCTGCGGACAGGGGAGTGTGCAGAGCTGCCTGTCC
Organism: Mauremys reevesii; assembly: GCF_016161935.1. Classification (NCBI taxonomy): domain Eukaryota; kingdom Metazoa; phylum Chordata; order Testudines; family Geoemydidae; genus Mauremys; species Mauremys reevesii. The sequence continues at coordinate 275,397,463 of NC_052624.1, forward strand.
AAGCCTCCGCATACTACATAGGAGCCAGAGGGGGGTCATGCTGGCTGCTTCCTGGGAGCTGTGCGGAGCGGGACAAGCCCCCAACCTCGCTCCCCGGCTGGAGCTGATGGCCAGATTAAATGGTCCGAAGGGCCGGATGTGGCCCGTGGGCCGTAGTTTGCCCACCCCTGGCCTAGACTGTGAACATTGATCCCTTGAGCCATCATGTTCCCCAGAAATGTGAAAACAAAAGTGTTTGCAACAGAAATGACTTTACAGAACTTCCTGGCGGTGTGGTGTAGCTGAACTGGTCCCAGCATATACGACAGACACGCCGAGTGAGGTAACATCTTTTCATTGGAGCAGCTTCTGCTGGTGAAAGAGACAAGCTTTCGAGCTTCCACAGAGCTAAGAGCTTAGGGTCAGATAAGAACTCCACTGACGCTCGAAAGCTCGTCTCTCTCACCAGCAGAAGCTGGTCTGATAAAAGATATGACCTCACCCACCTTGCTTTTACAAAACGTGGAAGGTAAAGGGTTTTTTATCCTGTACTATAAAACATAGAGCCAAACACTTTAGATAAACAGGTTTATGGGACCAGAAACTGCCTTTTAATGTGTGTATTATATCAATTTAATTAGCAAATTACCTTGCTTATACTGATTTACTAATCTTCTATAAAATATAAGGTGCTTTGTTATCTGAAGCTGTAAAATTAGTGACAGAAATAAAATTGCTATCCTGTGTTTATACGGCTGAGTAATTTGCTCTTAGCAGAAGCAAATCCAAAGGCATCAATAAAGAAAATAATCAGGAAGAGATCATTAACAATATATTTTTTGTTCACTCTTGGTCTTCTGCAAAATTTGATCTGTGAGAAAATGTACTTATGTGTTTACTAAACACAGGGCCTGATTATGACCGTGTTTCTACTGATCAAAGGAGTAACAACAATATACGAAAAGCCTTGAGGTAAGTGGGGAAGTGGGATACCAGGAGGAAGCATGAGCAGGAGAGCGCAAGGCGGGAGGACTCCTGCCTCATATTGAGAATGCAGGATGATCAGTGAGTTATCTTAAGTGCCTATACACAAATGCAAGAAGCCTGGGAAACAAGCAGGGAGAACTTGAAGTCCTGGAACTATGATGTGATTGGAACAACAGAGACTTGGTGGGATAACTTACATGACTGGAGTACTGTCATGGATGGATATAAACTGTTCAGGAAGGATAGGCAGGGCAGAAAAAGTGGGGGAGTTGCGTTGTATGTAAGAGAGCAGTCTGACTGCTCAGAGCTCCGGTATGAAACTGCAGAAAAACCTGAGAGTCTCTGGATTAAGTTTAGAAGTGTTAGCAATAAGGGTGATGTTGTGGTGGGAGTCTGCTATAGACCACCAGATGAGAGGGATGAGGTGGATCAGGCTTCCTTCAGGCAACTAACAGAAATTACTAGATCACAGGCCCTGGTTCTCATGTGAGACTTCAATCACCCTGATATTTACTAGGAGAGCAATACAGCAGTGCACAGAAAATCCAGGATGTTTTTCGAAAGTGGAGGGGACAATTTCCTGGTGTAAATGCTGGAGGAACCAACTAGGGGCAGAGCTCTTCTTGACCTGGTGCTCACAAACAGGGAAGAATTAGTAGGGGAAGCAAAAGTGGATGGGAACCTGGGAGGCAGTGACCATGAGATGGTCGAGTTCAGGATCCTGACACAAGGAAGAAAGGAGAGCAGCAGAATATGGACCCTGGACTTTAGAAAAGCAGACTTTGACTCCCTCAGGGAACTGATGGGCAGGATCCCCTGGGAGAATAACATAAGGGAGAGAGGAGTACAGGAGAGTCATCTGTATTTTAAAGAATCCTTATTGAGGTTGCAGGAAAAAAACATCTTGAGAGTAGAAAGAATAGTAAATATGGCAAGTGATCAACTTGGCTTAACAGTGAAATCCTTGCAAATGATCAGGGAGGAGTATAAAAATATTGCTCAGGCATGCAGGAGTGAAATCAGGAAGGCCAAATTACACTTGGAGTTGCAGCTAGCAAGGGATATTAAGAGTAACAAGAAGGGTTTCTACAGGTATGTTAGCAACAAGAAGAAAGTCAAGGAAAGTGTGGGCCCCTTACTGAATGGGGGAGGCAACCTAGTGACAGAGGATGTGTAAGAAGCTAATGTACTTGATGCTTTTTTTGCTTCTGTCTTCATGAACAAAGTTGGCTCTTAGATTACTGCACAGGCAGGTTTTTGCCCCAGATCCCTAAAGGGTTCCCTGAAGGATTGAACTCACAATCTGGGGTTTAGTAGGCCAATGTGCAAATCACCAAGCTATTCCTCCCCCCCAAGTAAGGGGTGGAACAGATCTATTGTGAGTTAGTGTAGCAGACTGGAGAGAGGTGGGTCTACATGCAGGTTTTGTCATGGCTCATGTCACCAAAGGCACATCACAAGTCTGCATCGCTTTATTTATAACAACAGAACATACTGATCCCCTACCTTCATCTTATGGGTATTGCAAGCCTGCCTTAAGTAACATTTGTAAAGTGTGTTGGGATCCTCTGGACAAAAGGTGATGTAGATGTGCCAAATATTTATCTTATAAAACAAGCAAGGAGGTTGAGGGCTTCAAAAAGGATTGGGGTAAACATGCAAAAAATCCAGTTAATTCAAAAGGGAATTAAAACCTCAAAACAAAACAAGACATCTAACCAAGGCTATCAGGACATTGCACAAGAACATAATATTTCCGGCTTAATTATAGTCCAGAATGTTCACCCACTGGTAAGAAAAGGCAAACTCACACCCATTACTGTGATCAAACAAGGACCCCTGAGCAGAAGAGCTGCCATGTTATTAGACATCACCCCAGGCAGCAGACATAACCAGACAGGAAACTCTCATTATAGTTGCTAGCACCTCTGTCTTGGCAAAAAGAGAAAGTGTTTGCGTTGCAGAATAATGAGCTCTACATCGCTTTAAGGGCAATTGGATGCAAGTAAAATGTTATGTTACACTTTAAAATACATCAGCAGAGAAAGATGTTTCAAACTTGTGCTCTGGTGTGCTGAAATTTACCAGCTACTGGTGCATTTCCACTCTTTGAATCTTTGCCATTAGCTGATTGATGCAAAAAATCACTACATAAATTATGTTATCTTAACACTTTTGTTAAAAGCGTGTGATCAGTTATTTAGGTGGCAATATCAAACCGGTATCAGTTTCATCAGTTCTGTCACAAAGCAAGTATGTGTTACATAGTAAAAAACAAAAAAGAAACACACCAGTTCCTCGCTGTCCCTTTCCACAATGCACGTTATATTTTAAAGCTTAGAATTAACGAGGCTTCTTTCAAACTTCTAAACAGTGTCCAAGTGAGCTAATATTTAGTGTGACAGTGTGACCCTAAGATCCCTTCAATGCCAATTAGTAAAGGGGTCACTGTCTTGTAACAGCGAATCCTACAGGCGTGACAAACTCACTACACCAAACACACGGCTGTCATAGTATTTGTCTGTAAAGAGGGTTGTGTGAGGTATCAAATGAAAGTTTATGTTATACTGTCATCATAAGCATTGTGTGATGTACATACGGGTGACACTTACCAAGCTCTATTTCTGTACTATAAATATGTGTAAGCCATATAACCAGGCAGGGTTGATCAACAAGTTTGTCCTATACCAGTGGTTCCCAAACTTGGTTCGCAGCTTGTTCAAGGTAAGCCCCTGGCAAGCCACAAGACACTTTGTTTACCTGAGTGTCCACAGGTACGGCTGCTCGCAGCTCCCAGGGGCCGCGGTTCACCGTTCCCGGCCAATGGGAGCTGCCTGAAGTGGTGGCCAGGCCTGCGCCACTTCCTGCAGCTCCCATTGGCCGGGAACCAATGTGATATATGCCATCATGTGCCAGCAATGCCCCTCTGCCATGTACATTGGTCAAACTGGACAGTCTCTATGCAAAAGTATAAATGGACACAAACCTGACATGAGGAATTATAACATTCAAAAACCAGTAGGAGAACACTTCAGTCTCCCTGATCACTCAATAACAGACCTAAAAGTGGCAATTCTTCAACAAAAAAACAGGCTTCAATGAGAAACTGCAGAACTGGAATTAATTTGCAAACTGGACACCATCAAATTAGGCCTGAATAAAGCTTGGGACTGGTTGGGTCATTACAAAACCTAATTTCGCCCATACTAATTTCCCCCTATTGTTACTCACACCTTCTCGTCAACTGTTTGAAATGGGCCACTCTCATTACCACTACAAAAGTGATTTTTCCTCCCTTGGTATCCCACTGTTAATGGAACTGTCTTGTTAGACGGACCTCCCACTTGATATGGCAACTCCCATCTTTTCGTGTGCTGTGTATTTATATCTGCCTACTGTATTTTCCACTCCATGCATCTAATGAAGTGGGTTCTCGCTCACGAAAGCTTATGCCCAAATAAATTTGTTAGTCTCTAAGGTGCCACAAGGACTCCTCATTGTCTTTGGAGGCAGCGAACTTGGCAATTTCTGTGAGTGTCCAGCAGTAGGGGCTGGATACGACAGGGGAAGGCTCTTTGAGGGGGCTTGGGGTGCACCTAAAGTTAACCTGCAAGGTGAAGTAAAGGCTGATAGAGGAGATTGGTTGGGTGGTTCATAGACTGAGGTAACAGGAGCTGACACCCAACTGAGCACAAGTAACTCTCTCCAGGGGGGAGGTGATGTAACCCGGAGTGCCCTGAGAAAGCATCACTGCAAGCTCTTTGGGGAACCTTCTTTTATGTTGGGAAGGGGCCTAGTACAACCTATGGGCTACCAGAAACATATAACAATCGGTGACAGAACCTGCACGCACATGCAGAATAATACTACCCAGCTGTTCTATAGCACCGTTCATCAGCAGACTCCAAAGCACCTTACAAAGGAGGGCAGTATCATTGTCCCATTTCAGAGATGGGGAAACTGAGACACAGGGGGGTGAAGTGACTTAGTCCAGGTCACCCAGCAGACAAGGGGCAGAGCCAGGAAAAGAAGCCAGATCTCTGAGTTACACATTCACTTCACAGATACTGGTTTCTCATGGACAGAACACAAAAACACATTCGTATTTTTAAAGAGCTGTTGAGTTAATCCTTCCCTCCATCCCAGGATGGAGTGGGATGGGCATCAGGAAAATGGCGACAGCTCCCTGATCATAAGCCAACTGCCCCATAGTGTGAGTTAGACCAGCCTCAGAGCTGCCCTAACTTACAGCACTGGAGGGGCCGGAAGAGACTTTCTATCACAGTGAAGGCTCAGCAGACTGGGGTGAAGCTCTTCCATGTCCCCTCCGCCTGCAGTGCGCCCTCTATGCCAAGGTGTGGAGTGGCTGGCATAAGAGCTGGAGGAGTAAGTTCCCCTCTGCCGGAGGATTTCTCTGCTGGAGATTTGCAGCCATAATTGACCCCTTTGTATTGTCTGAACAGCAAAAAGGAGCTGGGAACATAACAAAATTCTGGCTAACTGGCCCTTTAACACTGGGACTAAAAAAGTTGTGACATTCTGTCTAAAGCTTAGGGGCAGGCCAACAAACAGCCCCGGGGACGAGAACTACCTGCATGGAAATATGCTGTATTCTAACCAAGTTATATGCAAGCCAAGAACACGGGCCAGATTCTCTGTCCTTTTCTGGCCCCTTTGCGCCATGCTGGTAATGCAAAGGGGCCAGGAGGCTGCCAAATGTCTCAGCTCGGGGGTGTTTCTGGTGAGCGTTGGTATGCCCCACCCCTCAGCAGTCCTGACATGGGGGGAGGGGAGGGGGAGGCAGGGTATGCCCGGCAGGGGAGTGGTCAGATCACAACACCCTCCAGCAAGCCCCAGGTGACCGGCAGCCCCGTGGAGGCCGTAGCCATCAGACGGAGACGACAGCAGTCCTGAAGCTGTTCTGAACTACGCCATGGCCAGGATCCATATAGACCCGACCAAAGAAGTAGGGGAGTTGCAGCCAGTGCCTTCTCTCCCCATCCCTCTCCCCACACCATGTCCAGGAGATACTGGACAGAGCAGGACCCTAAGCAGGAACACAGGAACCCTTGGAAGTGCCATCTGTTACATGAGAGGAATTGGGCAAGGCGGGGCTGCCTGCCTAGGAACACAGGCTTTCGTTACACACTGCCAAACGGTGCCAGAGAGGAACCAACTTCAGGCACCGACACACTTCTGGTGTAACCCCATTGACCTCAGCGGAGTAAATCCCAGTTTACACTGCGGTAGCTAAGGGGAGGGTCAGGCCCTTCGTGTCTAAGGCCTGGTCTACACTAAGAAGGGGGTTCGAATTCGGGTACACAAATTCAGCTACGTGAATAGCGTAGCTGAATTCGAAGTACCCTAGTTCGACCTACTTACCCGTCCAGACGCGGTGGGGTCGAACTCCGCGGCTCCCCCATCGACTCCGCCACCGCCTTTTGCAGTGGTGGAGTTCCGGAGTCGACCGCAGCGCTTCCGGAGTTCGAACTATCGCGTCTGAACTATTGCATCTAGATCAGACGCGATAGTTCGAACTCCGAGAAGTCGAACTCACCGCGCCGACCGGGAAGGTAAGTATAAACGTACCCTAAAAGTAGCACTGAGTCCTGTGGAATCACCGCCATGGCTGGCTCAGAGCAGCCCCTGTCGAATCACCGCTTGGCTCCAGGCTCTGGACAGGGCCTGCACTCCTGAGCTCTTGGATGTACAGGGTGTGGAGTCCTTCCCCATTCTCACTCTGCTCCCAGTTTCTCCAGCTAGAGGAGACACTGCCCTGGAAACGGTGCAAGGAAGGGGTGACCTGGATCCACAGGATCACCTGCAATGCTGTGTGCATCCCAGGTGAGCCTAACGAATGTCCCCTGAGGTGGAGGGGTCATTTCCTTGAAGTAGTCTCATCCACTAGGGAGCACGGGGCTCACCCCTGACTTATTTTCCTGAACGTGACCCCTGAAGGGGCGTCAGGACTGTGCTTCACTGTTGTGCTCAAGCCACCTTGTGGCTTTGACATATACGGTTAGAAGCAGAAGCAACAGCCACACTGAGGATCAGAACAAAGCTACCTCCACCCTGCATCTTTCACAGGGACTGGCCGATTCGGCTGATGACGCCAAGAGAAAAAACAGGCACGTCATCTCATTGTCTGATTGATACAGAATCTGCGTGTGACATGGTGACCCTATGAGACTTAGCAGGTTTGCATCTGGCGGAAGCTGTGGGAAGCGTCTCCAGGACGGTTTCAGCTTTTTATAATCCCTGCAGAATAATCTACCAAGAGATCAGGCAGCGATCACTAGTTTAGAGCTGCAAAGGCAAATCTGCCTGCCTTGCGTAACGCCTTTGACTCCACTGGAGCTACATTCAGGATGAATGAGGCCCATGGACACCTCCCTTTGGATCAGTAATTCTTCAACAATTGCTACCTCTGCGGTCTGCGGTTAGCTATACTGAGTACAATGTATCACCATAATGATGACGTGAGCTCAGGCCCAGTGAAACTTTGCATGAACTACGGTACAGTCATGATAAAGCCTAGAATATAAACTATGCACAAGGCTGTGTTTTAGACCTAGAGAACACAGTGTCCTCATTTACTGCTGGATACACAGTCTCCTGCTCATACTCAGCTCTTAAATTAAAGCCAAACACGGCAAGGCGCAGAAGAGAAGCCATCCAGCCTTTGGAAGCAGAATCCACTGCAAACAGGTGCATATGCAGGAAACATTCTTTGCAGGGAAGACTGAGCACAAAATAATGGAAGTAACAAGTTTTTTTCTCCTTTTTTATATGTAGTTACAACATGCAAAGCCTGATGGATTTCATTTTAGAGAAAGCCTATGGGACAAATGGTATATGCTACACATCAGTAACTCAGTGTAAACTGGTGTGATTTATATGCTGGTGAAGGCAGGGTTGTAGCCAGAAAAGCAACTCACAGGAAGATGTAGAGTGAAACAAGCTCCTCTTATTTAATCTAGCTCTTCCTAGCACCCTCCTGTTAGCTGCTTTAGCAGCTACCAACCCACCTTTCCACTGGTACATTACACCCATCTAGACACGTCCACCCTTAGGAATTTACACTGAGGCAGAACTCCCAGTTGTTGTTGGGGGTAGGGGGAGGGTGTGTGTGACCATGGCAAGGGCAGTTCTTTTCTGCCCCCGGGATGAGGGGATCTCCTATACACAAAAAACACAATCAAAATCAGGAACCATTTCCAAGTTCAAATCTATCCCATTCCCTCCCCAGAAGAGGATCAAGGTTGTGATGTCAAAACCGCTTGCAGAGCCTCTTTGAAATGTTACAGAACTGTGCAGGGAACAGCTGAGTTTAAACTGTTCTTATGCAGGAGGCAGGCTTCTCCCTCCCTCAGCCAGTCTCCCTGCTCCCTGCTGCAAGCTAGAGGGAAGCCCCTGCAGCTGCTGCTCAGTGCCAGGCAGGGAGAAAGCATGGAGCCTAGTGTCCGCAGCCTGGCTGGAGAAGGAGGGAAGACATGGAGAAAAACGTGACAGTGAGTTTTCACTTTTACAGGCTTATTCCAATAGTAAAGTTTTATTACAGACAGTACTGGTAGTAGTAATAGTAGCTTTATTTTCTCTATGTCATGCAATGGGAGGGATCCATGAAGTGTGTAGGAGAGGTGGGTTGCTTGCGATTGGACCATATGGGTAAGAAATGTAAATTACTTTCACCCCTGCCCAAACCCCAGGGCTCCCAGCCGCCTCTGCAGCTGGTAGATCCGGGGATGATTTAAATGGCCCGGCTCCTAGCTTCAGCTGAATCCCTGAGCCCTTTAAATCCTGATGTAAAAGCTCTGGGATTTAAAGGCCTCACCTCTTCCGATAGAGGCCACGCCTCTTCCAGTTGAGGCCCCTCCCCCTCTACAGGACTCTGGAGTACCGGCCAGTCCTCTAAGTTACTTTCACCCCTGCTTCGAGGAGCTCTAAAACATGATGCTGCAAGCCTGTGAAGGCAGCAATTTCACTATGTATATTTTGGTACCAGTTTCTATTAAGATTGGATCCTGGAAGGCAAGTGTGTCATTTGCATTGCCATGCCTGCCCACAAAACAATCTATTATGGGATCAAACGTCTTGGTTCAACACAGGATTGTGATGGATCTGGCTAATATGTGCCTCTGGATAATCCCTGCTGCAAAGCATCAGCAGTGGGTTATACCAGACACACATGCTATGTTAACTGTGAAGGGATGTGTGCCTTTGTGCATACAAGACCTGGCTTTAGGAGAGGAGCAGAAGGATGTAAAGCAAATTTGTTCAAGGGAACAGCAGGTATTAGACCTCTTAGCATGCTTGTGGTCTAATGAACACATGAGCGGTGATAGAAGGAAGGGACCCTCCGTCCCCCAAAAAGTATCCGTATTCCAGAGAAGCAGTGGAGGATATAGGAAAAGCAATCCCATCATTTTTGAGTCAAGGAGTAATTAGAAAATGTGCCTCAGTAGCAAGCAGTCCAATCTGGCCAATGCAGAAACCAGACAGCAGCTTGTCTCTGAATACCGAATGCAGAAAACTAAATCAAATTCCATGCACCAGTAGTGGTTTATTTACCAGAGGTAGCAAATGCAGTAGATAGTAATGGTCAATGGTTTCTTTTCAATTTTTGTCCACCCTGACTCGCAGTACAAATTTTCTTTTCAACATGAAGGAATTCACTATACTTTCACCTGTCTTCCCCAAAGGTACCGTGACTCCCCTGCGATTTCCTATGCACACATGAAAGCTGTGTTGGCTGAGTTCCAATACTGGCAAAATGTGGTTCATGTATATGGATGGCCTATTATTTTTCACCCTAACTCGGGAGGAAAATCTGATTATTTTGGAAGCTCTGCTGCACACACTATCTGCAGCAGGCCTAAAGGTCAATCCCCAAAAAGCAGATAGTCAGACAGACAATGCATTTTCTTAGACTGACACTTCAGCCAGGAGGAAAATCCCCAGATCAGCCAAAGGTAGAAATGATTCACTCTTTATCCTTGCCTACTTCTGAAGCTGCCTTGAGACAAATTTTAGGAGTGACAGGATTTTCTCCCAGGAGTTTATACCTGACTACGCAGAAAGAGCTGCTTCTTTACATGCTTTACTCAAAGAAGGTAGCAATTGGGAATGGAATCCACAATTGACTGACACCGTCACTAAATTGAAACAGGCATTAGCCCCAGATCCTGTGTTGGCTCAACCTGACTATTGACAACCATTTGTTTTGGAGCTAGCTGCTACCGACCCAGCACTGGCAGCTGCTTTGGGTCAGCACAGGACCTCACAACCCAGACCAAGTGCTTATGTGTCTCAGGTACGGACTCCTAAAAAGAGAAATATGCTTGGTGGGAGACACATATGCTGGCCACATTTTGGGTTTTTAGGCACTTTATTGATATTGTGGGATTGTTACCTTTGAGGGTCAGTACTCCACACACTCCAATACAATTCCTGTTCTCAGGACAAGTAAAGAGGGGAAGTGTATCAAATGCAAGATTAACCCCGTGGGAACTGTTGTTGCAGGATAGAGAGATTACAGGAAACCAGATCACTAGACCCTTGCTATTGGCACATAGCCTATTGATTGCGGGAGACCGATATGAATGTCTTTTAGCTGATACGCCATAGGGCACATCTCCGATTTGAGCTGGCAAAGACAGAAACAAAGCCAGGCACCAAAGTATTCACAGGTGGACCCGCATATTATCAGGGGGGCAGTCCTAACGCAGGGTTTGTGACTGTGATTCCCGACTTGGAACAGACAGTGATGGATTACGGCACGGGCCAATGGGGCAGCGCAGTGCTGGACGGGGGCCCCCTCCTTCCCTCCCACACATGCCACGGAGCTCACTCATGAGTGCCTATCCCTTACCCCCTCCCCCACCCAGCTGGCCATCTCCCCTCCCCTGTGCAGGGCTGGCCCAAGCCACTTGCCGAATGCCCCCCCCCGCCCCCCGAGCCCCACTGCTCAGCTGCCCCAGCCTCTTTTTGGAAAAACTGGGCTTTCTACTGATGATCAGTTGGCAAGTGCAAATGGGACTAAAGCCCAGTTTTGCCAAAAAGGTCAGGATGTATGGTCACCCTAGGCCAGGGGTCCCCAAACGGTTTTGCTTGCGCATCCCCCACCCTTACCCGATCCCCCCTGCCCCTCCGTCCCCTCCGGGAGCTGGGGCCAGGAGCAAGGCTGGGACCCATAGTCAGGGGCTGTGAGCGGGGGGTGCAGCCAGGAGCAGAGCCACAGCTGGGGTTGGGGGCAGGGCTGGGGTGGGGCTGAAGCGGAGATGGGGGCAGGGCAGGGCCCTGCTGCTCCCCCCCCCAACATTCCTCTGTGTCCCCCTGGGGGGGGTAACTGCACAGTTTGGGGACCACTGCCCTAGGCTGTGGTAAGAGCTGCCCAGGAACCCCGGGCAGCTGTGGGGAGCCCCGGACCCTGCACCTGCCTTGGATGGGGGTGCCGGAAAGCAGCCCCCGACCCATGTCCCGGACCCCCAGGGCACACTGCCCAGGGTAGGTGGAGGGTCCAGGGCTTCCCATAGTGGCCTGGGCTCCCTGGGCCTCTGGCCAGGCCGTGGGGCCTTGGGGGAAGGGGAAGAGCAGCGGGTGGGGCCCAATGTTCTTTGTGCCCAGGGCCCCAATATTTCTTAATCCGCCTCTGAGTACAACACAGTGTGGAAACCAAGTCAGCCCAGTTTGCTGAACTGGCCACAAATAAAGGTAATAATTGGAGATATACCAATCTCCTAGAACTGAAAGGGACCTTGAAAGGTCATTGAGTCCAGCCCCCTGCCTTCACTAGCAGGACCAATTTTTGCCCCAGATCCCTAAGTGGCCTCCTCAAGGATTGAACTCACAACCCTGGGTTTAGCAGGCCAATGCTCAAACCACTGAGCTATCCCTCCCCCCACAGTAGCCCAACTGCTAGAAGTTTGTCCTGATTTCCCATTAATCATTTATTTGGATTCACGATGGGTGCACGAAACGTTGCCTGAGTTATACCAGATCTAGCACAGATTTCACTCTGGGGATGGTAAACCTTTAGCATATGCTCACCTATGACAGTATATTTATGATCTTGCAGTTAAAAGAGTCAAGGACACCCTGCTGGCCACAGTAATGGTAAAGGCACATGGGAGTAACTCCCCTGGAGCAGCCTGGAACTGAGAGGCTGATTTAGCAGCCAAGGCAGCTAGCTATCGGTGCTCCACTGTGGAAACTGTCACAATCTGACACTGCCATTGCAGCTATAACTCCTGAATGGGAAAATATTGATTTTGCTACTTTGCAAAGGTCTTACAGGAGCTAAGCTGAGCCCAGAGAGAGATTCAAGAGAATATAAAGGAGTTCCCTTAACGTTCATACAACCCCCGATGGAGAATCCCTCAAGGTAGCCTAACCCAGTCATCAATGGGCTTGCGTTGTACCACAGCAATATAAAACTGATTTTATATATGTGTCACGATTTACCCACTGGAGGGCACCGAGGTGTTAAAAATACACTAGCAAGAATACAGCAGGTTGTTTGGTGGGCACAGATGAATCAGGATGTTAGGTGATATACAGAAAAGGGTCTAGTGTCTGCACAGGTAAATTCTGAACCTGTCAAGAAGAAAGCAATACTGAGACACAACCAAATTGAAAGCTCACAGATTTGACTCCACATTGATTATATTGGACCATTGCCTAAAACAGCCCAAGAAAATCTGTCTGTGTAGGTGTGATAAATGAAGGGGGGTTGAGGGGAAGCTCCCTTTTTTGGACACCCAGCCAGCCAGTTAGCTATAAAATTCCTCTTAGTAGCTTTTCTCGATTTGCTATACTCGTAAAGAGTTAAAAAGTCTCACTGCTATGCATAGTTTAAAGGAAGTGAGTGGGCACCTGACCAAAACAGCCAATGGGAAGGCTAGAACTTTTTAAAATTGAGGAAAACACTTCCCCTTTGTCTGTCTGTTTGTTCTCCCGGGGAGAGGGGCACAGGGCAGCAGTTATAATGTAAAACGCTTGGGCCAGGTATGAACAATCTTCAGTATCATACCTAGAAACTACTCATTTGAAACCCCAGGTATGTAAGTAGATCAGGAATGTCTAGGAAGATGCAATTAGGTTTACTTCTTTTTATTTCTTTATGGCTTGTGGATTCCTCTGTGCTAACCCCAGTTGCTTTTGTTTTGCTTGTAACCTTTAAGCAGGACCTCAAGAAAGCTGTTCTTGGTGCTTAATCTTTGTATTTACTCTTTTAAAATCTATCAATAGCCTGAGTTTCGAGATGTATTTTCTTTCTTTTTTTAAAATAAAATTTACCATTTGTTAAGAACAGAACTGGAGTTCTGTGTCTTAAGAGGTTTGTTCATGTATGTGTGGTTTTTTTTTAATTAGCTAGTGGCAACAGCTGATTCTTCTTCGAGTGATTGCTCCTATGCATTCCAGTTAGGTGTGCGCGCCGCGCGTGCACGGCATCTCGGAACTTTTTTACCCTAGCAACACCGGCGGGCCGGCTGGCGCCCCCTGGAGTGGCGCCGCTATGGCGCTAGTTATATAGCCCAGCCGGCCCGTCCGCTCCTCAGTTCCTTCTTACCGCCCGTGACGGCCAGTTGGAACTGTGGAGTGCTCTTCGTTCTCCACGACCCTAGCTTTCGCATCTGTTTTTGTATATAGTTAGTTTAGTAGTTAGTTTGACAGTTTCTTAGATAGTTAGTTAGTGTATATAGATAAGGTAAAAGGGGGGGGGGTTCCCCTTTTACCTCACCCGGTGCGGGCTCATACCCAAGGCACCGGGCTTTAAGCCCTGCGCGGCGTGCCAGAAGCCTATGCCCATCGGAGACCCGCACGACGCCTGTCTCCGTTGCCTGGGCGAAGGGCACAGAACGGACAAGTGTTCGATCTGCTCTACGTTTAAACCGCGGACCCGGAAAGAGCGGGATATCCGCTTGAAGCAGATCTTAATGGAAGCGTCGCTTCAACCACCGGCACCGTCCGCGCCGGCACCGCGAACTGCCTCGGTGCAGAGCGCACCGGCGGCACCGACCCGCTCCACCTCCGCGGCGCCGCCGGTGCAGAAAGCGGTTACGAAGTCGCGGCACCGCTCGCTTTCGCCCGCGAAAAAGCAGAGACTGGCGAAGGCACTGTCGCAGGTGCGCTCGGAGGACTCTGCAAAAGCAGCTGCGCAACCTGCGGCCCCCGCGGTGCCAGTGCACAAGCCGGGCACCGGACCCTTGACTCCGGCGCCGCAAGGCCCGTCGAGTCCGGCGCCGCCACGCTCCCCGGTGCCGTCCGCGGTTGAGCCCTGGCTGCCATCAACGCCGGAGACATTCGCCTCCGCAAGAGAGCTGATCCAGCTCATAGAGGCGCCAGGCCTCCGGCCCCCGGCACCGCCGGTGCGGGCTGTCGTGTCGGCGGGGAAGCCGGCCAGGATGACCCGGCCACCGTCCCTGGACAGGCGACATGGACGACGCACCCGGTCCCGGTCCCGGTCCCGCGGCAGGTCTCCATCCCGGCACTCGCGATCTCGGCACCGCTCGCCTTCGCGGTACCGATCGCCGTCGAAGGGTCGGTCGCAGTCCCGGTACCGCTCGTCATCGCGGTACCGGTCGTACTCCCGACGCCGCACGAGGTCCAGGTCGCCATCGCGTCGGCGCCATCAGAGATCGCCGTCCCGGCACCGCGACTCGCGCGGGCGTTCATGGCACCGGCGGTTTCAGTCCCGGTCGAGCTCCCGGCACCGGTCGAGCTCCCGGCACCGTGACGGACGTCACTCCCGGTCGCCTTCCCGGTACCGAACGGAGCAACATCGCTCTTCGTTACCATCCGGAGACGGACTGCACCATTCGGCAGCGCCCTCTGCGAGCGCCTCGGCACCTCCATGGCCGTCTCGGCCCGCGTCGGTCGCTTCCGGCACCGAGGGATATGGACTCCTGCCGCCTACCCCACAAGGCCATCCTCAAGGGGCACAACCGTGGGGCTTCTGGGTTCCATGGGCCCAGTATGAGGCTCAGGGGGTGCCTTTTCCACCAAGGCCTCCCGCATCCGAGCGCAGGGTCCCAGAGGCGACGATTTCACGACCGGCCCCTTCGCCACTGGCGGCGGATGCTGTAACGTCGGAGTCCCAGGGCCACACGCAGCCCGCCCCCCCCCGACGAACAGGTGGCGGACCCCTCTTCGGAGGCGGTCGTCCAGGGGTTGTCCTCCTCGTCCTCGCCTGACGTGGCTGTGGCCGGCGCAGCAACTAAGGAGCCTCCACCCATTGATGTCAAGGCTCACCAGGACCTCCTTCGTCGTGTGGCGACAGCTATGGCCTTGCCCATAGAGGAGGTGCAGGAAGATGAGGACCCCATTACGAACGTGGTTGGGGCAGATATGCCGGTGCGAGTTGCGCTTCCTTTTGTGCGGACCGTGCAAAAGAATGCCACCACTATCTGGCAGACACCGGCGTCCGTACCCCCTACAGCCCGTGGTGTTGAACGGAAGTACTCTGTCCCTCCCACGGGCTATGAATACCTGTACACGCATCCGACCCCGGACTCTCTCGTAGTCCAGTCAGTTAATGATAGGGAGCGGCACGGCCAACCGGCCCCTGCGCCCAAATCAAAGGACGCGAGGCGAATGGACCTGCTAGGCCGAAAGGTCTATTCCGCGGGAGGCCTACAAATGAGGATTGCCAACCAGATGGTCCTCCTCGCCAGGTACGTCTTCGACATCTTGACGTCCCTGGCGAAGTTTACTGAGCTCCTGCCGACAGTCTCCCGCCAGGAGTTCGCGGCCATGTTGGAGGAAGGGAGGAGGTCATCTAGATCCTCCATCACAGCCGCCCTCGACGCTGCGGACTCAGGTGCGAGGACCTTAGCCTCTGGTGTCACGATGAGGCGTATCGCCTGGCTGCAGTCTTCCACCCTGCCGCCAGAGGTCCAATATACGCTGCAGGACCTTCCATTTGATACGAACGGGCTGTTCTCTGAGAAGACGGATTCTCGGATCCAAACTTTGAAGGACGGCCGTATCGCGATACGTACGTTAGGCATGCATACGCCAGCGACGCAGCGCAGACCATTCCGTCCTCAGCCCTCCCGACCGGCCTACCAGTCCCGGTATCGTCCTTACAACAGCCGACGTCCGGCCCAAAATCGCCGTCGTCCATCCGGCAACCGCCGCAACCAGGGCCAGGCCGCTTCGAAGGCCCCTCAGGGGGCCAAGCAGGCCTTTTGATGGGACGCTCGAGGATGGCCCATCACTCTCCCTACCGGATCCTTCCCCTTTATTTTACAACCGCCTTTCCCATTTCTTTTCGGCGTGGTCCCAATTAACATCAGACAACTGGGTGCTCCAAACAATCCAGTCGGGAATTTGTTTCGCCCCCACCTTCCCACCCACCCTCCCTGTCCCTCTTCAGGGACCCCTCTCACGAGCAAGTCCTCTTACAGGAGGTCCAGACTCTGTTGAGCATGGGTGCCATAGAAGCAGTGCCTCAGGACAGACGGGGCAGGGGATTCTACTCCCGTTATTTTCTCATCCCCAAGGCGAAAGGCGGGCTGCGTCCTATCCTGGACCTTCGCGAGCTGAACAAGTACCTGCTCAAGCCCAAGTTTCGTATGGTCACCCTGGGGACCATCATTCCCTCTCTGGATCCGGGAGACTGGTTTGCCGCCCTCGACATGAAAGACGCGTACTTCCATGTCGCAATCTATCCTCCCCATCGTCGTTACCTTCGGTTTGTGGTCAACGACACTCACTACCAGTTCGCTGTGTTGCCGTTCGGACTGTCGACCGCCCCGAGAGTGTTTACCAAATGCATGGCGGTAGTCGCCGCAGCCCTCCGGCGTCGTCAGATGCACGTTTACCCGTATCTCGACGACTGGCTGGTTCGAGGTCAGTCCCGGCAACTTGTGATGGACCAGATGTCAGAAATCATGTCTCTCTTTCATCGGCTCGGTCTTCTCATCAACACCGAGAAGTCCACTTTGATTCCGACACAACGGGTGGAGTTCATCGGAGCGGTCCTCGACTCCACAATGGCCAGAGCCTGTCTCCCTCGCGCTCGGCACCAGACGATGGTCTCCATCATCCGGGACCTCGTCGCCTTCCCTACCACGACGGTGCGCTCTTGCCTCCGCCTCCTGGGCCACATGGCTTCGTGCACGTATGTCACCGAGTATGCGCGGCTCCACCTTCGTCCGTTCCAGTCATGGCTCGCGTCGGTGTATCGGCCACATCGAGACCCCATGGACATGGTGGTCACGGTCACCAGGACGACCCTCGAGTCTCTCAACTGGTGGCTCAACACAGAGGTCGTGTGTGCCGGAGTTCCGTTCCACCCTCTTCGCCCGTCCGTCACTCTGACCACGGATGCCTCAGCACTCGGTTGGGGGGCCCACCTGGGCGATCTCCACACGCAGGGCCAGTGGTCGGCCCAGGAGCTCGCCCTGCACATCAATGTTCGCGAACTACGCACCATCCGCCTGGCCTGTCGCACCTTCTGCACCCACCTGCAAGGCCGTTGTGCGACAGTGTTCACGGACAACACCACCGCGATGTTCTACGTGAACAAGCAGGGCGGAGCCCGCTCCTCCCCCCTGTGCAAGGAAGCGATGCTCCTGTGGGACTTCTGTGTGGCCCACTCAATTCACCTGGAAGCATCCTTTCTTCCGGGAGTGCAGAACATGCTAGCCGACCATCTCAGCAGGTCGTTCCTCTCCCACGAATGGTCCCTCCGTCCAGATGTCGTCCACACAATCTTCCGGAGGTGGGGGTTTCCCCAAGTAGACCTATTCGCCTCCAAAGAGAACAGGAAGTGCCACCTGTTTTGCTCGTTCCAGGGTCGCTCGCCGGGCTCCCTGTTGGACGCCTTCCTGTATCCCTGGACGGATCGCCTCCTCTACGCCTTCCCTCCGTTCCCGCTCGTGCACCGAGTGCTCCTGAAGCTTCGGAGGGACAGAGCTCACGTCATTCTGATCGCGCCGGCCTGGCCGAGGCAGCACTGGTACACCCTGCTGCTCGAGCTCTCCGTTCGGGAACCCATCCCCCTTCCGTTGTGACCGGACCTCATCACCCAGGATTTCGGCAGGCTCCACCATCCGAACCTGCAGTCCCTCCATCTTACAGCTTGGTACCTGAGTGGCTGACCTACGCGGAGAGGGGCTGTTCTGCAGCGGTTCAACAAGTCCTGCTCGAGAGCAGAAAGCCTTCCACTCGCTCCACTTACCTAGCGAAGTGGAAGAGGTTTGCACTCTGGTGTGATCATCGAGGTCTTAATCCATTCCTGGTCCCGGTCCCTACCATCCTGGACTACCTCTGGCACCTTAAGGAGCAAGGTCTGGCGGTCTCCTCCTTGAGAGTTCACCTGGCAGCGGTATCAGCCTTCCTTCCCTCCGTGGAAGGTCGGTCCATCTTCTCGAACCCGATGGTTTCCCGCTTCCTCAAAGGCCTGGACCGCTTGTACCCGCCGGTGCGGCGCCCGGCCCTGACCTGGGATTTGAATCTCATCTTGGCCAAACTGATGGGTCCTCCGTTCGAGCCCTTAGCCACGTGCTCCCTGCTCTACCTCTCTTGGAAGACGGCCTTCCTCGTCGCCATTACATCAGCGAGATGAGTCTCTGAGCTTCGCGCTCTAACGGTCAACCCGCCATACACGGTCTTCCATGGGGACAAGTTGCAGCTTCGCCCTCATCCGGCCTTCCTCCCGAAGGTAGTGTCAGCTTTCCATCTCAACCAGGAGATCTTCCTCCCGGTGTTCTTCCTGAAGCCACATGCCTCGCCTCGGGAACAGCAGCTGCATACCCTCGACGTCCGCAGAGCGCTCGCTTTCTACATCGAGCGGACGAAGCCCTTCCGGCGTTCGCCCCAGCTGTTTGTAGCGGTTGCCGACCGCATGAAGGGAGAGCCGATATCCTCTCAACGGATTTCCTCCTGGGTCACTGCGTGTATCCGGACCTGCTATGAGCTGGCTCGCGTACCACCAGGCCGCGTCACTGCACACTCGACGAGGGCGCACGCCTCATCTGTTGCCTTCCTGGACAATGTTCCGATCCAGGACATCTGTCGAGCGGCCACCTGGTCTTCGGTTCACACCTTCGCCTCCCATTACGCGTTGGTGCAGCAGTCTCGAGACGACGCAGCCTTCGGCTCCGCGGTATTATACTCCGCCACGTCTCACTCCGACCCCACCGCCTAGATAAGGCTTGGGAATCACCTAACTGGAATGCATAGGAGCAATCACTCGAAGAAGAAAAGACGGTTACTCGCCTGTAGTAACTGTTGTTCTTCGAGATGTGTTGCTCCTATCCATTCCAGACCCGCCCTCCTTCCCCACTGTCGGAGTAGCCGGCAAGAAGGAACTGAGGAGCGGACGGGCCGGCTGGGGTATATAACTAGCGCCATAGCGGCGCCACTCCAGGGGGCGCCAGCCGGCCCGCTGGTGTTGCTAGGGTAAAAAAGTTCCGAGATGCCGTGCACGCGCGGCGCGCACACCTAACTGGAATGGATAGGAGCAACACATCTCGAAGAACAACAGTTACTACAGGTGAGTAACCGTCTTTTTCTTTTTTTTCTTTCTTTCTCAGCTCTTTCCAGGAGTGGGGGGTGAAAGGACTTGATGGTACCCCATAGGAAGGAATTCACAAGTGTGCCTTCCTTGTCTTTCAAAGGGGTTCTGCAGTTGGCAGCATCTACCCATCCAAGGTCAGAGAAAAGCTGTAACCTTGGGAGTTTAACACAAGCCTGGAGTAGCCAGTATTAATTTTTAGAGTCCTTACGGGCCCCCATCTTCTGTACTCGAAGTGCCAGAGTGAGGAATCAGCCTTGACAGTTGGTCATTGTGAAAGGTTTCTTCAACTAGGTAGAAGTAATCCCTATGAAAAACAACAAGGCAGCTGTTACTGCTAAGGTTCTGCTTGAGCACATCTTTACCAGATGAGGACTTCCACGGGTAATTGATTCAGAGAACACGTTACTGATGAGACAACACTTAACACCATGAAAATGCTGGGAATATAGCAGAAATATCATCTCAACTTATCTTCCACAGTCATCAAGACTGCTAGAAAGATGTAATTGAACTTTAAAGGTTATGCTTACTAAATATCTAATGACAACAAAAAAAGATTGGGATACAAAATTGCCTTTTATAGTGATGGCTCTTTGAGTTTCTCCAAACAGAACAATGTGGGTAGCTCCTTTTGAAATCATGGCAGGACATAAAACGGTGTTGCCTGAACATCTGCTTTATGCTGTGCTAGGCTCGGTACAACACGCTGTTGTAACTGATCAATGGCTGTTACAGCTAAAAGAACACCTGAGAGAAGTTAATCTATGGGCAGCCAAAAACATGGATGTGAGAGAAAGGCAGATTGCTCGATACTTTGGTACCACAATAAAGTTGCAAGAGTGGCAAACAGGAGATGAAGCAATGATAAAAATCTACAATGAAAAAGGAAACCCTTTACAACCTAGTTGGGACGGGCACTTCCGTGTTACAGAAAATGCTAGTCTCAGTGTGTGTTTGGTGTGAATTCATAAAGGCAGAAAAACTGGGACAAATGGTTTCATCTTAATCAAATGAAATTGTTCAAAGGACAAGTCTGATGCTGCTTCATTTTGTCATCTAGGCAGAACTGTCTGTTACTCGGATACATGCTGTTTAATGAACTGTACCTGGACTTACCCTGTGTACACAGAGAAAGAACCAACTCAAATACATGGCCCACAACTGTCTCCTGATGAGCTGTGTATGCTTCAACTTGTGTATGATTGGTTGGTGGGACATGGCAGAGCACAACAGGCATTCCAGTGCCTGCCATGTCTGAACTGGATAATTTTTATCTATTAGGTATGAAGGAAAACAGGATACTCCCTGAGTGTTATCGAATAAGAATAACTACTTTCAAGCCAGTTATAAGAACTATTGCTAAACAAGTCCACAACTTAACAATAAAAGAGGGTAATGCCAATAAGACGACAAGCATTAAAAAAAGAAGAGAAATTGGGGAACACATACATGACAAAGGGCTATTAAGAGAAAATGTGAAAGAGATTAAACTAATACTTATGTCTGTGCCTATGACAGTCCTAACTATTCAAACAATTTTAGGATCTAAAGGAAGTAATATAACTCTACGGTGTATTTTTACAAGAAATTAACAAAATTTGTTTCCTCTTCTCATAACATGGAAATGTATACCAAATGATGCAAATGAGGGGATATTAATATTAATGTATTCAGGAGGGAAAAATTATGGACCATGATCTAATGCAGGGGTAGGCAACCTATGGCACGGGTGCCGAAGGTGGCACGCGAGCTGATTTTCAGTGGCACTCACACTGCCTGGGTTCTGGCCACCGGTCGGGAGGGGGCTCTGCATTTTAATTTAATTTTAAATGAAGCTTCTTAAACATTTTAAAAACCTTATTTACTTTACATACAACAATAGTTTAGTTATATATTATAGACTTATAGAAAGAGACCTTCTAAAAACGTTAAAATGTATTACTGGTATGTGAAACCTTAAATTAGAGTGAATAAATGAAGATTCGGCACACCACTTCTGAAAGGTTGCCGACCCCTGCTCTAATGAAAAGAGACACTGTGTATATGGAAATAATCATGAACATAGCTGAGTGCAATTTGTAAATGAGGATATAACACAGAGAGAGGTTTCCATGATAATTCAAGATGTTAAGTCCATTAATACTGGAACTTTCCAGGGGTACAGTAAAGAACTCTGAGAAATGGGAACAGTAGAGGTAGAAATGTTAGTTTCAGACCAATTAACTAAACCATCCATTCCCTCAATTATCACAATCACATAAACAATTATAAATTCCACCTCTGACATTTCTCCATGTCCAGTAGTAACACCAGGACAAGAAAGTGGATTAAGACTCTCCCCAGTTAGAAGCAAAACCAGTGCATTATACAATAAAGTATGCTGGTTCCATGTCTTAATAGAACCCAGTGGGATTCTACCAATACTGAAGTCTGTCAAAGTTGTCAAGTTGGGGAATTATATGGAGAATTTATGAAACTACTTTGGGATAACCCCAGAAACAAAGAATTAAGCATGAGAAAAGAGAGATAGTAGTGGGATAACAGGAATCATTAGTGGATTGTTTGGGACCAGGATGTTCATAGGAACCCAAGGAGATATACAGACACTGTAAAAACAGTTAAATAAACTAAAAGAAATTATGAAAAAATAAAATATTCCAGCAGTGGTTGCACCCGTGTCAAATACAAAGGTAAAATAATCTCTCTTCTCCTACTTGAGATTTCCCTGTTTATGCATTCCAGGACTGTACAGCTGATTATACATCTCCCTCCTGCATTATTTTTCAGAGGCACTGCTTCCCTGGATAAGAGTCACCCATTCTGTAAGTATGTCTGACATTCTTTGTTCCTAGATGTATATATTTTTCATTTCACTGTATTAAAATACATATCGCTTGTTTGCGCCCAATTTACCAAAGTGATCTGGATGACTCTGAATCAGTGTCCTGTCCACTTGATTATTTACCACTCCCACAATTTTTGTGTAATCTGTAAACTTTATCACAGATGATTTTGTATTTTCTTCCAGATCATCGATAAATATGTTAGATAGTGTATAGCCAAGAATTAATCCCTCTGGGACCCCACTGGAACCACACCCACATGATGACAATTTCCCATTTCAAGTTATATTTTGAGATCTATCAGTTAGCCAGTGTTTAATTCGCTCAGAAGGCTGAGTATATTACATCAAAACTAGTACCTTTAGCAACAAAATTTTTAATCTCATCAAAAATAAAACAAATTAGTTTGACCGGATCTATTTTCCTTAAACCCATATTGCTGTTCTTTATTTACAATACCCTCCTTAAATTCTTTATTAATCAAGTCCTGTATCAGCCACTCCATTATCTTATCCAGGACCGATGTCAGGCTGACAGGCCTATAATTACACAGATCATCCTGTTTACCCTTTTTGCAAATTGGCACAATATTAGATTTCTTCCAATCTTCTGGAACTTCTGCAGTGCTCAAGGCTTATTGAAAATCAACATTAACAGTCAAACAAGCCCCTCAGCCAGCTCCTTTAAAACTCTCAGGTGCACATTACTTGGAACTGCTGATTTTAAAATGTCTAACTATAGCAGCTGCTGTTTAACATTCTGAAATACTAGTGGAATGGAAAGAGTGTTATCATCACTATATGATGAGACTATGTCATCTGATTTCCTCAAATACAGAATAGAAATATTTATTGAACATTTCTGCATTTTATTGATAATTCTTCCATTTCCATCTAGTAATGGACCAGTACTATTGTCAGATTCTTTTTGTTCCTAATATATTTTAAAAGTCCTTATTGTCCTTAACTCTGCTGACCACAGATTTCTTTGTGTTCCTTTGCTTCCCTTATCAATTTTTGAGAATTCCTAACTTCTGATTTATATTCATTACTATGAACTTTCCCTTTCTTCCATTTGTTATATGCTTTTAAAAATATAGCTGCCTTTACATAATCTACAGGTTAGGGGTTTGTTTGTTTGTTTGTTTAACTCAGAATAGCCTTCTTCCTCAGTTGTGGGATTGTAGGTTTTTGGGCATCTGCTAAGGTGTTCTTAAATTATTCCCAATTATAATTCACATTTTTTCAATACATTCTTCCTCCCAGCTAATTTGGCTCATAATGTTTCAGTACTGTGAAACTGATCCTATTAAAGCACCAAGTATATATATTAATAATCTGTATTTCATTCTGCTTACACATTACAAATGTAATCAAGTCATGATCCTTTGTATTTAAGCTACCATTAATTTTTATTTCTTTAATATCTGTTAGGACAAGGTCAAATAAAGAATTCTACCATATTGGCTGCAACACTTCTTTAGATAGGAAACTATCATCTAAACTTGATCCATACGTGTTCGAGATCATTTTCTTCCGAGCTCTCAGTGACTTGGAAATAGGTAATGCCATATTTGACATAGTTTGCCACTATCCTTCCTAAATATTTATAACCATTGATTTGACCATTCCAATTGTGAGAATCCTCCCAACATGTTTCAGTAATACCAACAAGATCAAATTTATGTTCATAAATGAGCAATTCCAGTTCCTCTTGTTTGGTACCCAGGCTCCTAGTATTGGTGAAGAGGCAATTCAAAAATTTCTTCTCTTCACGTCCTTTGGTTCCTTGATTAATCTTGTTCTCAAATCTCAATTTTGCGTGACATACTCACATTTTCCTTCTTTTCACCCACCTTTTTTGCTATTAGTTTAACCCTCTCCTGACTACTCTACTCAAACTGTCCCGAGAAGCTTGGTCCCCCTTCTACCGAGGTGGAGGCCATTCAAACTATATAGCCCCCTCTCCCCATAGAAGGTGGAACAATGTTCCACAAAATCCAAACCCTCCACTCTACATCACTTAGTCAGCAGTTCACTTCCAAAATCATCTACCTTTGCTTGTGGGACAGGAAGGAGCTCAGAGATGATTGCTTGGACATTCTTCTTCAGCATGTTTCCAAGTTCCTTGAAATCATCTACTATCTGTGAGATATCCCACAATTCAGTATGATTAGTAAGGCTGCGATTCTGTTGTGGAAGTCATGGATTCCATGACATTCCGAGACCTCCGTGACTTCCATAGCTGCTGCAGCTAGTATGGCTGATTTCAGGGCTGCCTGAGCAGCTGGTGTCCACACCATCCACTGCTGGAGTGGCCCTGGGGCCAACCACACTGGCTGCTGCTTGGGTGGCCACTGGCAGATGGCCCCGGGGAGCACCCGAGCAGTGGCCAATATGGCTGGCCCCAGGGACCGCCCAAGCAGCAACAGTCTCAGGGGTGGCCAGAGCAGCAGCCCATGGGAGTGCCCAAGCAGCAGCCCTGGGGGCAGTCCAAGCAGCAGCGGAGCCCATGAGCAGAGATTTAGTCATGGGTATTTATAGTAAAAGTCATGGACAGGTCTAAAAATACCCATGACTCAATCTTAGCTTAAGTCATTAACGCTGATATGAATGATCACCAATGGATCCTTGCCCATAGACTTCAGAGGCCGATCTAGTCTTAGAGTGACATCTCATGTCCTGGCTGCATGCTGTCCTGTTGTTCCCCATCCCTTGAAAAATGTTCTTTCTATTTTTCTGAGTATTGGATCTCCAGGAAGGATTGTTTGTCATCTTTGGATGATTGGAGATCTCATTGTGGGCAAGCTTGATTTTCTTGTAAGTTGGGCCGAGATGCTATCCACATGTGTGTCCAGTACATCTCTCCATTCCCTTGGACCTGCTGGATCTCAAGAGATATCTTCCATAGTTTCCAGGTTGAGGACCCAGTATCTATGTGAAACATCTAGCTGTGTGGAGTTTCTCTTCTCTCCGGTGGCAACAGCCTACCCATTTCTCCAGTCATTTAGAATGCTGCCATCACCTCCTACTTCTGGTGGCTATGAACCGCCAGGTTCCTCTCTGACCTCTTCGCTCTGAGATTCATTGGTGACCAGCTCCATTCTTCCTTGAATCTAAGGTATTTGGTGTTTCCTGAACTTGGCTGTTTAGGAACTCCTCTGCTTTTCTGTAGTCTCTCTACTTGCCCCTGCACTGTAAGAATCTTCTCCTTCAACAGAGCCACCAGTTTGCACTTCATGCACATAACATCCCTACTGTCTTCAGTCAGGAAAGAGAACATTGGCACATTCATTGCAGGTCACCACCACTGTTCCATCACTGTTTATCTTGATATCACACACAGTGCTGAAACTGGAATGAAAGCCTCTCATAGTCCCACTCTCAACTCTCTCTGAAATGCTGGTTAGCTGCCTCTGTCTGCAGCTCTCAAGTTTGCCTTGCAAGTGACTTTTTATACCACGTCTTCCCTGCTTAGCTCAGCTAAATTCAGCTCTGCCCCTGAGGTTTAATCTGAGTTGGCAATTTGTTGGACATCATTCTCCTGATGTCAGCGGATTACGGTTGATAGGCTTTGTGGCATTCAGATAATGTGGTAATGAGTGTGTTTCAGACAGAAGGATTTGAAGGCAAAATATGTAGTCCTTTGATGTGCAAAAATAGGGATGTACGAGGAAGAGAATAGGAGGACACAAAGTGCATTAAGGAAAAATACCATTTAGCTCCTTAGGACCTATTCATTCCAGGTGCTCAATGTCCTCAACTCCCTTCTGATTTCCCACTCAACACCTTGCAGCATCCCTTATCTTTATTACTCTAGTGCCTAGGGCCCCCCAATCAAATTTGGAACCCCATTGTATCAAGCAGCATACAACACATAATAAGGGACAGCCCTCTGCCCCGAGGAGTCTACAATCTAAATAGGCAAGACAGACAAAGTGTTGAAGAGGAAACATGCACAGAGCAGCAAACCAACTTGCCCAAGATCACATAACAGATCAGTGGCAGAACCAAGTATCAAACCCAAGTCTCCTAGTCCAGTGCCTTATCCACTGAACCAAGCTACCTCTTTTACCTATTGGTATCAACTTCACACACTAAGTTTTGAACTTTAAAAAGGGACTTTTCATGCACACTATAGATATCACACTAACGTGGCTCAGACACAACCTTTATAACCGCCATCAGCTGAAGAGCCTCCTCAGTTGCTCATTTTGCTTTGCAATGGCAGAGTCTCAAAGGCGAGAACAAGCGGACGTGTCCAATCAGACACACCCATTCTATTTACTCAAGAGCCTTCCGCAACAGCCAGAGGAGAGATACTTTGTAACGGGGCCAGTTGCAGCATGCCAGCTAATTAGTGTTGTATCCTCCAAAGGAGAAGAGAATAATGAGACGGATCATAACATTACCTTCAAACTGTTCCTCATCCTGGCAAATTTAAACATTAGCAGCAGTGTCAAGCAATTTCTAAACAGAAAATATTTAGTCGTCATTTGGCACTGATAAGTGATTTCAACTTTTATGGGCTTTTTTTTATTTAAACAATCAGTCTGACATTTTATTACTAAGGCCGATTTTGTGTTGATTGTTTCTTTCAGTCTATAGCATGCTACCAACCAGGCTCTGATGAGTCATGAGCAGGTGGGAGGCAATCATGTCTCTATGTATAATGTTATCACATGTCTCTCTTTCTAAGGCTCAGCTTCTCATATTTCCCAGAGGTGTGGGGGACGGGAAAGATAAATTAGACCACATAGCAATCGTGATGCCAGATCAGACCGGCAGTCCATTGATCTTGGTATTCTGCTTCCAATCGTGGTCAGTATCCAATGCTTCAGAGAAAGATGTAAGATATCTCCTTATGGACAATTAATGAAATAACCTGTCCACAGGCAAAGTCTCTTCCTAAACCCCCATCAGTGGTTGTCTCACGGAATAAATCATGAGAGTTTATGTCCCTTATAATCAGTTATTTATTATTTGTATTATTGTAGTGCCTAGGGGCCCAAGTCATGGGCCAGAGCCCCATTGTGTTAAGTACTGTACAAACACACACAAAAAAGCTGGTTCCTGCCCCAAGAAGCTTACAATATAAGTAGAAAACAAGAGACCAAAAATTGATGCAGACAGACAGATGGAGGAATACAAGTAAACAATAAGTCAATATTGGGCAATATGATCTCTGCACATCAGCAGCCTAATCCTATCTAATGTGATTGTAGGTGTTCTCATTATTCATAATAATATCAAATCCTTTCTGAACCTTCTGTTCTTGGACTGAATAATATTTTGTGGCAATCAGTTCCACAGGCTAATTCTATCTTGTATATGAATAAAGTACTTTTTCAGTTTTAAATGTGTTGCCTTTCAATTTAATTGAATTTGCCCTTGCTCTTGAAAATACACCTCTACCTCTATAAGATGCGACCCAATATTACATGAATTCGGATATAACGCGGCAAAGTAGTGCTGGGGGGGGGGCTGCACACTTTGGCAAACCAAAGCAAGTTCGATATAACACAGTAAGATTTTTTGGCTCCTGAGGACAGCGTTATATCAGGGTAGAGATGTAGGAGATCCTTGCGATGGACTTGGTCAAAAATTTGTTGAAAATCCAAATAAATTATGTCAGTTGGTTCTCCTTTATGCACTATTTTGTTGACATGCTCAGATGATTCTAATGGATTAATGTGGCATAATTTCCATTACAGAACCCAGGCTAGTTCACCCTTATCATATGATGTTCCTCTGTGTGTTTATAAAAAAAAAAAAAACAACAATTACTGACCTTTCCGTAACTGTTGTTCTTCCAGACGTGTTGCTCATGTCCATTAGAATGTCGGCTCTGGTGCCGCCCGGAGTGGCGCTTTTATGGTGCAGTACATAGGAACCTGCTGCCCCACTGGCCCATCAGTTGCTTCTTGCCAGCAACTCCCACAGAGCGGTAGGAGGGCAGGTTTGGGAATGGACATGAGCAACACATCTCGAAAAATAACCATTACAGAAAGATTAGTAACCATTCTTTCTCGACCCCCGGTGCATCGATCACCACAGCATCGATCCCCTGGTAAGTGTAGACAAGCCCTTAGTCTCACTGAAAGTCAGTGGAATTCAGGTGCTTTTGAAAATTTCCTTCTGGATATCGTGATGTATGAGACTAATGATAAAATTGTGACAGACTCTTCTTTATCGCATCACATATAAACTGCTTTTAGTCACTTCATGGCCAATCCAAAACTTTCCTATCATCTCATGCACTACTGAGCAGTTCATGCTTGCCTCTGATCGACCTATGATGCCAGCCCCCTTTCATGCTTTCTCCAATGCTGCCCCACACACTTGGGAGGTGCTCCCTATAACCTTCCACAAAGCAACCTAATTATCCATCTTCAAATCCCTCCTCACAATTCTCCTTTGCTGTAATCCCTACACAAATCTGACAACAGTTAGGCTGCTGGTGTGCAGAGACCAATATTGTCTCATTGTTTCCCTGTACTGCTCCATCTGCTGTCTCTTGTCTTGTACTTAGATCATAAGCTCCTTGGGGCAGCAGCCAGCTTTTTGTTGTTTGTACAGCACCTAGCACAATGGTGTCCTGGCCATGACTGGGACTTCTAACCTATGTTTACTCTGTCCACTAAGCCAGGCTCTGATTCAGGTTTGAGCCCACTCCTCACACAAATCAGTCTGATTGAGGGCAACAAGCACTCAGGACCCAGGTCCTAGAACCCTGCTAGGGTGGTTGGTCAGAGCCTGAGTTCCCCTGTAACTCAGCCCAAGCCTTGATATTTCGCACTGTGGACACAAGTCAAACCACAGACTCAGGTCAGAAGGTCTGTGTAATGCAGTATGGAGACATTAGCCTGGTTGTGAGATCCGGGTCTAGCCATTTGAAGCCCAGGTTTACAATGCAGTGTGGATGCTCAAGCGTGGGCTTGGAAATAGTGAGTCTACAAGCTTTGGTCCCACAGACCCATGTTAAAAATGCGTGGAAGACACTGCATCTAGACCTACTGGGCAATATAAACAATAAAGTTGGTAACATTGTGAAGGTCCTGTGGTCCCCAGGATGTGAGGCCTTAGCCATTCATTCTGTAGGAAGAGAAAACTATACCTTGGCAATGGAATGATTCCAGGAACACGCTCAAGAATATTCTCACAGAGACTTCCTGCAGCAGACATCATTTGGATTTGCCCCATAGTTATGCACAGATAACCGTCTTCTCTCAATCTCCTAGAGCATCACAGTACTTAGTGCACATTGTAATTTCCACAGGGAACGATTTACAGGTCTGGTCACAGCAACTTGCCTTCTTGTGAATGAATACTCTGTGCACGGCTCTTCTTTGCTGGATAAAATCAGAATTGCTCAAAGATGGTACAGGCCTTATTACTGCTAACCTCCCACAGAGATTTTCTCTGCTAACCCAGGTGATAGAGGCCTATGCTTTTGATGCCGGAGGATCTAGGTTCTACCCCTGCTGGTGCCAGGGAACTTCTCATTGCCCACAGTTGTCAATATGCTCCATCCACCACTAACTTGTCACCACAGCACCATTATTTGATGCACCATTATTTGAACCACCCACCAGATTACAAAGAAGAACGCTAATTAGAAACAAAGCAGCAACATTTTTGCTGCTTAAAACAGCCAGAATTTCTATTTTTCTTTTGGATCAACAATAGCGATTAATCAGAAACTTCCCTAGGTATGTTACTTTAAGACACATTACAGTCATTAGCTACAATTCACTGCAACTAACAGGGAACTTTTGAATAGCAGGAGCTATATAAATTTGCATAAATATTCCATTTTCATTTATTCGTTTCTTATCTCAGCAGTCACCTACTATATTATGCATAGTTCATATGCCAGCCTTCAAGTAAGTTAGAGGCAGAGACAATAAAATTTCATGAGCCATAGAGTGGTTTGGCATTTATTCTGCAGGTCATTATTTTGTTTTTAATAAAATATTTGGAGTGAGTTTAGCACTAGGGGAAGGGTGCTGGATTGACAGCTCTGGACACTTGAGCACTATTTATTCACAGGAAAAGTACAGCATGTACAACAGATGCAGTACTTCCTTACTCCCATGAACGTGACTCAGATTTATCCTGGAGGAACTGCCTTTGGGTGGTGAGAAAATAATTCCATGCCCCACTCAGTTCTTTGGCCTCTCTGCTGAGGAAGCCAAGAAAGGTGCCAATCAATGCTAACTGAGAGGATGGCTCTGGTGGCAGGGAGCCTTGCACCCTGTGAACTGCTCTGATGCCCAGCAAAAAGCTGGCAGATGTAATGACTTTTACTTAGGGTCCCTCTGAGAAACATTTGAATGAGTGAGCTAGTGCTTCAACCTCAGGACTGATCTTTCCTCTCACAGAGAGGGGGTTTGGGAGCCTCGAAGGAGGAACAGTCAGTGACCTAATGGCCAAAACACCTTCATCAGAAGCACGTCTGCAACAACCTGGATGTTTTAGACACAGCCGTGGAGTGGTGATCGCAGCTCCTCCAGGTCCACAGCCAGGCTCCAAACTGTTGGCAGGATTCCATTACCCAACCCACGTCTATATGCCTACTGGGTAAGGCCGATTTATTCTATGGAACATTTAGACTCTGTTGACATTAGTGAAAAGGATCAGCAAATGGGACTTTTGAGAGGGAATTCTTCTGGTGAAGGAGGAGCAAGTACAGACCATTGGGGTGAATTTGTTTGCTTGCCGTGTGCCTGCTTGATTGAAGTTTATAGCATGAGTTGTTGTGGGGCTGTCTGCAGAGCCTAGAGGCCTGCTAGGCAAGGCTGACAGCTTCCTAAAGAAATTCTACTCTGCCATCTTTTCACCACTAATCCCTTTAGCGGGGGTGGGGAACCTACAGCCCATGGGACAGATCTGGGCCGTTGCTTAATTTCATCCAGCCTGCAGAAAGTCTCGGCACTGCAGGCCAGAAGCTCCGAGCCTCTCTCCCCACCCCATGGGCCGGGAGTTACGAGCGCTGGCTTGCCCCACGGGGCTGAAGCCTAAGATTTCCAAACCTCCCAGTTTGGCCGGGAGTCTCCCAGAATCAGGCTTGATCACCCAGAGGCTACTGAAGTCAATCTGGGAGATTTTAGTCCGCTAAAAGTCTGGTAGGACTGTGGGGCTAAGGCAGGCTTTCTACCTGCCCTGGCTCTGCACCACTCCCAAAAGCGGCCAGCATGTCCAGCAGTGGCTCCTACATGGAGGCGCAGCCAGGGGGTGTCCACACGCTGCCTCC
This sequence comes from Mauremys reevesii, assembly GCF_016161935.1. Taxonomy (NCBI): domain Eukaryota; kingdom Metazoa; phylum Chordata; order Testudines; family Geoemydidae; genus Mauremys; species Mauremys reevesii. The sequence continues at coordinate 275,429,056 of NC_052624.1, forward strand.
GTCCCCTGCCCCCACCCCAAACGCCATCTCCGCAGCTCCCTCTGGCCAGGAACGGGGAACCATGGCCAATAGGAGCTGTGGGGGCAGTGCCTGCAGGAAAGAGCAGCGCGCAGAGCCACCTGGCTGCTCCTGAGCCTAGGGGCCACTGCTGGACATGCCACCATTTCTGGGAGCAACCTGAGGTAAATGCCACCTGGCTGGAGCCTGCACCCTGAACCCTGTCCCACACCTGAACCCATTGCCCTGGCCCCATCTCGCACTCAAGCTCCCTCCCTTGCACCCCATACCCAGTCCCGCACCCCAACCACCTGCCCCAACCCTGACCCCCCTCCTGCACCCAAACTTCATCCCGGAGCCTGCACCCCACACCCTCTCCTGCACCCCAACCCATGGCCCCAGCCCAGTGAAAGTGAGTGAGGGTGGGGGAGAGCAAGCGACAGAGGAGGAGGAGGGCTGGAATGAGTGAGGCCTTGGAGAAGGGGCAGGACAAGTGTGTTTGGGTTTGTGCGATTAGATAGTTGACAACCCTACTGGAACCGCGAGCGCCAGGTCGCCCCACTGCGGGCAGGACGATCCCCCCCCTTGGGGTGTGTGTGGCCTGGAATTTATTTTTTCTGTGGGTCAATGGCTCTTGATAGAAAAAAGGTTCTTTAGAATCCCTTCACTAGGGGGCATGGCTAACTCAGGGAGAACATGGGTTTAAAAAGCCAGCTCATAAGCAGCCAAAGGAGCTAACAAACAGGGGAGTTTTGCAAGGGAGTTTACAGGACTGAGAGAGCCAGATATACCTAACAAACATGTTCTAAACTTAGGCCAATCCCCCTCCCCCACAAAAAAAAATAAAGAACAAAAACACCCAGCAAGAACAAAAACAACACAGGCAGGCCTCTAGCAGCAGAGTGGGGGCTAGCCAGCTTTTGGCTTGTGGACAAGTAGTGTATGTGGGCATTTGATGCAAGCAGCTCATGTTCCTTCTTGAGACTGAGTATGGGGCTCTGGAGACCAGAGCTAAGGGAGACAGAGAGGTACAGAGACAAGATTTTCCAGGACATGGTAAAGCGGTCCCACCCCCAGTCTGACAGCCTCTGTGCTCAGGTCTCAGGTCAGGAGAACATCGAGCTGCAGCAGAAGGAAAAAGAATCCCATCTAATTACATCACATGCAGGCAGACACCTAAATACTGACAAATTTTATTAGTGCTTGTAAACAAATGCAAGAAGTCTAAATACTAAGATAGGTGAACTCAAATGTCTGGTATTAAATGCAGATATTGATAGAATATAGGCATCACAAAAACTCGGTGGAATGATGAAAAATCAGTGGGATATGGTAATACCTGGATACAAAATATATAGGGATGACAGAGTAGGTCACGCTGCGGGTGGGGAGTCTAACTATATGGGTAAGGAAGCATTAGAGTCAAATATAGTGTAAATCTTAAATTAATCAAACAGTACATTAGAATCTCTGTGGACAGAAATTCCATGCTTGAACAATAAGAATGTAGCAGCAGGAACATACTACCGACCACCTGAACAGGATGGTGACAATGATTCTGAAATACTCCGAGAGATTAGAGAGGTTACAAAAACAGAAGCCTCAATAATAATGGGGGATTTCAACTATCCTCATATTGACTGGGAATATCTCACCTGAGGATGGGATGACTGATTCTTGGGGCAGCTAGTCTTGGAACCTACAAGGGGAGAGGCAACGCTTCATTTAGTCCTAAGTGGAGCATAGGATCTGATCCAGGAGGTGAATACAGCTGAACCGCTCGGTAACAGCAAACATAATGTAATTAAATTTAATATGGGGTCGGGGGGGGGGAGGAATACCAAAGAAACCCCCACAATAGTATTTAACTTAACAAAGAGGAACTACTCAAAAATGAGGAAACTTGCTAAAAGGAACAGTCACAAGAGTGGCATGCCTGCAAGCTGCATGGAAACTTTTTAAAAACACCATAACAGAGACTCTCTAACTAAATGTATGCCCCCAAAAAAACCAAACAAAAAAAAAACCCTAAAAAAAAACAACAGCTAGAAGACCAAAAGAAAAATGCCACCATGGCTAAACAACAGAGTAGAAGAGATAATTATAGACCATAAGGCATCCTTTAAAAATTAGAAACAAAATCTTACTGAGGAAAATAGACAGGAGCATAAACTCTGGCAAGTCAAGTGTAAAAGTACAATTAGGCAGGCCAAAAAAGAATTTGAAGAGCAACTAGCAAAAGACACAAAAACTAACAGTATTTTTAAGTACATCAGAAGCAGAAAGCCTGCCAAACAATCAATGGGGCCACTGAACTATCGAGGTGCACTCAGTAAAGAAAAGACTGTTGCAGAGGAGCTAAATGAATTCTTTGCATTGGTCTTCATTGCAGGGGATGTGAGGGAGATTCCCACACCTAAGCCATTAATTTAGAAGACAAATCTGAGGAACTGGCCCAGATAGAGGCATCATTAGAGGAGGTTTGGGAACAAATTGATAAATTAAGCAGTAATAAGTCACCAGGACCAAATGGTGTTCTCCTAAGAGCTCTGAATGGAGTCAAATATGAAATTGCAGAGTTACTAATTGTGGTATGTAACTTATCACTTAAATCAATCTCTGTTCCAGATGACTGGAGGATAGCTAATGTAACACTGATCTTTAAAAAGAGGCTTCAGATGTAATCCTGGCAATTACAGGCCAGTAAACCTAACTTCAGTATCAACCAAACCGGTTGAAACTATAGTGAAAAAAAGAATTATAAGACACATAGATGAACATGATATGTTGGGGAAGAGACAACATGGCTTTTCTAAAGGGAAATCATGCCTCACCAATCTACTAGAATTCTTTGAGGGGTCAACAAACATGTGGACAAGGATATATTCGTAAAATGTACTTAGATTTTCAGAAAACCTTTGACAAGGTCCCTCACCAAAGGCTCTTCAGGAAAGTAAGTAGTCATGGGGTAAGAGAAAGGTCCTCTCATGGGTCACTAACTGGTTAAAATATAGGTAACAAAGGATAGGAATAAATGGCAAGTTTTCACAATGGAAACAAACAAATAGCAAGTTTCCCAAGGATCTCTGCTGGGACCTGTGATAGTCAACTTATTAATAAATGATCAGGAAAAGGGGCTGAACAATGAGTTAGCAAAGTTTGGAGATGATACTAAATTACTCAAGATAAACCAAAGCTGATTGAAAAGTGTTACAAAAGGATATCATAAAACTGGTCACGGCAATAAAATGGCAAATGAAATTCAAGGTTGATAAATTGAAAGTAATGCACATTGGAAAACATCCCAATAATGCATACAAAATCTTGGGGTCTAAATTAGTTGTTACTACTAAGTTCTTGGAGTCATTGTGGGTAGTTCTCTGAAAACATCTGTTCAGTGTGCAGTGGCAGTCAAAAAAAGGTAACCGAATGTTAGGAACCTTTAGGAAAGGGATATATAATAAGATGTAAAATATTGTAATGCCATTAGATAAAATCCATGGCATGCCCACACCTTGAATACTGCGTCTAATTTTTGGTCATCCCATCTCAAAAAAAGAGCTATGAGAAATGGAAAAGGTACATAAAAGGACAACAAAAATGATTATGGATATGGAACAACTTCCATATGAGGAAAGATTAAAAAGACTGGGACTGTTCATCTTAGAAAAGAGATGACTAAGGAGGGATATGATAGTGGTCTATAAAACCTTGAGTGGTGTCAAGAAAATGACTAGGAAAGTGTTATTTACCCCTTCACATAACACAAAATGGGGGCCACCCAATGAAAGTAAGAAGCAGCAGGTTTAAAACATACATAAGGAAGTACTTCTTCATCAACACACAGTCAACTTGTGAAACTCGCTGCCAGTGGATGTTGTGAAGGCCAAAAGTATAACTGGGTTCAGAAAATAATTAGATAAGCTCATGGAGGACAGGTGCACCAATGGCTATTAGCCAAGATGGTCAGGATGCAACCCCATGCTCTGGGTGTCCCCAGCTGCCAGAAGCTGGAACTAGATGACAGGAAAAAGAATCACTTTATAATTGCCTTGTTCAGCTCATTCCCTCTGGAACAACTGGCACTGTCCACTGTCAGAAGACAGGATACTGGGCTAGATGGACTGATGGCCTGACACAGGATGGCTGTTCTTATGTTCGATGCTCATGTGGGGCTCCCATTGGCCAGGCAGATTACAAGCATCTCCTATTTAAGAGGGTTTAACCTGCAGGATTTTTAAAACTACACTTCCATTACCCATGTATTACACTTGTATGCCCTTTGTTTTCACCTGCTGTAAATGTTTTTCCACTTATCCCATTCCCATGTTTTTAGAAGATCTATGGAGTTCAATACCAAGTTGCTGCCTTTCGTCAGTTCATTTAAAATGGATTATTATTCACTGACATGTTGAAAGGTTTGTCATTACAAGATGATTATAGGAAGATCAGCATGTTGAGAAAATCCTAATTTGCTGCTAATTCACTGGCCCGGCAAATCAGGAAATTAGATTTCCCAAAATGTGTGAGCCTGCTAGAGGCCCAGAACTCACAGATACCCCCAGAGTGAGGTGCTGGATTTGATTTTTAGCCATTTTAATCAGACTTGCAATTATGACAAGGGTGACAGCAAATTTCCATGGGTATGGCTGGTGAAAAAAGGGTACTTTTAAGATGCAAGGTAAAGTCCATGAAACACAGGAGACTGAATTCCATTTTCAAAAGCACCTGAGTGACTTAAGCATTTTTGAAAATTTTATCTGCACAACATCGACAGAACAAAAAGTATTCATAGATTCCAAGGCCAGAAGGAACTATTGTGATCATCTCATCTGACCTCCGGTATAACACAGGCCATAGAACTTCCCCTAAATAATTCCTAGAGCAGATCTCTAAGCAAAACATCACATCTAGATTTAAAAACTGCCAGTAAGGAAAAGTCCACTATGACTCTTGGTAAGTTGTTACAATGATTTATTACTCTCACCGTTAAAAATTTACACCTTATTTCCAGTCTGAATTTGTCTTGCTCCAACTTCCAGCCATTGGATTGTGTTATACACTTCTCTGATAGATTGAAAAGCCCATAATTAAATATTTGTTCCCTACGTAGATACTTATAGACTGTAATCAAGACACCACTAAAACCTTCCCTTTGTTAAGCAAAATAAGATTGAGTTCCTTGAGTCTATCACTGTAAGGGATGTTTCCTAATCCTTTAATCATTCTCATGGCTCTTCTCTGAATCTTCTCCAATTTATCAACATCCTTCTTGAATTGTGAGCACCAGAATGGGACACAGTCTTTCAGCAGTGGTCACACCAGTGCCAAATACAGAGGCAAAATAACCTTCCTCCTCCTACTTGAGATTCTCATTTACGTATCCCAGGATCACATTTTTTATTCCTACATGAATATAGTCACCTTTAGCCACATTAAAACACATATTAGTTGCTTGCACCCAGTTGATCAAGCAATTGCTTTTTATCAGTGACTTGTCCCCTTCATTATTTACAACTCCCCCAATTTTTGTGCCCATCTGCAAACTTTATCAGTATGATTTTATGTTTTCTTGAAGGTCACTGACAAAAATGTTACACAGAGTAGGGCTAAGAAACTATCCTTAGGGAGCCTCTCCAGAAACACTCCTGTTCGATGATGATTCGCCATTTACAGCTGCATTTTGAGACCTAACAGTTAGCCAGTTTTAATCCATTAATTGTATGCCATGTTTATATTGTTCTAGTTTTTTAATCAAAATATTGTGTGGTACTAAATCAAATGCCTTATAGTGTAGTAGTGGATTTTACGTTTCTATTTTATATAATTTAGAATGAAGGACAAAGAATAATAATGTAGCATGTATTAAATATACTGGTGTATAATTTGATCATATCCTGCCAGCCACCCTTTTTGAATAGCAGAAAGGAATGGCCTAATGGGCCATTGGTAGAGATACATCAGCCAGAATCTGTATCTGAGCTGATTTCAAGGCAGTAACAGTCAGCACTTTGTTGTAGGTTTAGCATTTTAAAATAAGTAAAAGAACGCAATGATTGTTTTTTTCTTGCTTTGCAATTTGATGTTCCTGTTCAAATGTTCTGTGTAAATCAATCCTGTGTTGTGTGTGAATGAGGAATGTGTGTGTTTGAAGATAAGAATGAAGGCCATCACCGAACCAGATGTTCTAGGGACGAACCGAGGACAGATGCAAGTGTGCCAGAAGATTACAACATGACCCTATTGGAATGTCAGAGGAGGGCAGATTGACGACTCTAAAAGATAAGACAGGCACTTATCAATCGGAACAAAGATAGCTGTGATCAAAACCAGCACGGGGTAACTCCCCGAGAGACTTCATGAAAGAATGAGGAGGACAATTTAAGAAAACAAGCACTTGTCAAACAACAGTTGATTACAGCATGATGGTGCAAAACATCATTGGTCCCAATGAAGGAAATCACTATATAAACAGGGTGCCTTGCCATGAAACTTTGGGTTCATCCTGCCAAGACTTCCCCAGAGCATTGTATCATGACCAACAGAACCTGGCTCCTAGATACTTGTAATCAACCTAGCTGGCCACTAGATTGATCCGGACTCTGGACTGGTAACTATAACATCGACTGGCAGGAGAGAGAGAGAGAGAGAGAGAGAGAGTGTGTGTGTGTGTGTGTGATTGAATGCATATGCTAATTGTTGTATTTCCAATAAATGTGGTGCATTGCCTTTTCCCCTGAAAAAGATCCCGTGTGCTTCTTATAAGCATGACAACAGAACTCTAAGTATACTACATCAACACTATTACCTTCATCAACCAAACTTGTAATCTCATCGAAAAAAAGAGATTCAAAGTTTGTTTGTCAGGATCTATTTTCTTTAAACCCACACTGAATACCATTAACTATATTACCCTCCTTTAGTTCTTTATTAATCAAGCCACTTCATGGTCTTTCCCAGGATCTATGTCAGACTCCCAGGCTTATAATTACCCAAGTCTTCCTGTTTAACTTTTTTTTTTTAAATCAGCACATTAGCTTTCTTCCAGTCTTCTGGAACTTTTCCAGTGTGCCAAGTTTTATTGAAAATCAACATTAATAGTCCAGCAAGCTCCATGGACAGTTCTTTTAAAACTCCTGGATGAAAGTTATCTAGACCTGATGATTTTAAAATATCTAATTTTCATAGCTGCTGTTTTACATTCTCCTGATATACTGGTGGAATGGAAAGAGTGTTATCAGATATGATGACTACAACATCTGTTTTTTCCCAAATGCAGAAGTATTTACTGAACACTTCTGCCTTTTCTGCAATATTATTGACAATTCCACCATTTCCATTTAGTAATGAACCATTGTCAGGATTCTTTTTGCTCCTCACTTTTTTTTTTAAAAAACCTCCTTATTGTCCTTAACTCTGCTGACCACAACTTTCCTCGTCTCCCTTTGCTTCCCTTATCAATTTTTGCAGATTCTTAACTTTTGATTTATATTCATTACTATCAACTTTCCTTTTCTTCCATGTGTTATATATTATTTGATCATTATTACTGATTACTTATATAACAGTAACCCCTAGAGGCTCCAATTATGATTGTAGCTCCATTGCACTAATTGTGGTTTTGTTTCTGTTCCCTGATTGGATGACTTGAACTTTTATTAAGAGTAGGAAAATCAAAGAGATGTCAAGACAGCTATACAACTTATTCTTCCGCAAACACATCTATCCATAAGTGTTCACATGACTTCTAACACCCTGAAAACAAAAACAAGACACAAGTTTGGGGGAAATGGATGAAAAGGAGTGCAGATACAGCTGGACTGAGTCAAGGTTTTTATTTCAATGTTTCACAACACTATTTTGCAATATTTGGCCAGCTCTAATCAGCAAAAACCCAAAACCAGCACCTTGTTCTCTTTTAGTTTCTAACTCAGCAAACCATGTCAGCACACACCCTTAACTTAAAGCAGGTGCCTAATTCCCATTGGCTCAGATCCTGAAAAGTGCTTAGGCACCTAACATCCATTGATTTCAATGGGTGCGTCTGACTTTGATGCCACTTAATCTTGTGCTGGAGTGCTCTGCTGACTTTAAATGCCTCCAGTGTCGGCCATGAGACCCACAGATCACTGTTATCTTCTACCGGCTAAGCTGACATCCCCCTGGGGCTATTCTGACCCATGAGAGACCAGTAACGCATGCAGCTGCACCTGCACCCAACTTCACTGCTATCTCTCAGCCCATTATTTTGTTTCACCTGTTGGGTCTTGTCATAGAGCTGTCGTACAGCACCTAGAACAATGAGCCCCCGCTTGATGCCTCACGGCATTACTGTATTATTATAAGTAACAAGAACAGAAGCACTAATTCCTATACACTGCATAACTGTTATTGGCATGGTGGCTTTTGGCTAGGATGCAGCACTTGATGTCATGTGAAGATCTGTTTCCACAAAACAAGAGCAAGTGGTAGGAAAAACAAGGATTCTCTCCTCTCATTTCTCAGCCACAGTGCTACTGTCTGGGACACCGGCCGGTAGCAAAGAGTTTGCATCTAGGTGATGGATCTCATCATTCATTCTGGTGTTGGCGTCTGTGCTGCTGTGGAAAGGCACTCGGCTCAGAAGCTGTTAAGAACTGACTAGGTCTCTGTTCAAGAATTCTGTTACTGTCAGTCTATGCGAATTATCATGGTGCTCTTTAGGGATGGGATAGTTTTCAATAAAGTATGACTGGAGAAAATACTTAGGAGAAAGAAAAAATGTACCGTGGTGCACTACATCTACATGCAGTGATTAGCCATTTCCATTGGCATTGACTGAGACTAAAAAAGTTTCTCCCTCCCATAGCTCATTCCACCTAAGGGTAGAAAGCAGAAACACTTGTCCCTACCCACCTCCTTTAAGATGCCTGAGGAACCAACACTGACTTTTTAAGATAGGTAAAGATTTAAGTATATGCAAAAATGCATTTGATGAAGTGCCCAGTTATAGAGTGGAACTATTGTGAAGCTCACAACCAAGCCACCTGGAAAATTGATCAACAAGTAAACACCTATTATTTCTCTTTCAACCACTCTTATAGTTGCCCCTGAGCTTGTTTTATCTGACCACAGGTTACAAGCACCATTGACTTGATGCAGAGACTTTAACAGGGAGTAGTTTTTTTCTGATTAATGTAATAGATTTAATCAGTCCCCACATCCAGAACCCCCAAAATGTGGATTGTTGCATCCATAACATTTTTAAAACATTTTTTAAATGAGCAAAATTGATAGCACTTAGGACTTTTTATCCACTGAGCAGGAACAGGCTGCTGCAGTACAAACCTCATCAATGGTCTTCAGAACAAAGTTCAGATACTAGAGTGATGAGAGCTATCTAGGTATCTGTAGCTGTGGAAGGGTAATTCATTCTCCATGCTGATTAAGTCTTTGGTCTCCCTATTGACCCTGTCAATGCAATGAGCCTACATAAGGTATCTAAATTTTGGCTATCAAACTTAGAGACCCCTTGTGCATATCTGGCCCTGGGTGACTTGTCCATGGGTCACACAGCAAGTTAGATGGAAAGCTGGGAACCGAACTAGAGAGTCCCGACTCCTTCATTACATAGCTTTTCAAAAAGCAATAAAGCTTCTGTTAAAAAACAAAGAGCAACAACAAAAAAACACAGACATGAACAAAGTGGGACTTTATGAGCAAACTCTTTCAAATTTCAGGGCAAAAGGTACTATTTCTCCTTTTGCACCCCATACAACCCTCCGCCCAAATTTGGTAGCATGACACATCAATTCCACAAAGCCATGACTTCAAAAGTATTCTCAGATGGTGGCCTCCCTAAAACATCCCTCATGTCTAAACGGGTGAAACAAGGCAGCATGCTGGCACCAGTCCTCTTTGATCTCTTCTTTGCAGTCATTCTGAATTATGGATCTGACAATCTTCAAACGGGCATCTACATAAAGTACAGAACTGATGGAAAAAATTTCAACCTCCAAAGGCTTACTGCAAAGACAAAAGTCCTTCAAGAACTCATATGTGAAACCCTTTCTCCACTTAGTAGTTATAGTGAAAGTGACCTATAGATTATCCTTGACAGGATCTCAGAGGCAACTAAACAGTTTCACTCACCATCCGCCTGGAAAAAACTGAAGCCGTCTTCCAAACAGCTCCATCAACTACTATCACTGAGCCAAACATCAGCACTGATGGTACAAAACTAAAGAACATTCATCTCTTTACATATCTTGGCAGTACTATCTCAAGTGATGGTTCCCTGGCTCAGGGTGGGAGGGATAGCTCAGTGGTTTGAGCTTTGGCCTCCTAAACCCAGGGTTATGAGTTAAAGCCTTGAGGGGGCCATTTAGGTATCTGGGACAAAAATCTGTCTGGGGATTGGTCCTGTTTTGAGCAGGGGGTAAGACTAGATGACCTCCTGAGGTCCCTTCCAACCCTGATAGTCTATGATTCAATAAGTACTATCACACAGAATATGAAAAGCAAACCAGCCTTTTGGAAGAGGTCACCATAGGATACTCAACCAGCATATTATCAAACTGTCAACAAAACTGATGATATACAATGCAGTGGTGATACACTGCCTTTTATACAGGCAAACATGGACAGTTTAATGCAGACACATCAAGCAACTTGAAAAAATTCATGAGCTATCTTCACTCTATTCTGAAGGTCCACCAGTAAGACGAAGTGCCATACATAAACATCACTGAAAGAGCAAAATCAGCATGGAAGCACTGATTATCAAAGCTCAGCTTAGATGGACAGCTCATGTTATCAGAATGGATGATGGCAGTCTCCTCCAAAAAAGTCCTCTATGGTGAACTGAAACTGGAAAATGAACAGTGGGCAGAAATACATCAAAGACGCTCTTAAGCAGAATTTCTAATCATGAGACAAATACTGATAATTTCAAAGACACAGTCGAGGACAAACGTGAATAGAGAGCAACTATAAAGGTTGTAAACACTTTGAAAACAGGGCCCAGCATCATGCCAACTCTTCAGTGGGAGCCTATACATTCCTGTTTGTGATCTTGCTCTTCGCAGATCCTACTGTGTAGCCGCAAGAGAACATACAAGATGCTGTGATGTCATTGTCAGACTCGATGGACATCCCTACTCAGGGTAGGAGGGAGAGGTCAATTATCAATCAACAAATTTGAACAAATCCCTAAGGATTTGGTTAAGAATCAAAACCGGAAGTGGCCTCTTTTCTGGTTCTGATTTTCACATATTTGAAATCTCATAGGAATAGCTATTTTCAAGGTATTTCCACCATCTGGAATAAAATAAAATGGGACAAGTTTTCAAGATTTTTTTTTTGCCATCATCTTTTAACCATAGTCTCCCAACTGGCCTCAGTCTCAAACTCTGAACCTAACCCAGATCATAACACTGCTTCCCTCTGCCCACATCATGTCTACAAGAAACAACTAATGAAAGACATTGAAGTAACCACTAAAAAATATTTCCCCTATTGCATGGCTGTTAGATAAGCAGGATCATAATACTTGTAGGAAATCATTTATAGTTCTGTGTACATATTAGCTAGCAGTTTTTGTTTTAATGTAAATGGCAGACAATGAAGAGCAATCATCCCAAATGGTCTCCAAACTCTGATTAAACATACTTTTCAATACCCAAAAAAGCAGAGCATTAGATGCCTTACAGTTGCAGAAGCACAAATGGAATGGACATTTGTTAGATTCCCTGTCATTGCTAATTAAGATTCAAATTAGCAACATCAAAAGGTGTCTGTTCTGTTAATACCAACCATTGTGGACGTATTTTAAATGCCTTTCTTTTCATATTAAAAATGTATCTGAAGTGTAGGACTGACATTAAGAAGAGAGCTAGGGGCCCAAAAATACAGAACAATTCCAATCTAAAATGAACATTCAGGGCTAAAGCTCTGCTCTAAATTACACTCATGAAACTCCTTTTCCACAAATGAGTCAGTTTCTGATCGCAATTACACAGATGTAATTCCAGATAGATGCCACAGAAGCCAACAGATATACTCCAGAATTGCAACAGCATAGCCAAGATCAAAATCATGTCCTGAGCTTGTAAACAGCCATTTGTCTTATAATACACTACAGGATCTATTGCAAAAAGGAAAAATGTTATGAAATCTAGCAGAAAGATCCTGCAGGCACTTCAGGTCTCTGGAGGTCTCAGGTCTCAGTTTCCTCTTTGGTAGGATTGTTTTCTTTATGCAGCAGGGAATATATGAACCCTCAAGCCCTTAACTAGTTTCAAAGGGAGAAAGGGAAAACATGCAAAATATCTGCCCTTTAAAGGAAACAGCTGGGCTGTAGTCCTTCTTTTGCAAAGCTAATGCCCGCTTTCTTTCTTTCTTTGTGATATATTTTCTTTCTAGGTCAGCAGGTACCAGAGGCCACAGCCAGCAAAGAAGCTATGCTCAGAAAAAGAAAGGATGAAAAGTAGCAGGAAAGATGTTTGCTGACTGGCTAGAAATGAAAAGAAGAAGCAGGAAACACCAAGTTTAACAGGTGCAGAAGAAAACAGAATTTTCAGCACAAAATGGATCAAATGAAGCTGGAGCATAACTTCAGCAGCGTCTGACTCTGCAGACTGCTCGAGATGATAGCTCAAAGGGTATCACTGCCTCACTTATCTGCATGGGGCATTAACTCTGAAACCTGACCCCAACACTACCTCCAGACTGTGTGTGCAGAGGTACACGCTGTCCCATCCTGCCTCTGCTGGGATGGTGTCAGAATCCCTCACTCTGGTAGGGGACCTAGCAGGGAACTGAAGGAGGTGGGGCAGCCACCATCTTGACTGACACACCAGGGATTCCAGAGTTAAAAGCATGAGCTGCTACAGTGTAAGCTAAAGATCCAGGGGCCTCTATCTGGGGCTGTAATGGATTCTCATCCTTCCTGGATTGGGCACAGAGGGGGACCTGTAATACCAGCTCACCAGCTGCAGAACTTCCAGATTTCCCAGGGAGCCAGCTTTCTTGAAGAGAAATCAGAAAGCGTGAAACACTCCTTGCTGATTTATACGGCAGGTGCGGCAGCACTGGAGAGTTACAGTACATTCCACTGGGAACATGACATTTCTGTTTTTGAAATTGTTTTTTGATGGAAAATTGGACTTTGCGAAGAAAATGATTTTTTTCATGAAACATATCTGCTTTCCACACCAAAAAACAAACAATATTTCATCAAAAAACCAAACACCTAAAAAACATTTCCCCGCCTCCCCCCAAAAACCTGATTTTTTTTAATTTAAAATGGTGCCACCATGCCTCATGGGAGTTGTAGTTTGGGGTGCCTTATGTTCCTGTTCTCTTCTATAGGATGGGCTCTCTGGCTGGACTGCATCTCCAATGATGGATCACAGTCAAGGACTTCTATGACACACAGCCTTCCCCTCATGAAGAGAGAAAGTGGTGCATCATGGGAGATGTAGTCTGACCAGATAACCCAACTCACAGTAGACAACGGGAGCGTAAGGCACCAAAACTACAAATGCCATGAGGCACGGTGGAACCATTTTGAATTGAAATATTTCAGTTTTAGACAAAAATATTTTGACTTTTAGTATTTTGACAAGAAGCCAAAATTTCCCATTGAAATTACCTCCCTATTTTTTTACAGCTCTACATAAAGGATACTACCCGCTCATATATGAAGTAATTTTGAAATTTCAGGTGTACTTTGATCCATAGAATACCACTTGGGAAAAGTACGTTTTCTTTACAAGAAACCAACTGCCATATGAGACCACTGAACGTTACATTACAGCCCTTGGTAACTCCACATCATAGAAATTTAAATAGTTAACAGATGGACTAATTAGTAGTCAAATTATCTGTAGTATAATTGATAAGATTAGAGTGAGTATAGTCTGTTACTAGTCATCCTGTATATCACACCTTGATTACGAAGCACAGTAAGCACATGTAAGACACAAAATTAGAGGCCATTTTTGAAAAGTTGGGTCTAAATGGCTATTAGCCAATGGATACAGTGTGTATGTGGCAAAGCCAGGAACAGAACCCCAAACTCATGATTCCTAATCCCAGTCCAGGGCTCAGGTTCAGCTGGTACACACCAATACGGTACACTGATACATCCTTCAGAATGCTGCCTTATTCTTTAGGACCTAACCTGGCTGTTGAGGTGTCCTCGAAAATGTGAACCAAGCGTGCATGCAGTGACGTCAGGCTGTGTGTGCAGAATCTGAACCAATACCTCTGAGTGGGCTTGGGAGAGTATTGCCACTTCTCTGAAATCCCCCAGTATAGAAGAAGCCAAACCCAAGGAGGCTAACAGAGTCCACTTAGGCATCTGAGACCCCCAAGAGGGAGACAAGTTCAAGGAGTCCAGTGGGGCATGCAAGCCTCACTGAGCGGATGCCACTCAAATGGAGCCTAGCAGAGCCCATGGTGTATTTGGGCCCCAAGGAGACAGAACCAATCCCAAGAAGCCCAGCGAGCATATCTGATCGTATTTTGAACATCTGCACAATGTATGTGAGCAGCTTCTCACGTGGGCAGAACTCATGTGGTGGGTGGAGCTTGAAAGTGCACTACCTTCTTCTCCCCCCCTCCCCAATCTGATCTCTGAGCTTTCTCCCTTGTATTACCTGTAAGTTAAACATACTACTCATTCAAAAGACTACATCTACACTTAGAGCTCGGGGGGTGCTCACGAAGACATACTCACACAAGTTCTCCTTGAGCGAATGTGCTAAAAATAGTAGTGTAGCCATATTAGTACAGGCAGCAGTGAGTGGTGGCACGAGGACATACATACTCATGGGGTCTGGGTGGCGAACCCAGGCTGCCACTCGCCCCTGGCTGTGCTATCATGGCTACACTACCGTTTTTAGTGCACTAACCTGATGAGTGCTATCGTATATCTACTCAAGCAGAGATCACACCCAGCTCTAAGGGTAGCTGTACTCTAGAACTACAATCGTCCCTCTAGTAGCTCAAAATTACTTGAGCTCTGAGGAGTGGTATGCTTGAAATAAAAGAATTGCAGAGAAGAAAGGTAATGACACCTTTTCCTGCATCAAAATATGGTATAACTGGATGCTTCCACCTAACTCCCGAGAAAATACTAAAAAACCCTGATAGCTTGGGTATATGATTTGGAAGAGAGAGAAGGGAATAATAGGACACCGTCTTGCTTTTAATCACAGTGTGAATTAGTATTGTTATGGTAGGCTGGGAGATGAGAGAACTGTCAGTGGTGTTCTGAGGTCACTTGGAGGGAGCCGGGGAAGTTGGACAGGTACAATCTGCTGCTACTGACATTTAATTACTCTCCACGTTGAGAAATCAGAAGCTCAGAATGCAGAACATTAGGCGTCTGTCACTAGCAGTGGTCTGTCGGCTTCCCACGGGTGGAACATTAGCAGAAAAAGCAGCGACAGGGAGTAATGACTGAAACCAGCCTTCTTTTCAAATGAAGGCAGCAACTTTTCTTTTTATTTTTAATAAGACAAAGAAAAAATTCAAGCCAATATAATCACTGAGAACTTTTATAGTGATATTTTTGGGCCTTGCCGGAGAGTTAGCCATCAGTCTTTTCTATGGATTTTGGTACATCCACATTTGTACAGAAAATAATTCAACAATGTATGTGACTGTATAATAATGAAATGCCACAAAATCTGGGGCTGATGTGTCGATTTAAGAGTGATCTACCTAGCACTCAATAGATGCCTGGAAGGGATAGCTGAGTTGTATCAGCTTCAGCTTTCAGAACACTTTTGGCTTCAGTGGGTGCTGAGCACCTCTGAAAATCTAACCAGTAGCATACCTGGAACTATAAGTTCAAATCCCATTAGGGCTGACCGAGCTTCTCATTCCCCTGAGTTCCAGGTAGTGCTAATGCTTGGGGGGCTTTCAGTTGTGACCAAGTTCCCATCTGCTCGGCATGGGGTTTAAATATTTCATACAATATTTTGCAAGTAGCAAAGAATTGGCCAAAATCTTCTCACCCTCCTCAGTCCCATGTGGTGCTGCCCTGAAAGGATTTGTTTACGCTAGGGAACTACATTGAGATTAGCTGCCTTAGGGTGGACCTCGACCGGCTGCATCAAGCTAGATGTAGTCTACAGCAGGGAATCTCAACCGGGGGTACTCGTACCCCTGGGGGTACGTAGAGGTCTCCCAGGGGCTAGATCAACCCATCTAAATTTCTGCCTACTTTTAGAACAGGCTACATAAAAAGCCCTAGCGAAGTCAGTACAAACTAAACTTTCATACAGACAATGACTTGTTTATACTGCTCGATATACTGAAATGTAAGTCCAATATTGATATTCCATTCATGCTCATGGGCAATAAGCAGAAGCTAGCCCGCAAGGTACAGTAACGAATGGAGAATAGTCCCCTTGGATTAGTGTAAATCATCTAATGCAGAAGCAGTGTAGGAGCCCCGTCCTGTGGACGGACGCACCGCCAGGTGTAGGGCTTGCTACTACCCATTGATTTGTGCGGCAGTTTGCATGGTTAGGAGTTGAAGAAAAATGGAGTAAAAATGCAGAAAGGGTTTACTAGTTGGCTCCATTTTTATTGTCGGATTTACAGGTCCAGTTCCTTAGCTGATGTAAATTGGTGTAGCTCTGTTATGTCCAATTTACTCCAGATAAGGATCTGGCCCTGTGTTACGTCTCCCTGAGGCTGGAGCTGCAGCAGGGCTGGGGCTGCCCCTCCCCCCACCACGTGGCTGCAGCTATGGCCAGGAGTCGGCCCCGGGGCTGGAGCTGTGGCACAGCTGGAGCAGCAGCCATGTGGCTCGAACTGTTAGTTCCCCGCCCCTCCCCCAGGACAACCCGTGCCTGCCAATAGTGGGGGTGGGGGTAGAATGAGGGCTGCCAGCTTCAGCAGTGTTACTGAGCATGCTCGCTACAAGCCAAGCAGGAAATCTTGGGGGGCCGGCACATGACCCTGTACGCCCCCCGACGCGTCGCCTCTGCCCCTAGGTATTTTTAATAAAAGTCACAGATAGGTCAGTGAATTTTTGTTTATTGCCCACGACCTGTCTGACTTTTACTAAAAAATATCCATGACAAAATCTTAACCTTAAGAATAGCTGAAGGTTCTTACTTAGCACTTGGTAGGTCACTGTCTAGATCAGTGGTTTTCAAGCTTTGTTCATTTGCAAACCCCTAAAAAAATGTGAATGGAGGACTGGACCCTCTGGAAATCTTAGACATAGTCTACAAACCCTCAGGGATCTGCAGAGCATGAGACGCAGTCCACGGACCCAACCACAGATAGAAAACCACTCTCTAGAACGTAACAATCCTGCTATTCCAAAGCTTTTTATAGGTCACTAATAAAGCAACAAGTCTTGTCATACACTGTTACTCTAGGTGCTGCTTTGAGCAAGGGGATGTGCCTAAGCTGTACGAACCCAGAAGGCATGGAGACTCGGATAATGCTCTGAGGCATAATTACTCCCCAGTTTCCTCCGTCCTCCGAGAGGGAATTGCAATTTGTTTCTTGTCTTTTACCGACAGCAACTCACAATACCCTCCTCGGTGGCTCCGCGATGCTGGAAAACAAGCAGAGGGCGTGAAGGAAAGACTCCGTTCCTTCTCTAACACCTGCTGCCCTTTGGCTCCAGGGTGGGGACTGCACACTCGGACCCAAAGTCTGAGCATCCCATATAGGGCTGTTAGAAGGGTTCTTACTCCTTCACATTCCCCTGTATCTGCATAGATAATCCATGTCACGGTTGAGTGCATAGATGGCAAGTCAAAATGTAACCGTTCCATTGTCGCCTGCCTGCCCGCCCTTACCTCAGATGAAGTCGGTTTGCAGTAGCCAGCTCCGAACACTAGATTCTCTAATGATATACTGGACTGGTCTGGTCCTGTCTCCAGGCTGCCTTTACCCAACCACGACCCTTTTCCTGGACGAGCAAAGCTGAAAGGAGAAACAACAGGAAAAGACACTTACTAAAAGTCTGAGTTACTGATGAATCAGTTTCCATCCCTGCTACCCACCAGGCAGAATTTATTGCAGATTTAAGAAAGTATTTTTCACAAGCACTGAACTAACAGCATATCGTCTAACAGCATGAAATAAGAAAACTATTAAGCCAGATTAAAAAATCTTAGGCTTTGTTTATAACACGTCAACACCACACATCTCACAAAGGGGAAGAATTCCATGGGACACAGAAAATATCCAATATTTGGTATCTCAAAGGGTGAAAATGAAGTTATTAGGGCCTAGAGTTTAAAAAAAAATTGGAGTCTAGAGTTAGGCTCCTAAAGCTGTGTTGGGGCAGCTAAGAGAGTGGCCTGTTCTTCAAGCTCTGGGCACTCAATGGCTCCTGTTAATGTCAATACGAGCCCTGGAGTGCTGAGCTCTTTTAAAAATCAGGCCACTTTCTCAGATGTAGGAGCCTAACTTGAGGCTCTCATTCTTTAAAATCCTGAAAGGTAGCTCAGAAAGAGATGGCAGGTTGTGGGTAGGTTTAGGAAGAGAAATCAGGTCAACCATGTACAACATGATGATCCAAAAGGCAGGGTCTTAAATATTAACATCAACACCTGGAATTAGCTTTAAAACAAACAAACAAACAAACAAACAACGGGTAGATAACAATGGATTGGAAACAATTGAGTCACAAAGAAAAAACCCCAAACCAAACCAGAACCCCGTTAGATCAGTTAAGCCACACATCTTTGAACAGACTGCAGTTCCAATACGGTTATGCCCTATTTTATTGGGAAGCCGCTTAAATCAAAGCCCAGCATCTCAGTAGATAGTGAGGTACATAAACTCCAAGTTTTATTAATCCCACAGAGTATTTCACGCAGCAGTTCCAAAGTCCTTTCTGAGCATTCACTGGGCTCAGCATAGAACCTATAATGGATTTTCAGGAGGGCAATCTCTTCTTTTGTTCTTCCACAGCCCTACCGGGGACACCCATTGGACGTTTCAAGTGAAGCAAGGAGAGCAGCTAGAACCCCACTGCAACAATCAAGCCAGGAAAGTAACTTATGAACTTGGAAGAGTAGCATTGGGCCTAGTCCTGAAAACCTTTACTTGTGCCATCAAAAGGCAACATCGTCCCTTACTGCCATCATGGCCTGGAGTTGAAAGCTGTAATGTTGTAACGTGAGGTGCTCCACAGCCAATTGGCAAGCCTCTATGCCGAAGCCGCGGGACCGGCGGAGCGGCGGCAGAGCGCCCCCGCGGCTTGCCGCCCCAAGCACGCACTTGGCGTGCTGGGGCCTGGAGCCGCCCCTGGCTGGAAGAGGCAGCCGACTGGCTCTTAAGCCCAGCAGCAGCACCAGCACTTCAGCAGCTGCTCAAAGCATTCACTCATGACTGAAATAACTCCTACACTTGCTCCCAGTCTTGCCCCTGCCTTATCTCACTCCAGGTAATCTGGTTCTGACCCTTGGCACTGATCACGACTTCTGGCTCCTGGCATCTGGCTCCTGCTCTCACCATGAGGCTTGATGCTGGCTCTAACCACTAAGCTCGACTGCTGTGTCCTGGTCACTGGGCACACTGTATTTTTTTCCATGGGAATATGAACATCTGAGGGGTGACTTCACGCTATAAAAAGTCTCAGAACTGTTGGAGGGAATATTCCCCCAGCACAGGCATTGTGAAAGGCAGCCACTGGCTGTCCCATTAGTCCTACTGTATGGATAGTGCTTGGGGTGGCGCTGAAGAAGTTGGGGCTACAGCGTTATCTGATGGAGTGATAATGGGTGGTGTTCCCACTCAGAAAGTTTGCCATGGGCAGCTGAAATCCTAAATTACCCCATGGGCCATTTTGGAATCCAGAGCTGCTCAGAACCAGCAGCGAACAGTATCAGTTTACAGTCAGCTTTGCCTCTCCTTCTCCTGGGCTGTGAGGTTTCGAACTGCATCTCTCAGGCTATGTCTACACTACAAAGTTAAGTCAACTTTATGTAAGTCGATGTCGAGCCTTCAATTGAAGCAAGTCGATCTTGTGTGACCACACTATACTGATTGCATCCTCACGAGTAGGGCTTGCATCGCCGCACAGAGCACTGCATTGTGGATAGCTATCCCAGAGTGCATGTAGCCAAGTGGAATTTTGGGATGGGATTATAATGTCTTATGGGACCAAAACGCTGGCGCGGGTGGTTATGGAAACATGGCGTTAGCCTCCCATGATGCTCTTACCTCCCTCTCCCCCTCCCTGAAATCAATGGCAAACAAACCAAGCCTTTTTCATAAGCCTGGGTTAGTCGCACGGACGCCATAGCTTGGTAAACATGGACGCTGCTCAGCTGTACACTGTTGTTGTGAGCATTACAAACACCGTGCGCCTTATCCTGCAATATTTACATAGCCGCCACAGGAGCCGCCATGAGGAACAATGTGATGTCACGGAAGCAGCCCTGCTGGAAGACAGAGTGGAGCAATTCACAGTTGCTGGCGACAGTCATACATCACCTTGACATGGTTGAGCACCGTTTCTGGGCCTGGAAAACAAGCAGTGACTGGTGGGACCGCATTGTTATGCAGCTATGGGATGATGAGCAGTGGCTGCAGAACTTTCGAATGCTAAGGCCACCTTCCAGGAACTGTGTGGAGAGCTTTCCCCAGCCCTGAAGCGCAGCCATACTAAAATGAGAGCTGTTCTGACAGTGGAGGAACAAGTGGCAATAGCTCTGTGGAAGCTTGCAACGCAAGACTGCTACCGGTCAGTGGGGCATCATTTGGAGTGGGTACATCTACCGTGGGATCTGTTGTGATCCAAGTTTTCAGGGCCAATAACAGACTTCTGCTAATAAGGGTAGTGACTCTGAGCAATGTGCAGTATATAGTGGATGGTTTTGCCGCGATGGGGTTCCCTAACTGCAGTGGGGCTATAGGCGGAACGCATATCCCTATCTTGGCACCAGACCACCTTGCCAAAGAGTACATAAACTGAAAGGGGTACTTCTCAATGGTGTTGCAAGCACTGGTGGATCTCAGGGGCCATTTCACTGACACCAATTTTGTCTGTTCAGAAGCTGCAAGCAGGGACTTTCTTTCCAGACTGAAAAATAACCATTGGTGATGTTGAAATGCCAATCATGATCCTGGGAGACCCAGCCTACCCTTTGCTCCCATGGCTCATGAAACTGTACACCAGCAGCATGGACAGCAGTAAGGCTTGGTTCAACCATAGGCTAAGCAAGTGCAGAATGGTCATGAAATGTGCCTTTGGACATTTAAAAGGTTGCTGACGTTGTTTGCTTAGTAGGTTAGACCTCAGTGAAAGCAACATCCCCATTGTTATTGCTGCCTGCTGTGTGCTCCATAATATCAGGAAATAAAGGTAGAATAGTTTTCGCTGGGATGGGGGGTTGAGGAAGATCACCTGGCAGCCAATGTTGAGCAGCTAGACACGAGTGCAATAAGAAGAGCCCATAGAGTGGCTCAGCATCTCCATGAGGCTTTGAAACCAGTTTCAGAAATGAGCCAGAGTAAAGTGACACTTATCTGTGTTGTTCCTTGCCAAACTGTCCCCTCCATTGCATTTTCTCCCCCGTAAATTCCACCTCCACCAATCACTGTGTGAATGAATGAATAAAGAGCCTTGTCTCCTCAATCTGTTAAGTTTCATTATACACACTGTAACGGGTTGGATCACAGAAACCCCCTGGGAGCTGCCACCTGATTTGCCAAGACTACCTCTGCTCCTGTTTTCCCTGCCAGCTCAGGACTCCAGCACCCTGTCTTGCTGAGCCAGACACTCCCGTCTGCTCCAACACAGACCCACGGTCTGAATTACTTGCCCCAAAGCTGCAGGTTTACCTGAAAGCAGCTCACAGAAGTGTGCTGGTCTTTAGCACTCAGATGCCCAACTCCCAATGGGGTCTAAACCCAAATAAATCCGTTTTACCCTGTATAAAGCTTATGCAGGGTAAACGCATAAATTGTTCACCCTCTATAACACTGATAGAGAGATATGCACAGTTGTTTGCTCCTCCAGGTATTAATACATACTCTGAATTAATTAATGAGTAAAAAGTGATTTTATTAAATACAGACAGTAGGATTTAAGTGGTTCCAAGTAGTAACAGACAGAACAAAGTAAGACACCAAGCAAAATAAAATAAAATGCGCAAATCTATGTCTAATCAAACTGAATACAGACAATCTCACCCTCAGGACCTAACTCTAGTGTAGACCAAGCCTTAGAGAGATGAGAATCTGAGGCACAGAGAGACTCAAGTGACTAGCCCAAGGTCAGACAGCAAGTCTGTGGCAGACCCAGAGTTCAGTCTTTTAACCAGGAGCCCATTCTCTCTCTTTGTGGAGCTGCCATAATGTTTATTACATCTCCTCAGGCTTTGATATATTGCCAAAAGGACACTCCATAAGGAGGAGGAAACCTCATGGCTGGCCTTGTGTTTAAATGTTTTAAAGGATGTGATTCAATCAGTTTTCTGGAGGCTGCTTCTAAATGGTAAGCAACCCTTCAATGCATTTATCCCACCTAAAATGTGAGCTAAAGAAAGGAACTCCAAAGAACAAAGGGACAAACATTGCTCAGAATCACATGACAATGGACAACAGAGTCTGGTTTGGTCTGTTGAAAAGCTTGAATCACACAAAAATGTAAAAGGACTGTCACTGTATCATTCAGAAGCATAAACAAATGATACCTGACTACAAAAAACCTTCATTTGAATATTATCAAAACTGAAAGACTTTGATGGAGAGAAAAGCACTTTTTAATGCCACTTTTATTTATTTATCTTTTGCTTTTACAGCAGAGAAGGGATTTGATTGTGCTGGTCTTATGGAAATTGATTTGGGATGGTACTGTAAAACCAAAATCCTTTTTCAGGAAATCAGCCAAAACGTAGTTTGTTTTCTGAAGGAAACTTTAACTAAAAAGCTTGAAAAGTATTGAAGTCCCACTGACGCCTCATGAAGAACATCTTATTTGGAGACAATTCCTGTTAGCTATTATACAGGTTCATTTTTTGTATTTCTTCTATTTTTTACATCTTAATATTACTACACAAGTCACTTGATTTAAAGTAGAACCTTTGTTGTTTACAGGTTTAACTTTCTTCCTGTTTATTAGCGCTGACTGAAAAGCAGAATTTCCATCCTTGGCGAATTCTTATAATTTAACACTAGATTTTGCCCCAAATTAGGACAAAAAGTTGAAACATCTTGTTTGTGTGTCTGTTTGTTAAACAGAACAAAAAGTTACAAAAAATTCTATTTGAAAATTGATGTCATTTCATTAAACTGAATATTTCAGTTCTTCTCAGCTATGTCTGCCTGAACTGTCACGGTGACTTGTGGGAATTGTAGTTTTGGTGCCGAATACCCCCATTTGCTATGGGCTGGGCACCCCAGCCAGACTACAACTCCCATGATGCATCACAGCAGTTCATGCAGAGGAGAGACCATAGTCAATCATGAGAGATTTAATCCATCGAGGGAGCCCAGCCCTTTGCAGAGAACAAAGGCTTGAGGCATCCAAATTACAACTCCCTTGAGGCTCTACTATGGCTGAGGCAGATACAGATCAATGTCCAATAGATCCAACCAAAAAAATATTTTGATGAGATTTTCCCGCACAACATTTTGATTTTGAGGAAGCCGCAGTTTTCATCAGAAAATCACTCTGGGGGAAATCCCAAACCAGCTCCACTTTGCACCTTCTGCCATTTGCTTTGAAAATCAGATCTGAACACATGCAGATAATATATGTGAATTTTGGCCCAAGCCATTACAATTGGCATGCCGCGGACAGGACTGCCTAGTGGTTAAGGACTCCCCTGAATGGGAGGTGAGTAAACCTTGCCAGCTAGATCTATGGACAAATCACTTAACACTGTGCCTCAGTTTCCTTATCCATGACAAGCGAATAACAATACATTCAATAAAAAAAAATCTACTTTTAAAAAAGGAATACAGTTGGTTAATTGTCACATTCCCCCCATACAAACCCTTAAAGATAAGGAAATGTCAAGTTGTGAGACACCTCTCAATCAAACCTTAACTCCCACACAGCACATTTCCACAGATAGACTGACTATGCATCTTTTACCAGGAGCTTCCTTCTGCCTCCAGCAGAAGAGGAAACACTCTACACATAGCACATTATTCTCCCTCACAGTAGAACACACAACCTTAATTCCAACTCCCCGCAATTTGAGTGTTGAACGTACAGGCACAGTTTAAATATTCGACCTGCTATTTATTTGTGGAGGAAGTATCAAGGCATAAATCCAATTCAGGTCACACCTGTAAATCCTCACCAAGCTGTAGTGAGGCTAACATAATTAATGGTTGTAAAGTGCTTTGAGATCCTTTAATCAGAGTGACAAATCTTATTATTTTTACATATATTTTAATAACACCATATATCCCTCCCTGGAACTTGAGAAGAGTCAGAGGTTGTAATTTGGCCTGCATTCTCCAAAGTGACTCTAAACTTTTTGCCCAGCTCAGACTAAGTTTTGGATCTATAATAAAAAATGACAGTCAGTGTTGGGGTTTTTTAAACGAAAGGTTGGCACACAACTGGTCAGAATCTTTACTTATTTGACACCCCCACTGGTAGCCCTGGAGGCTGCTATCCCAAAAAGATTAAGATTTCAGGTAGGGAACAACCACTAGGAAGAAAATAATTCCAAAGCAAGAAAAATCCTGTTTTCATGCAAATATCCCTGGAGGGAAAAAATATCATATTGACAACAATTTGTCTAAAATGAATGTTTTCCAATATTTTCTGAGGTATCGGTGGCTTTTCACTGTATACATCCTACGTTCTCGTTAAACACAATTCATGTTATGAATATAAATGAAATATAAAGAGAGAGAGAGAGAAATAAATCACCAGCTGACTGACTTTGCTACCCAGGCTTATATTTGTGGCAACTTCAACTGAGTGACTACCCACTAGTACTCATGGGATCGTAGAAAATTAGCCAGTCATTTCTCTGCCAAGATTCACGCTGCATACGGTAACAAATAAGTTAAAGTGCTTTGGATGAATAAGGGTAGGACTGGGAATAAAGAATTCAGGGCAGGATTTTTTTTAAAATGCTTGGTTTTGTCCTCACTCTGCTCCTTGTGAAGAAATTGGGAGTTTTAGCATTGCTTTAGCAGGCTCAGAGTTAGGTTAATGCTGAACACATTTGAAGCTATCTCCCATTCAGTTCTTTTTCTTCTTCTGCCCCTAGCAGAGAACGGCCTTGGATAAGTCACTCCCCCTGTAAAAGGTGATGTATGCTCTTTACCTGTCTCAGATGGTATTGGGGAAAGGTGTTAGTTACAATAGAGTGCTCTGAAGATGTAAAGGATGCAAAGTGGGTCAAACCCTAACAGCCTGTTTGTTTTGACATGGACAAATCTCCCGCTGAAGGCATTGGGAGTTTTGCCTGAGTGTGGGCTACGAGAGTTTTCCTCTGACTATGATTTTAAGAGATGTGTGTGGGTGGGTGTGCAGGCAGCTGTGCTGTTGACTGAGGAAAAGATCTCCATTATAATATAAACAAGAGAGAACACGATTGCCAGCTGTATTCGGCGAAGGCTCTCCGCGCTGATTTACATTCATTTAAAGGGTTGCTTGTTTGTTTTAATTGGGTTACAAATGTTTTCAAATGGATTCCTGGAACTGCTGAATATAAGACTGAAGTTCGTGCTGCCAGCCATTGGACTGGATTCTGCACAGTGCCAAAGGCTGTGCAGCTTTTATCAGTCCTGTTTTTATGGACAATGGCAATTCGACAAGGAATCACGACTCTCAAATGCCTAGAGAGCTCCTGGAAGTTTTAAAATAGAAATCACTTGAAGTTCCTGGATGAACTTTCATTACAAGGCAAATCAACCTAAGCTGAACATAGAGGGTGCGGCCTCCTAGTGCACTCAGGGAAGGATTTGACAATCAACAGTTTGAACACCCATGTCACAGGCTATTTGCACGTTTCTGTTTTGTCTTATGAGCAGCGGCATGTGCTTCCTCCTGTTTAGAGAGAGCAGCACAAAGGATGTTGTTATCCAATAAAGCAGGTTTAGTTTCCTGCTCTTAGTTTCCCTACAAAACTGTGAATATTTTAAAAGTTCTGTGTTGTTGTCCCAAGACGTTTTTCCCCTTCAGTAAAGATACACGTTTCCCTTCCCAGATGGAATTTTCTTCTTTCCATTGTGGGACTGTTGAGGAATCGGGTCCCAAGAAGCACAGCCCCTTGCTTTCTGTAATGAACGGTGATTTCTGCAGCATCCTGGAGCATGTCACTCAAGTCCTGCTTTACATTCCCCACAGACATCGTACTTTTTTCATGCTGCTCCTGGAAAAGCAGTTGGCGAAAGAATTCAGCACTGCCAGCGTACAGCTGCAATGCACCAATTACTAGGGGAGCCAAAGGGTTCAGGAGCAGTGGGAAGGGAGTTTGAAGGCCCTACTGTTTGAGAGTAGTGGTGTGGCAGGCCTTGTCATTGATGGGAAGTGTTTGGCTGCTGGGGAAAGCAGGAGTGGGAGCAGAGACGTGCTGCAGGCTGGGGCAATGGACACAACCCCCCCATTGGCACAATATTCCTATCATACTGCGTTTCTTCTTGCATCTAAATCAGAAGTACTAGGCCTACCCTCTGCTGTTCCACGCTCTCCTATTTCCTCGGGCGGGTTTTAACTAGCCATGTTAGTTTAAATGTTGAATCAGGAGATTTTAACCAGCTCCTGGCTCAGCTCCCTAAAGACAAAAGAAGAACTAAAAGCAGCTCATCTCTGTCTCTAGCGCTGCTGAGTGCGGAAGCTAGGGAGAAGTGTTAGCTGGTCTTTAAAGTGCCCCTCTCGCCCTCTTTCCGGGGTTACTGCATCTTCATTACTGACGTCTGTTTACATCCAAAATGCTGATACATAAAACTTGGGGCTAGAAACAATATTCAGAGTGTCAACTAATTCAATCCCGCATGCATTTGGTAACACAGCTGGAATTTCAGAGTATCAGGTCTGCTGCAATAACTAATAAATCAGCTGTTCGCGCTGTCAAACCTGAGCTGCTAATTATATTGTACTCCACAGTTATGCTTAAAACCATCTGGGCTGGCCATGTAGCTGAGATTCTGACTGTGCAATCTCTGCCTTCACTAACCATAGTGATGAGAGAGAATGGAAGAGGTAATATGGTAGTAAGGTAGTGTTTACCTTAAATATCCTGTCCATTAGGCAAACAGTGATTCTTGCTAGAAAGGATTGAGTAGGTTCTGTTGACTCACTGATACAGGTCACATTTCCCTTTTTAAATGTAAGGGAGATTGGGATAGCTCTTTGGGGTGAGGATCTAGGGTGTGGGCAGAAGAGTCCCGAGGGAGGAACCATAGTAACAGCCATGTCTGGAAAGAAAGTATGAGCTGATAGTTATATAAATGTATTATTGTTTCCTTCATTAATGTAGTCAGGCTCCAGGATGGGGATGAGCTTGCACTGGACAAAGCAAGATTGGAAGAATGAGAATTCCCATTGCTCTACAGCAGGGGTTCTCAAACGGGGGGTTGGGGCCCCTCAGGGGGTCACAAGGTTATTACATGGGGGAGGGGGTTGCAAACTGTCAGCCTCCACCCCAAACCCTGCTTTGCCTCCAGCATTTATAATGGTGTTAATGTATAAAGGGGGTCATATTCAGAGGCTTGCTATGTGAAAGGGGTCACCAGTACAAAAAGTTTGAGAACCACGGCTCTACAGATAAACAATGTGTAATGAATACACAGACACAGACACTGAAGAGGATGGGTCACTGATTCAGAGCAAGCTAGACTGCATGGTAACTGGGTGCAAGCAAACAATGTATTTGAATATGGCTGGATGAACATATCCATCTAGGAACAAAGAACATAGGCCATACCTCCAGGAAGAGGGACTCTATCCTGGGAAGCAGTGACTCTGAAAAAGATTTTGGGGTCCTGGTGCATAACTGGCTGAACATGAGCTCCCAGTGTGACACTGTGGCCACAAGAGCTAATGCAATACTGGGACGCACAAATAGGGGAATCTTGAGTAGGGGAAGAGAGGTTATTTTACCTCTGTATTTGGCTCTGGTGCGACCACTGCTGGAATCCCATGTCCACTTCGGGTGCCCACAATAAGGATGTTGATAAATTGGAGGGGGTTCAGAGAAGCACCATGAGAATGATTAAAGGATTAGAAAATATGCTGCATAGTGATAAGCTACATAGATCGAGTGCCTTGAGTCTAACAAAGAGAAAGTTAAGGGGTGACTTGATGACAGTCTATAAGTACCTACATGGGGAAAAATATTTAATAATGGGCTCTTCAGTCTAGCAGAGAAAGTATAACATGAAGTTGAAGCTAGAAAATTAAGAGATAAAATAAAGCATACTTTTTTTTAACAGTGAAAGTAATTAACCACTGGAAAAATTTACCAAGGATAGTGGTGGATTCTCCATCACTGACAATTTTTAAAGCAAGATTTTCTAAAAGATCTGCTCTAGGAATTGTTTTTGGGAAGTTCTCTGACCTGTGTTATACAGGAGGTCAGACTAGATGATCACAATGGTCCCTTCTGGCCTTAGAATCTCTGAATCTACATTAAAACAATTTAAGATTCCCAGAAAACTAAAATATAATGAAACATCAAAGGCTACCACACACTAATTTTTTATTTTTTTATTCCACAAATTAATAGCTTTGCTTTTATCTTAATATACTGTGACAAGATGAGAATTTATGATCAGAAAGTTACTGAGGCTTTGCAAAAATAAGGTCTTATTAGATCAAAACTCTTACTATTAAGCCTTTTCCTTTGTGATCCCAGCAAACACTGCAAAGATAAGCCTGCCTACACGCAAAGGCTCTGAACTTGGAGAAAAGGATACTGGTTTTAATAGGCTGGTTTTGTTTGAGACTGCATGGCACAGAAGTTGCTTTTATGCTATTTATTTTACCCTGTTTTATGGTTAGTGAATTTATGCTATATTAATATTTAGGTTTCTGGATGTTTATCAAGAGGCAGATAAATCCACAATATTGCTCTTTCAGATTATCATTATTATTGAGTTAACCAAATGAGACCATATATTGTGTTGTCAAAATGTATTTCCATTCCACTGCATGAAATCAAAATACTCTTTTCTTCATAAACATCCACACAATCAGATTGTTAAGCTTTAATAGTAACCCAGCTATAGATCAGTGGCCTACCATGCTGTTTATGTCTCATAGTAATAATACTTTACACTTTTCTAGATAACAAAACACTTTATAAACAATAATTAAGCCTAATAACTGGAGCTGGTAGGCAATTTTTTGACAAAACGGGTTGGGGTGGAGGAGTTGCTGATAATGCCAATTCATTGAAACTCAAACTGTCTGTGGGAAAGGATCAGCTCCCAAGAATTCCCCAGCAAACCAAAAAAAAAAAAAAAGTTTTGAAATTGTTGAAATGTCACATGACGCTATTTTCTGAAATGAAAAGTAATGGGTTTCAATTTAATCAATTAACCGTTTAAACTGAAATTTAACGCATAGTAAAAAAGGTCAAAATCTAAACAAAACATTTCCATTAACCCAAACCAATAGGTTCGTCAGCTCATGCAAATTTGAGATTTCATATCTGCATCCTGACTCAGGATGAGAAAATGTCTCGAAATCTTGAAAATCCTCTCAGGAGAAGAAAGCCATTTCCCCCCTCCTCCCACACCCCATAGCTGTTCGTGTTCTGTCCATTCATAGTGGAGCACAATGGGGCACAGGGAGATGTTGGCAAAACTATCAGGTGGGAGAACTGAGAACATACAGTGCACATTATAAAGTCAACATACACCAATAATTACATACTTCACAGCAGTATCTAGGTCTAGGAACAAATGACAATATCTCACATCTGTCCATCTAAGGGATTTATATGGCCCCAAGCAGCCCTATCTAAGCGCCTCACAATCTTTCATGTCTTCATCCTCATAACATCCCTGTCAAATGGGGTTGTGCTATCATCCCTATTTTAGGGAGGGAAACTGGGGCACAGAGAGATGAAGTGATTTGCCCAAGGACACTCAGGAAGTCTGTGGCAGAGCCAAGATTCAAACCCAGACTTCCGGAATCCCAGTTCAGGACCAGAAGCACAAGTCCATCCTTCTGCTCTAAAGCACAGACTGCTACTATCAGATGGGTGAACATTGTCATAAGATTTGTACCGCAATCACCATTTCTCTGCTCTTTACCTGATCAGCGGCTGATGTAACGCTACCAGTGAGGCATGCACTGTAACAGATATCACTGACAGGTGGAAATAGTCAAACATGACAGGAACATGGTGGTGCAGGCCTCTTCTTGGATGGAAGTGAAGCCCCAACGTACGGCTGCTTATCACAGGGATCGCTGGAATGTCTCTCAGCCTGAAAGGAGAGGTTTACAAGGGTTAGTGAAATCTTAAGTTGTCATAGTCTATAATGGCATTAAAGGCAGAAGACTGGGAGACCCACATGAACTGAATTTTTATCACTTCATGGTGTCAGTGTCAGCTACCAGAGCATTTATTCAGCTGATGCTTATCTCTTAATTGCACTTGCAAGTAGCGGGGATGTAAATATTATTACTCTACAGTAAAAAACAGATATGACAGAATGCAAGGGCCCCGTCCTGGGTCTGCCAGACAAGCAACGATCTCCCTCCTGTACACCACACTCACACTAGGGGGAAGCTCTGGGGTAGCAGGCAAGAAGTGCAGGTAGTAGCAGGCTGCCCTGCTAATTCAAATATCAGCACCTAGAATTTAGCACTAATCTGGATGCGTAGCACCAGACAGTCTGCTTTGCCTCCGGGGGACGGCAATAGTGAAAGAGCAGACCTGTTCCTGGAGGGTTTACACCACTCAGAGCATCCCTGGATGAACAGAGTTGTTTCACTGAGACTGTCCCTACCAAAATACCACTATAGAAACTTTTCTTTAAAAACGGCCTGGTGAATAATTGTTCAGATAACTATAACAGCAGTAAAATTAAATAAATGCACTAGATTCTTTCTGATAAATCACAGTTCATTTCTCCTACAGGCCCTCACCGCACCCCTGATATGTTAAAGCACTGCCCGCAGCACTGCCTGCGATAACACAGCTCTCGTTTCATCTACACCAGGGGTTCTCAAACTAGGGGTCGGGACCCCTCAGGAGGTCGCGAGCTGTCAGCCTCCACCCCAAACCCCGCTTTGCCTCCAGCATTTAGAATGGTGTTAAATATATAAACAAGTGTTTATAGTTTACGGGGGGTGGGGGGGTGTCACACTCAGAGGCTTGCTATGTGAAATGGGTCACCAGTACTAAAGTTTGAGAACCACTGATCTACACCATACAGAAACTAAATGGAAATGGCACATTGAGTTCCTCTGTAAGGTGCCTTGTGGGGCAGCGTATAAGGTGATTTCGGGCTAAATTAGGTGTGAAGCCCAGCTCCAAGGAGCTCACTGTGGACCTCAGCTAACTCCTGTTGAAGTCACTGGAAGACTTTTCAATGACCTCAGTAGGGCCTGAGAGGCTCCTTCAAGCACAGTGCCAGTGTGGTTTGGCAAGACCGGTGAACTAGGAGAAATACAAAGCTCCTGTATCAAGGGCTGATCCTCTTCCCATGGAAGTTAATGGCAAAACGCTCTTTGATTTTAGTGGCATAGGATCAGGCTCTTAGCCCATACACACAGAGGGTGAGATTTTCCAACTGTGCTCAGCCTTGACCTAACTCTGGCCCTGATTCAGAAAAGCACTAGACATGTGCTTAAGTCCATCCTTACCCAGGACAACGTTGAAGCATGTCCTGAAAAGCAAATGCTTTCCCATAGCGCAGCCCCTGGTCCCACTGAGTCAATGGGAAAACTCCTGTTGACTTCCATAGTAGCAGAGTTAGAGGAGTGCCAAGCACCTCTGAAAATTCCACCCTTAAAATAGAAAATCTCTTGCTGCAAGGGGAGGAATGAAAAAAATGCCTTTGGTGGGGGAGAGGAATGGAGGAGGGGACGAAGAGGAATGGGCAGGCACCTCCGCAAGAGAGACGGAAGCCAATTCAGAGCTCTCCAGTTTCCAAAAGACTCTTTAAGTTTCACTGAATTCATGTTACCCAAAGACAGGAGAGTCCCTACAACATCACTGGGGCTTTAAAATGGCACTCACTGTTGTTCATTATCAGTAAAGTGCAGGTCCAACTTGAGCTGAAAATCTGCTTCACTTAATGCATCTTCCACCTGCAAAGAACAGAAGGGCAGAGTTACCTGTGTAAGCCAGCTCACACAAAACCCAAGCGCAAGGCAATATTCTTGTCTGATAAAGAGAGTGCAAAGAAATGCAGGAGCAGTGAGAGACAGCTGCTGAAGTGCATACAGAGAACATCTGGGCAATATAACTGGTCAGCTACAGCAGGATTCAGAGCTACTGTCCGGCTTTAGACAGACAAATACCTTGCTCTGAAATTAGAATACGATTTGATGGCGTTAGCAGTAAGCAAACTTTCGCTGAATGGAATGTGCTTCAGAATGCAGAAAGAACCCACATTATAAACGTTGCATCCAGCTTTCAAACAGCTTCAGAGGTGTTCAGAGCAGGGCTGTTCAGTCATATGGTTTTGGCTTATCTCTGCTCAAAAGAGTATGTAAAACATGCTGGTTCAGACATGTTAATTCACTATTACTTTACACTCAGAAATTTAAGAAATTTGGTGAATGATTGTCATTATTACTTGTATTGTAGTAATGCCCAGGAGCTGTAGTCATTGTGCTGTACCAAACAGAGAACAAAATGGCAGTCCCTCACCCAAAGAGCTGACAATCTAAATAAACCACACAAATTAGAGATGGAAAAGTCCTATTGGCTCATCTAGTCCAAACCCTGCCAGTGAAAGTTTGTCCCCCTGTGACAGACTGTACCCTCATGTTCATCTTTTTTACAAGATGATTTTTTTTACACAAAATACGCCTTGTGAGGTATAATTTGAAAACTCATAATTCGCTGAACATTACTGTCCTGATGAAATGTGTGTGTTAACATTGTATGTAAAGTTATAAAATTATTTTGTATGATGTCAGTAAGGCATATTCTAAATCTGAGGAAGCAGCCCAGACCAGTTCCTCAGAGACAAATTGCTAGCCAGCACCTCAGCCAGGTGTCAGCATAATCAAACAGACTGTCAGCAGGTTAAGCGGCCATTCTTTGGCAGGAAGAAAGGTGTCAGTGAGAAATTTACATCTTGGCAGACAGACTTGCTGTCCTCTGAACCCCAGCTGGAGATGATTCTCAAAGAAAAGAAATTCTATAAGAAGGGAGAACAGAGGACACAAATCACCTCTTTCCCCTCATCTCTACTCATGGCATTAACAATGTTTGAAAGACAAAAGAGGGAATTGAACTGGGGGAGGGGTCCTGGCTGAAAAATCCAGACAGACTGCTGTGAGAGAAATCCTATTGCTTTAAGTTCACTTAGCTTGTTAAATCAGATATTAGTTTGACTTTCATTTCTTCGTAACCAATTCTGATTTTTGCAACTCATTACTTGTAATCACTTAAAATCTATCTTTCCATAGTTGTTAAACTTTTATTGTTTTAACTAAGCCAGTATGTTTGGACTGAAATGTTTGGGGACCTCCATTTGAGATAATAGGGTTTGTGCATATCATTGTATATTAATGAAATGCCAGACTTTCTATGAGCTTGTATTGTCCAAGAGGGAGCTGGGCAGTACAAGATGCACATTTCTGGGGACAAGTCTGGGACTGAGCATTTACTGGTGTCACTCTGCACTATAATTCAGGAATGACTAGCTACAGCACCCATATCATTCAGCTGGGAGTGATTTTGCATGCTAGAGGCTGTGCATGAACAGGCCAGGAGTGGTTGTTCTCACAGCAAAGCAGTGTAAAAGGCAGCCCAGGTTGGAAAATTGAGGGGACACAGCTGTTCAACAGTCCAGACTGAGGAATGTCACACCCACACAGGACATTTGTTGTGGTTTTATCTCCTCCAAGTTTAGATGTTCCAAGTAATGGAGAGCTCAGCTTGCTTTTTAGGAGATTATTAGTCTGAATTTTATTGTGAGTTTACTGAGAGAAGGGACTAGTTTTACTTCTACATTCATACAGAACCATGAGCCGTAGTGGTTCTCAATCAATAACTACTGAAAAGTCAAATTATTGATAAAACTATCATCAATTAAATAGTGAATTCTGAGGTAGTATCTTTTATTGGACCACCTTCTATTGGTGGAAGAGACAAGCTTTTGAGCTTACACAGAGCTCTTTAGGTCTGGGAAAGATACTCAGCGTGTCATAGCTAAATAGAAAGTGGAACAGATTGTATAGCATAAGGAGTTTACACATGTTGCAAGGGACCCATTCAAGATTCTGCAGTCATAGGACAAAGGGGGGTTAGTGGGTTACAGAATGTAAAATTAAAAGCTTGTCTCTTTCACAAACAGAAGTTGGTCCAATAAAAGATATTACCTCACCCACCTTGTGTCTCTATTATTTTGGGACCAAGATGGCTACAGCACTGCAAACAGTTAATCCCAACATTTAAAATATCCTTAGTCTTTATAGTTACCACCCCAATGAGATTAAAGGGGTGTTCATACCTCTCAGAGCCTTTCTTATAGGCTCTCTGCAGACTTAGGAAGAAAGCACTTTATCGGTTTGCAGTTGGCTAATATTAGGAAGATTTTAGTTGCAAAACATGAGGGGTAAAAATTTTAAGGAAAGGTTAGATTCCTTTGAGCAGGGGGTTGGACTAGATGACCTCATGAGGTCCCTTCCAACCCTGAGATTCTATGATTCTATGATTCTGCAAAATCTGGATGTACCAAGCAGGCCAAATAAATACATCATATGGGCCAGATATGGCCTGCAAATTGAGTGTTTGACACCCTTGTCTAATAGAGCTCACCATCAGGAAGTTTTTCCTGATATTTTATTGTTAATAAAAGAATTTGAATTCGATTTTATGAAAGAAAATAAGATGAGCTGAAAATTAATTTAAATTAACCTTGGAAAAAATGGATCTAGCAGTGCACCATATAGTTTGATACAATTAAAGCCAATAGAAATACACGCTAAAGTATGGAAGCAGAATCTAATCCTCTAACAATTGTCTGTTTCACTTTTCTTAACCAGCAATGCAACTTTAGGAGAGTTTATAACAATGTCTTGCATTTAGTTTTAGTGAACTGAAATACAAGCAGACATCAGTTCTTCTACTACTAAAATGCAGCTACTTCTCAGGTACAACACAATGACTGTTTAACAGACCATAGCAAAGCAGGGTAGAAACTGAAGGTGTTACTAGTTAGTGACCCCTGTCCTCTACTTGATAGAAAAGGAACTACTCCTCTGTGTATAATAGACTCTCTACCATGACATTGCTGTACACCCAGCACACTGCAGCACATACTCAGTTCCTTGCAGCAAAAGGCCTTATATCAGTAAGCAGAGGTGAAAGTAAGCTGGTCCGGTCTGGTCCGGTGTACTGGCAAGAGCTGGTGCGCAGTGACGGACCAACCGGCTTCCCCAGGCTGGTGATTTAAAGGGCCTGGGGCTCCCTGCAGCAGCTGGAGCCCAGGGCCCTTTAAATCGCCTCCTGACTTGCTGCTGGAGCCCTGGGTTAGCAGCGGCAGGGCTCCGGCGGTGATTTAAATAGCCCGGGGCTCCTGCTGCTGCGGGGAGCCCCCGCCCTTTAAAGCACTGCCCACAAGCCCTGCTGCCACTAAACCGGGGCTCTGGCAGCAGGGCTCCAGACATGATGTAAATGGCCCAGAGCTCCACTGCCGTAGCAGCGGCCAGCACCCCGGGCCCTTTAAATCGCCCCAGGGCTCCCAGCCACCTCTGCAGCTAGTATCTCCGGGGGTGACTTAAAGGCCCTGGGGCTCCCAGACGCAGCCCTGGGGCCTTTAAATCTTGATTTTAAAGGTCCTGCCTCTTCTGATTGAGGCCACGCCCCTGCTCAGGACTCCAGCATACCAGTAAATCCTTTAACTTACTTTCACCCCTGTCAGTAACCCACTAAAGACATTTCAAGGCACCAGACCTACACAGATATGCATGAATCATGATACCTGGTATAACATTTGCTTTAACTGCATCTTGCAAAGGTGAAACATCTTTTTGTGCGTGGAGGGGAGGGAGGAGGAAGAGATCATTTAGAATTCAAGAAGGAGTTAGCTTTGTCATAATAATCGAAGTAAAGGTACTTAACCCTCCCAAAGTAATCTGTTATTTTGCAGTGCAGGATATGATACCTCGTGGTAGGACCTGAAATGAGGAAATTCCAACCTCTACATATTGAATATTTGTCTTGAAATACCTGCAAGCATGTTTATCAAAACAAGACTTATTTTTTAAAATAAGTGTATTGTTGTTGCTAAAACTCAAATCGCAGTCACTGCTGGTTACAAAGGAAATCATTATTATATAGCAAAGCCTTTGGAATTGCAGTCTGCATTTAAACTAGGGATTCAATCCATGGGCTGTGCCTGAGACAGATCAAGTCTCATCCACCAAGTGTAGATGAAATTTGGCGTCTGATCTTAGGAGATGTTGAGCACCTGCTACTCCCACTGAAATCAGCAAGAGTTACAGAAGAATGAGAACGTACAAGATAAGACACTACGAAGTGCTCTCCAGTCAATGGGATATTTTCATTTAAATTTTCCGAATGCAAAAAATGAAAAAAAAAATCAGCAAATCAAAATATTCCTATGGGAAATTTCAATTCTGCAGACACTGGATTTATTCCAATAGAAAAATCCTGACCAGCTCTGCACAAATATAACCCCATTGACTACAATGCCCTTTGAAATCAACAGGCTTTACATCAGATTCCTTCTCCAGTGTAAATTAGGTCAGAATCAGGCACAAGGAGTTCTGGTATAGCCTTTCCCTACAGCAGCCCAACTGTTCCCCACAATTCCAGGCCACAATGGCCACTAGTTGGCGCTAAAGCTACAGTGAAGGGGCAAATAAGGCACACAGCAGGGAACAGCGAGGATTAAATGGCTTCTCCTCACTATGTGATGTGAGGTGCACATGAGTAGGTAGCTCTGGAGTTAGCAATGAGACCTGAACCAGGGAGAGCCTACTTGAAATGTCTTTTCCACCCTGATGACTTTAGATACCTTCAAAACACCTAAATACCTTCAAAACTCTGGGCCTTGGGGCCTTTATCCAAATCTCATTGACATCAGTCATAGGCTTTCCTTTCACATCAATAATCTTTTGATCATGCCCTCAAGTTTCACTGGGACACAGTTGCTTTGGAATTCTACATTTGGGTGTATAGTGTCCTCTGGATGACATCTTTAAAAAGCAGCTAAGAAATCACAAAAAAGTAAACCAAAGGAAATTCTATTTCCCTGTGGCTGATTTGAGCAATTGGTGCTGTGTGCCCCCTATACGCAGGTTGAGAGAACAGAAAGTGCTAAAAATTGACTGTAAAGAATCCAGATTCATGTCAGGTGGCTCAACTCTACCATCACACCCCAGAATGCATCATTCTGTCCTATCACCATTTACTGAAAAGCATGGATCCAGCTTTTTATTATTGTTAATAAAATAATGTATGATCAATTAATTATTATTATTATTAACAAAGAAACTGAAACCCATGAGAAAATAAACTAGGCTCCTTTGCAACCCTGTGGGCTTATTGCACCTGACATCATAATCATAATTTCCGATAAAATAAAAGAATGATGCATTCTGGGATATTAGAATGAGGCAGAGCCAACTGCCACAACACTAGAGAGTTTTAATGAGGCATATTTAGATGGTGACTGGTGCACTCATTGCCCCTCCAAGCCTGATAACTGGTGGCATCTTCCACTTATGGCTGAACTCCCGAGTTATTTCCATATTTTTAAGTGTAAAAGAACATTTTAGCTTCTCTTGGGTTATGGAAACAGATCACAAGGAGAGACTCTAACCAAAATCCATCCAATATTACTATTATTTTGTACTGAATACACTGTTAGCAGCCTATCCCCTAGATGGAATTACTCAAACCCCGTTTGGCAGTGCATGCAGCTTGTTTATGGGAATATTTTATAAATCAAGCTCCAACAGCCAAAATACACAGAGGATAGTAACTCAAGCACCCAAGTCACCCAGTCTGACTTTCTAACTAATTTTATTGGTCATTGTTCAGCTCTGTGCCTTGGTGACTCTCTCACCCTTACTCATGCATAGTAGCACCTTCCTCCACTGCTTGCAAAGCGAGGTGCTACTTGATCTGAGGAAGGCAGTCAGGACAAGGCTCTATCATGTGATAAATAAGCTGACAAACAAAGGAATGAAAAGTACCAAAGTTTCTGAGCGACAAAGTTCTTGTTACTTATTATTTACAGAGTGTCAGCAGTACATCCGGTGATGTATAAATACATAAGTCGACATGGGGTCTGATTCTTCTTTCATTTACTCCCAAACTGCTTTGGTGTGACTCCAGTGAAGACAACGGTGTTGGTATCTGTGTAAAGCCAGTGTGCGAGTGGCGAATCAGACCCCTGTCATTTCCCTTAAGAGCTTATTATCTAAACCACGCTCCACACAACACGTCAGGCACAGGGACAAGTTTGAGCTAGTGAGAAGAAGAATCTGGCAGGATCATTTTCATTTTTGGCAGGAAAAACTGTCCCAAATGCTAATGCAGCAGTCAGCATGAAGCCACTTGACCTGGAGGAAGTCACCGTGACTTGGGGAGAGAGACTGATTTATGACAGATTTTGCATCATGATGGTAAATTAATTTGCAGCTAAATTTGTTAGAACTGTTCTCTGTCAAATTTCACAATATGTGAAAGGAGGGTATTTTTCCCTTCCTTCACAGTTCATGATTGTCCATTTCTCATATAAGCATACATAAAACTAGAAACAAATGTTTTAGGAGAGAACACAGGAGTTCAATCCCATGGTAAGAATAGAGGAGAGGAAGCAGTTCAAACAAGCTTAAATTAGGTTTTTCTAGTAGTTTTAACTAAAGGAGACCTTACACCATAACTGTTTTTAAAGCTACATGTACGTTCAGATGAGCCAATGCCAGAACACTGGATCTGCTCCTCTTTAAATTTCAGGATATGAAGCGAAGCGGGGGAGGGGACGAGGTTGAATTGCCACGCCCAAACCTAACCCGGGGCATTTATTCCAGGTTGTCTACTGGACCAGAAGGGTCTATTTTCTGAATTTCTGTGAGAGCAGCTGATCTCTTGAGATCTTCATTGTTACTGAGAGCAGATATGAAAGACAGAATTGAATGATAGTCCTTGTACAGAGGCAACATACCAGATCAGACAGTACGTGTAAATAACATGGGTGGAAGGCACAAAGAACATGCATCTCCACGCTGTGAAAGGATAAAGCAGAATTGCACTGCCAGTTCTCTGGGGAGTACAGGGATTGCTCCTTCCCTAGTGCCCAGAGGGGTCACAAATCATCCAAGAGTGAAAGTGGGGCCATGACCCTGCTCCCCCGTAACCTCCCAATAGCAGCCAGCTCTGGGCGCCCCAAGTGGGAGAACAGGTTGTACTAGCCAAAAGGACGTGGCAGACTGCACACTTCCCGTGTGCCCCAAGGAGCTCCAAGAGAGATGGAGCGGGTCCCCAGTTCTGGCTAGAGCACGGATGACATGACCAGCCATCAGTTTCAACTCTGTTCTAGAATTCAGTTGAAAGCTTGATGTCTGGATATGGCCTATGCATCGTAACAGAAAAGTATCTGTTTTATTCACATCCAAGGAAGACTCACCCTCTCGCCATCTAGGAGTAAGTGGACCCTGAAGTTCATCGATTCGTTGAGAACAATCTCTTCGTTCCTGTATAAGATCTGAAATATTCTACTGTGCACGTTGTTCTCATAAACGCAGGCTGAAGAGAGGCTAGAGTCACCTGCACAAAACACAGACAGAGAATGGCTTTGGAGTTTTGCAAAGACATCATTTTCTAGCTTACATTTTGGCTCCCAGGATTAATTAGGCCCATTGTATTTATATTTGTAATTACACACTCGCATTCCTAATAATTAATGTTAATGGAGCATAATGTTGCTGCAGGATAATGGTCC
This sequence comes from Mauremys reevesii, assembly GCF_016161935.1. Lineage (NCBI taxonomy): Eukaryota > Metazoa > Chordata > Testudines > Geoemydidae > Mauremys > Mauremys reevesii. The sequence goes on from NC_052624.1 coordinate 275,469,112, forward strand.
CCTGCTGAGGCATTTAAAGAAAACAAGCTGCAGAAGGCAGGCTGCTTTTTCAAGGAGGACACAGACATTGTTTCTAATGATAGATAATGCCCTGTAAGGGTCTCCTGAGAGGTTCAGGATACTTAAGCAGCTCATCAGAATCCTATCCCAGTGACTTGGAATCTGTAAAATTTGGCTGGGTATCCTCTGAGAAAGCAAGTTCTTCCATGAAATACCATGGCTGGGGCAGAAATACCAGGTCAGCTGTCCCCTTTCTGCTCCAGGCTAAAACATAGAAGTGCAAAGACACCACAAAATAAGAACACAATGAAAGGAAAAGACGCCTAAACTTTTCCTAACCTCCAATAATTCTGTGGAATCCTTGGGACCCTGAGCATATGACATCTGCCCTCTTGAGTGATGCACCAGGAACCTCCAGAGCTAAAAGCACGAGTTGCTACGGTTTGAGGTATAGATGTTCTCTAGCTAGGGCTATACCAGACTCACAACCAAGTAACAGACTGACTTAGCAGTCTACAGCGCCAGCAAGCCCAGTCACTGATCCAAGGGTCTCTGGTGTTCAAAGACTTTCAAAGTTTTACCATAATTTTTAATCAGTATCCTCTAGTAATTACACTTCTATTGCCTAGGCGCAACAACATCCCTGCAAAGCTTCCTCCCATCCAGCCCTACCCAGAGCCATTCTGTGACCACGTGAATTTTAAAAACATGATTCTTCAGCACAGGACTGGCCCTAAAGGTTTTGTCACCTAGGGTAGAAAACATCTTCAATGCCCCATCCCCAACCCCGCACAAAATGCACAAGCAAAAGCAATAAAAACACCTGTCAAGCAAAAACAAATGGACAAAAAAAAACCAACCCAAGAATTTGGTACTTCTGAACATTGGTGCCCAGTGTAGCAACCCTGATTACCCACCTCTAAGGTCACCCCAGCTCATGTAAGTTCTGACTGATGGTTTCTGGAATATTATATTATTATTATTCATCTGTATTAGCAGTGTGTCTAGAAGGCCCAGTCACGGGCCTGGATCCCATTGTGCTAGGCACTGTACAAACCCAGAACAAAATGATCCTCATTGGTCCCAAGAGTTTACAATCTAGTTCAACAACTCTCCTGGCTTTCAAGTGAATCTACTTAAAAGGTGCAGAAGTTTTGCTCCTGTAAGGAGAGGCAGAATTTAAAAAACCTAAGTCTCGTATCCCTATTCTGGAAAGCACTCAGGTGTCTGCTTTTATGAACAGGAAAGGAGTTAAGCAAGCGTTTGAAGTGCTTTCCTGAACTGGGACCTTTGCACAGATGTTTTGTACTCATCACAGCTGCCAAACGAACAGAGCAGGCAACACTATGTTGCTTGCAAACCCAAAGCTACAACTGCTCCCGTGCAAGCCAGGAGGTCTGAGGGAGCACTGGTTTGTGAAACTCTGATCAAGAGGAGGTGGCACTGAGTGAATTCTGCTGAATGGAACACTGTTCCTTTACTTCTCTCCAGTTAGTGGAAGATGTGTATACAATTTGCAGTCCATATCTCTGACTACTACTACAGGGGAGCAGCATGGAGTATTTCCTATTGTCAATGTTATTTGCAAAAATTAAAATAAAAAGGGGGGAGTTGAATGGGAACTCCCTAAAAGCCAAGCATGTTGCCTGGCAGATTTGCAAATGGTACTATAGCATAATAATCATCACTGATTATTTATTTACCACCAATCTGTTTGGCCTGTACCAGATACATAAATAAAGACAGCCCCACTGCCAAAAAGTTTACTATCTAAAAGGGTTTATGGAGGCATATGAGTTATATACAGATCAGACTGAGTTCATTATTTACCAGGTCCATCTGGCTGAAACTCTAAACTACATTCAAGTCAGTTTTCCTAACTCTGATTTTTATCAAGCATACTTGGGAATATACAAATTATTTCCTCTACCCAATGTCTTCCCATCAGGTACCCTGGACAGCTGCTGCTCATAAGTGTGGATAATTTCCCGTCCCCCCCCAGCATATTTACTTTGTTGCGCTACAGCTGTTCCAATAGAATGCTTGAGCCAGATGGACTCTTCAAAGGCATGCAGTCATATTTATTTTAATTTAAACCTCATCATTTTAGAGACACCTGGAAAATTATATTACAGACCTAATGTATTCTTATTCCTATCTGACAGACAAAAGGGCTTTGCTGTTATTTGATTTGGATATTGATATACTGGTTCTCTTTGGAGATGGAAAGTTTAATGTCATTTTCATTTCAAACACATTCCTGCCCAGACCACGGCTATTGGATAATTGGTTTGGAAGTTAGATTTGCATGGCGGCATTAGAGCCACTATTTTTATTGAGAAGGTCAAAGTCAAAGACAGTCAACAATGCCTAGAATTCTATACAACAACAAGGTGAATGGATACAATGCCTCAGGGAATGTTCCATACAGCTCAGTGGTAGAGTGTTGGACTGCAGATCAAGTGGTCCTTGCTTTGTATCCAAGTGTCCCCTTATAAACCTGTTCCCTAACAAAAATAATTGCATGTCCCTTTCCATTGGTGAAGGCTCCGGCTGCAGGTGCAGGCTCTGGGGTGGGGTCAGAAATGAAGGGTTCAGAGTGCAGAAGGGGGGTCTAGGCTGGAGCAGGCGTGCAGGGGGATGAGCATTCCGGCTGAGGGTGTGGGCTCTGGGGTGGGACTGGGTGTGAGGGTTTTGGAGTGAAGGAAGGGGCTCTGGGCTAGGGCAGGGGGTTGGGGAGTGCAGGCTCTGGGAGGGAGTTTGGGTGCAGAAGAGGAATCCGGGCTGAGGCAGGTGGTTGGGGCGCAGGGGAGCCAAGGAGGTTCATCGCGGTAACTGGCCAATGGGAGCTGCAGAGGCAGCACTAGGGGCGTGGACAGCGCATGGAGCCTCTCTGGCCGCCCATGTGTGTAGGGGCTACAGAGACCTGGTGGCCGCTTCTGGGAGTCACACGGAGCTAGGGTAGGTAATGAGCCTGCCTGGTCCCTTTTCAACCAGGCATTCCAGCTGAAAACCAGACGCCTGGCAACCACAGCCTTAACTCCCACTAGGTTTCATTTGCCAGTTTATCTGCGCAAATAGGAAGATTTTCATGACCTAATTCATTCTAGTGTCATAACTACTCCCAACTTGGGTGTGAATTTTTGGTACACTTCAGCTTGAATTTCATGCCGTGTGTCTAATGCACACATACATGTGTGTGAGCACAGACAGACACACACTCCCTGCACCCTCCTCAGAGTTAATAAATAAATAACTAAATAAATAAAATCTGGACAAAGACCAAGAAAAGTTTTTGTTTGTGTTTTTTTTTTGAAGGAGGGGTTGAATTGATGCAAATCTCCTGGTATTTAAAATAACCTCATGCAGCTTTTGGGGGTGGGGGAGGGTTCAGTCTCACACAACTTGTGTGACTGGCAACACTGTACCAAGACAATTACTAAAAATCCTGGGACGAATCAGCCTCATGTCCTTACACAAAAGAACTCTTCTATAGTTTAAAATGTCCTGAATGCCCCAATTTTTTTTTCTAAAGAAGGATTTGTTTTTTTTAATTCCTATGGTTTTGAATACAGTTAGCAGCTATTTAATTACTGTAAAAGCAGCAAAGAATCCTGTGGCACCTTATAGACTAACAGACGTTTTGCAGCATGAGCTTTCGTGGGTGAATGCCCACTTCGTCAGATGCAAGAGTGGAAATTGACATCCGACGAAGTGGGCATTCACCCACGAAAGCTCATGCTGCAAAACTTCTGTTAGTCTATAAGGTGCCACAGGATTCTTTGCTGCTTTTACAGAACCAGACTAACACGGCTACCTCTCTGATATTTAATTACTGTCTGCAAAGAAAAGCCACACATTTCCTATCATGAAATAAACTACATAAAGCTCCATCAGATGTTACTTTTCTGCCTGGCAAGCTTGGCTCTGTCTCTTTCCCCTGTGGGGATAGCTAGTTTGTGCCCCGATCCAGAGAATGCTTCCACACATCAAATTTTAAGTACGTGAATCAAAGCCAATGGGATTACTCACATGCTTAAAGTTGGGCATGAGTGTTCGCAGGGTCAAGGCCCTGGTCTGTGCAAGTGCTTATGCGGTCTCCATTGTCACAGTGTCTCACCTCACATGAATTAATTCTCACGGCACCTCTGTGGTTGGGAAGGGTTTGTAATGCCAGTCTAGGCAGCACAAGGAAACACAGAGAGATTGAATGACTTGTCTAAAATCACACAGGAAGTCTGCTGCAGAGCTTGGAAGTGATTTCTTCTCCCGTGTCCCAGGTCAGTGCTTGAACCACACACCATCTTTCCCCTTGTAGTGGGGTGATCAACCCGCTCCGGCCCTGGAAGGGTACAAGCAGCCCTGGGGAGGGCTTCAGTGGTAAAAGCAGCCCTGGAGAGGGCTTCAGCTCTGAAAGCTGGGCTGATTGGGAAAGCAGCCACAGCTGTAGCTGGCTTAATAAGGGCCCAGCTGGCCCTTATAAGAGGGCAGGGGACCAGGAGCAAGTAGTCTCCCTCTAGCTGAGGAGGGAGATGGGCCTAACTGCCTGAGTGCTAAAGGGTACTGGAGTGAAGCAGGGCTGGGGAAAGGCCAGAGGCGCTGGGGAGCTCCGGGCCAGCAACTCCCCAGGCTGCAGGGCCTTGGACAAGGCCCCTGGAGGTACTGAGGTACAGTCAGCAGGTCAAAACCTCCCTTGCCTATGATGACTGGCTTATACAGACTGCAGTCGGCCCCAGTGAGCGGGGGCTATATGGTGACTGGCAGTAGCCCATAGGCTGAGACAAGATGGGGATAGAGGGTGGGGGTTCCCCGGGGGGACCCAGATCTGTGGGGTATGCCTGGAGGGGCAGCACCCCAGGTAAAAGGGCACCGGGGTCCTGGGAGGGACACGGGGGCCAGCGGCAGCAGGACACTGGCCTGCAAAGGGCGCTTTGTGTTGGAAAAAGCTAATTCCTTGAGATGTCCTGCAGTGTCACACCCCTGTATAATATAACCAACACCACCATATCACATATCCCACTGCTCTGTAACTCTAGATGTTTCTAATAGGCAGTAACGAGGGCTTGTGTTTTTCAGGGTATGTTCATTTCACTTTTCAGGGTTCATTTTTAACAATTTTTGAGTTCTATGTAGATATCCATACATTGTTTTTTTCAGAGCTGTCTCTTAGTACATATGTGATATACTGCTCCAAACAGCACTATGTTAAAACACACTAGGGAACCATTATTGCACACGGACAAGGCCTACACGGACCAATTAATGTGCAACGTTATTTAGAAATCAACCCCCCCACCCCACAATCTGCATTACTGCTCCATGTAGACAAGCTAGGGAGCAGTGCCATCCCCTACATAAACAAACAGCTGTGAGAAAGGGGCGAAGTCAACACAAACTGAATAACCAGTTCTGGAGTTTATTGGATAAAACACCAATTTCTTTGTGTGTGTACCAAGGGCGTTTTATTGGCGTTTATCAGTTCAAACCTAAAATCAGAAAACCTAGATATACGACATCATCAGAAAAACCTATGATTAGTTGTCTTAAGAATGACTAGTTTGCCTAAGCCAATCATTTCCAATGGGTGGGGGAAGGGAACCCTTAAATAACAACAAACATCTTTCCTATAGATCGGACACAGCAGCAAAGCCCAGCAGTGAAAATGCTGAAATGTGTGAAAAATATGGTCTCCTCCGAGAAATCTAATTATGATCCCCAACCTGAAGCAAATTATGTTCCACACAACATGCCTATTAGTCTCTCTGCACTAGTTTGACCCAGCCCTTTTTAAACTGTGCAGGGAAGGAGACATCCCTTATTCCTCCCCACTCACATTTAGTCCTGCTCAGATTGTGACTTCATGTGAGGATTGACAGGATTTGAACCTGGGCTTTCAGGGCTACTGGGTAAATAGCATCCTCATGCTGTAATTTAGCCCCTGCCTGCAACACACAATCTGCAGAGGCTGCAGGCCACGGGAAGTTCCGACTCGATTGATCCGACTGACCGTTGTCTTAACGACCTCTTAGTGGCTCCTTGATTCTGTAGAAGCCCCTGGGGCATACCAGGAAGTGTCCAGGCAACAATGTGAATCCCTAGCTAGCTGCCATGATTGCCATGCTTTTCTGCCTCTGAACTCCTGGGGCTGACCTCAGCTCTGACTTGGATCTTGACAGCTGATTGACTCCCAAAACTCAAACACTGACCCTGATTCCTGGTACTGACCTTGAGCTCCATTCCTGACCCCGTCTCTGACTCTAGCCCTCAGCTTTCCTCCTGACTTGGACTCTGCACTTGACTCTTGACTCCAACAAGCTCTGACCCGTGGCTTTGGTTCCTGGCTCCCAAGCTCCTGCCACTAGTCCTGCCTACCTTTGCCCAGGATCCTGACTGTTTGCCTGGACTCCTCGTAACCCATGAAGAAGGTTGGCCCTGTGGGGACATGGCATCAGGAAGCCACTCCCTAGCCAGCATGACCCTGTCAGGGTTCCTTCCCCACTCTGAACTCTAGGGTACAGATGTGGGGACCCGCATGAAAGCCCCCTAAGCTTATTTCTACCAGCTTAGGTTAAAACCTGGTACTCTGCCACCACCAAGTGATTTAACCAAAAACAGGGGAAGGACCACTTGGAGTTCCTCTTCTCCCAAAATATCCCCCCAAACCCTTACACCCCCTTTCCTGAGGAGGCTGGAGAATAATATCCTAACCAATTGGTTACAAAGTGATGAAAGACTCAAACCAAATATGAGAGACTTGTTCAGAAAGATTTGGAGAACATGGATTGATGTCCGGTCCCTCTCAGTCCCAAGAGCAAACACCACCAAAACAAAGAGCACAAACAAAAGCCTCTCCCCCTCCCATTTGAAAGTATCTTGTCCCCTTATTGATCCTTTGGGTCAGGTGTCAGCCCTGAGCTTCTTAACCCTTTACAGGTAAAAGGATTTTGGTGCCTCTGGCCAGGAGGGATTTTATAGTATTGTATACAGGGGGTTGTTACCCTTCCCTTTATAGTTATGACAGACCCAAAGGGCACTAGATACAACTGAATGGGTTGACAGCCCCCAAAAAGGAACATCTCATGTTCTGAACAAAAATGGTGCAGCCTACCTGGCTACATGATGAATACTCCTTGTTGCAATGGAGACTGCCAAACATTTAGGGGTTTCCTCCACCAATGTTATCTGCTGTTCCTGTTCTGACCCTGGTTCTACCCCACAGACCAGGCAAAACTAGGATTTGTAATTAGTCTCCTGATGCCCCCCACTTCTCATGGAGCACATCGAAGGTACAGAGAGCCCCCACCTCCCCTGCAAGTCGAAGTTTGCCTGCACATCCTAGGGAAGCCCCAGTGAATTCCCCATCAGTGAGTGCTCATGTACTCCAGAGCTGCGGACAATTTTATAGATGCCGATACAGCACAAGCCTTGGCCATCCAAGTTCAGCAAAAAACAAGAGACTATAGATGGCTCACTCCTGTCCTCAGGCCTGTTAACAATTGAAACAGTGCCTCTGGAAGTTATTATCGAGGACTACTGAGAAACCATATGATCCGCTCATCCCACTTCCCCATAATTCTCGAAGTCTCATGGCTGGTCGCTCATGCCCCACACGTCCTCTGGTGGGAGCAGAATGTCAGTTTCCTCTCTAAATTCTGTCAGCAAGTTTCTTTGCACGCACCACTGGACAAATCCTGGCTTCAAGACACAAGTCCAAGTTGCTGCCGAGGTGCCCTCCTGTCCAGGATGTGGCCAAGCTGAGACCACTGTCAGAGCTGGCTCTTGCTTTTCCCGCCAAGTACCATGACTACACAGATATTTTTGAGGAAAAAATAAAAAGAAGTGGACATCCTACCACTACACCATGACTATGATTATCCGACTGAGCTGCAACCTGGGGCCAAGATAACTTTTGGCTGCATCTATGCTACATCAAAGCTGGAAATGATTGAGATCATCTCTCTGAGTTCTCCACGCATGCAGTGTCAAAAAGCAAAAGCAAAAAAAAAACAAACAAAAAAATAGGAATAAGAAAAAGACTGAGAATGAGAATATATTATATATATATATATGGTATATATACATACACATACCTGTGTACAGATGTGGTCTTGTCACCAAAAAACTCCTAAAACTCAAAAAAAATTCTAGCAAAAGAAAAAAAGGAAAATGAAAACTAAAATAGAGAGGGGTTTAGGAGGGAGAGGGGAGGAAGAGATAAGGAAGCTAGGACAGCTTGGAAAAAAGAGAAGAAAAGGGGGGGGACATGATAAGATCATATATAAAATCATGAGTGATGAAAGAAAAAAAAAAAGTTTTACTTATTTTTATTATACATAATACAAGAAACCAAGGGAAAAAAAAGAGCAGCAAGGTTTAAAGGAAGTTAAAAAAAAAAAAAAAAAAAAAAAAAAGTTCTTTTTCTTCTTCACTTCGCACAAGTCAACTTTGTGGAACCCTTACCTGAGGAGGTGAGGGAGCTAGGGAACAATGTTTATTTAAAAAAGGGATAAATTATTCATGGTGGCTATGGCTAAGTCCATAAATGGCTATTAGCCAGAAAGAATGAGAATGGTCCTGTCTGTTCTGTCAGAGGATGGAGATGGATGGCAGGAGAGAGATCATTGATCACTGCCTGTTAGATTCTCCTCCTGGGGGGCACCTGGTTGGGCCCACTCGGTAGAGAGAGACTACTGCTAGATGGACCTTTGGGTCTGACCCCGCTGACCTTTCTTATGTTCTTATGTTCTTATGGAACTGGACACCTTCTGATCCTATCTCCAGGTTAACATGGCCAAGGGATTTTATTCATCCTTCCACCTCCCCTGCCATGGCTCTGGTTCTTCTAGTTAAAAGAATGATTGGACCTGCACTTACATGTGTATTACTAGGCCCTCAACCAGGTAACCATCAGAAATTGTTACCCGCTCCCACTCATGACAGAATTGTTAGACCACATACAATCAGCCCAGGTATTTACCAAGTTTGACCTAAGAGGAGACTACAATCTGGTACAGATTCATGCAGAGAATGAGTGGGAAACGGCCTTTGGAACTGGTATAGTCACTATGAATATTTGGTAATGCTATTTGGTCTTACAAATGCCCCAGCAATATTCCAGAACTTTGTGAACAAGATATTTCAGGACATCCTAGACCAATACATCAGAGTCTATCTCAAAGATAGACTCATCTTCTCAGAAAGCTTTGAGTAGCACATTCAACATGAGTCCTGGATCAGCTCCAACAACATGGCCTACTTGTAAAACTCAAGAAATGCAGTTTCAATCAGCACTCTGTGCAGTATTTGCATGACATCTTGTCCCTGGAGGGCCTCAGGATGGACCCTGGGAAGGTCGATGCTGTTCGGAGCTGGGCAGGCCCAGGGCTGGTTCTGGCTTTTCTGCCGCCCCAAGCAAAAAATAAATAAATAAATAAAAAGCGGGGCAACTGGAGTGGCAAAGCAGGAGAAAAGAAAAACAAAAAATAAAACAAAACAAAAAACCCGTGGGGCGGCTGGAGTGGCAAAGAAGGCAAAAACAAACAAAAAAAGCCTGCCGGGTGGCCAGAGCCAGGATGCAGGGGGACACCCTGTGCTGCAGATGTGCAGCGGAGTGCGCGCCCAGTCTAGTGGGGGGAAGGGAGAAGGGAAGGAGTGGGGAGTGAGGGGGGGCGCCAGGGCTTCAGCAGGGCGCTCGCCACGCGGCCCCACCTGCCACGCCGCCTGCCAGGAGGGCTCTGGTGGTCGGCGGGGAGGGAAGGACGTGGGCTGCCTGCCAAGTTTGCTGCAGGGCTCTCCCCTCCTCCGCGCCGCCGCCCCCTACAGGGGGGCAGGGAGCCAAAAAGAAAAAGGAAAAGAACGGGCGGCCGGAATGCCGCCCCTTAGAATCTGCCACCCCAAGCATAAGCTTGCTCAGCTGGTGCCTGGAGCCGGCCCTGGGCAGGCCACTGGAACATCAAGGAGCTGCAACACTTCCTGGGGTTCACTTATTTTTACAGGCGCTTCATTCCTGGGTTCTCAGAATGAACAGCCCCAGTGACAGAACTCCTCCCCAAACATACCTCCTTCACCTGGTCTCGAGAGGCTCAATGAGCATTCAATCAATTCAATAGAGCCTTCACTTGTGCTCCAGTCCTGATCCATCCTGACCTCATGTGGGCCTTTGTCATCAAGACTGATGAATCTAATGGAGCAATTGGGGCAATACTTTCCCAAAGACGTGACCCCCAATAGCACCTGCTCCCCTGTGCCTATTAATCCCTGAAAATCACTCTGGGAGAACAAAATTATGAGATTTTATATAAGGAGCGTCTAGCAGTCACAGCTGCCTTTGAGAAAATATGACACCACCTTGAAGGTGCCCACATAACTTTTGATTTATGCGTTCCCAATTAGTAATTTAAAAATAAAGAATAAAACCAAACTGAACTTTTTAGGGTGTCAATCTCCAGGGCGGTTACAGATAATTTAATTTAGTGAAGGACTGTGAATGACACAATAAGTGATAAAATTAATGATTTTATTTAATATACAGAAGTTAGTTAAGCAAACAGGCATCACAACATAACCATACATTGCATTTATACTCACATTCTAAAATGAATGATGATCAGCCCCTGACTGAGAAAAATGGTATAATCCTTTCTCCAATGGTGTCTTAATGGTGGATGGGTTCACCTATCTAAAATCAGCATAGTACCCTTTTTATAATTAATTATGATAACGCCCTTTAGTTAATTAACATTAAATCCAATTTTTACCATGTGTGGATTTCTGCTACCATAATTAAATATTTTCTACTTTCTCATTGCCTATTTAACATTAAGCATCGTGTGCGTTACCATCTGCATAAATGCCATCCCAATAACTATGAATACAGACAGCATTTTCCAAAACATTAACATTTTATCTGAAACACTTGTAAAAACCAGTTAGGACCAAAACATGTTTACAACATGAGCTGGGGTGATGCCCTAACTTATCTAAAACTTGCCTCTGAATTGTCTCACTTCATTCATATTTTATTAGGCCTCGCTTGACTATTGTTAAACCTACTTTTAGGAAATAGATTTTTGGGCCTACTTACATTTCTATATAACATAAGCAAACATCCTCTCTATAGGCTACACACCCATAGACTTTAAGGTCAAAAGGGACCATTATGATCATCTAGTCTGACCTCTGACACATTGTAGGCCACAGAACCTCACCCACCCCTCCTTTAATAGACTCCAACCTCTGGCTCAGTTACTGAAGTCCTGAAATCATGATTTAAAGACTTCAAGTTACAAAGAATCCACCATTTACAATAATTTAAACCTGTAAGAGACCTGTGCCCCATGATGCAGAGGAAGGAGAAAAAAAAAACAGGTATACAAAGATCATGTAGCGTATCTCCACAGGGCAAAGGCGCTGAACCAAAGACACCTTTGATGTACTTTGTTCCTCACACATTTTTTACCATCACCAAGGCCTTGCTGCAAAAAGGCGAATGCCTTGCCAGCCACACCCATGCCCGCATGGAGCCGTTCCTCCTCAAGCCCCATAATTTCCTGGATGCCACCATTCCCCAAGACCTCCTGTCCGTAATTGGTTCAGCTAAAAAAGGAGAAGGCCCTTTCCAGGAGCCTTGAGGCAGTAAATAAGAGACAACAACAGGTTTGGGATGGCTTCCTGTACAACAAGAGCTGTTTACACATTCCACAGGACATCCTCAATGGCAGGTGCTGTGGCTCTGCCTTGATGCACCACTACCTGGCCACTTCAGCCACCACAAGACTCATCTCTTTGTTGCCAGATCCCTCTGGTAGCCCCAGGTGCATGTAATGGTCCATTCCTATCTCGGCTCCTCTGAGCTACGCACTTGCAACAAGAAACTGCCCACTGAGGTCCACAGCACTCTAATGCCTTCAGAAACTTCAGCTGAACTCTGGGTGGCCATTACCCTGGATTTTATGGACAAGTTTCCCATGTCTGACAGGCACACAGTCATCCTCACTGCAGTAAATCAGCTAAGTAAAATGGCCCAGTTCACCCCCTGTTGTACATCTGCCTCCATAGACAAAATGGCCCAGCTCCTGATGACACACATCATCCGGCTTTATGGACTCCCCAAACTGATCACATCCAACCAACGAGCAAAACTGATATCACAGTTTTGTGATAATTCTACGTTTGTGGGAGGTCCATGTCTATATGTCCTCTGCTTATCATTCACAAACTGATGACCTATGTGAGAGTAAATCAGGTTTTGGAGCAATACCTGAGATACTTCATGAATTACCGAGCAGAGTTCTACAACAAAACTGACCATGTGTCCACCAGGCAAAGTCCTTTTTATGAGAACTTTCTGTTCTATCCCTGTCTCCACCCAGACGTGCCCATCACATCTACAAACCCCACAGCTGCCGACTGGGTCCAGCAGATCCACAAGATGCAGAAGGAACTTTAAACACATCTTGAAAACTCAAAAGGACTATGAACGACACATTGACCATCAGCATCATGAAGGCCCAGCGTTTGCTGAGGAGCAGAAAGTGTGGGTGCCAGCACAACACCTCTGCATGGACCAGCCCTGTTGCAAACTGGAACTCCAGTACCATGGCCCATAACCAATCAACCCTGTGATCGTTTGGCTCTGAGTACCCAGATCCTTCAGAGTACACCGAGTATTTCACGTGTCTCTATTGAAGCCAGATGACAACAGTCCTTTTGCATGCTGAACACAGTCACCTCTCCTTTTAGTGTAGTGCAGGGTCATGACAAATATAATACTGGACTCTGAAATGAAACACGGCTTGCTCTGGTGTTTCACTAATTGGGAAGTCTATGGCCCCAAAGAGTGATTGTGGGAGCTGGTGTCCCAGGTACATGCACCCGACCTCATGGAGGCCTTCCATGCAGTTCACCCGGACACCCCAGCCTGGCAGGGCGTCGTCCCTATGGGGTGTGGACATGTGTGTGAAAAGGATCGGCATGACTTAAACCTGGGCCTTCAGGGTTACCAGGCAACTGACATCCTCACATTGCCACTCAATGGAAGCTGTAATCTGACCGCTCCCTGTGATGTACGATTTGCAGCGGTTGGAAGTTTCTACCTCCAGTGATCCAACTGACAGCTGTTTTAGCAATCCCTGATTGGCTCCTTGATCCTATAAGCCCATGGAGCATACCAGGAAGTGTCCAGGCAACAGTGTGAATCCCTGGCTAGCTGTCATAACTGCCCTGCTTCTCTGCCTTTGAATTCCTGGTATTGATCTTGATTCAGACTTGGATCCTGACTCCCGATCAACCCCTGGAATCCCAACAGTGACCCTGATATTGACTCTCAGCATAATTCCTGACTCTGGCTCGCACCCTTGGCTTTACTCCTGATTCAGACTCCAGCTTTGACCCCCAGCCTGACTCTTGCTTCTGACGCTGGCTCTGACCCCTGGCTTCAGTTCCTGACTCCCGAGCTCCTGACACTAGTCCTGCCTATTTTCACACAGGATCCTGATATTTCATCGAAAGGAGGTGAAGGCGAGCAGGGCTTGATGGAGAAAGGATGGGGCATGGAAGGAATTTTGGCTCTGCCCTTGCTCCCTCCTCAGGCCAGCTGGCTAGGAACACAATGAGGGAATAAGCTGCTCCATGAAGAGGGGTAAAGTAACTTATTCTTCCCCCAAGGAAGAGGAGGAGGAATTCGATCTCTGCTCCTGTGCTGGTGTGTCTATAACTCACCCCTGGGGCAAAGTTACAATCAAGCCTATTTCAGAGTAGCAGTCGTGTTTGTCTGTATCCGTAAAAAGAACAGGAGTACTTGTGGCACCTTAGAGACTAACAAGTTTATTTGAGCATAAGCTTTCGTGGGCTACAGCCCACTTCATTGGATGCAGAGAATGGAACATATAAGAAGAGTATATATATACATACAGAGAAGATGCCATACCAGCTCTAAGAGGCTAATTAATTAAGATGACTTGTTATCAGCAGGAAAAAAACTTTTGTAGTGATAATCAAGATGGTCAATTACAGACAGTTAACAAGAGGTGTAAGGATAGTTATCATAAGGAAATAGATTCAAGTAGTATAATGACTCAGCCATTCCCAGTCTCTATTCAAGCCAGAGTTAATGGTATCTAATTTGCAATCAAGCCTATTGTTATGGTTCCACTCCACATATTTTACCATGTAGTTGCCCCAGGTTGTTATTTTTGTTCTAAATGTTACCCTATACATAGGGTTAGAATCCCATCCAATGTCAGAATAATGAGGGCACCTTTGTATCCCTCCCTCTGCAAAGTACATCTCAGCAGGATACTTGGGATTTTGTGACATGGGTAAAATATGTGTGGGTGGGATATTAAACAAGCATGGAAAGAATCAGTACAGAGAACAGGCTTAACTCATTTATAAACTCATTAATATTCTTCACTTTATGATGTTGTTTTTTTTCTTCGGATTCCTTTAATAAACCAGGCCCACGAAAGCTTATGCTCAAATAAATTTGTTAGTCTCTAAGGTGCCACAAGTACTCCTGTTCTTTTTAATAAACCAGTACACCAAATAAGATGATTATTCAAACACTGCGGACTTCTTCAATCTCTCTTAATGACTACGGAAAACAATAAAATTACCCCAGCGTGCAAATAAACAAAGACACTTGTGATGCTTTGGGATTCACCCGGACTAGTAAGGGCTCGTGTCATCACCTACCCTGTAATTCTAGATGCTTCTGTGCAGCATTAGCTCAGGGCCCTGACACCAGAAGCCAAAAAGGTCTTGGTCATTCTCCTTTGTCTGGAAAAACCTGGTTTTGCCTCCTTGGTCTGTTTACAGACTCCAAACCCTAATATCAGAAAGCCTCCATAATGTCAAATGCAGAATCATTACATACATTTTACAGTGATATTAATGAGCAGTGTGTTATTCATCTTCAAAGACTATATTACAAGACACCTTTCAATAGATGTCATGACAACAGTGTGTGAGGTGTATTGAGCTGTTCAGGCCAGCTGAGTTTTACTGTTCTGTACCAGGGGGACCCTTTCCATCTGGCACTGGGGTGCTCTTAGGGTCAGAATACTAGACTCTACTAAGCCTTACTTTAAAAAAAGAGCTACTATGAAGCAGCATATCTGAACCGAGCTGCTGTATTAATAAAGCATGGTACGCACTGTAAAGATGCTTTCATGTGAAGAGCAATGTACCCTTCAATACCTGTATTTCCAGTTAATGATATACAGCTGCAAGAAACAAATCCTAATTTGAGTACTTATATGTCCCCTCTTACCATAGCATCCAAAGTACCTCACAACCCATTAAAGGTAGGCTAGAACTATTACCTCCACGTTACAGACTGGGAACTAAGGCACCAATAGCGGTTAGATGTCTAAATACCTTTAAAAATCTGGCATTAAGTGACTTGCCTAAGATTACACAGGAAGTTTGTGGCAGAGCCAATAACTGAACCCAGATTTCCTGAGTGCCTGATCAGGACCTTAACCACTGGGCCATCTTTCCTCCTTATAGACAGTGTCTGAAGCTCCCTCTGACTTCAGTGAGCTGATACCTTGAAAAGTCAGGCCTAGTATATTTAATTGCTAAGGATCTGTGTGTCCTCTATTTACTTTTAATTTCCCTTGCTGTTGCCACAGTTTATAGGCACCTGCAGTCCTGCTAATTTTGCTATGGGAAAGTAGAACCTGTAGACATTCCTTGAATGAACATTAAAAACCAAGCATTATGGTGCAAAAAACCCACAACAAAAGTCCAGAAAGTCTCATGCAAATAGAACTGTTTATTTGACTTGCTTCTTCCTTTCCCATCTGTTGGAGCCATATGCCTTCTTAAATAAGAGCTAATTATAGCCCTATTGCAACTAATCAAATAGTTGTAATTCTTGCAACCCTCTACTGGAGCTTTCATTTCCCTTTTATAAATCAAGCACTTTCTACACTCTGGTGGCTCTGGAGTACAGGGTAGTTGTAGACAATGCGTGTCTGTATTAACACGGGTGGGATGGGGATTTATGGATTGCTGCAATAGAGATGAGAGCCAAAGTACAGAGGCCAAGTACAGTAAAAGAGGTGACTTTGGGACAGAAAGCTACAGTGTACAATCAGCAAAGAGTCCTGTGACATCTTATAGACTAACAGACGTTTTGGAGCATGAGCTTTCGTGGGTGAATACCCACTTCGTCGGATGGAAGTGTACAATAATGATCCATGGCTCTGTATGTTAACAGACTGCTTGGTTAATTACGCTTTTGTGACACTACCACGGTCATTACAAATGGGCTACCAAGTTCAATGACTGACTTATTAAAAATCAGGGAATTGCAAATAAAAACTGAGCTGATTTTTTTTTTCCCTCCTCAAACCAAACAGAAACATGTTTTGGCCTAGATCACCTCTTTCTATGAAACAAACAACCAAACAGCCAAGCACAGAAGAAAAGTGACTTGGTAAATGCCAAGGCAATGCGCATGGTATTCCACAGCCCTACTCCCACAGAAGTAGGGCCCTTTCACTGCTTCAGTGTTCCATAGTCTGAGTGGAAATTGTGACGATTTCAAGGATGCCCAGCCACTTCCTGGGGCCCCACTCAACCCTGGAAAACAGATGCTCCCTGTCCACATCATCCCCTCTCCTACCTTCTATACACCATGCAGAACAGGATGTCCCAGGAGTTAATGCTGGCAGCAAGACGATGAGGATGTGGATGAATGCATGAGCTGGGCTTTCATGGCATTAGGCCCAAAATGATGGAATTCACTCCCGCAGAAAATAAGGATGACGAGAACGTCCGCACCCACAGAGCCAAACACACACCTCACCTCTGCAGCTTTGCTCTTCTGCGCAGAAACTCCTAACCTGCTGTCATTTCTGGGAACAAAAAAAACCCCTCACTTACTCTGGGCTCCCCACTGGAGTGGGACTGAGAAGAAATTTTCCTGACACAAAGCGCACTGTATGGATTTTAACTCTGGAAAGTGCACAGATATAATGGTGATGAGAGTGGTATAAGAACCTAAACAGAATACTGTACTTAACACGAAGGGTGACATTTTGGCTTTGTTGACATCAGTAGCAAAACTGCCATTAACTTCAACGGGGTCAATATTTTACCCCAGGGGTCTGATTCACATTTACACTAAGGCCCCTTTACACCATTCAGGCAGTTTTACACCAGTTTAATTCACACTCACTATAAAGCCACTGTACATTACCTGCGGGGTGTACAAGGGCCTTAGTGTAAATGAAAATCCAGTCCTAAAAATGTTATTAAATGAATACTTGAAGCCCCCACAAAAAGCCCAAACCAATCACGACACATTTCACCCAGCCCCAGTGCAGTTGTGAAGCTGGGAACACAAGATCTCACGTTCAATCTTCCACGCTGTCCACTCAGTCAGCTCTGTAGTGTTCAGTCTAGACAACTATCTTCTCCTCAGTTAGAGGTAAACAGAAATAGATTGTTTCTATCCAATCCCTTCTAGCCATCAACCCGCCAGCTGTTTCCCATTTTTACTGCCACAAAACATTTGTGCACAAGTATATGGGTGACAGCGAATGAGGGCCACACTGAAAGCAAGGTGACAGCAGACGTCTCATCTTGTTGGAATGGGGAGGCCATGCCTGAGTTACAGAGAAATGTGCAGAAGTTAGTCAGGTACAAATAACTGATTCTGTCACGGCCTGTCAGAACGGAAAGCTAGCCATGATCAGTGTGGCTGACTAGCAGCTTCTGTCCTGCCTTTCCCATCACTGCTAATAAACCATTTCATGGGAGGAACTCTATGAGTACTTAACCATACAAAGATAAATCACTGATGAAATACATGATAAACACACATGCCTGTATATATTTTACACACACACAATTACATAATTAATTACATAATAGGGTTATAAGGAATAGCCAGCATGGACTTGTCAAGAACAAATCATACCAAACCATCCTAAATTCTTCTTTGACAGGGTTACTGACTTAGTGGATGGAGGGAAGCAGTAGATGTGACTGCTTCTCTGAGTAGCTAGTCCTACAAGGGTAGAAGCAAGTGGAGCACAGAATCTGGTCCAAGAGGTGAATATAGGTGACCTGCCTGATAATAGCAACCGTAAGCCAATTAAAGTTAACATCCCTGTAGTGGGGGAAATACCAAAGAAACCCACCACAGTAGCATTTCACTTTAAAAATGGGAACTACACAAAAATGCTAGTTAAAGCTAGTTAAATGGAAATAAAAAGGAACAGTCAAAACAGTGAAATGCCTGCAAACTGCATGGAAACCATTTAAAACACTATAATAGAGACTCAAACTAAATGTATGCCCAGAATAAAATAATACAATAAAAATAATAAGTAATAATAACAAACAAACAAACAAACAACAGTAGGAGGACCAAAAAATGCCATCATGGCTAAACAGCAGAGTAAAAGAGTCAGAGAAAAAAAAGACATCTCTTAAAAACTGGAAGCCAAAAACTACTGAGGAAAATAGAAAGCATAAACTCTGGCAAGTCAATCACAAAAGTATAATTAGGCAGCCTAAAAAATAATTTTAAGAAAAACTAGCAAAAGAGAAAAACTGATAGCAATCTTTGTACATCAAAAGCAGGAAGCCAAAGAATCAGTGGGGCCACTGGATGATTGAGGTGCTCATGGAGCACTCAAGGAAGAAAAATTCCTTGCAGAAAGGCTAAATACATTCTTTGCATTGTTCTTCACTACATAGGATGTGATGTAGATTCCCACACCTGAACCATTCTTTTTAGGTGACAAATCTGAGGAATTGTCTCAGATTCAGGTTGTCAGTTAGGGTGACCAGACAGCAAATGTGAAAAATCAGGACAGGGGATGGGAGGTAATAGGAGCCTATATAAGAAAAAGACCCAAAAATCGGGACTGTCCCTATAAAATTGGGACATCTGTCACCCTATTGTCAGTAGAGGCAGTTTTGGAACAAATTGATAAATTAAACAGTAATAAGTCACCAGGACCAAATGGGATTTGCCCAAGAATTTGGAAGTAACTCAGATATGAAATTGCAAAGCTACTAACTGTGGTACGTAACCTATTACTTAAATCAGCCTCTCTACCAGATGACTGAGGGCAGCTAATGTAACGCCTTTAAAAAAAAAAAAAAAGGCTCCAGAGGCAATCCTGGCAAGTACAGGCCAGTAAGACTAACTTCACTACTAGGCAAAATGGATGAAATTACAGTAAAGACAAGAATTATCAGATACATGGTGAACATTTTATGTTGGGGAAGAGTCGTATTGGCTTTGGCAAAGGGGAATCATGTCTCACCAAACTATTAGAATTATTTGAGGGTGACAACACACAAGCGGACAAGGCTGATCCAGTTGATTTAGTGTACTTGGACTTTCAGAAAGCCGTTGGCAAGGACCTACACCCAAGGCTCTTAAGCAAAGTAAGCAGTCCTAGGATAAGAGAGACAGTCCTCTCATAGATCAGTAATTGGTGAAAAGATAGGAAACAAAGGGTAGGAATCAACTGACAGTTTTCACAATGGAGAGTGATATATAGTGGGGGTCCCACAAGAATCTGAACTGGGACCAGTGCTGTGCAACATATTAATAAATTATCTGGAAAAGGGGGTAAACAGTGAGGTGGCAAAGTTTGCAGATGATACTAAATTACTCAAGATAATTAAGTCCAAAGCTGACTGCAACGAGTTACAAAGGGATCTCGCAAAATTGGTGAGCTGGGCAACAAAATGGCAGATTAAATTCAATGTTGATAAGTGCAAAGGAATGTACATTGGAAAAATAATCCCATGTATACATACAAAATGATGGGGTCTAAACTAGCTGTTCCCACTTAGAAAAGAGATGTTGGAGTCACTGGGGATAATTCTCTGAAAACATCTGATCCATATGCACTGACAGTCCAGAAACATTAGGAACCATTATAAAAGGGATCGATAATAAGACAGAAAATATTATATTGCCACTATACAAATCCGTGGTACGCCCAAATCTTGTGCAGTTCCGGTCAAGCCATCTGAAAAGAGATATATTAGTATTGGAAAAAGTACAGAGAAGGGCAACAAAAATGATTTGGGTCATGGAACAGCTTCCATATGAGTGATTAAAAAAGACTGGTATTTGTTCAGCTTTGAAAAGAGATGACTAAGAGGGAATATGACAGGTCTACAAAATTTTGTGTGGTGCGGAGAAAGTGAATAGGGAAGAGTTATTTACCCCTTCATACAACACAGGAACGAGGGATCACCCAATAAAATTAATAGGCAGCAGATTTAAAATTAACACAAGGAAGTACTTCTTCATGCAATGCATAGTTGATTTGTGAAACCTGTTGACATGGGATGTTATGAAGGCCAAGGTATAGCTGGATTCAAAAAAGAATTAAATAAGTTCATGGAGGATAGGTCTGTCAATGGCTATTAGCCAAGACGGTCAGGGACACAATCCCATGCTCTGGCCTCTGACTGCTAGAGGCTCGGATTGGATGAGAGGACATGGATCACTGAATAATTGCTCTGTTCTGTTTATTCCCTCTGTAGGATCTGATGCTGGCCACTATCAGAAGACGGGATACTGAGATAGATGGACCATTGGTCTGACCCAGTATGGCCATTCTTATGCCTCGGTTTTAGGAAGGCTTTTGTCACCATTGCCGAGGGCAAACTACGGAAATGTGGTCTTAATGGAATTCCCATAAGGTGGGTGCAACACTAGTTTAAAGTCTGTACTCAAAGAGTGGTTATGAATGGTGTGCTGTCAAATTGGGGGAGCATATCTAGTGGGGTCCCACAGGGCTCAGTCCTGGGTCCAGTAATATTAGATATTTTGATTAACAACTTGGCTAATGGAGTGCTTATGAAATTTCAGATGACGCCAAGCTGGGAAGGCTTGCCAGCATTTTGGAGGACAGGATTAGAATTCAGAAAGACCTTGATAAATTGCGGATCAACAAGATGCAACTCCATAAAGATAACTGCAAAGTATATCACTTAGGAAGGAAAAAATCAAGTGCAGGACTACAAAATGGGGAATAATTGGCAGGCAGTAGTGCTGCTGAAAAGAATCCGGGGGTTATAGTGGGTCAGGAAGTGAATATGAGTCAACAATGTGATGCAGTTGTGAAAAACGATAATATTCTGGGATGCACTAATAGGAGTATTATTGTATGTATGACATGGGAGGTAATTATCTCACTCTACAGGGCACGGATGAGGCCTTAGATAGAGTATTGTGTCCAATTCTGGGCACCGCCATTTAGGAAAGATGAGGACAAACAGGAAAGAGTTCACAGGAGTGCAACAGAAATGATAAAAGATTTAGAAAATCTGACCTATGAGGAAAAGTTAAACAAACTGGGTACATTTAGTCTTGAGAAAAGAAGACTGCGAGGAAACCAAGTAACAGTCTTCAAATATGTTCAGGGCTGTTATAAAGTGGACTGTCATCAATTGTTCTCCCTGTCCATGGAAGGTAGGATGAGAAGTAATGGGCTTAATCTGCTGCAAAGGAGATTTAGACTAGAGATTAGGAACAACTTTTTAACTATAAAATTAGTTAAACTTTGGAATGGGCTTTCAAGGGAGGCTGTGGAATCCCTATCATTCAAGGTTTTTAAGAACAGGTTGTACAAATACCTGTCAGGGATGGTAGATTTACTTGGTCCTGCCTCAGAGCAGGAGGCTGGACTTGATGACTTCTCAAGGAAATAGAGACTTGTCATTAAAGCTGAACAGGAAACAGTTTTCCTGGCCTGTAAGAATTTTTGAGATTTACAATATTTTCCTAACCCAAACTGGGATGAGAAGTCAAAAACCTCCTAAACTGTCATCAAATGAAAATTCAAAAGTTTTCAGTTAGGTCCATTATAACATTTCATTTCCAAAACTTTGAAATGTTTTGTTTTAACCGTGACCATTTGTTTAAAAAGTGTTGTTTTTATTTTAATCACCTTCAATTTCTAAACAAAACGTTATTTCAAAAATGTTGAAATGACTTGTTTCAATCATTTTGAAACTTTTTATTGTCCAAAAAACTCCAAGTACATAAATTCACTGGAATTGACCCTATCCAGCAAAAAGTTTTGGTTTCAAGAAATTGGCATTTTTTGACCAAATATTATATATATTGTTAGAGAACAGGGATTGCCAAAAAAATACCAGTTCTATTTGGGTTACTGCGTTGAACTGGGACTCGGGAGATATAGCTACTTCCTTTCTCCCATCCCTTGTCTATATGCATTGTAAGTTCTTCAAGGCTGGGGCTTTCTCTTACAATATATTTGTACAGTGTTTCTAGGCACTACCAGAATCCACACTGTGATGGTAAGTTAAGGCTGCTAACTAACATTTAACCTGAAATATATGAATACCATGGAGAATCCACCTATACACAGAAGGAGGCAAGGGCTCTATGGAAATAACAATATGGGATCATGTCAGGGAAGACTTATTGTGATGCATGTGCAAAAAGGGGGCAGAGAAAAGCCTCCAGGGCTATCCAAACTCTGTCATTTCCAGCCTTCACTTTGCAAACAGAAATAATTTTTAACATATTTTAATATGGAGTGCATATAACTGCATATACCCCATAAGAAACAATGGTGTCCATATGTCTATATGTCCACAGGAGATATACTGTATCTTTATTTCTGCAACCATAAGATGGACTGGCCTTATTCCGTGCCTTTCTGTGCCAACCCATCCCCAAGGCTGTGTCTAACATTTCCAATCTCCAAAGATCACTCAAACAGAGAGTATTTATTTAAATAAGCTCGGGGGGAATTTCAGCATTGTCAACACTCATGATTAAGGTTAAGATTTTGTCATGGTTGTTTTTAGTAAAAGTCACGGACATGTCGCAGGCAATAAATAAAAATTCACAGGAGCAGTGGCCTGTCCATGACTTTTACTAAAAATGATGGGGGGAGAGAGGGCTGGGAGGGGAAGGAATGACAGCTGTGGGGCGGGGCGGGAACTGACAGCCCATGCCCCACCACCAGAGGAGAGACAGCCCCAGATCCCCAGCCCCCCCCCCCATGGTGTGTGTGCACAGCTCTAGATTCAGCGTGGGGCAGGGGGACACAGCGGAAGCTCCAGCTATGGGGCGGGCGGTGAAGCCACAAGGCGGTGGGAGGGGAGGGCGGCACAGCCCCCGCTCCTGCTGCAGCTGCGAGGGGGATGCACAACCCTGACTCCAGGCCTGGCTGAAGCTACAGGGGGCACGGAGACCCAGCTGAAGCTGTAGAGTGGGGCACACAGCCCTGGCTCTGTCCCCAGCTGAAGTTGTGGAGGTGGGGACTGGCTCCAGGGCTGGCTCTAGACCCCAGCGCGCCAAGCGCGCGCTTGGGGCGGCATTTTCCTGGGAGGGCGGCAGGCGGCTCCGGCGGACCTTCCGCAGTCATGCTTGCGGGAGGTCCACCGGAGCCACAGGACCAGCGTGCTTGGGGTGGCCAAATTCCTAGAGCCGCCCCTGCCTGGCTCTTGCTGCAGCTGCCAGGGGAGCGCACAGCCCCAGGTCCACCCCCACCGCTGACAGCTGAAGCTGAGTCCGGTAAAGTCACAGAATCTGTGACTTCCGTGACTAAACCATCTCCTTACTCATGGTTGTTTCATGCGTGGCGGGATTTCCGAGGGGGCTGGAGCTCATCTGGCAATGATGCAAAAACCTCCAGCCACCTCCCGGAGGTCGGCCCTGCCAGGAGTGGGCAGAGTGTCTTCCCACTGCTCTCCATTCTCACAGGAGGGATGAGGGGAGGAGGGAGCAAAGGCCCACTCCGTCCTCCACTTCCCCTCCTGTGAGAAACATGGACAGGACAGCACTTCTGCTCCTTCCTCTCCTTGCTGCAGAACACCGCCAGGGAAGGGACAGAGACAGCCAGGGACAGCCTGGGAAGTGGGGGAGGGCACTCCACTGTAGCCACCCCAGGCATGGGCTTGGAGGATGGAGAACCCTAGGAGGTGCAAACTGGGGTGGGGTGGGGGCTGAACTGAGGGGAGTGGGTGGGGAAAGAACTGATCGGAGGCTGGCGGGGGCAGGATTAATTGCTGGGCAGGGACAAGCAGATGAGAGTTCCTGTAGCAAGGGCCAAAATCACCGTAGCCAATAAATGTAGGTAAATGGGGAACACTGATTGTAACACGCTCACACACACTGGAGATGGGTACGGGGGAGTTCAAAAATCAAAAGACGGAGCAAATATCCACCATATCATTAAAAAAAATCTCATGATTTTTGGGGCCGTTCTCATGATTTTCGATCTCTTGAGGTTGGCAATACCAGAATTTGCATTTCTCTCTGAGAAATGGAAGCACGTTGCCACTGAGGTGCAGAGTTTGGCCTTGATTCTGCAAGTGATGTATCTATGTTCAGTCACCCAACAAAGAGACTGTATTGCTTTCAGTATGTTAAACAAGCGGTATTAGGAATGGGAGGGACTGTGGTAGTGGCTTAGCATAATAGAGGTACTGTCCACTTGCACTGTGGGTGTTCATATATATTTTAGGGTACTTTTCATCAATTTTAAGGCCATGATGCTCAGAACTGGCCCCAAGTCTGACCTTTCACAGGCTATAGAATTTCAGTAGATGATTCCTGCAGTCAGCCCTTAACTTCTGATTGAGCTAGAGCATGAGTTTACAAAAGAGAACTAACAACGTAACAATGAATCCCCCACATTCTTAGGTCAATTCAATTCTGCCAGTGGTTAATTATCCTCACTTAAAAATTGTGCCTTATGTCTCGTGTGAATCTGTCTAGTTTCAGCTTCCAGCCATTGGATTTTATTATGCCTTTATCTGCTAGACTAAAGAGCTGTCTACTGTCAGAAAACTTCTCCCCCCATCCATGTACTCACAGACCCTTAACCTTCTCTTAACTAAAATAAATAGATTAAAAAAAGAGAGCGAGACCAAAGAAACTCGAGAGGACTATAAACAGCAACCATTATTCTGCAATAGAAATAATGTAAAAACCACATAGCTACTCTGCAGACAGAGATGTTTCTATTCTTGTTCTAAACCTACTCAGTGACTATATAGATTTTTTTCTTTTAATACTGCGCATTTCCTTCAAAATATATTCCATGCTATGAAAGCTTTTGAAAAGGTCACACTGATACAGCCATTCAAATTACTATACAGCTCATCCCATGATCTCAAATGAAATGGAAGCACTGAAATGACCTTGACTGAATAAAAGCATTATTGGATAGATAAAGTAGGCACTGAAATCCCATCAAAATGCTCAGCAGCGAGGGAAGCCAGTAGCTGGGTATGGCCACTGTGGCATCATCTGAAGAATGCAACACAAACCTCAAAGAGTGAAACTTGCTGATAGGGGCATACCCTGTCCCTGCACTGGAAGAAGCAGTGGGTGTGCACCCACCATCTGCCATGGAACTGTGCTACTTGCCGGCCAGCGATGTGAAAGAAAATGAGAGCTGAGAGCAGGGCAGGTGAATCTGTTCTTCTACAGCCGTACCGGCGACTTTCCAATAGTTGGGACACAAGTGTGACTGCCACCAGTTTGGCCGACACACCAGGGATTGAAATGGGGATCTCCAGGGTCAAAAGCATGAACTGCTATAGTTAGCCGCAGTTGCAACAGACCCATATCTTCTGTAGATGGTGGGCCAGGGAAGGGACCCTGTAACATGCACTGGCCAGTAGAGCCATGAGAATAATGTTTTTTCAGTTCACTAGCAATCCTGAAACTTCGAATTAAAAAAAAGAATTCGGGTCAAACCAAAAATTAACTGTTTTAGAAATTTTTGGCCAACAGAAAAATAAAAGGCGTAAGGTCAAGTAGGAACATCTGATTTCATTTCGACCATTTAAAATATTTTTATTAAAAAAAATTAAAGGAAACTGAAACAAGGCATTGTTTCAAACGATACCATTTCAGACAGAAAATGCTGAAATGAAACATTTGTTCTGAATTCTGGTGGTGGTGGTTTGCTCCCTACAATGGAAACAAGTAGGCCAAACCCATGACAGTCCGTGAAGGGTTTCAGCATCACCAAATCTGCATTGTGTCCCAGCTCGACTCACCAGTGGGTTACACAAGCAGCGTAACCCTAGTCCTGATAATGATGTAGCTACCAACTTCTTGGCCCCGTTGCTACACTAGGAGTAGGTGGCATGGGGAGGGAAACTCCACCATAGCACACTGCCTAGCTGATCAGCCCATACACAGGGGCCAGGCTTGGAGTCAGAGTGAACTCCGAGATGGTGAAACTCTGTCTAGGAAGCAGCAGAATAAAAGCCTCTTGTCTGCAGATGTGCACCCCAGCTTCTCCTGAAGGGGTCTGGGTGAGGAAGGTTTTGCACTTTTATTCTGGTTGCAATGGTTGAATATTGCAGCCAAAGTTTCCAGTAATTGAAATCTAAATGTTAGGCTCCTTATTAGGTGCCTAAGCAAACAGCCCAGTTTTCAGGAGAGCCGGGCACTCAACAGCTCCCACTGAAATTGAAGGGAGCTTCTGGCTGCTCACCACTTTCAAAATCCAGGCTACTTATTTAGGGGCCTAAATAGGGGCAACTTTAGTCCCCCAATTTTGAAAACCTTGGTCTGAGGGCCTAATTCTGCTGCCCTTGCTCACACCAAGTATTCCCTGACTGTACACACAGTCCCACAGGTTCCTGTTGTACTCGTCACACCCCAGCCCTCACCGGGTGTGTCTACACTGCAAAAATACCCCCGGGCCAGCCCGTCTCAGAGCCCGGGTCTACAGCCTCACGCTCACGGGGTTCACGCTACAGCACTAAAAATAGCCGTGTAGCTATTCTGGCTCGGGCTGGAGACTGGGATCCGGACCCCATCCCTGTCTGTGGGATTCGGAGCCCACCCTGGAATAGCTACATGGCTATTTTTAGCACTGCAGCATGAGCCCAGGAAGCCCCAGTCCATAGACTCAGGCTCTGAGACTTGATGCCACAGGGTTGGTTGGTTTCTCTTTTTGCTTACATGGCCACACGGGGGAATTAGCTGCCTCTTCCACAGCGCCCACTGTCCTGATCATATTGTGACTCTGGACGCAGGGTCACCTCACCACCTGCTTCCACCAGCGTGGGAGTGGGCAGGAAGGAGGCAGAGTGGGAGGACTGCTGTCCTCCTCACTCAAAGAGTTGCCGGGAGGAGAGTAAGCTGCTCCACCGAAAGGGATGACCTGACTTACTATCTCCCCCGAGTAAGGTGAGGGCCTGTTACTCCCAGACCCACCGTCTGTTCTCTGCTGTGCTCCATGGCAGCGCAGCACAGCACCCCTTATGCAGAACCAGTTGTCAAAGCACCACCTAGCCCCAAGAAGGAGAGACAAGTCAGGCCCTGGGTGAGTTTTCACTGCTGATTTGCTATTGTAAGTGTCACTGTAGCCCTTAGATACAACACAGAGTGCTTGGGTACTATGATGATAGCAACAATACAATAAAAAGGTGACCCTGTCTGCCTGTTGTTATCTATATTAATGTAGCACCTCGGGCAGTGGTACCCAAACTTTTCCGATCACGCCCTCCCGTTACCAGGAGTGGAATCTACATTCCCCCCTCCATTACAGCACAGATGGCTCAATGTGGGAGCTTGAGCTGAAGGTGGAGCTGGGGGCAGAACTGGATATGGGGTAGGAGCTGGCGCTAGAGGTGGAGCAGGTCTGGGGGTGGAGAGGGAATGAGGGCAGAGCTGCAGATGGAGTGGAACTGTGGTTGGGGCCAGAACTGGGCAGGGAGCAGAGTGGGGCTGGGTGGTGCTCCCACCCCGCCCACCATGGGAGCTGGCTCAGACCTTGTTGTGTGTGCCCCCCCAAAAAAATGTTCCTCTGCCCCCCCAGGGGCACACCCCACAGTTTGGGGACCACCAACCTAGGGACTTGTCTACACTGCAGCGGGAAGTAAGCCTCCCAACCCAGGTAGACAGACTCGTGCTAGCTTCACTCGAGTTAGTGCACTAAAAATAGCAATGTGGGCTGTGAGGCTCTGCTAGAGACTCCAGCCAGCCACCGAGCTCAGAGCCAGAGGGGCTGGTGGTCTTGAGAGCCCAAGGTGCCACTTGAACTACAACATCTATATAGCTCGCTTCCAGCTGCAGTGCAGACATCGCATCTAGGAGCCCTAGGCCTGGACCAGAACGCCACTGTGCTAGGCACTGCACAAACGGAACAAAAACACGCTGAATTCACAGGCACATCACAAAAATGTTGATAAACACAAAGTGAATTAAACAAATTGCATTCCATTTACTGCACAATTGTTCCGTTTCAAATAAAAACGGTGTCTCTATAAAGAAGATTCTCCTGCAGCAATGCTGTTTATCTTGAACAGGGTCATTGCACATAGAACACAACTTAATGGAAGCACAAAATGTACATTTTTAGACTCTGCATCTTTTGAGCTTTTGTTTGCCTTGAACAGAAACTTTAAATCTTCCCTGCCAACTGAGATGTGCCGTCACTCATCTCATAAATCACCAGGGCTCTTATGTATGATTAGTTATTTAATTGCTGAGCTGTCTATACGACTCGGCACAAAAATGCAATAAAAATGTTTCTTATTCATTTGCTTCTCCAATTAGATTCTATCGACCTCTGCCACAGAGTCGGTAATTTTTTTTTTTTGCTTTTTAATTATGCACTTATCTCAGCTGAAGCCCTGCAGCTTCATCTGGATCCCACATGCACATAAATCTGTAAGAGGCTGATCATACTTTGCTAATGCACGTCAGGCACAAGCCATTTGGCTTTCTCTCTGGGATTTCATTAGCTGCATTAAAGTTTCTCTGCCCATGGTGTGCCAGCAGTGTCATTAGCCATTCTCACTTTGGACTGGTTTCTGTTAAGAATATTTGTCCCTATAGCTGTGCATCAAATGTCACTCAAGTAGAGCGTTTGTTATCCCTTTCTGAAAACTCTTGTTTTTATTTGGCATAATGCCTCCATAAAAATGATGATCTTGCAGTAAGCTCTGTGCAAGCTGACTGGGGGCTACTGCTCTGATCCCACCTGCCTTACTCAGGCAAAACTGAAAAAAGACTGAACCACCACATAAAGGGGCACTATAAGATACATTCTGGCAAGTGTCTACCTACCTATGCAACCAAAGTACTCATACAGCACCCGCCCCCCACATCATCACAGAGTCTGAGTTCCTCACACTCTTTAATGCAACACCCTTGTGATGTAGAACTGTGCTATTATCCTCATTTCACAGATGGGGAACTGTGGCACAGAGACACTACATGACTTTGGTGAAGATCACACAAGAAGTCTGTAGCAGAACTGGAAATCGAACCCAGGTCTGGTATGAAGAAAATGATATAAGCACCCACCAAAACTAGCACGTATATACTGTCAAAGCAGCAGGTATATACACTCACATTCTAGTTAGGAGCAGGCCCATGCACAGCTCTGACACAAAGACACTAATCAAGGGAATCATAGTAGGGCTGGAAGGGACCTCAAGAGGTCATCTAGTCCATCCCCTGACACTGAGGCAGGGCCAAATGAACCAAGATCATCCCTGACAAGTGTTTGTCTAACCTGTTCTTTAAAACGTCTAGTGATGGGGGCTCCACAGCCTCCCTGGAAAGCCTATTCCAGTGCTTAAAAACCCTTATAGTTAGAAAGTTTTTCCTGGTATCTGACCTAAATTGCCTTTCCTACAGATTAAGCCCATTACTTCTTGTCCTACCTTCAGTGGACATAGAGAATAATTTAGCACAGTCCTCTTTATAACAGCCCTTAAAATATTTGAAGACTTATCAGGTCACCTCTCCATCTTATTTTCTCAAGACTAAATATGCCCATTTTTTTTAACCTTTCCTCAGAGCGAGGTCAGGTTTTCTAAACCTTTTATCATTTTTGATGTTCTCCCCTGGGCTCTCTCCAATTTGTCCACACCTTTCCTAATGTGTGCTTCCCCAGACCAACCACAGAACTCCAGCGGAGGCTGTACCAGTGTGAAGTCATTCATTCATTCCTGGAGAATCCTTCTGAGGCAGCTATTATGAAGGTCAGGTCATCAAGCTGGGTACAATTTTACTACCCCCATCTCAGACATAACACTCCTGTTAATACACCCAAGGCTATTAATCTTTTTTTGCCACTGCATCACATTGTTTACTCATACTCAATTTGTGATCCACTACAACCCCAGATCCTTTTCTGCAGTATTACTGCCCACCCAGTTGTTCCCCGGTTTTGCAGTGGTGCATCTGAGTCTTCCTTCCTAAGTGTAGTACTTTGTACTTGCCAATTTTGAATTTCACCTTGTTGAGTTCAGACCAACTCTTCAGTTTATCAAGGTCCTTTTGAATCTTGTCATGAAAGTATCGGGAGATCAGTTCCCAACACACAAACTTCCTATGTGATATTGGACAACTCATGAAATATCCATGCCTCAGTTTCCCTGTAAAATGAGGATGATACCGCTTCCTTTCTCCTCTCCTTTGTCCCTCTTCTGTAACTAAGACTGTAAGCTCTTTGGGCATGGACTGCCTCTTACTGTGTGTACGTTCAGCACAACGGGGCGGCAATAGCATTGGGACCTCTAGGTTCTATTGTAATAGAAATAATCAGTGATAACAGCCACAGCAACTATTCCTACCAAGCACTGGAGAAATCTAGGAAAGACATGATGTGTAATGGTCATTGCTAGCCTGGGTCAGGGAACACATACATGGATGTGCTACATATTCCTCCAGATATTTGTAGGGGACAACGCGTGGGTCAGTAATCTTGCTGTCCACACACATTCTGCTGGCAACTTCTCCCCTACCATCCCTTGATCTTATCAGGCCACTAGATTACACCTGTAAGCATTTTGCCTCATCAGGATCATAGTGCAGTGTCTTTCTCCCCCATAGAGACCATGTACAAGGTTTGAGGATGCCATTGCCACCAAGCTAAAACAGACCTGGGATGAAATCCTGGTTCCACTGAAGACCACTGATTTCAATAAAGCCAGAATTTCAGCTCTGGTCCTTAAGTTCAACTAGTAGCAGCTCATGTGCTTTTAGATCCAGATTCCTGGGTTCAACCCATCCAGACAACCCATCCAGTGGGCCATCATAAGTGAATCACTGATCTTGGGTTCCTCAGCGCCCCTGGATGCGTCATCTGCATGACTGAACCTGGAACTTATGGATCTGAAGAGCCTTCATTAACTTGGAGGCAGCAGCAGACTCCAGCTTCTTCCACTGAGCAGAGCAGGGCACTGAGGGATGACCATGTATTTAGATGCTGTTCTTTGGGACCCCATCCCCAAGGTACCTGCCCTGTTTTACAGAAACTCCGCTTGAATAAAGGCAAGGAAGACCCAAGGATGAGTGCTTCAAAATGCTCTGCTGCTGTAGCAATCTTGACTGGACGCTTCCAGGCAGCACTGAGTGTCTGTGTTAAGCAAGCAGCCCTGGTTCAGTGCCCTGGTTCAGCAGCCTGCTCGTTATACCATTGGGCCATTCTCAGAGATCATAAGGTTCATTTGTCCCTTAAAATACAATACCCAGCAGCTTGCCACATTAAATGCAGTTAATATTCACTTTAAATCAAACACAGCACTGGGTTGGTTTACATGTAAAGTAAAATAATTTTATTAACAAAAGGAGACTGCATTTTAGGTGAGTTCAAGTATAAAGGCAGAAATGGTTATAAGTATATAAAAAGTGAAAAATGTATTCTAGTGGCTGAAACTTAACAAAACAAGATACAGTCCTTGTTCTAGGTAACTTCCTTACTGATATACCTTCCAGCGAGATAGCTGACCAACCTCTTTGGTCAGGATCTTGCACAAAGTCCAAAGAACTTGGTTATTTTGTCTTCGTAGGTGAAAGATAACTTAGGGTTCTCTTTTCATAGTCCAGTGCACCTTTGGCATGGATTCTTCAGACAAAGTAAAGTCTATTCGAGCTGTGAGGAAGGTGACATGGAGTCTAAGTGGGGAAGGAATTTCCATGCTGGTTTCTTCCCCTGCTTGTGTGTTTGGTGAAACACAAATTGATCTGTTTCCTGCAGTGTCCTCCTCATGCTATGATGCTGAGTGGTTATTGCCTCCCCTTGTTGGCTTGATGGGCCTGTTTACTTTCTATATAAATTGCATTCCCATTGTCTCTTAATGTACCTTGGAAATACCTTCCAGGTGGCAGAACCACATTTCTTTCTTTAGGACGGGGTAACTTTACATCTGTCTGCCAGACACACTTTGATAACATAAATTTCCAATATGTTTGTAAGTTTGAATTTGTCCTCTGTACATAGACCACACAATAATATTAGTGATCAGTATGTTATTAGCTTTCTACTGATATCTTATATGATAACTTCAAGACACAGGTTATGACATTAGTGAGTTGGGATACATTCAATTGCTCAGGCCAGCTGAAACTCACCACCAGATTCCAAAGAGCCCCTTGTCCTCTTGCATTGGGATGCTGTTAGGATCACAGATATTTCTTTTCATTTTTTATTTAAAGGCAGCAAAGCCTTCAAGGAGAACAAGACATACTGACCATTCTAACCTGAAAAGCTATCAGCTATACAAGGGGGATTGGGGAAATCAAATGTTAGAAAAAAATCAAATCTTTGTGCTTTTATAAATGAAACAAACCAGATTATTCCATTACCCAGAATTTAGATAAAGGCTATTCTCCTGCCATACAAATCACTGTTCATTTTGCATGAGGATCCTTCATACACCACCAAGATCCTTGAAAGAACAGTTGTCCTTGAAACTAGAGCAATGGAAATCATATTGGAGCTTGTAGATTTGAGTTATGGGGTGGGTTGGGGAGAGCAAAATTTTACCTTGTTCTTATTCAAAATTAATAGAGGGAATTTGAAGACTTGATGGGAACTTTTCAAAGAGGCGAAAGAATGAAAAGAATGAGGGAAATTGGAAAGCATCCAAACGAGCACTGACAAGAGCCTGTAACAGAAAGAATAATAAACCTTCATAAAATATAATATGGCAAAGAAGATGAGGAAATGAAAGAAGCAAGAACATTGGGACTTAATGGGACTGATTTATTCTTGTTAGAGGAATTCCCATACAGTTTCAGGCCAGTGGCTGTAAAGATCTAGCACAGGGGCGGGCAACCTGTGGCCCAGCAGGGTAATCTGATTGTCGGCTGCGAGACATTTTGCAGACGTTGACCATCCGCAGGCACAGCCCTGCGCAGCGCCCAATGGCCGCGGTACGCCGTTCCCAGCCAATGGGAGCTGCGGGGTGAGGGCATGTCTCCAGACGGTCAACGTCAGCAAAATGTCTTGTGTCTCAAAATCAGATTACCCCAATGGCCCACCACTGATATAGCACCTTTGTCTCCAACAATGGAGCCCTCCTGTGGCTTCAGAGGAAGATGCAAGACCCTCTGTATGATGCAGCTTTGGAGCAGCTTGTCCACAAAGGAAGTTTCTTCCTAACCCCTCCTTGAGAGGTTGGGTTGATCCGAAGCATGAGTGTCTGTATCCCAGCCAAGAGTCTTTCTTTTTTAAAATCTTTACTATAAAAATTTGGGACGTTCTGATGTTTCTAAGTTTTCTTCACTCTTTCAACTCTTGGCCCCAATGATACTGAAGGCAGTAAGTTCTCAGGCTTATTGTGTGAAAAGGGATTTCCTTTTATCAGCAATAAGTTTGCTGCCTTCCTCAGATACCCCCCTTTCTCCTGTTACAAACACCGGTTGTTTGAAGACGAGATTTGGAAAATCAATCAGGAGATGCAGATGCTCAGGATCTATTAGGGTGTACTCAGCAGTTTGAAGGATCAGACCCTACACAAACTAGCTGTTTACCTCTCAGATGACTGTTGTTCCCATACAAAATCAGGTTTCCACTATCAGTTTTTTTCCCAAATATTTCAGAAAGTACTGATTCATTTTCAATACTTTCATTGTCACATTTCTCTTTCGCTGCTGCTTTCCTTGTTTTCTTCGGGACATTTAAGCCTTGTACACCTCTACCTTGATATAACGCGACCTGATATAACACGGATTCGGATATAACGCGGTAAAGCAGCGCTCCGGGGGGGGGGGTGGACTGTGCACTCCGGTGGATCAAAGCAAGTTCGATATAACGCGGTTTCACCTATAACACAGTAAGCTTTTTGGCTCCCAAGGACAGCGTTATATCGAGGTAGAGGTTTACTTTCCTCCACATTTCCACTATATACTTTCTGTTTCAAATCCTGGAAAAGCCAGCCCTGAATAAGTTAACAGAAACAAAGCTGCCTCGTGGGTCAATCAAAACTGGATGAAACTTTTCCCCGGGAGCTGCCTCGTGGGTCAATCAAAACTGGATGAAACTTTTCCCCGGGAGCTGTTCATCCATTTACATCATGTTGCCTCACTCTAACTGACTCATGATCCAAGTGTTTGCAATCTCTGTGAAAATTATGCAGAACTCGAATTACATCATCCCTGCAGTGGTGTGGTGGGAGCAGCTGTGAAGTCTCTGAGTGGAAGAAACATAAAAGGAGTAAAAGCTGCCCCCCCCCCTCCAAAAAAAGGTACACTGAAAAAATTTTACTAATCAGAGAAGTCAGAAGAATCCCGGTCTAACCATTTGAGCAAAGGGCTGGGAACCAGGAAAGGAGGGAATCAATAGGCCAGTAGCGCTGATTATTCCTGCCTGCCCAAAGGCCAGGTTACCTGCTTAGGGGGTATAATGAATGGGATTCTTATTCCCATACTGCCAAGTCAGCATTCAGCCCCTAATGTTTGCAGAACACTACATAAAACTCAGTATTGTTCTCCCTCATGCTCTACTGAGCTGGGCTTCCTTGTAAGATTAGCTGGCCTTGTCTCAAACAAGGGCAACCACTTTGCATTCAACCTCACTGACACAGTCAGACGGGAAATTAAATTTAATTCCATTTTTAATTGATCGGTTAACATGAAACATAACCTAAACCATTCCCATCTGAGACCTAACCAGGTCAGAGAGCGCTTTCTCCTCTGACGGTGATCGTCACTAATAACGACCATGCTCATTGTCTGGATAAGCGAATTCCCCTTTCCACACAGCAATTATGTAAACATAATTGCATTTCCAGGTGACTCTCATTGGTTGTCCCCATTCCATGATTAAAAAGACAAACAAAGTAAATAACTTTAATTTCAATCTGGAAACAGTTGGTCACCTAACCTGAAAGAGAAGCGTATTTAGGGATTCTATTCTCTAGCCCAAGCAAGAGCACTAAAAGGACGGAAACCATCTTCAAATTACGTTTTTTCAAATAGGTTGGTTCATTGTGTTCAGCCTTTGTGTTCCCTGTTTACAGCTTAACGTTACAGCTAACTGCTTGCAAAACCCATCCTCTATGCAATGAAAATAATAAGCAACATTTCAGACTAAATCTGGTCCAAACTTGTTATGCCCTGTCAAAGTTGCACATACAAATAATAGTCTGTGTAGGGCTCTGTAGCAGGGTGCTGGTGCAAAAGCACCTAATTAACCCCTGCCTGGTCAGCTCCAATCAGAGGAAGCAGATTGGGGCTGATGAAAAAGGTCAGATGTCGGCCTGAGTACTGGCAACCCCTCCTGGCCTGACAAGCCAAGGGCTATAAAGGCTGGGAGGGGGCCAGAAGGCAGGGGGCATCAAGGGAGAAGTTGGTCAGAGAGGGAGCTGGAGGCCTCCTAGCTGAAGGCTGCGTCTGCCTGTAAAGCTTGTATATAGGTGGACACTGGTGATGGAATAACCTTAAGTAAATAAAGACAGGGGTGTTGCACAACCCTGAAGCCTCTCTGAGCCTTATTAGGGGAAGCAAGCGGGCCCAGGAAGAGGGGTGGGTCGTGAACCCTGTTACAGGTTCCCATCACCAGGATCTGGGTGCCTCACAATCTTTAATGGGCAGTGCTGTTACCCTAGGTCACAGATGGGGAGTGGATGTACAAAGAGGCAAAGTGGTCACACAGAAGGTCGGAGGCAGAGCCGAGAATCGAACCCAAGTTTCCTGAAGTCTGAAGCTAGTGGCCAAATGACAGCACCTTCCTGCCAACTCACACGTGTGAAAAGCAGATGACTGTACAACCTCTGTGGGAAATTTACTTTATTAAACAATAAAACTCAACATTTCAACAACAATCCGTTCTCCAACTCACAAAAAAGAAGGGATTCAGAGCTGAGGTTGAAACTGTTTGTCACCCCTTTGTTCTTCGTTGTGCAGTCCTACTGCTGTAACAGGCACAATTACTGTGGTGCTGTTTGGAGCTCCCTGTAATATTTAGCTAGTATTTGGGAGTCTGTTTTCTAGCTTTTGTGTTTTAAATCAAATATTAATAGGTCTATTCTGAAGGTCAGGGCCTCATTGTACTAGGCGCTATACATATATGTATGTATGTAGATACACACACACACACACACACACACACACACACACACACACACACACACACACAGTATATATAAGAACAAGATTTCTTGTCCACAAAAAGAGCTTACACTCTGTACAGTTATTGATTAATGGTGGAATTTAATTGGTAGGTCCCCCCTTCAACTTTAATTAAGAAAAAAAATCAATATTTCTCAGAGGTCATGTGATGGTGACCCATATTTTATAGCGGTGCATAGTTGTTAAGGTATGGGTCTGGTCATGAGGATTCCTGGATTCACATCTCACTGGCACTGCCACTAATTTGTTTATTGGTCTCAGGCAAGTAACTTAGCCCAGGGTTTCTCAAACAGGGGTCGCCGCTTCTGTAGGGAAAGCCCCTGGCGGGCCGGGTGGGTGTATTTACCTGCCCCATCAGCAGGTCTGGCCAATCGCGGCTCCCACTGGCCGCGGATTGCTGCTCCGGGACAATGGGAGCTGCTGGAAGTGACGGCCAGTAAATTCCACGGCCCACGCCGCTTTCAGCAGCTCCCATTGGCCTGGAGCAGCAGTCCGCGGCCAGTGGGAGCTGCAATCGGCCGGACCTGCAGACGGGGCAGGTAAATACATCAGCCCGGTCTGCCAGGAGCTCTCTCTACACAAGCGGCGACCCCTGTTTGAGAAACCCTGACTTAGCCTCTCAGATTATCCATGCGCAAAATAGAACAGCAATAGAGACTTGCATTTGTATTGTAACTTCAGGTCTTGCTGACATTCACATTCTGGAATTCTGAAGGTATTCAGGCTTGAAATATCGCAAGTAACAGCAACTGAGGACATGATCTCAAATTCAATGAAATCAGTGGAAAGACTCCCAGGGACGTCAGTGGATTTTGTATCCGACCCTGAGAGAACCAAAGAAGCCTGCAGGGGCTACAAAATACCAGGGTTATCTCTAAAGGGGTATATTCTGCTTTTTGGTGTTTGCAAGCAAGTCCCACCAAAGTAGAATGAATATTCTAGAGAAAAATCCCAGTATAGGTTGATCAAAATGGAAACTCAAGACAGAGTGTACCCCTATATATTAACTAACTTGGTGAAACATCCATGCACAGAAAAGGGTGGAACTATCATCCCGAATGCACAGTGATTCAGGACTGCCAGCATTATACCTTTCATGGAACTGCCAATGGGAATTAAGAGCTTAAGAAATGGCGAAACTGGGGAAAGAGCACACATACCCTGATTCCCAGTGCTGTGTATCAGTCACAAGATCATCCCTCCCATGCTTTACTGTCACTCCATGCCAATTGCTTCCCCATCTCCTCTTACCTCTCTGCCTATGACTCATTGCCCACCAACTCTTTTCCTACACAAGTCTCCTCTTCTTCCCCAATGCACTGGATTTAGGTTCAAGTTCTGGGACCAGCCCTAGGAACCAACCTTTTGTCCCTTCCTATTCTTTTTTTAAAGCATGTGAGAATTCCATTCACATCCTTCCTGTCAGCTGGACATAAAACCAGAGCTTCCTGCAAAGGTGACGTCAGACACACAGTAGGATGAGATTATTAGCTGGTTTGCAAGAAAAGCCGAAGGATTTATGCTAAAACATCAAATGAAGAAACATTTCAAAATGCAACGGACACAGTGGCAGCCAGAGCAGATCACCCGAGAATTCTTCTGAGATCAATATAACCATTCAATAAAATGGGGCTCAGTTCCATTGCACACCTGCCAGTAATGCTCAGGAGGCTGGGGGTTTAAGTCCCACATCAAAACATGGGTCTGGGTTATCTTTTCCTCCTTTACAAGTGACAGAGGAAACTCAAATCCTGCCTCCAGGGTAGTGCCTGGAGATGACGCGCTACCACCACTGGAACATTGCTCCCTCCTTCCCTGGACCCCAAGAATATTCTGCCATGGAGATTTGGATCTGTGGCTTCAGGGACAGGTGCTATCAAAATTCACTTCCTCCCATCCTCCCTACTGACTCTACAAGGATCTCCCACCTAAGTTAATGTTAATGTTGCCCAAAGCGACAAATCTGTCCCTATGAACCAAGCATTGACCTCCAAATATCCTGCTTCACGGCGAGAAGAAAGAAATTACCATACAGATTTGAAGTGCACAGACCAAACAAAAGTCTCTTGACCACTACTGGTTTGTGAACATGAGCTAAACTCAAAAACAGACTGACAGAGGCTTTTCCAGCATGAGCTGAACATTTCACATTGCTCTAGTCCTGGTTCTTGGCTTCTATTACTGGTTCTGTCTTGGACTCACTTTGTGGCTTAATTTCTCTGTACCCCAGTTCATTCCTCTGTGAAATGGGGATGATGAAATTCACTTATCTCACCAGGATGTTGTTGTGAGGCTTATTTAGTTAACATTTGCAAATCACACTGACATCTGCAGATGGAAGGTGGTCTATGGAAACTCCATGTCCTGGAATTTGTTGTCAGTACCATGAAGCACTCACTCATCACACAGTAGGCTTGTTTTTGTATCACAGATTCATTCATTTCTATCCCACTCTACTTCTTCTGCACCTAGAAATATGTATCTCTCCCTCTCCCACATAC
Organism: Mauremys reevesii; assembly: GCF_016161935.1. Lineage (NCBI taxonomy): Eukaryota > Metazoa > Chordata > Testudines > Geoemydidae > Mauremys > Mauremys reevesii. Next base: position 275,507,980 of record NC_052624.1, read on the forward strand.
ATACCAGAAGATTAGTTACAGTTTCGGGGACATTGGCACAATGATACAACATTGCACAACAAGAGGAAGAAATTATATCTGTGAGCTCTAAACAAGCTGAAAACATTGATGATAAAATTCCTACTGAGGAAGTAGCAGGCTGAAAACACCCAACTTCCCACACAGGATGGGAAAGGACCAAAGCGGTGAGGCAGAAAAGGGAGGTGTCTGATACAGCTTGCACTGTTCGTAGCCAGCTAGACCCAAACATGGAACTGTATTTCATGGGCATATAGGAAGTCACCTGATGCTTTTATTTGCAAGCAGAAATTATTTCTCTGCTAGCTACATTCCAAAGCATTCCCCACCCCCACTTCATCCCTACTCCTGGCCTAGAAACACCACCACAGCCCTCCAGCACCTCAAATACCCTAAGTCAGGGGTTGGCAACCTATGGCATGCGGCTCACCAGGGTAAGCACCGTGCCGGCCCGGGCCAGTTTCTGCCGCATCGGCAGGTTCAGCTGATCGTGGCTTCCACTGGCCACGGTTCGCCATCCCAGGCCAATGCGGGAGGTGGGAAGCCGCGGCCAACACATCCCTCGGCCCACGGTGCCTCCCGCCGCCCCCATTGGCCTGGGACGGTGAATCATGGCCAGTGGGAGCTGCGGTCCACCGAACCTGCCGACGTGGCAGATAAACAAACTGGCCCGGCCCACCAGGGTGCTTACCCTGGCAAGCCGCGTGCCAGAGGCTGCCAACCCCTGCCCTATGTGCTGCTGAGATAGATCTACACTGCAAATTAAGGTGTAACTGTAGCACGGATAGGCATATCCAGGGTATCTTTCATCTAGCTGGTGCAGATAACAGCATTAGTGAAGAAGTGGTGGCATGGACTTCAGCACAGGCTTGCGACCCAAGTACATACCCAGAGTTCCTGGCAGGTTTGAACCTGGGCAGCCAGTCCACATTCAAGCCTGTGCCACGTTTTTACCACACTAACTAGATTGCAGCCTGCCTGCACTGCAATCACACCTTAATCTGCGGTGTCAATGTATCCACAGCCTCATGCAGCACACTTTACCCCAAACCAGCCATGGTTTCTTGCAGTGACCCAAATCCCACAAAACTTTCTGGCCACAAAGGATTGTGGGACTGAAGTTGTGACAGAAATGGTGGCTGGTTTGCAGGTCCTAGATGGAACAGGTTTGAGAGCTGCTGCCTCAGGCTTTTCAACAGCATGTTAGTCATTACTGGCTGGTTCCTGGAGAGGATACGTTGTTTTTTTTTCCTGCACAGTGTTATCCTCACATGTTTGGACTCTATACAGGAGCTAAGATGATATTGAAACACTTTCCTTTATGATATTAGACATATTCACAAATCTCCCACAGTGAAAGTAGTCTGTGGTTTTAATTACATGATCACTCTCACAGATTAAAATTATTACTGAAACTCATTACTAAGCACCTAGCCGAGCTGCTTAGGTCGAACATTTTGTTCACAGCGGATCCGTTGAATTAGTTATCTCCTAAATGTGAGCCAATCACCAAACATTTGAGTTTGCAAATTCTCTGCACTACAATGCTAAGGTTCGCAAACACTTTGCATACTGTAAATAGGCCACAAAATACCCTTATAATACAGGTATAATTAACCCAATTACACACATGGAGACACTGGGGCAGAGAGCGCCTGATTTGCCCAAAGTTCTACAGCGAGTCCATAGCAGAGAGGGGACTAGAACCCAAGATTCCATATCCACATACCTTTCCTGATGTTTTCTCCTATGCTTTATCTTTAGATAATGCTGCTCCCTATAAAAATATATATATTTTCATACACTTCATACACTTGGATTCTAAACTCTGTGGGCCAGGGACCATATTTTCCAGACGTGCACATGCAGTACCTCGCAAAATGAGACCCTTGATCCCTGATGAGGGTCTCCATGTGCTACCACAACACAAATACATTAATTAATGAATAATAATAATATAGCAACTATAGTTTTCCTATTGTGGTAAACCTGACAAAAATAGTTATTTAATATCTGCACCTCATTTACAAAGCAAACCGATGTATGGTCTAGTAACCCTCTGTGTCTGATCCACAGAGGGTACGACTCTGTCATAGTACCAGCTGGAAAGCCTCTTTCTTTAGCTCAAGCCATAAAAGCTTGTGCTTTCATCTCTGGAAATCCCCAGTTCAACTCCCCCTGTGTGTTGGCCAAGATGGTGGCCATCACATAAGCAAACTAGATTTTCTAGCCAAAATAAATGAAATGGCAATCACTTCTGGGCCTTTTCTACAGTATTCTGTCAATATCTAAAGAAGATTAGAAGAACCTTTCTGCATAACAAATATAAAATTCAGTATCAGGGGGTAGCCGTGTTAGACTGGATCTGTAAAAGCAGCAAAGAGTCCTGTGGCACCTTATAGACTAAGCGTATGTCTACACTACGGGATTATTCCAATTTTACAGAAATCGATTTTTGGAAACAGATTGTATAAAGTGCACGTGGCCACACTAAGCACATTAATTCGGCGGTGTGCGTCCATGTACTGAGGCTAGCGTCAACTTCCAGAGCATTGCACTGTGGGTAGCTATCCCATAGCTATCCCATAGTTCCCGCAGTCTCCCCTGCCCATTGGAATTCTGGGTTGAGATCCCAATGCCTGATGGGGCCAAAAATTTGTCACTGACGGTTATGGGTAAATGTTGTCAGTCAATCCTCCCTCCGTGAAAGCAACGGCAGACAATCATTTTGCGCCCTTTTCCCTGGATTACCCAGGCAGATGCCATAGCACGGCAACCATAGAGCCCATTGAGCCTTTTTTCACTGTCACCGTATGTCTACTGGATGCTGCTGACAGACGCGGTACTGCAGCATCCCCTTGCCTTTTGCAAGTTAGCAAAGAGAGTTACCAGCTCTACTGTACCATCTGCTGCTTTGCAAGTTGGCAAAGACGGTTATCAGCCATACTGTACTGTCTGCTGCTGTCATGGGTGCTCCATGGGTGAATACCCACTTCGTTGGATGCATGTAGTGGAAATTTCCAGAGGCAGGTATAAATATGCAGGCAAGAATCAGGCTAGAGATAACGAGGTTAGTTCAATTAGGGAGGATGAGGCCCTCTTCTAGCAGTTGAGGTGTGAACACCAAGGGAGGTGAAACTGCTTTTGTAGTTGGCAAGCCATTCACAGTCTTTGTTTAATCCTGAGCTGATGGTGTCAAATTTGCAGATGAAATGAAGCCCAGCAGTAAAATTCAGTGAAGTTACTTTACACTGATAAACAGTGTTATACTTTTCATTAAATTGAATATATGCATATAAAGATCAATTAAATCCCGCAGCTATTTCTCCCACCGGAGCAAGAGAAGTTTCTTTCATCTTATGGTCAAGTGATAATATTTTTACTGCACAAATACTTTTGCTTCTGTTTTTAGATAAGCTCATACTTTTACTAGTGTCTGATCCCTTTCAGGTACTAATTCTTACTAGATTTTTTTTAAAATCTCTATACCATTTTTCAGTTCTCTGCTCTCTTTTCTAATGTGTATTGCTTTTGTTTCTTTGTTCCTGGTACTGTGTTCACAGCATTATATAAAGAAGCCATTGTGAATTGGATCTCTCAAAGTTAGAGGGTATAATGCTACTGTAAAAAGTCATAGCTTGTAGTACTTGGAGAATGACCTTGTCACTTTCTCTTTTGACACAGAACACCATAATGAGTTAGTCTACTGAGCCACTCATTATCTGAATTTACTTACGATAGGCAGTCTGTGGCTTCAGAAAGTTTAATATCTCACCAGTGGAGGGTGCAGTGGTAGCATATTTTTAACAGAAGGTTTCAGTTCAATTGGTTTGCACTTACTGGGAATTTAAACAATGGAATTCCCGCACTAGAAAGTGGTTGGATTTCTCTTTACCTGTAAATGTTGACTTCCATGATTTTGAACTTCACTTGTCCTCTTTGATAGCAATGTGGTAGTAACAATCAGAGGTGTTGACAACCTGACCCATTGCTCCTTCATTTATTAGGCCAAATTTAGAAGCCACGTGTAAAGTGATGGGAGTTATTTGTACTGCATAAGCACCTATGAACCTAAGTCATGGACCAGGGGCCCGGTGTGCTAGGTACTGTACAAATATATAACAAAATGACAGCACCTGCCCCAAAGAGCTTAGAGTCTAGACCCCTTGGGCCTGGTTCTCCATTGCAATGTACCTCATTCAATTATTCACACCCGTGCAAAGAGTGTGCAAAATGCTCCCATTCTGAATTGACAGCACTTCACAGCCACTGTGCACAGGTTGTGACACAAGCTGCAAGGGAATGAAGAATCAGGCCACTGTGTGATAAATTAGACCTACTTGCACCCAACTTACCACTGTGTAGAGGAGTTTACTGCAAAGCAGGTATAATTTACAACTGAAGCCCCCAATTCTCTGCAGGTGTACCTTGGTGCCAGAGTCAGAAGAATGTTTATAAGGATGTAAATTAAAATAGCTCCCAACCTACTTAGATTCATACCTTGTTCCAGCTCCTCAGCATGTTACACTAACCTAGGACCTGATGCTGTTCATACTTACACCAATTTCCCACTGTTTTAATTTTGTTGATTTCACTGCAGCTACTCCTGGTTTAAGCCAGGGTTAGACCCATAGACGTACACATCAGAACAAGTGTAACTGCAAGAGTCTATTCTGGTGCAAGGTCAAACTGACACCACCGTGCACATCATTTCTGAATTTGGTCCAGCATATCAGAAGAGAGTTTTGGAAACCAGGGTGAAATTCAGCAAAGCATTTAAGCAGTAGTTAAACTTTAGCATGAATAGGCCTATTAAAGCCGATGGAATTATTCCTGTGCTTAGTGTAAAGGAAGTGCTTAAGAGCTTTGCTGGATCAGGGACTAAATAAGGAAGCAGAAGAGGAGATATTGAAAAGTGTCTTGGTAGTTGGATCAAGGCCATATTCTAGGCTCTTCACTTCTTTTTTAAAGTGGTCACGGTGAGTCAAGCCTTGTCCTTTCTGATTGTCTTGGCAGCTTTGAACATAAGGGAGAATAGATGGAAGACAGAGGCCAATTTAAGCCACTAGAGCAGTGTTTCCCAAACTTGGGATGCTGCTTGTGCAGGGAAAGCCCTTGGCGGGCCGGGCCAGTTTGTTTACCTGCCGCGTCTGCAGGTTCGGCCGATCGCGGCTCCCACTGGCCGCGGTTCGCTGCTCCAGGCCAATCGGGGCTGTGGGACGTGACACAGACCAAGGGACGTGCTGGCCGCCACTTCCCGAAGCCCCCATTGGCCTGGACAGTGAACCGCGGCCAGTGGGAGCCGCGATCGGCCGGACCTGCGGACGCGGCAGGTAGACAAACCGGCCCGGCCCGCCAGGGGCTTTCCCTACACAAACAGCATCCCAAGTTTGGGAAACCCTGCACTAGAGAATGGGCAAGACATCAGCTGCTTAAGTCTTGTCCCTCTCTTTACACCTAGTATAAAGGCAGGGGATCTTCCATTTCTCTGTAGTGGCAAAAAGGTATTCTTAGGAAGAGGGCCACCCCCATCTTTCAAAGGGCAATGCAAACAACTCTCTCCAAGTTGGTTTAACAATTACTACTGGATATCCTTCTAAAAGGGTTTCAGAGTAGCACCCATGTTAGTCTGTATCTGCAAAAAGGACAGGAGTACTTGTGGCACCTTAGAGACTAACACATTTATTTGATCATAAGCTTTTGTGGGCTACAGCCCACTTCATCGGATGCATGCAGTGGAAAATACAGTAGGAAGATATATATACACACAGAGAACATGAAACAATGGGCGTTACCATACACACTCTAATGAGAGTGATCAGTTAAGGTAAGCTATCATACACCCTCTAACGAGTGTTACCTTCTAAAAAGATATGTTCTAGTAAGTTCAAAACACAAGCCACTGGGCTTCATGCAGGAATAACTGAGTGAAATTCTATAGCTTGTATTATGGAGGCTGTCAGACAAGATGATGATAATGGCCTCTTCTGCCCTTTAAAACAATAATCTTACAAACAAATCTACCAAGATATTCTTCTTCCATCATGGCATCATTTCCTTCGTTGGGACATGTTATTCCTACTGACTTAAGATTTTGTGTCACTTGCAATATGATGACCTCTCTGTCAAGTCGGGCCTTATTCATCATGTTTTAGATATTATTTATAGATTCCAAAGTTCATAAAAGAAGAGATGCATTATTTAAAAAGACTCCTTTGGAGAAGTAGTATTATTTTACAGATGAGACCGAGGTGACATGAGTTGCCCAAGGTCACACAGGAAATCTAGGATATAGTTATCCAGATGCCTCGTTCTCCATTTTAGCCACAAGATTCACTTTCATAAAGCCCCACTAATGTTATCCATGTGGAGTTACAGTACTGGAATTGTAGTGTAAGCAGATGCTTCTTGAAGTCTTTGAATCCCCATATGTAGCCTTGAACACATGCAAGTTCTCTGATCTTTCTAATTTAGGGCCACATATAATATATAATCATAGAATTGTAAGCGCTGATCACTGCCAAATGGACCAAAGAAGTGCTGATAATATAGACAGACGAGACTGAAATTACTGGTAGATCAGAACTTAAGACCATCCGTATTTCTGGAACTGTTCTTTATTCATCTAAGGAGTTTACAGTAGTAGTGCAGGTCTTTATGGTTACAACAGTTTTAGACTTAAATAAATAAATGAATAAACTGAGCCACACTTACACAATTTCATTTTCAATGAATAAATCATATCACAATTCTGAAAAATGAATTAATTTTTTACATCGTTACACTTTCACTCAAGTGCTTCTCAAGGCAGCTGTTCAAGTATCAACAGGGGATAATTCTCACTGAAATCACTGGGGCCAGTTATGTACAGCAGTTAAACAAGCTTTTCCCATTAGTGCTAGAACAAGGTAAAATAAAATAGTTTTCATATTAGAGTCTTCTTTTTACTCTGAGCAAAGCATTAAGCAAAGAACACAATCTAACAAGAGCCATGGATTATCTGCAGGAATGACATACAGATTTGCACTGAACCACTGGAACAGGTTTCCTAAGGAGGTTGTGGAATCCCCATCACTGGAGGTTTTTAAGAGCAGGTTAGACAAAGACCTGTCAGGGATGGTCTAGGTATACCTGGTCCTGCTTCAGCAGGGGGTGGGGGTGGGATGGACCAGATGACTCCTCGAGGTCCCTTACATTCCTACATTTCTATGTTCTATGATTTATTAACCCTGTTGACTTTCACCCTGTCTTTATTTCTTACTTATTTTACATTAGTGTATAGAACCTCAACTGAGACTGGGGCCTATTGTACCAGGCCCTCTACCAACATACCCTCTTGCCCTAAATAGCGAAGATAGCCAAAGTGTCAGAGATAAGAAGTATTATCATTCCCATTTCACAGATCTGAGACAGAGATCAAGTGGCTTGCTGAGAGTCACACTGAAAGTCTTTGGAAGAGACAGAATTTGAATCACTAGCACCCATGGCTGAGGGTGATCCAAGATGACTACACAGAACGTAGTGAGACTGCAAGTTACAGATTCACTAGGGATATTTTCATGTGACAAGCACTGCTCAGGTTGTGTGTGTGTGTGTGTATAAATAAAATGTAAAAGCCATCCAAGATACTCTCATCTATTCTCTACTCCAAATTATAGTGGTATACCATTATCCATAATCACCTTGTCCAGTGTGTACCTATATACACATTATGAAAAGATGACCCCTGCTCCAAAAAACCTACAATCTGTCCAAGCCATTTTAGAATACAATCCATAATCAAGTGAAGAATAATGTGATGGTATTGACCCATTTTCTCAATAAGCTATTGTGTTCTAACTGTAATGAATCATCTATCTGCATTCCAACCAATCATGAATATCAATTAAAAAGACTTGTATATATATTTTTGTAGCCACATCATTCATATAAAATATAATGGCCTATAGAATTTTAGTCATTTTCAGCCTATAATCAGTATAATGACCTTGAGACAAGGAATTTCTTGGAGATTAAATGACTAGCTTGGGATAATTACTCCTTACTACAGGATCAAATCACTATCCTGCACCAGTCACTAATCCTTAGGAAATACCCTGGGCTCCAAAATCATTAGTGCTTTATTCCATTAATTTTTCTAAAGGAGAAGTGGGCTCAAATCTAAAACAAGACTCTTAAAAATATATAAGTAATGAAACAGTTTGTGAGGTATTAAAAATGCTTGATGCTCAGAATACCTGTTATGTCCTTTCATATGTATGGAAGAATGGTCTTTATCACAGAGGGTACCTGGTTATAGCCCCGGAGTAATATACAATAATGAAATGTGTTAAACACCAACACCTTTTAATACTCATAATTATTCCCACTAATCACTCAACCGCAACATAATCTGCCAAGCAGCATCTGGATGATGCACTGCTCAATAATACAATATTATTTTAAGAAAGTACTCATTAAAGTGTATTTTAAGTAGGGCTTGTGGGAAGCCGGAATTTCTGCTCTAGCCAGGACCCACAGCAGACCACGAGGCAGGTGAAATGATATGAAACCTGCCTAGTTTCCATTAGAAAATTTGATGAAATTGATATGTTCTGACAAATCCACATTTTCCATCTGAAAAACGTCCTGTTGGAAAATTTCTGATCAGCTCTAATTTTAAGTGTAAATATGATGATATCTTTGGGCATGTGAATCCAGATTTGGTATCTAAATGAGTAGCTTGAGCCCCTGAAGCTTCTGCTGAAGTCCCATGAATCTGATACATGTTTGCAGATCTGGGCTTTTATAACCAGGGCTTTCTGTAACCAGGGTTTGCTTCTTGGAAAGATGGAAAGGAAGGCTCAGTGCAAACTTTTGTGGGTAATCTGTACTGTATTTAATAATTTGTTTAATAAGTAAGAAAACTTCGCATGGCTGCTGCATGTGTTTTCAGTCAAGTGTTTCTTTGCTGTAAGTTCAACTGTGACCAATTTTACAAAAAACACCACCACCAGAGGGGTCGCTAAACATATAGAAGGACAGATCCAGACAAGAACCCTGGAGAAATGTGCGGGTGGGCAATGGTGAGCAACATATGAATATACCAAAATGAAGAATATTTTCAATTTTGGATAGTATATCGTTTTTTTAAAACGGCATAGACATTCTTGGAGGCCTATAATCCACCCTTTGCTTTATGGACCACAAACCCTTTGGGGGAATGTCTATGACAATATGAATATTGCTAATTATAGAGGGACAAGACATTAGGAGAATGGTCCAATCTTAAATGTTTAAATTAAACAATTCACTTTTGACATTTTTTGTTTTTTCAAGGAAAAAGTTAGAAACAAAATTAAAATGTTGAATTGCAAGAGGACTAGGCACTACATTCAGAAAGGAGATTTAGGCATTGCAATGCCTGACTCTTAGGCACCCTACCACCTAGTGGAGACCCCTATCCAAACCCCTGTTCTGCCTGGTTAGGAGCAGGGACTGAAGCCAGGTCCCCTACAACCCCAAAAGATGCCTTAACCACTGGGTGTGAGTGTGTCCTATGAAGTTGTTCCACTTTGTATAAAATGCTTAAGTAGTCATTGTGCCAGATAGATTGGCTCTATAGCCCACTGATTAGGGCATTCAGCTGAGATACAGGAGAGTCAGTTTCACGTTCCTGATCCAGTGAATAATTATTTATACAGAGAGAGAATTGAGACATACAGAGTAATCTGGTGGTTAGGGTGCTCACCTGAGATGTAGGAAATGTGGGTTCAAATCCCTCCCCACAGTCAGCAGACCTGGGGATTAAAACCTTTACCTCCCAGGTCAACCCCCTAGCTATCTGTTATTCTGGGGACATACGCACAGCCACCGTCCTGATCTACTTGCCCTGGTTTTCTTTTGTGCAGCACCCAAACCTTCTCAGAGCACTCTAAGCGGATCAGGCCCTGCGGGTGAGATGTGGGGGAAGCCTAGTTTGAGAATCAAACTGGGGCTTAGACATGTGAGCACCTCATTAGCTGTGGGGAAGCATCAGTGGATAGCTGACTTTACTAGATTCCAAGACCAGAAGAGACCATTGTGATCATCTAGTCTGACCTCCTCTATAACACAGGCCATAGAATCAACCAGAAAGAATTCCTAGAACAGATCTTTTAGGAAAAAAATCCAATCTTGATTTAAAATTGCTTCTCTTGGAGACTACTGCATGATCCTTGGTAACTGCATATACAGTACTATGTTAACACACACTTTTTAGTTCCTGCCAGCATGGTCTACACACACCAATTAGCATGCAATATGGAGGTACGTACTAAAATTTACATCCTACTAGTGCAGACTAAAGCACAGTGTAGAGAACCCTTATGTACCTAGGGGAATTTAGGCGCTAGGGTTGGGAGACAGCTGAGTGCTGGTTTTGAGAATGTCAGTGATACCTGAATATTGGACTCACTCACTCAGAAGTTAACTGTTTATGTACCTTTGTTAATCTAGCCCCAGATACCCAATATGCAGAGCTGGCAAAAACTAAACTAAACTAATCAAAAACATTTCCCCACCAAAAGATTTGAAAAATAAATGTCTTCGTCTGAACATTTTGTTGTAAAAGTTCTAAATGAAATTGGTTTCATCTCACATCTCAAGTTTCAGTTTAGTTTTTAATTTTTAGTTAGACTTTTATTCCCCCCCCTTTTAATATTTCTTTAAAAGAGAAGTGTAGAAAAGGAGGAGTAAAAAAAACCCTAAAAATCCAGAAACCCTTTTCAGTTTTTGAAATACCAAAATTAAGAATTTCAAAATGAAATTAAAAGGAAGTTTTTGATATGGTCATTTTCATTGTGAGATTACAATTTTTGTCCAAATTTTTAACGAAGATGGGTTTTTTTGTTTGTTTGTTTGGTTTTTGAGGGGGTAAATAATGTTGATTTTTCTATCACTTCTGCCCATGAGTTATCTAGCCCATGCACATGCCTGGATAATATTGTCCTCTATGCTATGATTTTTAGTGTTTTTGCAGCCCACCACTCAGCGTGTGCTACACCATCTCCTCTATGCCTGCTCTACAGAGGATACATGCTTGCTATGGCTGCCAGCCAGAGAACCTAACCCACTGGGAGCTCAAGATGTAGAAGTTCATGCCCTCCTTCGTTCTGGAGTTCCTGAATCTAACTGCCACTGATGACCAAGATGACCGTCTTTACACTTTGTCCAATCTAAACTTAGATGTCCAAAGCATTGGAGTGACATTTTGGCCTTACTGAAATCAATGGCAAAACTCCCACTGACTTCAACAGGACCAAGATTTCACCCTAGGTATTACAATACTTTTCTCAGCAGACAATTCTACTTCTTCACTGGTTTCCCCATCCCGCATTTCTCATGCGCCCAAGACTAATGGGAATTTGGGATTCATGTGGAATGCAGAATCAAATCCTAGAACTTTTCCCTGATATTTGTCTTACATTTTTCCTCTTCTTAATGTTACCTATTTCCTTTATCCCATCACACCACAATAAATAATTCCTGTTACTACTTGGGACAATTATGCAGCATGTCAAAGTGTCAGGTTCTACATATGGTTCAGATGACAGATGTGAATAAAGTTTTACTGGTGGCCTGTCATATAGGACTCTAGCTCTGGTGAGTCATCATCAGTATTATTGAAATTAACTTGCCATTCTCTGGTTTCAGACAATGGCATAAAGAGGTTTTCAGGGTCTGGCATAAGCTATCAATTTTTGATTGAATCATGACTATTTTGGGCTCAAAATGCACAGGAAAGGCATCAGTTGTAGTTCAGACATTGAAAAGCAATGAGTTATTTTGGGTGCACAACTTGATACCCAATTTCAGGAAATATCCAGCCTCTGAAAACATTATAATGTTTCAAATACAACCTAGCTAGATCTATTATATGGAGCTATGTAGAAGGGCTTGGCCGAGGCTCATCCCTCCGCGGGAATGTGGGGGATCCCACCGCCTCGCAATAGATCAACATGAGCACAAGCCCTGGGTCAGGGCAGGGCAGTAAACAAACCATCTGGAGGGGGGAGGGATAGCTCAGTGGTTTGAGCATTGGCCTGCTAAAGCCAGGGTTGTGAGTTCAATCCTTGAGGGGGCCCACTTAGGAATCTGGGGCAAAAATCAGTGCTTGGTCCTGCTAGTGAAGGCAGGGGGCTGGACACAATGACCTTTTGAGGTCCCTTCCAGTTCTAGGAGATTGGTATATCTCCAATTATTATGGAGCTCAGACTTCTGAGCAACTGGTGCGAGGGGAGACTGCCACCCATGAGCCGGGTGGCGGGGGGACACAGGCCCACCCGCTCCACTGCGTCCCAGCCCAGGGCTCTAGCAATGGCAGGAGTCTCGCTGCGGTGTCAGGGGGGATCCTGACCGCAACACGCTGACATGGGTTCTGGCTGTGCTGCAGCCAGACCAGGGTGGACTGCCCCCAGGCTACTTCCAGACTCCCCCTCGTAAGGTACCTGGGTTAGAGTGGTGTCCTCGGAGGTTTCCAGCACCATCGGTTCCTCCGGGTAGCGGACGAGAGGTAGGCGGCAAGGGATAGGCTGGGCTACTGTGAGGGGTAGCTGGCGAGGGGTAGGCTAGCCTGGCCTGGCCAGTCCTCGTGTCGGCCTCAGCCTGCCGGCGTGTCCCAATCTGGCCTCTCCGGCGTTTGGCTTTCAAGTGAGCTCTGCAGTTGGGCTTTTCTACTTCCTGTCCTGCGCCATGCCCTCTGGGGGGCGGGCACAGAACACGCTGGCTCTGCTCATGTTGGTGCTAGGGGAGACTCATCCCTCCACGGGGCTGTGGGGGATCCCACAGCCTGCTACAAGCTACTATAAGGTGGGTGCATAGATGGTCGGAAAATCGTTCCCAGAGAGTAGTTATCAGTGGTTCATAGTCATGCTGAAAGGGCATAATGAGTGGGGTCCCACAGGGATCAGTTCTGGGTCCGGTTCTGTGCAATATCTTCATCAAATGATTTAGATAATGGCATAGAGAGTACACTTATAAAGTTTGTGGACGATACCAAGCTGCGAGGGATTGCAAGTGCTTTGGAGGACAGGATTAAAATTCAAAATGATCTGGACAAACTGGAGAAATGGTCTGAAGTAAATAGGATGAAATTGAGTAAGGACAAATGCAAAGTACTCCACTTAGGAAGAAACAATCAGTTGCACACATACAAAATAGGAAATGGCTGCCTAGGAAGGAGCACTGCGGAAAGGGATCTGGGAGCACAAGCTAAATATGAGTCAACAGTGTAACACTGGTGCAAAAAAAGCAAAGCTCATTCTGGGCTGTGTTAGCAGGAGAGTTGTAAGCAAGACACACGTAGTAATTCTTCCACTCTACTCAGCACTGATTAGGCCTCAACTGGAGTATTGTGTCCAGCTCTGGGCGTGTTTAGTCTGGCAAAGAGAAGACTGAGAGGGGGCATGATAACAGTTTTCAAGTACATAAGCAGTTGTTACAAGGAGGAGGGAGAAAAAATGTTCTTCTTAACCTCTGAGAACAGGACAAGAAGCAATGGGCTTAAATTGCAGCAAGGGCAGTTTAGGTTGGACATTAGGAAAAACTTCCTAACTGTCAGAGTGGTTAAGCACTGGAATAAATTGCTGAGGGTGGTGTTGGAATCTCCATCAGTGGGGATTTTTAAGAACAGGTTGGACAAACACCCGTCAGGGATGGTCTAGATAATACTTAGTCCTGCCTTGAGTGCAGGGGACTAGACTAGATGACCTCTTGAGGTCACTTCCAGTCCTGTGATTCTATGATTCTATAAATTGGGCACCCAAAATCACTAGAGACTTATGAAAATCTTGTAACGGAGAGCAGGACTTGCTCCAGTTCTTCAAAGTCAAGTAATATTCAAAAACATAGGTTAGAGATCATGCCACAAACTGCCTTCTAATACTGCAATGATACAACGTGAGCTGCAAATACTCCTTCTAAAAGACTGTAAAATAATGCAACTGCCCCTCAATAATACACTTTTCTTAATGGAAAGATATTCACCAGGACCCCTATACTCCCACATGTCAGCTAAAACCAGCAAAATGTTATGTGCTCTATGCAAAGAAAATTATTTAAAGACACACCATGATTTTTTGAATTAGCATGATCAGAAAGTTAGAATTTCCACTCCTCTAGTTTGACTTTTGATTAAAGCCACACATTTCTAATCTTAACCTTGCCTTTTGACATTTCCAATTAGCCTAGCCGAACAAATTATATAAAACTGCCTCTCTTACCATACATAGATTCTGTGAAGATGAAAAGCAAGATATACTATTAATTTCCTTGTGTGAAAGGTCCTAATATAAATGTATCTCTTCTCTCTGTATTGCTTTATAAACCAGGGTTCATTTTTCAGACATGCTGAAATGTGAGATGATGGAATCGCTGACCTACTTAGCACTAGCTGAAAATGTTCTTTTTACTTTTTTAAACTTTTGGCGCTTTGTTAAAATAAACAGAATTCAGGGGTTGCTTTAAATAAAAAAGTAATTATTAGGTCTAAGCCTGTTTTGAATAGAGGGTCCCAAAGGTCTTTCTGTATTTGTACAAGTAACTTCTGAAAATAACTGGGATTTAATAACTTAGATGGGCAAACAGGCAGTATAGCAGGTGAATAATGGTGTAGCTAACATACCCATGTATTACAGATGTATTAAGCATTTGAAAAAGTCCCCACGTAAAAAATAGTACATCACAACTGCTAGGGGTTAAACAAATTCTAAGGACTTAATCCTATAAACCCTTACTCATGAGAGGTGGCCCTACTCAATGTGTAGCATCATTGGGCTCAATTGATTTTGGCCCTACACCTTGTGTAACCAGAGAGGCGCCTCACCAGTGGAGAAAGGGTTAAAAAGATCCTATGGGCCGGGCTAATCCCTCCCCACTATCCCTGCAGCCAATGCTAAGCCTGGAGGGAGAACAAAAGGAGAGAACCTGGCTCAGTTCAGGGCTGACTGCTGAGGAAGCTGGGTGAAGTGCTCTCTCTCTCTCTCTCTCTCTCTCTCTCTCTCTCTCTCTTTGTGAAGGGAGCTTTGCAGGTGGAGAAAAAGACTCAGCCCGGGCAGCCACTGGGAGAAAAGCACTGAGCCCCAGGAGACAGCAACACTCAACTAAGGAACTGTTTACAAGACTGGGGATGACCCAGTAGTGGGTTGAGTTTACTTTATTGCTTGGAAACATTTTGGGGCTAAGTCCCTTCAGCCCAGACCCACTCCTCAATAGGGTTAAAACTGTAGGCACACCCAGTGGACATAGGGGACTGAGACTCTCCCCACCATTCCCCTCAGTGAGTCTTGCAGCCACGTCAGGATGCCAGGAAGTTCCACTTCTACCACACCATTACACTGGAGTTATGCCACCTCTGTGTCCTCCCAATTCTGGGCATGGCCACAGACTCTTGTGCAATATGGATAGTCCTGAGGGCCCATTCAAATTACGTCAGCCACCCAGCTGCCTATGAACTGCAGCACTGTTCAGAATCCCCATGGTGTTGTGGCCCTCCCATGCCTACCCTACTCCCGCATCCCCATGCCTCTCCTGCACCCAGCTTGCAAGGGGGTCCTCAAAAGACAGCCTTATGGATGTCTTCCACAATGCCTGGATTAGAGAGATCCTCCCTCAGCAAGATACAAGGCTTTTAGATCCCCTTTATGTTGCTTTTACCTAATATAAAGGGCTCAGAATGGGCACACAAATCTCTCCAAGGTACTTAAGTCAGTAAAGGAATGCTTTCATCTTCTTTTATGTTCCCCTTCTTACAGTCTCTTCTTTTTATGTTGTCCTATTTTTTCTCCCTCATCTCAAACAAATTTGGGAGCATTTTTTGTTCAGATCCTAAACTCCCAACCTCTGCTTTTCCAGGTACTTGGAATTTCTGATTATCTACCATAACACCCACCATAGCTAGAAATTACTTCTAGTACAGCTCATTCCTAGACTATTTCAGATTTTATAATGCCTATTTACCTGGAACACTGTACTCTCCATGTAAACATACATATTTATTTTTCAGGTGGGTTTGATAAGACCTGAAAACAAATTAGAATGCATTCATTCAAAATTAAATGTCTCCCCATTCTATGCTTCAAAAAGAATAAATTTATCTTCACTTAATGGAGGCAGAAATTACTTTTCAAATTGTTATTGAAACTAATAACTGTAATTGTATACAATTCCACAATTCATGGTGCTATTTCTTCTTGCTCTAATGAGCAAAGAAGTGCACATACTTGTGTTGACTGTATTGAGGGTCATGATAGGATTAGCAACAAAATATTTTCTCCAAAAGTGGAAGAAACATGCAATTCCTTTACTGAAAACTGCTTTGAGATTCTTAAACAGTAATAAGGAGGTTTGGGGCAAACATTAACTGATAGATATTAAAACCATGGGGAAGAGTTGCCAGTGAAGAAGCTTACACATCAGAGGCCTGATTCACCTATTACTCCTTTGAATCATGCCCTAGATGCAAGGCAGTCACAAACATCAGTGTAACTTGAACTGATCTGATATTCAGTGGGCATGAAAAACCATTGTTTACATTAGAATGGTGTTCTACAAGGGCCAGTTTCAACATTGTTGTAAGGTGGTACAATTCCCATTGGAATAAACAGGAACTGCAGCCCTGAAACTGCTGCAGGCATAAACAAATGCAGGAGGGTCTCCTTTTCTTACCCTCTTATTAGTTCCATTCTATACAGGTTCTTATATAGCACTCACCACTGTAGTGTCTGAGTGCATTCCAGCAGCACATTAAGCAAAGTGATTACACATTTCTTTGTTCTCTCACCCTTTCCCCAGGGGGGAGACACATGTGCAATGGAGTGTCTTATTTTGGTAGGGTCTTTTTTTGTTGTTTTTAATATACCCGTTGCTATGTGTTTATATTAGAGAAGGTAAGGTCAAAGAAACGGGCCTTGCATTTGCTTTTCTTGCACTACCAGAAGACAAACTGCTCATTCTACATCCCCATTTAATGCCAAATCACTGCTTTGCCACATACACCTGTTTTATTACACCCTTACAAATGCCATGTAATTTAAATCACAATCTGCATCACCACTGAACTTGGACAGGACACTTCTATGGGCGTTGCAACTGTTTTCTCCGGGCTGCACTTCACTTCTGGTTTATACAGCTGCTGTGTCAGTCTGCCCTACTGTATTCCTGGCAGGTACGATTCCCGCATATAATTAGATACACAATACACTGTAGCCAACAACTTAGAACAATTAGAACCTATTTTCTGCAATTACAGCCTATGGTAAAGTTTTCAAGGGGATTTATCTATGTGGAAAGTTTTAAAAGCTGGTAACAAGCCATTTTTAAACTAAAGAAACAAAGAAACATTGGCCACAAATCAGAAGTACTAAGTAATGTATTTAATTGTGTGTTACTCAAAGACGGGTTGAGCAATTTTCTTCAGACAAATTCTCCTTAGCCTTCAGAGTAAACCCGTTACGGTGTACGGGGGTGGGACTGGCCTAAAAATAGGGCTTTAATTAATAATAAATAATGCCTATTTCTTATATAGTACTTTTCTTGGGAAGTGCTTCACAATCTTTAATGTATTTAACCTCACAGGTTGAAAAACAGAGGGCGTGAGAACAAAAGACTGAGTGAGGCAAGGACTAATAAGTCTTCAGATAGGCTAAGGGCTGTTACAGAGAGGATGGTGATCAATTGTTCTCCACATCCATTGGAGGCAGGACAAGCTTAAAGCTGCAGCAAGGGAGATTCAGGTTAGATATAAGGAAAAACTTTGTAACTATAAGGGTAATTAAGCTCCTGAATAAGCTTCCAAGGGAGGCTGTGGAATTCCCGTCATTGGAGGTTTTTAAGAACAGGCGGGACAGACACTGGCCAGGGATGATTTAGGTTTACTTGGTCCCACCTCAGAGCAGGAGACTGGAATCGATGACTTCTTGAGGTCACTTCTGTGACACCCCAGCACCCCAATATTCATCCCTGTCATGTAATTAGGATATGTTTTGTACAAAGTATGCCTTATGGGGTATCATCCTAAAAGTCTTGATCTGCTAGACATTAATATCTTGTTGGATTGTATGCGCTATTGTCATATGTGAAGTTATGAAGTTTGGCTATGTATGTGTTATTGAAACATGCTGTGGGTGATGCAGATCTCTATCTATTGCCTCAGACAGGCGGCTCCCGTCATCCTCCACAGTGCGGGAACCTCCGCAGGGATGAGAGCCCAGCGTCGAAGATGGCACCGAGGCTGACATCAAGGCCAGGACTAGGGCCAGTACCACCCCTGCCATCGCACAGGAAATATCAGCATGAGAGGACCACTGCAAGTTGGAGGGTCAAGAGGACCCAGTGCCACAAAGGGCGTCATCCTTTCCCTCCCCGGATGAGGCAGCAGAGGGCTCATCTGCCACATTTCCGTCTATGGACAATAGAACCCACCAAGAGCTACAGAAGGGTAGCACTAAATCTGTGCCTCCAGGTGGAGGTGGTGTCAGAAGAAGCAGATCCCATAATGGGTCCTTCAAAGGTGGCCTTACCCTTATGAAGACCATCCAGAATACCACCAAGACCCTATGGCAAACTCCCACCTCCATTCCCCCCATGGCCAAGGGTGTGGAAAGGAAGTACTTTGTACCATACAAGAGGTATGAATACCTATTCAACCACCCTCAGCCGGGCACTCTGGTTGTGGCAGTGGTAAACGCAAAAGAAAGACCAGGGCAGCAGAGTCCTACATCCAAATTTAAGGAGGCAAAAAAGCTGGACCTCTTTGGCCATAAGGTCTTTTCCACCAGGGGGCTCCAATTTCAGATTGCCAATCAACAAGTGGTCCTCAGCCGCTATAACTGTCACTCTTTGAACACTTTGTCCAAGTTTAAGGAGTTACTCTCAGCGGACACTCACTCTGACTTTTGGAGGCATCCTCAAGGAGGGCAAGGCTATTGCAAGGACTCCCTTGAAAGCTGCATTGGACTCCACGGATGTCCACATGATGTTCACCGCGATAACCATGTGAAGGAGCTCGTGGCTACATGTCTCGGGCCTCCCACATGAGGTCCAACAAACAATTCAGGATGTGTCCTTCAATGGCTCGGGTCTGTTTGCAGAGCAAACAGACTCTAGGCTCCATAGTCTCAAAGACTCAAGAGCAACATTAAAATCCCTGGGGCTCCATACACTAGCCCCACAAAGAAAGCGTGTTAAGCCTCAGCCCCCACCACAATTCTACCCACTCAACCCAGAAAATGATTACAGAGCTCGGCGAGGCAGTCTTCAGCTCCCAAGCAAACTTTGAAGGTATGCCCGGGGGTGATGCACCAGTCACAATCCCAGATCCTTCTTCCTGTTTTGTGAATCATCTATCCCATTTCTACCAGGCCTGGGTCCAGATCACCTCGCACCAATGGGTCTTACACAGTAGAATTTGGATATTCTCTCCAATTCTGTTCCCCTCCTCCCTCTCACCCCCCTTTCCCGTCCCTCTTCATGGAACATGGTGAGAATGTTCCCTTCTCACAAGCAACTTCTCATACAGAAAGAGCAAGCATTCCTAGAAGCTGGAGCAGTAGAGGAGGTCCCTCGGGAGTTTCTCAGGAGAAAGGGTTTCTATTCCCGATATTTCCTAATCGGAAAAGCCAAAAGGTGGGTTAAAACCCATTTTGGACCTGTGGAACATCAATAAATTCATGAAAAAGCTGAAGTTACGCATGGTCTCTCTGGCTTCCATTATTCCCTCCCTGGATCTGGGGAACTGGTACACCACCTTCGACTTCAAAGACGCATACTTTCACGTGTTGATCTTGCTGTTTCTCCACTTTGTGGTCAACAATGCCCATTGTCAGTTCACAGTTCTCCCCTTCAGGTTATTTGCGGTCCCTCAGGTGTTCACCAAATGCATGTCAGTTGTAGCCGCATTCCTGAGGAGGCGACATGTACAAGTTTTCCTGTATCTAGATGACTGCCCTGTCAAGGGCTGTACCAAACCCCAGGTGGAACAGCACATTAACCTCATATGATCGACTTTCAAAAAGCTCAGGCTAATACTGAACGTGCCAAAATCAACTCTAACCACTACCCAGAGGATAGAGCCCATCAGAGCTCTCTTAGATTCCGGTCAAGCCAAAGCATTCCTTCCGGAGTCCTGTTTTCTGATTATAGGCGCCATCATAGAGGGCCTAACACGATACCCCATGACTATGGCTCAAGGTTGCCTAAAACTGCTCGGTCACATGGCTGCTTGTACGTATATAGGTGAGACTTCGACTCCAGCCTTTGCATGCCATCCTGAGACCACCTAGACAAGTTTGTTACACTTCCTTCTCCGGTTATCGAGTCCCTCCTGTGGTGCTCAACCCGCAAGTGGTGTGTGCGGGAGTGCCCTTCTCCAGGCCCCAACCCTCGATGTCTCTAGTCATGGATGAGTCGGCAATGGGATGGGGAGTGCACTTAGGAGGACTCAGGGCCTCTGGTTCCAGGCAGAACTTTCGCTGCACATCAACGTCAGGGAGCTAAGAGTGGTCTGCCTTGCTTGCCAAATGTTCCAGGCTCATCTGGAAGGCAGAAGTGTATCTGTGTTGACTGACAACATGGCAGCGATGTTCTATATAAATGCACAGGATGGTGCTCGCTCCTCTCCCCTGTGCCGGGAAGCCCTCAAGCTGTGGCACTTCTGCATCACCCATTCGCTACATCTAGAGGCATAGTACCTTCCAGGCTCTCAGAATGAACTGGCCTATCATCACAGCAGGTCATTTCACAATCACAAGTGATCCCTCTGCCCAGATGTTGTGATCAACATCTTCCAACAGTGGGGGTTTTCCCAAATAGATTTGTTTGCAACAAAATACAACAGGATGCATCACCAGCGTTGCTGCTTCCTGAATAACAGGACTGTATATGTACTTCCTTACATTATATATGTACGTTTATATTAACATTTACATTCTATAAGTAAGTTAACATTAACTTCCTGGACGTCCCAAGGGTTGGTCTCAAATTCACAAGTTTGATTGGTCCCCGATTTCATTTCTCCATTAAGAGTTCTGGGAGCTAAAAGCTATGCTATTTCTGCAACAGAAAATACTTATTCCTTTCATTCCTCACTACCTTAAATGTTGTCACCTCCCATGGTTTTATTGCAAGTCTCATGTTATTTTTCATGTTTCTTAGCATCCCAGCTGCTAAAATGAAAATGTCAGCTTTTATTTTTTGAAGAAAGAAAGTTCCTGGCCCTCATGGTTGTGAAGAAACCTTGAAAAATCTGAATGCAAAGGCCTCAATAAAATAGAAGGAAAATATAAAGAACCACAAATTCAATCTCATGAATTTTGGGGCTCTGACTCATGATTTTATAATACTTTGGGCTGCCAGGGCTGCTTCTTTCATAAGTGCATATTATAAAAACTTGCAATGTCTTAATTTCTCCCCCACACACACACCCACACCCAATCTCTATATATATTTGGGCAGATCAGTGACAACAGAATAAAGGAATGTCCTGTTGGGAGATATATATATACATACCTGGTATGAATGACGTGTGCTTGACATGAATGTGTGCGTTGCAAGTTAGCAACCAAAGCGAGGACTTAAGGTTAAGGACTATTAAAACTCTTTGTGCAAAAACAATCTTATGTTCCGAGAAAAATATGAAAAATCATCAGAAAAGGAAAACACCAAGTGGACTGATGTAAAATTGTATACGACTTGGAGGAAATGGCATGCCTTGGATCATGGCGGCCCGCCCAGGATTGTCTCTTTAAAATTGTGCGGGTAAAAGGCCTAGTAAACAATGGAATGAGCTATAAATGGATGCCTATGATTTCTGCAAATCAGAGTAGTTTATTGATTCAGAGTCCCGTGTGGCTATAGATGTGGTTTTGCCAGCTCCACACATCCTATGATCTTATCCTGAAGGAAGGAACCTTGACTAGCCAAGGTTTCTAACCATTAGAGGAGTGAAGTTCTGGAACAGCCTTCCAAGGGGAGTAGTGGGGGCAAAAGACCTATCTGGCATCAAGACTAAGCTTGATAAGTTTATGGAGGGGATGGTATGATGGGATAGCCTAATTTTGGCAATTAACTGATCTTTGACTATTAGCGGTAAATATGCCCAATGGCCTGTGGTGAGATGTTAGATGGGGTCGGATCTGAGTTACTTCAGAGAATTCTTTCCTTTGTGTCCGGCAAGCAAGTCTTGCCCATATGCTCAGGATTTAGCTGATCGCCATATTTGGGGTCAGGAAGGAATTTTCCTCCAGGGCAGATTGGCAGAAACCCCGGGGGGGGGTTCGCCTTCCTCTTCAGCGTGGGGTGTGGGTCACTTGCTGGAAGAGTCTCTGCACCTTGAAGTCTTTAAACCGTGATTTGAAGACTTCAATGGCTCAGACACAGGTTTGATACAAGAGTGGGTGGGTGAGATTCTGTGGGCTCAGTGGCGTAGCCAGGTTCTAACATCAGGTGGAGCGAACACATAAAAAAAGGCGCCACCTGACCTATCAAATTACACCTCTAGCTCGATATAACGCAACCCGATATAACACGAATTCGGATATAAGCAGTGCTCCGAGGGGCTGCGCACGCACCTGGGGGACAGCCCCTCTCCTCTCTCCTGAGGGGCTGTTCTGCAATCTGTGGCCCCCGGAAGCAGGCAGCACACAGGAGCGGGGGTGGGGGGCGGACACAGTCCCCTGCATAAGAGAGACAATTGGACAGAGGTGGGCAGGGTCTGTTGGGGGTTCACATGGGGAAGAGGGGGTGGGGGGCTGCATTGGGAAACTCTCCAGTGCAGCACCTAGCCACGCTGGCTCTGTGCATCATGAGGCACTCGGGAAAAGGAGGCAGCAAAAGAGAGAAGCTGAGGAGGAGCTGCCCTTCCCCTCCCAACTGGGTCTGTGAGTCCCTGATCTCACAGAGTCTCAGCGCTGCAGGCACCCAGCCCCCCCAGGTACTGGGCTGCAGTGCAAGCTAGAGGGGCTGATACAGAGAAGTCAGGACCAGTCAGAGCACTTCCCATGTTATTATGAAAACTCACTCCTGGAGAGCTGAGTGAGGTAATATGGGCGGGGAGGGGTAATATATATCAAGGTGGGTGAGGTAATATATTGTATTTGACCAGCTTCTGTCGGTGAGAGAGACAAGCGTTTGAGCTTTCACAGAACTCTTCTTCAGGAAGAAGAAAGAACTCCATAAAGCTCCAAAGCTTGTCAAGGAAGTAGCACTATCAGCACAATGAGGTAAATATAGCCACATGTGCATGCCAAAAATTCACAGTACAGCAGGATTGTAGTGTCAGTTTAGCTCTCTGTCTTTGAGTCCATCCCCACTAAACTAAGTCCAAAGTTTCAGCTAAACACAAGGGCACCTGCAAATAGCTGTACTAACAGCAGGATCTACACTGTGGACAAGGGGGATCCGGTGGACAAGGGGGATCCGGTGGACATAGTGTACTTAGATTTCCAGAAAGCCTTTGACAAGGTCCCTCACCAAAGGCTCTTACATAAATTAAGCTGTCATGGGATAAAAGGAAAGGTCCTTTCATGGATTGAGAACTGGTTAAAGGACAGGGAACAAAGGGTAGGAATTAATGGTAAATTCTCAGAATGGAGAGGGGTAACTAGTGGTGTTCCCCAAGGGTCAGTCCTAGGACCAATCCTATTCAATTTATTCATAAATGATCTGGAGAAAGGGGTAAACAGTGAGGTGGCTAAGTTTGCAGATGATACTAAACTACTCAAGACAGTTAAGACAAAAGCAGATTGTGAAGAACTTCAAAAAGATCTCACAAAACTAAGTGATTGGGCAACAAAATGGCAAATGAAATTTAATGTGGATAAATGTAAAGTAATGCACATTGGAAAAAATAACCCCAACTATACATACAACATGATGGGGGCTAATTTAGCTACAACGAGTCAGGAAAAAGATCTTGGAGTTATCGTGGATAGTTCTCTGAAGATGTCCACGCAGTGTGCAGAGGCGGTCAAAAAAGCAAACAGGATGTTAGGAATCATTAAAAAGGGGATAGAGAATAAGACTGAGAATATATTATTGCCCTTATATAAATCCATGGTACGCCCACATCTCGAATACTGTGTACAGATGTGGTCTCCTCACCTCAAAAAAGATATTCTAGCACTAGAAAAGGTTCAGAAAAGAGCAACTAAAATGATTAGGGGTTTAGAGAGGGTCCCATATGAGGAAAGATTAAAGAGGCTAGAACTCTTCAGTTTGGAAAAGAGAAGACTAAGGGGGGACATGATAGAGGTATATAAAATCATGAGTGATGTTGAGAAAGTGGATAAGGAAAATTTATTTACTTATTTCCATAATACAAGAACTAGGGGTCACCAAATGAAATTAATAGGCAGCAGGTTTAAAACAAATAAAAGGAAGTTCTTCACGCAGCGCACAGTCAACTTGTGGAACTCCTTACCTGAGGAGGTTGTGAAGGCTAGGACTATAACAATGTTTAAAAGGGGACTGGATAAATTCATGGTGGCTAAGTCCATAAATGGCTATTAGCCAGGATGGGTAAGAATGGTGTCCCTAGCCTCTGTTGGTCAGAGGATGGAGATGGATGGCAGGAGAGAGATCACTTGATCATTGCCTGTTAGGTTCACTCCCTCAGGGGCACCTGGCATTGGCCACTGTCGGTAGACAGACACTGGGCTAGATGGACCTTTGGTCTGACCCGGTACGGCCTTTCTTATGTTCTTATGTTCTTATGTACACTGGCACAATAGGAGGAGTTGCATGTCAGGGCACTAATTCCCAATCCCAGGGCAAGGCAATATGGGATCCAGGCACCAGGTCCTTAGAACCAGAATTTGTACTCACAGGAGAGTGGGATGATATCAGAGAAGTTACAGAAGGCAACTCCCAAGAAACAAGGCATTGACCAAATGGCTGGATGGATGTTAAACCACCATCACCAGCCATTGTGTGCAGCAAGTGAATGACAATTAGTAATTTAATGACCACCATCACCAGAGAATTACTCAACCCTGGGACTCAGCAATGCCTCCCCCTCCTCCCAACAGGATCACAAGCCCTTCCCTTAGGAGACAATTCAGGTTTCCCCTGATAGGGGAGGGAAAATCAAGCTACCTCTCCCTGCCCCGCAACATGGTGCCTGGACTTGTGTTTGCCAGAGCACATGGACTAAACTAAACACATACTACAGCAGCAGATAATTCATTCCAGCCTTCCCTTGGGAGACAATTCCATCCACACCCCCAAGGCAGAGATTGTGCTGCTATGAAGATTTCCCCTGATAGTCCCAGTCTTCCTCTCCTACCCCCCACCCCTATCCCTTCCCCACTGCCTCTTCCCGTCCACCCCTCGCCCCCTAAGAGGCAGTCACCCAGATGCCAGGGAGGGGGAACCAAACACACTATATGGCCACTGTCTCTGAGAGGCAGGCATCTCTGCCTGGGCAAGGAGGGCAAGCAGGGACACCACATCCCACAGCAGACCAGGAGATGCGCCTCCCCCCCACCACCAATGCCTGTCCTGGTCCAGCTGCCGGGTGCAGGGGATGTTTTTGGAGATGCCTCTGGCTGAGCTCCCTGCCCCCCACCATGCAGACGGCCATCCCACCAGCAGCCAGGTGTTGGCTCTCACAGCCACCTGGAGGGTTTCCAGTCCCCCCCCCCAAGCCACCCTCACCACAAGAAAGACCCCCTTTGAAATACACTTACCAGCTGCTGCTACTGGCTGCCTTTAGTTGGGTGAGAGGTTAGGAGCTGCTGCTGCAGAGCCAGAGAAAGCACACCTGCCACAGTGCCACGAGAAGCAGGTAGGAGAAGGAGTTGGAGTCCCTCAGCTGCTCAGCACCTTGCTCCAGGAGCAGTTCCCCTCGCTGATTGGCTGGTGGCCAAAAACCAGCTAAACAGCGAGCACTCGTGCTCCTCTACCTAGCCATCCTATTGCCCCCACCCTCGCCGAACAGCTGATGGCTCGTGGGCCCCCATGGGCCCCATAAACAGTTGAGTGGTGGGTGGGTGCCCCTGCCCCCTATAGAGGCATGCCCTGACCACCTCCTTCTTCCCCAAGGCCCCAGCCTCTCCTCCTCCCGAGGAGCCCAGCTTGCTGGAGCTCAGTTCTTTCCCCCTCCCCTCACTGATTAGCTGTCTGTCTCCCTCCTGCTGGGAGACAGCAAATCAGCGAGGCAGGGAAGGGGCAGGGTTTATGCAGCACACTAGGGGAAGCCAGCAAAGCCTGCCTGCAGGAGCCCAGCTTGCTGGAGCTCAGTTCTTCCCCTCCCCTCCCTGTTGCGGGATCAGCTGTCTCCCTCCTGCTGCGAGAGACAGCTGATCAGCGGGTGCAGGGTATGCAACACGCTGGGGGAAGCCGGGCAGGCCAAGCTTCAGAGCGGAGCATGGGCCCCGCCCCTGGTGCCATGGTAACCCCACCTAAGGTGTGGCTTTTTTGAAAATGTGCTGAGGGGAAGCAACTGCTTCCCCTGCACCCCACTAGCTACGCTACTGTGTGGCCTGCGTTGTGCAGGTCAGACTAGATGATCATAATGGTCCCTTCTGACCTTAAAGTCTATGATTCTATGTAACACAACATGGTGCATTATCGAAACAAGGAATAAGAAGTGTGGAACTCCAATTAAAACAAGTCCAAGCCTTAAAAACGTGTCTAAATGTAAATCTATTTGGTGTGTCTAAAA
The DNA here is from genome assembly GCF_016161935.1 of Mauremys reevesii. Classification (NCBI taxonomy): domain Eukaryota; kingdom Metazoa; phylum Chordata; order Testudines; family Geoemydidae; genus Mauremys; species Mauremys reevesii. Next base: position 275,534,675 of record NC_052624.1, read on the forward strand.
TTAACAATAAAACCATACTTGCAGTACAATGTGTACAATATCAGAGGGGTAGCCGTGTTAGTCTGGATCTGTAAAAGCAGCAAAGAGTCTTGTGGCACCTTATAGACTAACAGACATATTGGAGCATGAATTTTTGTGGGTGAATACTTCTGTTAGTCTACAGACTAGGGACTGAATGGCTGGGCAGCAGTTCTGCAGAAAAGGACCTAGGGGTTACGGTGGACGAAAAGCTGAATATGAGTCAACAGTGTGCCCTTGTTGCCAAGAAGGCTAATGGCATTTTGGGTTGTATAAGTAGGGGCATTTCCAGCAGATCGAGGGATGTGATCATTCCCCTCTATTCAGCACTGATGAGGCCTCATTTGGAGTACTGTGTCCAGTTTTGGGCCCCACACTACAAGAAGGATGTGCATAAATTGGAGAGAGACCAGCGGAGGGCAACAAAAATGATTAGGGGGCTGGAGCACATGACTTATGAGGAGAGGCTGAGGGGACTGGGATTGTTTAGCCTGCAGAAGAGAAGAATGAGGGGGGATTTGATAGCTGCTTTCAACTACCTGAAAGGGGGTTCCAAAGAGGATGGATCTAGACTGTTCTCAGTGGTAGAAGATGACAGAACAAGGAGTAATGGTCTCAAGTTGCAGAGGGGGAGGTTTAGGTTGGACATTAGGAAAAACTTTTTCACTAGTAGGGTGGTGAAGAACCGGAACGGGTTACCTAGGGAGGTGGTGGAATCTCCTTCCTTAGAGGTTTTTAAGGTCAGGCTTGACAAAGCCCTGGCTGGGATGATTTAGTTGGGTTTGGTCCTGCTTTGAGCAGGGGGTTGGACTAGATACCTCCTGAGGTCCCTTCCAACCCTGAGATTCTATGATTCTAAGGTGCCACAGGACTCTTCAATGTGTACAATGCGTACAAATGCAAACTTATAAAATACAATACATTAAAAAATGGTTAACATGTTAAGTCATGAGCAATGGCCTTTTAAATGGTTCAAAAATCCTCATATATAAAATCAACAAATTACATAATAATTTTTATATATTTTAATTAAAATTAAGCCACTCTGAGAGGAAAGGAAAAAGGAAAAACACTGTTACACAATACACAATACACACACACACAGCAGCAACACCTGTTGCCAGAAATGATTAATAAAAAGATATGGCAAATAAAATTAAGTGAAACACACAATTAAAAAATATAAATTAATAAAATTAACAAAACATTCTAAAAACGAAGTAAATGACCACAAGTAACTTGGTCCCTAAAGAAATGTCATTTAAACCATTCAAGTGCACTATGGCACAAAAGTGTTTAATTTAGGCAATGGGTGTATCTGTATGGTAACCACTAAAAAACATGTATTTTAAAAGTGTAACAAAAAAAAGGCCCAATTAAGTCATGTAAATGTAATGTAACAAAGGTCATTATTAATAAAATTCTTTACCAAGGTCCTCTATTTAAAAAAAAATTGTTTAAAAAACAAAAAAATTTAAACTGGCCCTTCAATTTAAAAATACATTGGAAACAACAACAAAATAATTAATAAAAGCAATAAAATCAGGCAATATGCAAAAAGTGTATTTAAGTCTGCTCAGCTAAAAAAAATAAACCAACATTTTGATCCACAATGGTCAAATATTAAAATGGGGTGGAGAGGAAGCATTGGTAATTTCTCACTGGTATAATGTTTTTTTTAAATGGTCTCCTAGCGTCACAGCTCTTCTACATTTAATGCTATATCCTATTGTAATATTATTTGCATTACTAATTTTGTTAACCTTTATTATGCTATGCTCATACTGCCGAATAAAAAAAGCAACAAAGTTTTAAAGCAAGTAATATCTAAAATTAAATTGCTTGCAACATTATAAAGTAATACAATAATTAACGGCATTAATCATGTATCAAGAGGGCGGAATGTATATTATTTTAACATACACTGTGATTCATATATCCATGTAATATGTTATAGGTCATTGAGGCCTGGTATGAGTGACATGTGCTTTACATCAAATGCGTGCATTGCAAGTTAGCAACTGAAGCAAGGACTTAATGTCAAGGACTATTAGAACTCTTTGTGCAAACACAATCTTATGTTTCGAGAAAAATACGAAAAATCATCAGAAAAGGAAATAACACCAAATGGACTAATGTAAAATTGCATAAAAATTAAAGAGAATGGCATGCCTTAAATCATGGCGGTCCGCCCAAAATTGTCTCTTTAAAATTGTGCAGGTAAAAGGCCTAGAAAACAGAGGCAAAGAACCGATGATGCGACAAAATGAACTATAAATAAATGCCTATAATTTCTGAAAATCAATGTCATTTATTAATCCAGAGTCCCGTGTGAATATAAATATGGTTTTGCCAGCTCCCTGCATCTTATGATTTTATCCAACCAAAGAAACTTGGACTGGCCATCGGGACCATTCTGACCTTGAACTCTGGTATAGTATGTTTGGGATATAAATGTAAAGTAAGGAAGGTTTGTTTTATAATCAATAAAAAGCATTTAAAGTATGGTGTACCAATACTGTGTCCAGTATCTGCTTGCTCCCCATCCCATAGGAAAACCTCTATTTCGGTCTAGCAGTCCAACTGATTAGCTTAACCTTCAGCCCCATTAAAGGGTGCTCTTCCACAGGCTTTATGAATCAATTATGAAACCCTAACAAAGCTAGCCAAGGAATAATCTTTTAAAGCCTTAACGGCTTAAATACAGCCTGCCTTGATGTTAGCCCTGTAAAGCTATTAAACTTCTGCCTGGATTGCATTAGCATCATGCAAGTCTGCTGCTAATCCTGTAACCACTGTACATTTTGCCTTCTGTTTATAAGTTTTTTTGTTTTTTTTTTAAAAGACTAATGAAAACACTGCAGTCTCATTTGTCTTTCAGGCATGCACAAATGTTAGGAGAAAGAAAATGCTAGGTGCTCCGTCAATGAAATGAAGAAACAGGAGAGGAAGAAAGTAGTTTTACCCATTTCCTGGACAACATGCTCATTCACTTGGTTTAAAATGCAGAACTGCATTACATTATATTCCTTTTTATAACAGGAAGGTAAAGTTAGATTTAAAATGTAGTGTTGCTACTAGCTGTTGGCTGTGCGTGAAACAGCCTAGGCCACAGCCTTCTGCTAACAGGGCCCAATCTAAAGCCCACAGGAGTTGATGAAAAGCTTCCAAATGACTTCAGTGGAGTTTGGATTAGACTATAGTTTATACTGACCTAGTGTCCCTTTGTCCAGAAGGAGACTAAAGCACTACACCATTTACAGGTCAGATTGCCAGCTGCACCTTCCTATGCTGGCCACACCCTAAAGAGAGACAGAGGGCAAGAGAGAGTGTTCCCATTGCTTCCCTCCCAAGAGGTTCCACCAGGGAAGGGGCAGCTTTAATTCCACAAGACCTCCATATGGGCTGCTGGGGTGGAAGCGGCAGCAGGAGCGGGGTTGTTGACATCAACTCCTCATGTCTCAAACTATGCTCCCTCCCCAGCCAGTGCCACCCTTTGGGAGGGGCTCTCCTGAGTCCTTGCAAGATGCCTTGCAGAGGAACCGTACTAACCTTCTTGCAGTACAGGTCCTGCTGCTTGGCACTCTGCACTCTGGTCCAGGTCAGCTTCCTCCAGCCAAAACTTCATGCTGTATTTGGTCATATTTTATATAAACAATAGCCATCCCATTAGCAGCTGGTGAAATGCCATCACCGCTGTAGTGTAACATGGCCACGTGCTGAACACCACCCAATAGTTCCAGGTAGGAAATGGAGAATTCTCATATCCAGCAAACCATAGGGAAGCTTTTACATAGGTGATTTTGATTTTATTCTGCCATTCCTGGCCCAATTTTGCAGCCTTTTGAGATTCAGCAAGCCCAGATGAAATTCAGAGAAGCATCTGAGTTTCCGGTTGCTTACCTGAACTTCCTTTCAGTCATTACTTTGCATTTCATGTCTTTGAGCACAAACTGCTCATTCCTATGTGCAGTAACCAGGAGGGTTGTTTTATTCACATTTTCACCTACCCTAGAAATGGTTCCATATTGAATCTGGCTCTGCATCTCACACAAACACACCATGAGGTTTGGGATCAGATTAAAACCTCAGAGCTGGAGCCCATCTCTTTAACAGGCCAAACCAGAACACGGACTCTAAATGCCCCTGAGCTTCAGGAGAAGTTCAGATCTGGATCTAAACCCAGATTTGTACTTGGTTGATCTCTCACTTACTCTGTTTTCCCCAATCTGAACAAATGAACCCAGCTCTCATCAGGTCACTTTCCTATGAATTTCTCACCTGTTTGCTCTACGATTGTTGCAGTCAGTCTATGGGGAATCCTGGATGGAAGTTTCAACCCTGCTCGTATCTGGTAGTATCTAGAGAGAGGATTTTAAAAAGAAATGATGTTATACAGATGACTACTCCATTCAATACGAGAAAAATAGTAAGAACACACAATGGATATTTACGCTAGTTCAGAGAGCAAACATGCAGCTATGATATTAAGGAGAGCAGGTGGATTGGACTGTTAAATATTATGGCCCTGATTCTCCTCTCATTCACATAAGCTTTATACAAGTTTAACTCCATTGACTTCAAGGGAATTACTCCTGATTTACATGAACGTGAGAGGAGGAGTAAACCCAACACGCATTTAATATGAAGAGCCGTGACAAGAAAAGCTTGCTTCGAGAAAAGAGGAGTCCATGATGCAATGCAACACGATCAAACAGGATGCACTGGAAAGTTAACACAAGTGAAAACTCGAAAGAAATGTTTGTACATTATCCAACCCCCCTCCCCCTCCCCCGGTTAACATGCTTCTATTCTTATTATGATTATTATTAACCAGGCAACTCTATCCGTAGTTGCATTATCAGGTCTAGGCCCACTTGCATTGCAGTTATTTGCTATCAAAGGGCCAAATGTTATGCTACACACACAGGCTCTGATTTTCATTTTTCTCAGTGGATGCTCTCCCACCTTCCAGTTTCCACGTATGTGCTCCTGCCCCCGGCTTGTGAGTGCTGAGCAACCCTTTTTTTTTTTTCCCAGTAGGTGCTTGAGCCCCGGAGCACCAACGGAGTCAGCGCTTATGGTTACATGGTATCAGGACAATACCCGGCCACAGTATGTGAGAGAACAGCAATGGAAATTTTGCTTGAGTGAGAGTTAAGTGCACTGCAGGACTCTGAGGAAAATTTGCATATATCTGCATACAGCCTTCATATATAAATATAGAGGTATATTCCCCAACAAAAATCTTCATTAGCCAAGAGTAATAGGCACCATAGTCCAATTAACAGCATCCTGCCATGTAATTCAGGATATCTGGGTTCTGTTCACAACCTGCTGTGTGTCTTGGTAGAGTCATTTCACTTGTGTGTGTGTCAGTGTTTCTTCTCCTACTCTTTGTCTGGTCTATTTACACTGTGAATTCTTTGGGGCAGGTATTGTGTCTTTTCTAAGTTGAACAGTCATACAACTAAGGGAACATATGACAGGGGTCCATAAAATCATGAATGGCGTGGGGAAAGTGAATAGGGATGTGTTACTTATCCCTTTACATATGACAAGAATTAGGCATCACCCGATGAAATTAACAGACAGCAGGTTTGGAACAAACAAAGAAATACTTCTTCACACAATGCACAGTCAACCTGTGGGACTCATTGCCATGGGATCTTGTGAAGGCCAAAAGTATAACTGGGTTCAATAAAGAATTAGAAAGGGGGTAGGCACATCAATGGCTATCAGTCAAGATGGTCAGGGGTCCAATCTCATGATCCGGGTGTCCTTAAATCTCCAACTGCCAGTAGCTGGGACTGGATCACAGGGGACAGATCACTTGATAATTGCCCTGGTCTGTTCATTCTCTGTGAAGCATCTAGCACTGGCTACTCTTGGTAGACAGGATACTGGGCTAGTTGGACCACTGGTCTGACCCAGTATGGCCATTCTTATGTCTATTATAATGTGTATGTACAATGCCAAGCACAGTGGGGCCCTGGCTTCAGTTATTGCCTCTAGTTGTAAATAATGATGATTTTAGATTTAAAAGGTTTGTCACTGGAATCCAATCAGATAATATGTAAACGCTTTACAAAACTACCACACTTGTGTGTATGTGGAGGGGTGGGGGGGTGTTTTTATTTTTGGATGAGTATCTGGAAATGAACATTTCAGGAAACCGGCCAACCCCAACTTGACATAACTGCCATTGCACACACCAGCCCCACCCCAATTACAACTACCCACCCAACCTACACCCTGCCCCTTTGTTCCATTCTGTGGTGGAGATAGGTTGGTGGAAGTACTTTAATGCATTTAGATACTGTTTATTAAACCCTTAGCAAAGATTTTAAGATCAGATCAGACCCACACACGTTAAAACCTGCAGGAGGGGGCTTTGTGGGGAGAACATTCTCCACGGAATCCCCTCATGGAGACCCCCATGCAAAGAGTGAGGTTTGATCAAACCCTCCTTACAGAAAAGGGTTCAGGCCCAGCCACCGAAACCTGGCAAATCCCTGAAGATCTGCATGGACCCCATAGCACATCCATACTGTCGCTGCCCCTTGGCACCAGATACAGGCAAGACCTGCAGGTGAGAAGCCCATACTTCATTTATGGGTCACAAGCTGCCTAAAACCCCCACACTCACACCCTACACCCATTTCGCTGATGCACGATTGGGAACTGAGTGCAAGTGCAAAGTGCCTGATTTTCCTCCTCCTTACACTGGTTTTACACAACTGTAGGATCACTGACTTCAGTCGAGGTTCTCCTGATTTACCCCGGGACATGTGAGGGGAGAGTTGAGCTGAAGGTGTTTAATCATAGTGAAAATATAAAGTAATACATTTTGTTAAAATGTTAGTGCAAGCAGGATGTTATCAGCAAAATCAAAAGTACCTTTCTAATTTAAAATACCAATATCACTACTAGCCATCGCTGATGGTTGCCACAAATAAGTAACAAGACTCTTTAATATGCAGACAATAACTGATAACATGTTTTATCATGAATCCCGGTCACACTGGACTAATTCCCAGTGTGACAGGGACTCGTGTGCATAATCCTGACTGCATGTGCATCTTTCATAGGGAAAAATAAAATCCTATCATTTCTGGCTGCCTGTTTTACTCCTTTATGTCTAAAGATTCTGATTGTTCAGGAAACACTGGATGGGATGAGCAACTATTTAGCTAGAAAGCAGAAAATGTTCAGACTGCACAGAGTTTTACCCTAGGATAGCATTTGAGCTCTCCTTAAACAAACTCAGCCATTGCTTCAACAGCTCTGCACACTGCATCATTCCTTACACGCATCATCCTCCATGTCTAAACTGCATCATGCTCCCTTTTCTTCAGCTTTCCCGAGGCATCCTGCTCTTTTTGCTTTTACCCTTGCTGGTTTTCAAAGGAATATGTTGATCTAAAGCACCATGGTTGTACCAGTTTAAAGTTTGCATTGCTCTGTGAGACAGCAGCCGTTTCTCTTTTTTAAAAAGATTCTAGATGAAGGACGTACCACTGCCTTGCATAGTATGAAGAGCATCCAGGGTCTGCACAGTTAAGGTTGAAACTACCTCTCCATTATAAAGCCCAATTCTCCACTGCCTTGCTGCCTGTGTCATCATTTATTCCTGTGCCAAGCGAGAACGGAGCAGGAGTACAATACTACTGAATTAGAATGGCATGTGACTTTTACTTTGCACAGTTTCACATGACAATACAAGGTGCAAAACAGTCATTTCTGCAACATACCAAGGCACAGACCAGACTGGGGGGGGGGGCAGGGTGGAGGGACTGTGTCACCCCTGTCCTGGGACCTTTGGTGCCTTACAATGCCTTGCTTGAGAAGCTCCCATCTGGCTGCTCTTACCCCCCTAGCTTTCACCAGCCTTGGTTGTACTGCCGGGTGACCCCAACATGCCTCCAGTCCCAGATTTTCTCCCAGACATGTATGTCCTATACTGCCCAGCACTCTGCTAGGCAGAACAAATATATTAAGTCCATTATTCCTTTAAGGGAATAATATTCCAGTTTATTACCTTAGAGTTACCTAGATACTTTATCTTAAATACACTGGATTAGATAAAACAATTAAACAAATCTATTAACTACAAAGAGATAGATTTTAAGTGAGTAATGAGGCATACAAGTCAGAAATGGTTACAGGAAAAATAAAGAAAAACACTTATTAGTATCTACTTAAGAAACTTAGTTGCAAAGCAAATTTTCTCACAACATGCTCCAGCAGATTGCTGAGCAAATTTTCACATCAGAACCTCTCTCCCAGAGTCCAATAGCTGTTTCCTTTTGTCTTCTGAGGTGTGGAGAACGAGGTGGGTAGGGACAGAGACAGGGGTCCCTCTGGGTGTTGGTCCTTCCTTTTTATAGTTTTAATACCTCTCTTGGAAAACATTTCCAGCTGAGACCCAGGAGACAAAGAGTCTATATGGAAGGATGTTCCCTGCTGGTTTTTTCCCCACCTATTTGAACTTTTTTTTGTTTTCCCTTCCTCCTTGATGACTCTGTTTACTGCTTAAATGCAAATTAAAGCAAGCACACATTCCTTTGCATAGGACAGACCTGTTTGCCAATTTTGGTTTGGCAGGGCTGTGTGGCTTGGAACATGTGTTAATAACACCATATAGAGATATTTTATAACTGCACATACCATGTTGCCATACATATTTTATCAGGATAATACTGACCAGCAAATTGTGAGTTGTCAAATGATACCCTACAAGGCATACCTTGTACAAAGATTATTATAATAGTGTGTAGGGTGTGAATACAGGAGTGTATTCCATCACCATTTCTTATCCCCCTAATGCTGACATAGGGTAGGTCTATACTCACCGTCCGGGTCGACACGGTGAGTTCGACTTCTTGGAGTTCGAACTATCGCGTCTAATCAAGACGCGATAGTTTGAACTCCCCACGCACTCCGGTCGACTCCGGAACTCCACCACCGCGAACGGCGGTGGCGGAGTCGACCTTGGAGCCGCGGAGTTCGACCCCGCTGCGTCTGGATGGGTAAGTCAGCCGAACTAGGGTACTTCGAGTTCAGCTACGCTATTTGTGTAGCTGAACTTGCGTACCTTAGTTCGACCCCCCCCCCCTTAGTGTAGACCAGGCCATAAATGAACCAATTCAGCTGATACTTCACAGGCATAATGGAGATTACAAACTCTTCAGGGCAGGACCTGCCCTTTATACAGTGTGTTTGTACAGTGTCTAGCACAACAGACCCTTAGTCCTGATTGGGGTTTCTATATGGACTATGGCAATACCAATTCATAATAATCCATATTATCTGAGGATAGAATGTTTCCAGAACATTTGGGACCAACTGGACAATGTATTCAGGAGCGAGGCAGAGTCAAAAAGGCATGGAGGGGGGGTTATTTTTTTAAAGTAATCCACACTTTCAGCTCATTATTGTTTGATCTGTTGGTTTTTAGGAGGACCAGTGACTTTGGCTTGTTCTGGAGAATTTAGCGAGTAATTGTGTGGGGTTTGTATTTGTTTAATTGGGTTCTTCAGTACTTCATTTTTATGCACATTAGGACGTGTAATCCCAAGCTTACCAAACTGTGCACAAGTGCCACAGAGCTCTCAGGAACCATGCAGGGCATCTCCTGAACTTCCGCTGCTTCTACCATCCCTTTAGCAACCTGGGGCTGAGAGACGTCCCGGAAAGCAAGAGAAGCAATTCTAAAAGGTTATTGGCCGAAGATGACTAAAGGGTTGGAGCGGCAGTGGGGAGATCGTCATGCATGAAAGGAGGTGCTGGTCCAAAAGTTACTGACATTTTCAGTACATCTTTCAGAAAAGTTCAGGACTGCTGCTATAAGACGAACATGAAGGCTGATGAGGTTTGCAAGGCCTTATTATGAATGTTCTGCACAGCTACATTCAGTACTGAGCAATGCTCTTATAAACTCTCTGTGTTCTTCTATGAGCATCATCATCAGCATTCTCTTACTAAAAACAACAGTACTGAATGTGTTAAGCATGTAGGTATTCAGAGCAGCTAATACACATTTTAGCCAACTAAGTATTTATTTAATAGCAAGTGCATTTTTCTATATTTGTCACTACCAGGATTAAAGGGACTGACATTTAAATAGGGCAAAAATAACAGAGGATGGAGCTGGATTTTTTTTTTCCCCTCAACACAGAAGATTTTATCATCCAGCAGGACGCCATGTGAAACACAGTTGTGATCACACTGTCACCACCCTGACAGTATGCTACTATAGAGCTCTGACAGCAAGCCTTCCCTTTTTGTCAATGACGGATTACTCAAGTGTACTCATCTGTATTTTCTGAATGTGCAGAAGAATAGCAAGCTGCAAGAGAATGCCTCAGACATATAAAATGAATAATGAGGGCTTATAAATAATCAGAATTTTAAATGAGAAGCGGCAGGGCCATAGGTTAGCCTAAAAGGAGTTTGGTACAGGGGTCCGTGTAACTCCATCACTGGAGGTGATTTGCTCTGCCTGAATGTTAGTTGATCGGATACGACAAGAACAGAATGTAACAGGCCTTGCAGTTGGTATGGATTTGTGTGTTGCATTACATCTATAAGCCCGATGAAAAACCCAAAGTCAATGGGATTCTTTCCATTTACTTCAACAGGCACTGGATCATGCCTCTCTATCCAACATACAGCACATATATAGTATTGGCAAAAATAGAAAGAAGGTTTGTGCAAGTCCTTTAAGTAAAGATCTATACATTTGTTCATATGTATGCACTGCAATTCCACAAGAGTTCAGTATAATGTCGTATAGTTGATTTATTACATTAAAATGAGTGGAACATGCCGATCTGGCAACGCTGGAGATCGAAGTCCCCTATTCCTCCACAGTGAAATTCAGCCCATTGTGGAGGCCAGCTCAGGGGCTATGAACTAATTAAGTTCCATTTAAGCCCTTAAAGTAAAACATAACTAATATTTAAGTGGGGCACAGGCCTCACTCTAGCCCTCCGCAAATGGCTAAATTTTACCTCTACAAACAAGTAGAGCTTAGGCAATGTCAGCACAAGCGTCATCCTGTTCCTCCCACCCAACAGGGCTAACTTGTGCCCTGGAGAGACTAGCACCTGGGGTGATTATACTTCAGTTTCCATGCCCCAGTTTGGGTATAATTACATACGGGCAAAATAATGGCACCTGCAATATCATCGATTTAGGTTCCTAGTTTGAAGATCCAGCCATGTGGTTAGACAACCCAGTAGCCATTTCATGGACCTGCCATTAAACAAATTGTTTATTTTGTTTATTTCGGATTTTGACACTCTCCCCCACCCCCGAAAAAGGTTTCTTCTCCTTACCCAGAAATCGGCCTCCCTTTTTTATTCCTCCCTACCATTTTCATTGAAAAAAGGGAAGAAAAGTAAAAGAAGGAGAGAAATAGGAATTTAGGAGGGACTTACCTGGACTGGCATCAGGCTCATTTAGTGCCTCATTTTCCCCTCTCAGCAGTCATCTACAGTGCAGGAGCTTCATTGTTATGAGCAGTAAGGTAGCTTAGCCCTCTAGCTACATCAGTAGTTTTCAACCTGTGGTCCGCGGAACACTTGGTGGCACACAGGCTATGTCTAAGATTTCCAAAGGGGTCCGCACCTCCATTCAAAATGTTTTAGGGGTCCGCATAGGAAAAGAGGTTGAAAACCACTCAGCTACACCATGAGTTCACATCTTTCAAAGTCAATGACACAAAGGATACAAAACCAATCGTCCACCCTAGACTCTTACCCGGCTCATCTCTCCAAGGGTCCTTCCAACTGCACAACAGTCGGCAGCCCTTCTGCTGGACTCAGCTTCCAGCCCTCACAGGGTCCCAGCAGTACCTCCTTCCCCTTGTACAAAGTAGCAACACAGGGGGAAAACTAAGCCCACCCTCTACTATAAGCCTGGGGTCCTAAACAATTAGGCTATCTGCACAATAACCCAAACTGCCCGGTCTCTCCCAGTGACTCTTCCTACATGTTCTCAGCCTAGGTCTCCTCACTGGTCCTTGCCTATCTGTGTAAGGGCCACCAGTCTTGAACCTGGGCCCACGGGCTCCCAGGCTGCACTCACTGGGCAGCCACTCCAGAATTGCTGGAAGCAAGGGGCTAGCAAAACTCAGGATCCTTGTATGCGGTGCCTCTGGGAGGAGGGGTCAGACTGAAGTCAATGGTTGGCCCCACCGATTGGCCCAACCATACTATTGTAGTCTATAGGATAGTTTAGGTTAAGAAATAACTATAAGTTAAGTCTGGGGCCTACGTTAGGCCAAGTGAAGAGGAGCATGGGAAACAAAAGTTGCTAGTGTGAGAAAGGTCAATGATAAGAGTTAAATAAGATAGAGTGTTGTGGGAAAGTAAGAGTTAGCAAGGATGTGACCCAGGGTTATTTTACCGTTATGTTTTGGTTATAACTGGCTCGAGCAAGGTTTTTAATGAGTATTTTCAAGACCTGTGAATGTTTTATTCAAATGTTATCAACAATGATAGTATGAGAAGGACATTGGTGCAGATGTAAATTTCAATAATGTGTAACGTGGAGGGCCAATAAGATGGCAGAAATATAATTATTGTAAAGGGCAGTTTAATGCCGTATTAAAATGGGGTATAAAAGGTGTAGTTTTGCTAAATTGCAGAGAGAGCTCCAATTCACTTCCAAAGGGTACCGCTAGGTTGCAGGATCATAAGGCTGTACTTCACACTGTTGTTAGTGGTCTGACCCCCAACTGATACACCATTCCATCTTCGAGTAAGTCTAACTGGAGTGTTGTGAAAGTGGGAATTGCATGCCTGTTTGCTTAACTCGTCATTTTCCTGGTACATGAAGTTTGGTTTTATGCTTCAAAGTGTTGCCTGATGGTTACAAAAGGCCACACTATTTAAGCCATGAGGTGACACAGGAAGTTGTCTGAACAACTGACAGACTTCTTGCTGCACTAGACCTGACTCTAATGTGGTCTCTGGTTCCTGATTTCAGCTCTGACCCCTAGCCTGGTTCCTGCTGTGACCTCTGGTTCTGACCACTAGGCCTGACCACCAGATCGGACTGCCCATGTCCTGGTCCTGACGCTCCCGTCTGCTCTCCTAGAATCTCTTTCCTGACTGAACTCAGGCTGCCCTTATATCTTCCTGGAGACTCTTGGTCATTTGCTCCTGTCGTCACATGACCCCGAACTCCTTCACTTCAAGAGATGAGCTAAACCTGGCAGAGGTGAGGCCGAGCCCCAATGCCTCTTAAAGAGCCAGCTCACCCTGTGATGGGGGGAAGGGCAATGTAAAAAATCCAAGAACTGAATATTTCAGGTTTTCAAAATACAAACTAAACAAAAAATATTTAATTTGAAACAAAATGTCAATTTGTTTTGTTTTGAAGGTTTATATAAAAAAGCTTGTTGCTGACACAGAACTGTTTCCATGAAACATCTTGATTTTGACACATCATTTTCCAACTAAAGAAGTTTCAGTCAAAACATTTCAACTGGCTCTAAAAGTATAACCATCACCTAGGAGAGCCAAATTCAGAGCAGAGCAAAGTTATTTCCAGTAGAAGTACGGAAGCATTAGTGCCTTCATACAAGACACTGATGAGGAAAACTGTATACAAGTCTGATTGCCTGTGTTAAAAAAGGATGAATCCAAAGTGGAACAGGTGCAGAGAAGACTACTAGGCTGATCAGTGAGTGCCGTTTGTTTAGCCTAGCAAAACAAAGGCCAAGAAGGGATATGATTGCTCCCAATAAACACATCGGGGGGATGTACCAGGGAGGGAGACGAGCTATTTAAGCTAAAGGACAACACTGACACAAGAACAAATGGGGATAAACTGGCCATTAATACATTTAAACTGGAAATGAAAAGAAGATTTCTAACCATAACAGGAGTGGGCTTCTGGAACAGCCTCTCAATAGGAGTAGTGGAGGCGAACAATCTAACCAGCATTCAAATGGAAATTGATAAACTTGTGAATGAGATCATCTGACAGAGCCTGTGATAGATGACCCAGGCAGTCCCTCCAAGTCCTGTGTTCCTAACTGGTTCACTTCTGTAGCCCAGTGGGCCAGCTCACCTGTATTATATTCATTGCTTTGTTATCCTGCTTTATTATATTTAGTAGTAATGCAAGGAACCTACAGGCTTTTATCCTTAAGATTTGGCTTTAGGAGATATTGTGAGGCTTGAGGCCTATAACCTTTGGCATAGATAAACTTAATGAACTCACCCACTATAGGGAACTGACAGTGGTGTGCCAGAGGGGGAATTTTGTCCAGAATACTGACATCAGCCAGCACAGAACACAGCTGACACCAGCATCCGGAAAGTTCCGGATGGAACCTCCGACTGCAAAGCTGCCATGACAGCAAATTGACAAGTCTGCTATTAGGGTAACATCATACATATATGAACCTATAGAAAACGGACACCTTAAGGGGAGGAAATACAAATAAGGACCTCAATTGAAAAGGCATTGGCCATGGCAGCGTCAGCATAACCTACTATAAAAGTAACATCCCAGGGGCAGCAGAGAGGTTGGAGAGATGTAGATCTTGGGAGGGGCCAGAATGATGGCCACCGGGGAAGATGAGGACGATGACGGTGATGAGAAAGATAATGGTTAAGTATGAAAGATAAAGGTGTAAGTATGGACATCCAAATGTACTTTCTGTATTATCTCTATTTGCCTTGTTGAGTTTAAGTGTGTGTATAACTTTGCTAAATTATTAATATCTATATTTGTATATATGGAGAGAGAGTTCCTATAGTGTGAGTGTTGCACCTGTGCACATCGGGGTTCCCAAATTACATGATAATTTTACAATAATTTTACTGGGCCTGATCTTAGGACAAGAACCTGTTAATCCTCAAATTACAATTATATATACCCAACTTTGGGTCAGGCTACATTTCTGACCACTGGTAAGTTAGGAAGACATTTTCATTTGAGGTACACCTTGGATAGATCTTCTTGGTGTCCAGGTGAAGGAAAAAAAGTAAATAACCTCCAGATACAGGAACTGAAAAATCCTAGTGACTGTACTTAACATTCTCAAGCCATGCTCCAATATTTATGTCACAATCTAAGCACAATCTCCCATTCCTTCCCAGGGTTTCTTCTGCTGTTTTCTGGGCAGTCTGAAAACTACAGACAGACTTTGCAGCTGATCAGAAGGATGATTCCAGCTCCCATGCACTGAAGCTGGAATACTATTCACCTATGGCCTTGTAGACAGAGTACTGGACTGAGACTTAGGAAGTCAGGAATTTAGTCCTGGCTTTGCTATTAGCCTACTGGGTGACCTTGGGCAAGTCACTTCATCTCTCTCTGCCTCAGTTTCTCCATCTGTAAAATGAGGGTAATGATCTTTGCCCTCCTTTGTAAGGCACTGAGATCTACTGGTGAAAAGCATGGCATAAGAGCAGGCATTATTATTTGATATCTTAAGAGTTTCTGCATTTCTGAGGGGCATTTTCCTGATCATAATGCTATACATCCTTGGTTCACACTGAGTAATTTTAAATACAGGGTGACACCCATACGGTGAACTGCCTGTTGTCAAGTGATACCAAAAAGAATTAATGTATTTTAGTAAAGGCTACTCTGACCAGGTTTCATCGTCAACAAGGTATCACAACAGGCTACTACTTCATTTGTCACTCCTGCATCAGAAATTCTGTCTCAGCGCAGAAAATCAGGCATCACCCAATCAAGAGTCCCTGTGTTCAGAATGAGAGATGCAAGTGGCACCTTTGGAACATCCCATGTGGGTAATGCAGCCGCCGGGAACTTGCCTTCCCACAGGCTTTGTACATCTTCATTAGTCATCAGCTCCCTTTTCAACTATGGTATAAAATAATTAGATTTTTTTAAACTTCATGTTCCCAAGTTTGATGCACTGATGGTTTTCTGAGGGCCTGCACTGCCTCAGGTGGGACCTTTTATCCCTTGTTTTTTAAACTGCTCTAACCTTTATGGCGAGGACTGTAGTGTGTAAACCACAGCTCACGGTATGGCCACAGCACCTGCTCAGGAGCCCCTACAGGCCCTGCCATGCTCTGGCACAATGCTCTAGGAGCACTGAGAATAGAGCAGGCTGTGCAATACTCTTAGTAGGGTTGTCCTCCGTCCGGGTTTTACCCCGATAGGCTGGTTTTTGGTTTGCCAGGTGCCCGGTTCTCGGGGGCCTGACAACCCTAAATTGCACCCAAACCAAAAGCCCTGTTACTACGGGGCAAGGGAAACGTACTGGACCGTTAACCCACCCCAGCCTCTGCTCAGCTGGGGCTGCCTCCTAACTGCAGCCAGGCTCCTTGAGACGATCCAGTGAGCGACGGGGGGGGGCGGGGTGTAGGGGGCAGAAGAGGAGCGAGCAATGGGGGTCGGGCCTTCCAGGAAGAGGCAGAGAGGAGGCGGGGCCTTGGAGGGAAGAGGCAGGGCAAGGGACGGGATCATCAGGTTCCAGTTACCAGAAATTAGAAAGGTGGCAACCCTAACTCTTAGAGAGAGTTCAGCAGGGAATCCATCCTGTCCCAGCCCAGCTACACTAACCAGGGTCTAGGGACCCACAAACTCTGCACTGACTCACCCTTTCGATAGGCCAGAGCAATTGTCAGCTAACCCAAGGGCTGTGATGGCATCTAGAACATAAGAACAGCCATACGGGGTCAGACCAAAGGTCCATCAAGCCCAGTATCCTGTCTCTGACAGTGCCCAATGGCAGGTGCCCCAGAGGGAACGAACAAACAGGTTATCATCACGTGATCCCTGCCCTGTCACCCAATCCCAGCTTCTTGCAAACAGAGTCTAGGGACACCATCTCTGCTCATCCTGGCTATTAGCACCCACTAAAGAATGCAAGGGGGTGGATTCATGCACCTTCTGCCCCATTGCACATCCATGCGGGGCTAATCTTTTGACTAATCCTAAGCACCAATAAATCCACAATCAGGAATATTATTATTTATATTAGGGTTGAACCTTCAGGCATGAGTGATCAGGGCCCCATTGTGCCAGGCATAGTACAGACACATAACAAAGGAAAGTCCCTGCCCCAGAGAACTTATAATCTAAACAAAGAGTCGGAGAGGTAACAGAGGAGTGCCATGACTTGCCTCAGGTCAGGCAGAGCTGGTACTAGAACTCAGATTTCCTTAGTGCCCATCCGGTGTCCTGTCTGCCAGCCAACACTGCTTCCCTATGACTAGTCCTGCATTTTCAGGAAGCCAGACTAACAGTGTGTTCTGTTTCTAACTCCTATGACTCTATAAACACCAAATGTTAAAACTAGGCTGGCCAAAACTCAAGAATTTTGTTTTGGAAAAAAATAAAAATAGAGTTTTTGGAATTTGTTTTTCTTCCACATCAGGCAGAACCTGAGACCCTCTGAGATTTTTCGTGAAAAAACAGAGAGTGAGTGTACAGAAGAGCCAGTAGACCAGTGGTTGGGCACTCATTTTTGATGTGGCAAACCCCGCTTCAATCTCTACTCTGTCTGATTCAGACCAGAACCTAGAACAGTGGTGGGCAACGTGCAGCCCGTAGGCTACACATGGCCCATCAGGGTAATCTGCTGGCAACCGCCACACAGTTTATTTACATTTGCATGCCCGCCTGCAGCTCCCGGTGGCTGCGGTTCGCCGTTCCCAGCCAAAACTAGTTAAACTGTTCTAAGTAGCTGGTGTCTATTATTCATGGCTTACTGGCTTCTCCTTTGCCTTTTCTGTTTCATTCTACCTTAGACAGCGAGAATAAGTAATCTTACACTGATTTTTAAAATTGAAGCAAGTTACCAGATTTGATGGTGGCTAGATAGTATGGAAAATCCAATGTTCTTTCAAAGATACTATTGGTGCAACAACACTACTGAAACATCAACACGTGCCTGCACAGTACTACTAGATCCTGCTCCTTTTGTAGCAAGACAAACACTAGGGTGATGAACGCTCTAAAAATACCATAGATCAGATTGTGTCATGAATTGCATGGTGGCAGCCTATAGCTTTAGACCTCCTGACATGCAGCAAGGTTCAAAATGTAGTTCTGAGTTAGACTGTACATTTTAATAAAGGATCAGAATAATACATACTACAAACAAACCGACTGTACACTAACACTGTAATTCAATCCAGAGTTTCCGTAGCTCTTTATACAATTGATGGAGCTGCCCTGCAAACAACTCATGTCAGCAGAACCTTCTCAATTGAATTATTGTCTTGTGCTGAGCCAAGGCCTAGCATTATTCTATAAGAAAACAAAGCCTGAACTTGCAGGCAAAGGAAAGGCAGGAGAAATACTGCATTAAAAGAGCACTCAGAGGGGCTTCAAATGACTCCACAGAACAGCCCCCCATTCCCCCCCTTGTGTGTCATCAGAAAGAAGAATCTTCAGCATCAAAGAACAGATTTCTATCACTTGAGTTAAAGGGCAAACTTCATAAGCTGGCAACAGCAGTAAACTATTATATGCCAGGTGGACCAGCACCTAGAGGGGAATTATGACGCACACCACAAGTGTATGACATTCAGATAGCTCACAGTGGTATATATATTTAAAGCCAGAAGAGACCCTTGTGATCAACTAGGCTGACCTCCTGCATAACACTGCCCTTTGAGTTTCACCCAGTGATTTCTGCATCTAGCTCAACAATTTGTGGCTGAGCCACAGCATATCTTTTAGAAAGACATCCATTTTTGAATCTTCAAAAAACAAAACAATATAAAAAAAAACAACCACTTTAAATGCAAGCTAAACAAAATGAAAATGAAGAAAACAACACCATCAGTATTATTTAAAGCCATGTATTAGAGGGGTAGCCGTGTTAGTCTGGTTCTGTAGAAGCAGCAAAGAATCCTGTGGCACCTTATAGACTAACAGACGTTTTGCAGCATGAGCTTTCGTGGGTGAATACCCACTTCTTCGGATGCAAGTAGTGGAAATTTCCAGGGGCAGGTATATATAAGCAAGCAAGAAGCAAGCTAGAGATAACGAGGTTAGATCAATCAGGGAGGATGAGGCCCTGTTCTAGCAGTTGAGGTGTGAAAACCAAGGGAGGAGTTTCTCCCTTGCTTATATATACCTGCCCCTGGAAATTTCCACTACTTGCATCCGAAGAAGTGGGTATTCACCCACGAAAGCTCATGCTGCAAAACGTCTGTTAGTCTATAAGGTGCCACAGGATTCTTTGCTGCTTCATTTAAAGCCATGGTTCTCAACCAGGGGTATGTGTATCCCTGGGGGCACACTGAGGTCTTCCAGGGGGTACATTGACTCATCTAGATATTTGCCTAGTTTTACAAAAGACTACATGAAAAGCACTAGCGAAGTCAGTACAAACTAAAATTTCATACAATGAAATGTTTATACTGCTCTGTATATTATACACCAGGGATAGGCAACCTATGGCATGCATGCCGAAGGCGGCACACAAGCTGATTTTCAGTGGCACTCGCACTGCCCAGGGCCTGGCCACTGGCCTGGGGTGCTCTGCATTTTAATTTAATTTTAAATGAAGTTTCTTAAACATTTTAAAAACCTTATTTACTTTACATACAATAGTTTAATTATATATTATAGACTTACAGAAAGAGATCTTCTAAAAGCGTTAAAATGTATGACCGACACGCAAAACCTTAAATTAGAGCAAATAAATGAAGATTCGGCACACCACTTCTGAAAGGTTGCTGACCCCTAATATACACTGAAATGTAAGTACAAAATGTATATCCCAATTGATTTTATAATTATGTAGTAAAAATGAGAAAGTAAGCACTTTTTCAGTAATAGTGTGCTGTGACACTTTTGTATTCTTATGTCTGAATTTGTAAGCAAGCAGTTTTTAAGTGAGGTGAAACTTGGGGTACACAAGCCAAATCAGACTCTTGAAAGGGGTACAGTAGTTTGGAAAGATTGAGAAGCACTGATTTAAAGCATAGGAGGGAAGAATGGGTAAATAACCCTCAAATTATTACTTTTCCGATCAACCATTCACGTGCTCATAATTAATAGATCTTGGCTAAATGAAGTTAGAGGGAATATGGTTTTCTGGGTGTGTTTTTTTTAAAGGCTTGATATTTGAAGCAAAATCTGAAGTAAGCTGAGATGTTCATAAGAACAGTGCCAAACAAAACACATCCTAGTTACTGAGTTGGGTGTAGAGATGCTTCAGAGAACTACATTGTGCAAGTGTTTATTATTTGTATTACAAAACTGTCTTGAGGCAACAACCCAGACGGAGGCCCCATTGTGGAAGGTGCTGTATAAACTCATAGTAAGAGCTATTCCCTGCCCCGGCGAGCCTGAAATCCAAGTATAAAAGCCGGACAAAGGGTGCGGCAATGGATGACATATCTCCCATTTTACAGATGAGGAACAGAGAGATTTGCAACTTGCCCAAGGTCACACAGGAAGTCTGTGGCAGACACTGAAACCAAATCTTCTGATTGCTATGACAGTGCCTTAGCCATAAAATCAATCCAAAGCAATTAGCAAAGAGCCACCTGTGAATGAAACAGATTTGCATTTGCCATTTACCTCCATTTAAAAAACAAAAGAAAACATTTGACACGGTTTCACTTCAAATATTATTCTACCTATGGCTTTTCCCCTATATGCCACAGCTGCAGTGCCAAATAACTATAGCAGATGAGCTAAGCATGACCACTTGTGCTTGAATCCATGCTCTCTATCATTAATCATTCTGTTTCCAAGACTTTCTTACCAGATTTTTCCTAGGGCTCTTGCATAATTCTTCGCAGCCCGGCTTCTATATTTTAATGCTAAGAAACCCTGTGAGGGCCCAATCCTTCAATCCCAAAGTGGTATTCAGCGCCTTCTACCCCTAATGAAATCCGCAGATTTCAAGGCTCGGATCAGTACCTTGCCAGAAGTGCTCAGCACCTCAGCAGCGCAGGCACTTATAGAGATGTGCACTGGGCCCAGGATTTAGGGCTCAATCCCGTAAGGAGGGGAGCACTCTGGACCTGATGCAGCAAAGCCTTAAGTAATTTTAAGCAAGTGAAAAGTCGTGTGCTTAAGTGCTTTTCTGGATCACAGCCAGTGCTTGCAACTTCACAGGATTGAGCCTTTGGTGCACTGGAGGCCAGGCTTTTATTTAGATGTGAGTGAACCTTAGTCATGATCAGTTTTATTCCTCCACTTCCTTACACCTTTTGATCAAATCATCTCTTTCCCACAGGAGCCTGCAATTCTAGATGCCATAATCCCCTCAGCCCTTTAATCTCCTGCAGCTCTCTGACAATTACGCCAACAGGTTCTCTTTACATCTCCTTTTATGCTCACCTCAGGAGCCTTTACCCTTTTTCTGCCCACCAAGGTAGCAATGTCTGCATGACTACTTTTAAACCAATTTGACCTTTTCTTCTCATTCAAGCTACTTAGCACAGCAGGAGGTGAAAAAGGCTGGGGAGAAGGCTGAACAGCAGAGTAAAGCTGGGGAAAGATATTTTACTATAGGCAAAGAGGCAGTGGAAAAGGAAAGGAAAGGGCAGAAGCATTTAGGAACCCACTAAGAACTGGGCACAGATACTTAAGACTAAGGAGAAATGAGAACCTTGGCAATATGGGCTAATTTTGTGTCACAGTCAAGCAGTAAGGTATAAGATCTAGTCCTACATTATACGGACACCTGTACAGTCATAAATTTTAAGACCAGAAGGGACCATTGTGATCAGTTAGTCAGACCTCCTGCAAAAACACAGATCAAGACAATGCTTAGTAATGCTTAACTGCCTCATTGTTTTGGGCACAAACTAGCATAAAAGCAAAGCACCCTTTAATATATATGTAAGGAATCGAGAGATGGCTGGAGGTAGGTCATTCTTTCTGCCTTTATTCAAATTTTTATACTGCAGTTTCCTTGTAAAACACTTTGCTCCCTTCAGAAGATGTATAGATCTAGCTAAAGAGAGAATTAATATAGTGGCTCATTAGATTGCCAGTGTTTCTATAATGTTGTTTGTGATATTTTTAAATGTTAAATAGTGCTGGCTCTACATTCCTGGATCTGATTGCAGGATTGGGCCCTAACTGAGTGTAAGGAAAAAGAAGCTATTTAGATAGGCACATGAGCTTGGTTCAGCTTGTAAACAACTTAAAACACCTCCCTCCATTCAGAAAGTCTCAGATCTAGTCACAACAATATTGTCTAAGTGAAAACTAGAATTTCTATATTGCAAGAAATTCCGATATTTCAACATTCGTTGTTCCAAATAAGGACAAAAAGATGAAATACTGATTTTTTTGGCAGAATAAAAAGTTCCAAAAAATATTTTCAGTTCTGAAGTGGTAAAATGTTTTGTTTCGGAATTTTCAGTCAAAATGAAATGTTTCATTATTCCCACATAAAAAGATTTCATTTCAGTTTGTTGACTTTGACCGAGAGAGATAAAAGGGAATGCTTTGATCTTACATTGTTAACTTACATTTTCATAGTGGTTGAACTTTTTGGACACGCTACCACTGTGTTCCCCAGAGGGAGTAATTTCTACACACTCCCTACCCTGGCTGGCTGGGATATAGGACTAAACTTGTTAGTTGGAGCCCTTTTCCTATTGACCCCTGAGTCGGTCTCTATTCTGCATCACAGGCACGTGCTATACATTTACGCTTTAACGAGTTCTAAAACATTTATTGCCTAAATAGAAAATTGTTCAAAGTACTAGGAATATGCGGCTACAGTAAATCAGTTGCAGCTTGTTGTTTTACTCTGTGTCAGGCCACTCCTTGGGCACTGAGTACTGTAAAGGAGCAGAAAAGCTTAAACCATGTGGCTTACTGTTATTAGGCTGCTGAATCCTGTTGCTCAGCCATGTTGAACTATGTTTGGGGCATCTGAGTTTGAGCTTTATTTCATACAGATCCCTGAGTCTCCCTCTGCTCTCTATTTCAGGTGTTTATAGGATCTTATAAAGAATTCTGTGCCTTCAAAGAGCAGAATCTGAGTTTGAAGTGTGTCACAAACTCACCCAAACTATTTTGTTCTGAGTCAGTTCAACATTAAACAGCAACTTCCTAGGGTGCCACATTTCCTCATGACAGTTATAGGTTGGGCAGCAGATAACCCCTTTGGGCCTGTCCACATGCCCCACAATCATATGAATCCCATGATGCACCACATGGCTCAGAGTCAGAGTGAAGACTGTGTTGCATCATGGGAGAGGTAATCCAGCCAGGGAGCCTGGCCGATTTGGGAGAATGGGTGGATGACATTCCCAAAACTAGAACTCCCAAGAGGCAATGCATTGCCATACGGAAACTTTAATGTTGAATTGATTTGAAATAATAAGTTGTGTGCCAGTTTAATAAAACAAAATATTTTGATTTGGATCAAAATGGCCCAAAGGAAAATCTTTCATTTCCGTTCTCCCAATGGAAAAAAAAATCAAAAAAGATTTAGACCATTTTTATTTTGTGAAAGCTGCATTTTACATGCAAAAAATCATTGTGATGCAAAGTTCCCGAGCAGCGGTAGTTGTTACTAAGGCCAGCACTGTTCTCTCTCAAGATCTTGGGCAAAAATAAACTCTGTCGCTATAAATGTACAAAGCCATTTCATTTATCCCTGCATACCTCCCCTCTCCCCTACCTGTACCATGTATGAAAAATCAGTGCCCTCAGCAGATCCACCTGCTTTTCTTCTGGGCTCTTCCAATATTCATTCTCATTTTCTCTCTCTCGTCCTCTTTCCTTCCAGAACTCTCAGGAACATCTCCACTTGCATCCCCAACCCTCAACACACACACAAATTGAGTTGGAAACTGCCGAGTCTCATCCAAATGCACTTATTTTTCTCATTGGATTGTTGGCAGCTCTGGAGGGGTTTTATCCCCATCGAGCAGGCTAGAAACACTCTGTTCTAAAAGTACATTCAGTACTGGAGATTGAAGTCCTTGGTTTACCACAGAATGGATGCAGCACCGGGAGCTGCACTGCAAGTTCCCCTCACCCTGCCTTCACCAATATAAATAAATCTGGATTTACAGGAACCTCTTTCTAGGTGAGTTCAATCTCCCCACCCATTCTCTTGGCCTCTCTGTGAAGACAGTCAACAACACAGCCAGTTGTAATGTCTGTGTAACTCATTGGTTAGCTTATGCTACAATACATTTGTTAGTCTCTAAGGTGCCACAAGTACTCCTATTCTTTTGCGGATACAGACTAACACGGCTGCTACTCTGAAACCTGTCATTGGTTAGTGTGTGTAACATGTCCCCCCATCTGTGCCCTATCCATGGAGAATATGGTTCTGTTACAGCTAACTATAGGGCTGGTCTCATTAGCTCAACCTATAGAGGTTTGTGTGTATCACTTTCAAGGTCCCTCCTTCGTCTCCCATATGTCGGCCAAGATAAGCACGTGTCATTTCTGTTATATGGGTGCCGCTTGGGGCGGCAAAAATGCTGGAGCCGGCCCTGCTCACAGCATAGGAGACCCCTCTACCCAGACTGCTTAGCCACACCCCCTTCACACTGGGTGACTGCCTGTTAACAACAAGGTGGAGATAGCCACGTTATTTCACATATCCTAGACATATGCCAGATGATGAGCATTTAGCCTTGCTAACATGGAACTGATTCAGAACTACTGACCGAGAACTAACAAGACTCCATATCCCATTAAACCATCCCCTTAATCATCCAGTCCCTCCTTCCACCCAACGCAGATATTTTAAATCTCTAGTGAGCGCCTGCGAAAGGCCCCTGGCTGCCAGCAGGAGCGACTCCCAATGATTGACTCAAGGGGAGCAGTGAGTGCCCCTCTGTCTGTATTTCCTCCATCGTGGCAACTAATTGAGTGAGCATTAATGGTCACTGAGCTCACTGCAACAAATCCCACTGTAACGCCGCTCCCAGAAGTCCCAGTGAAATCCTCACTCAGAGGTTAGGCAATGGGAAGCAGCCTGCTATATTTAACCCCTCAGCATCTCTTGTCCATTTTCCCTTGCTGTACATACCTCCTCGAAATAAATAGATAATAAAACCTCGGGATTCCCCACGGGGTGCTCTTGGAAAGTCATATAACTGTGGCTCCCCAAGGGGTAAAGATTTGCTCCACCCCTGCTAATAAACAGGGAGATAGGTTATAATGAAAAAGAGCCCGCTCACATTTTGCAGAATCACAAGCCACATGGATTTTAACCCACCAAACCTTTATCGTGCTAATTCCCATGGCTCAGATCTCAGCCTCTCCATTCTTCTCCCTCCCCTTCCAGCAGGAGCCCTGCCTCTCTGCTGCTCCCTTCCTCTCACAACGGCAAGCAAGCAGGTGCTTGGGGCAGCCAACAGAAAGAAGCGGCACGTCCAGGTCTTCGGCGGCAATTTGGCAGCAGGCAGCAGGCCCTTCAGTCCCTCCCAGAGGGAAGGACCTGCCACCGAATTGCCGCCGAAGAATTAAGCGGCGGCAGTGGAGCTGCCGCTGATCGCAACTTTTTTTTTTCCGCCTCTTGGGGCGGCAAAAATGCTGGAGCCGGCCCTGCTCACAGCATAGGAGACCCCTCTACCCAGACTGCTTAGCCACACCCCCTTCACACTGAGCACTGCAGTGTGCACCTACCCTCTTTGTAGTGGCCCCAAGCTTCCCCTCTGCTCAGCCACCAAACTTCATTAGTGGTGTTTATTTACAGAAGTGTCTAGGGATCATCCGCAAACGGGGCCCCAATTGTGCTAGGTGCTGTACACACACAGAGTAGCATACAGTCCCTTCCCTCGAGAGCTTACAGTCTAAATAACCAGCATGAAGCACGGTTCCATGCCACAGCCATGAGGGACAACCTTCCCCGTGCTCTGTTCTGGCCTGAAGAGAGGGTGGGAACCACAAGCAGAGGGAGATTTTAAGTGCACAAGGCAGACAGGTGTGGGCAGGGATGTCTTAGCAGCTGGGGCTCACCACTGGAAAGAGTCCTGATCCAACTACATCTCACAGTGACCAGAATCCCTCCCTCTTGATGGAAAAGTGTCCTATGGCGGAACTAGCCAGTCACTGCAGAATTACTCAATGTCCTAAAGGACAGATTCTACCACCATTACACACATTTAGTGCTTTACTTTGCAGCTAGCCCCACTATCTTCAATGGGATTGCTCACAGAATAAGGAACCGCTCAGTCTGGAGAAAGGTGGTAGAACGTAGCTCTTTATGAATAGGACTCCCAGACTTAAATATAACCATTAAATATAACAGTGTTATTGTAAAGCAGAACCGGGCAAGTCCCACATCCACATCCCCAAAGGTATTCACTCCAATTTAAAATTAACCTTCTTCCGCGGTGCTCACCTGCCCACCCCCCTCTTTGTTTCACTTGCAGCAAGTATCTGCACTACTGAGTTTCAGCCACACAAATGCCGATGAAAAGCTAAATTTCAGACTCACAAGAGCAACTATTCACAGACAGCGAAATTTAAAGAGGCTGGTAAATGAGCGAGACAAGGACAGAGAGGAAGGATGGTTAGCACCCTGGCCTGGGCCTCGGGAGACCGAGGTTAAATTTCCTGCTCTACCACAGACGTCCCATGTGACCTTGAGCAAGTCACTCAGCTACTCTGTGCCTCAGTTTCCTTTCTGTAAAAAGGGGATAATAAAACTGCCCTCCCCCAGAGGCTTTGTGGGGATAAATACATTTAATCCATTAGGTTATGAGGCAATCAGATAGCCCAATAACTAGGGCCATATAAGTACCTAAGATAGATGTCCCCTCACCATCCATAGTTAGCACCATGCATGAATTACTCTGTGTCCACATCTATGGCGCTGATGACAGAGCAGTAAATGGAATCCACATGATATATTTTATAAGGCATGGGACACCCAGTGGGTATCCAGGCTCTCAAAACCCTTACTCAGAGGCAAATATACAAGTCTGAGGAGTATCTTGGACCAAATCCGTTTGGCCCACATCTGACCTCTCTCAGGACTGGGCATGCACTTGCAAATTGTGTGCGCCAATGTAATGACAGATGAATTCAATGTAACTCCTCATCTGCCAAATTAATCTGACAGTAGCCTGATTTTTTTTTTTAAAAGACTGATGCCCTAAGACTGGTCTTTCCTAGAGGGGAAGAGACTAATAATTGTTTTAAAGAAAACAAATTGCTTTGTCCTGTTTATCTACTACCTGTCCCTAAATTCGTCCCCCTTCCTGAGAGAGAGTCATAGCCTTAGCAGCTTCCTCCAGCTCTCTTCCTACTTGTAATTTTCACTCATCCAATCAGGGATCAGAAACAATACTTTGTGACCAATCACAACTACACATCAAGGCCCAAATTTCAAACACGTAGCATCAAATGCTGACCGAGAACAATTTGTGTTCAATTCAGAAAGTAAAATAAAAATTGTGAAAAGATTAAAACAATGATGAAGTCTGAGGAAACTCAATCGGATAATGGACATTCCATGACAGGAAAATTAAGCTGAATCAATCAAGTAAATTATCTAAGGGAAATTACTATAGATAATATATACCTATATGGCCACCATTACCATAGTATTTGAATGCCTTGGTCATTTCATGTATTTATTCTTGCAACAACCCTATAAGATAGGGAAGTATTATTCCAATGTTACTTACCTCAAACATATTGTCAAGTGTTAAATGTGTATAGATGTGGACTCCAATCTCAAGCAGAACAAAGTTAATTTTTAATTATGTGAGGTTAGCCATAGCATTTTAAAAACCATTCTCCACTTGAATTAATTCCTAATTATGTTCCAAATGTTAAATGCTTCATTATTTTATCCATTATTGAGTCTGATTTATCCTTGACATTCCCTAAATCATTTACCCATGCTTCCTTATACACCCACTAACTACCCTTCCTCCCATAATTTTCTCTCACACACTTCCTCTCTCTCTCTCTCTCTCACACACACACACACACACACACACGCTTTCCTCCTGTGATGGGGTGCTCCTCCCACACCAGCACTGAAGGGGTTAAGGTGGCAGGAGAGGCCAATTAGCCATAGGCTGCACCAGCTGGGAAGCTAAGCGGCAATGATATCAACTAAAAATGGAGCTCACCTGGGGAGGAACAGGTAGGGCTTCTATCAGTATATCTACACAGCAAAGAAAAACCCAGGTCTTGCCCATGCCAGCTGACTCAGGCTCACAGGGCTTGGGTTGCGAGGCTGTTTCATTGCTGTGTAGATGTCTGGGCTGGAGCCTGGACTCTCAGACCCTGCAGTGTGGGTGGGTACCAGGGCTCAGGGTCCAGCCATCTACACAGCAATGAAACAGCCCCGCAGCCCAAGTCCCACGAACCTGACTCGGCTGGCATGGCCAGCTGAGGGTTCTTCTTTGCTGTACAGACATTCCCTATAAAGCCTAGGAGTTGAGGAGAGAAGAGGGGTGCAGTGAGGAAGCTTGCAGTCACACCCCCGATATGAGCGGGGAGAGTAAGAGCCTGTTATAGGAGTACAGAAAGCAGTCCAGAGACGGGCTGAGAGAATAGACCTGAATGCTGGTTCAAGCGGGCCTGAATTGGAACCCAGGGTAGGAGTATGGGCCTAGGTTCCCCTACAAGCCAGTGTGGGAATGGTGCAGTCAGCACGGTGGATATGGAGACTGCCCGAAACTGCGTGGAGACAGACTCTGGTGAGACCCCTAGAAAGGGAAGACAACTGTGACTTGGCTAGAGGACTAAGACATGAAGGAGAGGCGCTGCAGCTCCCGACCAGTCCAAAGAGGGGCCGCAGAGTGAGTGACCTCCAGATGGGGAACTAATTCCCTAGACGAGCCACAAGGAGGCGCTGCTGAACAGTGAGTGGCAGACCTCCTGACACCTGTCCAGCTGTTAAGTGTTTTCTATCAAAATATTTCCCTCCACTGCTTTATGCTGTTTATTTTACCAACAGGAAACATATGCCCTGAGAATATCTCATCCACAGAGTCAGTGTTCAAACTAGTCGACAACAAAAATAAAATTCCTGACATCCTCAGCTAGTTATTAACTAGCTAAAAACATCATCCTGAGCAGTTATATTTTCTGCTCCATTATAAACTAACTTCTCATTTGCTAAAGGACATCTCCATAAAGAGTTATCATGCATAGCCAAATGAGTGCAGAAGATTATCAAGAACAGTTCATTTTTTACCTTGCGTTTTGTTTGTAATACCTTTTCTTGGCAGATGTTATCCCTGCAGATGAATGGATGTTCTCAAATAACAAAATGGACATGGATTGATGGACGAATTGATCTACATTTGTTAATCTACTGCCAAAGCAGCAAGCACTCTAAGTAATTAAAGTGCTAAAAAAAGTCTCTGATCTAGACATACTGTACGTTCAAGCTCCACAATACAAGGATAAAGGCCAATTTTTTCACTTGTGCCCCGTGACTGTCTGCAATGTATGTACCAAATAATTTTAACACCATTGTATCCTTCTCAAAGTGGACTTTATTGTTACACAAGAGTACAAGTATTGGCCTCGAATAAATGTAAAGGCCTACATTTTCAAAAGGGATTCATGCTTTTGGCTGTCCAACTTGGGACCCCTTAAAGGGACCTGATTTTCAGAAAGTGCTGACTATCCACCCTATGAAAATCAGGCCCATTTAACAGTGTCTCAAGCTGGACACCATACCACTGTGCCTCAGTGGGTCCCAGCTGAGAATGCCAAATTCAGGACAGATTACTGAGAAACAGGGTAGACTCACCCCAAACCGGTGGTTATCCTGTCATTAGATTATACCAAGCCAGTAACAAAAGTGAACTTCTGTATCTCCACAATAGTTAACAAGAAGTCAAAATGCAGTCTCTTTAGGCATTCCAGTCCTTGGCTCATTACCCAAACACTAGACTTCATGATGAGTGGTTACTCAAAACCAATTTTATCAGCTATAGAGTCCTTCTAATCCCAACAGATCAGCCACTTAGCCAGGTCAATACATAACTCAGATTTTACCCAATAATCACACTGATGCAAATCCTTCAGTAACTAAAACTAAAGGTTTAATAATACGTTTTAAAAAAAGGAGTTATAAATGGTTAAGGAATCATATACATACAAGTGATTGCAAAGTCCTTGTTTCAGGTTTGTAGCAAAAATAGAATAAAGGAATAAACTACTAGCTTGCAAAGGTCTCTCTAGAATCACCCGAACAGATTGGGAATCATCAGGACTCCTTGTATAGAGCGCCCTTGTTCGTAATTCAGTCCAGGGGAATGAAGACAAAATGGAGATGTTTCAGGGGTCTTTTATATCCTCTGCCATGTGCATGGAATTTCACTGCCCCAAACAAAGACCACAGCCCATTTGTGGAAAGTTACTGGCCCAAGATGGAGTCCAGGGTCACATGAGCATATCACATGTCCTTACCTGTTGATCAGAATCAAATCTAAAAATGTCTTTCCACTTATTTACTTCCTCCACTTTCCGAAACAAAATGTTTTCAACAATACAGTCCAAGAACTTACTGGAAAATTTGAGTTTTGCTGTTACTTTTCCAACAGATGTCTGGGTACTTAAAGCCCCCCATTACTCCCAGGTCTTGTAGTTTTCATATTTCTGTTTTTTTGTTCTACAAATGTCTCCTCCACCACCTCTACCTGATTTGGTGATACACAGTAGACCACTACTGTGATGTCGCCCCTATTTTTTACCTTTTATCTTTTCCCAGGGACTTTCAACTGTTCTGCCTCGCACCTCCTTCTGGACCTCAGAACAAGTATATACTATTCTTACTGAATTAAAGTTGAGAACTGTCAGATGAAAATGTTTGGACATATTCTGAAAAAACAAAACCCTGATATCTTTGGGGTTTAGCCAAACTTTCAATGTTTACCAGGCATGAATTCAAAAGCCAGCTCACAGTCCCAGCCTGTAACACTAGCAATTCATCATTACAAGATGTTCTTCAAAGCACTTGACATTTAACTGGAAGGAAGTTTACCTGTTTTTTTATTAATATAATTTATAAAATAAAAGCTGGCTAAATAATACCGCAGGAAGAGGGTCTCAAGTTAAATTTATTATACTCAGGAAAATGAGAGAGGCTTTGATCACTGTCAAGAAACTTGATTATCAGAGGGGTAGCCGTGTTAGTTTGGATCTGTAAAAGTTGATAAAATTTTCAGTTCAAGAAAGCATAACTGATCTACCGAGGATCTGCACCTTTGGGGAGAATTTCAGTTTAAATGAATAGAGAGAAACTATACAATAAATAATAGGTGCTTCTAGGTGACCAGAATATCTGTGTCCTTATTTAGGAGCCAACATATGCTCACTCATAGGTTCCTATCTTTGGAGCCCCAAGTCTGAAAAATTGGCCCACAATTATTGGTGTTTTAGGAATACTATTGAGAGTTATAAAAAGCATTAGAAGTGTGAGATGCTTTTTCTTAAAACTAGAAATATTTTAACACACCATTACATAAAGATTTTATTTGCAGGATGTGTGTAAGAAGATGCACAGTAACTATCCTGAGCAAGGTCAACGCTGCACTTGGTGCAGGAACCAGGGTGGTGAAGGAAAAGGAGGTGCTAAGCCCCAAACCACCCTACAGTCTGCTCTAAGCGATGCTAGCTGGAGAGTTGCCTAAGGACCATTGCATTGGTTGTGGACTGCCAGAACACAGTGTATATATAATGGCCCCATTCCCTCCATCCAGGAAAGACCAATGTGCCAGGGGGTTGAGTGAGTGGGGTAGAGAAGGCTATACAGCTTTACACCACCCCCAGCGCCCTCCCCCCCCATCAGAGACTCTTTGGCTGCCACGGAAGGAAAGCTCTGTACCCTATTTGTGCCCTCTGAACGGTGCAAAGGGGCCCAGGATCTGGCCGGCTGTTTTTCCTAACAGCCTATATTTAAATGCTCCATTTGTTGCTGGTGATTGTGCAGCTCTCTCCCCTGAGATATGTGCAGCATGTAACAACGTAACAACACATTCTGAGCACAGATAACTTCACATGCCTCAATTAGTTAGCATTTGTGAAGTGCTTCGGAAAGGAAAAGTGCCAAATAACTGCTAAGCAGCAGCATTATCCTCACATGCCAACGCCAGGAATAGCCTCAAATTCCACCAGAATTGCTTGCGCGGTGCACAGGTTCTCTCTGAAGCATTTCAGAATTATTTCATTACCAGTACTGCTCGTTTAGTTACAATCGTCGGCGCCATTTCTCTTCTCGTTTAGATAAATGCACTGACTGCTTGTGTCGGTGGTGTGTTTCCAGCTTGTTCCAGTTAAGCTTAATGTTTAAAAATGTTTCACTTCACTTTAAGTAACAATATGTTGCAGCACATAAACAGGGATCATTTTATGAACCTGCTGGCTTGGCAACACCTCCCGTCCCCCACGCACACCGTGATCCCCAAATGGGGACACGTACATTCTTGTAATTCTACAAAGTAAGAGCTAGAGCTAATGTTCAAAGTGTAACTCTGTAAAAATGTAAATCATATTAGGTGAGCCTGAAGCTTCTTTCAGACTCAATTCACTCAGGATGCCATTAAAGCAGCAGCGTAAATGTCACTTGGATTCAGGGCGCATTCCCCCAACCAATTCCAATTCAATTGGGGGCGGTGGGGGCCCCACGCCCAGTGAGAAATCTCTCTTAGGCTAGACCCTTTTTTTTTTTTTTTTTTTTGGGGGCGCTCGGGGCGCTCCGGCGGCGGCGGCCGGCGGTGCTGCTTCGCTTGCTCTGTCAGCAGCGGCGCGGCGGGCGGGGCCCGGGGTGCACCTGGACCTGGGAGTGAAGAGACCCGCCCCAAAGTGCCCAAAGAGAAGAGCATCAGAGAGTGAGTACCAGCCCCATTTTTTTTTTTTTTTTTTTTGTCCCCCCGGCCGGGGAACGTCGAAACTGTGTGCCCGCACTTTCCTAAGCCGGCCCTGCTTGGATTGTAAGGTTTTTGGGTTTTTTTTCCTTACAGGAGCATCTTGTTGCTCAGGGAGCAGAGTTTGGTCTTTGGTAAACCAATTACAATGTCAAGCTGGCTTTCTTAGGACAGTGTGTGCACATCAGCAAAAGCTTTCAGAAAGTGTGGCTACTTTCAGCTTTTCCAGCATGGTTTACCAATGAGAGAGAGTTTGTTTAATAAAACAGCAAAAACCCATTATACTTTACAACTTAAATGTAAGGATCTCAAACCACTTAACAGACAATCAATGAGACCTCAATAGCCAGCAGTACGACTAAACTCAAGCTTTCAAAATCACAAGTCAGCCCCCCCCCAAAAATCACAAGATTAGCTTAAAAATGTGATCTTAAAAAGTAATAAACCTGGGGTCCTTTTTTTCCCCTGCCTTCTTGGCTCACCATTGCAAGATTCTCTTTTCAACCACAAATGCTAAAAAACTTACTTTAAAAAAAATGAAAGCTGAGATTTACACATAATCATCTGATGCCAGGAGCTGGGGCTTTAAGAAAAGTACTATGCAAAACCTGCATTAAAATCACAAGAGTTGGCTTGTGTTGCGCTTAGGGTCAGTGCACGGATGTATTGCGCCCTAGGCAAAACTTCCACCTTGCGCCCTCCCCCCCCGAGCCACACCCTGAGGCGCCCCCCCACTCGCAGCAGCTCCCCCTCCTCCGCCCTGAGGTGCCCCCCTTGCAGCAGCTCCCCACTCCCCACCCTCCGCCCGGAGGCACCCGCCCCCCCCGCGGCAGCTCACCTCTGCTCAGCGCACAAGCACGAGCACCCCGAGCATGCCGTGGCCACTTCACTTCTCCCACATCCCAGGCTTGCGGTGCCAATCAGCTTAGGCGCCAGCTGGGAGGCGAGAGAAGTGAAGCGGCCATGGCATGCTCAGGAGGAGGCGGGGCAGGGGTGAGCTGGGGCGGAGAGTTCCCTTGCATGCCACCCCCCCTTACTTGCTGCAGGCAGCCCTCCCCATGCTCCCCTGCCCCAGCTCCCTCCACCTAAATGCCGGCAGCGATCGGGCCGGCCGAAGATCCGGCCGCCGTGGTCGCTGCCGAAGAAAATTGCACCCCCCAAATGCCACAGCCTAGGCGACCGCCTAGGTCCCCTAAATGGTTGCACCGGCCCTGGTTAAGCTCCACTACAGATGCCTCATTCTTTAACTTAGGTACCCAAATTTGAAAACATTTGTTATGGGGCCTGCCTGAGCTTTTGAGATGCTGAACGCACATACCCAAATCACAAAGGGCCTCATCCAAAGTCCTCTGAAGTCAATGGGTTTTGAATGAGGTCCTGGTGGTCTGATTGCCAAAAGGAGTGAAGCACATGTAGTTTCCATTGGCCTAGTGAGTGCTCAGCAGCTTTGATAAATCAGGCTACAGGAGCACTGGAAAGCTACTGGCACTCTCTCCAATATTAGTTTATTCAACTAGCATCATCACCCACAGGTAAGTTTGGAGAGTTCACTAATGCATCCAACTCCCTTTACTTTTGGGTTTTTAAATACCATGAATTTTATAAGGCACTCTAGTGGCTAACTTTTTATTAAAGATAAATAGAATTGTTAACCGCTGCTTTCTTATTCTATTCTGTATGAGTTCTTATACCATGTTCCTCACCATAGCATCTGAGCGCCTTCCAGTAGTGCATTAAGCAACGTAACTAACATCGGTCACATGTTTGTTCTGTCATCCTCTCCCCAGGGGGGAAGCATGTGCAGTGGAGTGCTCTGATTTGGTTCGTTTTACACACACACACACACACACACACACACACACACACACACACACACACACACACACACACACACACACACACACACACACACACACACACACCAATGTGTCAAGAAGGCCTGGCACTTGGAGTGGAAGGTGGTGAGATTTGTGATGTAGTGGTGAGGGAGTTTATTCCACAGTCTTGAACCAGTACCTGACAAGGTTCTGTCTCCCGCACAAAACAAGATTTACTCTTATGGTAGAACGTTGACGTTGTCAGCCCTGGTCTTCATCTCAGAGCTTTTGTTGATTTTTTTTTAAAGATAACCTGGGTCCAAGCCATTGGAGCACTTTTGAAATAAGGACCAAGACTTTGAACCTGATTCAATATTCTAGGGTGTTGCGAATTATACCTGTAGGCCACGCACCGTTCGCTTCTAGGCTGAGGCACAAAACCCAAAGATTTACAGAGTGTCCAAATAACAAAGTTTTATTGCACAAGGTTAAAACAACGTTCGAATGTGGTGTCCCCCTGCTAGTCAGGGGGAGACCCAGGCTACAGATTACATAGAAGTTATATACCTTTTAGGAGTGCATGCTACCCTCGTGAATCGGAAGCCTTAACCAATAAGCAAGCCATTTTCTTATCTTTAGCCTATTACAGTCAATCACTGTCCACGTGCTGGCTAGTGCGCAGTCCAGCTGTTACCTTGCATACTATAATTTGTCCTTAATTATGTTGCTACAGCTGTGTTCCTATCCTCTTTCCTGTTCCTGACTGTCTTTCTTTAATGCTGCCCTTGGGAGCTGTGTATGTGGTGTGCTCGTTTTTAGTTAATGATGGATACAAAATAGGGAAACTTACAAAATGGAGTTGCTCATGCTAACTCCTCACAAAATGGAGTTGCTCATGCTAACTACCCTTAACAAGGGGCAGCCAGTGTATGGAATGGAAAATGGGTCTGATGTGGCTCAGAAGATGTGCCACGCAGTTCTGTACCAGCTGGAGTTTTTTAAGGGCTGAAAGCTTTCTGCTCAAGTAGGTTACATTGCTGTAGTCCAGCCAAGAGATGACAAAGGAATGAATAACTGAGGCCAGGTCATCACTTGCCGGGAAGGGACGCGACGTTTGTGTTCTGTGCTGTGTGTTTTTATTAGTGACGGAGGTGGTGAAGAAATGCACCTTGCACTAAGAACATAAAGTTACATGGTGTGTCCTT
Source organism: Mauremys reevesii (assembly GCF_016161935.1). Classification (NCBI taxonomy): domain Eukaryota; kingdom Metazoa; phylum Chordata; order Testudines; family Geoemydidae; genus Mauremys; species Mauremys reevesii. Next base: position 275,570,516 of record NC_052624.1, read on the forward strand.
GCCCTGGTCCTCTAAGGGCAATATTTTCCATATCCTGGCCTCGTACCATTGAGACCTATGAAAATAACATTTGAGAACATAAGAACGGCCGTACTGGGTCAGACCAAAGGTCCATCCAGCCCAGTATCCTGTCTACCGACAGTGGCCAATGCCAGGTGCCCCAGAGGGAGTGAATCTAACAGGTAATGATCAAGTGATCTCTCTCCTGCCATCCATCTCCACCCTCTGACAAACTGAGGCTAGGGACACCATTCTTACCCATCCTGGCTAATAGCCATTAATGGACTTAACCTCCATGAATTTATCCAGTTCTCTTTTAAACGCTGTTATAGTCCTAGCCTTCACAACCTCCTCAGGTAAGGAGTTCCACAAGTTGACTGTGCACTGCGTGAAGAAGAACTTCCTTTTATTTGTTTTAAATCTGCTGCCCATTAATTTCATTTGGTGGCCCCTAGTTCTTGTATTATGGGAATAAGTAAATAAATTTTCCTTATCTACTTTCTCCACATCACTCATGATTTTATATACCTCTGTCATATCCCCCCCTTAGTCTCCTCTTTTCCAAGCTGAAAAGTCCTAGCCTCTTTAATCTCTCCTCATATGGGACTCTCTCCAACCCCCTAATCATTTTAGTTGCCCTTCTCTGAACCTTTTCTAATGTCAGTATATCTTTTTTTGAGATGAGGAGACCATATCTGTACGCAGTATTCAAGATGTGGGCGTACCATCGATTTATATAAGGGCAATAATATATTTAATGATTCCTAACATCCTGTTTGCTTTTTTGACTGCCTCTGCACACTGCATGGATGTCTTCAGAGAACTATCCATGATAACTCCAAGATATTTTTCCTGATTCGTTGTAGCTAAATTAGCCCCCATCATATTATATGTATAGTTGGGGTTATTTCTTCCAATGTGCATTACTTTACATTTATCCACATTAAATTTCATTTGCCATTTTCTTGCCCAATCACTTAGTTTTGTGAGATCTTTTTGAAGTTCTTCACAATCTGCTTTGGTCTTAACTATCTTGAGCATTTTAGTATCATCTGCAAACTTTGCCACCTCACTGTTTACCCCTTTCTCCAGATCATTTATGAATAAGTTGAATAGGATTGGTCCTAGGGCTGACCCTTGGGGAACACCACTAGTTACCCTTCTCCATTCTGAGAATTTGTCATTTATTCCTACCGTTTGTTCCCTGTCTTTTAACCAGTTCTCAATCTATGAAAGGACCTTCCCTTTTATCCCATGACAGCTTAATTTACGTAAGAGCCTTTGGTGAGGGACCTTGTCAAAGGCTTTCTGGAAATCTAAGTACACTATGTCCGCTGGATCCCCCTTGTCCACATGTTTGTTGACCCCTTCAAAGAACTCTAATAGATTAGTAAGACACAATTTCCCTTTACAGAAACTATGTTGACTATTGCTCAACAGTTTATGTTTTTCTGTGTGTCTGACAATTTTATTCTTAACTATTGTTTTGACTAATTTGCCCGGTACGGACGTTAGATGTTGAACTTGTAGGAAGCTAGTGTGACAAGCAGAGGATGGGTCCAACGTGCTCAGGGTAGCCTATGTTGCTAAGGAGATGTGCTGCTGGATTCTGTCTTAAGAGCTGATGGCTTCAATGGCCAAACAGATCACACCACTGCAGTCCAGCTGGTAGGTAACATACATGCATTCTTGAGGCTAAATCATCTGCCAAGATGGGATACAGTCTCCTAGCGAGTCACGGATGAATGAGTTGCCTGTGGCTGATACTTGCCACTGTCACAGATAGATAGTGTGCTGAACGGTATGGCCCACTGGTCACACCCGGCATGGCAGTCATATTAATTATGTAAGGAGCCAGACTGCATCTTTGTATTGGGTCCTGATAACACCACCCGTCCCAAAAGAAAAAAAAATGCTTCATCATAATGCTTCTCTTTGTTTCTCAGATATTGGCCTTCAATTCTAGAAGTCAAGGTACTAATTGTGAATTAATTCAATCATTTGTCCTGACCATTCCTTTCATGTTCACTGTGTTTTAAAAATACATCAGTGTCAGAATTCCAGTATTATCAAGGCACCTGTTCACCTTTCCTGTGACCTTTGTTTCCCCCTCAGCCACTCAGAAAGTTATTTATACTGTGGATATGCCAGTATCAGGTTTGTTTTAAGTATGGAAATCCATCAAATAGGTCTTAAAACAGTTCAAGAATAAAGGTGCAGAAAGATTGCTTCTGACAGAACCAGACAAAATCAATTAATTGATCTCTAGCAGACAGGGATAATTTTATTTCCTAGTCTATTAAAGAAGATCAGAATTGGCTAGCTAATTTTACTAGAGAAATATCTGTCACCAGTCATTAAGCAGCACATGATGGAGAGAACTCGGATGGAGAAACTAAAAACTGTTTTTCCGTCTAGAAATTGCATTACTTATTACTCAGCCTTTAGAACTCCAGGATCAAACATCAGCACGAGTCTTTTGTTTCAACAAAAAGTGTTTTTTTCTCTCCACAATAGTATTTTCTACAAATCAACAACTGACCATTCATGTCTATAAATACTGATACCTATGTTTGTGCCTTTGAGTAAGAGAACATTCATATTAATTGCAAATATCTCACCAAGGAAAAACAACTTGAAGCATGTAACCTATTGATAACTGGTCCCCATTACACAAGCCTGGACCACACAAAGAATCCTGATTATTTTCTATTTAGACATTCTTGATCATCCAGGCCACTTACTGTAGTTTTGAATGTTAACCATTTATTTAGGGAACAGACAATTTTGACTACTTCATGGAATTTGATTAACAGAAGATGCCTTTGGGCTTTTATGAGGAAGGGCCTAACAGAACCCTCGTTTTGTCCTTTGGAAAATATTTTTATTTATTTAAGCTGTTGTTTCTAAAGCACTCACTGTTGGCCTAACTCTGCTCACATTGAAGCCAATGACTTTCAGAGGAGAGTTAGGCCAACACTCAGCCCTTTAGAAAATCATAAGAACAAAAGAACGGCCCATACTGGGTCAGACAAATGGTTCGTCTAGCTCAGTATCCTGTCTTCTAACAGTGACCAGTGCCAGATGCTTCAGCAGGAATGAACAGAACATGGCAATTATGGAGTGACCCATCTCTTGTCCAGTCTGAGCTCCTGGACATCGATAATTTAGGGACGCTGAGAGCATGGGGTTATATCCCAAACATCTTGGCTAATACCCATTGATGGACCTAACCTCCATTAATTTATCTGATTCTTTTCTGATCCTGCTCATACTTTTGGCCTTCACAGGATCCCTTGGCAACAAGTTTCAGAGGTTGATTATGTCTTGTGTGAAGAAGTACTTATTTATGTTTGCTTTAAACCCTGCTGCCTATTACTATCATTGGGTGACCACCAGTTCTTGCATTATGTGAAGGAGTAAACAATACTTCCTTATTCACTTTCTCCACACCACTCATGGTATAATAGACCTCTACCATATCTCCACTTAGTCATCTCTTTTTAAGATGAAAAGTCCCAGTCTTTTTAATCTTTCCTCACATGGAAATTGTTCCATACCCCTAATCATTTTTCTTGCCCTTCTCTGTAACGTTTCCAATTCTAATATATCTTTTTTGAGATGTGGTGACCACAACTGCACTCAGTATTTAAAGTGTGGGGGTACCATGGATTTATTTAGTGACATTATATTTTCTCTCTTATTCCCTATCCCTTGCCTGATTGTTCCTAACATTCTGTTAGCTTTTTTCACTGCCACTGCATATTGTGCAGATGTTTTCAGAAAACTTTCCACAATGACTCCAAGATCTCTTTCCTGAATGGTAACAGCTAATTTAGACTCCATTATTTTGTATTCATAGTTGGGATTGTGTTTTCCAGCGTGCATTAGTTTGCACTTATCAACATTGACTTCCATCTGCCATTTTGTTGCCCAGTTGTCCAGTTTAGTGAGATCCCTTTGTAATTCTTTGCAATCAGCTTTGGACTTAACTACCTTGAGCAATTTTTTTTTGGCTGCAAACTTTGCCATGTCTCTCTTCACCATCTTGTCCAGATTATTTAGGAATACAGCAGAACCTCAGAGCTATGAATGCCTCAGGAATGGAGATTGTTCATAACTCTGAAATGTTCGGAACTGTGCACAAAACATTATGGTTGTTCTTTCAAAAGTTTACAATTGACTTAACATAGCTTTGAAATTTTACTATGGAGAAGAAAAATGCTGCTTTTAACCATCTTAATTTAAATGAAACAATCACGGAAACTGTTTCCTTACCTTGTCAAATCTTTTTTTAAAAACTTTCCCATTATTTTTTTTAGTAGTTTACATTTAATACAGTCCTGTACTCTATTTGCCTTTTTTTATTTTTTGCAGAGGGGTGGGGGGGCGGTGTCTCTGCAGCTGCCTCATTGCGTACTTCCAGTTCTAAATGAGGTATGTGGTTGACTGGTCAGTTTGTAACTCTGGTGTTCTTAACTTTGAGGTTCTACTATATGTTCAATGGAACTAGTCCATACAGACCCTTGGGGGACCCTGCTATTTACCTCTCTCCATTGTGAAAACTGGCCATTTATTCTTATCCTTTGTTTCCTATCTTTTAACCAGTTACTGATCCAAGAGAGGACCTTCCTCTTACTCCATGACTGCTTATTTTGCTTAAGAGCTTTTGGTGTGGGACTTTGTCAAAGGCTTTCTGAAAGTCCACATACACTGACTCAACTGGGATTGCCCTTGTCCACGTTTGTGGATCCACTCAAATAATTTTAATAGATTGGTGAGGCAAAAGTCATGTTGACTTTTTCAATAATATATGGTGTCCATCTATGTATCTGATAATTCTGTTCTTTGCTATAGTTTCAACCAATTTACCTGGTATTGAAGTTAGGGTTACTGGCCTGTAATTGCCAGGATTGCCTCTGGATCCTTTTTAAAAAACAAATAGGCATAATATTATCTATCCTCCAGTCATCTGGCACAGAGGCTGATTTAAGTGATAGGAGTAGTTCTGCAATTTCATATTTGAGTTCCTTCAGAACTCTTGGGTGAATGCCATCTGGTCCTGGTGACTTATTACTTTTTAATTTATGAAGTTGTTCTCACACCACCTCTACTGACATCTGGGACAGCACCTCAGATACTTCACCTAAAAAGAATGGCTGTGGGAATCTCCCTCACATCTTCTGCAGTGAAGACTGATGCAAAGAATTCATTTAGCTTCTCTGCAGAAGCTGTGTGTTCCTTGAGTAACCCTTTAGCACCTCAATCTTCCAGTGGCCTCCTGGATTCTTTGGCTGGCTTCCTGCTACTAATGTACTTAATTTTTTTGCTAGCTTTTCTGTCTTCTGATAGTTGTTCTTGAAGTTCTTTTTTGGCTTGCCTAATTAAACTTTTATACTTGACTTGCCAGAGTTTATGCTCCTTTCGATTTTCCTCACGAAGATTTGAGTTCCAGTTTTCAAATGATGTATTTTTGCCTCTAACTGCCTCTTTTACTCAGTGGTTCAGCTATGGTGGCATTTTTATTTTATTTTTTTGGTCCTCTGTTTTTTTCCTTCAGGGTATAAATTTAGTCTGAGCCTCTATTATGGTATTTTTAAATAGTTTCCATGTAGCTTGCATGCATTTCTCTCTTGTGCCTATTCTTTTTAAATTTCCATTTAAATAGCTTCTTCATTTTGTGTGGTTGCCCTTTTTGAAGATAAATGCTACTGTGATGGGTTTCTTTGGTGCTTTCCCCACTACAACTATGTTAAATTTAATTACATTATGGTCTCTATTACCTGGTCGTTCAGCTCTATTCATTTCTGGACCAGATCTTGTGCTCCACTTAGGACTAAATAAAGAATTACCTCTCCCCTTGGGAGTTCCAGGACTAGCTGCTCTACAAAGCAGTCATTAATGGTGTCTAGAAATTTTAGCTCTGCATCATAGCCTGAGGGGATATGTACCGAGCCAACAGAGGGATAGTTGAAATCCCTCATTATTGGGTTTTCTATCTTTGTAAAATGCTCAAAGATTAGAGAGGCTACAATCACTGTCATCATACTGGGCAGGCAGTCGGTAGCATATTCCTACTGTAGTATTCAAGCATGGAATATCTATCCATAGAGATTCTATGGTACATTTTGATTTATTTAAGATTTTTCCTATATTTGACTGTATGCTTTCTTTCCCATACAGTGCTACTCCCCCACTAGCACAACCTACTCCGTCATTCCTAGATATTTTGTACCCCAGAATTATCATGTCCTATTGATTATCACCATTCCACCAGGTTTCTATGATGCCTATTATATCATCATCATCATCATCAAATACCCGGCATTCAAGCTCACCTATCTTAGTATTTAGATTGCAGAGAGAGCTAAAATGTACAGAACACAATAAACTCCTTGCAGATTAAAACATTTTGTGATTAAGTTGAATCAAGTCCCTTGATTAAAAGGCATGTTTGCTCTCTTCCTAATAGTTAGATTTGGTATAATCAAGGCTGTTTTCGAGAATAAGGGCTCTAAACATTGCCCAGAGAACAATGTATAGAATGAAGAGATGGAGCTGCTTTAAGTTCAGTGGAGCTATGCTGATACTCAACTGGTGCCTATCTGGTCCTCATTTCTCAAGAGTGCATAACTTGGCAGGGAAAAAAAAAGTGTATTATTGGTTCAAATCTAAAATAAGTATCTATTCAAGAGTGATTTGTGTTTTAGTTTTAATCAGCACCTACTGCTATAGATCATATGACCTTCATGCTACCTTGACCATTTCAAGGGTTTCATAGGAAACATTTTCATGGGTTCACTGAACATTTCATCATAGTAAGAAAATTTATATTCCATTTTCCGGTGGAGGCAGCTCTGAGTAGCTAAACTATCCCACAGCTGGAGCAGTTTCACAGTTCAGGTAACACTATCAGTTATCGGCATATCCAAGTCATCTGCCATTCACTGACATGGGGGTTGGGTGGGGGTTGCAGCTAGGTAGAGGGCATTTCTGAGTCAGTATATAAAAACTCACTGACAAAAATAAAATATCCCAGCAGACCCGCAATAGAATAGTCAATTAGCAACAAAGTGCACACCCTCAGGGCTGTCTGAACCTATCCAGTTCCACTGGCAACCTTGAGCAGATCTTCAATATAGGTCCCTGGCCCTGATGAAAGAAATCACAAAATACACCTGTGATCTAATCATAGCCACTAGAAGCCCAGTCACCATGCAATCTTTAGAAGAGGCTACCACCATTTAGTAGCCACATATTTGCCATGCCTCTACCACCAGGCAAGGTCCAGGGGAAAAGTTAAATAAGTTTACTGGAAGTTGCCCTTCTTCTGAAGCATTGATTTTAAAACCACAGTGGGCTTATAATACATGGAGATTAATAGAACCAAAGATTCTAAATATTAGATACAGGATGTAACAAATACTCAGTGTTCCAATTCTAAATGTGAATTAGTAGAATTCCATTAAATTCCATTATAGGAAAATAGAGCAATTACATTTATGACTCCAGTGTGAGCATTATTTAACATGAAGCAGGAAGGAAAAGTCACGGAGCACAACTGTCATTCATGTTGGAAGATCAGAGCTAACCCAGGAGAGGTAAAGTCATCACTGGGCCTAAACTTAAGCAGCTGGTTAAATCCATTTGATCTAGTTTTATAAACACATTGTTTTAATGATTCAGGCAGTCAGACTTTACAGATAAGTGGAAATAACATGCTTCCAGCTTCCTTGACTGTGAGGAAAGACTAATGAACCCCTCCCCCCCCACCGGATTACATGAAGTATAACTGCATTAGCAGGAAGCAACATATTTCAGAGTCTAGGTCCTTTCCATAAATGGGCATTATACAAGCAGCTAAAAACTAATGGAAGCTCCAAACTCACCCTCTCTGGAAGAGATCCACATTGTGGAATTTGTGTAGTTCCACAGAAAACTCGACCGTTCCCTGTACCTCAGACATGATCTTTTCAGGTCATCACCTAAATGACACACAAACAGGTATTTTAAACATGCCGAACAGTTTGCTTAATAACAAATTCACTTATGTTCCTACATCTTGCTTCAGCACTTTGGGCTTCATCCATGACCCAGTGAACTCAATGGGAGTCTTTATACTGACTTCAGTGGACTCTGTTCAGGCTTTTTATTGATAAGATCCCTATCCAAGTCATGATTGTGAGTCATAAAAGACAAAGACAGCCTGAGGGTGCAGCAATAATGCTACATTAGGCTATATCATAATCATTGAAATGTACATAGTATCCTTCAGCCTAGAACTTCTGAGTGCTATTCCTGGGGGGAAAAGAGATGTTGTTATACCCATTTTAGAGAATGGAAAATTCAGTCTGCAGCCAAACACCACAGCGGTACAGAGTTCTCTTGCTCCTATCCCCTGTGCCCACTCCCACCAAGGCACTTATCAAAGACAAGGAAGGGAGGTTTCACATGGAACAGAACTAACTCGAGAAAAAAATGAATGGCAGGGATTGCCACGTAAGCTCTTTGAGGCAGGAAAATTAGTCTGTATCACAGATGTCACAGACAAGATTGCGACAGGACCCCCAGGGTGCAGCCTGGGATTGTGCCCCCTTAACTCTCTCCGGGCTGGGCTGTATTTCACAATGCCTTGCTAGTGACCAGCAGCAAACCCCTCCAGGTGCGGTGATCACTCAACACAACTGCCTGTGGAGCCCCACACCCAGCTAGATGCATAAATGCTCCCAGAGTCACTCATGAATCACCCAGAGAAAGGCACCAGAACCAAATCCCCCCAGCTTCCAGCATGGTACCTCAGGAATATACTGTCCTGCACTGCTCAAGACGAGCAGTGCGGATTTATTAATTGGTTCACCACTTCATCAATGGAAAGTGGGCCCACACCAGCCTTTGCAAACCTGACCAGATTACCAAACACTTCAGGCAAACTCACTGGTAAAGATAAACAGTTAAACAAATGTATTGACTACCAAAGATAAAATTTAAGTGATATTAAGTGTTAGGCAAAAAGTCAGAGTTAGTTACCAAAAGAAAAGAAAATATAAGCACACAGTCTAAACTCTCAACCCTATTAGACTGGCCAACATCTAGATTAAGCTGTTTTTCTCACCCCACTGGATACTGCAGGCCTTAATAGACAGGTTTGTTCCTTAAACCTGGGCCAATTTCCTTTGTTGAAGGCTTGTCTTCTTCTCAGTGTCTTAGTTGCTTGCAGCGTAGGTGGGGACAGGAGAAGGGCCCAGTATGTGTCCTCTCTGTCTGTTTTATACCCTCAGTCCACGTGCTCGGAAACACAAGTCCAGGCATGTCTGGGGGGCATTGCTGAGTCTCCAGGTAAAGTTGAGCAATTCCCCTGGTGTGGCCTCATGCAGGTGAGTCATTGCATTGTAGCTCCCTTGCTGGAGAATGGCTGTTGATGGGCTGATTGATACCCTGCCTGAGTGTTGGTTACTTTCCCTGCTGTTGCTTCTGGGGGGCCAATATCTGGCTGATTCCTCAACTTACAGCATGTTTTAGTGACAACCATTCAACACAATTCTCATAACTTTATATGAATTACTGATACACATATATGGATAGAGAAATGACTTTCAGCAGATCATGACCTTTCCCCTAATACATGCAAGATCACAATTATATATAAATGAGGAATATGGGGGTTCCAGGACACTCCCCCCAGGTATAGAATGTCACAAATACGGCCCCCAGATTTGTTTACTTCACACATACACAGTGGTCTTAGGTAGAGGAGCAGAGTGTAAGTGCAGAGAAGGATGTCTCATGAGCATCAGTCTCAGCGTAGATAGCTGTCTACTGTACATGACGGGGGAGGTGGGAAAGTGTGCCTGACGTTCTGGTGCCATGGAGTAGTAGTGGGTGCATTGGCAGGCTTTCCATTTAGCATCCAAAGGGACCAGGGCTGCTGGAACAATTTGTATGGTGGGGAGTGCCCAGAGCCATTGATCCAAACTGTAAACCCTGTATATGATGGAAACCACTTCAAGCCAGGGGGAGCAGCAGCACCCAGCACCCTCAGTTCATGCACCTAAAAGAGGGCCTCTAGGTTGGAATTCTGCCCAGCTTCTGCAATAGGGGAGACTGACAAGAGCTACAAGTAGGCAATTTATATTGTATATAAATAAAATAATCGCCAAACTTTCCATTTTTTTTAATATATACCCCCAAGGTAAGTAAACGAATGTATCAGTCAAGTCAGTGTTATGTCATAATGATTTCCAGTAAAATTCACGAGCAGTGAAGGTAAACTCAGTGTGACGCTCTGGCAGAGCTAATGTAATTTGTACCTTACCTAGCTTTCTAAAATTGTAACAAGAATGGCCCACCCTCATTTTACTCTTGATAAAGCCCTCGGTAGGACGGACGTAAAAGCTATGTTTGTCAAAGATACTTCAATGGAGGGCACCAATAGCACAAACAATCGACCCAGAGAAGAGCTGAAGTCACATAGCTTGAAGAAAACGAATAAATGTTCAAAAGTGACCAATGATTTTGGGTGCTGCACCTGACTTAGCCTTAAAGGAACCCAATTTTCAAAACACGATGAAAATAAGGTGCTTAAAGTTGGGCACTCAAAAAATAGAGGCACCCATACTCACTAATCACTCGGTACAATTTAAGCCAAAATATATCACAGGGTAGTTAGTTAAACGAGCATTACCTAAAAGTAGAGTAGCTACCTGGCCCATTGTGCTGTTACCAAGGGCTGACGTATGATATCAGTATTTGCAGTACTATAGAGAATATTGCCAATATTGAAGATAGGTCACATATTTCAATAAGATGATCAGCGAGTTTTAGGGAATGCCCCTGGGCACCTCTCTGTTGGACAGCACCTTGAGTGCTTTTAAGCTAAGCACTACATGCCACACTAACATTTTGGAACAAAAATAAAGCAGGCACAAGACAACCCAGCTGGTGACGTGACATGGGGGACAGACCTGCCAATGGCAGCACTCCGTCATTAGTGAGGCTGCCACTGATCAGTCCTAGCACCTCTGAGTTTGGATTGGCTGGTGGAGTATTGCCCATAAAGAGAGCACTGGAAAGAAGTAGGCCTCTCTCTGCTACGCCCCAAAAGGTTGTAAGTATCCCACACTCGCTCCCTGAGGGTAGGTCTGCACTGCAGAGATAACTATATTCGAGTTACTCCTCCCAAGTTAGCCTCACTTTAGTGAGAGAGGCCACACTGTGAAATAATACTACAACTGCTGCATGCACACTAGCATTGCATTCACTCATGAGTGGTGCTAAGACTTCTGGGGCCACACCCCGTGTTTCTCTGTACTGCAGTAAATTGAGATGCTCTGTGAATTCATTCCTACTGAACTGCAGAAGAACTTCTGTTCTTTCTGGGCACACAGGGGAATTGTGGGAAGGCCCAGGAGCACTCAGGTGGGAGCTAGTCTGCACTCAGACATTGTACTCAAATGAGTGTTAGCCTATACAACTCCCCAGCCCTTAGGCCTGCAAACTCAAGTTAAAAGCACCATGACACTTGAGTTAAGGGCTTGCATGTGTGGACAAGACTCAAGTTCGGGGCATCACTCAAATTATTAGCTGAATTCACTCTTCATTGAAGACATAGCTTTAGAGAGTAATGGCTATGGAGGATAAGCTGGATCAGTTACATTTCAAGGTCTATGGTTCACTGGTCTCAGCAAGTTCCACTTGACATTTCAGGCAACTGCACTGGTTGTGCTGTGCTGGCAAAAACTACACAACACAGGAGCCTAGGTTGCCATGGTTTTATTAATGTATGATCTATTTAATTATAGGTTCACAAATCTGGGCAATTTGTCCTGCCCACAGGGGTTAGAGTCCCCTTCATGCTGTTAAAACTGAGTGGATGAGGACAGGAGTGGGGTCTCCCACGCTGGAAATCTGGACATCTTCGGCAAATGACAGCATGTCCTAATCTGTATGGTAGATGAATATGCATGATCTCATTTGCATTTTAAAAGGAACACTTGCTGTTATTTTATTTTGCTGTTGCTGGACCAGGTTGCCTTTGAGGACTGGTGGTGTTTGTTTAAGTTATGATAAAGTTGTAATCATTTGGCCAAAATATGATGCTTGTGTTCATGCTCATCGGCCCTTGCCATGTGCAATGTTTAGTAGCTGGCTGTCTGGGCTAGCTACTAAGTTCTATTACTTATTTTGGTAGTACAGCTGATTGAGCTATATGCATTGATAAAATGGTTATTTGGTACATACATAGGTAAACACAGAGATAAACTAAAGAAATCATAATTGCAGCAACCATGATTCAGAGGAAATATATTGCGTGTCACTGAGGACAGAATCTGGCCCAGTAGCATTACTGTATTATAGAGGGCAATAATCCTAAGGGCTGGATGCCACAGTCCTCACAGGACTTTTAAGAACCGCATTAGCTTGATGGCGCTAATCACACTAGTGAGGGCTGCAGGATCTGGCCCCTACTTTGATTTACTTTCAGAAGCTATTCTACAACAACATAAAACGTGTTTACCTCCCCCAGCAGATTATAAATCTGCCCTGCGTTCTGTATGTATTCTTGGCCAAAAAAAGAAATAAGCCAGACATTTCGTCAGTGCTTTGGCCATACTTGTCTGATTCCATCACAGGATTCATCAGAAAGTCGGGGACAAAAGAGCAAAATAAAAACACCTTCCCAGAGAAAGCAATGACTCATAAACCTAGAAGCATTCGTTTAGGGCAAAGTTCAAAGAAGAGAACCCAGCTGTGTTCATCAGGAAGCACAGCACATCTTAGACGTGAGTCTCCATAATACATTCCCTGCTATTTCTACATTTAGAACAAACTATTTTGTTATGGGTTCCCTGGGAAGCTGATATTTGCAAGATGAGGGAGGGAATTTAAGTTTTTCTAAAAGCTACAATTGTGTTTATAAAAAAATAGTCATGATAAAACTGCATTTCTCTCTTCTCCATACATATCTGCTCTTAGCATAGATATCAATAAAGTCAGCGACACAGGAGCAAAATAATAAACAGCCTCTGAAAAACAGGGCAATCGTGACTCAAACTCAGAAACCGTCAGTTAGGATAAAGTGTTGGGGGAAGGTGAAAACAGATTAAATGTCTTTTCTTTTTAGAGAAACAAGGTGAGATGGCTGAGGTAATATCCTTTATTGGACCAACCTCTGTTGGTGAGAGAGAGAAACTTTCGAGCTTACACAGAGATGTTCTTCAGGTCCAGGCAATCTACTCAGTGTGTCACAACTAAATACAAGGTAGAACAGATCGTTTCGCATAAATAGCTAACATATTTCAAGGGACCATTCAAGGTGAAGTAAAATTTTCTTTTAAATTCCTTTTAGTTTTTCTATCATTTGCCTTTTCTCAAGTGAAATGGGTCCCAGGAGACCCTAGAGTCACTACTGAATCAAGATGCCCCAAAAGCAGGTGAGTTATTTTGATTCAGAGCAATCACAGAGGCCAGTCAGCACTTCTGTTGCACATCATCCTCATGTCCATGAACCCATGGGCATCATTAGTACAGTGGAGGTAGAGCCTTTATTATATTAGTGGCATATATTAATCACCTTTAAATTATGTCAGCCATGTTATTTTAGTTCCAAGATTTTGAATACAACAAGGTATAACATAGCCACATTTTAGTATTTGAATAAGGACAACGAACGGTAGAGTACTCAGGGCACATGGTAATACCTGCCCTATCTGAATGATAAAGAATAGCAATACCAGGCCTTGCAATTATTATTAGATGAATAGTTGAAAAATAACCTACAAAATACCCGTAAAAAAAAAGAAAGAGGAGCATGGCCTCCATATAGCTCCAGAATTTGGGTTTTCTGGACTGCAGTGTATTGACCCAGTTTTGAATTTAGCCAGGACACAAGAGTCAGCCACTTTTTTTTTAAATGGCCACAACTATTCAGGATTTAAATTTGATGTGTCCTCTGAAAAACACAGCATCTGCAGCTACATTGTGCCCTTCAATATTCTGCACTGACTTGAAAGTATCGAGGATTAATCTTGTAGGTCTTCCATTGATATATTTTCCTGTTTAGGTTGTGGAATGTAATGGGATCACAGCACAAGACGGGATAGCTGCAGGTAACTGTTCCTATTGTTTTGTAAAAGTTCCAGCCTGCAACATGCCTTGGAATTATTTCTTTACGTTGCAGGGCAGGATGGATGGATGGATGGATGGACAGATACAAATTAATTCAAGGCACATGACCTTATCCTGCCATATAATCCACAAAACATGCTTGTTTCTTTCACAAGTATAACAGTTGTGACAGAGTCCAGCCAGATGGATACAGGAGAGTGTTAGAAGGAAGATACATTAGTCCCAGATTAAATAGATCTCTTTTCCCTGGGTAAGGTAACAGGGACAGTTCCAGAACAAGCAGGAACTTGCTGGAACCAATTAAGGCAGGTAGGCTTATTAGGACACCTGGAGCCAATTGAGAAGAAACTGCTAGAATCAATTAAGACAGGCTGGCTAATCAGGGGACCTGAGTTTAAAGAGGACCTCACTTCAGTTTGTAGTGTGCATGCGAGGAGTTGGGAGCAAGAGGCATTAGGAGCTGAGAGTGGGAAGGCTGGAGGATTGAAGAGTACAAGCACTAATAAGACACCAGGAAAAAGGTCCTGTGGTGAGCATAATGAAGTTGTTGGGAGGAGGCCATGGGGAAGTAGCCCAGGGAGTTGTAGCTGTCGCACAGCTGTTACAGGAGGCACTCTAGACAGCTGCAGTCCACAGGGCCCTGGGCTGGAACCCGGAGTAGAGGGCGGGCCCGGGTTCCCCCCAAACCTCCCAACTCCTGATCAGACACAGGAGGAACTGACCTGGACTGTGGGTTCTACCAGAGGGGAAGGTCTCTGGGCTGTTCCCTGACCCACATGGTAAATCTCTGAGGTGAAGAAATCCGCCAATAAGCGCAGGACCCACCAAGATAGAGGAGGAACTTTGTCACACAGTTTAATTGTTAAACATTGTTTGTTTCTATTCTCTGACGAGCCAACACACTTAAGATAACAGTCATATTTCAAAACTTTTCAAGTCTACTGTTCTGCATTCCTGGGAAATCAAAATTGGTTCCTTCATCAGCCATATCAAACCTATTTAAAAAAAAAACAGCACAAAAAAGTGAGTAATTTTCCCAATGCTTGTTGATTTCTATTATAGAAAATAAAGTTGGCGATGTAGGAGTAAAACAACAAACATCCCTTAAGAAAAGGGAAATAGTGATTCAAAACCCAAGAAAGATACTGAATTAAAAAGTATTCAAGAAAGGATCCAACTCAATTATAGCTGTTGACATTTTCACAGTTATATTTTTGCGTCCATATTTTACCTTTTCCCAACCCACTTGGGATCCACAAAATCCCAAACTCATGATTTAGGTCAAGGGTTCTCAATTTGCTCCACGTCATTACTCTACAAGAAGTTCTGGGATAATACGCGTACACCTGCATCTAGCAATAAAGTGTGATCATGACTTTCTGAAACCTATTGGTGATCTCTAAAGTGAGAGCCCATTACTTAGATTATCCTCCGAGATTAGCAAATCCAAGGCTATTCAGTTGAGTGGTAAATCTCCAAAGAAAACCCAAGTTCTGTCAGAGGTTTTGGTAGGTCAATACTGAACAGTTCCAGAACTAACATCAGCTGTCATTGTCAGGAACTCATTGAAAATATGCATATGGAGACAGTCAAGCTTGAGGAAGCAAGCCAGTTGGGGAGAACCACAGTAACACCACCAGGGGTGGATGAAATGGCTCCACCACAAGGAGGAAGCTGGCTGCTGGCGACTTCTGGATGCAGACAGTGCTCCACACCTGCTCCCAACCCACCGTCCATAAAGATAAAGAAACTGGTATGCTGCCCTGGCAATGAGGGATGAGGAATCTACCCCAAAAGGTGTAGGAAGAGATGCCACATACCCCCAAGGCTAGGAGGCTCATGGACACCACTCAGAGTAAATGAAGGGTCGTGGTGGTCTATGACTCCTTTCTAAAGGAGACAGAGGCATCTTTTAGGTATGGTGCATGTGTGGGGCCTATTATAGAGACACTGAGAAAGGATTGCCGAGGATCATCTGGCTCTCTGACTACTAAACCCATGCTGCTCATCCACATGGGCATTAATGATACTTCAAGTTATGACCCTGAACCAATCAGATGTGACTAGGGGGCTCTAGGAGAGAGGGTGAGAGTTGGGGCATAGGTGGTGTTCTCATCAATACTTCCAGTCAAGGGTAGTGGCCCATGCAGAGGCAGACATCTTGGAGATGAATGCATGGCTGTGTGGACAGATGATCACATAACTCACACAACTGGAATATTGGTATAAAAGAGTACACCTTGTTCAGGAAGGAAAAGCAGCAGAAAAAAGGGAGGAGGTGTTGCTTTGTACATCAAAGATGTATACACTTGCACTGAGATTGAGATAGAAGTGGGAGGCAGATCTGTTGAAGGTTTGGGTAAAGATAAAAGGGGTAAAAACAAGCATGATGTCACGGTAAGGGTCTACTATAGGCCACCTAACCAGGAAGAAGAGGCAGATGAGGTTTCTTCTTAAAGATTCAGAAATGATTTAGAGAGTGGCATGGAAAATACATTTATAACGTTTGTGGATAATAGGAAGCTGAAGGCACTGAAAGCGCTTT
The DNA here is from genome assembly GCF_016161935.1 of Mauremys reevesii. Classification (NCBI taxonomy): domain Eukaryota; kingdom Metazoa; phylum Chordata; order Testudines; family Geoemydidae; genus Mauremys; species Mauremys reevesii. The sequence goes on from NC_052624.1 coordinate 275,587,185, forward strand.
GGAGGACAGAATTAGAATTCAAAATGATCTTGACAAACTGGAGAAGTTGTCTGAAATAGATAGGTTGAAATTCCATCAGGCAAATGCAAAGTACTTCACTTAGGAATAATCAGTTGCACAAATACAATGGGAAATGAATGCCTAGGAAGGAGTATTTCAGAAAAAAAATCTGGGAGACATGGTGGATCACAAACTAAATACGAGTCAGCAATGTAACAGTGTTGCAAAAAATAAAAGCAATCATTCTGGAATGCATTAGCAGGAATGTTGTAAGCACAATACAAGCAGTAATTCTTCCATTCTGCTCAGCACTCATAAGGCCTCAACTGGAGTGCTGTGTCCAGTTCTGAACGCCACACTTCGGGAAAGGTGTGGGCTAACTGGAAAAAACAGAGAGCAACTAAAATCATTAAAGGTCTAGAAAACATAATCTACCAAAAAAATGGGTTTGTTTAGTCTGGAGAAGAGAAGACTGAAGAGGGGGACATCATAAAAGTTTTCAAGTATGCAAAAGGCAGCTATAAAGAGGAGGGTGATAAATTGTTCTCTTTATCCACTGAGGACATGCCAAGAAATAATGGGCTTAAATTGCAGCAAGGGAGATTTAGGAAAATTTAGGTCAGAGAGATAAGGTGGGTGAGGTAAAAGACAAGCTTTCGACCTGAAGAAGGCCAAAAGCTTGTCTCTCTCACCAAGAAGTTAGTCCATTACCAGATATTACCTCATTCACCTTGTGTCTCTAATCTCCTAGGATCCATACGGCTACAGCAAACACTGCATATATAAATTTAGGTCAGATAATTTGACAAAGAATGAATGCCAGCCCCAATTAGCCTCACTCAGCATGCTCATTTCATGCAGCAGTCTTGAAATCAACTCAGCATCTGCTTATAGTAAATAATATTAAGTTGCTGCGGCTACTGCCTGCAAAACGGAAAGGCAGGGAAAATGCAGAAAGGTGAGGAGGTGGTAGAATATAAGGAGAAAAGTGGTAACAGACCTTCATCTGTACTGTCACATGATTCTCTTCTTTTTGGCCTGCCACATATCCCTCCCTTCTGACTCTCCAAAAAGAAAGAAAGAAATTGCTCTTACAACAAGTCCCAAAGCATCTTTGTGCATAGTTACAGTTAAAAATCATTGGCCTGATTTTCACTGCAGCTGAGCACCCACTGAGCCCAGATCTTCAGTTATGTCATGTCTCTTCCTTACAGTTCCCCTGCAGTAAAGGGATCCTTTTCTGGTACGCCCCTGGACAGTTTTAGGACCAGAGCTGGGCAAATAACTTTTTTTTTTTTTGGTTTGCTAACAGCTCTGAGAAGTAAAAAACAAAACAAATATGCTGGGTCAAACAAAATGTTTTACCTTACTCAAGGTAAACATGCTTTTGTTTAAATGTTGAGTTTTCGAATTTTTTGAAATAAAATTAAAATTCTTTGCAAAACAGAGTCATTTTGAATCAAAAATTGCAACGTGTCATTTCAGAATTTTTTAAAATGAAACGTTTTGATTTTTTTTTAACCTAAACAATTCAGCGAAATCGACACAAATTTGTGAATTGTTTCAGTTTAGTGCAATCTGCATTCATTTCTGAACATAAAGTCCATCAACAAGAGTCATGCATTCATTTGCAGCACATTTTAGACACTATTAAATGGTCAGAATTTGCCAACAGTCCTCACACCTTCCCATCTAAGATTAAGCATCTCCTTATTTGGGAAAATGCCATTCTCTCCATGTTTCCTTGTACTCCCCATCTGTTTCACCCGCCTGTCTTATACTGAGCTTGTAATCTCTTTGAAGCAGGAGCTCTCTTTTTATTCTGTGTTTGTACAGCACCTAGCACAATGTGGTCCTGGTCCATGACTTGTGCTCCTAGGTGCTATCACATATAATAATAATTATTATTAATTACAATGTATAATTATTATTATCATCATCATCATCATCATCTGTAGTGACTATATGGGCAATCGCTGGAAAACAGTTTTCCTTGGCACTATATTAACTGCATTTCCATTTGCAGTCTTGAAAAATTCCATGGCATATTTAAAGAGAAAGTTACTTACCTTATAGTAATGTGGCTTTTTGATGTATGGTCCCCCTACAAACCCAGAGCTGGAGAATTTTGAACGTGGTGTCTGTTGGTCGACACATGCACCCTTGCTTATCTTGTGCCTCGGACCAAGAAGATAAAGGGGAGGGTGGACCTCTCCAGTTCCTTCTCTACCAGGAACGAAAAGACCACCCAAAGCTGAGGGGGAGGAGAGTGGGTCATGGAAAACGGAGGGACCACACATCTGGAAGAACTCCTGGTTACTATAGAGTAATGTACTCTTCTTCTTCAAGTGCTGGTCCCAATGTGTAGTACTCAAGTAGGAGGAGGATGTGTGGCTTGGACACTGGTATATCACACCACCAGATTGCGATCCAGTACTGGGGAGCCCCAGACTTATGGCCTTTCTTGTCATGTCTCTGAGACTTAGTACATGCTACATTCTCTTGGGCTGAGCTTAGAGACTTGCTCTGTTTAGGCAGGACTGAATTAGACTTCTTCAAAGTGGATTTGGAGGAGGATTTACTCTCATGCTTATGAAATTTCTCCTAGCTTTCCCACCAAGTCCCCACTGAATGCTCTGTGGCAGTAGATGCCCTTGTTTCTGAGTTGGGCAGGAGGTGCACTCCTTGCTGAATCAGGCCAATGTAGCAGGGGAGAGGGGGAAATACCCCAGGCTGGGTCCAACTGCGATCTCGTGGCCTCTGTTGGGTGCTTCCTAAGGCAAGGTTCCCGCACTTCCCAGGCACGGTGGGGGAACGAATGGCAGATACTGCACCTTGCCACTCTGTGGACTTACCCAAGTCAGTACAAGCAGCGTTAGTGGTCATCGCTGAAGTAGAAGGAGCATGAGCAGCAGGCACAAATTTTGAAGCCCTGAGTCCTGCGTATAGTCCAGTAACCAAACAGGATATGGGGGCGCTCCCCAGCTTGGAATGGTAACTAACTAAACTAACTGACTAACCCAAAACTATTAGATAAAACTTTCAACTCCAAAAACTTCTAAAGCTATTTAGCAATAAATGAATAGAGCTGAAGCTTCATGTGGCGGTGAGAAGGAACTGGAGAGGTGGTCAGTCTGCCTTGCCCTTTATCTTCTTGGTCTGAGGCATGGGGTTAGCCAGCGCGCATGTGAGGACCAAGAGATGCTGTTTTCAAAATTCTCCATCTCCGGGCACATGGAGCGCATGCATACCCATAAGGACCAGTACTTGAAGAAGAACAAGGGGTTTTTAAACATGATGCCTTTGTCAAACATCAAGCTGAGTAATGACACATTTTGCCAGGCTAAATTCACTCTAGAGTTTCACTTAGACAAGGTATTCTGTTTCACTTGCTTTCCAAAACTGCTGACATTAAATGTCATATTGCTGTGCTTTGAGTACCTTCCGGATAATCCAAGCAAAAGTTCACGAAAGTCTGTTGATGTGATGTGCCTAAACTGCCTCAAAATATTTTCATTGAAAGAAGTATCCACTGGATTCTAAACACCTATGGGACAAATTCTGGTCTCACTTTCACCAACTTCAAAGGGGTTATATAGGTTGGTAAGGGCAGAATGTGGTGTATATATTCAATATCAGTGCTGTGTGTATACGAATGAAAAAAAGAATCCCCAAACTCTATCCAGGTATGAGCCTACGATACCTTGGCTTTGCTGCTGTGGATGTAGCCATCCAACCAATGTAAGGGAACAAAAAATTAATAAATCAAGACCTATTCTGACAAATGTGCTGGCATCGCTAGTGATGCTCATTTACATACATACACACACACACACCCACCACAATTTATATATAGTCTCTCTCACACACACACACACACACTTAATAGGCCAGGCTCGTGGCATTCCAACCACACTTGGCACACTGTAGCCTAGCACTGATCAGGACCTTCCCTGCAATTGCGGCTTTGGGCTGCATTTGGGCACCAGAAAGTGTCTCTGCTCCCCAATCTCCTGTGCTCCTAGTGACTCCCCTGAGCAGCCCAGTCAGCAGGGGAGGAGGAGGCTGCCTAATTCAAATACAGAGGGCAGGGCAGATAAGGACCTAGAACTAAAGGCTGTCTGGGTTGGGTGAGAAACCAGGGTTGGCTGGGCAAGGAGACTGGAACTAGGAGACAAGGAGGGAAATGGTGGGGGGGAGAATGATGGACTGGGAGGAAACAGATAGGACTAGAAGCCAAGAGTGAAAGACTGGGACCCAGCTGGGCAGATGGAGGTGGAGGAGAGGAGTATGAAGAGCCAGTCTGTGGGTGGATAATTGGGCTGGGCTAGGTATGGAGATTAGGATGAGGAGCTGGTGGGGACACTGAAATGGGATGAGGAGCCTGAAGAGGAAGACTGGGACGGAAAGCCAATGGGATTAAGGAACATGGGCAGGGAATACAACTGGAATCCAAGAAGGAAGAAAAGAGATTAGATGAGGAAGGACCTAAGACCAGCAAGGAGGGTGTGGATAAAGAGACTATGACGGCTGGGCCAGGAGACTAGTACTAGGATGATGAACCAAGGGTGGGGAAGAGACAGGACTGGGGGAGGGGGAGGGGGCAGAAAGAGTCAAATTTTGGGGACATAGGAAGAAAATTCTGTGGCCAATAGAGAAAACTCACATCCAGAGCCTGGCATAGAACCCAAGATTCGTGAGTCTCACCATTCTTCTGCTGTGAGCAAATACTCTATCTGTGAAACCCTCTGTAAAGTGTCCCATTCCCCTGTAGTGCTGGTCCACATAGCGCATGACAACGTACTATTGCTGTCTGCCATTTGAGCTAATAACTGCAGTCCCTGTGGCATGATGCCACGTGGACTGTTTTTTCAGTTTCCTTTTTTAAAAGCTTAAGAAATTACACAGAGAAACCTATGTGGAAAGAACATTAAGGAAGCAAAGTCTAGCACTCAAGTCAAGTTAGAAACTGTCAATATCAAGGTTGCCAGTGTCACAATAAAATTGCCCCTCCCCTCCATAGGGTGCCCTGGGTAAGCACCAGCATTGCATATTGCTAATGCTTTGAGATGCACTGGAAAGAATTTCGGGGAGGGTTGAAGTTGTGGGTGTGGAGTGACATATTTCTTTGCAGGTTGCGAGAGGCCGAGGGGAGAGGAAGAGAGAAGAGAATGGGTTAACTCAATGCTCCAGCTAGGTCTGAAGAAAAAACGCTGACTCCAGCCCAAGGCACGGCACACAACCGACTCTCGGCTACCTGCCAAGAAAGACGGGGGCCTGGATTCCAACCCCGACCAGCCATGAGAAAGAAGGATTCAGCTGAACAGACCTGCAGGGGCTGCAAAAATGAGTGAGACGACGAAGGCCAGGAGGGGGAAAAACAGAGTCTGGCGTCCCTGAAGCCGGTGTGTTTTGAGAAATCTGAGGACGCTGCAGAAAGCTGGTTTGGACTGGTACAAAAAGCACAGGGGACAGAGGTCCCTGAACAAAATGCCCCCAAAGACTCCAGGACTTAAAACCCTCCTGAGAGGTGAAGCAAGTCGGAGATCAACAGCGGACCCCAGACGGCCTGTGCACAGGACAGAACTGCCATCCACCTCTTCCCCCACTTCTTCGTACGTTACACCCAGGCTTGGCAGCACGTGTGAGAGTATGAAAGTGGGTTAGGGCTTGGGGCACTAACACTTTCTTCCTTCCTCTGAGTGACGTGAGGAACCCCCAGCACTCTCTGCTGTTATTGTATTAATAAAGCTTTAAAACTCAGTCACTTGGTGTGCTCCGTCATCTCCTCCTCTAACGATCCTGTGTCCTCAGCCTGATCACCTGATGCCTCAGGCAGATTGGTAACAGAAATCTGTCACAAGTGCATCCTTAATTCTCCCCCCCCCCATGCATATATGCATGATGGTCTTTAATTACATGATCTCACACAAACATTTTCCCCACAGGATAAACCTGCTGTGGGGGTGAATTAGGGCTGCACAGTGAGGGAGATTGTGTGGAAGACCCATTTAATTTCTTGCAGAAACTGGAAGGTTTGTAGTGACCGAGGCAGGGGACTGCAGGAAGTTAAAGCACCAGGTCATGGTTATGGTAGTTGAATACTGTGTTAAGAGAACTGAATTATCTCGCAGCTCCTCCCATCTCTTAACTTTTGAGTGCTTGACTTTGCAACCTTAATAACGTTCTTTTCACGTGTGCGCGTGAGCATGCGTACTAGATCTCATTCTCACAGGGACAAAGTCTGTAACTCTTTATTACAGGGTGTGATGTTTCTGACTATGTTCCTTTACAGCCAATGAGACTTCTCACGCTAGCAAGCCCTGTGTCAAGTAGTGCTTGCAGAATTGGGCCCAAAGACTACACTCCATCAAGCAATACTATGCTGTCTTTCTCCGAGTAAGAATCAGACCACTCGATGAGTGGTCAGCTATGGTGGTTAGGATTAGTGCTACTGCTATTTATTGTTACCCTATCCTCCTTCCCCATCTGCCCATTGGTTTCATCCACCTGGTTTGTCTCATCTTTTTTTATGGGGGAAGGACTGTTATTTATTTTGTTTGTAAAAGCAGCTGGTGCAACTGGGAGATCTGATTAGGTGCTATTGGAATATAAATACTATTAGTATGTGCAGAACAAAAAGAGAATAAAGTAGGTAAACTGAGAAATTTTAGGTTCCTAAATTGGTAATAAAATGTAAACTAAAAATCCCTGAAAATGAAGTTAAAATACTCTCAGTGCCTGTGATCTTTGACATACCGTTTTGTGTGGAATGGCATTCCCCACTGCAGGGACTGGAAACAATTCACAGGCATGATGGGACACGCTTCCATCCCACTACTTAAAAGGCTAACGAGCATTCTTGCACTAAGGCAGCCTCCGTTAGGCACACTTACCAAATGTGTTCCACCTGGGGAAGCGAAGCCTCAAAAGAGGAAGCCTGCACACAACTGTGGGGGAGTTTTTCCCAGGAGGAGGGAGGATGCCAGGGTCTGCTCCTTAGCTCCGGGAGCAAGGGGATCTCAGCCTGAGGCTGTTGCTAACCCTTCCATTCACCCTTCAGTTTAGTGCAGACTGGCACTACCCGATTGATATGAGCAAAAGCCCCGAAGGGCTGCTTCCAGCTAGCGACCTATGAAGTGCCACCAGGGAATGGAGACAGGTAGGGTGACCATAGTTCCCGAAGGGAAACGGGACTCCATGTGGGACAGGCCCAAGCCAATCACCTGAGGTCCCCTCCCACAGGGCTCGCCTGAGCCCCACCCCTCCCCCACAAGGGGCTGGCCCAAGCCCCTCTCCCCACGCCCGGGGCAGGCAGGGCTTGGGCGAGCAACGGTACACATACGAGATAAAGTAACCATATTTCTCAAAGGCTGGGGCTGGCATCGCTGCTCACTCGGTCCCTGCGTGCCCCCCACCTGAATCCTGCCTCCCCTCCCCCTGCAAGGCTGGCATCACCGCTCATCTCCCCGCACCTCACTTCTTTAACAGCACTTGTTGCACTTCCTCTTGCGAACTGATCAAGTTGCCAAGAGCAAATGGGACAAATACCCACTTCCCCCCCCCGCAAAAAAAAAAATAAATAAAAAAAAACCCACACTCGGGATGGCCGGGATAGGGCTTAAAAAACAGGACTGTCCTGGCCAAAACGGGACGTCTGGTAACCCTAGAGACCAGGGAACTATAAACTGGACTCTTAAAAGCAGGGCTTTGGAGCTGTACTCCAGCTCCAGGCAAAAACCTGCAGCTCCACTGCTCCGGAGCTGCTCCACGCTCCGCTCCAAAGACCTGCTTAAAAAGACCCTGGGAGTGAGCTGACCTCCCACTAGGGATTGGAAAATTGCCCAGGAGTGGGGAACTCCCATGGGGGCCCATAAGCAAGAAATTCAAAGATGCGACTGAGCCCAAACGAAGGGTCAGATGACTACAACAGGCTCGCTGTCATTATGATGGGATTGGTTCTTTGGGCAGGCAGTGGTTTCAGAATGACGCAAGTACAAGCAATAAAATGTGCAGAGCCATAATCAGATTGGTCGACATGTGTTCAAAGTGCTGGGGACTAAACTGACACACAACCGCACCAGATTTTGGCATGCAGCCAGAGGCAAATCAAATGGCTCACAAACAAAATGGAAGTCTGATGCTTATGTTGCTTGGTATGTCTTGATCTTCCACTTCCAAGGGAGTTGCAGTTAGGCCTAGGGCCAAGGTCTTGCAGTGAAGCAGACTGATCTAACCAGGCTTTGTGGAGTCTGTTCAAAACAAGAATTTCCCCTGGTCAGAGCTGAAACTGCAAGTTAACCCAGCACCTAAATGAATTTCAACAAAAGGATGAAGTTGAGCTTCAGTCTTGCAGACTGTGTGCCAGGCAAAAAGGCAGTTTCTTAGGCCTGGTCTACACGGTGTGTGTGTGTGTAGGGGGGGAAATCGATTTAAGCTACGCAACTTCGGCTATGAGAACAGCGTAGCTGAAGTCGATGTATCTTAGATCGAATTAAAATTACTTACTTTGTGTCCTCGTGGCGCGGCGCAGCTCCCCCGTCGACTTTGCTTCCGCCTCTCGCGCTGCTGGAGTTCAGCAGTCGACAGGAGAGCGATAGGGGATCGATTTATTGCATCTACACTACATGCGATAATCGATCCCCGATAGATCGATTGCTACCTGCGGATCCAGCGGGTAGTGTAGACGTACCCTTACATTAATACTTCCTCCTTTCTGAACAGGAGAGCAGGACTTCTAATGCCAGCTACCACAGACACCTCAGTGCACCGCCCTCTCACTGGGTCAGCTCCTACAAGCCCTCGCTCACAAGAATAGTGTTTATTTACTCTACAAAGTAAATGGCACTTTGTGAGTTAGTAACTGCTTGCAGGATCAGGTCTATAGTGTGTTGGGAGACCTCTAAATCTGTACAGCTGGGCCCAGCCACACTTCCTGGGGTAGGTTTCCTGACAGTCCTGGCACTTGGGGAAAATCCTGTTCCCTCCTCCACAATGAGTCCCTCGGTACTGGAACTCCCATGGCTCCACGGAAGAAGGGGGCAGACCTACACAGGCAACACGTACCCTTCTGTATGTGGAAGGTTCCTGTTTGGCTGGCTGAGTGCTAGGGTCTGGAGTTGCCCTTAGGCTGTGCTGCTGAATTCTCAAGCCCAGAGAGCTAACTCTCACCCAGCCAAGTCACAGACAAGTAGCGTCTACAAATCACATCTCTCTCAAGTCACTAGACAAAAATTCCAACACCCTGACTTCTTCTGTGTGTTGACTTCCCTCATTCCTGGACAGCTACAGTGCTTTCCAATATGATCTGTGGCACTCAGTTGTGTGAATCGGGAGAGCACAGACATGCAGCTCCAAGTGAGGGGTGGGAAGCCAGCTCCTGAGTCACCAGCACAACTTCCTGCTAAGCCACCCCGGGCTTCCCTGGGAGATCTCCCTTCCAAGGACCAAACTGTAACACATTTCGTTTGTCAAATCTGTGCAGATGGCAGCCTGAAGTGTGACATATCCACAGGCGACTTTGCTTGCCAAAACCAGAGATAATTCTGTTGCTAAAAGCTCTACATCCACGTGAGAGTCACATGCATCGGTGTGGACAGCTTGTTCACAGCAAAAAATGTTGCCCTTTCATTTAGGCTCAAGGCCAAGTTATTCTCTGGGAGATTAGGCTACATTTGAGGATGGCTGATCTCAGAGCTCAGCTGTTTTTACTCTGCAGCAATGTTATTAAAAGGCCAGTTCCTGGTACCCTTATAATCAACTGATTTCAATGAGACCAAAATGGAGTGAGATACTATTCCACGTGAGAGGTATTAGACTCTGACCCCAAGTTCTCATCACTGGGTTTTGCGTACTCAGGACCATTTGCTAATTATGGGTAGGGCTATGATTTTGTCACGGAATCTGTGACTTCCAGAGACCTCCGTGACTTGAGCCCCCGGTGCCTAGGAGCTGCAGGGTCCTCCTGCCACCCATGGAGCCGTGCCCTGAGCTTGGAGCCATGGGTGGTAGGGGGGCCCTGCAGCTCTGAGCTGGGCCCCCCAGGGTGGTGTGAGGAGCCTGCAACTCCTTATTGTCATGCATATTTTTAGTAAAAGTCACTGACAGGTCATAGACAATAAAGAAAAATCCATGGAAGCCTGTGACCTGTCCATGACTTTTACTGGCTCTGGCTCTGCAGCAGACAATCAGGCCCTGTAACTTTTACCCAACACTTTCAAAACTCCTTGGCTGAGTTTTCTTCCACCTTATGCCCACCCTGCTACCCCCTCCTGCATGCTGCTGAGCCACAGTTCCTGACAAGTAGAATGAGCGAGATTTTTTTTTTCAGAACCGTCTCTCTGAAGAGAGATACAGCAGCATGACATGACTAGATTCTCCCCCTTGTAAGAAACAACATTACGAAGCCAAGGGGACGCATTTCATTAGCATCCTCAGCCTCTGCAATATTGTACATTTCAGTGCCTGAGTGCTCCTGGGGTACTGTAACCATTTACTATTCAGAGCCACTAGTCGTTTAATTTATTGTCTCAGCTGATGGCAACTTTTCTAGTTCTTCACCTGGTAGCTTTTGTGCTCTTTTTAACCGTTCATTATATCCAGAAACACACATACATGACCTAAACGACCAATCACAGCGAGCAGCCTAGCTCAAAATTTGAGACGGGCATGTGGAAAAATTGGCATTGTTCCACCGTGAGCCCAACAGCCTAAAATAAACAAAATGCATTCAAAAAGGTTTTGATAAAATTGCAAAGCACTACTGAAATTGGAGCAACCTCAGGAACAGGCAAATAATCTTTCACCTAGTTGAAATGGTTGTCCCTTCACCTAACACAGTAGCTTTACTAACCAATAATTTCGGCTACAAATTCAGGAAGAATAGACTATCCAATCCAAACTGCAGAGGAAATCTAAGCGGGGAGGAATATCATTACCCAAGTTGCTGTAAGGACAGATTCTGGGGTTAAAACACGTCTAACCCTTGCAAGAAGTAATTTGTGCACACTGACAACAAATGGTCAAGATCTGAGGTTTAGATTCGTTCTGAAAGACACGACTTCTATGTAGCACAATTGCCTAGCCCACCATGCAGAGGCATTGGGTTCATAACTGACTCAGTCAGAAGCAACATTTAGGTGCTGATCAGGCCTCAACTGGAGTATTGTGTCCAGTTCTGGGTACCACATTTCAGGAACGATGTGGACAAATTGGAGAAAGTCCAGAGAAGAGCAACAAAAAGGATTAAAGGACTAGAAAACGTGACCTATGAGGGAAGATTTAAAAAAAAAAAATTAATCTGGAAAGGAGAAGACATGGTAACTTTTCAAGTACGTAAAGGGTTGTTAAAAGGAGAAGGGAGAAAAATTGTTGTTCTTAACCTCTGAAGATAAAGACAAGAAGCAATGGGCTTAAATTGCAGCAAGGGAGGTTTAGGTTGGGCATTAGGAAAAATGCTTCCTGTCAGGGTGGTTAAGCACTGGAATAAATTGCCCAGGGAGGTTGTGGAATTTCCATCATTGGAGATTTAAGAGCAGGTTAGACAAACACCTGCCAGGGATGATCTAGATAATACTTAGTCCTGCCATGAGTGCAGGGGACTGGACTAGATGACCTCTCGAGGTCCCTTCCAGTCCTATGATTCTGTAAAAAAAATAAAAAAAAATCTATGAATCATCCATACCACTTTCTGCAGTAACTGGATGTTTTGTGGAGGATTCTTCTCCAAAATACTGATGCAGTACACCTGCCCTGGGGCCTGATTTTACAAAGCATTGAACTCCTCCTGTGCCGGCACCAAATCCCTCACAGATAGTGCTCAGCCTCTCACAAGACTCGACTCTTAGCAGGCGAGAGCTGACAGGATGAACAGCATCGGGTGATACAACCCGTTGGCCATATCTTAAACTGACACCTCCTTCATCCTCCAAGTAATGAGCGGAGGTAGGTATGAGGATAAACTAAATCCTCTTGAGTTTATCACACTGCTACAAGCCAAAAATAAATACATCACTGCATCTCTATGATTCTCCGTTGCACGAGTCAGTGCGGGCATATTTAACACAGTGACTGTTTGGTTCCTGGGGACTTTTTGTAACCTAACTGTTAACCCAGAACTGTACTGATGAATCACCTCACAATATCCCCCAGCTGGAGGCCTATTATTCTGCAAGACTTTTAAGCTTTATTTTTTTAATCAGCACTTTACAGTCCAATCACCACCAGGGAACATCAGGAGAAACTCCAGGAGATGATGCAATGCTACATCAAAACATAATGTTAAGTCCTGTGATGACATCCACTAAAACTGGTGAGAGATTGCCCCTCCTTGTACTGACCTATTTTAACCTATAGTGTCAAGAGTTAACTGAAGCTAATGAGATTGCAGAGGTTTAGCCAGCAGCAGAATTTAGCCTGCAGAACCTCTATTGCCCACGATGATGCCCAAGAAGAGGAGGTGGGAGCTTGACTTTTAGAGCACAGTTGGAGATTGAGAGGCTGGCAGATAGGAAATGCAATCAACCATGTTTCAGGTGCAACGGGAAAATCAGCTAGATACAATGGAGTATAGCACTCTGCAATGATAACATTGCAAAGTCACTGTTCAGGAATAGCCACATTTTAAGGCCTATTTTTTCCCCCTGCAAATATACACACCCACCCAAATTGCTGAGGGAAATGGTAACATTTGGCCACCTACCTACCTGCTTGCAGATGCAAGTTGGGTACACAGAATGTCCAGTTGTTACCATTTTCACTTGCAAAATTAGAGGCCAAGGTAAACTGATCAGTGGGATCTAAGGGACATATTTTCACAGGTATTTAAGTGCCTGTGATGGGGTGTAAAAACCCCACACTGGAAAGGAAGAGGTTAAAGAGCTACTGTGCATCCTGCCCCTCCACAGCTAGGTGTCTATCTGCATCTTCAGGCACCTAAACACCTTTGAAAATTGTCCCTCAGTGCTTAAACGTAACTAACTCAAATAAATCAAATCAACCCATCCATCTCTGGACAGAAAGAGAAATAAAATGATATATGAATCGCCCAATTGTCAAACCAGGGTGTTTAATGTTAGGCACCTAAATCCATATCTGGTCAACTAATTATGTATTTAGGAGACAATATGGCATTTATGTGCCCAAAAGCAGGACGACAGATGCCGAAGCATGGATTTAGAAATTTAATTGTTAGCAGCAGGGTCCAATTTTCATGCTTAAGTACCTCTGGTTAATACTTGGCGTTTATATATCGTTTTGCCTTTTCAATGCCTGGCAAAAAAACCATTAGTCATCACAGCACCTCCAGCGGGTAGGAAAGTCTTATTTAAAACCAGATATACAGGTACCACATACGGGTAGAGATCCCATAGTACTTTTTGCAACAGCAGGTTAACCCCATTGTCTTGGCTAAGTCTCAACTCAGGTGACTATTTTCCACCTAGCTACATTTCCATTGCTGCTTTATCTAGAGAAGACATTCTCTGTGTCCTCCCCTACAAACTGCTGTCTTGTAATACTGATGCATTACAGCTCCCTCTTGTAACTCACAGGTGGCTGCATTTTCTTGTTGGGTGAAATGATAGAGAGGTAGACTGGAAAACACTTTGGAACCTGCCTGGATGAAGGAGACAATATAAATGTATAGCACTGTATTAAACACCTAGCATAGCAGAGAGTCACTTCCTCCTCGCAAGAAATGGCATGTTATTCTCAGGTGAAAGTTAAAAAAAAAAAAAAGGTTATTTTTTCCAACTCATCATTATGTTTTATCATCATCAATTCACAGTGCCCAATAGACACAAGGTCAAAGAGTTTGCAAGCTAAAATAAGGTAGAAATCAAGGGGTAAGGAAGTACCAAGGTCTTAAAAGGTTTTAATACAAACAAGTTCAGGATTCTGATGAGTGAACATTCATGATACATTTCTGATTTCATCCTCATTTAACTAGTGAGATATCCATGCAACACAATTCTCACACAGCATGAGAACTAACAGAAGGAAAGAACAATACCTGGCAGACATATGATTTCATCAGGCAGTAAAGAGTGAACTGGGAAGCGTTTTGTTCTTTTGAATTAGAATAGATATCACTGCAAAACAGACTAAGATAGGGAGCCTGATTTATTTGCAGACCCTTGTCATAAATATGTATCATACACACACACATATATATATATATATATATATATATATCATACACACACAGATAGATATAGATATACACACACAATTGAGCTTCTTTAGCTTTCTCTGATTGCAGACACAGAAAATGTCAAGATTATTCCTGAATACATAACTCAGACTGGAGTCAAAAAACTAAGGTATAGAGTAGCCAAGGCATAAGCTAAAGTAAAGGAGGATTAGCTCATGTACAACTGAATGGAAAGAAGGTGCCACAATCAAAATATAAAGGCCCTGATCTTATCAATACTGACATACATGCTTAGCTTTATGCTTATGAATAGTCCCAATACCTTCAGTGGGACTACTCACATGCTTAAAGTTCAGCACATGAATAAATGTCTGCAGCACTGTCTATGAAACTGATACAATTGCTTTAAAAAACTCTGATATAATCACCGCTTGTGCTAAACTTTGAAAGTGTGTGATGAATTGGCCTGCATGTCAGTTTTTAGAATGAGGTGCAGAAACTGTAAGTAACAATTCATTTAATGTCACCTCTTTTTCTGTTTGCAAGTTCTCTGAAAACACATCATGAGTTTCTAAAACTTGTTATTTGTAATTCTTTGCCAAATGCTTTCAGCATTGTACACTCGATTTTTTCTTGTTCTTAAAGGAATGTACGTTTACTGCACATCTGAGTGAATTAAGGAGTGCTCTGAGTTTACTCCAGTCAATATAGATATAGCACGTTTTCAAAGAGTGGATGTAGGAAGTGCTTCTTTTTAGTGTGATAGAAGATACATATGTCCCTAAGCATAAGGTCAAAACAATATGCTCAACCACAGGGTTTATTCCTAATGAGATGCACTCATTGATTTTAAGCTTGTAATTCTGTACACGTGACAATGTGGTCTCTGCTCACAGAAGACAAGAAAGCATCTACTGACATATATGAAAAATAGGTTAAGTTAAACAGATCGTGTCCAAAATGTTAAAACCTGCTAATAATTTTGGGACATGCAAGGAAGTTTGAGGTTCTATGAAACTGCCCAAGAAAGTTCTGGTCAATCCAAACCTGCAGAATCTCTGTTTTAGAAGGTCTACATATGACTGCATGGCACTGTCAGATCAGAACATGCAAACTCATCCAAACAAATTATAAAACATGCAGCCATGAATCTGTCCAATTGAAGATGTTTGTGAGTTGACACTGAGCAAGGAACATTAATTACCAAACAGCAGGAAAGCTGAACAACCCAAGAGCTGGGACATTTATCTGAGCTAGAGACTTAACTGATGACTATTGATGAAGCTTTACAGAGGTCAGTAGAGCTATGCCAGTTTATACCAGTTGAGGATCTATCCCATTATATCTTTAAAATATCTCTTATTTTTCAGTGCTTGCAGAAATAGCGATGTATTGTACAAGACAATGTCTGTGTGAGAGAGACAAAAATATCCCCTGACAGACTGCTGGATTAGAAATAGGATTTCATTTAGCAAAGCACAAAACTGTGAACCGTTTGAGTGGAAAATTATTATTAATCTTTTCAGCTCAATGAAATTTTTAAATTGTGAGGTGGCACAGTTGCTATACTTTCCTTGCAAGAAATCATCTTACATAATACTAGCATCGGTAGATAACAACAAACATTCATCCATAATCCTAAAGGTATTTGTTCCAAAGAAAAGAAACACCACTTGATTCGATGTATAAATTGTAAACTCTTCCAGGGCAGGGCCTGTGTTTTTTGTTCTGCGTTTGTACAATGCCTAGCACAATGGGACCCTGATCCATGATGGGGAATCCTATGTGTTACTGTAATACAAATAAATAATAATAATCCTCCAATATTTACAAAAACTAAATTTCAACTGGGTTTTATTATGCATCTAAGCGAGTTAGGCTCCTGAATCCCTCAAGGAGCCAGGAAGATTTTACAGATTATATCTATTTCTAATCTTAACTGAAGGAATCGTTCAGTCTGAAATCCTGCAGTCTGAGGTTTTACCATTTCTCAGGTCCAGTTTGTTAGTCTGGAGCAGTGGTAACTACTTCACAGCTACCTCAAATTCAGAGAAGCTTGCTCAATTTTCAGACCTTGTCCCCTCAGCACAGTTTCACCCAAAGAAATAAATCTGCCCTGAGGAAATGTAGAGGACCAGGAGTCCATAAGGGTATATGGCAGGGTGAGGCATGAAGAGGAGGTCTGGGGACTGACATGCAATCAACCTTCATCCATTGCTATCACATTAGCCAGCGCAGTGAGACTTTGTCTACACACACAAGTTGCACTGGCTTTTTTAATTGATGTAGTTAAATCAGTGCAATGCCCTGATTGTGACCTTTAATTGTTTATTTCTAGACTTCCCATAGTAGGTGTTTATTTTGTTTCCAAGGTGTAGAGTTTTTGGAAATAAAACTTGTTTTTCCTGCAAGGGGAGGAGAGGTTGTTTGCTGGATGCCACTGGAAATGCCAACCTTAAACACTTTTATGAAGTGCTCCTGTTCAGAAACAGTGCATTTCATGCTGCCAACTCTACTAAGGTCCCGATCCTGCACACTCTGAACTTCCACTGAGGTCACTGTGGATGCATAAAGGGCATGATCACACATTCCTTCTGCGTTGGGCATGTGACTTCTCTAAGAGCTCTGCACCCTTGAAAAATCAACAGCCAGGTTTTCAAAGGGTCTGGCTTGCCATGCTGTGGAAGCCTATTCAGTGAGCTTGTGTGCCTGTTACCAGGGGGCCGGGCAGTAGAGCAGATTACAGATATAACAGCTGTTAAGTCCTCAGTTGCTTTAAAAATAACAAATAAAAACGTCTGAGCAGTGTAAACACCAAGAAGGGGAAGAATTATTTAGGGTGTTCCAAAAAGCAACTCTCTCAATATTTTGGGAACCAGAGCAAAGGATTGTGGGATGCAGCTGAGGAGGATTCAGCTGCAACCGAATAAAGGTGGATACTGCATGCAAAAGGCTGGCAACATGTGCATTACAGCATAAGATCCCAGCAAGAACAGATAAGATCAGCATTAACAACAGTATTTGGCACATCTGCAGAGTCTGTCATGTGAAGTCAGAGTGTTTCATCTCACCACGCCTAGGTGAAGCAAGCAAGCAGTATCATCCCCATTTTACAAATGCCTTAGGCACAGAGGTGTTTGCGAAGAGCAGATCAGAGAAGCTACATTAATTCTTTGCATCGGTCTTCACTGCAGAGGATGTGAGGGAGATTGCTACACCCGAGCCATTCTTTTTAGATGATGTATCTGGAACACTGTCCCGAAGTGAGGTGAGAGTAGAAGTGGTTTTGGAACAAACTGATAAATTAAACAGTAATAAGTCACCAGAACCAGATAGTAGTCACCTAAGAGTTCTGAAAGAACTCAAATTTGACATTACAAACTACTGTTAGCAGTTCTGCAATCTATCATTCGAATCAGCTTCTGTGCCAGATCACTGGAGGATACCTAAGGGGACATCAATTTTCAAAAAACACTCCAGAGGTGATCTTGGCAATTACAGGCTGATCAGCCTAACTTCAGTACCAGGCAAATTGGTTGAAAGTACAGTAAAGAACAGACTTATCAGACACATAGATGGACACCATATATTGTGGAAGAGTCAACACATCTTCTGTAAAGGGAAATCATGCCTCACCAATCTATTAGAATTCTTTGAGGGGGTCACCACACATGTGGACAAGGGTGAGCCAGTTAATATAATGTACTTGGACTTTCAGAAAGCATTTGAGAAGATCCCTCACCAAAGGCTCGGAAGCAAAGTAAGCATCAATGGGATCAGAACGAAAGTCCTCTCATAGATAAGTAACTCCTTAAAAGATAGGACATAAATGGCAGGAATGAATGGTCAGTTTACTGAATGGAGAGAGGTAAATAGCAGTGTCCCCCAAGGATCTGTACTTGGACCAGTACTCTTGAGCATATTCATAAATTATCTTGGAAGAGGGGTAAACACTGAGGTGGCAAAATTTGCAGATGAAACAAAATTACTCAAGATAGTTAAGTCTAAAGCAAATTGCAAAGAATTACAAAAGGATCTCACAAAACTGAATGACTGAGCAACAAAATGGCAGATGAAATTCAATTATGATAAATGCAAAGTAATGCACATTGGAAAACATAATCCTAACTATATATAGGAAATGATGGGTCTAAATTAGCTGTTACCACTCAAGAAAGATCTTGGACTCATTGTGGATAGTTCTCTGAAAAACATCCACTCAGTGTGTAGCAGCAGTAAAAAAAAAGTTAAGAAAATGTTATGAATCATTAGGAAAAGGATAAATAATACAACAAAATACCATAATATCTATATATACACACACACCTCTATATATACACATATATAAGGGGGGGTGTATATAATGGCAAGGCACCTTCTCGGTCTCACCAGCCTCAGTGAGACAGGCTTGGGGTAACACAGTCCCTCTTAGCTACACAGAGGCAGTCCGTGCCTTCTCTCAGCCAGTCTTTTAGGCTTGTTTTTCTCCCTTATGGGAGGGAATGCAGCCTCCCCTCCTGGTGAGGCTTGCTGTCTTTCTGCTCCTCACCTACTGGCAGCTTAACTTCCCCCCCTCTCTCCCCAACAGGGGAGGGTTTAAAAAAGGATCTCAGGCAGCCCTTTGTTGGAATCAGCTGATCCTAATTGACCTCAGGTAACTCCCTCTCAACTGATCCTAATTGATCTCTGGTAACCCTCTTCTCAGGTGAACCTAACTGACCTGCAGTTACCCCTCAGTGGATAGGGAGGAGGGCCTTTTACCCTTCTGGGACTGCTTTCTACTCCACACTTGCAGCTCTGTCCCAAGTTTATCACATAACACACACACACAGTTCTGGGGTCACCTTAGCTCAAAAAAGATATGCAAATTGGAAAAGGTACCGAGAAGAGCAAACAAACATGATTAGGGGTATGGAACAGCTTCCATATGGGGAGAGATTTAAAAGACTGGGACTTTTCAGCTTGGAAAAGACACAGCTATGGGGATATGATAGAGGTCTATACAATCATGAATAGTGTGGAAAATGTGAATTCTGAAGTATTATTTACTCCTTCACAAAACACAGGAACCAGGGGTCACCCAATGAAATTAATAGGCAGCAGGTTTAAAACAACCAAAAGGAAGTACTTCACACAGCGCACAGTCAACCTGAGGAACACCTTGCCAGGGGATATTCTGAAGGCCAAAACTATAGCCGTTCAAAACTGAATTACACACATTCAAGGAGGATAGGTCCATAATGGCTATTAGCCAAATCAAAAAGAATAGGAGTACTTGTGGCACCTTAGAGACTAACACATTTATTGTAGCACACGCTTCCATGGGCTACAGCTCACTTCATCGGATGCATGTAGTAGAAAATACAGAAGGACGATTATATATATATATATATATATATAGTGGCAAAGTACCTCCTCTCCTCTAGTAGGTCCTGCGCTTATTGGCAGATTTCCTCCCGTCAGTGGTCTTCCCCTTGGATGAAACCCACAGTCTGGATCAACTCCTCCTATGTCTGATTAGGAGTAGCGAGGCTTGGGGGGAACCCGGGCCCACCCTCTACTCCGGGTTCCAGCCCAGGGCCCTGTGAATTGCAGCAGTCTCTATAGTGCTACTTGTAACCGCTGCTGCTTACCAGCACAGCAGCTACTTCCCCCCTCCCATAGCCCCTCCTTCAAACACCTTTCTCCTCACCATAGGATCTTCTTCTGTCTGATACTGCCTGATTTGTATGTGTTTCATCAATCCCTCAGTAGTACTGAGAGTACCCTCAGTTCTCAGCTCCCTGTGTCTCTGGGCCCCAGCCCTCATACGCGCACTTCTTCCTCCTCCTCTCCTCCTTGACTGAGTGAGGCCCCTTTTATACAGGTGTGCTGATTAGCCTACCCTGATTGGCTGCAGGTGCTCCAATCACTGTAGCTCTCTCCTGTGCCTTCTAGAAAGTTCTTAATTGGCCCCAGGTGCCTTGATTATCCTGGAGCAACTGCCATTTTGGTTCCCATGGTACTAGCGATTTGCTTAGCCTGGGGCTAACATACCTGTTCCTCAGTACTTTCCTGTAGCCATCCGGCCTTGCTCCATCACAATATATATATACACACACACACACACACACAGGGAACATGAAACATGGGTGTTACCATACACATTATAAGGAGAGTGATCAGTTAAGGTGAGCTGTTAGCAGCAGGAGAGAAAAATAACTGTTTGTAGTGGTAATGAGAATGGCCCATTTCCAGCACTTGACAAGGAGATAAGGAACTGTAGGGAAAAGATAAGCATAGGAAAATAGTTTTACTTTGTGTAATGGCCCATCCGCTCCCAGTCTTTATTCAAACCTAATTTAATGGTGTCCAATTTGCAAATTAATTCCAATTCAGCAGTCTCTCCTTGGAGTCTGTTTTTGAAGTGTTTTTTGTTGTAATATTGTGACTTTTAGGTCTGTAATCGAGTGGCCAGGGAGGCTGAAGTGTTCTCCAACTGGTTTTTTAATGTTAGAATTCTTGATGTCTGATTTGTGTCCATTTATTCTTTTACGTAGAGACTGTCCGCTTTGGCCAATGTACATGTTAAAGGGGCATGGCACATGATAGCATATATCACATCGGTAGATGTGCAGGTGAACGAGCCTCTGATAGTGTGGCTGGTGTGATTAGGTCCTGTGATGGTATCTCCTGAATAGATATGTGGATAGAGTTGGCAACAGGCTTTATTGCAAGGATAGGTTCCTGGGTTAGTTAGTTAGCCAGGCAAATCAGTCAGGGATGAAACCCCATGCTCTGGGTGTCCCTAGCCTCTGACTGCCAGGAGCTTGAGGTAGATGACAGGGGATGGATCACTTGATGATTACTTGTGCTGTTCATTCCCTCTGGAGCACCTGGCATCAGCCACTGCTGGAAGACAGGCTACTGGGCTAGACGGACCATTGGTCTGACCCAGGATGGCTGTTCTTATATTTAGTGGCAGAGCTGTGAAGAGAACCCAGCACCCAACTCCTTGGCTTTTGCTCCACACGCTAGATCATGCTCCTTCTCAAAAGGCAGACCAGACACTTCGGCTATGTCTACACTACACACCAGTGGTGGCAGTGTGTAGTGCACACATAGCTACACTCCACAGTGAAAAGCAGATTGTGTTCACTGTGGTGTGTAGCTACACATGTCAGTGAAAGGCTCTGGTAGAGGGGAGGCAGAGGGGAAAGGCTGTCTATCCCCTGTCAGAGCCTTTCACTGCTGGAGGAGGCTTTTCCTACAGAGGGAAAAGGCTCCTCTAGTGAGGAGGCAGCAGGACTCTCCACTGTCGGGGAGGCACAGCTTGGGTGAGCAGAGAGGGTATATCCTTGAATACATACCCCCACCATTCAGGCATGTCACCTCTACTTGCCTAAGCTGTGCCTGCTACACTGCTATTGCTCCCTGTACCTAGGACGCGGGATATTACAGTGGGAACAAACTAATTTTACTTTTGTATTCCAAAAGAGGATTAATCATTTTTGTAAGAGTTATTTTGGGGATTGTCCTCAAATCCTCAATATATCAGCATTCAGGTCAGTTAATCCTGGATTGGGGAAAAGGAAAAGCAAACCAGAAATCAAAAAGCACATCCCATAATTATCTGCACATGCACGCACCCACATGTATTTATCACCTCATAGCATGAAATGAAAAACACTTAATGTGCCACCCTCCTTGAACAAAGAAAAGCAAACCTGATATGACAAGTGTTCTGCGGTCGGAGTATAAAAGTGATCATTGAAAGTTTATTACTGAACGCTTGGCAAAGATATTTCCCATGGCAATCTGATAAACACCTTGACTTTTCCGCTCACCAAAGCCTCAGACATTTATTGCTTCATTCACTATAATGAATGTTCAGTTATCCTCTGACTATCCAGACTATATTTAACAGATTGTCTAGTGGAATGTTACTACTGCAGAAAAAGCTGAGTGGATAGGAAAGGAAGCTAAGAACTCCCTCGCTGATTAGGTCACTCCGCTATCCTTGCCAATTATAAGGAGAAAAACACCTCTACATCAACACACCACAGTGCAGCCAGCAGGAATCATCATGGAGACCGACACGCAGCTTGCTGAGACTATTTGTACAGTACCCCGACAGTTCCCGCTCAGGTGAGGCTGCAATAGCCGATAGGCCTTCAAACCAGGGATATCAAAGAAAAACTATCCAGCCTCCCAGAGGCAAACGCTAAATGGAAGTTTGCAAGGCTCACCTAT
Source organism: Mauremys reevesii (assembly GCF_016161935.1). Classification (NCBI taxonomy): domain Eukaryota; kingdom Metazoa; phylum Chordata; order Testudines; family Geoemydidae; genus Mauremys; species Mauremys reevesii. Next base: position 275,609,569 of record NC_052624.1, read on the forward strand.
TTCCAAAAACAGGAGTTTTGTGGCCACAAGTATAATGGATCCGTTGAAATGACTGCTACAAATCTTTTTTTCCTTAACAGAGGCAGAAGTAATTGACCGTTTGTGCTATCTCGCAGCTTTAGTGAATCTTTGAGGCATGTGCTTAGGGGACAAGGACATCAGAGTAAGATAAAATTCTTGAGCTCCAAACAGGGCCCAGAAGCAAATCCCCCAATTGGCAGTATAAACTGGATAATATGGCCATGGAATTAATTTAGAAAGGCTGTAGGGAAGCTAATGGTGCCGCTCATATGAAGGAGAGCTGCCAAAAATAAAAGCTGGAGCCAAGTAGTGAGATCCTGCAATGCCAAACGTTTTATAACTTTAACACAGGGTTGCCTTCTGCTGGGCTTGTGGTCAATGGAGTCATTTTGGATTTGTGGAGGTGTTAATGAGCAGAAGATTGGCCCCATAATCTTCAAATGAGACTGAATACAATGGATGATGAATATCTGCAAGCCACCCAGAGGCACAGTTCCCTAGAGCTAGAGGAAAATAGGTTCTCTCCTCCCTGCACCTGCAAATTTTGACTTTTTTTTTTTATTATAAACAAAACCTGTAGATTTTTCTTCTTTTGGGGAAGTCAAGATTGTCTGGTTTCTGTGGACAAACACTTTCTATGGAAAATTTCATTTAATCAAAAAAACCAATTTTGGGTGATAGTGGATCACAAGCTAAATGTGAGTCAGTGTAACACTGTTGCCCCTCCCCCCCATAACAATGCTGCCTCTGGCAGGACAGAACTGAGAGTATCAATTCAGGATGAATTGCTTAGAGCAGGGCAGTCACAGCCCAAAGCTGGGTGTCCTTTCTAAGGCACACCAAACCAGCCAAACTGAGAGGACTTCAGTTTTACAGCTAAACAGGGCCAGCCCCACAGCATTTTGGCACCTGAGGCGAGGAGCTCAAATGACACCCCCATCCCACCTCACTTAGGCCAAAAATTTGAAAGATCTCAATTCTGCCTTCTTCCTGTTCTGCTCCTCTCATGGTACTGCTCTGCTACCTACCCCAGTAAAGGAGAACTAACAACTTAAAATGCCTTGTTCAAAAATTTTAAGTAACAGTTACATTTGCTGTTCAGGTGTTTGAAAGGTAACTTTTCTTGTCTGCATAGTAAACACTGGCACTTTTATCTGTTTGAATAATCAAAATGGTGCTTTCCGTGCCTCCTTGGCTGCAAAGATTTGACCTTCTTCCTGAAGGTCCACAGTCTGGGCCAGCTCATGCTCTATTGAGATGGTTGCAAGGCCGACCAGCCCCTCCTGTGTCACTGTGGAACTTAGATGTGGTTATTAACTTCAGCTTAGAGAAGCTGCATTCGCCACTGGCAACTGTTACAGGAAGTGTTAGAAGTATGCACAGAGCAACAAAAGCATTTGGAAAGAGGGTGGTCATCTTATTTGTGCACATATATTCCCGAACAGCCTTTGGAGTTGATCCTGCTGAAATGTATCTTGAAAGGGCTTTCAGTTCATCACCTAAATCACTCGCATCAATGTTGCACATGTCATCATGTGTCAACACTGTCTCTAGTGCCCTGCATTGCTGGTGTAGGTCTTTTTCAGGTATAGTGAGGAGTTTTGGAATATCATACAACATCCCAAATATACTGCTGTTTTCTTTGAGCTGCATGAAACGTTATTTGACTGTATTGCACAATCTAGTACCTGTCCAGTTGTTCCATTGCCCCAGATATATCAAGGTCAACAACTTGGAGTCTCTTGCTTACAACATTTATTTCAAACAGTGTGTCATGCCACAACATTAATCCACACAGAAATTTGAAGTTATGTATGTTTCTGGTGATTCCATTTCCCTCTGCCACTGTTCTCTCACGAACAGTTCCCGTCATAGCATTATCCTCCATAATGGCAACTATGGCATCGTCTATCTTCCCAATTTGGTGTTGGATAGGCTTTATCACCGCCACTCGACTTTTCCATTGTGTGGCACTCAGTGGTTTCGGTGTCAGAGAGGATGTTCCCAGAGGTTGCTTCAAAATTTTCCATCAATGAGTTGATGCAGAGAAAAATACATAGATGCTTTGAATTACATTAAAAAAAATCAGCAGCCTCACTAGAAGCTGAAGCTGCATCACTGACCACCAAGTTCAATGAATGAGAACTGCATGGGACAAAAAAAGCTCAAGAGTTTAATTCTCGGATTCATGTCTGCACCCCTCTGTTCTTTCCTCTCATGTTGGCACCATTATCATAGCCCTGACCTCTCATGTCAGTTTCGCAATTCCCATGTCTTCCAGCTTTTTAAGAAGCACATTTGTCATACCAGCTCCTGTAGTATCATCAATGTCAATAAAATTCTAGAAAATGCTCTGACAGTGACCACTGCAGAGACATTTTCACTAGGTTCTGTTGTTGTTACAAAATGTACCATTAAAGTCATTTGTTCTGTATGGCAGATGTCAGGTATGCAGTCCAGAATAACAGAGTAATATCTTGCTGACTTCAGATCTGCCACAATCTTCTGTTTGACTTTTGTTGCCAGTAACTGTATGATCTCATTTTGAATTGTTTTTCCAAGGTAGTGGGGTGTGTACATTTCTTGGGTGGTGACTCTTCTTAGATGCTCCTGGAGTATAGCATCAAACTCAGCCATCAGCTCCATAATTTTAAGGAAGTTTCCATTGTTTGGCAGGTACAGCTGATCCAAAGTGCCATGCAGTGCTAGATTTTGGGTAGCAAGCATTCTCACAATGGCAATGAGCCTTTTCAGAACATTTTTGCCAGTAAAGAGACTCAGATGATCAGCATCAAGAGAAGATTGCATCAATGGTGGCCTTTAACCTTAGTATCATCTCAAGCTCTTTCCACCTATGGAATGCTCTCTGGTGATTTGCTGCCTTCTCATGGCATGCCAGATATCTAGCCAGATTTTTCCAGTCCTTTCTTCCTGTAGAACCCAATGTGGCTGGAACATTAGACTGGAAGAGTTTGCAACAAACCAGTATGCAGCATTCTGGGGTTTTGAGTACATAAGCCATGGCCTCTCCACTTTGTCACCATTAGGGATTTCACAACAGTAATGTGTTGGATGGAAACGTCTATTTTCATTGTCTTTGGGGAACATGAAGTTTTTCACTTGCTGTGGCCCATAAAGTACAATAAAGTCCCTCAGGCTACTGCTCAAGTGGGTCCACAGTCCTGGATCATCTAGACTTAAGGAACTAAACTCAGCAGCAGCAGTTTCTTGCACCTCCACCACACTCTTCTCTGATCTACACTTTTCTTCAGGAATGTGCATAGTTACATCCATTTGAGATGGAGATATGGATGCTGCAGTAGCTGCCAGGTCACCTGCACTCTAACTGGAGGATCAGGCATCTCTTCACCACTCACATCCTCACTGGGGTCAGAAGGCTCACCGTGAACATCTGTGTCTATGTATCTCAGGAGAGCTCCTTCCTGGTTAGATAGAAAATGCTGAATGCTGCCCCAGAATGCTTTCACTCATGACTGCTGTTCTGTGCCAGCTAGAGTAGCTCTCAACACTCAGTTGAAGGGGACAAATAAGCAGGCTGGTAGCAGGGCCTGAGTGAGGGAAGATATCAGCATCTTAAGGGCCTAACTGGCTCCTACTACTTCAGTTGACTGCCTGTTCTCCTCAAGTGGGTTCAGGGAAGCAGCAGGAAACAGGAAGCTCCCTGAGAAGCTGGTGTTAATCAGTCCAGGCTCCTGGGGGTGCTAGAGGGGTACATAAGAGGCTCCTCCTCCTCTCTCCCTGCAGCTCCTGCTGTTTTCTGTTATTCCCTCTCACTTTTCTCCCGCCTGCCTGTTATGTCTCTTGTGCCCTCCTTCCTCCAGCATAGCACTCCACCATCTCTGTGCATCTAGAGCAGAGAGAATACATCTGCACCAGCAGCAGACACAATTTTCTACACTCTGGATCCTAGTGGTGCCCCCCAAGAGTCTGGCACCTGAGGCGGCCACCTCATTTAGCCTCATGGTAAGGCCAGCCCTGTGGCTAACCATAAGTCATACAAATAATTCCATCAAACACTCCAGTTTCCCAGTATCACTACCACTGCCACTCATTGGGTGAATGGTTATGAAAACCAATGTCCCAGTAGAAGAAAAAAAAAGTTCTCTCAATCCCAAAGGACCAAGCCCTAGACCCAGGTCAATATACAAATCAGATCTTACCCACAAATCATGCTGTTGCCAATCCTTTAGAATCTAAAAGGTTTATTCATAAAAGGAAAAAGATAGATGAGAGCTAGGATTGGTTAAATGGAATCATTACATACAGTAATGGCAAAGTTCTTGGTTCAGGCTTGTAGCAATGATGGAATGAACTGCAGGTTCAAATCAAGTCTCTGGAGTACATCCACAGCTGGGATGGGTCATTCAGTCCTTTGTTCAGAGCTTCAGTTTGTAGCAAAGGTCCTCCAGAGGCAAGAAGCAGAGACAAAATGGAGGAGTTTCCAGGGCCTTTTATATTCTCTGCCTTGTGGAAGGACACCCTTTTGTTCTTATTATGGACAATCACAATAACAAGATGGAGTTTGGAGTCACATGGGCAAGTCACATGTCCCTGCATGACTCAGTCTGCAGGCGGCAGCCATTGCTTACATGCTACCTTGATTGTTCCCAGGAAGACTTTTTATGTGGATTGGAGTCTCCAAAGGTCCATTGTCAGTTAAGTGTTTCTTGATTGGGTACTTAATTTGCAACTTCCTTTCTCAAGAAGCTGACCGAATGCTTCACTAATGCTATTTAGAAGCAATCACATTGTGATACAAGTACATAGCCAATATTCATAACTTTAACTACAAAAATGACACACACATATGCATAATCATAACCAGCAAATCATAACCTTTTTATAGACACCTCACACGACAACTGTTGTACAATATTTGCTGCAAACAATGTATACTGTCACAGTTTATGCCAATAATGTCACCCCACCCCAAAAAAGCAAACATCATTCTGGGATATTAGCAGGAGTGTTGCTTGCAAGACATGAGAAATCATTCTTCTGCTCTACTATGTGCTGATTTGGCCTCAACTGGAGTATTGTGTCCAGTTCTGGGTGCCACATTTCAGGAAAGATGTGGACAAACTGGAGAAAGTCCAGAGAAAAGCAACAAAAATTAAAGGTCTAGAAAACATGACCTATGAGTGAAGACTGAAAAAATTACATTTCTTTAGTCTGGAGAAAAGAAGAGGTGGCATGATAGCAGTTTTCAAGTACATAGATCACAGAATCATTGGGTTGGAAGGGACCTCAGAAGGTCATCTAGTCCAATCCCCTGCTGATTTTTAGCCCAGTTCCCTAAATGGCCTCCTCAAGAATTGAACTTACAACCCTGGGTTTAGCAGGCCAATGCTCAAACCACTGAGCTATCCCTCCCCTCTCCACTGAAAGATTGTTACAAGGAGGAGGGAGAAAAATTGTTGTTCTTAACCTCTGAGGATAGAACAAGAAGCAATGGGCATAAATTGTAGCAAGGGTGGTTTAGACTGGACATTAAGAAAAACTTTGTAATTGTCAGGGTGGTTAAGCACTGGAATAAATTGCCCAAGGAGGTTATAGAATCTCCATCAGTGAAAAGTTTTAAGAGCAGATTAGACAAACACCTGCCACAGATGATCTAAATAATACTTAGTCCTGCCATGAGTGTTGGGAACTGGAGTAGATGACCTCTCAAGGTCCCTCCCAGTTCTATGATTCTATGAAAAAGAAAAGGATTTTGTTTCCAAGAAGTTTTCCAAAATGTAGACGTTTTTCATTTGTTCGGTGTTTCTCCAAGTATAGTTTATAATTATTTATAATATAATAGTACCTAGAGACTCAAACTGAAACTTGGTCCCCCTTCTGGTAAGCACTGTACCTATAAATAGTAACAACAAAACAACAACAACAACAACAACATGTAATTAACCTGTAGAACATATTTCCACAAGTAACTGAAGCCAAGAATCTAATAGCACTGAAAAGATGAGTATGCATTTATAAGGATTATGGGACTATCTAGTTACAGAAGGCAGGTTTATATCCTTTCTAACACATTCCCCATCAATTAAACCTGTACATTATCTAATATTTTAAAGGAAAAATATATTCACACAATTTTCAAAACACTATTAAAATGACTATTAGTGTACCTATAGACTTTCAATTTACAATTTTAAGATGTTGGAATTTTAAACTAATTTCCAAAAAAAATTTCAATTTTAATAAGTTTACACAATTGCATCCATTCTGAACTAACAGTTTGAAGTTTTGGTAAAAATACTTTCTTCTAGGTCATATGACAAAGTTATAAAATTCTGGAAACCATTTAATAAAGGAAACCGTCTCCAACCTCAGTTGGCACAAGTGTGCTGCTGTGATAAACAAAGCCCCAGTGTCTTCAGTTTTCATCTTTCATTATTCCAATGATATGGAGATCAATTATTTCATTTCACCAGGGACATATATAATATTAATTTTTAATCAGTTAAGTCTCAAATATTTACTTAAATTGTTAGGAATTTCTGATGAGACAGCAGTGCCATTATCAAGTAATTAGAAGGAGTCAATTCTTTAAATCAAGTAGGACAGTTATTAAAAAGTTCAGTCAGCCTTTAAAATTTAAAAAGAAATACCTTGTGTTTCTTCAGGAGAAGCCCTCTTATGCAGGTATGACTAAGGTGGATTTTTCTTTTTACCTATTTAACTTACAAACTTATGGCCTCTTGTTGTATTTGACAAAGTACTTGCTACTTAGTTGCCAAGATCCAAAAAACAGATGAAATGTACATAATAATGCAAAATTCCTTTGCCCTAAGGATATGTTATACAGGACTATTCCATATTTCAGCAGCAACAGTGTGACCAAATTATCCAATCAAGGTTAGAGGTTGTTATTACTGGTTATCTAAGGTATCAATAATGTACTCATTGCTGGACAGGATACAAAAGGAAGAAGGTGCTTGCTTAAAAGATCTTCAAAGTATGGCCACAATCCTGCAAAAGAATCAGTACAACCTGACCCATTGCCCGAGTGGAGTCTTATGAAGCCAACACACAAGGGAGCTGCTCATATGGATCAGTTAGTAGGAAAAAGGCAACAAAAGGAGTGTTGCTAATACTCTTCAGTCTTGAGTCTAAAAATATTCTGTGGTTTTCTTGAAGCCCCAGCTCTGGGAGTCAGGTGAATTTGAAAATCTCAGCTTTCATATTAAAAAATTCTAGCCCTTGTGGCTGCACAGAAAGGCTTGAAAAAGGTGGCCTGAGTGCACTGTAAGTGTTTAAAAACCAGAAAACAAATAGTAATAATGTGGGGGTTCTTTGAATTTGTTTTAAAATCTCATGAGTTTTACAGGCATTGGGGCATTTGGCATGAATTTTTTATACACTTTGGGTGGAATGCTGTGGGATGTCCTGGGAAGCCCCAGTGAAGATTAGGCAAGTTAAAATTGTTGGTTTGCTTGTATGTTCGCTTCCTGTGGGCTCTACAGATGTAAAGAGCAGCTCTTCAGGAGGGACTTGAACATAGTTGGTCCTCCTTTAGGTCCCAGTTCTGCAAGGTGTTTATATACGTAATGTGAGTAGTCACACTGACTTTCTTAAGTACCTTGCTGAATTGGGATTCTGGTCACTACCGCCTGTTCTGTTTGTACGCTGAACCCTGATTAAAGCAACAAACCAAGGAACCAGCTATAACCAGTGACCTTGTAGGGAGGAGCGTGGGGGAGGTTGCATTTTCAAGAGCACCTAAGTGACGTAGGAGTCCAAGCTCTACTTTCAAAAGCAACATAGGCATGTAGGTCCCAATTTTAGAAGGTATTTAGGCACCTAACTCCCATTGACTTCCACCTAATACCTTTAAATATATGGTCATTAGGGTGTCAGGGCAATGGGAGTTAGATACCTAGGTATTTCTGAAAATTGCACTAGATGTTTAGCTGCATTTTAGCTGCCTAAATACCTTTACAAATTTGGCCCTTAAAGTCACATTTGAAAATAGGACTTAGGGCTTTTGAAAATTTTACCTGTGGTCATTAATGCAATTTTGAACATAACTGCACAGGAAATATTGGGGATGCTTTAGAGTGATTATTTAATACTGTGGGGGGATACTGGACAGGAGAACCTAATGCACCATTTGATTTCACTGCTTTAGTCTTCACTGTTCTAAATCTAGGCCATATACATTGAACCAAGACTATAATTTTCCTCTGAATAACCTGAGGGTTTGAACAATCCATCAAACACATCTGTTGGGGTGAGGCCATGAGCCAGGGGGAGCACCGAAAAGAGAATGAGTCTGAAAGCTCCTGAGTGTCACTGCTGTCAGATATATCCAGCTACTGTGAAATTGGAAAACTCAGTGCCTAGACTCCAGGCTTCTTGCTCCAGCTAAACACAAACAAGCCTGAGTCAGTCGCGTCAGTCTGTGGACAGGACTGAATGACAATATTGTCAGATATTGTTTACAGGGAAGATTTTCAAAGCCAATAGAAGCTGGGGGTCTTACTCTCCTTTGTGCCTTTGAAAACCTGCCCCATGACATTTTCTTTGATACTATTGTCATCATCCTCTTTCTAAAGGATCAACAGACATGTTCTGCATAAATGCTTCTTTCCCCCAGAGTCCCCATGACTTTGTAACTTCTTTCACACCACCTCCAATGTCTGGAACACCTCATTTGAGGAGTTGACTAAGCTTTCTCCTTCCTTTTAAAAGGGCATGAACACTAACTAACCTGTCCCCTGAAGCTCCTATTGGTGACAGGCAGACACTAGTCCACTCTTCATTCTACATTGTATTTTGCTGTGTTACTGACTGATGCTGGCAGCCCAGGTGCCAGCTCATGCCAAGGCTCCTAGGTCTCAACTCAACCCAGACAAATATGTAGCTGGAGCCAGTCTGGACCACCTGCGTGTTAGTATGGTTAAAACAGGTATCCGAATTATAAGCATCTGTTCAGACTTTATGAAATTCTTGTAAGTTGCTGCATGAATTAGTCTCGCTTAAATAATATCTGTATCCCATGTTATAAGATAAAAGTGTTTGCATTCTATAACTGTGTAAATCAAACAGGGGCAAGATATTCGCTAATGTGAAATGCTGACTTCCTGCAGAAGGTGTTACATTGTCCCCAATAGTGAAGGCTCAACAAAACCACATGAACTATTGTGGAACCTTAAGAGGACAAAAGACTTTGTTGATTGTTCTTCCTTCCCTCCTGTAGATGAGTCTTGCCAATGGACTCCTCCCATCAGCTGAGATACACAAGTGTATGTGTGGGGGGGGGAATGGGATAAAAAACCCTAACAAGAAGAAACTATGCTGCTTGGACTCTTGAGGGCAAGGTTTTGAGGGAGTCAACGAGCATGTGGACAAGGGTGATCCAATGGATATAGTGTACTTGGCCTTTCAGAAAGCCTTTGACAAGGTTCTGCACCAAAGGCTCTTCAGCAAAGCAAGCAGTCATGGGATGAGAGGAAAGGTCTTCTTATGGAACAGTAATGGCTTAAGATAGGAAGCAAAGGGTAAAAATAAATGGAGAGAGGTAAATAGAGTCCCCCAAGGATCTGTACTGGGACCTATGCTGTTCAACATATTCATAAATGATCTGGAAAAAGGGACGAATGGAGAGGTGGCAACATTTGCAAATGATGCTAAATTACTCAAGCTAGTGAGGTCCAAAGCTGATTGCAGAGTTACAAAGGGATCTCACTAAATTGGGTGACTGGGCAACAAAAAGGCAGATGAAATTCAATGTTGATAAGTGCAAAGTAATGCCAATTTGAAAAAAAAAAAATCCCAACCGTATACACAAAATGATGTGTCTAAATTAGCTGTTATCGCTCAAGAAAGATCTTGGAGTCATTGTGGATAGTTCCCTGAGAACATCTGTTCAGTGTGCAGCGACTGTCCAAAAAAGCTAACAGGAACCATTGGGAAAGGGATAGGTAATAAGACAGAAAATATCACAATGCCATAATATAAATCCATGGAACACACAGACCTTGAATACTATGTGAAGTTCTGCTTGCCTCATCTAAAAAAAAGATACTAGAATTGACAAAGGTGCAGAGAATGGCAACAGAAATTATTAGGCAATGGAACAGCTTCTAGATGAGGAGAGATTAAAAAGTGTGGGACTGTTCAGTTTAGAAAAGAGATGACTAGGTGGATATGATAGAGATCTATAAAATCACAAATGGTGTGGAGAAAGCGAATAGTGAAGTGTTATTTACCTCTTCACATAATAAGAACCAGGGGTCACCTGATTAAACTATGTCTTCACTACTGGCCAGATCAGTGGGCAGCGATCGATCCAGGAGGGATCGATTTATCATGTCTAGATAATCGATCTCCAAGCGCTCTCCCGTCGACTCCTATACTCCAGCTCGGCGAGAGGCACAGGCAGAGTCAATGGGGGAGCAGCAGCAGTCGACTCACCGTAGTGAAGACACCGCAGTAAGTAGATCTAAATATGTCGACTTCAGCTACGTTATTCACATAGCTGAAGTTGCGTAACTTAGATTGATTTCCCCCCCAGAGTGTAGACCACGGGTAACAGGCAGCAGGTTTAAAACAAACATAAGGTAGTACTATTTCACACAACTACTTTTGGCCTTCACAACATTGAGACTGCATAACTGGGTTAAAAATGACTGAACTAAATTCATGAAGGATAAGTCGATCAATGACTATTAGCCAGGATGGTCAGGAATGCAAAACCATCTTAAGTTAAAAATCACTTAGAAAAGTTAGATGCCTGCAAGTCACCGGGGCCTGATGAAATGCATCCTAGAATACTCAAGGAGCTAATAAAGGAGGTATCTGAGCCTCTAGCTATTATCTTTGGAAAATCATGGGAGACGGGAGTGATTCCAGAAGTCTGGAAAAGGGCAAATATAGTGCCCATCTATAAAAAGGGAAATAAAAACAACTCAGGAAACTACAGACCAGTTAGTTTAACTTCTGTGCCAGGGAAGATAATGGAGCAAGTAATTAAGGAAATCATCTGCAAACACTTGGAAGGTGATAAGGTGATAGGGAATAGCCAGCATGGATTTGTAAAGAACAAATCATGTCAAACCAAACTGATAGCTTTCTTTGATAGGATAACGAGCCTTGTGGATAAGGGAGAAGCGGTGGATTTGCTATACCTAGACTTTAGTAAGGCATTTGATACGGTCTTGCATGATATTCTTATCGATAAACTAGGCAAATACAATTTAGATGGGGCTACTATAAGGTGGGTGCATAACTGGCTGGATAACCGTACTCAGAGAGTAATTATTAATGGTTCCCAATCCTGCTGGAAAGGTATAACAAGTGGGGTTCCGCAGGGGTCTGTTTTGGGACCGACTCTGTTCAATATCTTCATCAACGACTTAGATGTTGGCATAAAAAGTACACTTATTAAGTTTGCAGATGATACCAAACTGGAAGGGATTGCAACTGCTTTGGAGGACAGGGTCATAATTCAAAATGATCTGGACAAATTGGAGAAATGGTCTGAGGTAAACCAGATGAAGTTTAATAAAGACAAATGCAAAGTGCTCCACTTAGGAAGGAACAATCAGTTTCACACATACAGAATGGGAAGAGACTGTCTAGGAAGGAGTACGGCAGAAAGGGATCTAAGGGTTATAGTGGACCACAAGCTAAATATGAGTCAACAATGTGATGCTGTTGCAAAAAAAGCAAACGTGATTCTGGGATGCATTAGCAGGTGTGTTGTGAGCAAGACACGAGAAGTCATTCTTCCGCTTTACTCTGCGCTGGTTAGGCCTCAACTGGAGTATTGTGTCCAGTTCTGGGAACCACATTTCAAGAAAGATGTGGAGAAATTGGTGAGGGTCCAGAGAAGAGCAACAAGAATGATTAAAGGTCTTGAGAACATGACCTACGAAGGAAGGCTGAAAGAATTGGGTTTGTTTAGTTTGGAAAAGAGAAGACTGAGAGGGGACATGATAGCAGTTTTCAGGTATCTAAAAGGGTGTCATCAGGAGGAGGGAGAAAACTTGTTCACCTTAGCCTCTAAGGATAGAACAAGAAGCAATGGGCTTAAACTGCAGCAAGGGAGATTTAGGTTGGACATTAGGAAAAAGTTCCTAACTGTCGGGGTGGTTAAACACTGGAATAAATTGCCTAGGGAGATTGTGGAATCTCCATCTCTGGAGATATTTAAGAGTAGGTTAGATAAATGTCTATCAGGGATGGTCTAGACAGTATTTGGTCCTGCCATGAGGGCAGGGGACTGGACTCGATGACCTCTCGAGGTCCCTTCCAGTCCTAGAGTCTATGAATCTATGAATCTTCTGTGTATCCCTAAACCTCCAATTGCCAGTAGCACCTGGTGCTGGCCACTGTCAGAATACAGGATACTGGACTAGATTGACCCATGATCTGACCCAGTATGGCTGTTCTTACGTTAATAAAATGTTGCATTTTTTTCCTAAACAAGATTTAGCTGAAGTCAATACGTTCCCATGGCAAGTTTTGATTTCAATGTAATGGTATTTTCCACCAGCTCTGTGATATTTATTCAGCACATTCTATCAACCGGGCAGCATCTGAGACATCTACAGAGCTACCGAAATAATAGCAAATTATAAACAAAAAGGGCCAGATCTTTCACTGAATAAAGCAGTGGAGCACTATTTGAAGTCAATGGAGCCATGCTCATTTACACCAGTTGAGGATCTGGCCCACAATGTGATGGGCAAGATTTACAGTGACATCTCGCAATCACTCAGTTCCATTTTATAAAAACAAAACCTCCAATCACAACCCTTTGAGGGAGATTTTTCATCCTCTGAGAGTCAGCTTCTGCACAGTCAAATACTTTAGTCATTTCCCTTATGTTTTACCTAAACATTTCAAATCAACTGAGACCGTAAATCTCTATTTCCCTAGTGTCCCCCAACCTCAGCCTTATTTATTATACTTGATTGGCTCCCTGCCTAGGAATTAGACCCACCATAGATTTTGACAGGATAGGGCATTCAGCAATAGAAGGAACTGTTCCTGCACAACCTCTAAATTAAAATCTCCCCCATTTCTTGTTATCCTGATCGATATGGACCAGATTCTGAACAACAGCAATAGCCACCGAGGTCAATGGGAGGGTGCTTGGCACCTCATAAGAGTAAGTTGTCATCCTCAGGAACGGGGCTAGATCATTTAAATCCTCACATCGAAGTCTTGACCTTCTTGCAAACTGTCTGTTCTGTAAAAACAAGTGTTTCCCAATCTGCTGGGAAGCCTGAGGCAATATTCAAGAACCACCTTATAAGCCTCAATCAACATGCATTATGTGAGCCAAAAGATTTACCCACTCTGGCTCAGATGACCAAGTTTGCCAGTGCAGAGAAGCAATTTTGTGCCAACAGGCAGCTTAATCTAACCTTGAACCCTGCTTACTCTGGCTCAGGGAGGATCCCTTCACCATCAGGGTGATTCTCCAAAGGCATACAGTCAAATTTGGGCCTTTTAGGCCACTTCCCCACATTGCTAGCATAGGAGGGAAAAAGAAGGCATGGCCAAAGGAAAGATCTTCTGGCCAGGATGCCACTGTTCCATGTTGATCCCCATCTATGTTTTCATGCTATCTGAAGCGGCTTACAGTTGGCATAAACTGAGGGTGGCCCACAGGCCGTGAAGTTTTCTAGATTTTTTTCAGTAGCAGGACCATTTGTGGGCACACACACCAAAACAACCCCCCAAAAAGTGTCTAGCTCATCATTCCTCTAACGTGTCAGTTAAATATCTCAAAAGTGTCAAGTCACATCAAAACATAGGACTTCAAGGGGACTGCACAGGGCCCAGGCATCCACATATATGCATCTCTTTGCAAAATCATGGGCAACCAGAAAGTAGAGATCACATGTGAGAAGAACAAGGGAAATGGTACACCAGCTACCATATACCCTTAAGAAAACTTCACCCTTTGATGAGCTTTCACAGCAAGACTGTATCAGACACTAGTTTAGAAGAACTCACGTGTGCACAGATTTAATAGCTCAATAAAGACTGAGAAACAGTATCTTCAATTTGTTACTTTCCTGGATCAAAGTTAGTGTCCTGGTTGCAGGCTGCACCAATACTAATGCAGGAAAAACAGAAAAGCAAAACATGAACTAGAATTAGACGAAGAATTAAATCGAGGGGTTTTGTATCCCACTTGGAGTGGACATCCTCACAGCCAATAGAAGAATAGCTTTGTGGTTAAGGGCCTGAACTGGGACCCATTGAGACATGGTTCTCATTCTGGCTTTCCCATAGATTTCCTGTGCAACTTCAGGCTACACACAAGGTCTAATCTAGTTCTCACTGAGGCTGATGGAAAAACTTCAGTGAGCTTTGGATCAGTCCCTTCATTTTGGGCCTCAGTTCCAATGTACAAAATGAGAGTAATGCCACTTCCCTTGTCTGCCTCGTTTAGACTGTTAACGCTTCATTGCAGAGACTGTCTCTCATGCAGACAAGGACAAGACACACGCAGACTTATATCTACAACAGGTATAACAGCTCTACCAAAGATCACCCAAAAGTTCCCCACTCATGTTCTGGTCCTCTCTAGGAACTGGAGGACCAAGGGCTTTATATTGTAACTTAACTCTACATTATGTGTTCCTACCGAGCCTAGCACAATGGGGGTCTGATTTACGTTGGGGCCTGCACTACTGTAATACAAATTATTATTATTATTATTATTCAAGGCCTGGTCCTGAAAATGTTACTCAGGTAAGTAATTCTGATTGGGAGGACTTCAGTGGAACTATTCACTTGAATACAGACTGCTCCGGATCAGGCCCTCCCATAGATGTTTGAATCAAGTTCAGTGTCTTAGTCCTTATCTTCAGGGTGCTCAATGAAAAACAAAATCCCCTAAAGTTCTCGGATGAAGACTGTGGTCGACAATTTCATTCCTTTGGCACAATGGAACTCTACAATAAAGGTAAAGCTCATCTGTGCAGGAGAGGGGGCTTTCTTGGGGGCCAGTGCCAGACTATGAAATGAAGTACCTCAGGAACTAAAGGCTATCACAAACCTCATCACCCTCCACTCCAAGTGTGAGGCACACTTCTTTGACCTTCCTTCTTTAACACACCATGTATATTTAAAATAAATAATAATAATAATAATAATAATAATAAAAAACAACCCTAAAAAGCCTACCAGAACGAGCCATTCCACAGCACACACTTCTCCCCTAAGGGAAAGGATATGAGAACCACCAACATGTAACAGTCATGCTGCTTAATGCACTACTAAGGTGCTCAGATTCTCTGGTGCTGAGCCCAGTACAAGAACCTATTTAGAATAGTGCTGTACCTATTCTTAGCTACCTTCTACACACAGCCCATGTGGTACTGCTTATACAATTAGATATCACCATATGCAGAAATGTAGTCATTGTTATAAAATCACCCTAAAAATCTATTTTTATTACAAGACATCCTGCATGAGGGATGGATCCTATATCAATAGGGGATAAACTAGACAACCCCAAAAGACTTTCCCCACTGTGCTGGTGTATTAATTCACAGCAAGTGAGCCGTGATAGGCAAACAACCCTGGAGAACAAAGTCCTCTTCACTCTACCTCTGTCTAACACATGCTCATTCCTGTGGTATCTCAGCATCTGCTCCAGTGAGCGTGAAGTACAACCAAGAACCTTGCAGAGGATGAGGGAAGAATGCGTGTGTCCCCAGGTCTGGGAGAACACTTCTACAGTCACTGTCTCCCATGGCCCTAAAGTCTCACCTAGTCCTTCCAGTAGGTGAGAGTGGGGGCAGAATGACTGATTATGGAGAAAGATTGTGGTAGGCAAGGGAGGCTAAGAGTGCGTGTGAAAAGGCTCTGAGTGGACGATGAGCAGGAAGAGACTAGAAAGGATCTGGAAGGCCTGATGTGGGGTCAGATTAGAGAGAGACTGAAAGGCAACAGGCATGACAGAGGAAAAGAGAAGAGGCAGGAGTGGGAACAACTGCTTCAAAACATTGAAACACCAAGGAAGGTGGAGAGCAAGAGAATCACCAAGACCGATGGTGTAAGGAGTGATGGAGACAGACAGAAGAGCAAGGATAGAAAAGAGAAAAAAGAGTAAGTATATTTTAAAAGGGTCAATGCAATGCACAAACCAAATCTTGTACCAGCTAATTAGAAATAAAGTGCATTAAAAAAAAAAGCCTCATGAAAATGTTTTCATTTACAACACCTAACTCCCCCTGCCAAATTTTGTGGCTTTACAATTAAAAACAAAAATCCTTAAAAATACATATATTCATTCTCTCTCTTGTTGCTATGTAAACAACCCAAACAACCAATCAACTGGGCAAAACTGACTGACTATACAGGGGAAAACAATGAAACACACCATGCAGATAGCAAACAGGCTTTAAGAAACTGAAATATTTTTCTCTCCCGTTTCTTTCAGTTATTGTCATCTCAGATTGCTGCTTGTCACAACAGTAGAAACATTTTCCGGTAGAAGTGTGATTTTTTACGTTGACAGCCTCCTTTTAAATGAGTCACCTGAGTGGAAAAAAGAAAGATGGCCCAGAACAGAGGGGGCTTTCTGAAATTCACCCAAAGCCAGAGCCTGTAAACTCTTGCTCACATGAGCAATTCTTACTCAGAAGAGTAGTGCCTTTGGCTTCAGGAGAAATACTCACTGGAGTAAGGGAATGCAGGCTTATCCCCTCCCCATCAGAGCAGTGTCCAGATGCTAGAGAGACAGGTGCTTTCACAATGCATGCAAAAACAAGTAATAAATACCCAGGGTCAGCTACCTGTAGCTCTTCTCCATCACTGCTCCCAGAGTCTGGCCAACAGGGCACTACTCCGTTACAAAAGGGTGGTCACATCATATCTTCCTATGTCCTGCTTTACTTACCTTTTGATCCCTTATTTTGGGGGTGTTGTGAAACACGGTCCCAATCCAACATGTTCCTGAGATGAACCCTGGAAATCCTAATTAGCAGCAGTCAAATCTCTCCTCGGCAGGGTCTAGCTCTTGAACTTTGAGGGACAAGCATTGTATATGGGACGTGGCCTGAGAAGCACATCAGAACTGGAGGCACTACATTTGCCTCAATGGTTAACATCAGTTGGTTTGTCACCATAGCAGAAGCACCGTAACAGCATCTTCTAAAGTGCCCTGGGATGCTTGTACTGCAAAGTAGCATATGGGAGGTGGGGAAGACTTTAAAGAGCCTGACTTTCATGGACGCTGAGCACCTGCATCTCCTGTTAACTTGACTCGAGACTTGTTGATGCTCAGCATATCTGAAAATCAGGCCCCAAGATGCCAAGCCATGAAGTAGACTAAAATGAATTACACTGTCACTTTAATGTCGGTGACTCAGTGCAGAGGCTGTTAATCTTCAAACTACCTGTACAAAACCTGCACGTAATGCTTACTAATAACTTATTCATATACCAAGCAGCAACTGCCTAACCGTTTCAACACCTGGTTTAACTCAATACTCCATCTGTGCATCTGTTTATTCTCCAGACAACTATTATACAAATAATATTTGCAGAACAAATACATAAGAAAAAAAAGAAAATCCACCCCACAAAAAGCATCTTCGTACCAGGCAGAGATTAAAACCTTACTGTAGTAAATTCAGAAATTGTTCACTGCTGCTAAGAGGACATGATTAGAGCTGGTTCCATTCATGAAGCTGATAGAGAACAACATTTCAGTGAAAGTTCATCTACATTTATTTGCTAAACTGAACTCAACGGAAAAATTTTCATTGTGAAAATCCCACTTTAATTCCAATTTCAAACTCAGTTAGCCCACTCCACTGCAGTATGCTACAACCAGTCCCATCAATAAGCTAGTAAAGTGCAGATAGATACTAGCATGCAATGTGGATTTAATTAATAACTACATATACACTAGAATAGGGCCTGATTTTCAAAAAGAGGCTGGCAGGAGCATGTGCATTATAAGTGTGCAATTGACAGCCTAATGCGTTTGCAGTCCCAGGAATTCTGACTGTACACATGTACAAAGGACCAGTTGGCAGTGCAGATCGGGCCTGTCCAATGAGCCTGCCTAATGATGAACCCTGAATTTTGAAAATCCCATTGTATGTTGCATAATTCTCCAACTGTGTCATTCATTTGGTAAATTACTTTGACGCACATTTCAGGAGGCTCCACAAAAATCAGCTTTTAATAATAAGCATTCATTCAATTTTCCTTCATCTAGAACATGATCAAGTTGGGTCAGGATGGAGGAGTGCCAGCCCGTCTTCATTTGTAAGCATTCTGGCATTTACCCATAAACAATCATTATTGGATTGCAAAGTACTAACAGAGGCAGAGTGCTGAGCAAAGGGCTTATACCGCCTCTTCTCACACACAGCAAACATTGGGTAACTTGCTGATATTTGAAAGCTGCTCTTTTCATCTTATCAGGGTCTAGGTTAGGACTGAGATATCTAATTGTTATTTCTTTTACCCAGGTGAATGTTAACCTAGCACTCTAATCAGACAACTTTCATTTTAGAAAAGCTCTTTGGCAGGATTCCCCCCCCCCCTTGTTCAGCAGACAGAGAAGGACAAGAGAATAACTGATAATTTAGTAAGCATCAAACACACTAGTCATTCCTTCACCCCCAAACTGAGAGCCACACTGCCACCCGATACTGAATGCAACACCCACTACGTGACTGGGAGCAGAATTTAGATCTACATTATTAGGAATTCACAGTGTCTTAACTTTAAGACTGTTTATTGGAAGAAAATGACTAGATGCAGAATTAACAGGGGCAATTAACTAGTTGAAGGAATAATTTGAAATCAAGTACATTTTAAAAAAAAATGAGAGATTAAAGTATTTGTTTGCACAACACCTGAGTCCCACTGCCAATTTTGGTGGATTTAAAATAATAAAAAAATCCATTAAAAATGTTTCTCGACCCCTGTTGCTGAGTAAAAGACCCAAACAACAGGAAACTGACCAAGTGACTGACTATGCAGGGAAAACAGTGAAATGCACTACTGTATATACAAAGTACACAAAATAAACTTTCCTCCAGTCTGTTTCAGTTATGATCGTCTTAGACTGTTGCTTATCCCTAGGACCTACAGCTACCACAACACTGCAAACAGAAACATTTTCAGGTCAAAAAGCAATTTTTAAGTTGAGTCTCTTTTTAAATGGTCTATTTCAAAATCCCACAACTAGGGAAATATTGAGTCATATCATCCTGCTGCTCTAGTTCAACTGACTGCCAACGTTGAGGTGGAAGAGCAGGGTTTATGAGGTTTCATATCTTGAGCTGACTGGGAATATTTTTTAAGCAACAAAACTGTCTTTGGAAAGGTTTGTTAAGTACAGGCTGGAATACCACACCCCAAAATAGCCCAGGGGTTAGAGCATTCACTTGGGATGTGGGAGACTGAATCGGACAGAGCAGGGACTTCAACCTGGGTCTCCCACCTCCCAGGTAAGTGCTATTCTGGGATGGCTGTTCCTCTCTTTCTTCCCCTTTCTCTGGTTATTCACCACACACACACACACACACACACACACACACACACACACACACACACACACACACACACACACACACACACACACACACACACACACACTCTCTCTCTCTCTCTCTCTCTCTCTCTCTCTCTCTTTGGGATTTTTCCATATGCAGAATGGACATTTTATTTGAAAACAACATTTTTCATAGGAAACCTGTTTCACACTCAGCTCTAATCATCTCCCTTCATCTCTAGCCTACATGAAGTCAGCCTACAAGAACACTACAACCCTGGACCCCTTGTGTGTTTGGTCAGTGGAATTCAGGGAAGCAGCTAGGAGTGAAGTTCTGGAACAGCCTTCCAAGGCGAATAGTGGGGGCAAAAGACATATCTGGCTTTAAGACTAAGCTTGATAAGTTTATGGAGGGGATGGTATGATGGGAGAGCCTAATTTTGGCAATTGATTTGGCAACTGATCTTTGATTATCAGCAGGTAAGTATGCCCAATGGTCTGTGATGGGATGTTAGATGGGGTGGGATCTGAGTTACTACAGATAATTCTTTCCTGCGTGCTGGCTGGTGAGTCTTGCCCACATGCTTAGGGTTTAACTGATCGTCATATTTGAGGTCGGGAAGGAATTTTCCTCCAGGGCAGATTGGCAGAGGCCCTGGAGGTTTTTCGCCTTCCTCTGCAGTATGGGGCACGGGTCACTTGCTGGAGGATTCTCTGCACCTTGAAGTCTTTAAACCACAATTTGAGGACTTCAATAACTCAGACATAGGTTAGGGGTTTGTTACAGGAGTGGGTGGGTGAGATTCTGTGGCCTGCATTGTGCAGGAGGTCAGACTAGATGATCATAATGGTCCCTTCTGACCTTAAAGTCTATGAAATTAAAAAAAAAAAGTCATTCTAAAATCCACCATAAGTTAACACTGTCCCTTGCAGCGACGATGAGGTACTGGAAATGCTGCCTGCTGAATCAGGCAAGAATTGTCCAGGTAAAGTCTCCCTGACAATTTTTATGTGGGACTAAAGAAGCCAAAAAGTCATTGTTCAGTAGTAGGCTGCACCTCCATCAGCAAACTTCAGAGCCAATAATCCACCAACGCACCTTCACCAAGGTACCAATGAAGGAAACTGCAGCACAGGCTGGGTTCTGCAGTTCTTATCACCATGCCACAGAACCGTAACAGGTTGACTTATTGTGACGTTGTTCAGTATAGACAAGGCCCTAGAGACCAGGGATCAGGTAACAGCCTTGGATTTGGGGCAAGAAAGGTCATTCTATGTTAGGCACTTTGACAATGAAAATTCATTCTCAGGGCTTGTCTTCACATACAGTGCTGCAGTTTTACTGCTGTTTTACTGCTGTAGACGCTACTGCCTTGACAGGAGAGCTTTTCCCCCCATCAGTGTAGTTAATCTACCTCCTCAAGAGATGATAGCTGTGTCGATGGGAGAAGCTCCTCCGTCTACACAGTCCTGGCTACACGAGGGGATTAGGTCATTATAACTACATTGGTCAGGGGTGTAGGTCTTTAGTGTAGACATGGCCTCAATCTGGTTATGTCCAAGCAGCTAGCAGAGGCAGGACACCAGGCCTTCTCTCCACTTGAGGTATTAAAAAAAAGTTACAATATCGCAGCGCAAGTGCATCGAATGTTTTGATGTACTTTACTGATGCAAGGCGCGTGCAGGAGAGGGGTTTACATACAGTAATGTGTGAAGGGAGCTTGTTCTCATTCCACTATATTGATCATCAGCAGAAAATGCTTAGTCATCCCTGGTCATTAAAAGCAGCTGGCTCATCTGTTTAACAAGAAACAGAATTTGGTCATTCGTTTCTGACCATAAGCTTATAGTTTATTATTTAAAAGAACAGCAAGTAAGCTGCATCATTATGCAGGATTTCTATTGAGTGGCAGACACTAGAAGGTGACACCACACACACACACACACACACACACACACACACACACACACTCTCCAACCCTCCCTTTACAGGTCTGAGATTCCATCCAGTGACACATCTCTGGGAGACAGCACGTGCGCGCGCACACACACACACACACACACGATAGATCCTAACACCACTGACCTTCTGAGTCACTTGCCCCCAAGACAATGCAACCTGATAGTTGAGTCAAAAGTCTTTAGCCTTTAGAGGCTGCTACTCTTTTCATTTGTGTGTGTCTAGCCACTGCAGCAATAGGCCTGAAAACAGTCTTGTCATATTAGAGCATATCCTCTAGGGAGGAGCATCTGAAAATATCCGGCGAGAGATGGTGAGTGAAGACTTGGTAGAAACACACTGAATGCATGTCAACACTGAAAAGCAGACCCTGCAGTTTTGTGTTGGTCATTCCTGTGGAACTGCTTCAAATTGCAGCCACTCTTTCTGCTATTGTTGCCTCACCTCAGTTCAGACTTTATTACTTACACCTGCGGTAGCACTGTCTTAAACAGCTAGTACAAAAACAAGCCTTGAGTTTAAGGAAAAAGAGCTCCTGACAATAGTGAATGGTGTAGAGGAAAAGAATCCAAAGGGATGGGCCAAGGAGGCAGTTGACAGACTGAGATCAGGCTTAGACTGGGTTTGGAGTTCTGGTACCAGGCCTCACCAGGGTCAGAATTTGGTTCTAGTGCGATGCAACCAAGATCTGAGCTCAAAATGGCAGAGATCTCATAAGAATGGCCATTCCTAAACCAGAACTGCAACGCAGGCCCCCGCCAGTTCTGGAACTGATTCAGAATCAAAATTGTAGGGCTGAGTTTGCAGCCAAGGATCTCCCCATGCTGAAATTTGGAAGGGTTCGGTTCTGAGCTCCTGGATTTGGTCCAACTAGTAATAAATAGCAGTATTCGATTATGCCTAGCCCTGGAGCACAGGGACCCTTCCTCCCCACTCCTGTGCATGCCTGGGTGAGAGACCAGCTACAAGTGCAGTCCCTGTGCTATCCTGGCTACAAGGGAACCTCCTAGAACAAACTGTTCCTAAAGAGGTGAGAGGGACATGGCTCTGCCTGCCCCACTTGTTACTCACTGGAACAGCTGGCTGGCTGTGGCTGGGACCACACCCTGCCCTGTCCTAGAAGTAATACAGCAGCATTCTTCCTGTAGGCTTGGAGCTCTGGGAAGGCAACACAATGCCTCCCAATAGGATGGGCGGGGGGTCTTGCACCATTGCCACCACAGGCAGTACCTAAAATGCCATGTGGAGACCCAAAGATTTTTGGCATCCGATTACAATGAGGGGAGAAGCACTGGAGCTTGCTGTACAGAGACTGGCAGCACATGGGAGAGAGAAAAGGAGACATGATGTGCCCAGGGACCTGACTAACCACAGTGGTGAGAAAGATAATCAGCATGTTCCTCAAGACTTGGGCAACAGTCAGGGAACTTATGCAGCACAGAATTCATCCCTTGCCTGAGGAGACGGGGATCTGGAACACATTGATTGCCGTGTCAGGTCAGACTTGTGGGTCCAGCTAGGCCAGGATCCTGTCTCCCGACCAGTACAAGATGCTTCAGAGGACGATGCAAGAAACCCTGATGTGGGCAATTAAGGAGCAAACTGTCCACAGGGAACGTCGATTCATGGCTCTCATGCCCTGATTCCTGGGGTTTCTCTCTACTCTCAGTTTTGTTGCAATCCCAATATAACTGTGGGTGCTCCCATTATTATTTTGGATATTACAAAAAAAACCAAACCACATCTTAATTTCCCATGTTAGTAAGACACTGCTGCTGGACAACCTTGTGGAAGCCAAGGAGGACGAGATGACTGTGGAACTCAGTGTGATAAGAGGAAAAGCAGGCTACAGAGAGATTTGTGCAATGGGAGCTTAGTCCTTCTCAGTGTGACGGGCAGGAGGGCTGGGGGAGAGACAAGGCAGGCCAGAAAGTGCCAGATGTTTATGGACCATGAAAAGGGCCCCCCCAACGCCACCTGTCACACAAAGGCCAGCAACACGCTTCTAAACTTGTTTTTTTCTGCCTCTGGGGCAATTTTTTTTGCATTCCCTCCAGGGGGACCTGAAAGCAGCAATCAGGACAATAAATGCACGTAGTTTGGGAGGTGCTCAGACCCCATGGTGATGAAGAGGCGGCAGAGGAAGGCAAAGGCCGAGTGGGCACCAATGGCAGGCCCCAACACAGCTTATGAAATATCAATGAGGAAAACAATGTCACTGCCACCACCATTTCCATCATCTCTCCATGCTGGTCCAGTCAGTTCTCCAGTCCAGCAACTAGCCCAGCTCTCAAACCCCTCCTCCACTGATTTTCAGTTGCGTCCCTCAGCAAGTTGAGCCTCTCCTTCAAGGCTCCATCTCCTTCAGTTCTCTCTATGTTAAAATCCCAATGGAGGGGGCAGGGCTATTTAATTTATGTGCCCTTCCATGGTTCTGGATGCCTTACTCAGTCTCCATGCCAGGGAGGAAGGACGAGCCAGTGGCTAGCATACTAGTTTGCAACACAGGAAACCTGAGTTTAATCCTCTGCTTTGCCACAGACATTCTTGTGCGACCTTGGGCAAGTCACTTAGTCTCTTGGTTTCTCAGTTCCCCATATGTAACATTGGGATAATAGCACTTTCCTACCTCACACGAATGTTGTGAGGATTAGCACATTAAAGACTGAGGTGCTCAGATACTACGGTAATGAGAGCCAGATAAATAGCTAAGCTACACAGAGAGAGACCCTTTTGCTTCTGCCTTTTTGCCATGTTATTCCATATGCCTCCATCAGGCCATGCAACCTCACTCCCTTCCATTCAACCCCTCTTCAAATGGCTCTTTTTATGGCTGCTATGCCACAAATACTCACTCACCCCCCTGCTCTCACTTCATCCCATTAGACCTTCACTTAGCCCATGTTAACGCCTTAAAACAAATGCACTTGGAATCAGCAAGATGCATGCTGGGCTCAAATGCATAACTGCAGCCCACCGCTCTTCAGCCTCGCTGATACCTTGTCTAGCTAGAGGGCACACTCTGTAGACCTCCTCACCACACCAGTGGTGCCAGACAAAGAAGTTGAACAGAGCTGCCCAAAATCTTTTGAGTTTCACTGAAATGTTACCAAGACCATCTACCACTGTGTTCGTACAGTGCCTAGAATGGGCCCCCATTTTTGGCTGGTCCTTAAGTATCACTGTAAGAAGCATGACTAATATTAATTTCCTTGGGCGGGGACTTTGCAGAGATGGACAGCAATCTAGTTGCTATGTCTGTTTACGCAGGGGGTGCAAGCAAGGTCAGAGTTTGCCAATTAAGCCAGCCCTTACAGATCTCTGATGAGCTATGACAAGATCTTCATGCCACAGCACACACGGGCTGCCGTTTTATTTTGATAGCTTCCTTCAGAGTGTAAAGCCATGTGCCAAAAAGAGTTTTGCAAACAGACTGTAAATAATACAATTACAGCATTGAAGAGCAGAGTGAATGACATTTAGAGGATAAGTAAGGGGGATTAAAAAGAACTAAAACAGGAAAAATTCTGCACTCAGTTATATCCATGCAACCTCACTGACTTCAGCGAGGTTGGATGGAGAGCAGAAGGAGGCCCTAGGAGTGCTCTGAGATAATGCATGGGTCTCAAGAAGAAGGCAAAAGCACATTGTTCTCTCTGACACCAGCAGCAGCAGTTAAAGATTCTTAAGCAGCTTCATGGCAGTAGATCCAGGTGCCTGTCCTCCCAAAGCAGAGCACTGTGCTCACACAGAGCATGCTCAGCTACACGAGAGGGATAAGACATCCGACTGTAGAAAGCACACACGCTTGGGATGCACCCTAGTTCAGGACATGCACAAGGCACACATGGGAAACAAACAGTCCTGGACCCTTTAATATTGATTCCACTCTTGAGCACAGGAGGATGTCAAAGCACTGATTTCCAGAGGTGCTGAGGCACCCGCATCGCTCACTGAAGACATCCAGTCTTAATTTGAAGAGTTCTAGTGATCCACATCCTGAAGCAAGTTGTTCCGATGGTTAATTCCCCTCACTGTTAAAAACGTGTCCCTTAGTTCTAATCTGAATTTGTCCACCTTCAGCTTTAAGCAGAAAGGAAGAACACCGAGATCTTTTGGCTCAAAGAACTGCCTGCCATCAGAAATGTCTTTCCCACATACATACTTGGAGACAGTGATCAAGTCATCTCTTCACTTTCTCTTCAATAAATGAAATAGATCGAGTTTAAGTCCCACACTAAGGCATATTTTTCAGATCTTAGTGATGATCGTAGCTTTTCTCTAAACCCCATTTTTCAACACCCTTTTTTGAGTGTGGACACAGTATTCAAGTACTGATCCTACAATGCTGTATACAGAAATACCACGTCCCTGTTGTTAGTTGATCTCCTCCTGCTTATGAAATCCCACTGATATTCAAGACACCTATTTAGGTGTTGAGCTTTATGAACATAAGTGTGACTATTTTGGCTCGACTGCCTTTGGGGATTTGCGCAGACGTCATATTAAAGTAGCAGTCGGTAATGTGCTATAAAAGTTACATAAATCACACCCCATATCTGTTACCTTAGCTGACCACAATATGGTAATTAACACAGGCTTAATCGCTCAGAGATATAAAAACATATGAAACCAAGAAAGGCTGGAACCCAGCCCAGACAAAGGGTTATATAAGGAGGATGTTCTGAACCATTTAGTGAACAGCTCCACACTAGTGTCTTAAAAGACTTTTCTAAAATGATACATTGATTTAGGCTAGAGCAAACTCAGAACTCAGTGGCTTTTCCCCCACCCCAAATATAGGTGCCTTAATTATGCTCGCAAAATGTTTTCTTTCAACAAAGGCCAAGCAACCATCGTTCACTGTACGTAACCCATCCCCTCTGCTGTCTGCGCCACAAAAGCTAGGGGTCTATTACAGCTACGTCTACATTACAGCTTATATCAGCATGACGTATGTCACTCAGGGTTGTGAATAAACCACCCGCGAGTGACTAAAGCCAGTGTAAGTCGGTGGGAGAGCTTCTCCTGCCAACATAGCTACCATCATTTGTGGAGGCGGTTTTATTATGTCAACGGGAGAGCTGTCTCCTATCGGCCCAGAGCATCTTCACCAGACACGGTGCAGCTGCACTGCTGTATGTGTAGACATGCCCTGCCTAAACGGATTTACTTCTTTATCTGAAGAGGCATCGGGTAACATGCTTCTATACTGGAGATCCAGATGTTTCCTCCATTCCTGGTAAGAACCCAACACAGCAGTCATTACATATGATATCACAAAATATACAACCAAAGCACCCCATCCTGCCCCATTCTCTCCTATCCAGCAGCCCTGTGTCCTGCTTCAGGGCTGATCAAAATCCTAAATACAATGCACTGTCTGCAGTTCTACTGACCAGAGAAGGCAGGCTCCAGGCAAGGCAAACTGAGGGACCCTGCAATCCCCATATCAGCAACAGTAGAACAGAATCATGAGTGAATGATAGACACGGAAGGGTCAGCTAGTATGGGTTAATACATGGTGCATGTGAA
The DNA here is from genome assembly GCF_016161935.1 of Mauremys reevesii. NCBI lineage: Eukaryota > Metazoa > Chordata > Testudines > Geoemydidae > Mauremys > Mauremys reevesii. The sequence goes on from NC_052624.1 coordinate 275,636,595, forward strand.
GACCATGCCTCATTAATCTCTCTCATATTTGATGCATGAACCTTGTATTAAGTGCACGCCAGCCTGCAGTTCAGTCAATGAGTCTCTAATTTTCAGAAGTGCGGAGCACCCACAGCTCCCCCCGTGGACTCCCACTGGAGTTTTGGGTGTTCTCTCTCCCTAGCTCAATGGTTCAGCTGCCAAATTAGCCATCAACATTACCCAAAAGAGCCACAGTCGTGTAAATTCATTGTTTCATTTACTATAGTACTACAGAGTGATATTTAAACAGTACGACAGGGGAAATCTTTAGTTCCGTATCTATTATTCGCACAGCAAAAATGACTGATCAAGTATTATTTTATCCACTACAAGTGGTTAATCACATCCTGATTGGTTAATAATTCAATCAGTGTTTTAATACCACATGCTGCAAAGAGCCGCAGGAGATGCATTAAATAGCCACTTGTGGCTTGAAAGCCGAAGTCCAAGTATCACTTCCTAGCTCAAGGGGCATTTATTTTGCCGCATGGGTGGAGAGGGGTAACAACTTTCGTGGGATGTGCACAAGGGACCAAGATTTGTCTGCAAGGGAATAAAGGAAATCACTCAGATGAGCACTTTCTATCCAAACTACGGAGTTTACCTAGGCTGGCTAATAACTTCTGGTTCAACCCTGCGAGGTGCTGGGTGCCCTCCACCACCACTGAAGTCAATACGAGTTAAGGGACTCCGCATCTTTCTGGAAGTGCTCAGAAACATCTTTCAGGATTTAGCTATTACTTACTGGAACTCCAGGCCCTTCGGCATTTCGTTTCAACATGGAGCTATAGACACGAAGGGGTGCATAGAAAGCAATTAGTATGAGAACTGCCTTTTCATTCCACTCTGCAATTCCCTGCAAAGCTTAACAGAACACACAAATAACGCCCCCCCCCACACACACACACTAAACGATCTGGGGAAACTCTAAAAAGAGTCCTAAATATGATAACTGTTTGAACATGATCTACGCCTGCATTTTTAAAATGCAGATTTTGTAAGAGGCACACAGAAAGTGGAGTTTTGTTATATGCTGAACAATTCCCATGTCATTTACAGTTCTTTGCCTTCAAGCTAGCAGCACTTCCTCTTGCTTCCTTGTGTAGCCTTGGCACTAAGGGGTCCATCATTCTCAGCATTTAGCTCTCAGAGCTCTTAGCATATTTAGTCTTATAAATAGACAAACATTTGCGTCAGCCCCTACAGTATGTTAATTCCCTCAATTGCTGTATTTTCATTTCTTGTTGTAAAAACATGCCTTTTTACCCCCTCCTGCGGAAATGATCTCTTGGGTAAAAGGGACACATTTGGTTAGCAGTCTAATTTGAGTTAGTCCACATTTAATTGGAAAGGAAATAAAAACAATTAAAAAAACCACTCCTGAAATATGATTTTCCCTTTCCCGAAAAGATCTATAAGCATCTGATCTTATCAAAAAATATTGCCTGAAAATTGGTATATACTTATCCACACCTGCCTAACAGTATCAATACCTGGGCTATGATTTTCACCACTGGAGGTTATTGGCCTCTCCCCTTCACAGGCTTTAGGATGAGATTGCCAAGAGGTCATTACCAAATTTCACCCTCTACCTGTTCAGCCACACCCTCATCTCCACAGAGCCTAATATGCACACAAAAATATTTCCATGGAGTTGGAGGTGGATGGGAGAATGCTGCTTAGGTTGTAACACTATGACAAAGTGTGACATTCCAGAGCTTTTTTTTTTTTTAAATTAAATAATAGAAATATACCTATCTCCTTGAACTGGAAGGGACTCTCAAGACTCAATTGAGTCCAGCCCCCTGCCTTCTTTAGAAGGACCAAGTACTGATTTTTGCCCCCAATCCCTAAGTGATCCCCTCAAGGATTGAACTCACAACCCTGGGTTTAGCAGGCTAATGCTCAAACCACTGAGCTATCCCTCCCCACTTTTCCTATTCTGCTTGACACAGGAATTACTGGGTGGGATCCCATCCACTGTATTATGCAAAGTCAGAATGGATGATCACAATGTTCCTTCTGGCCATAAAACCTACACATTTTTAGAGCCTGTAACACAAGAATGTATATTCACCGGTCTGCCCTGGTTCACACAAATTCTACTTTTTAAGCCAACACAATGGAAGCCCTATTTGCATATGAAATCAACAGAAGGAGATGATCTTAACATGGAGTCAGCAAACCAGGGAATAAACCACTGGGGGTGGGGGAGAGAGAAGAGTCATCTTGACTCTGGGGACAAACTTTGGGGAATGTAACAGGAAGGCAAAGAAAAAGGACACCCCTTTATCCTGCACCCGAGGAAGTAGTTAGGCAGTGCATTTACAGTCATGAAAATGGGATCCCAACCAGCCTTGGCTAGAAACACTGCAAGGTGGCTTTGGGTGAGAGCAGACTGCTTTGAGACAGATGGTTAGCTTGTTCAAGTTAAATGTAGATTCTAAAAAGCTTGTATTGATTGTGTTTTATATGCAGCCTGTTTCCATTATCCTCACTTGCTATCTCTTAAATCTTAACCTTGATAAGAAACGTAAAATTGTTTTCACCATAATTTTATCAGCACTGCGATGTTATACATGAGTTGATCCTCCATACAGCCAAACAAGCTGGTGTCATACTGTCCCTAGGGGATAGCAAAGCTGGTACAGTAACTCCTCACTTAACGTAATGTTCCTGAAAATGCGACTAAGTGAAACGATGTTAAGCGAATCCAATTTCCCCATAAGAATTAATGTAAATGGGGGGGTTAGGTTCCAGGGAATGTGTTCATACACACACACACACACACACACACACACACTATAAGTTTTAAACAAACAATTTAATACTGGTACACAGTGATGATGATTGTGAAGCTTGGTTGAGGTGGTGAAGTCAGAGGGTGGAATGTTTCCCAGGGGATGCCTTACTGCTAAATGATGAACTAGCAATTGGCTCAAGGGTTAACTCATTGTTAATGTAGCCTCACACTCTACAAGGCAGCACGAATGGAGGGAGGGGAGACAACATGGCAGAGAGAGACACGCACCCTGTGTGTGTGAGAGAGAGAGAGAGAGGTGCATTGCCCCTTTAAGCACGCTGACCCACTCTAAGTACACTGCCTTTATGTAGATCAGCAAGTTGAGACAGCAGCTGCTCCCAGGAAGCTCCCTCTGTCCTGAGCACTGTTGTGTGTGTCCCCCTGCTCTATGGAAGAAGGGGTAAATGGGCTGCAGGAGCAGGGGGGATGGGGACACCCTGACATTAGTCCCCCTCTTCCCACCCCTGCACAGCAAGCAGGAGGCCCCCAGGAGCAGCTCCAAGGCAGAGGGCAGGAGCATCACATGGGGGTGGACAGCTGAACTGCTGGCAATTGATAGCCTGCTGGGCGGCTGCCGCACAGGGAACATAGTGGAGTGGGGAGCTGATAGGGGGCTGCTGTTCCACCCTGGTTCCAACCCCCACCAGCCAGCTCCAACGGGCTGCTCTCCCTGCAAGCAGTGAACAAAGCAGGTGGCTGCCAAGCAACATTATAAGGGAGCATTGCGCAACTTTACACGAGCATGTTCTCTAATTGATCAGCAGCGAAACAACATTAACCGGGATGACTTTAAGTGAAGAGTTCCTGTATTTCTATGAGTAGCAGTCACAGGGCCTGGATATCACGGGGAACTCTTTGAAGGGGCTCGGGGACTGGGGTGAACCTATTGTGAAGCTGCAAAGCAAGGGTTAGCATTGCCCCGAGCATTGTTTGTGTGGCTCACAGGCTGGCATTGTTAGGGAGGTGACACCCAGCCAAGCACCAGCAAGTATCTCTCTCACACTGGAGGCAGGGGGGTAACAAGGCAACCCTCAGTCCTGGGTATGTCAAGGCAGCCTCAGATGTGATCGGACCCATAGTGAGTAAGATTCTTCTCATTTATTGGAGGACTTGAAAAGAAGAGAACCAGCAGGATCTTTCACATGGAACCACACCAGTTAATCATAATTAGTTAATACCTGTATGGTGCTTTGAAGAAGTGAAGAGCTGTTAGTGCTGCGTATTACTATTAAGGAAGGAATTCCTGCTTACAGATAGTGAAAGATACCTGAAAGACCAAGTTTCACATCTGCATTTGCTACAGAGAATATGCACTCTCCAGCCCTGGACAACATGCTTGTAGCATCTATTGAGAATACACCCAAGAAAACAAACTTTCCCACACACAGATGCCTGGAGCGAGGTGTGCATGTGAAATCCTGATCCCGTTGAAGTCAATGGGAGTTGTGCCACAGATGTCGGTGAAGCCAGGATTTCACCAGGGAGTGTATATTTGCAGTGTGACCTGAAAGGTATCTGTTGGGAACTAGCAAACCACTGATGGGAAGCAGATTCCAAAGGAAAACATCCTTCCTGCAGGCCCCTCTTGTTACACTTAGTTGTGAACACCTCAGCTGATCACACACTACCCAAAAGGACAAGCAATCTCCGAGGTATATAGGACCCAAACCATCTAGGGCTTCATCAGTTAAATCCAAACTCCATCCATGAGACCTTGAGTTACCTGGGAATGGTACACACTTCCGGCATTTTAACATGCCCAACACTTTGGTACCCAATAAACTGTATACGGAGATACCAACCGTACAAAATTCTCCCTCAAAAGGGCCTCAAATCGCCACCCTCCCTCATCTTAACTCTGGCCACAAGAGGGATCATTCTGGCAATTCATTGGCCAGAGGTCACAAGCTCATTCTGGGCTGGTGTTATTGGGGAGCAGATGGCCTGCAGCAAGAGGCAGCTTTTGCGAAGTGCCCTAAGTGTGCCAACATTCAGGCTCATTGGGACTTCCACCCAACCACCTGTCACCAAAATCCCCTAAACTCAGATTACAAGCATTTCACCCTGGCGACAACAGTGATCTCCTTGCCAATCACAAAGAGAGAGAGAGAGGATGGAGGAGTAAGTGATTGAGGGCCACAATATGCAATAAATAATCATTAAGTAATGAGAGATGGTCCCCCAGAACTGGAGGAATTAGAGTAAAACAAGTTTTACTCTAGGCACTACTTGTCAGGATCACTCCCATGAAGGAACCAGGATTCATAGAGTTTAAAGCCAGAAGGGCTCATGGTGATCATCTAGACTTACCTCCTGCACAACATAGGACTTCACTGAATTAATTCCTGTTTGAACTAGAGCCTATCTTTTGCCAGGGATGGATAATCCACCACGGCCAATGGTAAGTTAAGAAAAGTTATTTTTCTTGATTTGTTTATTTGCAATCAGATCAGGAAGTTCAGCTAAAATGCTGCCTCTGGAACCAAGAAACCAAGTGAAATTGGCCTTTAACTGATCCTTGATCGCATGGGATAGACTCTACTAGTAAAGGACACAGGATAAATACCATGTGGCTTTGAACACATTAGTTGCTCCATGTGAATTCCTACAACAAACCAAGCAAAAGCAGCACAAACATCAGCAGCAGCTTTATGAGCATCCATATAGAACTTCTAAGCTTCTACAGTCAGTTTGTTGGACATGACCATAACCTGAGTGAACTGCAACTGTTTCCCAGATGCAGTTTGTACTTAGCTCAAGGTAGGCTTGGCGTTAGGGTGACCAGACAGCAAGTGTGAAAAATCGGATTGGGAGTGTGGGGGGGTAATAGGAGCCTATATAAGAAAAAGACCCCAAAATCTGGACTGTCCCTATAAAATCGGGACATCTGGTCACTCTACTTGGCGTTATTCTGTATTTCATGTTGAACAGTGAACTGGCACAGCTCCAAGGCTGGACCTCAAAAATTAATGTTCCTAGTTTAGATTAAAAATTAGAAGAGAGCTTGGTTTGCTTTCATGAACATTCAGAGAGCACTTTTTGTATTTTACTTTATGGCAACTAAAATACTGGAGCATCCCTAAATGAAATGAGTAGGCTGGTAAAAAGCATTTGCAATGTTATTGTGTAGATCACAATCTCAGGGCGTTGGCTGCAGCCTTAGCACTGGAGGGATTACTCTTGAAGATCCTTGCTTTGCTGTGTGAAGATTCATGAGAATAGAGAATTCTAGGGACAAGTTCTGGCTTGTATGCTGTTAAGTGGAGGCAAAATCACAAATAAAGGAACTGATTTGCAGAGCTGGGCAAAAATTTTCAACCAGAGCCTTTTCCAGTGAAAAATTCAGATGCAGCAACACCGAAACATTTCAAGAATTCGTGTCATTTTTGCCAAATTCTTCACTTAAACAAAATCTGGAAAAGTTGTTTTATCTTGACATTTTGGAAATGAAACTATTTGATTTTTTGGTTTGAAATGACTTTTTATATTAATGTTGCCTTTAATATTTTTGTTTAAACTTTTTATTCAGGCAAAGTTATAATAAAACGTGAACATACTACACCACACATTACGTATTAAGGATCAGGTACTATTCAAAGAATTTGGTTTAAGATTTGCACCATGCTGTTCCTCCTCTGCTGATTATGCTAAAACAGGGTGACCAAGTTTCCTAAATGTTCATTCTCTTTTTAGAGTGGTTGCCATGTTAGTCTGTTTCAGCAAAAACAATGAGGAGTCCTTGTGACACCATAGACACTAACAAATTTATTTGGGCATAAGCTTTCGTGAGCTAAAACCCATTTAATCAGATGCATGGAGTGAAAAATACAGTATGCAGTATAAGTTTTATTATATAACAGCACATGAAAATATGGGAGTTGCCTTATCAAGTGGGGGGTCAGTGCTAATGAGGCCAATTCAATTAAGGTGGAAGTGGCCTATTGTCAACAGTTGACAAGAAGGGGTGAATATCATAGAGAAAATTACCGTTGTAGTGCTAATGATGCCAGTGCAATCAAGGTGGACATCACCCATTCCCAGCAGTTTGGCACTTTTTTTGTGTACATACTTGGTGTGAAAGCTTTTCCATTACCAAGACAGTCCACATTTTACGATACCACAGTTTCATAGGAGAAGTCACATTTTTCTAATAATGTGCAATATAAAGTCTGCTGCTAACAATAAAAAATTAATTTGTCGTTCTGTTTACAATGTACATCCTTTATTGCAGCATTAAGTAAGCAGGTCAGGGATCTCTGGGAAGCTAGCATTTTGTTATAAAATGAATCCCTTTAATAATTTTCTCCCCAAACTGTCTAATTCCTGGACACAATCACCACATGTGCAAGTATGTTCCCCTTTCCCAGCAACCTCTCCAACAGAGCATCTCCCTAGCGGCAAAAATATGCTGGATCTTAACTGGAGTAAAAATGGTTGAAATTGAAACAAACCATTTTGTCAAAACAAATGTTTCATTTGACCTTAAGCTTTTTTTTTTTTTTTGACTTTTCAAGCTTGCTGAAAATGTTCACTTTACTTTTTGAAAGTGACAATGCACCAAAAAAACCCATTATATTTCTCCATCTCCACTTACTTAATGCAAAGAGGGCTTGTGTTAATGTGGAGGAGACCATAAATATGTCATTCGAAATTAAAATGAAAAGGCTACTGAGATAAAGAGCTTAGTCATGCAAGCCTGAGAAGTCCTTTGAAATGTAAGAGAACATTTTTAAACGATGATAGAAGGCTCCTTAGTCTCCTATCCCTGTCTATTGTCAGGCACTAGCTAACTACATGGAATATCCTGCAGTCAGATGAGGATGCGCCTAAAGAGAAGCTAGGAGTCAGCCTACCTTATAGCATTTGGGAGACTTTTTATATCGTATATAAAAGGGCCTGATTCAGCAAGAAAAGAAAAATATTTGACTTCCACACTGCAGACACCCAAGTAAAAATGGAGGAAGCCAAATTATGCAGGATCCCCACAGCTTTGTGCAGGCTTCTGCAGCATTGAAGCCAGCCATGGATTTTTGTTAAATCAGTCTCAAAATATTGAAGGCATCTTATTTTTCTGAGTTTGATAAAGCAAGAAACTTAATGCAAGTGCCTCTCCCTGCTTACCATACACTATAGTATAAACACCTGCTGTATCGACAATGCATGCACGTTTTCTGTATTGTGCTTGCTGTGGTTTTGGGTGGGGGGGATTTTATCAGCTTTACTTGCAAAAATTAGTTAACATTTTTATAAACATAGCTGCCCAATTAATAATGCTTCTTTTTCACAAGGGGAAAACATTGCAAATATGATGAGAATTTACCACCCCCAAACCTCTATGCTGTCAAATTACCATTTTTGAAACCCCCACAAATTGTTTACTATTTAATATATTTGAGCAGTCGATGTTTTTACAGCTGACTTTGGCTGCTGCTGAATGCAGATCACAGTGGGACACCTCCATGTCGACTCACTTTTGGCACGTCCCATCCTGGCTGCATGTTGTGTAGCAGCTCTGTCTAAGACCCACTACTGATCTCCAGCCCTGTGTTGTGTCCTTCTGTCCTCGCAACTTGGACCTCCCGGACAGTCATGGAAGAGTCCAACTCCTTACACCTGGTTCTCAGCCCCATGGTCCTCAAACCCTTCTCAGACAGCTTCAAATCCCCCGTATATCAGGAGGTGGCACATCATCTTCCCAGTAACTAGTAGGGGAATACAGGCTCTCTTGCTGCACTGGGCTCCAGTCCAGGGAACCTAAGGTGGACAGCTGCAGGCTGTCCCATCAGACACCATGCTGCTGCCTCTTGGATTCCTTCCTACCATTAGCCTTTCCTTAGGCCTTTCCTCCAATAGCCCCTTCTCGGGCTCTTTGTAAGGATCAGTGCCACCCAGGCTTCTGCCCCAAAAGCCCAGTTCCTGCTTTTGTGTCAGGGTCCACCACAATAGCTCATTCCAATGCTTTGCCTTAGAGGTATCTTCACCCCCACTGGCCTCCTCCTTGTCCTCCACGAGACTTCTTGTTTCCCTCAGGTCTCTTCACTGTCTGCTACCAAGAGAGTGAGGGAAGAGTTCGCCCCTCTCTCTCTCTGCAGCCCACTCCTGCTCCAGGACTTCCTCTCTTCATCTATCCAGTTTCTCCTCAGTGAGGCTCCATCTTTAATAAAGCCTAACCCCTCTCCAGGTGCGGCGAGGTGTATTACTGTGTTTGGGGGGTAGACACGCTGTCACAATGCACTGACCACAAGCGTTCAAAAATCGTGAGTCTGGCCCGCCAAAAAGTCAGAGATTGGCTTAAAAATAGCAAACTTTAAAAAAGAACTACTAGATCTGGAGTTTGGTTTGTCTGGTTTCTGCTCCTGTAAGGTCACACTCCAGTCATAGTCTCAAACTTTCTTTTCTCCACAGCCACAGGGAACTAGAAACATTCATTTAAAAAAAAAAAAAGGCAGCTGAGAGTCCCAAGAGCCCCTTGCCTCCAGCAGCTGGGGCTTTAGGACAGCCAGTGCTAGCCCATTGGGGGCCTTAAGGAGGAATATTTTGCTCCCCTCTCCCCCAAACACACAATACTAGAACAGGGAAGTTCTTGTAATAAAAGCAAAAAGGTCTCCCTTTGAGCTGCTCGGGGCCCTAAGCAATTCAGCAATTGCTTAGGCTGCTTATGCCTAGCCCTGGCTCTGCTTTATAATGCATCAGATAGTGTGGGCCTCCGGAGAGCTGGCATCTGCATTTCACCTCTTCCATCAGCAGGAACAGAAACGGGATGCTCAGAGCTTTCCATTTTCAGTTAGGGATGTCTAGATATTTTCATTATAGACAGAATTTGCAGCAAGTGAAAACCATATTAGATTAGGGGCCAGATTCTCTGGTCTGGCTGAGCTGTGCTCGATGCAGGACTGACCATTAAGTCGCCTTTCTATTCCGGAATGTGCATCCAGACCCCTGCTGTACCAAGCTGACTTATACCTGGCAGATGTGGTTAGCGGAGTATTCCCCCAGTGGTTCAGGAGGGGATTGGTGAAGGAGGCCATCCAAGTCAGGGCTGTGCCCAAGAGGAGGAGTGAGTGGATGGGGTGCCCAATGTCTCATCTCCAGCTGCTGGAATGGCTCCTGCTTTTCACCAGCTCTCATTTAATCCCTCTTTAAAATATAAGATACTGAAGTTATCCTGTTGTCCCTGCCCTTGGGAACACAGGAGGGTCTGAAAGACGGACGCTAACCCTTATGGCTTTCCACAGAAGCCAGCTCTTAGATCAAACTATACCAGGAAGACATACGAGTCCCCTAATGTCTTCCCAACCTCTGGAACTTACAGCTAGTGGCACTAGTCGTAATGGAACACTTGTCAGCCTGTGGATTGCCAATTCTTTTTCTCCAAAGAGATTGTGCCACATCTTGCCGTTCATATCACAGGTGCAAGGCAAATATGGAGACCCCTAAAATGCATCAATAAATGGGGGAAGGTGGCAAGTGCCCCTATCAGTCTCTTTCAAAGGTTTTACCAAAAAGAGGGGCAGTAGGCAAGAGCTATTCCACCCAATGGGCCTCAATCTGTTTTCACTTACATTGTAGGGACTGTCATTTTGTTCTATATTTGGATATGGCCTAGAACAATGGGTTCCTGCGCCATGACTGGGGCTCCTAGGTGGTACAGTAATTCAAACTATTATAATTATTGCATAAAGCAGCAGTAACTCCACTGCAGTCAATGTAACATCACAAGTGTAAGGTGAATCGGGCTCCGCATCTCCAATGCGAGAAAAATGTGAAGCCATCACTAGTTGAATCAAGTAGTGAAGTTGATCAGTTGGCTGTCTGGGACGTTGGCTCTTGATAGCACTAGGAACCTTTGTGTTTGTAGACTCGAGGGGACCCTTTAGTTTAATGCTGTGGGGGGTATTAAGGTGTCACAACCGGCTCTTAGAGCTGCTGAGGTGTTCAAAGAATACAAGACACAAAATAAAACTGGAGTGGTCATCGGTCTTCTACCTCTGAAAACTAACAGTCTGTTCAAACCAACAGATACAGCAAGGTTCCCGCCCTTCCTTCAACACCTGTAGTGGCTGTTACCTCTCAGAGCAGCAACAAGCTAACACACTCACTGTGCAAGTCACACCTCCCCCACGGCCCTCATTTCAAGGGACACTTTTCATTTTAGTCCCAACGTTACCCCCATTATACAAAAATATGCCACCGTCTCACTTCTACTGCTGGACATTATTTATGCAAGAAATGCAGAATCAGGGAAGCGAGGCAATACAGAATGTTCTCTACACTAATGGAAGGAATCCCACAGCACTTCATATTTCCTGCCTGACTGGTATTTCTGCATCCTACATTTGGGCCTTGGCAGACAGAGAGGTGTGCTGCGAGTTAACAGATCTGATTACACTCTCGAGACATCTGCATTACTCCAAAAGCCACCAAAGATCTCATGTGTTAGAAAATAGCTTCCTAGTCACAACTACACAAGTCAAGGAACAAGGGGCACAGTGTGAAGCAGTACATTATTAAAGGACAGCAAAAGGAAGAGAAAAATGTGGTCTTAAGCCTTAAGGGACTGCACATGTTGGAAAATTATAGTGCTAATGAAGCCTTTCCGTATTAGGCCTGAGTAAACCAAAGTTATGTTATGCTTGTCCAAACTGTGTTGGAAAGCTTACAGAACTCATTAGACTGAAGGCCGTGTATCTACCTAAGTCAGCTATTTCGCTTATCAGTTTTGTTTGGCTCCCCAAGTATATGTTGGCTCCCCAAGTGTATGCAGCTGCGTTCACATGTATGCATCCAAAGTATCTAGTACAAAGGGTCAACGGATGTATCTTGTGTCCCCTTCAGAATGACAAATGTATCCTCAACAGCTGTATGTCTCTTGTAGCCCCCACAAAATGATATATGTATCCTGCGTACCCAATTATCCACAGGGTCTATAGGTCAACCAAATGACGTAGACAAACGTAGGCTAAGTTGTTTGTTACCGGCTATAAAGGTAGGCCGTTTGGCCATGAAAGGTGTGTCTCTTTCTCTGGCACTAGCCGAGAGGAACACCCGCTCAGCTGACCGATCAATAAAGGGTGTGGTACTTGTCTTCCTGTCTCCATGCCTCCTTGGTGTAATTAGGTAAGCTCCGGGGGGAAAACGAGCCCTTTTGGCTAACACACACCACTTCACTATCACATACTGCTGGCTGGCTTGCTGACAGGAAGGCAAGATCTACAGATGGAGAAGGTGGGAGGAAATTAAACAGAGCAGTCCAGCTCATCCACTTCCTAGATCCTCAGCGGCACTTCACTGATGCTTTTTATGAACCCCTTTCACCTTCCATAGGCATGATTATTCACGGCTTTAATAAGCCGCACTTTATAAATTGCAATACAAAAACAAAACAGAGTTCCATCATTCTTCTCCACTCTAATTTTTAGCTCAATTAGGGTCCAATCCAAGTCCTTGGGCATACCCCTATTGACTTCCCTGGGCTTCGGACAGAGTCCTCTATGAGCGATGAAGGGTAAATCAGCAAGATTAAAAGCACCTTCCTCATTCAGGAGTCAAACCTCCAATGCACAAGTTCAAAGCAGAGGGGACCCAACCCCAGGAGGTGCTGAGCCCCTCCAATTGCTCTGAATTTTCACACTGAAATTCTCGTCCTGGATCAGGCTTGTTAGGATATAGATATTCAGGCCTGTCTGCAAAGGCCTATACTTTAAAAATTTAGGTGTATTCTTATCACTTAGCTAGTTATAGAGGTATAAAAAAAGAATAAAAAATCATTGTCTGTGTAGTGGCCTTCTCTTACTGTGACAGTCTGAGGCCTGGTTCTTTAGCAACCATAAACTGGGAAATGTATGGTCACGTCCTCTCATTCCAAACTAGTCTGGGGCTGTTAGGAAGGTGATTCGATCTATCACCTCCAGAGAAAGGAAAAAGCCTAGAAATTTAGTTGGATAGTTTTCTGTCTGGTAAGAACTCACTTATCAATAGACACAGCTGGAAAACCCTTATGTCTGTATAGATGTAGTTGTGAAATCCTCACTTCTGTATTGTTTTGTATGTTTATTTGCATGGTCTGTCTGGTTCTGTGATTGTTTCTGACTGCTGTATAATTAATTTTGCTAGGTGTAAACTAATTAAGGTGGTGGGATATAATTAGTTAGCTAATCATGTTACAATACGTTAGGATTGGTTAGGTAAATTTTAGTAGAATAATTGGTTAAGGTATAGCTGAAAATATTACTATATAAATTAGGGGCAAACAGGAAGTAAGTTGGGATTCGAAAATAAGGAAAAGGAACTTGAATTTAAGCTTGCTGGAAGTTCACCCCAACAAACATCGAATTGTTTGCACCTTCGGACTTCGGGTATTGCTGCTCTCTGTTCATGCGAGAAGGACCAGGGAAGGGTGAGAGTGAAGGAATAAGCGCTCTCACATCTTGCTGCTGGTGACTCGGATGCATCGCATTGGATAGGTGAGCGGCAGCCTGTGAGTCCCCCTCTCCAACAGTCCGCGCAGCTCACAAGGCTCACAATTCCCAAACGAATTCTCCTCCTGGCAGCAGGCCCCCGATGGGGGGAAAAAAAAAATCTCTCGCTACAAATAGCTTTTCTGCCTGTCACAGGCTGGTTCCCCCTCCCCCCCTTCAATAGCCACTCATGTGAGAAGCAGACAGATCGTTTGACAGAGATCTGAATCCTAAAATAATTTCTCACCAAGGAGTAAAGTCTCCTGAGCCCATTGTAATAAATGGGCAACACACTGTAAGACATAAATGAGCACTACTGCGGATGAAATTTCATTGTCCCAATGGGGGAGCGCAGCCTGGCACTGGGCCAGCAATGTAATTCAATAGAGCGCGCGAGCACAAATGGACCTTGGGAGAAGGATTGATTTTAATGTAATCCCATTTACTAATCAAAAGGAGCAAGGGATTACGTTTGCGAGGAGATGTCTGCACGTGCTTTCCCAGTTTATCAATAAAAATAGCTTTGTTTTAATTAAGATACAAACCGCTGATTCCAGGTCTAATCTTGGCTGCAAACAGTCAGTTACTGACTGAGTGTATTGCTAAAGTTTTAATGCCGTCTCTGCAGCTTTGGTTTCTCCAAATAGGCCAGTGTGAGTGCTCTTCTCTCATATGTTCACCCACCCCATCCCTCTTCCCAGGCTCCTGGTACAGAGATGACCTGTGATGACTTACACCCCAAAAAGATATTTCAGTTTCCAGGGGTTACTAGTGTGCTGTAGGTAGGGATGGAATTTAGGATTGACATGGCTGGAAAAAGCAATATATTTCTTATGAGAAATTTCTAAAAGAAAAAAAAATCTTTATGAACAAATTTTTGGTTTAAGAATTGTGCTTCCTCACAGGAAGTTTCCAACCAAAAACTGTCATTGAATTTCTACTTAAAATGTTGTTTTATTTTTTGTTCATTTCAAGTGCAAATTATTAGAAGAGTGGTCACTGAATGCACAGCTCTCTTCTGAAAATGACTTTCAATAATGGCATCAGAAAGCACAACATGGTATTTTTATCCCTTTGGTCACATTACAGCTACGACTTGGTCCCCCACTTAAACATCTGCATACAATAATATTTCAAGGCATGGCACAACCCTAATGCTCACCCAAAGACATAAACCAAACTTACAACCTCTATCAAAATATACCATTCATAAGGCAATAGCCGTTTTAAAAATAAATACAACCTTGTAAACTGAGCAGTACAAGCAGAAGCTCACATTTTGGCTGTCCTTTGATTTTGGCAATGGAAGAGTTAATCCTGAGCCCTGCTCATGCCCTTGAATAACCCCGCCCCACCCCCAAACCCTCTCTCTCTCTCTCACACACTCACTCACACCCCAAAACCAATCCTGGGCTCTGCATGCAAGTTTTCAGACTCAGTCTACAGCACAGAGACCTTACACAGCCTTTAAGCTGCTGGGATGGTCACATGCCAGTATGAGAGAATGAGCTGGATCTCCTGGGGTGAGATCAGCGCATGACACACAAGTGGTTTGGCTCAGGATACTCTCAGTCTCCAAGGGAGAAATGGAACTTTGAAAAATATGTTCACCAACATTTTCCCACAAGAAAGTTCAATCATCCCCGCGCCATGGCTCCCGGTTGTCTCCCCTGTGCCACAGTGCCCTACCATCATCCCTCGCGTTGCCAGACTATTGCCACTGCAAGTATCATGCTTTGTACATACTGTAGCAGTGTCACAGCAAGACAAAGCTACCGTTCACACTTAGGGCTAACTGGTGTCTCCAAAGCCGAGTCCTCATGGGCAGGGAAGGGGAGGGGAGCATTATTCCAGGGGGATCTGCAGGAGGCAGTGAATCTGAGCTGTACTGGAAGAGTTTTCAGTGGGACTTATGAAGCACAAGGCCAGTCCTTGCACTCTAGGGGTAGAATTTAAAAGACAAAGATCAACTGGGTGCCCAAGTCCCACTTACATAAAAAAGCAGGGGAGGGGAACACTCATTTTATGAGTATATCAGTCCTTGGAGGAAACTATCAATGTGAGCAGCCTCTATAGCCTTGTGCAGTCAGGAGTCCTCTGACCTCTTTGTCCACCTGCTCTGGGCTAGTTGCCTTCTCACCCATAGAGGATCTTCTGTGTACTAGCCAAGCTGCTTGCTGGAGAAAGGCAAGATAACAAGCTAGGGTTGTGAAGAACGGGTCCCTTGTGTGATAAGACAAGATACTACAAATCCCAAGCAGTTACGCATGGCATTAACATCACACAGACAAAAACGAAGCCGTGTCCATCAGCCGTGGTCACACTAATAGGGAGGAGAAGCTGGAGGAGTGGGACATGATGCTCAGAGTCATCGATAAATGATCCTGAAGGACAAGGAGTGGGCATAGAGAGCTCCGCCCATAAAATGCAAAACATGCTATTGATATTCGATTGCAGCTCTACAGCACCTTCCATCCGACTAGCATCCCCGAATGCTCCACACTAATTAAGGAAGTCTCCCAGTGAAACAACAAGTACCATTATCTCCATTTTACCAAAGGGAAAACTGAGTCCCAGAGAGGGTAAGTGACTTGTCTAAGCGCCCAGGTAGCAAGTCAGCGCCCTAGACCAAGACCTTCCGAGCCCCTAGCTCTAACCTCCAGGCCATACTCTTGCCTAATACAAGTATTAGCGCCCAGAAATATTAACTCCTGTAAATCCTGTTGGCTGCACTTATCTGGATATTCCTCAATCTTTCAAACCAGAAATGAGAGAGAAAAATATTTCCAGCAATCTTTTTAATACTGATCAGCATCCTCATCCATCAAAATCCTTGCAGGATGCGTCAGCCAAGCTGATGGCACTTCTCCTAGATAGTCTGAAAACAACTATGCGTACACCCCAACTTCACCCCATTGACAACTCTAGTTCCATGGCATACAGCCCCTATTCTGATCAGAGCTAAAGCTGTGGGGAACAATGGGTTTGCTTCACTGGAGTAAGTAAACTCATTTTCTTTGTTGCAATCACTGTGGGCTCACAGCCGTGTCACCATCAGATTCACTTTGATTTTTGTGTTCAAATTAAACTCACACCTCAAAAGAAGGAACAGTCAAAGCTGCAGACTTTCAGGGCAAAGCCAATACAAAAACAATGAAATCTGCATGGTTTTTGGTAGAGATGGGTCCAGACGGAAACCTGATCAAACCCCAGCAAACTTTAGACCCAGATCCATGTGCAAATCTGAATTTCCACAGCTTGGGTCTCTCTGTAAAGGGCCCAAATGGACAATGAATCCACAGGCTCTTTGGGATAACTCCAATTCCAGATGCAAACTCTGCAACTTGAATCAGTTTTTGGATTTGCTCAAGAACTTAGTGCAGTTCCACTTGAAACATGTGTGTTCCAGGAGCAATTTACACTTGACCACAAAGCAAGTAGTTACTCATTCTAGACGCTGTGCAGAAAACTGGGTCGCTCTGCAACCTAATTCATCCACTGCTGGTCTCCTCACTACATTGTTAAATTGTTTGTTTTTTAAAGAGAGAGACACTTTAGCTACAGTTTTTATTGCACCAACCACCACCTAAGCTGCCCGTTTCTCACTATTGCTGAGCTCTAAAGTCAGACTTACCTGCGTTCACTGCGAGTGCCAGCTGCTAACTCTGTATTCATACCTTCCCAATGCAAAGTGCAAGGACTGTGCCCCTCCCACACACTTATTTGCAATCAATCAGCTGGTGAAACCTATGACTCATTCGCTTCTGACACAGACTTCAGGGGCCAGTTCAAAGAGACTATTAGTGCTCTCATGGAAGTTGCAGCCTTAATAATTAGTTAATACTAATTTCTTTTCTCCTGCCTCCCTGTGGTAGAGAGGGGTCAGGCCATTTTCCAAGCATCTTCTGCAGGGAATGGGATTTGGGTGTACCTGGGGGGCCTACTCCCAAATGCAAGATGTGTTGGGTAGTCAAAGATTCTATAAAATTAGCCAATCAGGAGAGAGCCAGATGGGACGACTACCCATCCCCCAGTTAGGGTACTGGGTGCAGCAGGCGGTCAGGAGTGACTTTTTGTACGTTGGAAGGAAGGGAGCAAAGCCAATTAACTGAAGGGAATAAGTTGATGAGCTTCCCCTCCCTCCGCCCAATCAGGCCAAACCCCTTTTCCCAGGTTCCTGAAGTGTAGCAAGCCTTGAATCCCAGTTCTATTTAAGATCCAGCAGTTTTACTGGTAACATAGGGACAACATTCTTTGTTCAGTGGGGTAATTCCACCCACTTTCTGGGATCCACTCAGCCATGAACAATGGGCACGTTTATGAGGCTAAAAGCGGTGTTTGGGTCACACTGCACTTGCTAGATACAGGATATAGATGACAAGAGTGGGACAAAACAGGCTATGCAAACTGGATCCCTTGCAAGATGAGAGCATATACTATAGATCCCCATGGTGCACAGCGCACACAGCATTTAGCAAACTGGAACGTCAGTCTGTAGTGGAGGAGTAATGCCAACTGAGTGACAGGGAGAAGGGGAGCAGAGTGGCAAGACAGCAGCAGGTAAAGGGCAGCATGTGTCCAAGAATCTAGAGATCAAAGGCCCAATCCTACAAAGTGTCAAATGCCACAAGGAAAGTACCAGGTACTCTGAGCTCCCATCATATTCTGGGCCTTCCCTATTTGGAGAATCATGTCTAGATATATTTTCATGAAAAATAATGGCAGTGCAGAAATTTTGAATGAAAACGGCTTATCAACTCCCTGGAAACATGTCACTCGTTTCTGAGATATTTTCAGATTGAAATATAGCACAGTAAGAACTGGCCCCCAAGTGCTATGAAGAGTCCATTTTAGCGAGAGAAGCTTTTGCACAATTCTGGATGATCTTTCAGGTGGTCTCGTCTGTTTCTAACAAGATCAGGGGATACCGAAGCAAAGGGGGGGAATAGTGGGGAGTATAAATAACAAAGACGCAGTACTAAGCTGAAGGCAAGAGGAAAGAAAAGTGTTCAGAGGGGCTCTGTTGGAATACACTTCCTGGTTTCTAGCTGCATTTTCTTAGCAAATTAGCTTTCAGGATCAGGAATAAAACACTTGTGACGGTATGGCTGGTGCCAACTCCACTGTGCCATGATGGGAATTTTCCCTACAAAATAATTATTTCAGGCTAAAATACAATCAAAGTAAATAGACTGATATTCCTTTGAGCCCAGAAAAGAATGGGTTCCTAATTACCTGCTTATGGGAAGTTCCCAGAAGGCATATATAGGAGAAAAATGCCTCCAACAGGCCTTGTATGATGTCAGATTTCTTATTTCAGAAGAGGATGGAGAAAACTCAGTTATAACATGGTCCTCCTCAGAACCAGAATGCATGCCATTCTAAGGTCAGCCAGGATTGTTTATCATTTTGTCTATATGCTGTGATTCAATGTTTTGTACTACCGTAAAGATTTCCCTTTTCAATAGGATAGAAAGTTCCATGCTGAGCTACTGTTATTTTCTACACTCATTAGACAAATGAAATTCCCATCACATTCACATAGCGCAGAGGACATAACAGAACCAGTCCCATCATAAGCTAATTCACTTCTTTTCTGAGACATAACTGCAAAAGACTAAACACCAAAACCAGCCTTTTCAGATGCCTTTTAAACAAGGATCTCACACACACACACACACACACACACACACACAGCATGACTTAAGTACACACTAACAACGTCCCAGGTCATACAAAGCAGATGGCCCCAGACAAACAAATACATATGAAGATGGATGCATGGGCCAAGTAAAAGAGAGAAGTCAAAGATTACTTCAAGGTTGAGGGACAGAACACAGAAGGTGCCGTTCTGTGTCAGACCAATGGTCCATCTAGTCTAGGATCCTAGCAGCCAGAAATCTCAAAGGAAGATGCAAGCAGTTCTGCAATGGACAATTATGAAATAGCCTGACCCATCAGGCAAGTTTTGGCTTGATCCAAAGCCTACTGAACCTGAATGGGAGTTTTTCCATTAATTTGAGCAAGCTTTGCATCAGGACCTTAGTATTTGGTTTATGCTCTGAAGTTCAAAGATTTTGATCCCCTATCCTGGTAACTACTAGTGCTTTTATTATCCATAACACTCCATTTTTGATTTATTTATTTCAAAAATGAAATAATCTCAATTGACGTATTACCACAGAATGTTTGATTTTGACAAATCAAGGTCAGACAGAAAGAGATTTCACTGGAAGATTTTCAACTAGCGTCGATTTTCAATATTATCTCACATCACAGACCTTACACAGCCTTAAATTCTGTTTGCGCTTTGAGCGCAAGCCACCTATCGCTTTATTGAGCTGACCACATAAGATAACAGCAGGTCTTCACTCCGAGTAGTGACAGTTTACTGAGAGCCTGGCAATGGGGATGAGTCATTCAAATTGCTCCTTTTCAATGTGCATTATCTTGCATTTGTGGACAAAGAAATTCATTGTCCTTTACCGACTTTTGTAAGGTCCCTCCAACCTTGACTAAACATAATTATGCGTCATCTGACAAGTTTGGCACCTCCTTGTTCCCACTCCCCCTTTCCACATAATTGACTAATAGATTAAACCCTGCCTTTGGCCTCATGCTAGATTTGTTGAAATTGGATAAAAACTAACAAGCAATTATTGAGATGAACAGTTTAAAATGATTAAGGAGAAGAATCTTTTCTAATCCCCTGCCTCTCCTCCCACCAACTTGTAGCAGGTGAAAATGGGGAGAACAATTCTTGCAGCAATATTGGTTTAAGGCCAGTAACCCAGGGGATGATCCCGCAACCGCTAAAGTCAATAGGACTGCTCATGGGGTACTACTCATGTGATCATGGGACGTGCAGGATCAAGCACTATGGGGCGGGCGGGGGAGGGGCAATCAACAATTTCATATACCTTGTCAGCATACTTCTGCAGGAGCAAGTCCTGTCCTTTTCCAAAGGGCAAAAAAAAAATAAAAACGTTCTACGATGGGTTTCAAAAGTGGCAAACCTTTGGAAATATGGCCTGCAGGAATGCATGCAACAAACCAGCATCCTGCACACCCACGGCTGGCTTTAGGCCTATTCCACCAATTCCCCAAAATCGGGCCCCGCGCCTAAGAGGGCCCCGCGCCCAGCGAGAATCCCTTCCCTGGCTAGAGGCACCTTTTTAATTTTTACTTACCTGGCGGCACTCTGGGTCTTCGGCAGCGGGTCCTTCGCTCGCTCCGGGTCTTCGGCTACACTTTGGCAGTGGGTCCTTCAGTGCCGCTGAAGACCTGGAGTGAGTGAAGGACCCACCGCCGAAGTGTCACCAAAGACTCAGAACACCGCCCGGTGAGTACAAGCCCCACGTGGTTTTTTTACATGTGTGTTTTTTTGTTTTGTTTTTTTAAGTCATCCCTGCCGGGGCCCCGTCAAAACTGTTCGAATTGGGCCCTGCACTTGCTAAAGCCGGCCCTGTGCACACCGAATTCTTTATGCACCCAAAACTCCTCACATCAGTAGCAGTACTGGGTATGAGAAGAACGCAGGACTGGGGCCTACTTGTCTAGGCCCAGATTTTCTATCCATTCAGTGTTCCACAGTTTTTAGGTGATCAACTTACAACATCGTGGGCCTGGTTTTCACGGGTGCTGAATGCTCAGAATTCTTCTCAGGTTTGCCAAGAGTCAGAGGCACTTGGCATATCTGTCCCCCAAGAGAGGCATTCGATAACATCAGGCATTCAGGGCCCAAAATTATCAACCATTTTGAAAATCAAGGTTCCAGTGCTGCAGCTAAGGGCTACTCTACACTGGCAACACTAAAGCGCTGCCGCAGCAGTTCTTTAATGTGGCTTGTGTAGCCATGGCAGAGCTCTCCCAGCGCGCTAAAAAACCCACCTCCACAAGAGGTGTAGCCCGGCTCCCAGCGCTGGTGCACTGTGTTTACACTGGCACTTTACAGCGCTGAAACTTGCTGTCTCGGGGACGGGGGAGTGTCTTTTCACACCCCTGAGCAAGACAGTTGCAGTGCTGTAAATTGCCAGTGTAGACAAGCCCTAATACAGCTCAGATCATCTGCTTTGGCGACATGAAGTCACACTGAAGTCAATGGGACTCAGGACAGAGCAGACTACCCATGTACCAACTGTTGTAAGAAAGCAGCCTTAAGACTCAAGTCCCTTCACAATGATGCTGATATACCATTTGGAAATACACCCCATCCCTGTGGGAATCAAAGTCTTGAAATATCTTTGATCTGCAGAGAGTCATAGACCTTGTTAAAGCTGATGGGTATCCCACACACACACACACACACACCTTTCTATCAGGCTAAGCTGAAGGAACAATTCAATGCCCCTTTATATCATGATAACTCGAAACAATAGGGAGCCACTACTGTAGGTAAATGGCTGCATGGCAAAGCCAATCAGAAGCTAAGCCATGTTGGCGAAGTGCTTTCCCAGAGACTGACTGTAAAAGACAGACTAGGGGATGGATTGGCTGCAGATGGACGTGTCTATCCACGAGATACAGAAAGCAAGAGACGCAGTCATGAACATGGCCCTGGGGAGGAAGAAAAAGACAGAGCGTCTGCTATGAACAGTACTCATGGGAAAGACAAGCGTGGATTTCCAAGCAAGTAAGCTCCTTGCTGTTGTTCATTTCCACTGTGTTCGGGGAAACAAGAGTTCGGTACAATCCTGTTTTATTTATAATGAAATACCTCGGTCACAATCAATTTATTCTGATGGAAACAAACTGGCAAGCCCTGAATATTAACTAACTATTCTAGTCAAAAGGGACAATCTATTACAAGTGCGTGAGCACATCCATGCACACAACATCTAAGTATCGATCCAAACATCAAGATACAGTACTTCTCTACAAAATGTGATACTGAATTCCCCTCAACACTTGTGATTAGTGTGCACCTCTCATACTACATGCATTAAATTTAGCAACACAAAGGAGTTTTCCCCTCCCCCTGCCCCCATCTCCCATTTTCCTTCCTATGGAATTGCACCAACAAACGCCAGCCCAGGAATCACAAGCGGAGTGGCAAGCTCACACATAAGTTGGTCACTGAATCAGTGGACCGGCTGTCACGCCAAGCCATTAGCCAGACTCAGTAGGAAGCCTGAAAGACAAAAGCTAGAGGCAGGCATGTTGCTTAAAGTGCCACTGAATACAAGCTACACTTCTCCAGCAAAACGGTTCATCTTTCATAAGCAGCTAACATAAGCATCTAGCATGTCCATACAGCAAACGCCGTGCATGGGCTGGCCTGCCCTAGCTAGCTTTCATCCAGCTAGCACAGGTAGCAACAGCAGAAAAGACAGTACAGGGCGGGCTTCAGAGTGGTAATACAAGCTCAGCAGGGACCTGGGTACATACTTGGCTTGCTAGCCTGCTCTGAAGCCCATAGTGCTCTCTCAGCACTGTTATTGTTACCCATGTTGGCTAGACTCAAGCTAGCTCATGTAGGCTGGCCCACGCGCAGCTTTTGCTGTGTAGACATGCAAAGTCTACACAACAAGAGGGAGCAGTGAATAACAGGCACAACTCATACAACCGATGCAGACAGGAGCAGAGCCATAACATTCTGTAAAAGATCCTTAAGGCTAATACAGAAATTGAAAATTCAGCAAACAAGCTGAAGAAAACCAAGGCAAGGAGACACCCTCAGAAACACCCTGGGGCCCTGGCTCTCTGTGCCAAGTGCACCAGGTGTGGGACAGGCAGGCTCAACCAGGCAGGATCCAAGTGTGGAGGGACTCAGTGTGGGGGGGATCCAGGTGTGGGGTGAGAGGATTCTGTATGGGACAATCTGGATGCAGGCAGCTCAGTGTGGGCGCGTGGGGTGTCTAGGTGTGGGGGGGGGATCTGGATGCACAGAGGCTTCTTGGGGGAGTTCCAGGTATAGGGGAAATGGGACTCTTCAGGGGCTTGCAGGTGAAGGTGGATGGGGCTCAGGGGTGGGGTGGGGGTCTGGGTGCAGCTAATGGGGGGGTCAGTGGTGTGGGGGTCAGTGTGTGGCCTCAGGGTGGTGGGGCTCATAAGGGTGGGGGTTTGAGTGCAGGGAGGTCTGTGTAAAGAGGTGGGGGTCTGGAAGCAGGGCATCTGGGTGCAAGGGGGCTCCAGATGCAGGGGTTGAGGATCAATGGGGTGGGGTTCAGGCATGGAGGACTAGGCGGGTTCTGGGTGTATGAGGTGAGGCTTGGTGGGGGTGCCTGGGTATGGGAGGTCAGGATGCTCGGGGGTTGGGCAGATGGGGGAACAGCTCCCTGAACAGTGACTCCTCCCCCTGCAGCTGAGGAACAATGGGGGCAGGAAGCAGAGGAGGATGCAGAGCTTCCTGCAGCTAGGAGAGGTTTCTGGGGGTGGGTCTGACACAGCTCCAGCCATTCCATGCAGGGGAAGAGGAATTCCCATCCTTATCCTGCCTCCAGCCCAGATGGGACTAGCAGCTGATCCCGGCTCAGGGTGGGAGCTACTGGCTGAGGTGTCCCCAGCCGTGAAGTGATTTACCTCTCTGCCGGCTGCTCTGGGTGCCTGAAACGATGTACCTGTGCAGCTAGGGAATGGTGCATGACTGCTCTTGCAGCTTCCCTTTGCTTCCCTGTCAGAAAGTCATTTTTCTGCGGCGAAGCAAAGAAATCTGCAGGGGACTTGAATTTTTCACATGCGCAATGGAGCAGAATTCCCCCAGGGGTATCATTATATAGCTATAGATAGAATGTATATTGAGATTAGACTGTATATGGTTTATGACTGAGAAAAACTGCTGTCTCTAGTCCTGCTGTCAGGATGAACTAGGATTCCATTGCCAGCGATAGCATACTATAGAGAGAGTATAAAATTACACTCACACACTCAAAGCATATGTCCCACATTTAACTTGATGGTTAACTTGTCAGGAAAAAAAGTCAGCTAGGCCATGCCAACTCTTCATTCCACGTGGTCCTTACAGTCTCATCTTTTTAGTATTCAGAACTGAGAGTTATCTGAATAATAAGAAAAAAAAGAATAAAACCTAAATTAATCTCACACAAGGTCTCAAAAAAATGAGACCATTTTCTCTGCAGGGCTTTTCCATGGAATGAGAGCTTCTGTATTTGCTCTTTCCACGCGTTGAAATTTGCTATCTCTGATCTCTCCTGGAAAATGTGTAATGATTTTCAAATTCTGCTCATTGCACATCTATGTTAGAGAGAGCGAGAGAGAACTCTTATTACTGCCTAGCTGCAATCTTCTAAAATGGCTTTGTGTGTGGAAGAAGTCACCTTGCACACATTGTACGTCTGGCATAGGCCATGCCTGAAGAGCCCTTTGTCATGAAAAAAAATATCAATACCAAAATTGAAGAGGAGAACAGTGAACACAATTACAGTTATTTCCTTTGACATTACTGGAACTATTTACACTTCATCCAAACTAAGACATTCCCCTCACAGCTCATACCACTAATTCATTAAACATTATTGATATGGAACCTTCTATCCCTAGAGATTCCAAAGTGCTAGATGAACACAGGGACTACTCCTTACTCACATGGCTGGTCCTTCAGTTCATTTTAAATACTCATATGGATTAAGGGGTTCTGGACAAGTTATTGATCAGATGAAAGGCTGGTAATACCACCTATTATTAATGTTGCCCAACACTTTCCAGTACATGATCCTGCTCTCAGTTGCTTATAACTTTGATGAATTTCAACTATTCCCAAAGGGTCAAAATTTTTCGTGTTTTGTGTCTGCACCGGTCGAATTTTTGTAGATAGTGGAACCATTTTGGCTGAAGCTGTTTCCACGGACAGGAAAAGGAAAACTATACTGCTGTACAGTATTAAAAATTAAAATCAGACAACCTTCTCTTTGAGGCACCCTAGCGCCCCCATTCTTTGGAACTGGGACTTGAAATTTGGAAGGGGTGGCCTTCGTGTCACCCTGTGAAAGTCTGCCAAAATTTGGATCAGTTAGAAGTCTTTGGGGAAAAAAACAAAAACAAAAAACCTCAGTTTGCACAGGCTCAGTAGAGACTTCAATTTAAGCAGCTAGAATGTTTGAAGATTCAGGGTGCTTCGTTGTGGCAATCTTAATTCTGGCATTTCCTAATTTGAGTGCTTGACTTTGTAACTTTAACAATGTCCATTTATTAGGGTTTTTTTAAACGTGCAATATACATATAGGGTGAAATCTTGGCCTCCCTGAAGTCAAAAGCAATGTTGCCATTGAATTCAATGAGGCCAGGAACGCACTGATAAATGGAATCCACTTCATTCGCCTCTGAACTGCAGCTACTTCTAGGATGTAACACGGTAGCTGTTTTAACAGTGCCCTCCACCCCAGAAATGCATTATATGAAATATCCAAACAAACTGCAGAGCGTATTAGGGAGGCAAACTCTGAATTACACAAGTTACACTTGGGACCAATTATTTGTATTGCAGTGGGATGTAGAGGCCCCAATGAGAGATCAGGCTCCACTGTGCTAGGCATTGTATAAACCACATATGACTGACTGACCTGGCACCAAAGCGTTTACAGTACAAGCCTATAGACCAGCCATCATGAGGAAAGACAGGACAAGACTGAAGTAACTGTGTAAAGTAAAACTAGGGGTTTGTCTGTTCGCTGGAGTAATGTGCTCTCCAGAGATGTGATTTCTAAAGTGTGCTAATATGTTGCCTGTTAATTGGCCCATGTAGCCTCCTCCTGCACCCCAAACCTCTGATCCACAGCCCCACCCCAGAGCCAGCACCCCCAGCCAGAGTTCCCCCCCCCCCCCGCAACACCAACTCCCTGCCTCAGCTCCGTGAAAGTGAGTGAGGGTGGGGGAGAGCACGGAACAGGGGTGGGGGGAATGGAGTGGGGGCAGGGCAGGAGCGGGCACGGGTGTTCGGTTGTGTGTGATTAGAAAGTTCGCAACCCTATGTACCTCAAAGTACCATAACTGTACCCTAACCAACCACAATGGACAACTAAGAACAAGTCAAAAGCATCTCCTCTTAGAAGGTACACCTGCCTCTGCGACATAAGCACGACAAATCTAGTCTAGTTACACAGCTACAACCAAGTCACAAGAGAAGACTTTCCCCCAAATACACACACACACACACACACAAAATCTCTGCCCAGAGGAAACAAGCCACACTAAGTAAAAAGAATGCTCTTAAATGACCACTCTGCCTTGGTTTTAGCCAAGATGCCATTGCTATGCTCAACTTCATCTCCCCTGATGTGCTACACACGATCCACCTTGGAGAATCTTTCTGCTGGCTTCATAGTTCCCTCTGTGTTAAAGCTCCTTATCCTCAGCTTTAAGGCTTTTCACAATGTGTCTCTGACTACATGCCCGCTCTCATGTCTCCTACATGTCTCATGTGCTCTGCCCTCACTACTCCCCTTGACACTTGCACACAGGTAAGCAGCACTGAAGGGCCGAGTCCTGTGCTCAGTGAAGTCAATGGAAGTTCTTTCTGCTCACTTGCATGAGGCGGGGTGTGAGACACAGAATGACCTTCCCTTGTGGGTGCTCCTGCTGGCTGCGAGGGCAGGTAGGCCCATGGTGCTTGCGTTGATTCTTCCCTCTTCTGCACCAGGTTCAGCCCAATGTAACTGCATTGAGAGGCAGGTGTGGCAGGAGAATCAGGACCTGGGTCTGCACAACTAAGGCCCCATGCTGATCCCAGTGACTTCAGTGAGTGCAAGATCAGGCCCCATATGGGCATACCTCCACAGACAAAGAGTAGCATACAGAGGGGACATGTTTGGTGAGGAATTGGGGGTGGGGGGGGGCTGTGTCAAGGAATGGACTTACCCCAGATCCTCGGCTATGAACAGTTCAGCCAGCAGCCACCATCTTATACAGTATGGTGTTAAAGAAAAAAATATATATATAAAAAATAAAAATAAAGGAAATGCAATTTTGGGTTGCATTAACAGCGGCATAGCATGCAGGTCACAGGAGGTGATGGTACTGCAGCTGAGACCTAACCAGCAGCAAGTGGAGCGGTACCATGTCCAATTCTGGTCACTGCTGTATAGAACGGATGTAGAGAAACTGGAAAGGATCCAGAGGTGCGCAACAAAGATGATCAAAGGGATGGAATGCAAGCCATACAAGCAAAGGCTGAAGGAACTGGGTATAGTCAGTTTGGAAAAGAGGAGAATAAGGGGGGTAATGATAGTGGTCTCCAAAAAACTTGAAAGGCTGCCATAAAAAAGATGGGGAAAGTTTGTCTCTTGTCCTGCCCTCTGTGGCAAGAGAACATGAGATTAAACTACAGCCTAGCAGATTTAGATTAAATCTCAGGAAAAAATTTCCTAACTGTAAGAACAGTAGGACAATGGAACGGACTGGCCAGGGAGGTTGTGGAAACTCCTTCACTGGAGGTTTTCAAAAGGAGGCTGGAGAGCCATCTGCCTTGGATGGTTTAGACACAAATCCTGCATCTCAGCAGGGGCACAGACTAGGGGATCCTTGCGGTCCCTTCTAACCCTATGTTCTATGGAGTAAGGCCTCTTCCCTAGGCACAGCAATGTAGGTAACAGGCTTGGCACTGGGGCACACCCCTGGGACACCGCACGCCCCCAGATGGAGCTTCCTGCCTCCCCCCAGTTCAGACTGCAGTTTGTGTGGTTTATCAGAGACCTACTTTTTACCCAGTGCTCCCCAATACATAGGGATCCTGCGAAGCCACTTACTGAGTAGCCCAGGAAGACACCAGCTGTATGAATCACATCCAGGACAAGTGAGCATCTCCCTCCTAGCCAGCCAGCCCACACCCTACCTCTGCCAGTATGCCGCTGTAGGTGTTAGGGTTATACGGTTGTATATTTTTAGTTCCTCTAGCAGCGACTATTTCTGCATCCTGAATTATGGTGTGATTTATCCCACTTTCTGTCTCTCATTTAGAGTGTTATTATTAGCTGAGCTGAGACAATGCACTCAGTGCTGTACGTTTATTAAAGCACTAATGTCATTCTCTACCACCGTGAGTCACCTAAAGTAAGACAGTGTTCCATTACAGCACTACTGGAAAAAGCATGGGAGCCTAGCTGATCATTTCCCAGTGGTTTATGCCAAAGGCATCTTATTCTTTCCATAAGACAAAAAATATATTTGACTTGTAATCCAGTCAGGGTTAATTCCTCCTTTTACTTCCAAAACTTACCACACCAAAAGCTACTGAAACCATTACTGTACTCCCTTAGTGCCAATCCTCCAATCCCTTACTACCAAACATAGCCCCTCTGAAGTCACTTCACCCTACATCTCTGACCTCTGAACCCTCTCCCCTGCCTACTCATCCAGTATCTGTCCTCACTGCTTTTCTCTCCATACATCATTAAAGGTCAACATGTGGAACTCATTGCCAAGGGACACTGGTAGCCAAAAGTGTAACTGGGTTAAAAAAAAAAGTGAGAAAAGTTCAGAGAGGATAGGTCCATCAATGGTTATTAGCTAAGATGGTCAGGGGCACAACCCCATGCTCTGAGTGTCCCTAAACCTCCAACTGCCAGAAGCTGGACCGGATGACAGGGAATCGATCACACATAATTACCCTGTTCTATTCATTCCCTCTGAAGCATCAGGCAGCGGCCACTGTCAGAAGACTAGATACTGGGCTAGAGGGACCATGGGTCTGGGCTGGTATGGCTGGTCTTATGTCACTCTGGCATTCATACTGCACCACTTAGTTTTTGACCTTTCTCCATAACTTTCTTCTCGGCTGGACTCCAGGCCCCTGCAGCCTCTGGAAACGTCTGCATTCACTTGATGGGCTTCACATTAGGTTCTCTCTGAAACATGCTGAGTCACTTCTCAATCTTCCTTTGCTCCTAAATTGTGGCTTATCTTCCTTGAAAAGCCTTTTGCAATACTGGGCTTGAGCCTACCCCTATTAAAGTCAATGTCCAGAGTCCGATTAATGTCAGTTGTGCAGGGTCAGCCAAGCATGCATGAAGGTAACTATGAAATGTAACACAATGGAACGTTATTACTTTTACCATCTACCCTACAGATTGCACCCTGACAGAGTTTAGTGTCAACACAGCTGCAGCGGGAGAGAGAAATGAAAAGGGAAACAATGGCGAGCTACAGACAAAAAAAGATGTTTTCAGCTGAGATGGAGAGACAAAGGAAATAAATGAGGCTGTAGTTTTTCTTGTTGCAAAATAGATTTACAAAGTATAATATGGGCCACAAACTGCTTTCAGACCTCCCACATCCACAGAGCCCCAGATAGCTCTGTGTACCAAATCCTGCTCAACTCACTTAAAGCTGATAGTCCCATTCCAGTCAGTTGCCTAAGTCAGATGTGATTCCATATGACTTGGTATAATTGAGGGCGGCATGCCACAGTAAAACAGTGTGCTATGGAAATGAATGAGCAGTACAGAAGTAACCCACTGGTCAGTGTGTGTTACATTGTGCCTGATCCATAGAGGATGAGAGTCTGCAACAGCCCCAGCTACATAGCCTGGCTCTCGAGCTCAAGCTGTAGTAGCTTCCCCTCCCCTCCCCTCCCCTGCTTAAGCACTGGAGGTCCCTGGTTTGATCATCGTGTCAGCCAAAAGGCAGCAACCACACAGGTCCACCACAATGTGTGTGTGTGGAGGGCCCTAACCTCTGCAAAACAGTAGAACCTCAGAGTTACAAACTGACTAGTAAACCACACACCTCATTTGGAACCAGAAGTACACAATTAGGGCTCAGCAGAGACAAAATAAAAAGCCAGTACAGTACTGTGTTAAACAAACTGAAGAGAAAAGGAAAAGCAGCATTTTTCTTCTGCACAGTAAAGTTTCAAAGCTGTATTAAGACAATGTTCAGTTTGAAAGCTTTTGAAAGACCAATCATAATGCTTTGTTCAGAGTTACAAACAACCTCCATTCCCGAAATGGTTGCAACTCTGAGGTTCTATTGTAGTTGTGTCTCCAAGAGTCCCCTTCAGAGCAAGACACTTACAGTCCCTTCTAACCCTATAATTCTGTGATTCTTACTACCGAAGCACCTTCTAGGTGAAAGTAGTCTGACCCTAGGCGGTATCTCCTTTTCTTGGAAAATCCACAGGATCATGTGGGGATCAATATGAGGCCCTTTTGACCTACCCAGCCTACAGCTTCCCTCTCCCAGTCCCTACCTGTTCCCATGCTGATCCCAGCCCCACAGGACAGCTATCTATGGGGCCCTGGGAAGGCAGATGACACCCCACTCCTCACACAGGAGTCCTTGGGCCCACTGTTTGTATCTCCCCCTTGTCTATTCACTGTTGTGCTAGAAATAATTCATTGAAATGAGATGTCTCATAATGGAATCCGCTACTTAAAAAGTTACACGCACACAAAAAAAACCAAAACCAAACACACACACAATAATGAGGCCCCTTTATGTGAAGAAAACAGGCAAAACCATTGGACCCAGCACAGCATTCAGGGATCCAGGAACAGCATTTAGAATGGGATTTATCCTGTGACTGTCCAGTAAGTCATTGGTGATGAAGTGAATGCCACTTTGGGAACTCTTATTATTTACTGGGCCCAACACCATACCATTAAAACCAGAAAAACTCCAAGTCAACCCAATGGGATAATTCCTCATGTCCCATCTCAGTGATATTATGGTATGTCCTGGGATAGAGAATAAAGCCTTTGATCAGAAGTAAGGCCCCATTGTGTGCCAGGCACTTTACCCACCTGCAAGAAAAAGCCAGCCCCTGCCACAAAGAGTTTGCAATGTTAGTAGCCAATGAGAGATGGCTGGTGGATGTAAACAAGCACAGGGAGGATAAAGGTAAGGGGAGGACAGGATTGTGGTCAGGGTCCCAATCCTGTAGTGGGCCCACATAGATACTCTTTGCAGAATCAGAGCCTCTGAGACAGGGCCGCTCAGAGGATTCAGGAGGCCTGAGGTCTTCGGCGGTGAGGGTCCTTCCGCTCCAGGTCTTCAGGGCACTTTGGCGGCAGATCCCAGAATGAGTGAAGGACCCGCTGCCAAACTGCCACCGAAGACCCGGAGGTGAAGGCCCTCGAGGGCGAAGGCCCTCGCCTCTGAATTGCTGCCCAAGACCTGGAGCGGAAGAAGCTCCGGGTCTTCGGCAGCGGGTCCTTCACTCGATCCAGGTGTGTTCGGCGGCACTGAGGGACCTGCCGCCGAAGACCCACCGAAAACTCTCATGGGGGCCCCTGAAAACTCTTGTGGGCCCCCGGGCAAATTGCCCCACTTGTTCTCCCCCTCTGTGCTGCCCTGCTCTGAGATCTTGATCTTTTTGATACTAAGGAAATATCCTGCTTGTAGAAGAGTCAGAAGAGTTAAGTGTGGATACTCTTGCTCTTCTCTTTAAGAAATAGCTCTTAGAAAGGTACTGTACTTGGATTTCTGTATCCTTCACATATTGAAAATACAAATTGACAATAGTACCTGTCAACAACTCATTGACATGGACTCAATATTGTTTGGTTGATGCATCACACCTGATAAATATGCAGCTCCGTTGGGGCAGTAGAAAGACTGAGACCTGCTCCTTGGCTTACACATAAAATTCCACACATGCTGCTGCGTGCTCAATACCAACGATGCATTTGAAAAGAAATATCCAACAGAAACAAGCCCTCTTCCAAGTAGAACGTGCAGTCAGTGGAAATATCACATAGACGCTTTGGCTCAGGTACATGTTTTCCAAACAAGTGGAATAAAGATACAGCCTGATCCTAGGAGGTGTTGAGTGAATATAGGCGACACTTAGCACCTCAGAACCAGGTCACGATGTAACAAACAGCAGCTACCTAGGAACTTCACCTTGTGTGCAACAACATGGCCAAGGACTCCTTAAAAACTTCCTGGTCACAGTGGGGTTAGAGTTCGGTTCTGCATGCAACAGAAGCACAGGGTCCTAGCGCTTAACCTAAAGGAGAATCTCTGCTATGTGTTGGAAGTCTATGACATACAGAGAAGCATTTCTGATTCATGCATTCCTGAGCAGTGGTATATATACATACACACACGCTAGCCGGTTCATTACAATGTCATTAATAAAAAACTAATAACATTTCATCATGCATTTACAATGTGTATATCAAAAGTGTTTGTGAATACAACAAAGAGGACAGTTACAAAAATGGACAGTCAGTATTCGCCAAACACCAAACAGCTGCTCACCTGACCCTAATCCCATTCCTCTAACCTTCTGCAGGGGCGATTAAACAACTGTTGTGTCACAACTAGAAAACTATAAAAAAAAAATCAGGAGATTGTATTTATATATAGTGCCCTTCATCTCTAAGGAGTCCTGAGTGATATTGGGTTCTTTGCACTTCCATTTCAAGGGAATGAGGGTTTGGCTGTAGTTCTCATTGGAAGAAGGATCCTGCTCTTCTGGGGGCAGAAAGGCAGCAGCCAGGTTAAAAAAAAACACACACACACTTTCGCAGCCTCCATGAATTTGGGGAGGAGGGGGGAGAAATCACAGAAGAGAACAGTTTTACAGGTAGTTTAGTGGCAGATCCTTGTGGCAAAAAAACCCCAAAGAAAGTGCAATCAGACACTAGAGAAGTAAAACTCTAGAACAATAGAGTCACTAGCAGTGCAGGCATTAATGCTAGGATCAGAAAGGGAATAAAATTATATCCCTTGGATTTAGGTTTGGAAGACATCAACCTGTGTCTCATTCCCTAGGCGGGCTGAGATCAGGCGTGTCACCAAATTGATTAAATTGACCTTTTGAAACAGGGCTCAGAGCAACATAGCAACCAGAGCCAACGCCTTACCTCCTGGAACAATGTTAGCAAAGATCTTGCTGGAGACCAGAC
This sequence comes from Mauremys reevesii, assembly GCF_016161935.1. Lineage (NCBI taxonomy): Eukaryota > Metazoa > Chordata > Testudines > Geoemydidae > Mauremys > Mauremys reevesii. Next base: position 275,669,681 of record NC_052624.1, read on the forward strand.
ACAGCTTCCTCCAGAGAGTATGTAGAGCACTGTCAGTGTGCAAGGGAGGGTGTTGGATCCAGGGTAGAATACAGAAAATAAGCATGAAACTTCAACCATAATAGCAGGCTAGTCACGGGCTTGGATACAAGCAGCTTGTACACATACAGGGAAATACAACCTCACACATTGCATAGAACTAGGGTGACCAGATAGCAAATGTGAAAAATCAGGACCGGGGGCAGGGGGAGGTAATAGGAGCTTATATAAGAAAAAGACCCAAAAATAGGGACTAGCCCTATAAAATTGGGACATCTGGTCACCCTACATAGACCAGGGAGGGGCTCCAACTGTGAAGTGTGGATCCAGAGCAAAGCACACCTAGAGTCTGGAAAAAAGGGCTTTTTTCATTAACCCCACTTAGGTTAACATACTGGGGGCGAACCTGGGACCTGCACAGTTAAAGTTGTGCACACTGACAGCCCCTCAAACTCTCCAGTGAGATGGCCACTAGAGGGGACTGTGATAGGAGACACCCCTCTCTCATGAGCACCTCCTGCACACTCTCTCTTTCTCTGTCCCAGGTGCCCCCTGTCAGCTGTTAAGCTCCTCGGGTGAATCTTCAGTGGCCCAGCCCTCCAGCCAAGTCACACACCACCAACATGCACAAACAAAACCAAAGTAAAAGGTCCAACAGGGCCTGTCTCTGTGCCCTTGTTACCATCTACAGCCCAGTCTCTGGGCTCCATCCTCAGCCCCCTCTGGGCTAGCTTTAAGTCTGTGCCTGCCCTGGTATAGAGAAGAGCCCCCAGAGATTCCTAGCCTTTATCAGTTCTTATTACCCCAGCTCTCCAGCCAGGTCACTCCTTCAAATTCAGCCTACTTCAGCAAATGGGTGGCCCTCTGCAGGTTCTTCAGACCCATCCTTGAGCCCTGTAAATTCCAGCCCTGTGCTTGGGCTTCTAAACAGAACTTGTCCCCTTCTGGGGTCTTTGGCCACTTTGCCAGTGGAAGGACCCAGGCCAACTCACCACTCCAGATCACAACCCAGGGATCCTACAAATAGCTCCCTTTAATGCCATTGCTGCTGCTATTCCCTGGGCCTCTTCCCATGCAGCCCCTTCCTCTTCACCTGTACCCCAGGGCTCTCTGTTCCCTGCTTGAACGGGTCTCGCCCATGACTCTTTACCCGTAGAGAGTCACATCCTTTCTCCTTCTCCCCCCTTCTGGCTCCAGACAGTGACTGACCTGCTTAGCCCCGTAGCTCCTTTTATCTCAGCCCGCTGTGTTCTGATAGGCTGCATCCTGCAGCCTTTCTAGGCAGGCATGGAGGACCCACTTTCACTGCTCTTTCATGGGGGCAGGGTTTGGTAGGACCACAAGGCCTCCAACAGGGGGCCTCAAAGGGCCTGGTACATCCAGTCATAGGGGAAAAGATCGACATTGTATTTAGGATGTGTGGTTCTTTTTCATATCTAGCAAGGAACAATCTTGCCCTGACAGGGAGATGGATTAGAGGGGTTGATCCCTTGAGTTGTTGAGGCCCCATATCTCCCTTTAATTCGAAAGGGACCACATTAAACGGCTGCTTAGCATCTCTGACAATATTATCCTGGATCACCTTGCAATCCTTTGCCATAACTAATTTGTCTGTTTTATTAAAAGCCTGATTTTACCCAGTTAAAAGGACGTACAACTTAAAATACTGAGACAAGAAAAAATAAATTTTCTCCAAATCCTCTACATAAAATGAAGACGAATTTTAAAACATATCAAACAATATCAGATACATTGTTCACCAGCAATGAAGAATCACTTGCCAAATAGTACCACACTGTGGCATGTGGAACAAGAACATGGCAGTTTCCTCTACACTTATAAGAGGAAATTGGCTGCTGTGTCTCAGAAATGACTGTTGCAACTTGTTGACAAAAGCTGACTTTTTAATGGCAGCTACCATACAAGCCTGATTGTGTTCTAAGCTCCATTGAGACACAATAGAGGACTAATGAAAAAAGGAACTGGATTTTTAAAAGATAGTTAATATCTTTAGGTACCAAAATAGCATTTCCACCCCCCCCCCCAGAACAGTGCCAGATACCAATGCTAGATGGTCATCAAGAGTCCAACGTAAGAGAGACTGTGTCCTTCCACATTAGCACGAAATGGTAATATAAGACAACCAGCCATTTGATACAAGGAAAATCCTCTCCTAAGATTCTAATCTGAGTAAGTGGGGGGTAATGACCGTCAGCTGGAAGTGTTGGCTGGCCTTGAATATTAAAAATCAGTTATTCTAGGGGTACATCTACACAGTGATAACCCCCCCCAAAACGTCTACACAGCAATTTTACAGTCCAAAGCCCGAGCCCTGCAAGCCCGAGTCATCTGAGCCGGACAAGCCGCAGGTTTTTTATCACTGTGTAGATATGCCCTGAGTGCCTAGCACCCTGACTGTTTACATTTACACTGATTCCATCACTAAACACTGGATTGACTCTCCATAAACTGACAGCATTTTCCATCTCTCAACACACTGTGATTCTATATGAGCATTGCTTTACTATAAACACACTGATTTCCTGCCTTTCCTAGAGCTGTTTTTTAAGAGAAGTTTTGCAGCCACATAGTAATTAGGAGTCAGCATATATATAGTGCTGGCTTCTATGTAATCATACGCCTCCAGCTAGCAGCAAAGTAATAATTCAGAATAATATTTTGGGGACATTACGTGTAATCTCAAAGCCCCTTGACCTTTAATCATTTGTTTGCACTGATGAAATATTCACTCTGCTTCATTCTTTACGATGTTCCCTCTTGATTATGTGCTTCATATCCCTGCAACATGTATAAAACTGATTAAAATGCTGCAATTGATTTATCATCATTATAAGCACGATCAGGTTCAGGTTCCTATTACTGCGGTTTTTTCCCCTGACCCATCTTCTCCAAGACACATCATTGTAAACGAGGGTTCCCAATTTATAATATTCTCTAGCCTTAAAACAGGAAATCAAACCCAGCCAAAGATATATCGTAGATATGGCCAGGATATCCTAGTGGACGTCATCCAGGGACCTATGGTTTCACAGTAGATAGATTTAATTAGAACGAGGACCAAAAATCAGCCCTTCTAATTATACTTGGCTATTCTAAAATATTTGTATTAATAAGGCCAAACATCTTCTAATGGAGAAGTCCTATAGATTTTAGTAACGATGATACCAAGAGGGTTCTAAGGAAATTACTCTGCGAGTCTACAGAATTGGATTCTGAATGTTAATCTCCGTACAGGTTTTTTAAGCCATCCTATAGAATTCCACAGCAGGGATGTAGTCTCTGTCAATCTCTACAGTACTTTCTCCATCAGGGTGAGCTGTGTATATTCTGTGCTTCACAACAGCTTGTGTAAGTAGTGTGTATTACATATGAGACAGAAATAAGGGGCATGATTCTGTGACACGTTCGGTGCCTCTTGCAGGGTGCAAAAGCACCCCCAGTTCCTGTTGATTTCTAATGGGCTTTGCAGGATTGGGACCCATATGCTCATTCTCTATCATTGTTCAACATGAAGACAGGTGCAGTTTAGCCATGGCTACCTCACATCCAGACCACCCTCAGAGTATAATTATGAAGCAGAAGCAGGGTTATAATTTTGGCATTTCATGGGTACGACTTTGCTAATGTCTGGCTCCTTTTTATTGAAATGCTGATTGTCATTACAGTGAAGTACATTTCCAACCACGCAGGCAGTGATAACGAGGGTGGGCGGGGGGGGGAGGAGGAGGAGATAGCTGCTGACGTCTCTATCTCTCCTTACTGCTGCAAAAAATATTAGTTACGTGTAAGTGGAAAGAGCTCTCTGCAGTCATTACATAGCAAACAGTTACCACTTGGCTTCAACTTACTTTTACCCTCTCCACAAACACAAACACACTCGATCTTTCAGCACAATACAAGTTTGCATATGGGCATTGCATGGCATTTTTATTTATTTGTGCGTTAAATTGAGGATTCACTTCCACACCTGTCTTTGCATTATTGCTGATCTTTACCCTTTTTAAATGCACCCAATGTATGTTTTTCTATATATGGATCCAGTGAGTTTCCCTTATTTCTTACTCATAACATTTTTTTAAGATAGGAAGGACTGAACATTTTGGTAAGTATTTTTAAAAATGATTGTTAACAGCTATGACAACCTTAGTGTTATTGCAATTATTTACTTTTATTTTAAAGCACGTAACATAACCCTTTCAGTTACAGATTACAGTGAAGTTTCCTCTCTAGCCTATACACACACCTCTATATCTTACAGATGTCTCCTAAATATAACCCGAGGAATTTATTCTGTGCAGTGAGGAGAGGGAAAAGCATTGTTGCCTGGATTATTTTTTTCAGAGGGTTATTTATTGCTACGTCGACCTTTGCTTCATTGCAACCCTTCACTTTTATTCTGAAGCACAGAGCTTGAGTCGTTCATACTCGGATCACGTTGTGTCCCCTGATCACCCCATTTCTAACCACTCTCACTGGAATATTACAGGGATTTATTATTTTTCACGTGTTGAGGGGAGGTGGAGAGAGAGGGTCTGTATGGCAAAGATAGCAAAACATGCTTTGGACAACATGCTTGGTTGAAATGCCATTAAAATGCCTTTGAAACAAGACAGCCAATAAACTAGCAATACGCACACGTACACAAAACTGCACTGATCAAGGGAAGAGTTTGCAAGCAGCACAGCTGATCTTACCTGAGTCTTTGCGGGGTCCTCCCTCAACACGCTCTCTCCCAGTAGGAAGTAAGGTTGTGGTTACTGCTGCTGGTGTCGATGGAGCAGGTACAGAAAGGCAGTTGGCGGATTGCAGTCCCTGCTGCTGGGCTCTGGCTCCTGTCAGGGCTGCTGCTGCTGCTCCTGGTACTGATGATGCTAAGGAGGAGGAGAATGAGTGAGGAGGAGGAGGATGGTGATGGTGCTGATGCTGTTGCTATGGTTACTGAACTCAGCGGCAGCACCACTCAGTGCAACAGCTGCTCCAGCTCCTGGTTCTTTCAGACACAGGCTGTGGCGGAGCTAGAAACAACAACAATAATAAATGCCCACTCTTCTCCAGCACTCACTTTCTCCTGCTCTTTTGAATATTATGCTGCCGCTGTTACTAGTGTGGAGCCGAGTCTAGCGCTCTGGCTCTGCGATCAGGTTAATGATTGCAATGCCTGGGCGATCCCGTCTCTCAGCAGCCTCCTGGAAGCAGGTTAAAGGGATAATCGTAGCAGCAGCAGGAAAAGGGGATGGAAGAGAAGGGGATTTAGAAGAAGGGCCCAGGACATACCCCCAACCCTTTTCTAGTGGGGCAGTGAGGAAGGAGAGCATCAGAGACAATTCCATACAGCCTGGCTAATGGGCTGCAGAGTGATGGCACAGCTGAGAGGAAACAGGTGGTCCACAGAAGTGCCTGAAATACTCTAACAGAATGCTAAGCCTCTCAGAGTTGGTGGGGTGAAACCTTGACTCCACTGAAGTCAATGATAATTTTGCCATTGACTTAAATGATGGAAGGGTTTTGCTCATGGGGTTTCTGCATTTTTGTAACAAACTCACAAAAGGGACAATTTTCCAATTTTTGTTTTCGTGCAAAGACAGAACAATTTTCCAGGTAAACACAGGCCGATTTTCAAGCAAAACACACTTGGAAGTTGGACCTTTTCTTTTCCCTTTGAATGAAAATGGATTTCATACAGAAAATTCACATTAGTCAGAAGTTCCTAATGAAGAAGGATAGCCACTTCCTTTCCCAGAGCAGAGAGTAGAATGACATTTGGGGAAAACATTCATGCAGAATCCCCTTACAGAGAATGGAGTTTGCCGAGCTCTGAGAATCTGCAGCACAAGGAGGGAGAGAACTAAGCTGAATGGGCTCCTACTAGAGACCTTATTAGCAAGAACTAGGACCCAAACGACAAGCCAGGTGGGACTGCTGCACATCAGGCGTTAGGGAGTGTTTGTCTTCAAATACAGTACAATACCATACAGATGTAATCCTCTGGAGTTCTCCTCCAGCCCAGTTTTACACAGTGTTCCACTTTCTAAGAAATACACACTTTAGGCTCAAGTTTTCTAAGCTCCATCTTTGTCCAACGTGCAATTTTTGGAAAGTTTGAGCAAAAAGTCCTTCTCTGAGCTATGGGAGAAGGAAGGGGGAAAGTTATATAGTTTATGCTTTTTAAAAAATGGTATGCACACATTTGAACAGGGCCAGGTTAACAACTGCTGATGGTTGGAAGCTGAAATTCATTGTGAATGTGATCAATCGGTGCCTTCCCCTGCTTTGGAAAAATAGATTGGATTAAGATTGTCTGTGGTTTGCTAACCTTGTAATTAAGCACCAACAAAGCAAAGGGCAGTTTTCAAAAGTTCACTCACCATGGCAGAAGTTGTTTTTTTTTTTTTTATAAAGTCAGGAGGCATCCTGAAAAAGAGAGATTAACTGACAACTAGTTAAGCACACAGGATGAATAAAAGGAATTAGCTCTAAACTCCTATTTAGGTTCCTAACTTTCCACGTTCTGTGAATGCTTCCTTTCGAGCATTCAGTCACAATGTTCAAAACTGCTTAGAACCTGACTGCTGTCTCTTAAACTGCACCTGTGAGGCTAATGAACTGCTCATGTGAGTGATAATAGTGAGATTTGCTCCTGCTGAATATATTGCTCAGGGGCAGATCCTCAGCTGGTTTAAATCAGGGTAGCTTCACTGGTTTCAATGGCACTATGCTCATTCAAACCAGCTGAGGATCTGGCCACTTTAATTCTCAACCCTGCTTGTAATACTGAGCCAAATTCTACTTCTTTTAACTACATGAATAGTTCCACTGAAGTCCATGAGGCTGATTCTCCACCACTCTGCACCTCCTGCAGTCATTTATCCCTGTGTAATAAAGGTGGGTGTATATTGTGGCCACATCAGAATGGCCCAATCACCTTGGTGGTGATGTTGACACTGCTCAGGTATAAACGTGCAAAGGTGAAGAATCAGGCACAAGTGTCTTTATGTTTGTGCACAAAAACCCTGTGTAATGATAGACCATTATTAGAGAAATACTGTTTGATCCCATAGTTAAAGGTTGTCTCACAGCAGTACATGCTTGCACAACACCAGAATTAAGGCTGCACGTTCAACCTTGACTGACTTTGGCATGCTTAACTGTGCACCCTTAACACTGCATTTTTCTTTGGCATTAAATATATGCAAAGGTAGAACAGTTGCCGTTCAGTGATGGAATTAATATTGTTGTTGCAAGTCATTGCCTTTCCAAGAGGAAGACTACTCTTTGAAAGGGATTGCATCCAAAATCAAAGAAATAGAATATTGCACAGGGTTGGGAAATTACTTTAAGAGCAGGATAAAATGTAAACATCGAAGATCAAATCAGCTGGTCTCAGGATAGTTAACAAGCACAGAAACACATGCCTCCCTCTTGGAAGAGTTCCTGGTTCTGCCATGGAGCACCCGCATGACTTAGCACAAGTTGGCCCAGATCCTCACAGGCATTTAGGCACCTAACTGCCATTGATTTCAGTGGAAGTTAGCAGCTCATATATCTTTGAGGATCTGGGCCTCTCCCCCTATGCCTCAATTCCCTGTCTGTAAACTGAGGATAATCCTTTCACCCACCCTTTGTCCATGTAAATTATAAGCTCCAAAGAGAAGGGACTGGCTCTCGCTATGGCCCAGATCCTCAAAGGTATTTAGGTGCCTAACTCCCATTGATTTCAATGAAGCTAGTGGCTCATACATCTTTGAGGATCTGAGCTTATCTGCCTGTACAACCCCTTGTACCATGGGGCCTCAATCCCAGTCAGGGCCTCTAGTTGCTATGCAATACAAATAATAAAATAAAATATAATAATAATAAATAATTAATAATAAATTAATAATACTATGCTGTGTCCACAGATAAGTTAAAGTGGCAGAAGCATGCATTATTATTAATTGCTATGGAAGTATATTACAGCACCCTATAGAGTGCAAGTAGGCAACTTTTATTTAGAGAAACAACGCAGTCTCTGCCCCCAATTGAATTTCATACAGGATGCAACCAAGGAGCAATTAAACAGTGGGTAGGGGAGGACAGGCAGGGGTCACAGCAATGAGATTACATGGTTTCTCAGCAAAGGTGAATGTGTGGTCAGCATGACTGAAGAAAATATAGCTGATTCACTTCTTTTAGGCCACTGTGGTAAAAGTGGCTGTTTAAAAGCATTTGACAGCCTTGCCAATTGGAGGGTAAAGACAAAAATTGAGAGTGCCAGAAAAAACAATAATTCATTGTTTTATATATTATTTATTATTATTATTTTGTCAAAGTACATCTATTACCCACAAAAAATAAGCTAAACGAACATTAGTAGGCACTTGATAGCAAAATCAAGCCCTTAAAAGTTAGGAGCCTTAATTTGGCTCCCCTGTGTATATGTATTATGATAGTCTTTAATTACATGATTGCATCCTTTTTGCCCCACGAGACCCCTGCCTCATTCAGTGTACAGGGGGGATGATGCTCACTTAACGAGCAGCTAATTTCATATTTTGCTTTCTCCACATTGTTCAGCGTGAGGCCCAATGGCTTATGTAATGCATGCTACTCAAACCCTGCTCTGGAGAGCAGGGCCAGCTCCAGCTTTTTTGCCACCCCAAGCGGCCAAAAAAAAAGAAAAAGAAAAATATGATTGCACTGCCCCCGAAGTGCCGCCGAAGACTGAAGCGGAGCAATTGAGCTGCCGCTGAAGTGCCACCGAAGAGGAAGAGAGGGACTGGAGGACCTGCCGCTGAATTACCGCCGCAGACCCAGGAGCGCCGCCCCAATAATGGACAGAGTGCCACCCCTTTCTATGGGTCACCCCAGGCACCTGCTTCCTTCACTGGTGCCTGGAGCCAGCCCTGATGGAGAGAGAATTCACAATTTCCTCCTGGCTTTTCTACATCACTCTTCACTACAGTAGCTGAGTGCATCACAAATTTATTTTCACAACACGTCATGAGATGAAGAGGTTTCATCCCCATTTTGTATATGGGAAACTGAGGCACAGATTTGTAAAAGTGCCCAGGCATTGCTCTGCTCAGTATTGACAGTTAGGCACCTAAATACCTTTGTGAATCTGGGTCTAAGTGACTAGCACAGCTAACACGCATTTCCGGAAGTGATACAGCCATTTAGCCAGATCTTTAAAGATACTTAGGTATGTAACGGTGCAGTTTAGTAAGATTCTGAAGACGGCCTAGGCAGCTAACTTCCAATGAAATCAGATCTGTCTCCCCTTTCCACTTCCCTCCTACCCTGCACCCCAATGGTTCTCAGTCCCAGTCTCCTTGCCCAGCCATTTCCAGACTCCCTCCAGCTCCCACTCCTACTTTCCCTCTCCCCACCCCTCCAGCCTCCAATCCCAGTCTCCCCACTTTCTGTGGCTCTTTGTCACAATCTACTCCCCCTGCCCGACCCCTCTGGTCCCAGCAGGTCCAGCTCTGGTGCCCCCTGCATTTGGATCAGGCAACCTTCCTCCTCCACACTGCCTGGGCATCGCATAGGGTCACTGAGAATACAGGAGATACAGGCTCCCTGCTCTCATTTCAGGTTCTCAGACTGGGACATCAACAGCTCAGAACTGCAACTGCAGGGAAAGTTCTTCTCAATCCCAGTTTGGAGCATGCCAGTGTGGATGAAATCTTTGGGGAATTTAGCAACTGAAATCTAAAAAGTCCCTACAGAGTATGTGAAAGTTCATTTTACAGTGGCTTATAACTCGGCCCAATTTGGACAGATTTTCATGGAGAACAGCAGAAGGCACATCCCTGAAACAAAGGCAACTCCCCTGCCAAATTTCAAGTCGTTACTCCAAAGCACGAAGGGTCTAGGGCTTTCAAAGAAAAGGTTAGCAGTCATTTTTAAGATGCACAAACTTATTTTTCCCTATTTGCATTCTTGGAAACAGCAGAATCATTTTGGCTGAAATTTCCCCTCCCCCAAATCAGCCCAAGGCAGGCACCTGGCACACAACATTTTAGCCTAAATGATTACAGTTTGGCGGAGTTGTAAGCAACTGAAAACAGAGTCTTATAATGGTAAGTGTTGGGCAACCATAATAGGTGGCACTACCAGCTCCACCTATAATACAGATGAATTCACTAAACAGCCAGGTGGGCTTGTTTCTTTAATCTTTTCTCCCAGTGGTTCTTAACTGCCTTTTTTGTTTGTTTGTTTGACAATGCAAAATACCAGTTGGGATGTTATAAATTATATTACTTTGCTCTCAAGTCGAGGTTTGTATATAAAGATGTCAAACATATATTGGAAACAATACTGCATTAAACCTCATAACACACCCTTACAGAGCAGGCAACTTGGATTATATTAATTTACAGATGAGTAAATTGAGCCACAGTGAGATTAACAGATTTGTCTGTGTCACCAGGGGAGATTATGTTACAGGAAAAAAAAGCATGACAGCAAATCACCAGTAAAAGGAATGTAATTTTATATCTGCTTGAAATATATTATTCAGCCACTAGTTGTCTGGTTGCATTAACCATAGGATGGTAAATAACCAACACAAAGCTGGAATTCAAGGTGTGTGGAAGTTTCTTTACATGTAGATGTAACTTTAAAAAAAATACACATACCGCATATTTGAGGCCTGGTATTGTGACATTTAGGAATCCTGATGTTCACTCCTCTGCTTTAATACTAGAGCATAGCTATCTTATATTATTATAAATTGCCTACAAAGCAATATAGAGAGTTTCTCCAGTAAAACAAAATACACATGCCAAAAGCCATATCAGACATTATAGGTAAGCCCAGAAATCATTCAAGCAGGGGACATTAATAAGTTAATATAGTTGGTTATTCTAATTGGAGGACTTCATGCACACAGATACCACAGAACATGCTCCAAGGAGAAAGTCCAGGGATACACACCTTAACACACTCAAAACCTCCTTCACCACACAAGGACACTCCACCAGAAATATAGATGGCATCATGGAATGGGCCACCAAAATGCCCTGTGAGAACCTGCTTCAATACAGAAATAAAATCCCTTCCAACTGCACACCCGTAGTTGTCACCTACCACCCCACATTAGAACCCATATCATCAAACAACTACAACTCATACTCAATGGGGACCCAATCCTGAAATAAATCTTTCCTGAACCCCCTCTTCTGGCCTTCAAATAACCTCTCCAAGCTCATCATCAGAAGCAAGCGCCCCACAGACCAGGACACACCAAATCACAGTGGCACCAGACCCCACTAGATTAAGGGGAAGGGATAGCTCAGTGGTTTGAGCATTGGCCTACTAAACCCAGGGTTGTAGGTTCAATGCTTGAGGGGGCCATTTAGGAATCTGGGGGTTGGTCTCCCTTTAAGCAGGGATTTGGACTAGATGACCTCATAAGGTCCCTTCTGTCATAAACATACAGGTAGCATAAAATCCCTCCTTATCATGTAAGGGGTTAATAAGCTCAGATAACCTGGGGGGCACCAGCCCAATAAGGGGAGAAGATACTTTCAAATCTGTAGGGAAATGTTTTTTGTCTGTGTCTCTCAGAGCTAGCCAGGAAACAGAGCAAGGGAAAATACATCTCCCTAAGCTATATCTGAACTAAGCATCTAGTCTTGCAGAAATAGTAAATAATAGCAGAAAAGAAATGCATTAGATTACCTTTTGTTTTAGCTTGTGAATTTTCCCTGTGCTAAGAGGGAGGTTTATCCCCATTTTTGTAATGTTAAAGTTTTGCCTAAAGAGGAAATCCTCTTTGTTTTTGAGTCTTTTGTTATTCTGTAAAGTACTTACCATCCTGATTTTACAGAGGTAATTCTTTTACCTTTTCTTTAATTAAAATTCCCCTTTTAAGAACCCAATTGATTTTTCATTGTACTTAAGATCCAAGGGTTTGGGTCTGTGTTCACCTGTACCAACTGGTGAGGATATTATTCTCACGCCTCCCCAGGAAAGGGGGTGTAGGGACTTGGGGGGATATTTCGGGAAGGTAGGGCTCCAAGTGGTCCTCCCTGAATGTTTGTTTAAATCACTTGGTGGTGGCAGCGATACTAAAACAAGGAAGGAATTTGTGCCTTGGGGTATTTTTTAACTCAAGCTGGTAAAAATAAGCATAGCGGGTCTTTCATACAGGTCCCCACATCTGTACCCCAGTGGTCAGAGTGGGAAAGGAACCCTGACACCTTCCAACCCTGATATTCTATGATTCTAGGAATAATAGAGGCAAAACCTGATGACATATCCCCCACAACACACCTTTCAAGATCCATGGATCCTCCACATGCCTATCACATGTGGTGCACCTCATCCAGTGCACTAAATACCCCAACGACAACTTTGTGGGTGAAACCAGACAATCACTACGTTCTCGAATGAACTTGCACGGAAAAATGATTAAAGACAAAAACACCCCATCGCCTGTGAGTGAACACTTTTCACAAAATGATCACTCCACATCCGACCTCTCAGTCCTCATCCTCAAAGGAAGCCTGCATAATACTTTCAAAAGACATGCCTGGGAGCTTACATTCGTAACCTGGCTAGAAACAAAAAATCATGAACTGACTAGAGGCACTGGACTTATGGTTTATCACAACAATCTGTAACCCACTAACAACTCCTCCCAGCAGCTTACTCCCTCTCCTTCCTTTTCTCCCTATGACTGGAGCAGTGTTAACGAGCCACTTCACCTTGCATGGTCCCTTGAAATGCGTTAACTGCTTATGCTAAACAATCTGTTCCACCTTTCCAGCTTCTATGTAAGCTGGAAAGCTTGTCTCTCTCCCCAACAGAAGTTGGTTCAATAAAAGATATTACCTCACCCACCTTGTCTCTCTAATATCCTGGGACCAACACGGCTACAGCAACACTGCATATTTTATCTCCTGTTTAAGTGGGCTTTGGGGAGCTGCTGATGTATAGAGCTGCATAGCACCATATGGTGAGAGGAATGCGGCATGGCAGCTTCTCAAGGATGCAAATGGGGACACTGTAAGATGAGTCTGTTTTGTTTCTTTCCTCTTTTGTAGTCTCTTCTCTTTTTCTTGAGTGACTGGTGCTGGTTGCCCCTCACTTCCTTCTGGTCAGGCAAGGCCAAGTGGGCAAGTTTATCAATAGGTAAAAAGTTAAAAAAAAAAAACTTAGGAAAAGACAGCCTCGAAAGTTAGAGGGAACTGATTGGCTGAAACCAAAAGAGGGTGGAGCTAAGAGACAATAAAGCAGGACTCCAGTTTCCAGGCAAGTCAGTTCAAGTTAGACCACAACCAAAGGTGGGCAAGAACTGAAGACAAGTTGGAGCTTTCTAATCAAACTAGGTCTTCAGAAGAGAGAATCTAACTGGATATTACTGGAACTGCAGCAAACTAAATTAATCCACTTTTACGGGGTTTCAGAGAAAATTATCCCCAATTCTTAACATTTCCTGACATTGTTTCCACCCTTCCTCCCTCTCAATGAATGAAACAAGTGCCAGCCCCACAATTCCCTTCCCACAGCTGTCGTGCAGCAATTATGACATAATTACTATGTGTTTTAGTAAGTGCACATTGTGCAGCTCGGGGGAGAATTGGCCCCTGGGGATGAGATTCTAACAGCCTTGCATGATGGCAGTACACAACGGATGCTTGTTCATTTCAGGGGAGCCTTTTGTTTGATGACTTCTTTAACTTGGTTTGTGATTTGCAGAGTAGAAACTAGCATTTATAAAATCCCCTGGGATGGAGAGGTAGAGGAAATTCACTATTCGGCGGGAGAGGTGGGGTTTGGTATTACACCGCAATACAAAGCAACCAATGAAGCCAAAACCACTTGAAATGTAACACAGTTTTTTAACTTGACTGTGTACATCCGTGAGCAAGAGGCAGAGGCCACATGTGATTCCAGGTATTAGTGACTAACCTCTAACTCTCTGGAGACTGGCTGAGTCAAAGAATGTTTCTGCACAATGCTAAAGCCACTATTGTTGGCGTCTTCTCAGTGAGTGGAAAAATCCATCAGAAAAATGTGAAGTGATCCACCAGCAAAACATTGCAAAGCTGATGCAAGGAGGAGTCAAGTCCTTACTTCATGCGCAAGACCTATTAACAGTTATGGAACATGCATGGATTGCACCTATAGCGGTGAGACTGTACCCTAAGGAACTAGGCAACGGTGGGTCAGGCAAGCTACTACGTTGTCTTTGGTCTCTGACAGTTCAAAGAAAGATACACCCTCAATACAGCATCACAACACAGTGACTGTATATGCAGGCAGGTATCTGCTGCTCCTTTTATAGCTTATTTACTGACCAGAATATGAGAACAAAGAAATTACTACACATGTAAAGCAAGCGATGGTGCACAAGGGAACTGGATGGCTTAGGGGACTCATAATGGGATACGGGGCTTTGAATGTATAGGTCATTGCTCCATAGGTTGGCTGTGACCCAGTCATTTTCATCTCCTTGGTAGCCTATGTGAAAGGAGTTGCTTGCCCCAGCACACTTCCTATTGGATGTGCAGTAGCATCAGGCAGTAACAATAACTGATATTTTTATTGAGTCTCTCAACAGAAAGGCCAAAGGCTGAAGGGGCAGGGAGGACTATAGGGGACTACAATGGCTGTGGGCAAAGTGCGACAAAGCCAACACGATCACCACCAGCATGTGTTTCTTCCAAGAAGAGATGCCTTAAATATCCAGGGCTGTTGAGCTTGCACCTGTTGAGCCTGGGATTCTGGCTAAATCAGGACTGCAGGAGCTGGCCCTTTGTAGGAACTAAAATCCAACTTGAGAAGCTGATGCATAAAGATAGAAAGCTAGGATTTCAGCAGCACCCTGCATTGTAAACTCCTGAGCTCCCTGACTGGCTCCAGCTCTTAAAGCTTCATTCAGGGCACAATATCCTTTTAACCATAGGCTGCAGGTATAATAGGCCAGGGGAGACTAAGCCTCTCCTGGTGCAGCTGGTGCTGCCAGATGCCTGGACCCTGGTGGCCCCGCCTGCGCTCCGTATCTTCCCGTCCCTGTTTCACCCCTTCCCGAGGCCCCCACTGCCCACCAGTGCCTGGCTGAGTTCTTCTCCTCCACTCCAACCCCTCTCTCCAGAGGTCCCTGCCGCTCGCCGTGTCCCTCCTTCACCCCCTCCAAGAGACCCCTGCCACCTGCCGCTTGCTGTGTCCCTGTAGGTGATGGGGGCCTCGCAGGGGGAAGGGGAGGTGGAGGAGGGGAGGGACATGGCAGGCAGTGGGAGCCTCATGGGGGAGGGGGAAAGGGAGGAGAGACGTGGTGAGCAGTGGGCTTCTCGCAGGAGAGGGAAGAGGAGGAGAAGAGAGATGTGGCGAGTGGTGGGGGCCTCGCGAGGGAGGAGGGAGAAGAGGGTCGTGGTGAGCAGTGGGGGCCTCGCGGGGGAGGGAGGAGGAGAGGAGGAACGCGACAAGTGGGCCAAGTGGGGGCGGAGGCAGAGCCTGGGGTGGAGCAGGGATGGAGTGTGAGTAGGGCCGCGAGCGGAAGCAGCGCGGGCCGAGGGATGTGCTGGCTGCCCTTCCCGTGGTCCCCTTTGGCCTGGAACGGCGAACCGCAGCCAGTGGGAGCTGCGATCAGTCGAACCTGCGGACGCTGCAGGTAAACAAACCATCCCGGCCCGCCAGGGGATTTCCCTGATGGGCCGTGTGCCAAAGGTTGCTGATTCCTGCTCTACTGCATAAGCTAAAAGACGTATGTCTCTTAGCCAAGGCTGTAGCCCGTGTATCAATCTCTAGGTCACCCAGGGAGTCAGGAATTAAAACTTGAGTCCCCATGTAATGCCCTAAACCCAAAACAATCCTTCCTCTCATACTACTCAGTGTGAGCAAGGGGGAGAGAATCAGCCCTTAAGTGTATGGATAAAAACATGCCACTAATAAAAAACAACCCATGATATTCCCCTTGAAACAATTCAATAACAGACACTCAACTCCACCATGCAGTCACCTGGCTTCCCACACTCTTGCAATCTCCTATCATCATAGATCAGCCTAACCCTAACCCCCCCTTGTTGTTTTTTTAAATATATATCTTCAAGCCTGGAACTTTGGGCCCAAATCTGCCCTCATTTACATCTGTGTACACTCACTACTTTCATTGCAGTCGCTTCCCAACAACGGCAATTACTTTCACTCCCAAAGCAGCATGGTGTGTATAAGTCAAACTGATAAAAGGGATAGCGGAACTTGATAAACAAATTTTTTTTATAGCCACAAGGACAGCAATAGTTCTAGCTTGATTACACAGCTCTGAAATTTAATAGGGGCTGAGAGAGACCTATTCATCTCTGTAGCTGAAAGGAAAAGCATATAATCACTCTTTCCCTCTTGAGCATGGAGGCTGCCTGCCTGTCCCCAACCCTCTTCTGAATTCACAGATTTGTGCTGGGGATAGCAGGGGAATGAAGAATAAATGGTCGGGAGTGGAGAGGCTGAATATTGCCACAACCTGGTAGCTGGGCATCAAGCTAATGGATCAGTGGCAGATCCTCTAGCCAATTCCCACCACTGAACCTGCTGGGAGTCGTCCTCCAGAGCCTGCCCCTCTGAGCAAAGGAATAGCAGCAGTTCCACTGCCCTTAGGGCAGGTCTGCACCTCAAACGCTGCACTGATGCTGCTGTAGCACGTGAATGAAGACACTCAATACTGATGGGAGAGAGCTCTCCCGTCAGCATAGTTGATCCACCTCCCCAAGAGGCGGTAGCTATGTCAGTGGGAGAAGCTCTTCCGCCAACATAGTGCTGTCTACACCAGTGCTTCGGTTGGTATAACTATATCACACAGGGGTGGGGATTTTTCACACCGTGAGCGATGTAGTTATATGGAAGTAATTCTGTAGTGTAGACGTGCCCTTAGGATCTGCTGTGCTTTAACAGGGTAGCAAAGTTTACACCCTGAAAGTAATCCTGACTGCCTTAAACAGCCTGTCTTTTTTGTTCCACACTTGTACAGCACCTAGCACAATGGGTCACACTTCCTGACTGGGGCTCCTAGGGTGCTACCACAATAACAATTAATATAGAAGCAGCAAAGAGTCCTGTGGCACCTTATAGACTACCAGACGTATTGGAGCATGAGCTTTCGTGGGTGAATACCCACTTCATCAGAGAGCTCCTTCTCAATGCATTTAATAAGTCATGACACATGCACTACAAAATGACACACAGTAGCGTTACACTCACGGTTTCACTGACATCTTGTTCTGTGAAAGAAATAAAACTGTGGTTAAGTAGCAATTACACCACAGTTCCCCTGCTTCACTGGCATGGGAACTGTCCCCTGGTGCCCCACTCAAATGAGAGTGTAATAGCCCTTAGAGATCTTGATGCAATCTTGCTGCCTGGTCATGACCTCCTAACGCTCCTCCATTTTGCTTCTTATGAGGAATGGAATGGGTCATCTCCCCACACGTGCAGAAGAAGCCGTTGATTCATGTAAGCACAGTGATAACACTGACATATATTTGCCGGAGCCAAAGAGAACAAGTGGAATATCCATTTGTCTGTGGTTTTGTTGGTGCTTTCAGTGCTATTGAAAGATGCTATTACTCACTTCAGTGTGAACAGTGTCATAAGCCATGTTAATAAATGCCTCGTTGAAATGCAGCCCATTACATAGAGAATGATCAGTGCCAAGGATGAGTGCAGAACAATAAAACAGTACATAGAGAATGAGAGTGAGTCTGCTGGGGGGATGGAGGGACCTGGATGGCTCAGGGGACTGGATACGAGGCACAGAGTTTGTTGCCAGCTCAAACCTAGCCCAAGTTGATAGTGGCCAAAAGACATTCCCATTGAATGGCTCTTTGAAAGGAGTTGATGGATTTAGCCCAGTTCCTAGCTTCCAGATCACACACAAAAGCCACTCTGGTGAATGGCACTAATTGGCATCAGCAGTGGGATAAATATGGAGATTTCTGTGACAGCCAGTCTACTAACCTCTCTGCTGCTCTTAGCTTCCGGGCCCCCAACCTCCCCTCCTTCCTGCTCTTTGTCAGTTCTGTTGTCAGACAAATTTTTCAACTCTGTCTTCTCTTCTGCTCCTGACGCCCCTCCTCTTCCTCACAACACCCTCCACCCCTCTGTTCTGGCTGGCTCTTCCTTTGCCTTCACTTCCTCTGTTCCTGCTCTTGCTCCACTAGGCATGGCAGGAAATCCTGCCATTACATGAACTTCTTCCAGTATGAACTGTCCCCATCTTTCAGTTTTATTCCTCCTTGAGAAACATTATGTATATTATGGAAGTGCCTAGATACCCCCACCAAGACCAGACACAAGTGTGCTAGGCACACAGGAAGAGACTGGCCCTGCCTCAAGGAGCTTACAATCTAAACAGTCAAGGCAAGTCAGTGGGTGGGAGAAAGAATTATCCCCTCATTACCAACAATGGCAAACTGAGACAGAGAGTGATTAAGTGATTTGTCCATGGTCACAGAGGGAGTCTGTGTCAGAAATGGGAACTGAACCCAGACCTGTGTTCCAGGCCCAGTGCCTTTACCACAAAATAATCCTTCCTTTCACTATTACAAATGAACTTCTCCTTCCCAATTAAAACTCAAGTCATGAAAGACAGGGCTGATCCTATCCACCTCCCGCTATCCCATCCTTCAACTCTACCATCCTCTCTCAGCATTGGTGGTCTCTTTCCATAAGTCTCCAGCTGACTGCTTATAGCCCCTCCCACCTCTTTTTGTGCCCTATACTCTCCCCATTCCTCCCTCTGTAGGGTGTGGTTCAGTTCTGAAGGATAACTCCGTACAAATGGCATCACAAAGTCTGCCATGAACTGGCCTCTGATTCTGTATCGAATATGTTGGGTTTACAAGTAAAGGAATGTCTGGGTTTTTTCCTAGCAGTGCAAAGCAATTTTATCCAAGGGATCTAAACACACAGAATAACATTATGAAGAAGCATGAAGAGTCCAAGCAGTGATTTCTCCTCTCTGTACACCCAGGACTCACGCTATGCCTGCTAATATGGTCAGAAGGAAGCCTGGGTGATAGAAGGGGAGGGCTGACTGTAGACTTTCACCACAGTCATTCTGGAGCAAACCATAGGAGCCAGCCAAGGCCTGCACCATTGGCAAAGGGCGAAGCAAGTGCCTTTATGAAGGGTTGTGTGGAGAAAAAAGTTGGAGTAACTTTTTTGCCAGTTACTGGGGGCCAAGAGAGGCATCTCATGGTGCTGCATGAAGTGTCTGTCTCCTTTCCCCCCAACTTTCTGGAGAGAGTTATTCCACTGGTTACACTCCACCCTAGTCAAGGAGAATTTCAAAGGCTTAGGCTGGAAGAGTCCAGCATGACTGTGAGGCTTCAGTCTAACTTGATGGGTTGCCAACTTTCTGACCGAACAAAACCGAACATCCTTACCCTGCCCCTTCTCCAAGGTCCCGCAATGCTCACTCTCTCCCTCCGTCGTTTGCTCTCCCCCACCCTTACTCACTCACTCATTTTTACCAGGCTGGGAGGGTCCCTTTTTGACTGGATGTTTGGGTGAAAACCAGACACCTGGCACCCCACTGGTCTGATAGCCTCAGTCACTGGTGAGACCAGAATATTAGCCAGGCCCACAGTGCTTCTATCTGGGTACTTGCTAACGTCACTTGTGTCTAACCTGGTCACTTGTGAGCCACCTGTGCTGTGCTTCATCATTCTGTTGATTTCTTTCTGGCTTTGGGGCATCCTAGTGCTGATGGTGGAGCCTTCAAAAGCTCCACCATCAAAAGCAGAAGACAGTGGTGGGTGCCATCATAAATGGTTGGTCCTGGAGTCCTTGGCATCCTTCTCTCTTTGGCAGAGATCTCATATCAAGAAGAGGAGGGGAAAATAGTGTTGACAAACTCTACATCATAGGGATCTAATAATGAGGAGCTTTGCTGGATGGGAAGACATGGATCCAGCAGAGTGCTGCCCCATTCATTCCTACAATAAATCGCTTGTGCATAATATTCTTCAGATGGTCCACAGTCTGGAGGCTCCAAAGAAATCTAATGGCAGCCATGTAGGGGGGTTGTTTCCTTCCCAAAGCCAGCAGAAGTTCAGACACCAGCCCAAGAAGGGCCACTTCTGTGTCATGTTATGGCTTGGAATTTGATGGTGGCAGAAGATGGCACCTTCTCAAGGAGCCAATATCAGAGAAAAAGGAGAGAGGTTTAGAACTGGATGGTAGGTCGTTCTGGGTAGCAAGATTATTGGTGTTAAGATTAAGCAAATTTCATGGCTAATGTTTATGTCCTTTTCCCCTCCCTCAGGTCAGATGGGATGATGTGGGCTGAAACGGGACTTTCAGAAGGACTGGACCCTACAAATACAAGTCAAACTTCACTGTATTTTGTTACTGTGAACAGGACTCAGATTCTTGCCTTGCTTCTGGACTGGATTTTCAGAAGTGCTCAGCATGCATTTATAGGGTCAGATTTTCAAGACACTGACTTCTTATTTAGGAACCAAAATAAGTGGCCAGATTTTAAAAACATCTCACCATTTTGGGTGCCAAACTCTTCTGAAATTTTTGCCATCTCTGCCACAGTAGAACCTGTTGAATACATAACACTTCTGAAAATCTGGCCATCTACCTAAACTTCACAGGGTTCTGGGAGCTGCAGCATCTCTCTGAACGCTGTCATGCTAGAACAGAAAAGAGACACTGCTAGAAGAAGACTGGATGCATCATTTCAACTCCTCAGAGAGACTATAGCTGTGTTGTAAACACTCTTCATATTGCTTACGAGGTTGTTTATTAAAAAAAGTTGCCAACATCTTTAGCTGACAGCTGCATTGTTGTTAACATACAGTATCTAGCCCTGGATTCGTTTTGACATCTTAATGGAATTTTTGGAGGAACACAGACAAAGTGACCTCTTGGATGATGAAACTTTGCAAACAAATAAACTTGGAGTAATTTCATCTTGAGAGAACCTAAGCCCAGAACTTAATATGGTCAAAAGTCTGATCACAGTGTGTGCCATGACGTAGCACATTTTCTACCTTGTTCATAGAAAAATAAAGAAATGAGGAACAGAAGGGAGTAGGAAATAGTCTAGTGTCACCACCATTCCAAGTGTTTATTACGTGAGCCATCTGCTGCCTGTCGGGCACCTGTTGTGAGCTCACCGGCCATAAAGCAGAGGGTTGCAACTAGAACTCAAATATTTGCCATCAAAATATCTTTTGATGGAAAAAGTCTTTGATTAAATGGAAATTTTCATGGACAATTTTCCATTTGTGTTGACATTTTTTCAGGCTTTTGTTAATCCTCACCCCACTCTTTTTTCCCAACAGAAAACAGACATTTTTCAACTTAAAACTGATTTGTTCTTTCTTTGACAACCCACTGCCTTCCTCCAAAAACAAAATTCTATTCAAAATTTCATCTGAAAGTTTGGGCAGGAAAAATCCTCTTTTCCCAACCAACTCTAGTCACATTCGATATTATTAACCCTGAGTTGGAATCTATTGCACAATTCATGCTTGGAAAAAAAAAGAGAAGAAAAGAAGACGATGGCAGATTTGGGATACACAGAACGAATCCTCTTAGGTTACAGGTTAGAGATGTTCTAGCAATATGTCTCACCCAATGCAATCTGTCATATTACTGCTTTATATAGGACTAATGACTCATTCCTGGATTTTTCTGCTGACTTGGCATGACATTGACTCAGAGAAGAGTGAGAGCATCCTGTATCCAGAAAGGTGAAGTATCTCATCAAACCAAGAACTACAACTAGCAGTATACTGGTATTCAGCAGACCTGGGGTCAAGTCTCAGCTCTGCTATTAGCCTAGTAGGTGACCTTGGACAAATCACATCAGCTTTCTGTGCCGCACTTCGCAATCTGTAAAATGGGGATAATGATTACTGACCTCTTTAGTAAGTCATTTGTAAGGCTGCAAGTGCTATGTAACAGCTAGGCATTGAGAGGCAGGGTGGTCCTGTGGTCTGGGTGCTAGGCTGGGACTCAGGACAGCTGCATTCCCTGCTCTGCCAGAGGCTTCCTGTGTGACCATGATTAAATGATCTCTCTCTGTGCCCTCGTTCCTCATTTGTAACAGAAAGATAACAGCACTTCCCTACTTCACAGAGGTGTTGTGAGAATAAATGCATTAAAGACTATGAGATGCTCAGGTACTGGGGGACAGATACCGGTAAGTGCTGCAGATAGACTGATTGATACTAACAGCTGATGGCCTCGCTCTCAGTCTCCCAAAAGCTGCTGGTAACAGTACAGGAGTCCTAATGCCTAGCCCCACCTGGTCTAATTACTAAAGAACCCTCCCTCCCTTGCATGCATATGTACATGCAGTTAAAACACAGGCACTAATGCCTAATGTAAACTGACCGTGTCCACCGATGTTTTTTAGGCAGCTGCAAGGGAGATATTAGAGACTGTTCCAAAAGTCTAACCAAAGCTACTTTTAGGAGTTGGCCACAGCTGCCACACTAGAGAAGCGATGGCTAGCAAAGTTGAACTAGTATCACACAGACAGAAGGCTTCATTAACCCACTCATTCCTTTGTGATGAATCCCCTGTGAGCATCTCAAATAAAATCCCAGACTGGATCATCTTGGCACAGGGTCTAAATCAATTCTAGTTACTCTCCTGGATAGTTAAGTCAATAACCATAGTCCCCAGAAGGGATATGCTCTGCAGACATCAATAATGATTTCATGTCTTGGTAGGATCATTTCAAAATCAGCTATATCTGGAAGCATCTAAGATGAAGCATCCTTCGCATCTTCTTCATGTAATAGTGTAAGAATTACTGCAAAGCAAATGGAATTCTTGTTCTCTTAGGGTCAAATCCTGATATCCTTACTTAGTTCTCACAAGGCAAACTCCCACTGAAATCAATGAGAGTTCAGATTGAACAAAAACTGAACTAAAACCTCAGAATTTGGCTCATAAAGAATGTAATCTGTAATGATGAGGCAGAAGATAAAAATGAATTTGAAGTCCTGTACAAACATGTTGAATTCTTTCATATTGTGTATTATTATTATATATTTCTAGAACCGGTCAACATTTTTAATTCTATATGTTTTTTCCATTAAATGTGGACATTTTTAAAAATTGAAATTTATGCCATTCTGATTGGTCTGGGGATTGTTTTTTTTTTTTCCCCTTTTCCATTGCTAGTTTTGATTGGTCAGATAAGCTACATGAAGGGATTTTTCAAAAATCAGAACTTTTCTTTAACCAACATTTTAAAAATTTCAAAATGGAAATTTCATTTTAATAAATTCGATTTTCAGAAATGAAAGCAAGATTACAACAATTTCAGTGAAAAGCAAAGATATCAGCACACTGAACACCTAGTCGAACAAATGTCTTTGAAAATTTCAAAATGTTCACTATATTTGTGTTTTTATCAGTTCTACTCATTTCACAGAATCACAGAAGCCTGAGATGGAAAAGATCTGCTGAGTTGTTCAGTGCATGAACTTGCCAACTTGAGATTTTGCCTACTAATTTCTATATATTAGCGACTGGACATGTTAAAGCATCTCAAGAAATGAATCTTCCATCACTTCCTTTGGGAGACTATCCAAGCCTCAGACTGCAGAAATCAACTTTAGCAAGTTTCTCCTGCTATTTCAACCTAAATTTCACCCCTTTTCTTTCCTCACCATACACTCAAACTAGTTCTCAGGCATCACAGTGCGCCTGTCTGAGAATCTGCATGCCCTGAACGCCAGAGCAAAGATTTGTTACAAACCATTGACTTTAATGCTCATGATTCAGATTTTTAACTAAAACATTTCCCACTAATTATTTCTCCACGGTTTTGCAGTACCAGAAATCAGTAGTTGTTTTGCCCATGGCAATAACAAAAAAATTAAATATAATCTATGTTCTCTTTATGGTCCCCTGAAAACGAATGCATGAAACTGCATGGAAATGAAACTCACTTTTCAGACTAATAGAGATCTTCACTGATTTACCTTTTCATTGCTATCTCAATTGTTATCCCCCTTCCCCCACCCTGTGTCTGTCTTGTCCGTTTAGATTGTAAGTCCTTCATGGCAGAGACTTTTTGTTCTGTATTTGTACAGCACCTAGCACAACTGGGTCTAGGTCTGTGACTAGGGCCCTCAGTGTATTATCAGTGTAACCTGCTTCCTTCCTCCCCCTTCACTTGATATCACATCTAATATCAATGATATTGCAGCTAACATCAGATTGTGAGCTTGTCAGGGACGGACCTTTGTTTTCCTGAGTGTTTTGTTTGCTTCTTTTTATCAACACACTTCGCTGTAGGCAGGGTCCTGTTATAAGTGTCAGGACTCAGAATCTGCAGCAGAGCCAGTCTGGAAGCAGGGCCTGGAGAACCAGTCTCTGAGCACTCAATGAGCACAGCTGGCCTGTCATAGGCAGCCTAATAGGCCACACAACCTGATTGGCTGGAACAGTAAGCAGCCTGGCTCTGAAACCCCAGTGCAGGAGCAGTTTGGTGACTGCTTAAAGCATTTACCCT
Organism: Mauremys reevesii; assembly: GCF_016161935.1. Classification (NCBI taxonomy): domain Eukaryota; kingdom Metazoa; phylum Chordata; order Testudines; family Geoemydidae; genus Mauremys; species Mauremys reevesii. The sequence goes on from NC_052624.1 coordinate 275,694,195, forward strand.
TGGCTGCAATAGTTCCTGCATGTGCTTGGACCCAGCCTGGCCCCTGCCTCAGCTCCTTCCTATTCCTCACCTCTGGCACCTGGCCTCTGAATCTGGCTCTAACCCCTCAGCTCTGATTCCCAGCTTCAGACTCTTGGCATTGATTCCTGACTTAGGCTCCGACCCTTGGCTCTGATTCGTGGCAATCAACTCCTGTGCTAACCATGAGGTCTGAATCCTGCTCTAACCACTTGTCTTGCTTCCTGCTCCACCGACTAGTCATGATCACCCATGTCCCGCTCACTGACAGTAGGACGCAAAAGGGCTGTACCTTACCCCACGTTTGGATAGTGGGAATGTCTTCTCTGCTCAGATAGAGCAGAGAGGGATGGGGAGAAAGAACCACCTGGAACAAGTCACTTTAGCACCCACATGAAGTTAATTGTTGCCTCCAAAAGAAAAATAACACAGTATAGCCTTCACTCACCTCTGAAGGGGCTCATATATAGGCTTGGAAGAATTAGATTTCATTGGCAGATGTCAATATACATCAATTTCACTGTATGCAGACAAACCAATGAAAAAATATTTCCTTTGATGATAATCAAAATTTACAGATAAACAGCATTTTTCTTACTTTTCTGAGAACCCAAGAGTCAAAATCTAGTGATTTAGATGTTTGAATTAGGCTTGTTATGAATTGACTAGCGAATGAATAGTGAAAACAGGTATGATTCATTGATTTAAGGATATTTATTTTGTGTTATCTGACGTGTGATGCTGACAATTTCTGCTCTTATGGTTTTTAAAGCATCAATTTTTTTTGAATCCCAGTATCTACTGTCATTAAATAATTGTCTCAACTGTCAAAATGCAAAAAAAAAAAAAAAAAGATCAAAATAAAAAAAATGCTTGCAATCCACAATTTTGTGCAACTGTGGACACATCAATAAATATGAAAAAAAACCTTTAAAATAAACATTGATATTATCTGTCAAAATTATTTTTAAAAAATTCAAATTGTGCCAAGCCTACTCATATGTGAAGCTCTGATTTCGGGCCATCTCTCCTTATGGTTAATACTTTGCATTTCTATAGCACAATGTCTTTGGAGGATATCAAAGTTACTTAACCCCTGTGCAGAAGACAAGTAGTAGTATCCCTGTTTTACCAGGGATAAGGCAAGATGTAGAGTGATTACATCATTTAAATGAGGTCACATGACAAACCAACTGGTAGAGCTGAAATGAAGATGAGTCGTGTGATTAAGGCATTGGACTGGCATCAGGAAACATGGCTTGAGTTCCTGGCTCTGCCATAGACTTTGTAGGTGATTTGAGGCAAATCTTATAATCTCTCCATGACTAAAGCACAGTCTAAAATGGGGATAATAATGCCTGTTTCCCATACCTTTTTTCTGTCTTGTCTACTTAGAGTGTGAGAGTTTTGACCTGAGGACGCAGCGTTGCCTAGTGGACAGAACACTAGACTGGACTGAGGAGACCTGAGTTCTATTCCCAGCTCTGGCCTGCTGGGTGACCTTGGATAAGTCACTTCACAGCTCTGTGCCTCAGTTTCCCCATCTGGGAAATGATACTGACTTCCTTTTCACAGTGCTATATTCGAACTAGGTGTTATTACTATGCATTTGTTCAGGTCGCTAGGTGCTAATAGAATACAAAGACCAATAACAAGAGATCAGAATACTGTGGAAGTAGAGAAAGAACTGACAGGGATTTGAAGGGGATTTCAATGCATGGCAGTCTCTGTTAGCAAGATTCAGACTAGCGGTAACCCTAATAACGCGAGATTTGTAGGAGCGAGGATTGGGTGAGGCGAGTGGGAAAGAACTGCGTGAGAAGTCATTGCAACCTTGTGTAGATAAATATAGAATGTAAACTAGAGTCTAAATAAGTGAGAAAAATAAGATATCAAGATGACCTATGTATAAACAAAATGCAGCTGTTGCTTATTATTGTATGTAACAAAAAGTATAAATGTTTGCTGTAATTGTTTACCTGTCGAGAGACCTGCCAAGGAGGGGGAAACCCTGTGTCCTAGTGCACTCTCTCCCTCTATGCAATTGCTTGAGAATACAGTATCTGACTTTGCTGCACCCAACCAGAGAGTGAGAACTAAGTTTTTCTCTGACAATACATAAGTAACAATTAAAGATCTGCAAGACCATACTCTCACCCTTTAATAAAAAGGCTATATGAAAATACATATACCTCTAAAATCTTCATGTGAAGCAATGCTGGGAATGGAGTTCAACACTTTACACTGGCCTGTGTCTGTAGCATCTCAGTGGATCTTGCATATCTCTGAATTGTATATGCATCAGCCACTCAGGACTGATGGTACAGTTATACATTATCTAGAAGAAAAGAGGTCAGTGCTGGGAGTGTCTGAGATGGCAAAACACTCCATTTGCAGTTTAATCAAATAATGAAAGCATTAAAACAGAAATGAATCAAGGGAGTTATGTAATTGAACCCATTTATACAGATGACTGTTAAACTCCGTCTTTAGTGAATTCAGTAAGTCCCACCTATTAAATAATATATAGTCCATTGAACTATTTAACTTAGAACACAGAGCTGCATGTTGTGTATTAAATATTAAATGTATAGCAAGGAACACCGTTGTGTTCCTTGCAGGCATACAACCATGGTCTGTGATCTTAATAGCTCAGACAAGGTAAGCAAGGAGGGACAGTAGTCAGATGGGAGACCACCTAGGGGCTGCAGGAATTGATGAGGAATTTTCAATGAGTGGCACATTCCCTTTGACTTGATACAGATGTAGTGCCCTAGCATGAGGCTAGGGGCGCTGTGCTGCAGACATAGGCCATATGCTAGGAGTAGCCATATGCTACTCCTATAGGCTTATGCTTATGGAATAGTTTCTTTTGCAGCAGACAGAGGTGTAATATATTGTTTCATGTAGGTCGGTCATGCTGGCCCATTAATGTTAGACATAGTACAGTGTTTCTCTTTCCTTCGTTTAAAGTTTCTCCTCTTTAATCTGGAGAAATGCCCTGTTTGGACTGTTATCCTTTTGTAATAAAGGCCCTTGTCAGGGTAAGAGGACCATTTGATTTACGTAAGTAGAACTGGTCCAGTTATTCAGTGAGCTATTCAACAATTTTAACCTCTTTCCCCACTCCCTGTTCACAAGTTGTCCAAGAGCACATTAAGATGCTGGCAAATTTGTTCGTTATTCAACATTCTTAGAGCAACAAGAAAAATGTTCTGCTGGCATAAACAGGCATAGCTCCACTGAAGTCAATGTAGCAATACCAATTTATACCAGTTGAGGATCCGATTTACACGGGGATTTAATGCTATGAGTTGTTTGTGAACTTTTCATAGTATGTACTCTGTCAATTATTTTGAATTCAATATTTGAGCTCTGTAACTGGTTCCCTAGGTCACATGATATGGTTTCTGTTCCCTGGTTGGATGACCTAACTTTTCTTGACTATTATAAATTATCTCAGCTACCAAATGTGTATGGAGTGGACCACAGCTCCGAGGAGGTACAGAGAACCCACATGCTCAGGGTCCAACCGATGGCCAGATTTGAGGACAGGAGGAATTTTCATATTGGGAAGGATTTTTTTGACTTCTTCTGCAGCACGGAATACAGATCACTTGCTAAGATCATCTGGGCATATCCCATCTAATTATTTCCCTGCCACAGCAGGCACCTCAGGCACTGGTGGTGCCTGACTCTCTACTGTTTTCTGCATACAAAGGTTCAGTCTCCAGACTGAAATGTTGCAGTCTAACCCAAGTTATTGGGCTCAATGAAACCGAATGGCCTGTGATGTCAGATGATCTAATGGTCCCTTTCTGGCCATAAACTCTACGAAACATGAAATGCACTGTTTGCTAATATTTGCATTAAACAAATCTTTAATTTTAGGAATGTTCATGACCAGCAAATGACAATGGTTCTGTTCAAGATCAATAGGGGGAAAAAAACCAGTTTTGTGTTCCATCAGAAGTATCTCTCCCGTGCCTAACTGCCATTCACTGTAACTTTTGCTATTTATTGAATTATTTGTCATGACTTAAACGTTGGAAACAGTTGCTGTAATGATTCTGCCATCTTCTTGGCGATCAAAGAGGGAAAGTGTTGTTGCATGCTCTGTTTATTTGTTGGCTGGTTTTGCTCTTGAACGAGGAGATGGGGAAACGTTAATGGGCAAGGATAAAGTTACAGATGCCATGTGGATTAATTTCAAAACACATTTTCAGTCCAGAAATGGTCTTTGTAAGTACAACATATCCCTGGCTTTCCTCTACTTTGTGCTGTTCCAGTGGATGGCAATACATTATTAATCATTTCGATTACCATAGGACCTATGAGCTGTACTCATGGACCAGGATCTACGTGCTGCACAAACACAGAACAAAAAAGATGGTCCCAACTTCAGTAAATACTTATTGACCAAGTGTTGAGTTGAAATTATTCAGTATTAGAACATCATCCCATTTGCCCAGCACAAAGTATATGTATAAGCTATACAAAGTCCAGCATTAGGTACCGACTAAGCCAGGGGTAGGCAACCTATGGCACATGTGCCGAAGGCGGCATGCGAGCTGATTTTCAATGGCACTCACACTGCATGGGTCCTGGCCACTGGTCCGGGGGACTCTGCATTTTAATTTAATTTTAAATGAAGCTTCTTAAATATTTTAAAAACCTGATTTACTTTACATACAACAATAGTTTAAGTTATATATTATAGACTTATAGAAAGAAACCTTCTAAAAACGTTAATGTATGACTGGCACGCGAAACCTTAAATTAGAGTGATTAAAGGAAGACTCGGCACAGCACTTCAGAAAGGTTGCCGACCCCTGGACTAAGCTAATTGGAGACTTGAGTTTTCAATGGTCGTTATTGCTTTTCTAAGGAAAAACACACACAAAAGATAGATTGACCCTCCCTATGGGAATTTAGTCAGAATGACTCAGGAACAAATTCAGATTGGGCCTGCTTATCTATGAGCTTTTAATTAAGACCTGAAATTGAGCCATATGTTTTCAGGGTACAGTATTAAAGCCTGCATTTCCGTGGAGACATACACTTAGTCTGGTATGTAGATTTAATATATGTTACAAGTTATATGACTTATTTCTGTATTGCAGCAGCTAAACAACCAATTTGGAGTTTGACCCGTGCTTTGTAACTGTCTGTCCGGCACTTGGAAGTCACACTCCAGAGTCACTGCAGGCAGCGTTCCCAGGCATGAAGCTCCAGGCAGCTCAAAAGCTTGTCTACTTTACCAACAGAAGTTGGTCCAATAAAAGATATTACCCTGACTGACCTTGTCTCTCATTTGGAATTTAGTCAGTTTAAAAAAAAAAAAAGAGTTGAAGTAGTTTCAGCTTCTACACCTGCCCTTGGGCCCACTGCCAATTTTGATGCTTTTAGAAACACATTTTCTTGAGTTTTGTCTCAGGTTTTTAATTATTTCCTCCCACTCTGTGAAAGACCCACAAAAGCAAGAGGGGAATCGATGAAACGGACAGCACACAGAAGGAGGCTGGATGGCCATCTGTTTTGCATGGTTTAGTCACCACTAATCCTGCATCTTGGCAGAGGGTTAGACTAGCTGACACTTGCAGTCCCTTTCAACCCTATAGTTCTATGATTTTACGTGCACAATGGAAACAAAGAGAAAAAAAATTACCAATTCCTCTCCCCACCCTCCCGTTGTCTTTGGTGTGATAATTTTAGAAAACAGTGTGATGTTTAATTTGACAGTGCCCTTTTTAAGCCTTAAGAGGAACTATTTATAGTCAGCTCCCACTGACTTCAATTAAAACATTGGGTACCCAGCTAGAGTCACGCCATTGTTTAACTAGCACTCCTGAAATACTGCATGAATTTAAGAACCTTGTGATCATTGGCTACTTCCTGGCCCAGCTGCTGATGAAAGAACAAAGGGTATCTGACCAGAAGAGCTAACTAGACTTGGCAGGCTTGTCAGAACCCGTGAGAGTTTCTGCTTAGACATACAAAAGGAGAGCAAAAAGGAGCAACGGAATCAGACCTGCCACCTGTGACTGAACACATTTAACTACTACTGATATCTTCCTATCCTCTCTGGATCGTTTGTGTTTTGTCCCAGAACCAAATTGTTGCAAGAGCAGTAAATCATGTGAATGAAGGAGGGTTATTTCAAAAAACAAAACAAAAAAAACTTCTTTACTTTGAGATATGAAGGGTTAAATATTTGTATTTTTAAGCTCCATTACTGAGGGGGGGAAGAGTCAAGGTTAAACATCAAAATATGCCTTGTTCAGAGTATAATCAGAGTGTCTAGGGCAATGAAGAGGTAATGTGTGTGTTGGTACCACTGTCGTTTATCAGATCAATTCAAAAGTTTCATATGGTATTTCATAGGCCCTATGCTGCTAATAGTGATTCTCATTTAACCCGTGTAGAGAGGCACTAGCTTTCTCAGCAGTAGATTCTGAGTTCTATCCCCACCTTCACCAGGAAACTCCAAGCACCCCTTGGTGTGCAGTGCAGTGACTGAGGTTAAAGTCCTTAGCACTCTGACTCCAGAGCTGGTCAAAAAAATTGTTTAAAATATTAAATTTCAACAAACAAAACCACACCTTTTTGTGAAAGTCTGTTCCATTCTCTGTCCAGTTCAGCTCAACCCCCAGGGTACAGTGTGGGAATTTTCAGATTTGCCAAAGGGCACCATATCAAGGTTTGCATTATAATGGAAGAATTCCTGGCTCTCAGCCCTGTGCTGAGAAGAGTATAGCTATCACCAATGGGAAAGGATGTGCAGTGCCATCATGAATGGCCATGTGACAGACTGTGAAGACATTGTCTTCCCTAGGAAAAGGTTTTGACAGCCTGTGGTATATGCCATCCCAAACAACCAGTATGGAAAGATTTCTAGATAACACCAAAGTCTAATCACTGAGAAATATATTTCTCATGACAGAAGTCCACCAAAAGAAAATATAGTTTTCTTCTGAATTTGAACAAAACCCCATTCCTCCTGCCCCAATTTTTGGCTCAGACAGCCACATGACAAATGTATAAGACCACAGTTCATAGAACGGTGTCCATACCACGCATGGCCCATACCACAGAGAAAGAGCATGAGGGCTAAATGCTGGCACACCACCGCTCTAAACTTTAAAGCCCAGGGTAGGACAAAACCATCAACCGCAGGATTTTATTGCTGATGAACTCAAACAGCTGCTTATCTCCCTCATGGGCAGATAAGAATGCAAGCAAAAATTATGGCGGTGTGTTGTATTATAGTTTTAAACATGTATGCAAATACAGGGAAATTAGATGCAGGGACCAGGTTCCTGGTAACTTGCTAATGGGGCCTGTGGTATCACCACTAGTGTGCCCGGGGTTTATAGACAATAAATTAACAGAGATGAATAGCTAAAGTCTGGGTCTTGAATCCCAACAGGAATATAAACATCAGCAAAAGGCAAACACTGGAGAAGGCAAGGAAAATTGCTCTCCACAGGGGATCCTCGCAAATGACAAATTCCAGTAGTAGACGCCTCACTGAAAATAAATAGGTGTCAGAAACAGAAGCTAGAGAAAGATGCAAGAAATGATCAGAACTTTTCGGGACATGTGGCTCCTTTGAGAAAGGGGTATAAGTATTGGGGAATATCATATGCTCCTCCCAATTAACATGTAAAGATGTGCTGTAAGACAGAAGGTCCCAGGGTAGCCAACACCCTGCTTTGATGGACACTTGAATCAGATGGTTTCAGGGTAGCCAACACCTTGCCCCAAGTGCTTGAGAAGAAGAAAAGAAACAGAAAAAAAGAACAGGAGTACTTGTGGCACCTTAGAGACTAACACATTTATTTGAGTGTAAGCTTTCATGGGCTACAGCCCACTTCATCGGACGTATAGAATGGAACATATAGTGAGCAGATATATATACATACAGAGAACATGAAAAGGTGGGAGTTGCCCAACCAACTCTAAGAGGCTAATTAATTAAGATGAACTGTTGTCAGCAGGAGAAAAAAAATTTTTTGTAGTGATAATCAAGATAGCCCATTTAAGACAGTTTGACAAGATACTTAACATGGGAGAAATAGAGTCAATGTATGTAATGGCTCAGCCATTCCCAGTCTCTATTTAAGCCTAAATTGATAGTATCTAGTTTGTATATCAATTCAAGTTCAGCAGTTTCTCGTTGGAGTCTGTTTTTGAAGCTTTTCTGTTGCAAAGTTGCCACCTTTAAATCTGTCACTGAATGGCCAGAGAGGCTGAAGTGTTCTCCTACTGGTTTTTGAATGTTATGATTCCTAATGTCAGATTTGTGTCCATTTATTCTTTTGCGCAGAGACTGTCTGGTTTGGTACTTGTATGGATGCCTAAATGGGAGTGGAGCTCTTTTGGGAAATGCTGGCCTTAGCACACCTGGCAGCACTCGGCTCTCACCCAGGAGGGATCTGATGTGGGGTGGCATAAACATTTAAGAGAAAACATCAGTGTAGGCATGGACAACCTGAACGCCTAGAAAAAGGCAAATATAGTGCCCATTTTTATAAAAGTGAAGAAGGAGAATCCGGGGAACTGCAGACCAGTCAGCCTTACCTCAGTCCCTGGAAAAATTATAGAGCAGGTCCTCAAGGAATTCATTTTGAAGCACTTGGAGGAGAGGAAGGTGATCAGGAACAGTCAACATGGATTCACCGAGGGCAAATCATGCCTGAGCAACCTGATTGCCTTCCATGATGAGATAACTGGCTCTATGGATATGGGGAAAGCAGTGAACGTGATATACCTTGACTTTAGTAAAGCTTTTGTTACGGTCTCCCACACTATTCTTGCCAGCAAGTTAAAGAAGTATGGATTGTATGAATGGACTATAAGCTGGATAGAAAGCTGGCTAGATCGTTAGGCTCAACGGGTAGCGATCAACAGCTCGATGTCTAGTTGGCAGCTGGTATCAAGCAAAGTGCCCCAGGGGTTAGTCCTGGGGCCGGTTTTGTTCAACAACTTCATTAATGATCTGGAGGATGGTGTGGATTGCACTCTCAGCAGGTTCGCAGATGACACTAAACTGGGGGGAGAGGTAAATACACTGGTGGGTAGGCATAGGGTCCAGAGTGACCTAGACAAATTGGAGGATTGGGCCAAAAGATACCTGATGAGGTTCAACAAGGGCAAGTGAAGAGTCCTGCACTTAGGACAGAAGAATCCCATGTATTGTTATAGGCTCGGGACCGACTGGCTAATTGGGAGTTCTACAGAAAAGGACCTGGGGATTACAGTGGACAAGAAGCTGAATATGAGTCAACAGTGTGCCCTTGTTGCCAAGAAGGTTAACAGCATATTGGGCTGTATTAATAGGAGCACTGCCAGCAGATCGAGGGCAGTGATTATTCCCCTCTATTTGGCACTGGCAAGGCCACATCTGGAGTACTGCATCCAGTTTTGATTCCCCCCACTACAGAAAGGATGTGGACAAATTGGAGAGAGTCCAGCAGAGGGCAACAAATATGATTAGGGGGCTGGGGCACATGACTTATGAGGAGAGGCTGAGTGAACTGGGCTTATTTAGTCTGCAGAAGAGAAGAGTGAGGGGGGGGATTTGATAGCAGCCTTCAACTACCTGAAGGGGGGTTCCAAAGAGGATGGAGCTAGGCTGTTCTCAGAGGTGGCAGATGACAGAACAAGGAGCAATGATCTCAAGTTGTTGTGTGGGTGGTCTAGCTTGGATATTAAGAAAAACTATTTCACTAGGAGGGTAGTGAAGCACTGGAATGGGTTACCTGGAGAGGTGGTGGAATCTCCTTCCTCAGAGGTTTTTAAGGTCAGGCTTGACAAAGCCCTGGCTGGGATGATTTAGTTGGGGGTTGTCCTGCTTTGAGCAGGGGGGTTGGACTAGATGACCTCCTGAGGTCCCTTCCAACCCTGATATTCTATGATTCTATGATCTGAGAGCAGAATTTAGACCTACATTATTAGGAATCCACAGAGTCTTAACTTTAAGATGTTCTTCCTATAAACAATGACAGTGGTCATTACCAGATTGCTCAAAGGACATTTTAGTGGTTAATGTTTCATAAGGACCAGATCCTGGAAGGCCCTGGGTGCCATCAATTTCTATGGGACTTGGGGAGGCTCAGTACCTCACCTACATAGTTCAGAAAGTGGCGCTTGAGACTGTCCTTCCTGTTGCTGAAACTGAGCAGAATCCATAGCCCGAGGTCACATATCACTGATTACAGAGTCTTAAACACTCAGAGACTAACCCTCGCAAACACACCCGTTCACACACAAGGATGCTGGCTCTATTAAATCCATCTTAGCTGAAGCAGGGTGGGGAAAAAGCAATATTTATTTTAATGACATGATTATACACCTAGATTCCCTGGATGGTTTGGTGTGTTGTTTTGTTTCTTATATATTATGTGTTTGAGAGGTGGGAAAGGAACCCTGGTTGGTTGGCTCGGTGCCCAGGCTAGAATGCTGAAACTAACCACCACCAGTGTTTGTGCTCAGTGAGGTTTTCCCCTATGCAGTATCACTATCCTTAGCCATTAGTTACTAAGGGATTTTCTCCATTATCACATACATGGGGAGGGGGACAACAGATGGGGGTGGGGAGGAAGGGAAGGCACTGTATTTCCATCTTTAACAATACATAAATGCACTGCTACTATTGCGTACATTTTGGCATTCAGTGTAGCAAGGAAAATTCCCTGTTGATCTCCAATGAATTTTGGATGCATTGCTTAAGTACCAGCTGCAACCTGGTTTATTTTTAATGAGTTTGAATACATTATATTTAGTATTGTCGGTCGTTTTTCTTGACCCACACCTTCTCAGAGAATTTCATCAACATACAAAAGTAGCAAAAATAAACAAAAAAACCTCATACGAACCACGTACACCATATGAAAGAAATGGTACAATTAGGTGGAAAGGGGTTGGGAAGGCTGGGAGGAGATGGAGAAAGAACAAAAGGGGTGAGACCAGTACGTATGGCTAGTTTTGACTTTGAATTTTACCCACAGGAGCCCATGTGCCAGACATTTCATCTTAAAAGCTAGCGAAAGGCAAAAGCATTGTCGCTGGGAGTTTACGACTGAAGCAACCATTTAAACCTGAACAAAACTCTTTAAAACCTCTCTGGAATTTCCATGAGGTTCTAACCCCAGTGTAATGAACAAGCAAGGGGTTGAGGTGTGCGTTGCGTTTTAGCCCGTGTAACTGTTTGGGGCCCATTCTACAGGACTGAGCAAGTTCATGAAGGCTTTCACTGGACTTAGGTACGCCGGTTAAAGCAACACATGATGCACACTAGAATTCTCCAGCAGCAGCTAGTTTTCACAGTACAATGTTTTCAGTTCCAAAGGCGGTATTCTGGGACACACCGGCTAGACTGTACCTATACCACCAGAGCTGTGTAAGAAGTGGCACAGAGCTGTACCCCACCCCTGCAAAAATCACCTAGTGTAATTCCTTCCCTGCTCCCAGGGGGCTGTGACATGCTATTACTATAGGGCAGGGGTAGGCCACCTATAGCACACGTGCTGAAGGTGGCACGCAAGCTGATTTTCAGGGGCACTCACACTGCCTGGGTCCTGGCCACTGGTCTCGGGGGCTCTGCATTTTAATTTAATTTTACATACAACAATAGTTTAGTTATATATTATAGACTTATTGAAAGAGACCTTCTAAAAACATTAAAATGTATTACTGGCACGCGAAACCTTAAATTAGAGTGAATAAATGAAGACTCGGCACACCGCTTGTGAAAGGTTGCCGGCCCCTGCTATAGGGTGACCAGATGTCCCAATTTTATAAGGACAGTCCTGATATTTGGGGCTTTTTTTTTTAATATGGGCTCCTATTACCCCCCACCCTCTATCCCGATTTTTCACACTTGCTGTCTGGTCACCCTATATTACTATGGTCTCGTATCAGCAGCACATCACACCCCTCTCCTTGTTAGCTCAGCTGCATTGGCCAGCGTGCTGGGAGGATAAGGACAAAGCTTCATCCACTCCCCCAGTGCTCTGCCTGCCTGGCATGAATGGGGGAGGGGAGTACTAGGCTTACCCCTCTGTACCTGCAGTGGAAGGCAGCTGCTTCTGGGGTCTCCTCTGTATTTGAAAGGGAGGCTGAGCAGGGTGGGATCTAGCTTCCCCTATGGCCATATAAGCCTGGCTACAAACAGGCCCATGGTTTTGAGAAGAAAGTATCCTTCAGCTCTTTAACTAATGCTACAGATATTGGGGAATGGGTCATTTCCCACCCACTTAGCACAGAGTCCTCACTCTAAAGGTGTTGGATTAATGCACCCACTGCCTTAAAGGCTTTTATTTATCCACCCAAGTACCACAGTACAGGCAGCAGCTCCGCATGCTTTTCCACACTGCTCAGTCTTGACTGTAGCCTATTAAGGCTTCCAATAAGGAAGCCAGTTCTGACTCCACCCCTTGTCCGTAGCAGTGGTCTTTCTGCTGCACCAGGACAGCGTTCGGACGCTGGGGTTGAACTTCAGCGAAGCGCGTGTACCTCCAAGCACAAGTGCCTGCTCGGCACATAATTAATCACACTCAATGAAAAGCGAGTGCTGATGAATGCAAGGTAATAGGAGGAATAATTGGCATCACTCATACTGAGGGCTGCGTTCTGAACTAATCATTCAGGGAAAAGACCTGGCTGTCATTGTGGACAGCTCAGCAGAAATATTTCTCTGATGAAAAGTGGCAGTGAAAAAAAAATAATCCCGCAGGGTTTTAGATTGTATAAGGAATGGAATAGAGAAGACTGAAAATATATTATTCCACAATATAAAGCAGAGGCAGGCCCTCACCCGGGATGCTGTGTACAGCTCTGATCAACCAATCTGTAAACAGATCCAGCCGAATTGGACAGGCTTCAGAAATGGGCAACAAAAATGACTGGCGGTCGGGGAAAATCTCCATATGAAGAGAGACTGAAAAAGTGGGATTGGTTCGTTTGGAAAGCAGACAAATAAAGCAGATATATCCTAGAGATGTACAAACAAACCAATGGGACAGGGAACATTAAATCAGGCGGCTCCTCAGAGTAAAAATGAAAGGCCGCTAGTTTGTGAGCATGAAAGGAAATAATTTTTAAACACAAAATTAACCAGTGAAACTCATTGCCACGGGATGCTATGGAGGGCTAAGAGCACTATAGAATTCAGAAAAGGATGAGAAATGTATCTGGATAAGAAGCAGATCTACACAAGCTGGGATTTAAAAAAAAAACCCAGAAGGGGTTTAAATCTCCATGCTTCAGGCTATAGTGAACTATTAAATGACAGGGGGTTAGGATTAGGAAGGACATTTCCTTATGGGCGAATTATTCCAGAATCATCCACTGCAGGGTTCCCTGCACCTTCCTTTGAGCAATCTGGGACTGGCCACTGTCAGAGGGCCCACTGGATTAGATGGATACACTGGTCTGTCTGATCCAGTATGGCAATTCCTATTGCTAGTGTTTAAGGGCTCAATGCTGCAAGACATGGACCACTCTGGCCCCAATCCAGCAAAGCACATAAGCATGTACATTATTCCCTAATGATAAGGTGTTTTTTTCTCCCCTAGATTATTCACTTGTATCCTTTCTAGAGTAGTTTCCAGAAAGGAGGAAAAATATTCTTCCAAAGATGCTTGCATGGTGACAGGAGCTTTTGGAGTCATACTGCCACCAACCTTTCTTTCAGGGTATCTCCCATTTGAAAGAAGCAACACTGTTACCAAAGGATGCAGACAGAAACCAAAAAAACACTGGGGGGTTGGCGGGGGGGAACTATCCCAAAACATGACTCAATACTCTGTTAAATTCAAAGATTTAGCACAAAATATTGCTATTTTAGAAGCATCAGAATTGAAAATGATTTTAAAGGGGATTTTTACTGCATTGCTCCTTTACCGTGCTGCCCTTATGGAACAAGCCTACTGAATTTGACCGGGATGAGAACAAATGGGGTCCCAAAAAATGTAACTGGGTTTTATCGAAATTAACAGCAAATGATACTTTTCACATAGGTATTTTCGAAACCACCCTTGGGAATTCTTGTGCCAGGGCCAGATCAACAAAACAAAGAAAGTTAGGTCACTGAAGATTCAGTTCTGGACACAGATCAGTACCCTAGTTTGAAAATTCTGGCTAACTTCAGATGGACACCAATTTAGTCAAAGCCTCCAACCACCTTCCCTTCTAAACAGTTTTATACAAGCACTAAGTTCAAACATACAAAATCAAGCATGGCCACTCCTATGCTTGCCCAGTCTCCCTTTCTTGGCGTCTTATCCGTGTAAGCCCCTTATCTCTCAACCCCAGGAATAACCATCTCCATCCTAGTGTTATCCCCTGTCCCAAATTTTGCTGGCCAGTCCGTACATTCAAGAGAATGTTCCATCACCATGAGCTCAAGGACATGGAAAATCCTGATTTTTCAGCAGTCTGGAGGGCAAGAAAGCACAAGCAAAGACCTCTTCCCCCATAAAATAGTCCCTGTAATAGATCCCCCTGTAGCCTAGGAGAAGGTACGTTAAGCTGAGAACCAGGAGACCATAATTAGAAGCTCTTCCCATGTACCAGAGACCATGAGTGCCAGTCTCACCTCTTCCATTGATTGTTCTTAATATTTATTTTTGTGCACTTCACAACCCTAATCTAATGGGAAAAGGGATAATGAGATCCAGTTGCTGAATCTGAATGGTTAGAAACTCAAGCTAAGCCAATTCACACTGGAAAAAAAATCAACATTTTTTTTAAACAGTGAGGGGAATTAACCATTGGAACAACCTACCTAGGGACATGGTGGGTTCTCCATCCCTTGCAATCTTTAAATCAACACTGGATGTCTTTCTAAAAATAGATGCTACAGTTCAAACAGAAGTTACGGACTTAGTGCAGAAGTTGCTGGGTGAAGTTCTTTGCCCTGTGTTATACCCGAGGTCAGACTACATGATCATAATAACAAGTATCACTCCCTGCAATAGACAGCTAAGGCAACGCATTTGAGGAAAGTGTATCCATTTCACATGGAGAAGAAAGGATCATGGTTGAAAAATGGAGAAGGCAAAGCTTGGCGTCTCGCTAACGTCTTGCAGAAATAAGACAATGGTTCCAAATTCACCACTGTAAGCCTGTGAAAATCAGAAGCTTTTCACTTTGCTGCTAAAAGACTCAGAGGACCTAGCCGTCTTAATAGTTGTCAGAGAACTCCATAGCTTGGGTGTGCTGTAAACAAGGGCACTCGACCCTGATGGATTCTACTGCACAGAAGGGACAACCTGAAAACAGGCCCAGAGCAGCAAAGGGCGCATGATAGCATAGACGGGACAAAGCTCCCCACAAGCTAACATTAGCCCTAGCCTCCAACAGTCTGTGAAATCCATGCGCTACCGGTGTCCCACAGACAACACAATGAACAATGTGATTGGGGCAGAGGGTTAGCAGGCAGCAGAGATAATATAGAAAGCTGGGCACAGGATATCATTAGTGCTCATAAAAACAGCCGTATAGAGTGCTCTACAAGCTCAAGAACTCCATTGATCTACCCAACAGGGACAGGGCAGCAGCATCACAAGCTCTCCCCATGATGCCCCTCCTCCCCCCTGAAAAAAGTTCATCCCCTGACATGAAGGGTCTAGGAAAAAAAGGAATAAATAAATCATGGTGTGGTCAGATGTTTGGCTGCATGTGTGCAGGGCCAGTGCAACCATTAGGCAAACTAGGCGGTCGCCTAGGACGCCAAGATTTGAAGGCGCCAAAAAGCGGTGCCCAAAATGTCTGGGATGCTCACCCGGCGCTGTGGCTTTGATCAGCTCTGGGCCGGGAAGTGATGTTATTCCTCCTCCGGCCGCCGGGGGCGCTGCGCTGCTCCCTGCTGCTCTGGCTCTTCCCTGCCCCTGCTCAGCCCCACCCCCACTCCCACTCCCCTGAGCTCTGCAGCAGGGCCGGGCCTGCACTCACCGGTGGGGGGAAGTGCAGAGACCTGGGGAGTGCTGGGGGGTGGTTACCCTCACCCTCAAAGCCAGCCCCCCCCCCCAGAGGCCTGCCCCCCCACAAGGAAACCTGGGAAGCCCCATCCCCCCCGAAGACCCTTCCCCCCGTGGGGCAAGGCCGGGGGCACCACGCCCCTGGAGGGGGGGGCTGTATAGGGCCCCAAAATATCTAGGGACGGCCCTGGTACCCGCCACCCTGCCCGCAGCCAGCCCCTGCTGCACCCCCTGCCCTGCCCTCAGCCAGCCCCGCACCCTGTCTCCAGCCAACCACTGCCGTACCCCCTGCCCTGCCCGCAAGCCCCAACCTCCGTCTTCAGCCAGCCCCTGCTGCACCCCCCTGCCCTGCCCGCAGCCAGCCCCTGCTGCACCCCTTGCCCTGCCCGCAGCCAGCCCCGCATTCCCTGTCTCCAGACAACCCCACACGCTCTGCCCTGCCCACAGCCAGTCCCACACCACCTTGTCTCCAGACAACCACTGCCGCACCCCCCATGCCCAAAGCCAGCCAGCCCCACACCCTGTCAGGTTATTCATTTATTTTCATTAAATATGTAGACTAAATAATGAAATTAATAAATTTTCAAGCCGAACATGTATTAATTCTAATGAACAATGCCATATTATGCAGTATTCGTTTTTGAAAGTTTATAATCGATGCTCTGGGGGGGACGGGTGGGGGAGGTGCAAGGTGGGCTCAAAGTATCCTTGCACTGGCCCTGCGTGTGTGTGTTTTCCCTGTGTGCTGCCCCAGCTCTGCACAGACAGATGGCACAGCAAACCTCGAGCGAACTGCCCAATAACCACAAGATCTGTTAAATTATGAAGGAACCCAGCCAGGTTTACTGTTGATGAAGCATGGTAATAGCACCTGGCAGACTCTACGAGGATACTAAGACATGTACGCCAGTGACAATGGACACAGCTCAGTCAGTGGCAGGACTTTCCACTGCCCCCTCGGCTGGCCAAAGATACTTTTTTAAAAATACATTTTTATACCCTAATATAAACAAGTTACGTGCTATCATCCTACTCTTATCTTTTAGGAGGCGTCAGTGTGTTTCTGTTATCCTTGGGGAATGCTTTTGTACCATTCTTAACATCGGGATGTTCTGGTACCACGTAATATTGGAATATGTTTGCATGAGTACTTTGTGCTTAGCACTTCTTAGGAATGTGTGTTTCTGCAATATCAGCCCTGTTGTTGCCAAATTCTGTGACCAGGTCCTGCCTCATACCAGGTCTCTAATACAAGGGCTTAGATCTCAGGCTCTCTTCCTACTACAGATGGCTTTGAAGTGTCTGGGTGTGTGGATAATATGGGTAAACTCATGGCCAGGGATCAATGAGGCACCCAGGTTAATTTTGATGGAATGATTAAGGTCTCTGTACTCAACGGGAAAGCATCAGACAAACTGGTTAGTCATGAGTGCTTACATCTCTGCATTGGAAGGGGTTGCTGCTGAAGGCCCTTAGTGGGCTAGCCAGGTACAGAGCGGAATACATCAAAAACCACGGCCGAGCTGCCTTTTAAGGCAGCATAAAGGGCAAAGGAAGTGATTTGCATAAAGACGTGCGGAGGGCACAGCTCTCAATGAAAATATGGGGCCAGATCCTCAGCTGGTGTAAACCACTTTCACTCCAGGGAAGTCAAAGGAGCCAGGCTGATGGGCCCAGGGTAGTTACACCAAACCAGATTGAAAAGGGTCCCACTGCAATCAGTGGGGCTTCTCACAGGGCATGGAACTACCCAGCCTGTGTGAGGGGGGCAGAATCGAGCCATTTCCCATGTTGCTCTCAGTGCCTGTGCAGGTTAATGTACAATCAGCCATGGCACTGTTCCTGTTTGAGTAGGAAGGGGATAGTCACTGGGCCCTTTCACTAGTGAGCTTTGCAGGGTATCACTGCACCATCAGTGCCAAATCTTCTGCTACTACCATCACACCTGCTGCATGTCTCATCGCCCAGAGGGTCACAATCACCGATACCATCCTCATCTCCACAGTCACAAGCCACAGCAATTTCCATAGATTGTCTGTCCCTCCTCACCCCAGTACTGCTATAGGATTAATAGGAATGTGCAGAATCATCTACTCCAGTGGTTTTCAACCTGTGGTCCGTGGAGCCCTGAGGGTCCGCAGACTATGTCTAAGATTTCCAAAGGGGTCCACTCCTCCATTTGAAATTTTTTAGGGGTCCGCAAATGAAAAAAGGTTGAAAACCACTGCTTTACTCTAACAAACTGTGTTAAAATGCAGCCGTTGTGTGGTCCCACTAGCGTTCCGATGTTCTTCCTGAGATGACTGGCTCCTGGGTTGGGAGTTTCTGCCCAATACATAGGACTTCTTTCTTCGCACCCTCCACCCCAGCAGCCTTCTTGGAAGCCAACAAGGGGGGGATTTTGGATCTCTTCTTGGTGAGTATCAGAACCACTACAAGGTAACACTCATGACTATAATGCCCAGTGGCTAAAGTGGGCTAGGGACAACCCCAAGCAGTAGTCAAGTGTGTTCGAGCGGTCAGGTAGCCAGGAGGAATGGTCAGAGTTCTCGCAGGTGTCAGTAGCTGGAAGATTCAATCCCAGGGCCTGGATCAGTGGGTTAAGGAAGCAAGGTCAGGTGAGGCAACAGGGCAAGGCAGTCTAGGCAGCAACCACCAGGCAATGGTCTGTTGCTCAGATAGCTTCCTCTTCCTGTTGGTGTCTTTATATAGCCCAGGTACCCAATGACAGTGCTATCTATCCATCCAGTCAGGGGGCTGGGGCATGACTGCTGAAGGTCTGCAGGCCTTTAGCACTAAGGCTATTGGTCAGGGATAGTAGTACAGTGCATCACCATAGTGCAGCAGCCAAGGATGCCACCTAAGGACCTGGTAGGCCTGGGTTCAGCACTGGGATCCTGACAATGACTTAGACTGGGAGGAATCAGGCTTTGAACCCAATTCACTACATGGCTACATAGCAATGGTGGCTGCTTACGCAGTAAGGTCTCAGCCTACCACTTACACAGGGAAAACGTCTCAGCTGCATGGAATGACTGCAGCCCTGCTGTTCCTGAATGCACCATCAATGCAGCTTTCACAGCTAATTCCTGCACAGGACACAAATGGGTAGGTAGGTAAAGTAGAAGTATTGGACTCCGTGGGTTTGTAGTCTAATCTGTACCAGCCCCAATGAGGGAATGAGGGAAATAACAGCCAGATACTACAGAAGCATGTAGATGCTACTGTGATGAGTGTTAGCCAAGATGGTCAGGGATGCAACCCCATGCTTTGGGTGTCCCAAGCCTCTAATTGCAAGCTGGGAGAGGATGACATCGATGGATGGATCACTTGATTGTTCATTCCCTCTGAAATATTGGGCACTGGCCACTGTCGGAAAACAGGCTACTGGGCTAGATGAACCACAGGTCTGACCCAGTCTGGCCGTTCTTATTAAAAACCCATAAACAGAGAGAATATTCCAGCCTCAAAGCTCAGAGAGTAATATGGAGAGAGAGAAAGGGACTCCAAGTGTAGTCGCAGGATGACATGAAACCCTCTCCAGCTGGTGGCAACTGAATGAAGACCTGTGCCACTTCACTTGGGGTCATGATTTTGCCATAAACTGGCAGTATATATTTTATCACTGTAAAATCAGAGTCATCTTCCCATCCATAGAAGATTAGGGTTGGAAGGGACCTCAGGAGGTCATCTAGTCCAACCCCCTGCTCAAAGCAGGACCAATCCCCAGACATTTTTACCCCAGTTCCCTAAACGGCCCCCTCAAGGATTTAACTCACAACCCTGGGTTTAGCAGGCCAATGTTGAAACCACTGAGCTATCCCTCCCCCAAAAAACTGGGGTCAAGGAGAGTTCTACTGAAGTTCTCAGGGGATAAGTGTCCCTCTGCCTGACCAGGGACATGAACCTTGGATACTCAGATTAAAAGTCTGATGCTCTACCAACTGAGCTAGCCAGGCTCTCTAAACTGAGATGAGACAAGAGAAGGAAGAACTGCCCAGCTAAGCGAGGGTGAGGGTTTTTTGTTAAAGAAGTCAAGGTTTGAAGAGTCCATGGAAGAAGCATGTTTAAAAGAGGGATTTGGTGTGACGGAAGAAAGAGAATGTACTTAGCAGGTTGGAGGTAAGAAATTGGCTCAAGGGTAGGGAGTAGTATTACAGATTCACAGGGTCCTCAATCATTAATCCATTGCCTCTTGTCCTGCTCTCTGTGGCAAAAAAGAACAACCTTTCTCCATCTTCTTTATGGCAGCCTTTCAAGTACAGCCTAACCAGCGCCAAATAGAGCAGTACTATCACCTCCTGTGACTTACATGTTATGCCGCTGTTAACGCAACCTAAAATTGCATTTGCTGCTTTTTCAATGGTGTCGCATTGTTGACTCATGTTGAGGTTGTGAACCACCACTACTCCCGGATCCTTCTCAGCAGTGCTGCTGCCAAGCCAGTTACCCCCCAGTCTTTGTGCATTTGTTTTTTCTTCCCCAAGTGTACATTTGTCTTTGTTGAATTTCATTTTGTCATCTACAGGAAAACCCTCATAACTGTAAGAGCAGTAGGACAATGGAACAGAGGCCAAGGGAGGTTGTAGAAACTCCTTCAGTGGAGGTTTTCAAAAGGAGGCTGGATAGCCATCTGCCCTGGATGGCTTAGACACAACAAATCCTGCATCTCAGCATGGGGATAGACTAGGGGAGCCTTGCGGTCCCTTCTAACCCTATGGTTCTATGACTCCATGATTAATCAGTTCCCTGGGTGTAACCCCATTAGTGTGCTGGACCCCAAGCATCCCCACCATTTCACAGGGACACGCCCGTGGTCTCCATGACTCTGAAATTGGGCCTTCGGGCACCAGCAATCACTCTCTCTCTCCTTGGCTCCCCGCAGAGGGTCTCACCAAGCCAGACTCCCACAGGAGATTTTTTCCATGTCTTCAGGGCACAATGGTCTCCATAAGTAAGTGCAGCGACCCCAGCAGCCTTCTCAAAACAAGGTACTGATTTATTAGTCACATTCCACGCCCATCTCGTTTTGTCTTCTCCGCCTGTTGCATTCCACCTGTCTGACACCTCGACTGTAAACTCTGTAGAGCAGGCACAGTCTTATTGGTGATATACTTGTCTTGGACCCTTGGTACAAATATAAGCAATAATAGCCTCAGTGCAACACCACTCTGCAAGAATGGAAATATTTCCCATCTTCCTATGATGAAGTCGGTATTGTGAGAACCATTTGTTCTTGGGGGTCATACCACTGCACGTGCCATCACTGGTGTTGCGACGGTCGTTTGATATTTGTATTACTGCTTGTTCAGTATTCTCCTAACAGATGCTACACACATTTTTAATTAACAATGACATCCAAACAGTTAAATTTTAACAAAAGCTGCCTCTCCCTAATTAACTCTCTTTCAATCGGGACTTTTTAATCTGCTCTGTCCTTGCTGAGCTGCAAGAAAAGGTTGGTGACCACTTGGCAAGTGAGATATTTCTGTTTAATTGCAAGGTTGGAAGAGAGAGGAAACAAGAAATCTCCGTTAGCAGAGACAGCACAGCCTGGCCTCTGTGATTAAGAATCCAATGACTGCATAGCCAAAGCTTTCAGGGCATACTGTTCCCTCCTACTGAAAAACACAGCAGTCAGCACATCTGCCACATAGCCAAGATCAGTTCAGCCAGTAATAGCTACAACCTACACTAAAGAGCACCTGGGAAGTTACTGACAATGAAGCCTATATGGCCAGTCGCTGTGGGAACCTCCTGAAATAGACCCTGCAAAGCCTCATCTTGAGAATGAATCCTGGGTGTTCTCAGGCACTGGTAACCCTCTCTAGTCTTCATCCACCACTGTGCACCAGTACTGGCACGTCCATCTTTCCCCATTGGCAATGATTCAACACCACCTCTCGTCACATGATAGTGCCCACTGCACGCTACCACCCTACCTTAGTGGTGACCTGTGGGCTCAGCATCTGTGTTGAATCCCTGCAGTACTTCTGCTACCAACTTCCCATTCAACTGCACGTGCTCTGACATGCCATCACACCTCAAACTGCTGTAACCAAGCAGGGTCAATGCCTGGGCAAACACCCCCTCTTAGAGGAAAGCCCAGCCAGCTCTGCCTGACCTTTCTCTGACAGCCTGTTCTGAAATCCAGGGATTTGTGACATAGGCAGCTCATCACAGGTAAGTGACATCACAACCGCTAGGAAGGACTCAGACAAGTCCCAGTCACCACCTACAGGCACCTTTGTCCTCAATGAACTGCATCTCCCAAGCTGGCCTCCCACCACTCACTAACTCAGGGATCAGCAATGGGGGCTGTGGGAAGTGGCGCAGGCCAAGGGATGTGCTGGCCGCCACTCCCCACAGCCCCCATTGGCCTGGAGTGGCGAACCACGGCCAGTGGGAGCCGTCATTGGCCGAACCAGCGGACGCAGCAGATAAATGAACTGGCCCGGCCCGGCCTGGCCTGGCGGGCCGCAAGCCAAAGGTTGCCAATCCCTGCACTAACTCATCTGCTTATGGAAAGCTGGTCAAAATATCCCGTGGCACATTCTTGTGACAGAGTGGGAATTTTCACCAAAAAAATCCATTTTCCTCACAAGTTTTCACATTTTCATCAAAAAAGACAAAACCTTAAAAAAACTAACATTTTTCAGATGAAAACTGAATTTTAAAAATTCTTTTCACCAGTTGCAAATAAAATAAAGATGAAAACTCCCAAAATTAAGAAAACAAGTAATTTTCATATTCTTCAAAATCCGTTGTGGGTGGGAAAATTTTTCCAATCGGTTCTATTACTGTGACTCAGTCGTTTGCTGCCTCTGCCCTTTCAGAGCCTCCCTGAGAAACATGCTGAGTACAGATACTGAGATTCAGTGAGTCCAGCTCCTTTGGGAAAAGACAGAGCTTGCTAGTGCACAGGTAGTAGTACGTAGCAAGAACCAGATCCACCACTAAAGGCTCCAACCAGGAACTAGCTGAACTACTGCAGAATCCTCCAGACTCCTGAGAACTGGAGACTCCCACGCACAACAGAGCTCCGGCCTTGTGTCCAACATGGAAACAATGAAAGGGTCTCACCCCTGCGCTGGTTCTGAATGTCACTCTGGACGCAGCTGGCCCCTCTCCGTGACTGTCCCCCACCTCCCACATGTAACTTACCATGTTTCACATCAGCGAGGTTCCACTAAAATAGCTCACACTCACTTTAACGTATACTAGTGAGACAGAGGAAGGAATACGCCACACTTATTAAATCCACATATGCTGCTGTTATCGTGACTGATATAAAAGGACCTGGAGCTGTTGGAGAGAAGCTCATTTTACTTCCAGTTGGTGCTGCTGCCTGAGAGCTGTGTCGCCTGATCCTGGCCTCTACCCCTTTGGCCTGCCCTTATGATTTCTGTAAGACTCCTGGCTTCCCTTGCTATCCCATTTTCAGCCTCATTCTCTTTCATACTTGGCTTCTTTCCGTCACTCTTCAGACA
This sequence comes from Mauremys reevesii, assembly GCF_016161935.1. NCBI lineage: Eukaryota > Metazoa > Chordata > Testudines > Geoemydidae > Mauremys > Mauremys reevesii. The sequence continues at coordinate 275,717,689 of NC_052624.1, forward strand.
TACCCTATATCCCCAAACTCACACACAAAGAAATCTTTGATCCAGCTTCTGCTGCAACTACCAGGCCATCTCCCTCTACCCTTTGCCTTCAAACTAGGTGACCATGTAGTCTACTCCCTCTGCCTTAATATCCTCTTTTCTCCTGGTCTCCTAGGTCCCCTGAAAACTAGTTTCCCCTGCTTCCCTTGGACACCACCAAAGCTGTCCTTACAATGTCATTGATCCCCTTTTTTAGTCCAAGACAAAGAACCTTTTTTTCTAATATCAAGGAGGCTGAGATATCTGCTTGCTTTTTCTCACTCATTTCTCCTGAATTCTCATTCTTGCGCTGTAACCTGGGTTCTCCTCCCACATTTCCAAACCCTCCTTTCATTAATGGCTCCTTTCCCTGTTTGGGGTCCCTCAGGGATCTCTGTCTTTGGCACATTCCTCTTTCTGCACATTTTCCCTGGTGGCCTCTACTCAAATGAGGAAGGCAGCCTCCAGCTTAAGCAGTGTGTAGGGAGAGAAGCCAGCATCCAGCAGCATCTCCAGGGCAACTTCCATCTTCTTTTACACATGAAGGTGGGGCTGATGGTGGCCAGCCCCTGTTGCTATGATGTTGCTATGATGAGCCATGTGCACCACCCACCACCCCCCACCACCAGAAAAAAAAGGGGCCAGGCGCCTTGACGACCTGCTGACGGATGCTAGTCAGTGCCCCATGTACCCCATGCTGATGACCAGAGACGACAGACGTCCTTTAGTCCTTCTCACCACCATCAGCCAGGGATGGATGGGATTTGATGTGACGGCTGCAGCATCGGCAGCATCGTGTCTATCTGCAGCAAGACAGGGTGACATGGTAAAAGAGTCAGAGGATTGTTTTCCTTTCGCTTTTGGGGTGTGTGGGGTGAGTAGATTGCCAAGCCATGCCCCCTGACCCACCGCGGACACTGTGTTTTGACCTAGAAGCATTTGGAGCTCAGCCTGCAGGAACTGTCTACCCAGTCCTCTCCAGTCCTCCCCATTCCATTTGATTTTGGCTTTCTTTGTCGCTTGCTTTGTCACGCTGCAGTCTGCGCTCTCCCCTGTCAGTCTCTCTCTTTCTTTTTTTAAAAAATTTTCTCTTCATCTGTCTGTAACGGGAGCTGATAGAACGGATTTGCCTGCCCTACAGCAGCCATCATCATCTGCATGGGAGCTGGAGCTCTTTTTTTTTTTGATTTCGACTGCATCGCCACCCGTGCTGATCAGAGCTCCACCACAGGATCTGTTCCCATCCTCCAGATGACTCTGAAAATCAATCTCCCTACCTCTGGGCAATCTCACATCTCTGACACCTCACTCTGGATATCCTGTGTCTGACTCGAACACAACATCATGCAAACTGAACCCTTCAGGACTGGTTCTCTCTAGCACCTGGTGGAGTCATTTACATCTGTGTAGAGTGAGCTTGGCACTGCCATGCTGAATTGGCAGCATTCTGCATGCATGTAAATGGCTATGCCAGAAATAAGACTGTAACATTAGGCTCTTCACTTGTACTCCCAAACTCTTCCTTCTCCATGAACCAATCGTTCTCTCTCATTGACATGCTACAGAGCAGACAGAAATTATAGGCTTGATGCAGGAATTACTGGGTGAGGTTCAGTGGCTTGTATTATGCAGGAAGTCAGACTAGCTGATCACAAGGGTCCCTACTGGCCTTAAAAATCTATGAACCCCACTCCTCCTTCTTCCTTGGCCTCACAGCATCAGTGAGGTGTTTGATTTCTCTCTCTCCTCCATCTGTCACAACCAGGGTATCACAAAATCCTTCTGAATTCTTCCTCTGCAGCATCTCTAAAACGGCCATTCTCCATCTCACAGACATGGACGGCCAACAATTTGTAAACACCAACCTTACTGCCTCCTCCTCTTCTCTGATGGCCTGGATTCTCCCCTCACTCCCCTTTGCTGCCTTCAAAATGTTGCTGGGAAAGATTGCCCTTGCCCATCCTTTTGGGCTTTGAATCCCTTTACAGGCGTTCCCTCTGGCGCTTCAGGCACAAGCGTCTCCTCCTCTCCTCCCAGTGCCTGCCCATGTCTACTCCTACTCTCTGAGCCCCTCTCTCCTCCTGCAGGGCCACTCTTACTTCACAGGTCTCTCCCCTCTCCCCAAACCCCAGACTAGCCACTCTGATTGCACTCTTCTACTCTGACCTCTCTCATGTGCTGTCTTCTCTTAAACACTCTTCACTTCATACAAAACCCTCTTTAAAGCACATGAAATGTTCACACAACGGAGCAGCATTAGTCCCCTAAATGTTATATTTGTTTTGAAATAAAACTGAACTGCTTTGTGATTGAACCATGGTCACCACGGGTGTTGTGGGGCTAGATTCTATTTGCCAATTTTTAAACCTGGTGTCAAGGCTGATTTCCCACTCTGGCACTTTGAGTGAAGAAGGTGGGGGCCTGCAAGGATTCTACAAATTAATACTTGCCACTCCGGGCTTGTATTAAACTCCCAAGGTTACAGCTTTTCTCTGACCTTGGATGGGTAGATGCTGCCACCACCCAAGTGCAGAACCCCTTTGAGAGCCCAGGAAGGCGCACTTGGGAATTCCTTCCTGTGGGGTACCCTCAAGCCCTTTCACGCCCTCCCCCACTTCCAGGGAAGAGCTGAGAAAGAAAACAAAGAAATCAGCTGTTGCCACCAGCTAATTAAGTAACGTGCACAAAACTCTTAAGACACAAAAATGCAATCCTGATTTTAAAAAAGGTAAATTTTATTTTAAAAAAGAAAGAAAATGCATCTGGGAACTCAGGCTATTGCTAGATTTTAAAAGAGTAACAACAAGGATTAAGCACCAAGAATAGCTTTCTTGAGTTCCTGCTTAAAGGTTCTAAGCAAAACAAAAGCACCTGGGGTTAGCACAGAGGAGTCCACAAGCTATAAAGAAATAAAAAGAGATAAACCTAACCACGTCTTCCTAGACATTTCCTGATCTACTCACATATCTGGGTTTTCAATTGAATAGTTCTAGGTATACTGATGATTTTTCATACCTGGCCCCAGGCTTCTTATAGCATAGTTGCTGCCCTGTCCGCCTCTCTAGCTGGGAGTTTTTTCCACAATTTTAAAAAGTTCTAGCTTCCCATTGGCTCTTTTGGCCAGGTGCCCACTCACTTCCTTTTACCTATGCATAGCGGTGAGACTTTTTAACCCTTTACAGGTAAAGCAAGTAGAGAAGAGCTACTAAGAGGGATTTGATAGCTACTGGCTGGCTGGGTGTCCATAAAAGGGAGCTCCCCCTCCTTCATTTATCACACCTGGGCTCCAACATCTGTATATAGGCTCCTACATAAGAGTGACCAGTAGCTCCCATTGGCTTGACCTTCCCAGGTGTTCAGCCCCTTTGGAAGCCAGGCCTGTCTATGAGTGAAATCGCTAGGTATTTGTTTTCATTTACATGAAGGCTTAGAGTGTTCTTCTATTGCCATTTATAGCCCACAAACAGCAGCATACCCTAGGAGCTGCAATCATCACTTTTCATGTCATGCGCCTGTTTGTTTTCAGTTTAAGTTGTAATGGAAATTGATATGACACTGTAATTATGGTTTATGAAGATAAGTGACTAAGAGAACATAGCACTTTCTTTACTAATTACATTAAATCATTTAATGACCCAAATGTCCTAACTGATGTAAAGGTAAATCGTATTCTAGTTCCATTGCTTCAGAAGAACAGGTTTAGTTAGTCTGCATATTATCCACTAATCCACCCACAATATCTCTGAGGCTTCAGATAATCTCCGCTCTTCCCAACACCCCCCATTCCTAATGAACGCAGGAGAAAGCAGATGACTCCACTTATTTTTCCCTTTTATATAAAGTTACATTAAACTGCTCCTTAATTCTGTGCAACCTTAATTATGAGCTGGGCTCTTAATACTGGCACTAATGACGGCTTCAGTTATAGTATGCTAGGGATGCAGGTACCTGAAGAAACAGCCAGCAGAAGGAGTTATAATAATGCATGGTGAATTGCTGTGCTCTATACTCCCATATATGGGGGTCCCACTACACATTTAGGGCCTGACATGCAGAAGCGCTGAGCACTTGACAAGTTTCCCCTGGACTTCAATTGGAGTCAAGATTTCTAAGCTGCCCCAAATCTTTCTGAAGCTGATAGGCTGAGTGACAGCCACTCACACAGCATCTCTCACCAGCTCTGTGCTGATGATTGACAGTTTTAATGGACAGGTCCCCATAAAATGAGACTTTGCCATCTGTATACTAACCTCCACTACACAGTCCAAAACTGCACCACACTCCCCTGCTTTGGTGTTTAATTTACACCCTTGGAACTCTGGCCAGCTTTATTATGCTCATTATTTTTGCATGCTAGATGCTTTACAGAACAAATAAAACAAGGGACCTGCTCTGAACTATTTACAATCCAGCTTTAGATGGAGACACAAAGATGGAGGAAACAAAGATTAATCTCATGGTTCTAACTAAATTTCTTTTTGAAATTTGGTGATTTTTGTACCTGAAACTGAAAGCAAACACATAGAGAGGAGCAGAGAAAGTGCCAACCCATGTGGACTGAAATTGAAGAAAATGTACCCATGAGCCTTTGCAAAGGGAAAGCTCTGAGTTTTGCACATTTCTCCTAAGGGATGTAGTGGCCTCTCAGTCACTTGGAGTCTTTACAACAATATTGGATCCCTTTTTCTACACGATATGCTGTTCTAGATGTGCTACAATAAATGGTGCAGGAACCACCGAGTAAAGCTGGTCAGAACATGGATTTTCTGTCCTGTGAAACATTTCAAGATCTTGGGACAAAAAGGCAAAATATCACTTTGTGTCACAAAATGAAATTTTGAAAAAAATTAAAAGACCACACCCAAACATACATAATTTGGGTCAATCAAAAGGTATTTTCTTTATTTTGACCCTTTTTAGATAGATAGATAGATAGATAGATAGATAGATAGATAGATAGAATGAATTTTGAAATGAAGCGATTTCAAAATGAAAAAAAACTTTTTGTTCTGAAAGCGTCAAACCAGGACTTTGACATTTCTAATCTTCTCCCCCAACCCCGTCAACTTTTATTTACACTAAATATAGTTTAAGTGATTAAAGATTGAGAGAACATGACCTACGAAGGAAGGCTGAAATAATTGGGTTTGTTTAGTTTGGAAAAGAGAAGACTGAGAGGGGATATGATAGCAGTTTTCAGGTATCTAAAAGGGTGTCATAAGGAGGAGGGAGAAAACTTGTTCATCTTAGCCTCTAAGGATAGAACAAGAAGCAATGGGCTTAAACTGCAGCAAGGGAGGTTTAGGTTGGACATTAGGAAAAAGTTCCTAACTGTCAGGGTGGCTAAACACTGGAATAAATTGCCTAGAGAGGTTGTGGAATCTCCATCTCTTGAGATATTTAAGAGTAGGTTAGATAAATTTCTATCAGGGATGTTCTAGACAGTATTTGGTCCTGCCATGAGGGCAGGGGACTGGACTCGATGACCTCTCGAGGTCCCTTCCAGTCCTAGAATCTATGAATCTATGGAATTGAAACAATTTCACAAAAAAAATCTGATTATATCAAAGTGGCATTTTCTGATGGAAAACTTCTGATAAAAATGTTCCGACCAGCTCTACCCCGGAGGGAAATTCTCTGTTCTGCAGGAGATCAGACTCAATGATCACAATGGTCCCTTCTGGACTTGGAATATATAATTAATTACCTATTGTTTGCAATTTTTCTGCCAGTTTTCAGTCCCTCTTGGTGGTGACAGCAGTGGTGCACAAATCCCCGAATGTGGATGAGCCCTGTGTCCGCACTCACAACTAAGCACATTCTAATTTAGATTTCCTGGGAACTTTTATCAATTTTTGGTCTCTTTTACGAATTTGCACTGGTGCCCATCAACGTATGATCTGTGCACCTCCTAGGTTCATTAGATTGGTCCATCAAAAGGTCTCTTGAGCCTTCGGCTCTCCTCCATTTACTGCTTATGGGAAGGGATGGGGGTGGAGTGGTGTTTGGTGTTCTCACTGTGGTGGGGAAGAGTGATTGGGTGTTCACCCTACACCGGAAAGAAAGGGGTTAAAAACAGCCTTGGGAGGCTGTGTGGGGATCAGCCAGTTGGTGAGAGGCTGCATGGAGCAGTCAATCAGGGCCCAGTGGGCTTACTTAGAAGGAGCTGCAGGGCAATAGACAGTCAGTTGCTGCAGGAGCCCAAGAGAAGGTAGCACCATGGACAGAGCAGTTGCTGGTAGGGGCCAGGGACGAGAACAGGCGCTCCTGGCTGGCTGCCGGGATGTGCTGACTGGAGGCTCCGAGAAGAGGGTGAAGAAGGTGCTGGGGCTGTGGGGAAGTCACCCGGGGAATTGAAGCAGTGCTGGTGGAGAAGTTAAGGAGAGGCAGGAGTAGGCTGCTATCTACAGGGTCCCTGGGTGGGGACCCAGAGTAGTGTGCGGGCCTGGGTTCAGGGCCGGCGCTTCCATTAGGCGGCCCTAGGCGGTTGTCTAGGGCACCAGGATTCAGGGGGAGGCATTTTGTGCGCTCCTCACGGGGCGCACGGGAGCTTCCGGTTCCGCTCCCGTTGCACCGCTGAAGAAGGACTTTCTGCCGACGTGCCGCGGAAAACAGCGGCAGGCAATTGAGCAGCTCAATGACTGCCGCTGTCGCCTGAGGCATTTCGGCGGAGGGTCAGTCTTCAGCGGCACGATGGGAGCGGAACTGGAAGCTCCCGCACGCCCCATGGGGAGCGCACAAAATGCCGCCCCCCTAATTCTGCCTAGGGCGCCAGAAACCCTGGCGCCACTCCTGCCTGGGTTCCCCCCACCAGCTCACCATTTAGGAAGTGGGTGGGTTGGATTGTGATACATCCCCACGCACCCCCCAGAAGGGGGGAAAACACAGATGGTGACATGGCCAGAAGACTGAGTCATGAAAAGGAAGCTGCGGTTCCTGGACTGAGGCGGCAGAAAAGGCATCAATCCAGCAGAAGAGCATGTGCCAGCTGAGAAAGCTTGAGACAGCCAGCAGGAGATGCCACGCTGGTGAGTGCAACCCATTACACGAGGCTTTACCAAAAAGGTCATGAAACAGGACCGAAAGGTGGGAGGATTCAGAATTACTCTCTTCTAGAAGTCTTTTCATTCTGCAGCCTGATCCCTTTAGCTGACAATGCCTCATCTCTGGCTCTCCCATGCTTTGCTCTGTATGCTGTGATTTGCATTACCCTTTCCCAGAGTGCAGAACCTGCTGCATGCCTTCCTTCTAATAATTCTGCAATATTATCCAATACAGCAGTCAAGTCTGCCTGGCATCACTTTTTCCCTTATGAAGATGGCTGCTTAGGCAGTGTGGTCTAGTGGTTAGAGCACTGGATGGGTATTCAGGAAACCTGTGTTCAATTTCCTGCTCTGCCATTACTTTACTGGGTGATCATAGACAGTCATCTGCTTCCATGCCTCAGTTTACCCACCTGTAAAATGGGGATAATGATACTAACCCTTGTAAAGCACTTTGAGATCAGTGGATGAAAAGCCCTACATAAGAGATAGGTTTGATTATTATTATTAGCTCTTCCACATTTAAACACACACAATTTGAAAAGCATCCCTCACTTCAATGAGTTAGCTTGATCCTCAATTCAGCAGCTAGGTAATCGCCTCACGGCGAGCACAGATGCCATGTCCCGCTGCGCTGAGGTTGACTGTAATGGGTGTCACAGAGTTTGGGGGAGACAAGGTCCTGCACCCCCAGCTTCCTGTGATTCAGCATGACTCTCAGCCAGCCAGTAAAACAGAAGGTTTATTTAGATGACAGGAACACAGTCCAAGACAGGTCTTGCAGGTACAGACAACAGGACCCCCTCAGTTAGGTCCATCTTGGGGAGCCCCAGGGAGGCCAGAGCCCTGTCTAGGCTCCCCTTCATTTTCCCAGCCAGCTCCAAACTGAGACTCTCCAGCCCCTCCTCTCTGGCCTTTGTCTCTTTCCCGGGCCAGGAGGTCACCTGAACTCTTTGTTCTCCAACACCTTCAGTTGGCATCTTTGCTGAGGAGGGGCCCCGGCCATTAGTTGCCAGGAGACAGAGTGCCGGCCATTCTCTTTGCAGACAGTATCACAGGGCCCTTCTTGGGCTCTGCGACAATCATACACCCTGCTCCCCCCACCTAGATATTTAAGAAAGGCATAGGGGAAACTGAGGCATCCACACAGTATTCAGAGAAAACATTAAGAACATTCCCACTTCATCACAATGGGGTTGGATGACCCCTTTGAACAAAAGCCTGCTGTCATTGTACAGTCTGTTTTGAGAGAGCTGCAAGTATACACTTCTGACTAACACCCTGAACGTCAGTGTGGATCAGCCGGCCCCTTGCTGGAGAGGGGTGATGTTAAAACAGTAAATCAGCAGATACATCCAAAGCTTTAATGTTCCACTAGGCTCTTACCAAAGCTCTGGGGTCTGAGCAGAACTTGTCCACTGCTTCATAGAATCATAAAACCTCAGGGTTGGAAGGGACCTCAGGAGGTCATCTAGTCCAACCCCCTGCTCAAAGCAGGAACAATCCTCAACTAAATCCCCAACTTCAGGTGTGATCAGACAGATCTAGCTCCATCAAAATAGCCAAAGTGAAAAAAACGCTTGGAAGTTCACAAAACCTTACTCCCATTCTGTATGTCACAATCACCCCAATGCAGCCTGTAGGCCAAGCTCAGCTCTTCTACTATGCAAGTCTCCCACTTCCCAATCCTATCTTGTTAATGAAGCCATGGAGGCGTGTTTTTATAGCTCTAATCTCAGAGGGCAAATTCTGCTAATTAATGTAAGTGCTTATTTTCGATTGACACCAGCATCACTGAGCAGACTTTGGCCCTTCCTCTAATCTCTCTGTAAACGCCCAGGTGGCAAGTGCATGTGGGGTTTTTAATAAGATTATTTTAAGGTTAAATTACTCTTGTTTGCTCGAAAGCCATCAGTGAGCATTAAACTGCAGGCTTCTTTGTGGGAACTCAGCCCACAAGCAGCAGCAGAACGGCACTTCTCATCCTCCAGGCAGTCCCTTCTGAGCAGGCCATGAATTACCAAGGGTTGGATTATCTGGCCAATAAGAGGGGTTCAGAGGAGAGGCAGGATGGTCCATTTGTCCAGCACTGACCCGAAACCAGCAGTTGGGCCTACCCAGCCATTGGTGATGAAAACAGCATCTGATTATTAGTGCTTGGGTCTCCTTAAGTGTAAACCTTCCTGCATGGAAGTGGGGAGGTCAGCTGCCTTCATGACACTTTTGCCCAGGGTGAGGACCAGGGGAAAGTAGGTTTGGGCCAAGTTAACGTTTGTTTCTCCTCAATCTCCATATTTAACCCCCATGGGAAAAGATAGAATTATAAATACAGACTGGGGCGCTATTACCTCATAATACAGGGGGAGCCCTACCTCCTGCCCCCCACCTGAAAGGGGATCCTGGAGTAGCTACCTAACATGAGCATGGCTCCGCTGGAGAGCTGCAGGGTACCCCAGACCCAACGCACTCCATATCTCGCAAGTCAATTGCTTTTCAAAGGACTGATTTTAGCCCGTTCTTCTGGGAAATCCTGCTTGTTCCTGATTTTCTGGTGCTAGCCCGTGAGCTCAGCTAGGGCGTATTTCCTAACGTATCAGAGAGTGATAGAGAGTGTCAAGAAATAGCCCCAGCACAACAATATTTTAAAGTCTAGGTCTGCTCTGAAAAGCAGCTATTGAAAGTGGCACCTTCTTAGTCGTCGGCCCTGCTCTCCGTGCGTCGCCAGAGGCAGGCCTGCCGAGTTCAGGGAGTGACGTATTCTTCCAGCGTTTTTCACTCCTGCTAACCTGGCAGAGCCAGCACAGCCAAGAGAGAGCTGGATTCTATTCCAGCCAGGCATCCGTGGAACTTGGCACGCATCGGTCACACCCACTGCCTATCGGTCACACCCATGCAAGGCCACGGAATAGACTGGCGCTGCACAAGTGTCACCATGGGCCTAAACTGACGTGCAGAATCTGCAACCCTGTGGTGATAATGCATGCCTTGTACGCTACAGAAATGATCTCCCTGCCTGCCTTGCATAGGCCGCTTTGGGGATACCCAGGGTAGTCTAGGAACGGGGCCCGGCAAGGAGTCACAGATCTCAAATTAAAAGGCACTCACAACCCAGTTCCCCATCCAGTCGGTGCAGCCAGACTGTAGTTGCTATTCTAGTCCAGTCTGGAATAACAATTGAGGCTACGGGAGGAAGAAGGGTGTTGTGTGGCAACCCAGTCCCAGTGATGTAACTGAGATCACATTCAGCCTAATGGTAAACAGGATGGAGCACTGAACAGCCCTCCTCTTCACTGGGCACTAATCCCGAACACTAAAGACCCACTCCAAAGCACATTGAAGTCAATGGAAAGACTCCCATGGACTTCTGTGGGCTTTGGATCAGTCCCTGAATGAGATGGGTCCTGCAAAGAAAATTAGCATGTGATTATGTAAATGAAGGTCAAGGTGTAGAATACACACAACAGTATAATCCACACCAACTTGCGGTGGCTCTCTGTCCCCCTCTGGTGGTAGCTGGGACACAATGGGTGATAAGCCTGCTCTACGTTTGGCTAGAAGGAATATGTCTTTTTGCCCAGGCACTAGAGGCTCATGCATTAAGATGCAGCGATCCGTGGTTTGAGCTCTGCTGCCACCAACTCACCCAGGGCATGGCGTAGCATAAGACTAGTTAGACAATTTTTCCGTAGGCAATTCTTTCTTTTGGAGTTCTTCACTCGGCAACCTCCATATTATTGTAACACAGTTGTTTGGATGGGCTATGTTACCAATAGTTAATAGCCAAGCTAGGTACAGATAGTGCCTGGTCCTTATGCAGTGGGATGGCGGGGAAGGAGCATCCCATGCACACACACACCCTTTGCATCTTCAGTGTAAGAGCAAGGTGCAGTTGCAGTCCTTGCGCTCAGGGACTACTCCCTCCAAACATCCCTGAGGGCAGCGAGAAGCGGTGAGACCATGGACCTACCCCTACAGCATAGCAGACTTTGGGAACTGGATAGGTATGAAGGTGGAGTTTATGCCAAATCTTACATAGGGGTTTAAACAGCGGGCATGCTCCCCCTGTGCCCCAAGGAGCTCTGAAAGGTAAACACTAGATTGCACCTCAAAGCACAACTGGCTCCCAAAGCAGCTTAAAGGTACCACCTCTGCTTCACATTGGGGTCAGTTCATAGAATCATAGAATATCAGGGTTGGAAGGGACCTCATGAGGTCATCTAGTCCAACCCTCTGATCAAAGCAGGACAAATTCCCAACTAAATAATCCCAGCCAGGGCTTTATCAAGCCTAACCTTAAAAATCTCTGAGGAAGGAGATTCCAACACATCCCTAGGTAACCCATTCCAGTGCTTCACCACCCTCCTAGTGAAAAAGTTTTTCCTAATATCCAACCTAAACCTCCCCCACTGCAACTTGAGACCATTACTCCTTGTTCTGTCATCTGCTACCACTGAGAATAGTCTAGAGCCATCCTCTTTGGAACTCCCCCTTCAGATAGTTGAAAGCAGCTATCAAATCCCCCCTTATTCTTCTCTTCTGCAGACTAAAAAATCCCAGTTCCCTCAGCCTCTCCTCATAAGTCATGTGCTCCAGCCCCCAAATCATTTTTGTTGCCCTCCGCTGGACTCTCTCCAATTTTTCCACATCCTTCTTGTAGTGTGGGGCCCAAAACTGGACACAGTACTCCAAATGAGGCCTCACCAGTGCTGAATAGAGGGGAATGATCACATCCCTCAATCTGCTGGCAATGCCCCTACTTATACAGCCCAAAATGCCATTAGCGTTCTTGGCAACAGGCACACTGTTCGGTCATTGTTCTCCCTGGATTCTGAGTTCTATAACAAAGGTATTTGAAGTATCCCTGAAAACCAACTGCTCTCCTCAAAATACCTATAAATAAAACAGCAGCAACAAGAAATACATGATAGCTCCCAGAAGCCTCTATCAGGATGGACAAGTGCTCCCAAAGCTCACATATCTGAATACAAGCCATGGGTCTGTGCTGGTTCAAACTTAAATGTAGCTTTTCAAAACAAACAAAAACTTATAGTAGTGAAAACTGGATAGCATTTTTTTTTAACTGGAATGACTGTGATAAAATCTACATGACAAGGAAAAATTGTCTTGTTTCATCAAAATTTATAGATCACAACCTGGCTTTTAATTCATCTTCCCTCTCTAATTAATAGACCATGACAGTGGAAGAGAAGAACATCAATGACAAAGGACAACAATGTCATCTCTACTACAAAATAAATCTTGAGGGGAAAAAATCAAGGCAGTTATTGAAAATAAATCAACGGCTCCTTTGGTGTTTGCCTTCGGAGTGGCAGTTATTTTTTGTGTCACTGGATCTTGGCAGAATAAGCGCCAGTCAGGAATGCCAACTGGCCCAAAACAAATTAAAATAGAGAGAACAGGACAGAGGCAGAGGCCCACTGCGTATCATGCTCTTTTTTGTTCTTGTTTCAGGATGAAACACTCTTCTGTTCAGAGAGGCAGGATGAGGCTTTTGTTCTATGTAAGCCCCGTTGCACAGTGGTGAATTTCACCCTAAGTCAATTCTAGTGCTACTTCTCCAAAGTATACGGACTCCTGCAGATTGAGGCTAATATTTTAAATAAGTGAACAGTGATTAGGAGTGCCTCCATTTTTCTAGGCCCAACTTGAGACTCAATTTTCAGAGGGCGGGTGTACTCAGCACTTTCTGAAAATTTAAGGAGTCTAAAGCCGGGCACCCAAAGTTACTAGTCATTTACAAACCTTGGCATGAAGTCCTTCCTTTACCTACAGGCTTAGCTGCAGTACAGATGGCAACAGCGCAAGCTGCTCCCCACTGATCTCAAAGGCATTTCAACCTGGTTCCAGCAGTGCTACTTCTAGGAAAAGGAGTGAGTCAGTGACTTCACTTCCTCCAGATCAAAGGCCCATCCACTACTGATCTGAGGCCCAATCCTGTGAGGTGCTCAGGACTGCATTCTGAGCAACAAATTACCCCCCACACCCCTGGAAGGCAATGGGAGTCATAGGAGACACTCAACACTTTGCAGGATCAGACCCCTGGAACGTCTTTTGAACCTGTGGCCTAGCAACAAAGGGCTCTGTACCTTATGTACCATCCCCCCCAGAAGCTGCATTATCACTAGCATTGCAATCAAATCTGTTTTGGTCTTCATCCATCAGATGCCAAACTCAAACCCATAAATTCTCAAGATTGCTTTTTACAGTTCACTGTGTTTTAATCAGTATGGTGGTTCCATTTGCTGTGTTTTATTTTTGCATCAGTAAGAAAACCAGATCAGCAATCCTGAAATCTGGTGAGCTAAAGAAGTAATTTCAATTGGTATAAAAGTCAGTTCATAGCTAAACTTAAGCCTGGAGTTACTAGCAATCAGTTTGGCATGGTAATCACCTTTACTGGCTGAAAGACTGAAGAGGGAGTGTCAATTCTGTGATTAGAAGAGGGGACTGGGAGTCAGGACTCCTGGGTTCTAATCCCTGGCTCTGCCACAGACTTGCTATGTGATTCCATAGACATTAAGGATAGAAGGAACCACTAGTCTGAACTCCTGCATGACACAAGCCAGATAATCTCACTTTAGTAATAGTAGTATAAGGGGCCTACCATCAATCAAACGTAGCCCTGCCCCCTGATCCCATAGGCCCCACCCATCTATCACACTAAGATCTGCGCCTGGGGGTATTACTTCTGGGATCATGATGGACACATGATCGACAGCAAAGGGTGTCATGTGACCCCTCTAAGAACTCCTCCCACCACCCTCTACCAATCAGGATGTGTTTCACCCCACGTAGAACCACCCCGAGAGATTTGACCAATCAGGGGGTGTTCCAGGGCAGAGTGATCCATCCAGAAGTGGGTCATGTGACCCCTCTAAGAACTCTCCCTACTACCCTCTACCAATCAGAGTACAATACCACCCCCAGAAGTTCCAGTGCCCCACAGAAGAGGACATTTCATTCCAATAATGCATGTTTTGGAAATCGTGGAAACACTGAGAGGAAACAGACTCTTCCACCACCCCCTTGAGAACTTTGAACTTTGTTTTAGCTCCAAGGGCCTTCGACCACCCATAGAGGAAGCACTACATCAGTGACAGTTCCGAGGAGGAGGAGGGAGAGGCCATGGTGGGTCCTTTGGCCCAGCTGTTGATGGATATGCTGGAACCCAATCCTGAAACCCAAGCACTCCTGAGGCAGCCCAACGAGTGAGATGGGCTCTCGTTGTCCACCCCTATGGAAGAAGGCAACCACGGCTCATGGGAGTTACCGGTGGACAAGGTAAATGGAAAAGATGTCACTCCGGTAAATGTATGATTAAGAAGTGACGGTCAAGGATGGGGTGTAATGGGGTTAGGAACCGACCCAGGGTTGTGTAAATCTAAAAACAAGCAGTAGGGGGCTTACACTGTTTCTTTTCTTAAAATCTCTTGATTGCTCAACAATATATTTCTAGAGGTTTTTGAGAACTTACACATCGGTAGCCCTGTGGGAATAAATCTATCATGCATCAGCTGTTTTTGCTCATTTCTAAGACACAAATCTGAAGAGGAAAATCCAGAAAAGGACAAAATGGAAGAATGAACCAGCTCAAAATCCCCAATGGCAGGGGTCATGGCGTCCAGTGTCACAGGCGGCTGTAAAAGGGCATTTTAAACCGTGTCAATATGAATGTGTCCCCTCCATACTCATGTTAGTAAAAGACGGTACAAGTAATCATCAGGTCAACGCAGACGACTCAGTTAAAGAAAATATATTACACCCCTGGGGAAGTTGAGAACTTCGGTGGGGTGAACCCTCTCTTTCAAGCAGCCAAAAAGCATAGTAAAACTTTGAATAGAAGACAGGTAACAGCTTGGTTTTCAGACCAGGATGCTTAAGCTTTACACAAAGCAGTTCAAATACGTTTTAAAAGAAACAAGACCCTTGTTTCAGATGTGGATGCGCAATGGCAGGCAGATTTGGTGGATATGCACCGATTCTCCAAACACAACAGTAGTTTTAAGTACATCTTAACAGTGATAGACATTCTATCTAAATATGCCTGGGCCTAAAAGACAAGACAGATGGTGAGGTATTCCACCATTGAAATAAAGACAGATCAGAACAGCCATGTCTCATTCGCTTCAGCAAGGTGATCGTCAAGCTGCACCTGCGTTCCCGGAGAGAGCGAGGTTTCTAAAAAGCAAATTAAAAAATTACAGCGATCCCACCATCTACAAAGCTCAGGCTGGACACACCCTTCCTGGATATCATGCGGCCCCCTGTGATGTACAGGGCTGGCGTGGGCTGAATATTCCGTAGCTTCTTTCAAAAAGCCGTACCGCTTTTGAGGAGAGGGCTAGAGATTATTAAACCCCATGTAAAAACCGCCACTCGGTTTTTAGCACTGTTCTGGAGAAGGAGGGGAATCCAGCTACACAGGAGCGATCGGGGCTGATGTACATTAGGAGGAGGAAGAGAAAGAGAATTGCGTCATACACACAATGCACAGGTCCCTCAAAAACCTTTAAAAGAAGGGCTTTGATGTGCAGTGCCAGCCATATGCGTAAGTTCAAGAGGAAGCCTGGGCAAAAGAGGAGACCTCTCTATTTGGTAAAAGAGATATATTTTAATCAACATGGCTTTTGTTCACTGCGAGTCTGTTCACTTTTTTATAGCAGCGAATGACATAGATTATATGGATTTAAACAACACGCTGTTGTACCTTTGTTGCAAGATTGTAAAAGGAGATGGAACTGAACTCAGGGACGCCGAGGTGGGCCTGGTGAATTACCCCGTGGCCTCTATTTTCAGTCAGTTGGATGTCACGCTGGGAGACTGCCGCATACACCAAAGCAACAACTGTTACCCTTACAGGGCCTTTATAGACTCGGTGCTCAATTACAGCGACCACACTCTCACCACACAATTTTCCACTGGCCTGTTTTACAACGACACGCCTGGACAACACAAAGAAACGGAGCTGGGTGGCGGGAATCTAGGGGTTGTGAGACAGGCAAAGCTGATGGCTCTGAACAGGATGATAGAGCTGTTGGGTCATCTACACAGCGACCTATTTTTTCCAGAAACACTTTTGTTGAACGGAGTGGATGTGAACATTAAACTGACGTGCAGTAAAGACGCCGTCTGTTTAATGGGCAGTGCGGCCTAAGGCGTTAAACTGTGCATTGTATCAGCGTTCCTTTTTGTGAAGAAAGTACGGGTGGCCCCGGGCATCTGTCTGGGGCACGCGGAGGCCCTGCACGCAGAGGCCCGCTAATGCTAAGTACCCCGTGGACCGCGTGGGAATTAAAGTGTTTATCATCCCTGTGGGAAGCACAGTCAGTAACCAGGAGAACCTGTTCTTGGGACAGTTCCCCCAGGGCCAGCGCTTCCATTTAGGCGACCTAGGCAGTTGCCTAGGGCTCCAGGATTTGGGGGGGGGCGGCATTTTGCCGGGAGGGCGGCAGGCGGCTCCAGTGGACCTCCCGCAGGCATGCCTGCGAAGGGTCCACTGGTCCCGCGGCTCCAGTGGAGCATCCGCAGGCACGCCTGCGGCAGGTCCACCGGAGGCGCGGGACCGGTGGCGAAATGGGTAGAGCCGGCCCTGCACCTAGGGCACCAAAAGCCCTGGTGCCGCTCCTGAGTTCCCCAAAATGCTTGTCCTAGGGTTTGTGGATAATGATGCCTTTAGTGGAAGTTACGCTAAAAACCCCTTTCATTTTAAACATTACAATATTAATTTTGTGAGCTTGTATGTGGATGGTAAACAGATACCAACCAGGCCTCTGCAACCAGACTTCAAGGCCAGATGCTGCGTGAGCGAATACATGAATCTGGTACAGACGGCTGGTAAACACATGAAAGATCATCCGTGAGGAGTTTGCATAGGGTTGCACCTTTTTGGCCTTTGACCTGTCTCCCGACCAGGAAGTGCCAATTACTATTCCCTGATTAAAACCGGGAACCTGAAAGCAGAAATACATTTTGGGAAGGCTTTGATTGTCACCGTCAATATGATCGTGTATGGGTTTTTTGAGAACATCACAGAGATAAATCAGAGGAGAAACATTCTGTTTGACTACATGTGAATATGGACACCGTGCAGCTCTCATGTGTCTTATCAGCAGCCCCTTACACAAAAGAGAATTTCTTAGATGTGTTCCCCTGTATTGGCTCCCTGGTGGCAATCTGTCTAAGAGACTGCCAGGTTTGGTGGTCAACATGCATCTGCACAACCAACCGGGTGAACAGTGGCTTGCCTTGTATCTGGCGAAGCATAATCATGGAGAGTTTTTTGACTCATATGGGCTTCCCCCAAACAGTGTGTAGTTTCTTATGAAATTTTTAAACAAAAACGCCATCGACATTGCATTTCACACTAGACAATTACAAGACTCCTGCTCCATCGCAAGTGGCTATCACTACATGTTTTTCTTACCTCACTGTAACAAGGGTTTATCTTTTGACCAGATTTTTAAATTGTATTCTAAAGATTTAGTGCAAAATGACCGGATGGTGATGAATTTTGTAAAAAATATAAAATGTAAAATCTCGGGCATGCCTAGCCTTGCTCCAAACATGTTTCAGCAAACCTAGACATGTGTATCTTGCAACAATTTTCACAGTCAGGTTACCCAATAAAGCACTCCAGGTGAGGGCTTTAAAGACAATTGATGTTTGGCGTGTTTCTTTCTTTCTTTCTTTTTTTTTTTAAAAAGACCAATTCCAAAAAAGTACACATACATATTATTTTTTTTTAAAAGTATAGAAATGCTTTATTTAAAGCAAAACATTACCAGTTTAAATTTTTTTTTTTTAGAACACGAAAAACATTACAAACTGAGCTATTCGGGTCTTTCAGCCAATTTTCGATTTTAAGATGGCAAAAAAGGGGCCAGTGTTTCTCAGTCAACCCCGGTGTTGGTGGTCAAGGCCTTCAGATGTTCCGAAAGATCTCTGTTGGCCACATTGCCCATGATGGAAGACGTTCGTTTCTGGCATGACATTCATAAACACATCCCATCCGTTAGGTTCGTGTCTGCTAGGAACAGAGCGCGTCTGGGTGACGGCCCTCACTAAGTCACACATGTTAGAACCATTAACCACTGAGCCTTTGTACACAAAAGCCCCTTTATTGTTTCACAAAGAGATATTTTTATCCTGGCCCAGCTTATTTAACAATACTAATGCATTTTTCTTATAATGCTTATTCAGGTCATCCAACACCTCCTGAGCAACAGAGTCTGAGGTCTTTGGAGTTTCTGGGGGTTTGGCTGTCACATTCTGTTGCTGTTCTGGTAGAAACAGACTTATTTTCCCTTTATCCGCATCACTCTGCTTCACGTACATTAGGCACCTTTGAAACATGGTGTTGTAAAGTTTAGCCTTTTCGTATTGGGCTAAGTCGGTTCTTTGAAGCACAGACTTCATTTCAGCACCCAGTAAGCAAGTTGCTGATATTTTCCTCTGCTGGAGGGAGACCCCTTAATTGCTGCAACTGGCGGCTGGGCACCAGGTACATTTTTTCTGCATACTCCATTATTGATTAGTCAAAAGCCCCATTATTAGAGAGATAGCAAAACTTAACAGAGGTCCAATAAACGCCCCAGACTGCTTCACCAGATGCTTCCTTCGTTTAAGTGAAACCCTTTTATTACACAAGTTTTTATAAGCATGCATCTCTTTTTCTGCACGTGCACTTGATTCTGTGTCAAAGGCACGTTTCCTTTTAAGGTATCGGGTGCTATTTCTGAGATGGCCGCTACTAAATCGTCAGAGGCCGAACACGGTATAGCCTTCCTTTGCTGTGGGGATGATTTGCTAAGTAATTTTAAGAGGACCAGGTTTCTCTTCACGCAGCTAGACATGTTCTCAGTCAGCAATGCCGGCTGTTAAAAAGGACCTGCTGATAATTCATCTCTTTTTATACCTGGCTGTTGTTCTTTTCAAAGTATAAACAACTGGCCAATTTGGAGGGAAAAGACCGGTTCTTAGTCTATAAGCTTCTGGTGTAGAAGCATTTAAATCCACCACCAGGTAGTCATAAGGTCTTTTGGTGGCATCCTCAAAAGCTTCTAGAAAGAATTGCGCTTTGCCAGGGTAAATTTGCTGAGTGAGCATAGTGATTTGTAATTTATCCCTGGTTTTGTTTTTAACAGAACCACGTACTTTGTGTTTAGGTTAACCATGTGACTCTTTTATCCCTGACAAAATACGTTCTGAACTATATACATAATGCTCAGGTTCCTGTGATGCCCTGTGATGCACGTACCTGGTAAAGGCTTTCTCAATTTCATCACTTTTACAAGCAGAGTTCATCAGATCGTCTATGATAATCATATTTACTTTATTGGTAGGAAACAGACCGTCATTGTCAAAAGCATCGGGCAGCCACTCCACAAAAACTGATAAAGGGATATTTACCAAACAGTCCTTTATACAGAGGTTGCCAGCAACTGTAACACCACACAATGTTCTCAGGCAGAATAGACAACGTTCACTGGGCATTATCCAACACATTCTTTATAAAATAACTTTTCCCGCAGTTACTAGGCCCTGCGAGAATTACAGAAAAGGGGTGTTTCTACCTCATATCCATTTTCAAAAGCCGCAGGGCAGAGTTTTAAACCCTTCTCTGAGGACTCTCTTGTTGTAAATGACTTTCTGCATTTTCTTAAGGGTCTTTGTCTTTATTTGCCGCTGATTTTTGTTCCTTGCGATAGAGGGCTGCTGCTATAGTCCTGGACCGTGCTATAGTCCAGGACGAGATCTTTCCAACTGTCAACGTTGATCTTTTCACAGTTTGCT
This sequence comes from Mauremys reevesii, assembly GCF_016161935.1. NCBI lineage: Eukaryota > Metazoa > Chordata > Testudines > Geoemydidae > Mauremys > Mauremys reevesii. The sequence continues at coordinate 275,737,563 of NC_052624.1, forward strand.
ACATTCAGGGTAATTCCTTTGACTTTCATACAGGCCTTTCCTCCCGACAGCTTGTACCCATATGTTTTCGGGCTGGCTGACACAAACTTGGTGATGTGTTGATGTGGCAGAATCTCGCTTGTGAAGTCCCCTAAGTAATCCCCCAGAGGAGGGTTCCAGTCACCCTCCCTTTTCACCAATATCACTGAGTCAGTTTTGTGGTACAGGCACTGCTCTTGCAGCCTGTCTAGCAGGTTGTATAGTTCTAAGCGGGCATAAGGGGTGGTGAAACAGGCTATGAAGACGTTGGGATTGCCAGAGACCAAGTAGTGGTCTTTTGCATGCTTCCAAAATGCACGCTGTTTCACCATTGATAAACTTGCAGGATAAAACCTTCTAATTGGGGGAAAACACGTACTGAAAGAGTTTGTCAGGGTCTCTCACGATGCTGGCATTGGGAGATTTGATCTTTAGCCAGATTTACCCCACAGAGAATTTAAAAACAGTTTAGTGATTTGGTGCTTAGTGGGGTTCAATGTGATCTCATGTTGGCATAAATGCATGCCTTCTTTCTGGTAGAAATCGTTAACATACTTCTGTTTTATTTCGCCTGTGCGCCGGCTGGGATACCCTGAAGCCTCTTGTTTCTGGAGGAGGTGTAATTTTATGTACTCTGAAAAGAGTTTGTCAGATTTTTCTTCAAAACGCAAGATTTAATAGATTTTAGCCACCACATATCCCTTCGCTATGGCTGTGTTCAATTCCACTGTGCACCAAGTCCCCAGAATGACCTTCTCCTCATCAGCTTGGGGTCATGTCTCCTGCTGCTCTGTTTCGGCACAAGTTCGGAATAGCAGGAACGTAAGTTTGCCACCCACTCTGACAGGTAACAATGGGAAAAAGAGGCCTCGCAGGGGGGACATTAACTTTCACAATTCCAAAATAATTTGTGAGAGGTCCATATTTGTCATGAACTACATAAGGGTGTCCAATCGGGTATTCTTTGGTTTTGTTTACAAAAAGGTACAGGCTGGTAAAATCATAATAGTGGATTTCTTCACCAGGGTTAGGTTTGTAATATAGGTGGATAGCATTAGTCCTCCCCCTAGAAACAGCATCCCTAGGCATGAGAGGCTGAGGCAGCTGGGCTTTAAGAAATCTGCAAGCTCCCTGTCTGTTTCTATCATCACCTCCTACTCATGCTTCCAGAGGGTCCTCACTACATAACCAAGTCTTTTCAGATAGTCGGTCTTGAGCTGCACCTTGTAATAAAGAAACCCCCGAAGTTGTCCCCGTCATAGGGTTTTGTGCTTTTTCACAATAACAGGCGACACAGCTGTGGAAAAAACATTTGTTAAACTCAAAGGCTGTGCTTATTCCATTAGCGATGGCGTAATCGTCTAGAAAGTAGGGGCCTCCTTGTAATTCCCCACCCCGTAAAGCATGCCGTATCTGTATATTGTCTTTGTGAGCGGTACACAACAGCCACAGGGGGTCAAATCTCTTTTTCTGCCTGTGATAGTCGTCTGGAGGGAGAAGAGCTATTGTGTTAGGCTGCAGAAACATAAACCTGTACATAGCCATGCAGACAGATGCCAGCGTTATGTACCGGAAAGGATCTATACACAATTTTACCCCTGTGACTTTATCAGGGCCTCTCTCTACAATATCTCCAGTCTCTGTCATTTTCATGACCTGTTCTCTGCACAGGATACAGGCCCGTCTCAAAATGTTGACATCTTGCTGACAATAATACACGAGCTCTTTCTGCAAGTCAAACACCTCATATCTGTTGCCCTGATACCAGTCAAGAAATTCTGCTTTCTCCCTGGGCATCATGCTGTCTACTCCGTAGTGCTTCGCCCCAGGCACAGGCTCCATTTAATTTTGGTTTTCTAAAGTGTTCAAAAAATGTGGGAAATACCCTTTGCATCACCTGCGGGAGCTTGCTAAGCTTCCTGGGCAAGAAGTTTAAAGAGTCTATAAAACGAATGCCCAGGGCCTTAACTTCCACACACATTAGTTTATTACCCTGGGTTATCAGTTCTATGCACATCTTTTCCTTCAGTAACTGTCTAATGACAAAGTACGCATCGTAACCTTTGAAATTTGGGTGACCAGATGTCCCAATTTTATAGAGACAGTCCCAATTTTTGTGTCTTTTTCTTATATAGGCACTTATTACCCCCTACCCACACTTGCTGTCTGGTCACCCAAAGAATTGTGCGCTACGACCGTGTAGTCCCAGAACTTTTTGCCAATAAAGGTCTTAAAGGTAGAAAGACACGCACCACTCTTAAATTCCCAGGACTTTTCTGGCTTAAGGGACATAGCAAAAATGTAATTGGGCACATGCAACCCCGTCTCCTGTGTGCATTCAAAATTGTAAAACATATACTTTTCCGATGATTCGGGCATTTCTAATGCTATCCATAAAACACGGGTGGCTGTCTACATCACCAGTGATCGAACCCTGACACTGCTTACAATGCCTCCCTTTACAACTGTGTCGCTTGTCCATGTAAGACTGATACTGATCACATAAGGTTTTAGACAGGCATCTGATTTGTTTTTTCGATGCTCAGTCGATGTGTCTGTCTAAACACTCTTTGGAGAGACAATACAGTCTGCAGTGAGGACACCTCAGCGGCACGCCCACACTGTCTGAGCACGTCACCATCAAGCAGAAGCAACAATGATACCCGCAAGAGTGGTTGTCACTGGACACCATGTGGCAAAACACACAATCATTTTTCACACTGAACAATTTTTTTCACAGCCAGAACCTCATAATAATGCTTATTGTGCAACAGGATGAAAAAAGTCTTGGGGTACACTGGGCCCCCGTTTTTTAAAAAACCCACCTGCCTTTCGGCACATACAGCACCACCTGTATGTTGACTCCTAAATGCAGTTCAAATGCCTCTACGTCGGTGAGCATCTAGTCATTAAGGATAGAAGGAACCACTAATCTGAACTCCTGCATGACACAAGCCAGAGAATCTCACTTTAGTAATCTCTGCAGTGGAGTGTTACATTTCAACTATAGAATCCTGTCATTGAGCTAGGTCATATCTTGATCAAACTTCAGACTTCACATTGGATGTAAGAGACAAATTCTTAACAGAAAGGGTAACTAACCCGGGGAACAGCTACACAAAGCATCCGACAAATTCTCCTTCATTTGAATTCTCGCTGTGTTTTTTGGACACATCAACAAGGCATTTTCAATCATAGGCATTGAGGTTTGATAATTTTGACAATGAAGCCCAGTTCTGTCTTTGTCATCAAGGACAAAACTCCCTTTGACTTCAGTTGATCAGAGGCAGGCTCATCACCTTTTTGTTCCCAGAATCAAATGGCCATCAACAACATGGGTAGAAAATTTACCACCTCATCTTAATCACCGAGGGGCTTTTTCTGACACCCCTATCCATGTTGTACTTGCTCTGAGTAATCCCACTGCAATGAAGGAGGTTACCTGCTACATATGGTGCTTGCGAGAGCTCATCAAAAAAATATTCATGATTTTTCCGGAGAATTTTTGTTTGTTTTTGTTTTCTTAGAAATTTTGTGTGTAAATATTTCAGGTTTTCACTGAAATCCATTTTTAGTTAAAAAAAGATTTCCAGGAAACATGTTCTGTTTTCAAAAAGCAAAACCCAGCAGTTTTTTTTTAATAGAAAGCTATTGTGGGTTTGGTTCTTTCATGAAAATGAAATTTTGAGTAAAAAAAATTCAGCTTTGATCATTCCCCCTACCCTTCCCCCTAAATGTTTTCATCTAGTTCTAGTATCACTAAATACAAGGATAATACAAGTATTTGTAAAGTGCTTTGAGATCCTTTAATGAAAGAGACTATGCAAATATAAAATAATATTGGGCTCCATCCTAAAGAAAGATAATGGATAATCAAGTATCAGAGGGGTAGCCGTGTTAGTCTAGATCTGTAAAAGCAGCAAAGAGTCCTGTGGCACCTTATAAACTAACAGACGTATTGGAGCATGAGCTTTCGTGGTTGCATCATGCATCCGACGAAGTGGGTATTCACCCACGAAAGTTCATGCTCCAATACGTCTGTTAGTCTATAATGGATAATGGCTCCATCCTAGAAAAAGATAATGGATAAAAAAAATAATGGAATTTATCCAAGGTACTTATAAAAAATAGAATGGCAGGGTTAGAAGTGACCTCAGGAGATTGTCTAGTCCAACCCCTTGCTCAAAGCAGGACCAATCACCAGACAGATTTTTTTGCCTCAGATCCCTAAGTGGCCCCCCCTCAAGGACTGAACTCACAACTGGGGGTTTAGCAGGCCAATGCTCAAGCCACTGAGCTATCCCTCCACCCTTGTTCTGGCCTCATGAACAGCCTATGAGGCAGGGAAGTGCTATTATCCCCATTTTGGGACGAGGAACTGAAGCCCTGAGAGACTATGGGTATGTTTACACAGCAAAAATAGAAAAGCAGCAGCAAGTCTCAGAGCCTGGGTCAAGTGACTGAGGCTTGCACTATGGGTCTAACAATAACAGTGGAGACATTCCCACTCAGGCTGGAGCCTGGACTCTGAGACCCACCCCCTGCCCAGACTCCAGCCCAAGTGAGAACGTCCACACTGCTATTTTTAGCCCCATGGCACAAGCCAGCCCCAGACTCTGAGACTCACGGCCATGGGGTTGTTGGGGTTTTTTTCTGGGGTAAACATACTTTAAGTGACTTGACAAAGCTCATGCAAGAAGTCTGTGGCAGAGCTTGGGAACCCGACATTTATAAGTACCAGCCTACTGCACTAACTGCTGGATCATCCCTCCTCTCCAAGCTCTGGAAGCCAGCAGTGGCTGTGGGAATCAAGCAGAACTGAATTTGAACCTGGAGCTGAAACAAAGTATTTAAACTGAAATTCCAGTTAGTTTCTCCTTTTGGCTTTGTATGTCTTTTGTTCTCCCTCTCTTTGATTTGCAGTGTCGTGGAGGAACCGCTGACAATCATGGCTTCAAATGCCAGGCTGTATCACAGCGGGATTTGTTAAGTCTCCCAGGCAGTGCATATGCAGCATCACCCCTGGTTTTCATTCACATCCCAGAGGCAGATGGCTACAAGAAATGATTCTGCTCCTATTGTTCAAATTCGTGCTTTTTCATCTGTGGGAAGGATTTTGGCTCTGGGCCAAGAAGGGGGAACTCCATTTCGGGGATTACAATGTAAAAGAAGAAAGGCAGTTACATCAAAGAGCAATAGATGCTCAGAGTTTGCTGGGAACAGACCCTTTAACGGGCTGACCAGACCTGTTTTCACTGAGAACATACCACCTCGCTAAGGGCATGTCTGTATTACATAAGGCAGCTTACACCAATCTAACTATGGAGGTTTACACACCGCAATGCGCCTCCTGGCGCTTTAACTTGCCTGCTACACCGACCTCATAAAACCACCTGGACAAGGGGCATGGAGCTTTTTGCGACGTAATTAGAGTGATGCTGCCTCGCTGATGTTGCCCTAAGTGGCCTCCAGGAGGTGTCCCACTATGCCCACCGTGACCACTCTGGTCACGGTTTTCAACTCCACTGCCCTGCAGCCAGGTACACAGGTGAACACCCCTCCCCCTTTAAAGCCCTGGGAAGTTTTGAAATTGTTCTTCCTGTTTGCTCCGTGTGGAGCCCAACTGCCCAAATGAGCATGCCGGCTCCATGCAGCAAACGCTCTCCTGCCTGAAGTACACGGGAGGTGGTGGATCTCCTGGGTCTGTGGGGAGAGGAGGCTGTAGAATCACAGCTCCACTCCAGCTGCAGGAATATTGACATCTACGGCCAGATTGCTCAGGGCAAAGTAGAGAAGGGGTATGACAGGGACGTGCTGCAGTGCCATGTAAAAATCCAGGAGCTGAGGCAGGCATACCAGGAGGCAAGGCAGGCAAATAGCCGCACTGAGGCAGAGCTGCAAATGTGCTGCTTCCACAAGGAGCTGTATGCCATCCACTTCCACCGCCAAGAGCCCCATGGATATTTCTGGGGGGGGCTGGAGTCACTGGAGGGAACCCTGAGGATGACACGCTGGACAAGGAAGTAGAGGCGGAGGAGGATGGGTGGATAGGCAACAGGGAGATCCAGGGGTGTGATGAGCCAGGACCTTTTTTGACTCCGGAGCAGTCTAGCCAGTCCCAGCAGTCCTGCTCTGGCGAGCCGGATGCAGGGGAGGGAACCTCTGATAAGAACTCTTTCTGCTTCAATACTGCACGGACACGTTTGGTCTCGTACTGCTTTTTAAAAAAAACTAAAAAAAATTTAAAAGCCTGGCTCAACACATTATAGCAACACACATTACTACCACCCATTGTTAAAATGCTCCTTCAAAGCCTCCCTGATCTGAATAGCTCCCCGGCCTGGTATCTGGCTGCTCAAAAGCCAGACAACCCACCGCTCCACCTCCAGGCGCCAACCATGCAGAAACACATCCCCTTTGATTCACATATATTATGAAGAGCACAGCAGGCAGCTATAACCATGGGCATATTTTTCTCACTGAAGTTTAACCTGATGAGGAGACAATGCCAGCGCCCCTTTAAGCAGCCAAAGGCATATTTAACAGGCATTCTGCACCTGCTGGGCCTTTTGTAGAAATGCTCCTTGCTGCTATCAAGGGGGCCAGTATTATGCTTCATGAGCCGTGGGAGCAAGGGGTAGGTTGAGTCTCCTAGGATCACTATTGGCATCTCAACATCCCCAATGGTAATCCTCTGGTCTGGAAAGAAAGTCCCTGCCTGCAGCTTTCTGTACAGGCCAGTGTTCCTTAAGATGCATGTATTCTTGCCAGCAAGTTAAAGAAGTATGGGCTGGATGAATGGACGGTAAGGTGGATAGAAAACTAGCTAGATGGTTGGGCTCAACGGGTAGTGATCAATGGTTCCATGTCTAGTTGGCAGCCGGTATCAAGTGGAGTGCCCCAAGGGTCGGTGCTGAGGCCGGTTTTGTTCAATATCTTCATTAACGATCTGGAGGATGGTGTGGACTGCACCCTTAGCAAGTTTGCAGATGACACTAAACTGGGAGGAGTGGTTGATACGCTGGAGGGTAGGGATAGGATACAGGGGGACCTAGACAAATTAGAGGATTGGGCCAAAAGAAATATGATGAGGTTCAACAAGGACAAGTGCAGAGTCCTGCACTTAGGATGGAAGAATCCCATGCACTGCTACAGACTAGGGACCGAATGCCTGGGCAGCAGTTCTGCAGAAAAGGACCTAGGGGTGCTGAATATGAGTCAAGAGTGTGCCTTTGCTGCCAAGAAGGCTAATGGCATTTTGGGTTGTATAAGTAGGGGCATTTCCAGCAGATCAAGGGATGTGATCATTCCCGTCTACTCAGCACTGGTGAGGCCTCATTTGGAGTACTGTGTCCAGTTTTGGGCCCCACACTACAAGAAGGATGTGGATAAATTGGAGAGAGTCCAGCGGAGGGCAACAAAAACGATTAGGGGGCTGGAGCACATGACTTATGAGGAGAGGCTGAGGGAACTGGGATTGTTTACTCTGCAGAAGAGAAGAATGAGGGGGGATTTGATAGCTGCTTTTAACTACCTGAAAGGGGGTTCCAAAAGAGGATGGATCTAGACTGTTCTCAGTGGTAGAAGATGACAGAACAAGGAGTAATGGTCTAAAGTGGCAGAGGGGGAGGTTTAGGTTGGATATTAGGAAAAACTTTTTCACTAGTAGGGTGGTGAAGCACTGGAATGGGTTACCTAGGGAGGTGGTGGAACCTCCTTCCTTAGAGGTTTTTAAGGTCAGGCTTGACAAAGCCCTGGCTGGGATGATTTAGTTGGGTTTGGTCCTGCTTTGAGCAGGGGGTTGGACTAGATGACCTCCTGAGGTCCCTTCCAACCCTGAGATTCTATGATTCTATGATTCTGTGTGTCATGCACCTTCCCTGAACAGCCCGCATTGCTATTGGTGAAATGACTCTGGTGATCCATTAGCACTGGCAATACCATAGAAAAGTAGCCCTTTCTGTTGATGCACTCTGTCACCAGGGGCGGCTCCAGGCCCCAACACGCGAAGCGCGTGCTTGGGGTGGCATGCCGCGGGGGGCGCTCTGCCAGTCGCCGGGAGGGCGGCAGGCAGCTCTGGCGGACCTCCCGCAGGCGTGCCTGCGGAGGGTCCGCTGGTCCCGCAGCTTCGGTGGAGCATCCACAGGCACGCCTGCGGGAAGTCCACCGGAGCTGCGGAACCAGCGGACCCTCCGCAGGCACGTCTGCGGGAGGTCCACCGGAGCCGCAGAACCAGCGGACCCTCCGCAGGCACGTCTGCGGGAGGTCCACCGGAGCTGCGGGACCGGCGACCGCCAGAGCGCCCTCCGCGGCGTGCCGCCATGCTTGGGGCGGCGAAATGGCTAGAGCCTCCCCTGTCTGTCACAAGGTGGTCTGGGGCCACAATGGGGATATGCACTCCATCTATCGCACCACCACCGTTAGGGAATCCCACTGCTGCAAAACCATCCACTATTTCACGCACATTGTCCAGAGTCACAGTCTTTCATAGCAGGAGGCAATTAATGGCCCTGCATACTTGTATCACTGCAACCCACACGGTGGATTTCCCCATTCCAAACCCTTCCCAGAACACCTTGTGGCAGATGGTGGCCAGCTGCACAGGGGTTAGCTACCCACAGTGCATTTCTCTCTGCATTGATGCAAAACCTGCTAGTGTGGACATGCGCTGTCGACACAAGGGTCATGGTGTAGACATGCAGCAGCAGTATAATTAAAATAGTGGCTGTAAGTCTACGTAACTTGAGTTTGCAGTGTAGACGTGCCCTTTGAGATAGGGTTGAATGACAGAATCCATTGACATACACTATTGCAGCTCCAAACATGGGCACCCGTTGCTCTGCCTGTTCCATTAACCTTTTCCAGCTCTCCAGCATGGAGAGGTCAGTGGGTAAAACCCTCTGTGACCCCTTTTCCCTTCAGCCCCATCCAGCCCTCCAGCTTGGAAACTAGCAGGCAACTCCCTCTGCTGCTCCTTTGCCTTCAGCCATCCCCAGCTTTCTGGCCCTGGCTCTCTGGCTTGGGGACATCAGCCAGGAAACCCTCTGTTGCTCTCCTGCCTTCAGCCTTTCCCCAGGAACCTCCTCCAGCCTCCTTCAGAGACCTGCTCCACTCAACTAGTCTCTGGCCACTCTCATCTGCTGCTCTCCTCTCGGGCAGTTCTCACGCACCTTGCTCCTGACTGACTCCTCTTTTAAGCCCAACTGGAGTGGGCTGATGATTGATGGGTGCACCAGGCACTTCCTTCTTAAAGTGTCACTGTCGCCCGGTGACACTTGGGAACTGACACAAGCTGTGCTGTCCCAGCCAAACAACCCCATGAACATTTTCTGAGCATTCCTTCCTTTAATGTTTCTTGATTCTTATCTACTCCGGCATCCTGCCTTCTTTGTAACATCTCCACAAGGGAATGAGCCTTCACTCATTCTGCGTATCATCCTGCAAAGCCAGGACACTGCATTATTACTACTAAATAACAGTGGCATCTGCAGTCCAGTTTCTCTCAGTCTGGGACAGTGGGGATGTGCACAGCAGTCTGGAGGCCTGCACAGAAGCTCAGGTGTATTTCATTTCCCTCAGAGAGAAAATTTGCAAGATATTCTTCTCAGTTTACGATGACTCCCTCTGCTGACCCCGGAGGCATGTTTTGTTGACTACTTTAAGGTGACCACTCTCCTGATGACCGAAGCATTAGTTACCTGGGGGGAGGGGGGAAACCCACCACAGTGTACACATCACGTACAAATGAACTGGCAGAATGGAAAGCAGCACAGAGATAGAGTCTGTGGGCTCGATTCACAGTTGGTCAGTCCAGCTCTGTTGAATTCAAGCTGCTACGCTGATTTACCCGAGCTGCGGATCTGGCGTTTTCAGGAGATCGAGTGGCACATCCCGCACTCCTCCCAGGGGCTGCATTTTGTGTGGTTCATTTTCACAGACATGCAGATAGACTGATGGGCCTAACCCAGATGGGCCCGGCTCCAGATTTTGCCAATATCAGAGACGCGTTGCACTCATTGCCACAGTTCAGATCCAGCCCCTAATGGTGGGCCTGACTGGATAATGGCTTCCCTGGAGTAGGAAGGGGCTCTAAGCCAGCGTTCTGGGCCCACCTCTAAAATCTCTTCAAAACAGGATGGGTGATAGCATACACGTTTCAACAGACTGGGAATGTGCTGGTGTCTCAACACCATTTCTGCCTTCCATGACCCTCCCTCCACATCTTCCCTGCCTTCAGCACTGTTGAGAAGCTCATCTCTTATGGAAATGCAGTACTGTATACATCCTCCTCTACTATTATTTTCATTGTAGGTGCACTCAAGACGTGCTAGGGGCTTTCCAAACACAGGAAGTCAAAGGCCCATGCTAGAGAGCATACACAGGCAGAAAAGATCAGGGAAATGAATGTAACAAACAGTCAAAGGGATCAGACACACACACACATGGCTTGTCAGCTTCACTTTTGCTTATTATTGTTACCACTGTCTTAAGCCAAATGCTCTAAATTCCCTTCCACCCATCCTTCTTCTACCATCATCCATTTTCCTTGTCTCCCCAGCTTCAATTCTAGCGCCCTTATGCTCCTCCCTCCCAAAATTCAACCCCTTCCCTAAGGAAAAGGGAGTAGCCAACTCAGAGGATAAATAAATGGGACAGGTAAGCAGATGACTTAGGCACCTTGCTTCTTGTAGATACAGGGAAAGATGTGGATCTTCAGAAGGGGCTTGAATGATGACAGGGCAGTGGCCTCATGGCCCGCCTCAGACAGGGGTATTCCAGGTTTGGAGGGCAGCGTGAAAGAAAACGCAGGAATGGTCATTGGGCGAAGTGGACAAATGGACCGACAAGGTTGGCATCTCTGTCAGATTGGAATAAAGGGCGTGGCAAGATGAAAGCCTTGTCCAGGCTAGGATTTAAAGCCTCGGTTTTAGAACATTTTAGCTAACATATTCAAGTCCAGAGAGGCAAAGGCAGAGAAGTAGGGAGGAGCAGAGTTACCAAGGGCCTTGAACATGACTCACTATTGGAACGTGATCTAACGGTCAGAGTGCAGGACTGGGATCAGGACTCCTGGCTCTGCCTTGCTGTGTGCAAGTCACTTACACTTATTATGGCTCTCTTTACCCATTGACACATATTTCTAGCCCCAGAGAGCTTCTTCTCTATAGGCCTTTCAAGACTACTGTCCCCCTTGCAGGAGTCTGATTCGTCTTGTGTACCCTAAGTTTCACCTCACTTAAACTATATGCTTACAAAATGAGACAAATGTGTCACAGCACATTACTACTGAAAAATTGTTTACTTTCTAATTTTACCATATAATTATAAAATAAATCAACTGGAATATAAATAGTGTACTTATATTTCAGGGTATAGTATATAGAGCAAGTAATTGTATGAAATTTTAGTTTGTATCAACTTCGCTGGTGCTTTTTATGTAGCCTGTTGTAAAGCGAGGCAAATATCTAGATGAGTAGATGTACCCCCTGGTAGATTTCTGTGTGCCCCCAGGGGCACACGTACCCCTCATTGAGAACCACTGCTCTAGGACAGTGGTCTCCAAACTTTTTTGATCGTGCATCCCTATCAGTAAAAAATTTGGAGCACACAGCCCCTGCCGTGCCAGCTCTGAAAAAAAAAGAAAAAAAAACGCTCCTCCTGCCACGCACCCCAAAGGATCCTCTTGCACTGGGGTGCGCGCACCCCAATTTGGAGACCACTGCTCTTGGATATCTACTTCTCCCAGATTGTGTGAGGCTTAATTCATATTTCTAATAATTACGCTTTGCATTCTAGGCACCTTTCTTCCCAGCATGGCAAAGCACTTTGCAAATATTAATTAATCCTCAGAACACTCTGTGGGGAGGCAGGTTGGGGTTTCACAATGACACAGACTATTTAAGTGACTTGCTCAAGAGCACACAATGGGTAAACTGCAGGGACAGGACCATGATGCAGGAAACCCAGCTCCTGCTTTCTGGTCTAACCCCCAGCCAACGCTGTGAGGTGTATGGCGCCTGGAAGCTATCTCAGCGTGGAGTAGCAGCTGTGTTTACAGAGCTGGGGAGGAAGTTGGAGTAGCTTTTGGGTTGGAATCACTTCTCGGGAACGGCCCCAATATCACAGACTTAACAGCCAGAGCATGCCTGGCCCTTGAACACAGGCACAGATGGGCAGGAGGGTGTGAGAAGACACGGGATCCCAGAGCAGAGGCTGTGCACAATTATAGGCCCTGTGCTCTGCTGAGTAGAGGGAATGCTCTTTTCTAGTGTCCCTGGGAGCCTATGGCATCTCAAAAGGGGTGCAAAGGAGACAGAGCCATGGTTCTGCCCTTGTAGGGTGCAGTTCTGCACAGGTCCCCTTGCCCCTCTCCACGATGGAACTGTCCATAAAGATAGAGACAATGGAACAAAAACAAAAGGGAGGGACTAAGGTTATATATGCATGCGCCATACTGACCTTTCAACCAACTGGCTAATGAAATGGACATGGAGATTTTTTTTAAGATGACTAGGGCAGGGTTTCTCAAACAGGGGTCACCGCTTGTGTAGGGAAAGCCCCTGGCGGTCTGGGCCAGTGTGTTTACCTGCCCCGTCTGCAGGTCCGGCCAATCGCAGCTCCCACTGGCCGCAGTTCGCTGCTCCGGGCCAATGGGAGCTGCTGGAAGTGGCGCAGGCCGAGGGACTTACTGGCCGCTGCTGCCAGCGGCTTCCATTGGCCCGGAGCAGCGATCCGTGGCCAGTGGGAACCGCGATCGGCCGGACCTGCGGACAGGGCAGGTAAACACACCGGCACGGCCCGCCAGGGGCTTTCCCTACACAAGTGGCGAGCCCTGTTTGAGAAACTGTGGACTAGGGGATTTAGCCACAAGACCCATTGGATGCTGCATGGTTAAATCCTCAGGTCAGGTTTGAAAGTCTCATCCCTGCTAACCCAGGACTCTGTTTCCTTTGGTTGTGAACGAAATGCAGTGACGCAATGGTCAACAAGCTTCTCAGCCCATATGGGGCCACTCGAAATGTTGCTAAACATTTCCAGGTGGCTCTTTTGCAGCCTTGTTTGAAGGTTAGACTAGTGGACAGGGCACTCAAGAAATATGGTTTCAATTCCCCATCTCAGCCACAGACATCTTGTGTGACCTTGGCCAAGTCACTTAATCCACACTAGGCCTCAATGCCCCATCTATAAAATGGGGATAACTTCACTGCCCTGCAGCACCAGGGTGTTGTGAGGATACATAAACTAATAACGGACTGTGAGATGCTCAGATACTGCAGTGATGAGAGATGTATAAGTAGACAGGGATACAGAGAATCCTGTCTGTGACACTGAATCCTTCTGTTGTCCTGGCCAGAACCTCTGTGCCTCAGTGTCCCCATCTATACAGTGGTGATAAGAGAACTTTCCTGCCTCATACTGGTGATAGGATAAAGAGTTACTGTTTACTACGTTCTTTGGAAATGTTCAGCAGTCTGATTTGCATCAGAAACTAACAAGCATCCCCCTCATTTTTTAACTTACCCCTTTCCTTCCTTCCTCCTGTTGATCCCTAAAATGGGACCTGAACCACTGCAGGCTGGGTGGCAGATGACTCTCCAAAAGGAAGGAGTGGGAAGGAAAACTTGCAAGGTAAATATAATTGGTATATACATATCAGTAAAAATGACCTGTGCACAGAGGTTAATTAGCCAAGTCACTTAACCTGCCTCTTTCAGTTCCACCGCATGGAAAACAGGGTTATGAGACCTAATTAATTACAGTTCTGTTAACAAAGAGGATGGAGAGCTTCTGGTGAAATGAACTAGCACAGGTTTTTTCTCTATTTTATTATTTGTTGCTATTGTCTGTGGCTATGGAAAGAGAAGCAATGGGAGAAAACAGGTAACAGAATCCCAGAGCTTTCCAGACAGGTGCCCATATTCTGTCCTACTCTTCCTGAAGATGTATTTCAGAGATGTGTTCATTGTAGACTCCAGGGTTGTAAATCCCTGTAAATGCACTACTGGGGAATCTACCTCTCAGAAGTAAACATATTAACTAGCATTACAGGGATGACCAGGCGTGGAGAGGGTTTTTGAACAAACCTACAGAGCATTTTATAGGAATCATGAAAAATATTCCAACTGGCCTTGAGATCCTTCTGCCGTCCCTCCCCTTCATCTTATGAGAACAGACTGCATGCAATTTGGCTAATGTGTTGCATTTAGAGAAAACCAGGATCAGCCAAGTGAAAAGCCACAGTAAGTTGCTTTGCTGTCATTTCTTAAAAGCCCCAATCTGCTTCATCATGATCATATTTCCTAAGAGCATGCCTTGATGTTTCCAAAGGAGATTTATAGTGGCTTCGCTAACTGCACTACAGGAAATTGGTTAAAACAATTAATAGTCACTTACGACAGCCTGGCTCCTCTCCCAGCCAGGAGGTTTTTAGAGGTACTGAGCACCTGCAACTCCCACTGAAGATTGCGCTAAACCTTTGGAATTCCACCAGTCTCCAAAATAAAATCTGAACACAATTTCAACCACCCATGTACAGGTCGAAAGGAGTCAAAGTGCAAGGAGCACCTCATTCCCGAATACACAGCCATGTAACCCAGACCAGGGTTGGACAGAAACTTATCTCCCTGCTACTATTTGCATGGGCATTAACATTTAAGGATTGGGGAAAATTAGGGACATAGCCTTTTCCAGCGCTCAGCACCAACCAGCAGAGCTTTCATTGAAGCCAATGGGATCTGCAGGTGTTCACCATCTTTGAAAATCAGACCTAAGATGGCGCGAGTTGGACACTCAAAAATGAAGGCATGCAAACGCACGGCCACTTTTGAAAATCTGACAGCATGGACCCGAGCAAGCCTGGTGGCTTAGATCTCCAGCTGAAAGTTTTCATCTCTTCCCAGAAGTGATCAATACATCGCCACCCTACAGGATTTTGCAGTATTACAAAGTATCTTATAATACACAAGTGAGGAAGGGAAGACACAGTGCCCGATTCTCCTCTCACCTCAACGGCTTTAATGGAGCCACTCCTGATATACACTGGTGTAGGAGAGAAGACAATCAGACCCATTTAACATAATATGGAACCCACTGGGCAACAACCTCATTGGGTGTAAATCGACATAGTTCCATTCACTTCAGCTGGGATTGGAAGAGAAAATGACAAAATACTGTCAAAAAGCTGACCCAGAGGAATTTAAGATTTGAAAGCCCACACATGTCTGCAAGCATATACGTCTCTGGGAGACTGTTTTGTGGGAGCTCCTTGGCAGAAAATCCCCAAAACCTCTTGAGTGCACTTTGTCAAATTCTTGGGAGACTCCTAACTCATATCTGCAGACCCCTGAAGTTCAGATACTTTGGATGAGTCTTATACAGGTTTAAATCCAGAGTAACTCTACGGTAGTCTATGGGGCCAGGTCCTTAACTGGTGTCAGTCAACAAAGTTCCATTATCTTTGGGAGTCAGATCAATCAAAATGTAGTAACCACACTGGTTATCAGTGGTTCAATGGCGGCACTGCCCTGTTGTTTTCATCCTCCTCATGGAGGTGACACAGTCATCTTTCCAGGGGCAGCGTAATATTTTTGCTGCCCATGCTCCGCTATAGAGTAAACTACAGCAAAATTATGGAGTGTCTCCATCAGCAAAGCCCACTGGTTAATCCAGCAAGACTGCCTTACCCCAACCCCACACAAAGCAGGGGAGATGGAATACTTGTGTGGTTTTTGTTCTCCAATCTGACTGCAAGCTTTGTGGAGCAGGAACAGGAAAGCTTCTATCTCTTTTCTATAAAGCACCGTGTAACCCCAGGCTATGATACGCATCCCTCATTATAAACAACATGGGGCCTGTATCTGATGTAAAGTGTAAACTCCATGGAGCAGGGACTGTCTCCCCCTCTGTGTTTATACAGTGGGGGCACTCTGATGGCATACAATGGGAAGAATCATAAAACTCCTGATTGTTCCCTTAATAGGCAGAACTTCAAGGGGAGCCTTGCCTGGAAAAGGACTGAGAATGGCAGGATTTAGCCCAATGGGAGCAATAACTAATTATTGTAAATGAGACCAGTTCTGAAGTCTCCCTGTTTTATGTATTATTTTGTCAACAATCAGCAGCAGTCTGGACAAGTCCAGTACTCAGTGGACACCGTAAAGCTATAGGCTATTACATCCTGCAGGTGACAAAGCACTAGGGAGTTACCTCAGGACAAGCCGGGACCAGTTTCTGCTCTCATGTGTCAATCTAGAAGAACCCCATTCAAGTCAATACTCTGGGTTAACATCAGAGTAACTGGTCACAGAATCTGCCCCCTTTTTCCTTAGAGTTGACAGAAAGTACCATGAGTAATGCACTGCACTTTACCACCCCCTAGTGTCTGTTAATCAGTGTTGCATCTTCCTTCCCTCCTGCGTCCACAGCTCTTGGGTCAAGCACCTTATTGAAATTTGCTATGGCAGACGGGATTATCAGTCTGGCCAGAAAAAAAGGCTGGATTAAATCTTTAAAAGATAAATCTATGCTCCAATCACTGCCTGTGGGGAAAGGAGAGCCATCTGACATGCAGGGAGAAACACACAGCAGGGAAAGGCGTCTCCAAAATTCAGCCTCGTGAGTCTCAGCTGGGCAACGGGGACTGGAAAGGATTTTACACCATGAGTAACAGAAAGTGGAATGCATATTATACTAAATAACCCACCTCAAGATCCCGGAGAGAAGTGACTTCACATCACAGCCCTGGGGTTGACTGGCTCCTGGAGACAAGGAGAAGTTACAATGAGAATTCTCTCCTGCAATTTATAACCAGCTGGAGACATTCTGAATTGACTCATTTTAACATTTCCCCGCCCCCCTCCTTTAAAAATCTCAGCTCCAGACATCATGGGGACAAACGCTCCTTTCAGGATGTCAGCTTTCAGGACATCAGTGTGAAACAGACTTATAAACACACTTATTTTGTATGGAGATCACATGTCAAAAAAGGGAACATGTCAGCTGATCCTCTTTCCTTCTAACCCATGTCTTCCCGAACTGATACTACCAGTATTTGCGGCCATTTGTCAATGCCACATGGACTCCTCCTCAGAGAGAAAAGAGAGCACCACATCCTTGCAGATGGTTTATAACCCCCTGGTATCAGCATCAAGTAACCTTTGGAAGGACACTGACAGATAGGACTGAGAGTGGGACAGGAGGCTGAGTGACAGCCTGAGGATGAACAAAGGGGGAGGCATGGAATTAACTGGGTAGGGGCTAACTGAACTACATAAGAGGGAAGACTGACGGGTAGGTTGGCGACACAAGTGTGTGTGGGCGGGGGTATGGAAAGAAGGAGTTTGGGTTTGGCAACAGTTCAGGAACATTTACACTAAGGCCCCTGACAGTGCAAAGGAGCCTTAAATAATGTGCATCCATTTTAAGGCCCATCGACAATGTTGGAGGGGTGTAAAGGAGCCTTAATGTAAATGAGAATCAAGGCCTCAATGACGACACATGGCAGTGGATACCGAGGTCCTGCGAATAAACAACACCTGACAATCACCGTCAAATACTGTCCCTTCCTGCAGAATCACGTAGGGAGGGTTTGCAAATTCTGCAGAACCCTCGGTCACTCTCCATGAAAACACTCCATGAAAACCCTCGGTCACTCTCCATGGCTTTGCTCTCTGAGGACCTACGCTATAGAACTGGTCACAACATGGTGCTTTTTGTGACAAATCCTGCCCCCGCCCTCCTCCCTCAATGGGGTCTGAAATGTTTCAATTTTCCAATGATAAATTTCTATATGTTCTTATGTTTCTTTTTGGTTTAAAACCCATTTTTCCATTGCAAAAACTTTCAGACCAAACGTTTTGACCTTTGCAAAATTAAGACATGGCCCTGCTGGAAATACGATCACGTTCCGAGTCATCTCAACAGTGTACACTCAAGAGTACAAATCCCATAAACTACAAAATATAAACCCTGTGTGAAATGCTACTGGAAAACGCTCCACTGGAAATGAGAGAAGATGGGGTTCTCATGAACAACGCTGCTCAGGGACTGAGTCCGCTCTCAAACTGGTGTAAGTCAAGAGTGGCCTCAATGGGTGATAGTCTGGTCTCACTGAACTCAATGGGAATATTGGCATTGACTTCAGTGGGGCCAGGATTTCACCCAATGGATTTAAACTGGTATAAACTTAGTGTAAGAGAATATCAAGCCCTTAAATTAGATTCACTCCCTTAAAGAAAGTGGGCCTCATTCTCATCTCCCACTGGAGTAATTCCACTGACTTCAGTGGAGTTATTCCTGATTTACATTGGCTTATGTGCGATCAGAATCAAAGCCTGGAGTGACTTCAAAAGAGCAGAGGAAAGAGCCACTCATGTACAGATTTACTGGTATTCCCTGTTAACTGTATCTCCAGATCTCACTAGCATCACTGAGAACAAAGGTGGAGTGGAATATTAAAAGATTCCTTATTAAGTGAACATGGGAGAATTAACTTCCCCAACAAATAAATCAGTCTGGGATTTAACAAGCTCTAATATAATCTTTTATCACATCTGAGGAGTTCCTAATTAAAGAAACTAGAGAGAGAGCAGCGCTAAATGGATCTGTGAATAATTATCAGCAGGAGAGGGTAAGGCCATTAGGAAACAACCACTGTAGTAGGAAGTAAGCCTGAGACATAAGCCCTTGTATTAGAGGCCTGGTATGAGGCAGGACCTGCCCACAGAATCTGGCAAGCACAGGGCTGATATGGCAAAAATGCGCATTCCTAAGAAGTGCTAAGCACAGAGTACATACGCAAATACATCCTGATATTAAGTGGTACCAGAACATCCCGATATCAAGGGTGATTCAAAAACATTCCCCAAGGATAATAGAACACACAGACACCTCCTAAAAGATAAAGTCGGGATGACAGTACATAATCAAGATGTTTTGACTGAAACAACAGGTACAAGGTGATGGTTAATAACTAGCCTCATCAGTGGGCAGTAACTAACTATGTCAGAGGGGCAGTACATAACTTGTTTGTATTAGGGTATAAAGATGTATTTTAGAGAGAGTATTTTTGTCCAGCTGAGGAGGGAATGGAGAGTCCCATCACTCACTGAGCTGGTCCATTGTCACGAGCATACATGCCGTAGAGTCTGCCATGTGCTATTACTGTGCTTGGTCAATAATAAGCCTGGCCTGGTGCCTTTGTACCTTAACAGATCTTGTGGTCATTGGGCAGTTCGCTCAAGGTCTGCTCTGCCGGCTGTCTGCACAGAGCTGGGGCAGCGCACAGGGAAAACACACACATGCAGCCAAACATCTATCCACAGCCACCAGGAAGGTTTGATCTCCAAAGGAGGCACTGAGTGGAGCAGAGCAAGATCAGAACTGCCAAAATACAGCCTGACCTCATCATCTCAACAACGGCGCTCCCATCAAAGGTCACACACATACATACCCAGTGTCCCTACAAAAGCATCGGTCTCGTTAGCCCTTCCACTGCTATCCTTAATACAATATAGGCTCACCTCCTTAACAACTGACAAGCTGTTACACACACTTAAGGCAATTTAGTATACAAGTTGTTGTGTTGTGAATTGTTGAAAGTAGGTGATGTGTTGTAGATTGAGTTGCGAACTTGCACAGGGCCAGATGACACAGATGCTTACACATGAGAGCATCACTGAGGCCAAGGGCTTAGCAGGATTCAGAAAAGGACTGAATAACAAGAACATACAGTTATAATAGAGAGGATTTAAAAAAAGCACCCGATTCTCCAGTCCATTACATAAGCAGGACACTACTGAGTTTAGTAGAGCTGCACCAGTCTAGAACTGATATAAGGGAGTGGAGAATTAGGCTGGTACAGTTTTGGAAGGGATATACAGCATTAAGCTTCAGGTCATAAACCAATTTCTAGCCGGTGAGGGTCAGGAGGAAACTTTCCCTGTAGGCAGGTGTAGTCCATTGAGGGGAGTGGCTCCTCCCACTCCAGGTCTGCGGGCAGCCAATCCGCTCCACTACGTCTCTGGGGGATTGCCTGACCTGGGGAATCAGCGGGGAGACGTGAGCTTGGGCCTGTGATCAGGGCCGAACAACAAATACAGTTATAGAGCCCCAGCCCCTGGTTGAAGTGGGGCAGCAAAGCATCTCTGGCTCAGTCCTGCACTCAGGCTGGGCAGCTACCAGTCAGTTAGCCCAGGCCTTGGATCAGGGCGGGGCAGTAGAGAGTCTGAGGCTCAGGCCTGCACTCAGGCTCAGCCACAAACAGTCGGGCCTCCTAGCTCTGGCGGAAGGCCGACAAGTGCAGGCTTCTTGCCTAAGAGGGGGGAGGCTGCCCTCCATGGATTGGGGTGGCACAGGGGGTGCAGGCCCACCCACTCCACTGCGTCCTGTCCCAGGGCCCTAGCAGTGGCAGAGGATGGAAAGCAATTTTACAGAGTAATAAGATTCAAAACACAGAGGATTCCCCTCTAGGCAAAACTTTAAAGTTACAAAAAAAAAAAAAACCAACCAGGAATAAACCTCCCTCTTAGCATAGGGACAATTCACAAGCTAAAACAAAAGATAATCTAATTCCTTCCTATTACTTACAATTTGTAATCTTAGATGCTTAGTTCAAGTATGGCTTTGGGAGATGTATTTTCCCTGCCATGATTCCTCGCTGACCTGGAGAGAACACACAGAGAGAGACAAAACAAATTGAAAGTATCTTCTCCCCTTATTGGTCCTTTTCATAAGGTGCCAACCAGGTTATTTGAGCTTCTTAACCCTTTACAGGTAAAGGAGGGATTTTATGATATCCTTAGCTGTATGTTCATGACACATCCAATCAGTGAGAATGGAACCCAGGAGTCCTGACTCCCAGTTCTGAAAGTAAAACCATAAACTGTCTGTGCATTTTAGTATGGCTTAGCTTTTTGTTATTTTTTTTAATAGAAGAGGTACTTAGAATTTTGCTGTACTTGGAAATAGTTGTAGGAACAGATGTATTTGTAGCTGTGCCTGGAGAAACTGTTAGGGATACAGAAAATTAGGGAGGAAAACCCTGAGCTGTTTTCACAGCTCAGAATTGGGGGCCAGACTGAATGAAAATACGAGTGGCTGGTTTATACATGGAGCTGCTGCATAACTATATGCATAAAGGACAAGAGAATGCATCAGGAGAAAGTCACATTGTCCTGGAAAGGAGCAGCTGAGAGGATCAATATTTTCCCATCACCTTGTTAACACAGGCAGGTTCGTGTCAGGTGCTATCTTATTTCAGGGATGGAGAGAGAACTGCCGTGTGCTGTTCTGTCACGGTGAGTCTATTTTTGTCCCTGCTTGGATATAAATAGGAGGTTTATGAGCTTTATTAGAAAATACTCCTGTTGTTAGATCTTAGCACATCTCCCTGCCTTGAGGAGGGCTAGTAACAGCCCTGCATTCAGAATTCATGTACAACACACACCGCATATGTGGCTTTTATTACAACATTTGGTTAGAGATCAAGTGAGAGCACATGAAATAGAACAGAAGAACCGCAACACGGACATGATAGGCCTGATTTTCAGAGCTACCAAGCATCCACAGCGCTCACTGCCTTTAATAGGAGCTCTGTGTTGCGATCAGCTTCTCTGAACATGAGGTCTGAAATACAGAGACACAGCAAAGTGGCTTTGGCCATCCCAGAGAAAATAATACTTCAACTTTAAAGCACTGCCCCACCCCAACACTAACCCAGACCTGTCTACCATCATAACCAGAGCTGTGATATATATATATATATTGCTTTGTGTTTGTGTGTGTGTATATAGGGCCTTAGCCCTGCCCTCAATTAGCATAACCCAGCTCTTGGGTGGAGCTTCTTCTGCAAATGGACTGTTCACCTTTTTGCATTTTCTTCCAAAACCACCTGGTGCAGAAAGATGAAAGGAGCTGGTAAATTTAAACACCCAAAGAAAAAGGGAATGAGGAAAGAAAACATGGCTGAGTGGGCAGAGAGGTAACAAATGCTATCTCAGATGAGAATGGACGGGAGTCGGGAGAAAAAAAGGGCAGGAAATGAAAGCAAACAAATGGTATCTTTCAAGGCTGCTTTCTGAGGAACTGGTTTTTCAGGTCTCCTGGCTGCATATCACACCTGGATATGAATTAATTATTGAGCAAATATGTGGTGATTTTCCTTTGGGAAAATTCAGTGCACTGCTGATAAAGAACTGGCAATAAATTCCAGCCTCTACAGGGTACCAATATCAGATTTCAAAAGATTTCTAAAGCAGCTGAAATATTGTATGGGATGTAATCGCATTACAGGTGTTGTCATCTCCATTGTGATTGCGTTATAGCCTCACAAACGGAATAGTTTAGTTATCTGACCCACATCAAGGTAATAGTTACGGTGTGTGCTGATAAAATATGTGGAATCAGCAATGTAAGGCGCTCAGAGAGAAATTACCTCCCACCTGCTTTATGGGAAAATTGGGCTGTTAGTCTCTCTGAACTCTCCCTGGAGATCACAATGCATTAGTATCCAAAATGATGCATTAATGTCCATGTTGAAAGCTATTTCTCAGACAGAGAGAGATGGTTCATCTGCTGATTTGCATGCCAATGCCCAGCATGGCTTTGCAGCTCAGGGCCCTTCTATAAGGTATGTACTTAAGAACACATACAGACGCACAATGTAACCCAGTGGTGATGTAGTTGTTTTTTCAATAGGAGACTCCACTCCAAGTGGAAGGTCGCTGTATCTTGACTGACAATAACCATACCTTATCCTGGGTAAAACAGTGGAGCAGCCAGTGGTTCCCATCAGAACTTATTCCACAGTCTAATAGCTCTTGAAGTTAGGGAGCTCTCTCTGGTATTCAGGCTAAATTTTCCTTTCCTCAAGTGCCTTCCTTTACTTCAAGTTATAGCCTCTTGGACCATCTGAAACAAATCCTCTCTCCCTTCCTGCTGTTTACATCACACTTAGATACACTGGAAATGCCATACTAGTGATCCATCTTGTCTAGCATCCAGTCTAACAGTGCCCACTAGTATCAGATACACAGAGGAAGGAGAAAGAAATTTTGTGCAAGGCAGTTTGGAATACCCTGCTGTAGTGGGCCGGTGAATTGGCCGCCCACAGACCTGGAGGGGGAGGACCCCCTCATTGAACCCTGGTGGGCGGAGCCACGCCACGCTCAACCCTCCCACCCAGAGTCAGTGGGCGGGACCGGAAGTATAAAAGCCGTGCCGGAGAACTCAGTTGGGAGACAGCCACCAGATGAGCCAGACAATTAAAGATAAGGAGCAGCCCTAATGTGAGGCGCAGATTATCCTAAATCTGCCTATTGCGGGATTCTCTTCCTCTGAAGTATCTAGTGCTGGCCCTTGTTGGAGAGAGGCTACTGAACTAGGTGGACCTACGGTGTGATCCCATTGACTGTTATGGGAGTTATAGAGCTACTGTCCAGTGCAACTCTGAAATATTGCACCAAGCCGTGGAAGTGTTGGCAGTAAGTGTACATACACTCCCTGAGTACTTATGTCTGTCCTATGAATGATGCTCATCATTTATTGTCAAATTAATGGCCTAATATTTCCCACTGGTTATTCATCAACTCCCACATTTTTGGCCTAGTTCTGGGGACAGTTAGCGAATCTCTGTGTTGCTTTAAAAAAAACCACAATTGCAGCTCGTTTCAATAAAGTTCTCATTGATCATTTCAAATGGATGTGTTTTTCTACATACAAAGCTCCATATAAGAAAACTGACCAGTATATTATTTCTACTGTGGTAGTACCTAGGAACCCACATCAAGGACCAGGGCACCACTGTGCTAGGAGCTGCACACATAAGTAACAAAGAAGACAGGCCCTGCCCCACAGAGCTCACACTATTTCTATTGTATCAATCACAGTTGTACCTAAGTGTACAATGGGCTTAGTTCATTCCAACAGGGGCACGGATGTATAGATTCTACCTCCCTGCTCCGCCAAGGCCTACTGAAGCTTACGGAGTGGGGGAGTCACCCCTAGGGAATGGCAGGCAATGCTCATCCTGTCACCTGCCTTCTGGTGACAAAGTGAGGGAAGTGGCCAGGGAAGAACTGAAGCATACAGGCAGGCCTAGCAGTAGCAGTATCAGGCTGTGAAAAGGCAGCCAACAGATGATGGCTGACATTCTCAGAGAAAGAGCTCAACAGACAAGATCACTCACTTGAGACCACTCAATGAGAGTTAGGTACCTAAATACCTCAGAGAATATGGGACTTACACTCCCAACTCCGACTGAATTTAAGTGGGTGTTGAGCACCTAACTCTCCTAGTCTCCGTTGAAGCTCCCAGACTAGATTATTAAATCTATAGTGTGTATATCACATTCATCAACAGTGTCTGAGCCCCTCACGCAATCAGAGCACATGAAGAGCCAGACTAATGTTAAGTAGTGCAGTCCATTACTCCATAAGTGACCCCACAGGTGCCAGACCAAGCTACCAATAAGGTGGTTTAATATCAAATTTGAGTCTCTGGTTCCATCCCCTCCTCGGATATACTGAGTCATACAGTCTTGAATTCTTAACACTTTCCTGTTTATCCTTAGCTTGGTATTGACTCTGCAAAGGATTTTCTCAGGCTGTATATCAAGGAGAACACAATTAGCAAATACTACAGCAATTAGCACAGAAATATTCATAGAATCATAGAAATGTAGGACTGGAAGGGACCTCAAGAGGTCATCTAGGCCAGTCCCCTGCACCGAGGCAGGAGTAAATATTATCTTGACCATCCCTGACAGGTGTTTGTCTAACCTGCTCTTAAAAATCTCCAATGACGGAGATTCCACAACCTCCCTAGGCAATTTATTCCAGTGCTTAACTACACTTACAGTTACAAAGCTTTTTCCTAAAGTCTAATCTCCCTTGCTGCAATTTAAGGCAATTACTTCCTGTCCTGTCCTCACTGGTTAAGAAGAACAATTTATCACCCTTCTCTTTATATCAACCTATTATGTACTTGAACACTGAAGGGGGACGTGATATCAGTCTTCTCTTCTCCAGACCAAACACCCAAGTTGTTTCAATCTTTCCTCAGAGGTCATGTTTTCTAGACCTTTAATCATTTTTGTTGCTCTCCTCTGGACTTTCTCCAATTTGTCCATATCTTTCCCGAAGCGTGGTGCCCAGAACTGGACACAGTTCTTCAGCTGAGGCCTTATCAGTGCTGCTAATACATCCAGAATGATGTTCACTTTTTTGCAACAGTACTGAATTGTTGAATATTTAGTTTGTGATCCACTATAATGCCCAGATCCCTTTCTGCAGTACTCCTGCCTAGGCAGTCACTTCCCATTTTGTATTGACACAATTGGTTATTCCTTCATAAGCATAGTAGTACTTTGCCTTTGTCCTTATTGAATTTCATACTATTTAATTCAGACCGTTTCTCAAGATCATTCTGAATTCTAAATTGTTCTCCAAAATTCCTGCAACCCCTCCCTGCTTGGTATCGTCCGCAAACTTTATAAGTGCTCTCTCTATGCCGTTATCCAAATCATTTACGAGGCTATTGAATAGAACCAGACCCATGACAAGTCCCTGTAGGACCCCACTCGATTATGACCTTCCAGCTTAACAGTGAACTGCTAATAATTACACTCTGAGTATGTTTTTTCCAACAAGTTGTGCACCTTCCTTATAGTAGGTTCATCTACATGATATTTCTCTGGTTTGTTTATGAGAAGGTCACGTGAGACGGTATCAGTACTAAAATCAAGATGTATCAGATCTACTACTTTTCCCCTATACACAAGGCTTGTTACCCTCTCAAAAGGATATTAGGTTGGCTTGACATGATTTGTTCTTGACAAATCCATGGTGACTGTTACTTATCACCTTATTTTCTTCTAGGTGCTTGCAAACTGATTGTTTGATTATTTGCTCCATTATCTTTTCATATACCAAAGTTAAGCTGACAGGTCTATAATTCCCTGAGTTGTCCTTATGCCCCTTTTTATAGATTGGCATTATATTTGTCCTTTTCCAGTCCTCTAAGATCTCTCTCATCCTGCACAAATTCTCAAAGTTCATCGCTAATGGCTCAAGGTCTCTTCAGCCAGTTCATTAAATATCCTACGATGTGTTTCATCGGGCCCTGCAAATTTGAAGACATCTAACTTGTTTAAGCAATTCTTAACTTGGTCTTTCCCTATCTGAGCCTTAGATCCTACCCCTGTGCACTGATCTTCACTATGGGCTTGGCTACACTTGCAGGTGTGCAGCGCTGGGAGTTACAGCTGTCTTCGTACAGCTGTGTAGGGAAAGCGCTGGAGTGTGGCCACACTGACAGCTACCAGCGCTGTAGTGTGGCCACATTTGCAGCGGTGTTGGGAGTGGTGCATTATGGGCAGCTATCCCAGCGTTCAAGTGGCTGCAACATGCTTTTCAAAAGAGAGGGGTGGGGTGGAGTGTGACAGGGAGTGTGGGGGAGAGAGAGAGAGTGGATTTTTGGAGCCGACACTGTCAGCTCCCTGCCTTGCAAATTCTGACCACTTCCCCGACCCCTCATTCACTCTTAAATGCAAATAGCCTGCAGACCAGATAAGCAGCTGCTCCAACGGACTCCCTTCCCCCCTTCCCCCCCCCCCTGCTGTTTCTCTCCTCAAGCAAACACTAGGCTGTGGACATTCATCCCCCTGCCTGCCTGCCTGATTCACAGCAAACAGTAGCTGTGCTTGTTTTTCAGATAAGCAGCTCCAGGAGCCCCGAGTACACAACAAAACAAACAGAGGCATCATAACAAAACAAACAGAGTTGTTTAGTTAAAAGCATTATGGGAAAATTCCGGAGGTCAGTTACAGCGTAGTAAGATTAATCACTGTTTACACTGGCACCCCAGCGCTGCAGCACCAGCACTGCAGTCATTATTCCCCAGGCAGAGCAGGAGTACAGCCAGCGCTGTAGCCAGGGAGATACAGCGCTGTATGTGCCTTGCAAGTGTGGACGGTGAGTGAGTTGCAGCGCTGCAAAGCCACCACCAGCGCTGCAACTCTCCAGTGTAGCCAAGCCCTATGTTAGTCATACAATTGCTGCTAACTTTTTTTTTGGTGAAAACTGGGAGAAAAAAGGCAGTTAATGCAGCAATGGCTGAAGTGTTTTGTTATTGTCTTTCTCTCCTCATTTAAGTAACATGTATACCCTGTCCTTGGTCTACCTCTCATTACTCATGTATTTGTAAAATGTGTTCTTATTACCTTTTATGTCCCTACCTAGTTTAATCTCATTTAGTGCCTTGGCCTTTCTAATTTTGTCCCTACATGCTTGTGTTGTTGGTTTTTTATATATATTCATCCTTTGTAATTTGACTTAGTTTCCACTTTTTGTAGGACTCTTTTTTGAATTCCAGATTATTGAAGATCTCCTGGTCAAGCCACGGAGATCTCTTACCACCCTTCCTATCTTTCTGGTGCAGTGGGATAGTTTGCTCTTGTGCCCTTAAACATGTCTTAAAAATACTGCCAACTCTCCTGAACTCTTTTTCCCCTTAGACTTGCTTCCCACCGGATCTCACCTATCAATATTGTCTTTTACTTGGTCAACTCTCTAAAACAGGAGAAAGGGTTCCCATCCCAACTGTGTGTTTCATCTGATGATGCTAATTTAAAGGTATTTTTCAATATCCTCCAGTAACTGCTAAGGCTAATGATTTTAGCATTCAGCTCAATAGTGCTTTGAAAACAAATTGCAATTAACTTACTGCACCACCTTTTCCCTTGAATTAAGTCCCTTGAGATCCACTCTGTCTATCCTCCAAACAGATACATCATAGGCAACTCAGTCCGCACCCCTTACACTGCTCTACTAATGGGCCCCAGCCTTACCCTGGAAAGATCTAAGAGAACAAACAATTTATGTTCCAGGCCCCTTCAATCTTTTTGCTTCTTTGCAGAGGGTGTCAATGAGCAGCAACTGTGATTTGGACATCTGTGAACTAGGAAATCAATGAGGCTTTTGAACACAATCCCTCAAGTAGAACAAACAGTTTCATTTCCTCATAGAAAATAATCTCATCTAGTTAAGTCCCTATTAAAAATATGAACCCATATTACTGCACTGAATTGTACAGTTTGTTTAAAGTAAAAAATACACGTTTTCAGTGGATATATGTCTCCAGTTTCTATAACAGATCAATGTGACAGGGCATTCTGTCCCTTAAGGGCAGTAGGGCTTAGGGGTCAGCCCACCCTTGTTCCATGCCATGGCTCTAAGATTTTGGGAAGTCTTATGCATACAAGGACCAAGCAAACAAGAGATATGGATAGAGAGGAAGCAGATCCAGGAATAGGAAGTGTTAAGGGGGAAAACCCATTCTTGTTTTTTTTAAGGGCCCAGGACTACGAGTCTTGCAGTGAGTGTCAGGTACCAGGATGTGGGCACAGTGCCTAGATGTCAGAGTCGGTAGCCAGATGCCAGAGCCAAGGGTCACGACCGGAGTCAGAAACCAAGAGTTGGAGCCCAGGGTCAGACCCAGAACCAGAGGCCAGAGCCGAAGTCAGGAATCGGAGCTGTGTGTCAGAACCAGGTTACCTGGAGTGAGGCAGGAGCAGGGCTGCGTGCTTGGCAGGTACAGGGCTGGGTGCAAGCAGCACTATCACAGCCCTGGGCAAATGCCTTGAGCAGCCAGCAAACTGCTGCTGCTGCGGGGCTTAAGTGCAAGCCCGCTAGCTTCTTCAGCCAATCAGGTAGGGCATTACATCAGCCTGTCTGGTTGATGCAGCCCAGCTGTGCTCATTAGGCTGTCAGGGACTGAGCAGTTGCTGCTAGAGGGCCTTATTCCTGAGAATGGGCAGGGGGAGGCTCCCCTCCCTCCCAGCCAGTTGGGATGAGCTCTGGGAGGGCGATCGGCATGTATCCTGCCTCCTCAAAATGGCAGCCGTCCCCTCAAAAGATGATGGTGTAAGTGCCCAGGCAGTTCAGTTACCATATATCATGCTGCAGCATCACGAGTGGCTAAAAAAGCCCGAGTCTTAGCCACACAGATGATGCAGGCATAAGGCACAGGGCCAAAGGGTGACACTGGTGCACTACTAGTGCTGGTGGCTGCTGTGTTTTCCTCTTTGCTCTCCTCTCTCCCACCCACTTCTCTTCAGCCTCTCTACTTCCCTGATGCAGCACAACCCTCCAGTGTAGCTTGTGGCTAGCGGCATCTTCCCAGCTTGTGGCGTCTGTCATAAACAGATAGTTAAGGGTTAATGTCTCTTTTACCTGTAAAGGGTTAAGAAGCTCAGTAAACCTGGCTGACACCTGACCAGAGGACCAATATGGGGACAAGATACTTTCAAATCTGGGTGGAGGGAAGTCTTTTATTTGTGCTCTTTGTTTTGGGGGTTGTTCATTCTCGGGACTGAGAGGCACCAGACATCAATCCAGGCTCTCCAAATCTTTCTTAATCAGTCTCTCATGTTTCAAACTTGTAAGTAACTAGCCAGGCAAGGCGTGTTAGTCTTATGTTTGGTTTCTCAACCTGTAAATGTTTCTTTTTGCTGGAAGGATTTTTACCTGTTTGCTGTAACTTTGAACCTGAGGCTAGAGGGGGTTTCCTCTGGGCTATACGAATCTAAGTACCCTGTAAGCATTTTCCATCCTGATTTTGCAGAGATAATTTTTACCTTTTCTTCCTTTAATTAAAAGCTTTCTTTTTTAAGAACCTGATTGATTTTTCCTTGTTTTAAGACCCAAGGCGATTGGGTCTGAACTCACCAGGGATTGGTGAGGGGGGATGGTTAATTTCTCCTTGTTTTAAGATCCAAGGGGTTTGGATCTGTGTTCCCCAGGGAAGGTTTTGGGGGGACAGAAAGTGTGCCAGACACTGACTTCTGGCTGGTGGCAGCGTTACCAGATCTAAGCTAGTAATTAAGCTTAGAAGTGTTCATACAGGTCCCCACATTTGTACTCTAAAGTTCAAAGTGGGGAAAGAAACCTTGACAGTGTCCATGCTGAAAGACTTCAAGAGTCCCTCTTGCAAACGTCCCGGAACCTGAGCTAGATCAGCCTAGTGACCTTGGAGCACCCACATTCAAACAGGAGATCCTTTGGAGTGCATCCATCGTCCATCCAGTGCAGATAACCAAACTAACAGAGACATCTGTGCTTGAGAACAGTGATAGGAAAAAGCAAAATTGCCCAGTCAAGTACTCTGGCATCAAGAACTTTGGTTTCTCATTTGATATTTAGCAAGAGAAACTCAAGTCTCCATTGAAAGTACAACCTAGATCAGGGGTTGGCAACCTTTCAGAAGTGGTTTGCTGAGTCTTCATTTATTCACTTTGATTTGAGGTTTCGCGTGCCAGTAATACATTTTAACGTTTTTAGAAGGTCTCTTTTTATAAGTCTATAATATATAACTAAACTATTGTTGTAAGTAAAGTAAATAAGGTTTTTAAAATGTTTAAGAAGTTTCATTTAAAATTGAATTAAAATGCCGAGCCCCCCGGACCGGTGGCCAGGACTTGGGCAGTGTGAGTGCCACTGAAAATCAGCTCACATGCCGCCTTCGGCACACATGCCATAGGTTGCCTACCCCTGACCTAGATCAAGGAAGAAAGTTGGGAGCTCCTAACTTAGGGGAGAGAGAGAGAGAGAGAGAGAGTCACTCCCCAAAGTGCAAGCCAGCTCTGGGGCTTCCTGAGCAGAGAAAAGGAAATGTACCAGGATTCCTATATGGACCCAGAGCAGGTGTGAACTGAAGAGACTAAAGCTATGGCTACACTACAGAGCTTGCAGCTGCACCACTGTAAATTCTCTAGTGTAGCCGCTCTAAGCTGACAGGAGAGAGCGACTTAATTAATCCACCCCCAACAAGTGGTGGCAGATATGTCGGTGGGGGGAGCTCTCCTGCGCCGACATAGTGCTGTCCACACTGGTGCTTAGATTGGTGTAACGTAAGCTGCTCAGGAGGTGGCTTATTCACACCCCTGAGTGACATAACTTATACCGGCATAAGTGACAGTGTAGACATAAGCTAACAGAAGTGATTTGTACCTTTTTTTCTTTTAAAAAAAGAGTTAATAAACCAGACCCCCTGAAGGGGATATGTTGTTCAAAGTAATTTGGGTAATTGCTGGGAAGAACTGCGCTAGCACTGAGGGCAGCTCACTGGCAGGACCATGAGGCGCCACGAAGGGCTGTGCTTGAGGGCAGCACCCCATCACAAGCAACCTCCAAGATTGTTTGAAGTCATTAAGTCGTCCAGGAGGTTTGATGGGTTAGCTCTGATGGCGTGCGTTCGATAGCTGTGTCTTTCATTTAGACAGTGGGCTTTGATCCGAATGGGTAATAAAGCAATGCGTAACTCTCTCTCCAGATAGCCCCACCATTCGAGTGCAGGGCTGCACACAGCATATCACACCACAGCAGCGGGAGAAGAATCTATTTGGGCATGGCCATTTGGCCAAACATCTGCTCTGATAAACGCACTTTAACATCCACACTGCGCAAACTGGGCACCCTTTTTAAATGTCCCCTATGAAAGACTCACTCACAATAAACTGCATGCCACTAGATACTGTCCACTGGTGGGCCAGGACGGCTTGTTTACCTGCAGTGTCTGCAGATTCGGCTGATTGCAGCTCCCACTGGACGCTGTTCGCCGCTCCAGGCCAATGGGGACTGCGGGAAGTGATGGCCAGCACATCCCTCGGCCCACACCGCTTCCCACAGCCCCCATTGGCCTGGAACGGTGAACTGTGGCCAGTGGGGGCTGCGATCAGCTGAACCTGCAGACGCTGCAGGTAAACAAACCGTCCCGGCCCACCAGCGGATTTCCCTGACGGGCCACATGCCAAAGGTTGCTGATCCTTGGTCTAGATAATACTTAGTCATGCCATGAGTGCAGGGCACTGGACCAGACCTTTCAAGGTCCCTTTCAGTCTTATGATTCTATGATTTAAACTGTTAGCATGTGCTTAACTCCTACTGAAGTCAATGAGGCTTAATTACTAAAACGTTCTTTCCAGAATCAGGGCCTACACATCATGAAATATGTATTAATTTATTTCCCAATTGTTTTTTCCCCCCTGCAATAAGAGCTATCTAGACTAGACTACACCTACCATGTTGCTGGAAAACAACCATTTCTTTATTTTACTTTTGCTTTACTTCATTCCTGTGCCAGTTCCATGAATGAATTTTGAATTCATTTACTTCATTGTGCATTTAATTTACAATGCATTTACCATGCACTTACTTTATAATGTGTTTTGTGAATCGCTTCTGTACTTACACCTGCCTTTTCTTGTTATGTCTTTATACTGTTATACAAATCAATAAAAAAGTTAAAATTTTTGAGTGACTGTTCCCCAAGATGGAAGGAAATGTCTCCAGAGGAAAATACAAGTTGTGGCCTCATAAGTCTTATACTGTAGTTACAGCCAGCCAGAGTGCCAGCTCTAGCAATTTTGTTTGTCAGCTGATAGCTTTGTTTTCTAGTGCTTCCTCGACAGAAACAAATGAAAGATGTGAACAAGTGATGTGTGCAGAGAGCACACTGATCATTTTCTTCACTCCAGTGCATCCAATTGAGATATAAGTGAACAGAAGACCCAGGTCACAAGTGAACTAAATTAATCACCACTGAAGGCTGCTCAGTAGCCCATGGGGTTGAAATGATTTGGTGGTCTCAGTCCAGTTCCCACACAACCGGGCCTAATCAGCACCTTTGTTGGCTGCTTTAGCAAAGAGTAAATGAGCTGAGAGGCTAGACTCTCCTTTCATGCCAAGGTCCCTCGCTGTACAGGGAAGAGGCGTTCTCGAGATTATATATGAGAGAGAAAGAAAGAGAGAGAGTTCTTGCATGACAGTGGATGTGCTCTACATATCCCAGAGAGGGAGGGCTTCACTCTATAGGGGCTGTCACAACCCAACACCTCTCATGAGCATTGAACTCAATTCAGAATTTAATGCAAAGACCATATCCAAAATAATTAGTGGGCTCAGCTATAAGTGAAGCAAGCTTTTTAATGAAGGGGGTACCCTGGAGTGATTTCAGTTGGAGCTTTGTTCTGATCAGAGCACAGCAACAATTTCCCTGGACAATCACTTATTACCAGCTCTTTGATGCGGATGAAGACTTCTTCCTTAATAACCTCTTTGATCTCATTGCAGCCTTTAACACTGTGCACTAGTGCAGTGGTTCTCAAACTAAGGCTGCCGCTTGTTCAAGGAAAGCCCCTGGCGGGCCGTGCCGGTTTGTTTACCTGCCGCATCCGCAGGTCCGGCCGATCAGAGCTCCCAATGGCCGCGGTTCACCGCTCCAGGCCAATGCGGGCTGCGGGAAGCAGCAGCCAGTACGTCCGTCGGCCCACACCGCTTTCTGCAGCTCCCATTGGCCTGGAACAGCAAACTGCAGCCACTGGGAGCTGCGATCAGCCAAACCTGCGGATGTGGCAGGTAAACAAACTGGCCCGGCCCTCCAGGGGCTTTCCCTGAACAAGCAGCAGCCCTAGTTTGAGAACCACTGCACTAGTACACCTTCCTAGCTTGCTTGCTCTGGCAGACTGTCTCCCCTGTGCCAAGACATTTCCTTGATGGAGTTTCAGTGCTTGTCTTTCTGCTCTTATCTAGCTTTCTTCCCCATTCAGTCACCTTAGGCCTAACCTTTCACTGCCCTCAACTGTGTAGAATCATTTACCCCGGTGCAAAGTGGGTATAAAAGACCGTCGCATCAGAACCGGGATGTTTCACAGCCACAAGGCAGAAGGTGAAGGTCAGTGGAGAGTCAGGGCCCTTATCTATATTTAAAAACTGGGACTGAGATTTAAAAAAACCAAAACAGGAGCCTGATATTCTGTTCCTAAATCCAAACTTAGGTGTCTCATCCAGCCACAGGTACACAGATTTTAAGTAGGACTGTTGATTAATCACAGTTAAATGCAATTAATTTTTTTTGAGTTAACAAAATTAATAGTGATTAATAGCAGTTTTAATTGCACATTTAAACAACAGAATGCAAATTGAAATTTATTAAATATTTTTGATGTTTTTTCTAGATTTTCAAACATATTGATTTCAATTAACACAGAATACAAAGTGTACAGTGCCCACTTTACATTATTTTTATTACAAATATCTGCACTGTAAAATGATAAACAAAAAAATAGTATTTTTCAATTCACCTCATACAAGTATTGTAGTGCTATCTCTATCATGAAAGTGCAACTTACAAATGTAGATTTTTTTTTACAGAGCTGCACGCAAAACAAAAGGATGTAAAACTTCAGAGCCTACAAGTCCACTCAGTCCTACTTCTTGTTCAGCCAATCGCTAAGACAAACGAGTTTGTTTACATTTTTGGGAGATAATACTGCCAGCCACTTATTTACAATGGCAACAGAAAGTGAAAACAGGCATTTGCATGGCACTTTTGTAGCCGATACTGCAAGGTATTTACATGCCAGATATGCTAAACATTCGTATGCCCCTTCATGCTTTGGCCACCATTCCAGAGGACATGCTTCCATGCTGATGACACTCATTAAAAAAAGAACACGTTCATTAAATCTGTGACTCAACTCCTTACGGGTTATATGTCTCCTACTCTGTTTTACCACATTCTGACATATATTTCATATTATAGCAGTCTTGGATGATGACCCAGAACAGTTCATTTTAAGAACAATTTCATCGCAGATTTGACAAAATGCAAAGAAGGTACCAATGTGAGATTTGTATAGCTAGCTACAGCACTCGACCCAAGGTTTAAGAATCTGAAGTGCCTTCCAAAATCTGGGAGGAATGAGGTGTGGAGCATGCTTTCAATTCTTAAAAAAGTAATACTTCAATGCAGAAACTACAGAACCTGAACCACCCAAAATCAACCTCTTGCTGGTGGCATGAAAATGAACATGCATTGGTCCACACTACTTTGGATTATTATGGAGCAGAACCGGACATCAGCATGGACGCATGATCATTTACACCCGTGCAGAGTAAACGTATCCCGCTACCAAAGCAAAATAGCAGCATTTTATAGGCAGTTTGCACAGATGTACAATAATATACACCAATTACAGGGCTGTGACAAATTAAGACCATAGTTCTGCGTAAAGTATTGTCTAAAATACACAGTACCATCCCTTGTTTCTTGTTAAGGAAGTGTTATTTATTCCTTCTCATAACACAAAAACTAGGGGATCACCAAATGAAATTAATAGGCAGTAGGTTTAAAACAAGCAAAAGGAAGCATTTCTTCACACAACGCAGTCAACCTGTGGAACTCCTTGGTAGAGGATGTTGTGAAGGTCAAGACTATAACAGGGTTCAAAAACAGAACTAGATAAGTTCATGAAGGATAGGTCCGTCAATGGCTATTAGCCAAGATGGTTGGGATGCTGTCCCTAGCCTCTGTTTGCCAGAAGCTGAGAACGGGCGACGGGATGGATCACTTGATGACTACCTGTTCTGTTCATTCTCTCTGAAGGACCTGGCATTTGCTACTGTCAGAAGACAGGATACAGGGCTACATGGACCTTTGGTCTGACCCAGTATGGCCGTTCTGATGCTCTTCTATAAATTTCATTGGACCACATCCTCAGCTGGCATAAGAGCATCATGCAGTTCCTATTGAATGGCTTCACCTATTCAAGTCAATGGGAATTTAATATTGACATAGCTCTACTAACGTCCAATGAAGTAATGGCAATGTACACCAGCTGAGGATCCAGCCTACTCTACTTTTAATGTTTTGCATTCATGCTGAATATTTTATTCTGGGCCATTTAGTATCCAACATACCATTTTTATAGAATAGTTTATGTAAATTTTAAGACCTGTCAATCTCGATAACACCTGGTCACCAGCAGTTTCAAGTCAAGTCAAATCACTTCAGTTGGCCTCTTTGGTGTGGGGGGAAAGGTGCCCAAAAAGCAGAACATCATTATTTGTGTTGCATTGTGTAATGTCAGCATGGGAGGAGACAGGCCTGTCAGCAGCAATTCCCGACTCCAGGGCAGAACAGTCAATGGGCCCCCACGCAAGCACAAGCCGGACCTGAGGGGACATTGTCCGCCTGACATTTTGGCAGTGCTGCGCCTGCACTAGCTGGTGACCTGCAAGCTGCCAGATGCGCTGCTGGGCGTGCTCTTCCGGCACGGCCAGGGCTTTCACATGCCTGCCCGGTAGGGTTGCTGTCTAATTGTGCAAACCCAAAGATCCTTCCCAAAGGGGCCCTGCCCCCTCCCTGAGGCTATGCCCATGTCCCACCCCTTCTCCAAGGCCCCAGCCCTGCTCACTCCATGCCCCCTCCCTCTTGTCACTTGCTCTCCCCCACCCTTACTCACTTTCAACAGGCTGGGGCAGGGGGTTGGGGTGCAGGAGGGGGTATGGGCTCTGGGAGGGAGTCTGGGTGTGGGCTCTAGCCTGGGGCAGGGGGTTGGGGTGCAGGAGAGGGTCAGGGGATTGGTGCTTACCTTGGGCCACTCCCAAAAGCGACCCCTCTGGCAGCAGCTCCTAGGCAGAGAGGCTCGGGGGGGGTCTCCGCGTGCCACTGCCCATAGGCACCGCCCTTGCAGCTCCCATTGGCCGCAGTTCCCGGTCAATGGGAACTGTGGAGTCGGTGCTCAGGGTGGGAGCAGAGCATGAAAACCCCCTCCTTCCCTCTGGGCCATAGGGCCGTTCCGGCTGCTTCCAGGAGCGGCACGGAGTGAGGACGGGCAGGACGCCTGCCTTAGCTTTGCCGCAGTGGCAGCTGGGGGCCCCCGGGCCCTTTTAAATCACCCAGACCCCTGGGCAATTACCTGTTTGCCCCCATTTCTCCCCCCATTGGTGGGCCTGGGAGGAGAGAGGAGGGATTTATTGGGACACATCCTAAAAAAGGAAGGAGACAGCTGGCAAGAACTCCATTACGCCGAGAACACGATGATCTACCTCATAGCTTGGCTCTTCTGTCATGCCACTGTAAATCAGGAGTCAGTCAATGCAGTGACGCTGATTTTATACCAGTGCTAAGAAAGAGGAGTCAGGTCCTCTGGACAAAGAAGAATTCAAGAAGCCACTTCCTGAGCCAATGAAAGCTCAGTGCATCCAGCTGGCAAATGCAGCACCTGCCTCACTCACTTTTCACCACTCCATCAGCTAATTCTCCTTCCCTTTGATGCTCAAGAGGCTCTCATCTGTGACGTTACATCCCAAGAGCAGCCAAGGACATAAAAATAGAAGGGACTTGAAAAAGAAACATTAGTAGGAGCTACTCTATATTTACTGCCACAGGCTGTGATCTCATTAGATTGCACTAGTTTATGATTGGGCCTGGTCAGCACTTGACTAGGAGACCTCCATACAATCCCTAAATACTGCAAAGAGTGATATTAGGAGTTAGTAGTTTGTTCTTGTTCCATTGATTCACTCAGTGTTGCGCTGCTGAGGTTGCTGCCTATGGGGATGACACATCAGACTGCGACCTGGCGATCCCACTGACAGTACATCAGAGTACAGGTGTTGGCCTTCGCACCGCAACTGAATTCAAATGAGGTCTTTCATATTCTGCTTATGAAAGTTCTGCCTGTATTTTTCATAGGATTAATTATTCTCCACTTTCTGTCCTAAGTGCCTGTGCAGTCTTGCTGTGTGCAAGTCTAACCAATCACCCCAACTGTGGTTGCATTTCAGTGGTGGGTGAAATGATCTTTCCATACTGTAGCTTGTACTCAGTTTGCAAAGCAATCCAAACGCAGATTACAATATAATGGGCTTGATTCTGATCTCAGGTACACCTGTATCAATCTCTATTAAAATCAGTGGGGTCATTCCAGATTGATACTGGTGTGTAAATGAGATCAGATTATGGCCCTATGTTGTATTAGTGCATGCATTATTCATTAGAA
Source organism: Mauremys reevesii (assembly GCF_016161935.1). Classification (NCBI taxonomy): domain Eukaryota; kingdom Metazoa; phylum Chordata; order Testudines; family Geoemydidae; genus Mauremys; species Mauremys reevesii. Next base: position 275,775,421 of record NC_052624.1, read on the forward strand.
ATTCCAACCTGTACGCAGATCCTGAACAATTTAAATGTTGGCACTAGTCAGAGGTTTCAGTTTGGTTCCATCTCTCCTTTACTTTAACTCCATCTCCCACCTACCATCATCCCCATAATGTGTTATCACTGTCCCAAAAATCTGCTTGGTGCAACTAATAGAATGCTAATAAATTCCGCTCTGCATCTACTCCGTATTTAACATGTCGTACAGAACCACGTGCTAGAGAATGCAATGGGGCCACACTATATCGTCCTCGCAGGAGATTCAACTAGCTCCCACTTTGATGAATAGTGTGAGCCTAGAATACCTGCTCCTAGCTCCCCCTGTAAGTGGGAAGATTGGATCTATACCTGCTAATGGCTTCTATCATCCCACATTGTGCCAGGCTCTTGATTCAGATCCGAACAATAAAGGCAGGACTACAAAGCAGCCCAGCAAAGGGCTAAGATGGCTGGGACGTGTCGTAGCAAGAGACGTTAAAGGATCTCAGCTTACCTACTTTAAATGAAGGGAAGGAGAGGTAGGGTGAGTGGAATAGGAGAATGCTGTGACTCTTTTTGAGTGGGAATAAGTTAAAGGGAAGAAAATACAAAGTAATGCACATTGGAAAACATAATCCTAACTATACCTATACAATGATGGTGTCTAAATTAGCTGTTACCACTCAAGAAAGATCTTGGAGTCATTGTGGATAGTTCTCTGAAATCATCCACTCAATGTGCAGCGGCAATCAAAAAAGCAAACAGAATGTTGGAAATCATCAAGAAAGGGATAGATAAGATGACAGAAAATATCATATTGCCTCTATATAAATCCATGGTACGCCCACACCTTGAATACTGCGTGCAAATGTGGTCACCCCATCTCAAAAAAGATATATTGGAATTGGAAAAGATTCAGAAAAGGGCAACAAAAAATGATTGGGGTATAGAACGGCTTCCGTATGAGGAGAGATTAATAAGACTGGGACATTTTAGCTTGGAAAAGAGGCACCTAAAGAGGGATATGATAGAGGTCTATAAAATCATGAGTGGTATAGAGAAAGTAAATAAGGAAGTGTTATTTACTTCTTCTCATAATACAAGAACAAGGAGCCACCAAATGAAATTAATAGGTAGCAGGTTTAAAACAAACAAGAAGGTATTTTTCCACAGAACGCACTGTCAACCTCTGGAACTTGCCAGAGGTTGTTGTGAAGGCCAAGACTATAATGGGGTTCAAAAGGGAGCTATATAGATTCATGGAAGATAGGTCCATCAATGGTTATTAGTCAGGATGGGCAGGAATGACGTCCCTAGCCTCTGTCTGCCAGAAGCTGGGACTGGGTGACAGGGCATGAATCACTTGATTGTAACCTGTCTGTTCATTCCCTTTGTGGCACCTGCCATTAGCCCCTGTCAGAAGACAGGATACTGGGCTTGATGGAACTTTGGTCTGACCCAGTATGGCTGTTCTTATGTTCTTAATAGCGCCTCTAGGCCAACAGTGCTAGGATGAATTCCAGAAAGTAATGGCCTTAATCTTAAAAGGAAGGAAAAAAAAAACTTACATAACAAAGGACATCTTTGAAAACAATTTAATCCTCTAGCAGGCAGCAAGAGAGATGACGGAAGCTGTCTGGGTGGAAAGTTCAAATGGATTTTCCATAATGTACTTGTCAGAACAGTGTAGGGGGAACAATGGAATAGCACGTGGGGACTGTAGAGATGCAGACCCACTGCTGCAGCATCTCCTGCCGGTCATGCTGGGAATTAGCTCTCTTGGACCGTCAGTGCGCCTTTTACTAGCGGTGTCTCACTTGCCGTTACTTCCACTTCCTCCACCGTCTGGTCCCGCGTCACTCCCAGACCGCAGCATCCTCTTTGGGACACAGCCCTTTGGCTGTGTCCAGCCTGCTGTCTCCCCCCTTTCGGGGGACAGGAGGTCCTCAGTCCCTCCACGTGCCTCAGCAGCCAACTGCAATCTCTAGCCTAGCCCCGGGCTTCAGGGGCACACTGCACTCTGAATTTAGGCCACTCTCCTCATTGGCAAGTAGGAATAAAGGGAGGGGGACCCAGGCCAGCCCGCTACTCTGGGTCCAAGCCCAGGGACCCTATAGCTGGCAGTCATTTACTGCCCCTCCTATTCCTGCTGCCTACTTTCCCTCGGCCACTTCCCCCGTAGCCCTAGTACCTTCCCTGCCCTTGCTTCCGGACCTCAGTCTCACCATGGTCAGTCAAGAGCTCCCCTACTGCTCCACTACCCTGCCTAGCACTGCAGAAGCTCTAGTGGTCCTCAGCCAACCATCCTTCCCCATTGCCCTCCAGGAAGAGACTGTCCCTTACTCTGCTGAGCAGTCCTTTATATATGTGCTGCTCCAGCAAGCCTTCTCTTGATTGGCTCTCCCAATGATCCCTTTCCTGATTGGCAGGGTTCTGTGCAGCCTCTCCAAGGCTGCCTTAACCCTTCTCCTACCACTGTGGGTCAGCTGCCCCACCAAAAGGACAGAGCGTGCCAAGGGTGAGGAAAGGGGAAATAGCATGAGGGCCACATCTTGGACTGAACCAGGGACCTCAGCAGTTACAGCTTGAGCTGAAGAGGTCGGCTCTGTAGCTGGGACTGTAACAGACTTGCGGCTTCTGTGAATTGGACACAGACAGGAACTGGTGGGTAATATAACAGCACCAGCGATGACAAACAGGTGTGGGGGGGGGAACATGGAGGAGAACCCATGAGGGGAAGAAAATGATTTGTGCCAAAAAGCTACACTTGGTGACCTAGAGGGTCTCTCCTACCTTAACTTCTATCATGGCTGGTTGCAAGTTATTTTATCATCCCCTGCTTGCACACGTCCACCACATAGGAAAGGCTGGGCAAAGGAGATCACCCAGGGCCTCAGCCTGCCTGCTGTCTGTGCATGAACTCCCAGATAGTGTCAATGGGGAAGAAAATGCAAGACTCCTGCCCCTAGCTTTCTCAGCTTTCCTTTGCCTGAAAACCTACCCCTTTCATGAAAGACATCAGGGTGTGTCTAAGCCTCTCCCAAATAATTAGGTACTCAGGAACAGTAATAATAGAACAATATTTGGAATCTTGATTGATCAATGGAGTTGAACACTAGCAGTGGGGGGGAGATCTCAGTGTTCAGAAACAGAACAGCACATGTTCCCTCTATGAATTTATTCTAATTATACCCTAATTATGGTACCTTGAGAGAATCCCTCAAGAGTTCTACATTGAGGCCTCAGGCTTGAAATGTTGCCAAACACCTGCAAATTGCTATTAATGTCACTAAAATCACTGAGAGAATGAGATCAACTTGTTTTATATAGCATCTTTACTTTCCCTGGGGCTCATAAGGGAGGGCGGTGTAGGAGCCAACTACACGAGCCAGACATGGCATTTGCTGACATACTGCTTTGATATCTCACCAACAATTTCACTATAAAAGAATGGCCCCTTACACATCATAGCTCTATTTGGAGCTGACATTTTGTATACATAAAAACACTCAATAATGGAGATTTGTTACAGTGCAGTTGGAAAAAAAAATGTAACGATGCAAAACCAGGAGTCAAAGACCGGAACTGTGAAGGTGAAAACTAATTGTCTTCATTGATTTGCTTCCTGGCTTCTGTACATCATTTTCAGAGAGATAGATCAGGCAGCCACTGTATACAAGAGAACAAAGCAGGGCTAGCCAATATGCAGCTCTATTGGATATGAAAGGCTGGACCAGGCCTAGTCATGGTGTCGCTGCCTTTCTTCCCTGCAGCATCCTGCCCAAAGGACAGATGCAATAGCAGCCCTATGTCCCTGCAAGCATCTCTGGGCAAGCAAATCATACCAAAGGGAGCAGAAAGGGGACAGCCACAGGGGCAGCAGAGCATGCTGTGAGGGTGCAGGGGAGCATCCTTGCTAATGGAGGCCTGAGCCTACCCAGCACAGTTGGTTAATGGGACCTCAGGGACCCTCTTGTTTTCACAGATGCCAAGGCCAGAAGGGACCATCGTGATCTAGTCTGACCTCCTGTATGACACAGGCCACAGAGCTTCCCCAAAATAATTCCTAGAGCACGTCTTTTAGAAAAAACATCCCATCTTAATTTTAAAATTGTCAGTGATGGAGAATCCACCAGAATCCTGAATAAATTGTTCCAATGGCTAATTACTCTCACTGTTTAAAATTTACCTTGTTGCCAGTGTGAATTTGTCTAACTTCAGGTTCCAGCCACTGGATCATGTTAGACCAGGGGTCGGCAACCTTTCAGAAGTGATGTGCCGAGTCTTCATTTAGTCATTCTAATTTAAGGTTTCACATACCAGTAATACATTTTCATGTTTTTAGAAGGTCTCTTTCTATAAGTCTATAATATATAACTAAACTATTGTATGTAAAGTAAATAAGGTTTTTTAAAATGTTTAAGAAGCTTCATTTAAAATTAAATTAAAATGCAGAGCCCCTCGGAGCGGTGGCCAGGACCCGGACAGTGTGAGTGCCACTGAAAATCAGCCCGTGTGCCGCCTTTGGCACGCGTGCCATAGGTTGCCTACCTCTATGTTAGAGCTTGCTCTGCTAAACTGAACATTTTAAAATATTTGTTCCCAATGTAGGTATGTACCGGGGTGGCCAAACCACAGCTTCTGAGCCGCATGAGGCCCTTTTACAATTAAAATGTGGCTCGTGGAGCCTCCCACACCCCCTCTCCATTCTCCACCTACCAGACTGGGGTGGGGAGCTCAGGGCTTCTGCCCTGAGGCAGGATAGTGAGGGTAGGGGCTTCTGCCCAGGGGGGTGGGGAGTCTCAGGGCTTCAGCAGGAGTGGGGCTGAAGCCCCAAGCCCCGAGCCCCACCGCAGGGTAGAAGCCCCGAGCCCCAACAGGTGCGCCCAGCTCTCAAACTTCTGGAGATAATAATATCCAGCTCAGAGGGTCAGTATGTTTGGCCACCCCTATGTATTACATAAACACTGTTACCTTTAGCAACCAAACTTGCAACCTCATAAAAATATATATATATCAAGTTAGTTTCTCAGGATCTATTTTCCATAAACCTATGTTGACTTGCATTCCTTTCACCACTCTCCTTTAATTCTTTATTAATCAAGACCCGTATCAGCCACTCCATTTTCTTGCCCAGGATCAACATCAGGCCAACAGGCCTATAATTACCTGGGTCATCCCAATTACCCTTTTCAAAAATTGGCACAACATTAGCTTTCTTCCAGTCTTCTGGTACTTCCCCAGTGCTCCAAGGCTCATTGAAAATCAGCATTAACAAGCCAGTGAGTCCTCAGCCAGCTTTTATTTTATTTTTTTAAACTCTTGGAAGCAGGTTATCTGGACCTGCTGATTTTAAAACGTGTAGCTTTAGTAGCTTGTGTTTAACATCCTCCAGAGATACTACTGGAATGGAAAGTGTGTTATCACCATATGTTGAGGACTATATCATCTGTTTTTTCCCCAAAAAACAACAAAAATATTTATTGAACACATGGTTTGCACTGGGTTTTTTTGAGGGGGCCAGGGATTGACACACATAAAAATGTCACCATACCCATACAGCTGTCCCCAAGCTGACTCAGGAGAAGCAACTGTTTGGTTTCTCCCAGGCAGTGCTACAACTACAGTTACAATTGATGCCCATGGTTGACAGCCTCCGCAGAGGCTAAAGATTTTGAGCTTGTCTGTGTACATAGCAGTGGAAAGATGACCATCTCCAGGGGACCCAGGCAGAGGTACTCTGCCCCAGGAGAGCAGAATACCTTTCAGAGCTCCCCAGGGCAAGAGGAACACGCGGGGTATGTCTACACAGCATTTTGGGGAGAGCCTCCCTGCCCAGGCTGGCAGATTTGGGCTAGCAGAGTTCGTGCTAACACTGAAGTTGCTGCTCAGCCTGGAGCTCGGGCTCTAGGTTTCAGGACAGAGCAGCAGCCCAAACCGCATCATCAAAGCACTGTCTATACAGACATTTTCAGGGCACTAGCGCAAGCTCCGCTAGCCCAAGTCTATTGATCCAGGTTGGGAGTCTCGCTCCAAAATGCTAAGTAGACATACCCACTGAGGGCTGTCTAAATACACTTCACCCTAGAGCCTGGAAAGAGGAGTCAGTGTTCCAGGATTCCATTCCTAACTCTGCCACTGAAGTGATAGGAGACACTGGGCCAATCACTGACTAGCTCTGTGTCACCATTTATCAAGTTTCATGGCAATGCTCATAGAGATGCCTACAGGAAATCCATCTGACTTGAATTGACATGTACAGTTAACCTATACCTTCCCTTTACTTTGCCAAGATGTGGCTAACCACCACCGTGACTACTTGTATGTCCTACTGCTGCCCTCCAGCCTATGCCTGTGTGTCCGTCTTAGATTGCAGCCCCTCAGGGCAGAGGCAGCATCTTCTTGTCTGTACACTGTAGTTGCTACCAGAAAAACACTAACTAATGATTATTACAGATGAGTGTACAAAACAAATACCTGTGCTCCCAGAGATGGTCTGATACTTAATTAAACAATACTTTACACTCTTTAAGGACTTAAACAAGGGGTAGTCAATTACTTTTTTCCCCAAAAGTCCCAATTTCTTGGTCAAAAGAATGGTCAAGATCCAGACTCCAGAGAAACACTGTTCACACTGCAATAAAAAGATTTAATGATCCGTTCAAAAGCGTCTGGTGACCCGGATTTGGCCCTCAGTCCGCCTATTGACTACCCCTGTCTTAAACTGAAAGGAGCCATATGAATGTAAAGTGGTAGCAGATTGTGAAGCTGGTATAAAGACTGAGAGCTCCATTACGCCAAGCCAATTTACACCATTATTAGTAGAAGTCGTCCACTTGTGCAGTTGTCCCTTTTCTAGAGTTAACAGCTCTGTTAGTTCTGTGGTTTGTTTGGTGAAGAATAGCAATTAGTTCCCAGAACTGAGTAATGCCCCCGAATTTCGATTTAACAGAAAAGCCATTTTTCCAGCAAGGAGGACACACATCTCCCCAGAATGGAATGATGTTGTTTTCGGTCTAATAAAAATAATGCAACCATCTCCACTCAGAGAGCTTGTTACCCAGTTAGTGTCTTCAGGCTCTGTTTACAGTCATGTTATTATTGGGCTCAATCATCTACAGCTCCCGCTGGATGAGAAGAGAAGATTACACAGAGCGAGGCTGATTCTAATCTTGCTCCAGCTGGTGTAAATCAGAAGTAACTCCTCTAGTCCATGGAGTAGGATTTCTCATGTACTGAATTGACGCAGCAGGGAACTAAGGAAACCAGATAAGGCTCCCACGTTCTCTGTCTACCTCCAAGGCAGGTTACAACAGCCTGGAGGGGCCACCCAGTAGCCGAGGGTAAATGGGGCAGAGTGCATTCCTCCCTGCACTGGGGCTTGTAGGGGAGGGTGGTGTAGGAGCCAACTACACTTGCTCTGTGCTCCTGAGGGACTCCCCCATGCCGAGAGGAGTAGCAGGGAGAGACCCTGCCTAATTTCAAGTCACTGCTTCAAAGCATGGGGGGTGCAAGAGCTTCTCAAAGGAAAGGTCGCCAGGATTTTTTTCCAATCGGCAACACAGTGTATTTTTTTTCCTACACTCGCTTTCAGAAATGGTTGAACTGTTTGGCTGAAACCTTCTCCAAAATTCACCCACAGTGAGTAATAATGGGAAGTGCCATGCAACGCTAACTCTAGGCAACTCTACCATCGCCCCTAGAACAACAAACTTTTCTTTTTCCTCCCCCAGCACCACACACATCTTCTCTTTTCTCCTCTTACATCTTTCCCTCTATTTTCACTGACTTCCGTGGGAGAGGGATTCCTGTTTTCCACTGCTGCTCTTTATTTCTATGATAATCTGTTTGTTTTGGTTGCTAGAAGGAGATAAAAGAGCCAGTTCTCCTCCCACTTCCAGCACAGTTCAGCTGAGCTCCCCTCTGTTTACTCTGGAGTGAGCTAAAGGAGAAACTGGCCCCAAATCATGTATTCTTGCTCTATCTATCATGCCGATCAATCTTATCTCATTGTTTCCTTGTACTCCCTTGTCTGTCTGTCGGTCTATAGCCATCTGTTGTCTATACTTACTCAGAAAGCACTCTGGGGCAGAAACCATAATTTTGCTCTGTGTTTGTACAACACCAAGCAAACAGGGTCCTGGACCAGGACCAGGGCTTCTAGGTCCACATGCAGCTCTCCATGTGTTATGTGGGCCGCATCCATACAATATATATACTACCTGTATGACCCTGAGGATGTCACATGGGCCGCACCTGTGTGCTGATTGGGCTGCAAGGGGCCCACAGGCTGCGGGTTGAGAACCACCGCTCTATAGTAACTAATCACCTCTGTTCCATGTTCCTTCTATCCATCTATTCTTGACATTCACCTTGGTTCAAGACTGACTCACTGGCTCCTGAGCTATGAACCTGGACGTGTTTACTATCAAGCTGTATAATTTGGCTTCCCACAGCTAAAGAATAATTAGGATAAAGCAGAGAGACCTAAAAACAGGTACTAAAAAGGTCTGGCATTATTATTATCATCAACAATCTAGAAAGAGCTACACATTTACATGGTACAATCATTTACCAAAACAATGATTAATTAACTCGTGTGTAGCACGGCGCGCACTCACTGCCGCGGTGCCTCCTGCTGGTAAGTCCAGGAATTAGCTCAGCCCAGCCCAGCCTCAGAGCGCCTCCTTCTGGCTGGTGTTTCTCCTGCTGTCACTACTTCTCTTTCAATCAATCAATCTCCACCACCTCTGGCCCTGTGTCCCTCCCATACTCTGGTGCCCCTTACCTTGGGGTGCTGCCCCACAGCAGTGCCCCCACACTCTGGGTCTCCCCTCCTCAGGGGAACCCCAACCCCCTATACCCACCTTGCCTTGTCTTCATCTAGCCCTTTTACAACTGCAGTCATAGAATCATAGAATCTCAGGGTTGGAAGGGACCTCAGGAGGTCATCTAGTCCAACCCCCTGCTCAAAGCAGGACCAAACCCAACTAAATCATCCCAGACAGGGCTTTGTCAAGCCTGACCTTAAAAACCTCTAAGGAAGGAGATTCCACTACCTCCCTAGGTAACCCATTCCAGTTCTTCACCACCCTACTAGTGAAAAAGTTTTTCCTAATGTCCAACCTAAACCTCCCCCTCTGCAACTTGAGACCATTACTCCTTGTTCTGTCAGCTGCTACCACTGAGAACAGTCTAGATCCATCCTCTTTGGAACCCCCTTTCAGGTAGTTGAAAGCAGCTATCAAATCCCCCCTCATTCTTCTCTTCTGCAGACTAAACAATCCCAGTTCCCTCAGCCTCTCCTCATAAGTCATGTGCTCCTGCCCCCTAATCATTTTTGTTGCCCTCCGCTGGACTCTCTCCAATTTACCCACATCCTTCTTGTAGTGTGGGGCCCAAAACTGGACACAGTACTCCAAATGAGGCCTCACCAGTGCTGAGTAGAGGGGAATGATCACATCCCTCGATCTGCTGGAAATGCCCCTACTTATACAACCCAAAATGCCATTAGCCTTCTTGGCAACAAGGGCACACTGTTGACTCATATTCAGTTTTTCGTCCACCGTAACCCCTAGGTCCTTTTCTGCAGAACTGCTGCCCAGCCATTCGGTCCCTAGTCTGTAACAGTGCATGGGATTCTTCCGTCCCAAGTGCAGGACTCTGCACTTGTCCTTGTTGAACCTCATCATATTTCTTTTGGCCCAATCCTCTAATTTGTCTAGGTCCTTCTGTATCCTATCCCTACCCTCCAGCGTATCAACCACTCCTCCCAGTTTAGTGTCATCTGCAAACTTGCTAAGGGTGCAGTCCACACCATCCTCCAGATCGTTAATGAAGATATTGAATAAAACCACCCCAGCACCGACCCTTGGGGCACTCCACTTGATACCGGCTGCCAACTAGACATGGAACCATTGATCACTACCCGTTGAGCCCGACCATCTAGCCAGTTTTCTATCCACCTTACCGTCCATTCATCCAGCCCAGACTTCTTTAACTTGCTGGCAAGAATACTGTGGGAGACTGTATCAAAAGCTTTGCTAAAGTCCAGAAATAGCACATCCACTGCTTTCCCCTCATCCACAGAGCCGGTTATCTCATCATAGAAGGCAATTAGGTTAGTCAGGCATGACTTGCCCTTGGTGAATCCATGCTGACTGTTCCTGATCACTTTCCCCTCCTTTAAGTGGCTCAGGATTGATTCCTTGAGGACCTGTTCCATGATTTTTCCAGGGACTGAGGTGAGACTGACTGGCCTGTAGTTCCCTGGATCTTCCTTCTTCCTTTTTTAAAGATGGGCACTACATTAGCTTTTTTCCAGTCGTCTGGGACCTCCCCCGATCACCATGATTTTTCAAAGATAATGGCCAATGGCTCTGCAATCTCATCGGTCAACTCCTTTAGCACCCTCGGATGCAGCGCATCCGGCCCCATGGACTTGTGCTCGTCCAGCTTTCCTAAATAGTCCCGAACTACTTCTTTCTCCACAGAGAGCTGGTCACCTCCTCCCCATACCGTGCTGCAGAGTGCAGCTGTCTGGGAGCTGACCTTGTCTGTGAAGACAGAGGCAAAAAAAGCATTGAGTACACTAGCTTTCTCCACATCCTCCGTCACTAGGTTCCCTCCCTCATTCAGCAAGGGGCCCACACTTTCCTTGACTTTCTTCCTGTTGCTAACATACCTAAAGAAACCCTTCTTGTCATTCCTAACATCTCCGGCTAGCTGCAACTCCAAGTGTGATTTGGCCTTCCTAATTTCACACCTGCATGCCTGAGCAATACTTTTATACTCCTCCCTGGTTATTTGTCCAATCTTCCACTTCTTGTAAGCTGTTTTTTTGTGTTTAAGACGAGCAAGGATTTCACTGTTAAGCCAAGCTGGTCGCCTGCCATATTTACTTTTCTTCCTACACAATGGCCACTCATCACTGACTAGGGGGTTGGACCTGCTGCCTTTCCCTACAGCCCCAGTACCTCCTTAGGCCTTCCTGCCAGGCCTCAAGCTGAGAGATAGCCAGGCCTGAGCTCCCCAGCTCAGCCTGCCCCTTCCCCAGCACTGCTCTGTCTCTCCCTGGCAGCTAGGTCCTTCTCACTCCAGGGCTGGAGCAAGACTATCACGGCTCCTTACTCACAGCCCTCTTATCAGGGCCAGCTACTCAGCCAGCCTCCCTCAGCTGTTCTCACTCCTTTTATCCCAGGAGCGGGGTAACCACCCTAGCTGTGCATGGCATTTTACAGAGACTCGGACATTCTCCACACGAGAAGGAGCTTGCAGTCTAAGGTTGTAGAAACATTGGCACGTTACATGCTTGAGTAACCCTCAGGCGGGTGGGATGTGACAACAGGTTCCCCCTCTGTGCCTGATCCACAGAGGAGAGGAGTCCATTACAGTCTGCCCTGAGGGGCTCAAGCTGCAGCAGCTTATGCTGTTAGCTCCGGAGAACCCCAGTTCAATCCGTGTGTCAGCCAAAATAGCAGCTGTCACACTTGCTGTCTCATACAGATGAGACAAGAGAAGGAAGAACTGCCCAGCTAAGGGAAGGTGAGGGTTTTTTGTTAAAGAAGTCAAGGTTTGAAGAGTCCATGGAAGAAGCATGTTTAAAAGAGGGATTTGGTGTGAAAGAAGAAAGAGAATGTACTTAGCAGGTTGGAGGTAAGAAATTGGCTCAAGGGTAGGGAGTAGTATTACAGATTCACAGGGTCCTCAATCATTATTAATCCATTGCCTCTTGTCCTGCTCTCTGTGGCAAAAAAGAGCAACCTTTCTCCATCTTCTTTATGGCAGCCTTTCAAGTATGGCCTAACCAGTGCCAAATAGAGCAGTACTAAAGGTAATAATTGGAGATATACCAATCTCCTAGAACTGGAAGGGACCTTGAAAGGTCATCTAGTCCAGCCCCCTGCCTTCACTAGCAGGACCAATTTTTGCCCCAGATCCTTAAGTGGCCTCCTCAAGGATTGAACTCACAACCCTGGGTTTAGCAGGCCAATGCTCAAACCACTGAGCTATCCCTCCCCACATGGCTTGTATGCTGTGCCTTTGTTAACACAACCTAAAATTGCATTTGCTGCTTTTTCAATAGTGTCGCATTGTTGACTCATGTTGAGGTTGTGAACCACCACTATTCCCGGGTCCTTCTCAGCAGTGCTGCTGCCAAGCCAGTTACCCCCTAGTCTGTATTTTGTGCATTTGTTTTTTCTTCCCCAAGTGTACATTTGTCTTTGCTGAATTTCATTTTGTCGTCTACAGGAAAACCCTCATAACTGTAAGAGCAGTAGGACAATGGAACAGAGGCCAAGGGTGGTTGTAGAAACTCCTTCAGTGGAGGTTTTCAAAAGGAGGCTGGATAGCCATCTGCCTTGGATGGCTTAGACACAACAAATCCTGCATCTCAGCATGGGGATAGACTAGGGGAGCCTTGTGGACCCTTCTAACCTTATGGTTCTATAACTCCATGATTAATCAGTTCCTTGGGTGTAACCCCATTAGTGTGCTGGACCCCAAGCATCCCCACCGTTTCACAGGGACATGCCCGTGGTCCTCACAACTCTGAAATTGGGCCTTCGGGCACCAGCAATCACGGTCTCTCTCCTTGGCTCCCCACAGAGGGTCTCATCAAGCCAGACTCCCGCAGGAGATTTTTTCCATGTCTTCAGGGCACGATGGCCTCCCTAAGTAAGTGCAGCGACCCGCAGCCTTCTCAAAACAAGGTACTGATTTATTAGTCACGTGGCCCACATAAGAGAGGCAGGCTTAGTATATGGGTGCTGTTGGTGGGAGCCAGGGCCTGCTCCCCATCTTCCTTCTCTCTGTCCCCTTTGTCTCTCAATCCCAAGTGACACCCCTGGCCATGTGTCATTGAGCCGTGTTCTTATCACAGAATCCTGTCACCTCCAGTCCATTTTCCTTCCTCTGCAAAGCCACGCCTAGCTCACACGCATTGTTACGTGTCAATGGTTGGGTTAATGGGGTCCCTATTGTTTTTCAGGGATCCTCCACTGGTATACGTTGATTCCAGCCAGCCCTTGACAGCCCATTCACACCACCCCAGACCAGTGGCGCTGAAACACTTAATAGTGGAGGTGCTGAAAACCAGCCGCCTTACCCCTGTCCATCCCCCCCAACCCCAAGAACTGGGGCCAGGAGCAGGGCTGTGTCTCGGGGTGGGGGGGGCGCATAGGCAGAGGTAATGGGGCCAAGGCTGGGCCCGGGTGCAGAGCCAGGAGTAGAACCCGGGGCACAGGGCTGGCACTGGAAACCCAGACACAGGGGCAGCAGCTGGGACACCAGGCACGGCAGCAGAGCCCCAGGTGTGGGCCAGCAGCCGGGACCCCATGTGGGGGGCCAGAAATGGAGCCCTGGGCACGGGGCCGGAGCAGAACTCCGCATAAAACCTGGGGGTGCTGCAGCACCACCTACATCCGTAGTTCCCACACCTGTGCCCCAGACAGATACAGGACACAAACACCTCATGCCTTCCCCCTGTTCCGGGGAGAAAAATCAACTCCCCTCCATAGAAGTGCCAGGAGGCTAGGAGCAGTGTCATACAGAGAGTTCATAAAATATCACAGAAAATTCCCACAGTCATCACAGATGGCATGACTGAAAATACTCCACGCAGCCAAGATCACACGGCAGCACATGAACAGCAGAGCCCGGAAGAAAATCCAGGTGCTCCCATTAGCACTACAGGAGGCAGCACTAATGTAGGACAGAGATCTCAGCATATGAATGGCCAATGTTGCAGTCTGGAGCTCCAGAGTTTGAGACCTGGCAGTCAGGACTCAGTTTGCATTCCTCGCTCCCTTGGTGACAAAAACTGATTTGGCTTTTTTCTGATTTTTGGTTAGCGAAAATTTTTGAGATTTCAACTGTTTGCATTTCCTGTCCAGCTCTACTCCTGCATGCCACTTGTGACTCTGACACCGACTCCCTCTGTAATCTTGGGGTAGTCACCTAACCTCTCTGTCTCAGTTTCACCAGATGTAAAAGAAGGCAACAATCTCTCTCCAGTGTATTGCAAGTAGAGCTGTGTGAGAATTCTGAACATTTCCTTTCCAAATGCCAAACTAAAGGGCAGCTGCTGTAAATCAGAGGAGTTGTTTTGAACTCAGTGGCACTAGTCCAATCTACACCAAGGATCTGGTGTTCACATCTCTGTAGTTTCATTCCTGAGGTTTTACTTTGGGACAAAATTTAACAGACTGGATTTGTTCCCACACAGACTTTGAAATTCAAAGCCAATTTTCTTTAGCTTGAATTGGTCAGAAGTGTGCACAGAATTTCGCTTTTATCTATTTTAACTGGGGAAAAGGTGTCACTTTGACCAAAAAAATTAACTGGAACTTCGTTTCTCACCCACTTCAGGGAAAACGCTATATGAATGCTAGGGACCATGTTGTGTCTGCACCTGCAAGCATGAGCTGGCTAGCAGAGGACTCAGGAGCCTGCCTGCACACACACACACACACACACACACACACACACACACACAGCAGCCAGAAGTTTTCTGCTAGTGTTCCCCAAGTGCACCGCGAGGTCTGGCCAACATCTTCGCAGTGCTCTAAGACTCAAAGTGGCTAACCAAAGCCTCCCTCCCTCCTCTCCATGCGCTTCTGCTCCTGCTGCAGAGGGTTGCACAAATAGCATCTATTCAGTGCCGCCGAGGCACTCGCGCACCACAGTCCTTTTGTGTTCAAAAGGCACAGTTTAGAATTGGTTGGGCTATGGGACTACAATGAAGTGCCAAAAGTCACCAGCTGAGAGGATTCATCTTGGCAACAAGGGTTTACTGGGGATTTAGCACTTTTTAATCACTCACGCAACTTCGGAAATGTGTGGCCAAGACTGGCCCCTACCTGCTGGAGGCCTTTAATAGCTGATCCATAAATAGGGCCCACCAAATTCATGGTCCTGAAAAAAACATGTCACAGACCATGAAATCTGGTCTCCCCCCATGAATACTGGTCTTGTGTACTTTTACCCTGTACTATACAGATTTCATGGAGGAGACTAGCCTCTCTCACACTGGGGGTCCCAACCCAAAAGGGAGTTGCAGAGGGAGTTGAAAGGTTGCTGGGGGGGGGGGGGGTTGTGGTATTGCCAGCCTTACCGCTGCACTGCCTTCACAGTCGGGTGGCTAGAGAGCAGCAGCTGTTGGCCAGGCACCTGGCTCTGAAGGCAGCTCCCCACCAGCAGCAGTGTAAGCAAGTGCAGACTCACCCAGCAGCACCTCCTGCTGGTCTCTCAGGGAATCAGCTCATCCAGCCTCCGGAGCGCCCTCTGCCAGCCAGTGTCCCACTGCCGCTTGGCCCGTGTCCCTCCTAGGACCCCAGTGCCCCCTTAACTGGGTGCTGCCCCCTGGCAGTACTCCCACAGTCTGGGTCTCCCCCTCCCAGGGGAACCCCCACCTACTATCCCCACTTCACCTCAGTCTTGGCTACTGCCAGGCCTCATCTAGCCCCCATTCACTGGGGCAGACTGCAGTGTATAAGCCACTCATCACAGGCAAAGGGGATTGGACTTGCTGCCTCTGACCCTGCAACCCAGTACCTAACAGGCCTTACCAGGCCTGCAGCCTGGGGCTTTCCTAGGCCAGAGCTCCTCAGCTCCCTGGCCCTTTCCCCAGCCCTGCTCCACTCCAGATAACTGGTCTTAAGCTCCCTACAGCCAGGCCCTTCTCTCTCTGTGTTCAGAGAGAGAAAGAGACTATCTGCTTAAGCTCCTGGCTCAAGCCTTTATAGTGCCAGCTGAGCCCTGATTGGGGCATGGCCCCAGCTGAGCCTGCTTCCTCCCAATCAGCCCAGGCATCTTGCCCTTCCACAGCCCTCCTCCAGGGCTGTTTTAAACCCCTCAGGGCAGGAGCAGGGGGCCACCCCGCTACAAGAAGTAAGGGTGGCAATACCATACTATGCCACCCTTACTCCTGCGCTGCTGCCTTCAGAGCTGGGTGGCCGGAGAGTGGCAGCTGCTGGCCAAAGGCCCAGCTCTGAAGGCAGCAGCGCAGAAGTAAGGGTGGCAATACCATACCATGCCATCCATACTTCTGCATTGCCACTGGCGGTGATGCTGCCTTCAGAGCGGGGCTCCCGGCCAGCAGCTGCCGCTTTCTCGCTGCCCAGCTCTGAAGGCAGTTCTGCTACCAGCAACAGCACAGAAGTAAGACTGGCAATAGCGCATCCCCACCACCAAGCCCCATTTTGGGCCGGGACCCCCCACAGTTACAACACCGTGAAATTTCAGATGTAAATATCTGAAATCATGAAATTTACTATTTTTCCAATTCTATGACCATGAAATTGACCAAAATGGACCGTGAATTTGGTAGGGCCCTATAGTCTATAAAGAAAACCTTCGAGCCACCCAGGCTGCAGTGGAGACAGGACTATGTTCCTGGTGCTTGTCATTTTCTCCTAACAATATGCTAATTACACCATAGCACCGTTCGGAATGACGGCAATTTCACAGGAATTCCTGCGAAGGCTGCTGCCTCATGGGCACAGCCCTGCTCTCAGATCTCGCCTGTACATTCTGCATGCAGAGCTCTCGCTGAGGTCAGTGGAAGCTCCACCTGAGGACTGAGAGCTGCGTATGCAACAGGCACAGAGCAGGGTCCCAGCACAGGCCAGGCAGCACAGCTTTGCCTGAGCTCTTTCTGCTTTTCCTCCCACTTTGTCATTCTGCATTTGAATGGAATGCATGTTGAAAGATGCCAGATTGACAGAAGGTTTCCATCTCCAGGGCTTCTCCTCTGAGAACAGGCACATCAGCCCTGCCAACGCGGACCTGCAGGGAATCATCTCTGGGGAAGAGAGGATAGCCCTTTCTCCGGGCTTATTCAGTCCTAGGCCTCCCTGCTGAGGCTGTCAGCCAGGCCTATAATACAGAGTCGTAGTGTGCTGTGGACAGTTGTCCCCTAGGAACTCAGCTGAGATCAACAAACTGTTTGCCTCAGCCACAAGACAATGATTAAATAGCAAAGAGCTAGTGAGCAACTACAGCATCTTGTCTGGTCCCCTCTCTCTCTCTACAGTTGCCTGGAGGTAAAAGGGGGCAGCCCTTTACTAATCCCTGGTGCAATCCAGTCCCTCTTCTCCGTATCTTGATAACAATGGCTCCAGGCCTGTGACCACTTGCCTGTAAACTTGATGCACATTACTCATGTGCATAAAGTTAAACATGTTGGTTCACGTTTGCAACATCAGGGTCCATCTCTTGACCAACTGCTTATCTCTAGAAATAGATGTGTGAGTTTGTATAGACCTGGGTGTGTATCTAAAGACAAACAGACAGACAGAGACATGCCTGTGCCTACAGACAAAATGCAGCCGCCTTGAGTAAGTGCCAGACACAATTGTCAGTTTGGGTTCTGCATATGAAAGCAAAGATTTTTCATAAAGAGTTTGTAGATTTGATAAAGGGGGCATTTTCCCATTTCTGACAGAAAACACTGCTGGGGGTGTGTTTGTTTTAAGGGAGGAAATGTACTATACTGTGGAGCTTACAGGGCACACACACACCCCCAATGTCACTTTTGTTTCCACTTCCAGTTTCTCATCTGGATCAGGTCTCAAACCAAACACCTTATATATCTGTACAGCACCTAGCACAATGGGGGCCCAACCTGGGTGCGGCCTTAATGCCCCAAAACAATATATATGTTAATAATAAAAACAATAACCCTAAAAGAGAATCAAACTCGAAACAAGTGCAGACAACAGTGCAGAAGCGTAACAGGCTCTCTGCAAAGAAACACCACTTAATAAACAGGTAGGTATATTCTGTGCCAATTTAACATTTCCAGTGATCTTTGGGCCTAATCCCACATAGAGCAAATTACAGTCATTGGTCTGGAAGTCAGACAGACACAGGTAACAAGACAGGGTCTGCCTCTGAGAGGGAAGGGTCACTAACACCGGACCAGAAACAAGAACAGGCTGCTCTTGCTACCTGGCCTTGCAGGAGCAGCTGAAGTCCAACAGCAAAATGTGTGAGCAAAATATACAGTAGCAAACACCCCCACACAGGCAGGTGGTGGGCCTTGATCAGCTCATAGGGTTTTTTACATCCGTCATATCTCACGCTATGAAAACAGATGCAAAGGACAGCACTGTGACAGTCAGGGGTAGTGCTACTGAAAAGTGTTGGATTACCTGCCTTAGAGAACAAACATATCTCTGCTCACCTGAAAACTCCCCTTCTTTTAGTAGGAAGGTGCACAGATCTGTTGATTTTCTCAGTGGTGCAGCTGCCTGAGAGATCTGCATGGACACATGCTGTGAGCTGCTGTAGCCAGTTACATGGGCATCAGCAGACAGGGTTCCAGCCAGTTTTCTGCAGAGCGCCCCCCAGCCTAGTAAGCAGGCCAGGAAAGCTTAGAGTCCAAGCAACAGGAATAAGCACATCCCTTCTGCAGTTGGGCTGTCTCCGTTTCTGCTCTGCAGCAAGAAGACTCTGGGAAAGGGCCGCAGCAGCTGGAGAGGTAGGATAAACACTGGCTGTTTTTTCCAGAGCCTGGGCCACACCCTTCCTGCCAGGGATTGACAGATCTAGCTCTGCTTTCCCGGTTGTGACCAGGGTTAAAGACCTCACCATAAAGGATACATCAGCTCCCCTGATCTAGGTTTGCCATCTCTGAGGTTCAAACAAACAGGACATCCTAGATGATCCTGGGCACAGGACAGTTGGCAGCATGCACTGAGCACCTTTACTGATTTCCTGGCTCAGCTATCTCAAAAAAAGGGACAATCCTAGGGAAACATGGACAGGTGGCAACCCAGCCCTGCACAGAAGAGTGAAGTGTCTCCACCTGCAGAACAGATACAGGCCAGGCAGCGGGAGGGCAAGTTTTCTTTGCTTCTGCTCTATTGGGACCACCGCTGTGGGCATGAGGAGAGCTCAGCCTTCGTCACCAAGCAGCCCCGAGGCTCGGCTAAGATCACAGCAAGTGTCCATTGTGACGGGGACAATTACAAGACCTTTGGTTCATACTCAGCCCTTCGCATCTGACTGTGTGTGAAGGTCTCACAACACGTCTGGGAGGGCGTGATCACATTTAACACACGGGAGAAACTGAGGCTGGGAGTTTGGCTTGTCCAAGGCCACACAGTCACTGTTGGAGCCAAGCTCAGGTCTCAGGATTTCCCAGCTCCCAGACTTGTGCTCACACTTTGCCTTCATACCGTTCAGACCTGTCTCTCACAGGCTAATTGTTTTGGGTGACTCCTAGCAGCTCAGGCTCTAACTGGTGACAGCTGCTGCATCCCAGTGTAAACCTTCCAGCCCACCCAGCTCTCGCTGAGCACAATAGCTTTGCAAAGGCCCAAGACTTACCTGCATCCAGGATCACTCACTAAATGGGATCCTGTGCAGCCAGGAGGGCCAGAAAGACCAAAGCAGGGGCTTAAGACTCCAAACACACAGCTGGTTTCGCAGTGCCTGGCTAGCACGGAAGCTTTCACTTACTCCATCTGGGCTTTTATTTTGACTCAGCGTGTTTTCCCCCGCTCCATTTTCTTGTTGCCTGAAATGTACCAGGAAGGTTTGTTTGTATGGCGGTGGGGAAGAAAACGTATTTTCCTGTTTACCTCGGGCAGCAAAAAAGCCTCTTGCCAACCCTGGGGCCCTTTAACATACACTTGAAATCTTCACCATGAAGCGTTCTGTTTATTTAAGCACCATTTACTGACTATTACTCAGCCTGTGGCAAGTGGCCAGCAAAGCACTCAGTGGAGTTTTCTTGCGTGGCTTATGGTGCTCTTTATTATACATGCTAGTTAGACTTGCACTGTAATGTGGTGTGAAACATGAGGTGGCATTTGCTCCGTGATTCATCCCTTTGTTCTTAGCACACTCTGATTTCCAGCTCCAGGGTTCCTTCTTGGGTTGTAACCTACTCAGGCGGCCAGCACATTGATTACATACAGACAGCTGTAATTAAATGCACAGACCATGTGACTTGCACCTACAATACCCCACACAACACAAACCAACACCCACCTGAACTGAATAACCCACTCCAAAGACACTAGGGTGACCAGATGTCCCGATTTTATAGGGACAGTCCTGATTTTTGGGTCTTTTTCTTATATAGGCTCCTATTATCCCCCACCTTCTGTCCCGATTTTTCACATTTGCTGAGTGGTCACCCTAAAAGACACACCCACTTGGACCACACCTGCAAAACAAACCATCACACATCACACATTTGCATTGCGCAAGCTCACAACATGTCACACAAACTAACATACAGTGCACAAACCAACACACGACATACACACACATATAAGAAAAAACAATACACAAGCACCCAAAACACAGCATTCCCCCCACACACACACACACTAACACACAAACTCTCACACACACAAACCACATTACATGCGGCAGGCTTGTCTACAAAGCAAGTTACAGTGAGAAGGGTGAGAATCTACACGGCACTCACTACGCAGCAGAACGTCAAGCCGCCCTCCGGACTGTCCAGTAATCTGTAGCAGTGTCTACACAGGAGGTTACTACGTGGCAAGCTGGTGTGCTGTGGATTAACTCCTGGCTTGGTGCACAGTAACGTCCCACGTAGACAAGCCCTGAGTTATTCTCACGCTACCTACCTCATAACTTACCTGAGTAGCCTTGCAGAGGTACCCGGATTTCTTAACATTTTGGCCACATAGACTCCTTTCCTTGCAGTGTCCCTTGTCTCCCCAGCATCAGTGCAAGTCCACATTTTTCATTCTCGTGGAATATTTATCTTTTGGGCCCTACCAAATTCAGGGTGCATTTTGGTCAATTTCACAGTCATAGGATTTTAAAAATTGTAAATTTCATGGTTTCAGCTATTTAAATCTGAAATTTCATGGTATTGTAATTGTACAGCTCCTGACCCAAAAGTGAGTTGGGGTGGGGGGGTCACAAGGTTATTGTGGCGGGAGCGGGGGTTGCGGTACTGCCACCCTTACTTCTGTGCTGTTGCTGGCAGCAAGGCTGCCTTCAGAGCTGGGCAGCTGGAGACTGGTGGCTTCTCGCCGGGAACCCAGCTCTGAAGGCAGAGCCACCGCCAGCAGCAGCGCAGAAGTAAGGATGTCATGGTATGGTATTGCCACCCTTACTTCTGTGCTGCTGGTGGTGGGGTGCTGCCTTCAGAGCGGGGCACCTGGCCACCAGCCACCACTCTCTGGCCACCCAGCTCTGAAGACAATGCAGATGTAAGGGTGGCAATACTGCAACCCCCCTGCAACTCCCTTTTGGGTCAGGACCCCCAATATGAGAAATGCTGGTGTCCCTTGTGAAAAGCACACAAAAGGCCATTTTTCATGAGAGAAGACCAGATTTCACGGTGCGTGATGTGTTTTTTCATGGCTGTGAATTTGGTAGGACCCTAGTTATCTTTGATATATGAACTATGAGGGAGATTTTGCAAAGGTTCAAAGAGCAGGTAGGCACTCAACACCCATTGACAGTCAAAGGGAATTGGGCATGTAACCACTATTTGTACCTTTGGAAAACTTCTCATACCTTGACATCTGTAAGGATCCTGGGGAGGGCAGTTCTTTGAACTCTTGATACGTCCATTGTTTTGTCTGGCATTTAGTTACAGCAGTGACAGGCACCATAGAAAACCCTTAGCTAAAGAGTTTAGATTCATAACTTGCAAGGCCAGAAGGGGCCTTTGGCCTGCAATGTGCAGGAGGCCAGACTAGATGATCACAATGTCCTTTCTGACCTTAAAGTCTGTGAGTCTCTTATGAGCACCTCATAGAACCATAGAATCTCTGGGTTGGACGGGACCTCAGGAGGTCATCAAGTCCAACCCCCTGCTCAAAGCAGGACCAATTCCCAACTAAATCATCCCAGACAGGGCTTTGTCAAGCCTGAACTTAAAAACCTCTAAAGAAGGAGATTCCACCACCTCCCTAGGTAACCCATTCCAGTGCTTCACCACCCTCCTAGTGAAAAAGTTTTTCCTAATGTCCAACTTAAACCTCCCCCTCTGCAACTTGAGACCATTACTCCTTATTTTGTCATCTGACCTGCTGTGTCAAACAGACCAGGGAATTTCACCTAGAACTTCTGGCTGACATCCCATCTAAATCGAAAGCGACAGTGACTCACCACATCCCTAGGTGAGCTATTCCAATGGTTAATTACCCTGACTTAAAAATATGCTTCCTATCTCTAGCTTCTATAGACTCATAGAATATTAGGGTTGGAAGGGACCTCAGGAGGTCATCAAGTCCAACCCCCTGCTCAAAGCAGGACCAACACCAACTAAATCATCCCAGCCAGGGCTTTGTCAAGTTGGGCCTTAAAAACCACTAACGATGGAGATTCCACCACCTCCCTAGATAACCCATTCCAGTGCTTCACCACCCTCCTAGTGAAGTAGTGTTTCCTAATATCCAACCTAGACCTCCCCCACTGCAACTTGAGACCATTACTCCTTGTTCTGTCATCTGCTACCACTGAGAATAGCCGAACTCGATCCTCTTTGGAACCCCTCTTCAGGTAGTTGAAGGCTGCTATCAATCCTCCCCTCACTCTTCTCTTCTGCAGACTATGTTTATTTATGTGTTTATTGTGAAGCATTTACAATTAAAACTTTTTATACTTCATTGAGAGATTTGTTTTCCCAGAAAAAGGTCCATCTGAAGTGCGGGGTGAGGGGAGAGTACATGCGCAACTCCCATTTATGCTGTGTCAGCTTTCAAAATGTCCCTCTCACACCATGGAAGATTTCTTACTCTTTCCATCAGGGATCCATGCACTGGCAGTGTGCTGTTCTCTGATCTTGAGACTTGATGTTTTAATGAGCACAGGCAAAGAAAACGAGTTTAGCAACAATTCATATCACACAACAAATACAGGACGAGCAGTTTGGGATTTGATTTTAATATCTTCTTAACGACAGCACCGTGAGCTAATGATTGCTCTGTGCAACTATGCCATTTAGATAGACATTGACATAATTATATTATAGATCAAGTTCTGTGTCTTCCAACTTCTGGAAGTGAGATTTCCCAGAGCCCTTTGCAAACAACCAGGCTAAAGGGGAGGGAGCATTTTGTCAATAGGGATTTTCCTGCCCTTCCAGACAGCACAGTTCACTCACTCACAGCAGCTCAGCTCAAAGAGTTGACTCGTCTGCCCTTGGATTGATCTCCCAAAATTTCTCCTGACCCCAAAAGGCTGAAGACCTACAGTAATGCTACTGGACCTGTTTGTTAGGAGCAATCAAGTTCTTTACTCAAGGCACATCATGTTCTCCTGCCAGCCGTACGCACGCAGCTCCCATTGACTCCAGTGGAGTTCCATGCATGGCGTTGATGGGATAATTGGGTCCCACGATTGTTGTCTCAGTTTACAGGTGCAGGACAGATGGAGAGAGAGAGAGCTGAATGGATTTGAAAACTGACTCTCTTTCTCTTTGGTTTCTCGTTCTATCAGGCAGGAACCTTTTGTGAGCCCTAATGCTGTGAACCTAATTCCGTTGCGGCCAATGGCAAAACTTTAATTTAATGGTGCCAGAAATTAGCAAAAGAAATAAAGTCAGCTTGGCCAAGTCCTAATAACATGATGGGCCACTGGAAACTCATTGGTATAATCGCTTTCCAAGGACCAGAGCAGAAGGGCTTCTAAGGGATCTGGGCAAACAGTGAAGAAGAGAGAGAGGTGGACCTAGCTTTGCAGAACTTATGCTTCACATAGAAACAACAAGGAGTCCGGTGGCACCTTAAAGACCCACGAAAGCTTATGCCCAAATAAATCTGTTAGTCTTTAAGGTGCCACCGGACTCCTTGTTGTTTTTGTGGATACAGACTAACATGGCTACCCCCGATACATGGTTCACATAGAGTGGGGCAGGGATTGTGAGGATTTCCCTACCTGAGGGACTGTCTGGCTGCGGTTTTGTTCATAGGGGGATTCAATATGCTAGAGATAACCCTCACAACACCAGAGCTCTTGCTAACTAGAACCTCGGTCACCCATATCATGCCAGAGCAAGGAGGACTTTTATTTCCTGTCTGCTCTTTTTTAACATTACTTTGCATTTACCTAGCACCTCTTGTCCAAGATGAGTTTTACAAAGGTGAAGATTATTATACCCATCTAACAGCTGGAGGAAATGAGGCACAGACAGGTTAAGTGACTTGTTTAAGGTCAGAGAGTGAGTCAGTGGCAGAGGTGAGAGCAAACTCCAATTCTCCTGCCATCAGCTCCTCTGTTGTAACCACTTGACTGTGATCTCTCTCTGCCCAAACACCCTCCCCAGCTCCTTTATGGCTATCTCCCTCGCACCCCAGGCGCTCATTTCACAGGTAGCTTCTTTATAACGATACTCCAGAAGTCCACTCCAAAAGTGACTCACAGGTCCCACCTTGTTTCCTCCCCCCCAGTTCTAGTGGCCTCCTTGAAGCACCTGACCTTGACCAGCATAGGGAATGAGACTGATCAGGTCTCCCTTTCATGGTAAGTACCTGCTAACTGGCTAGCCAGACTGTCCCTCTACTTTTTGGTCCTGCATCTCCAGCATCTTGTGCTACACTTGCCTCTAAACCATCTTTGCCCCTCTCCCATGATGAAGTAGAAAACATTAGAGCAGGGGTCGGCAACCTTTCAGAAGTGGTGTGCCGCGTTTTCATTTAGTCACTCTCATTTAAGGTTCCGCGTGCCAGTAATACATTGTAACGTTTTTAGAAGGTCTCTTTCCATAAGTCTATAATGTATAACTAAACTATTGTTGTATGTAAAGTAAATAAGGTTTTTAAAATGTTTAAGAAGCTACATTTAGAATTAAATTAAAATGCAGAGCCCCCCGGACCAATGGCCAGGACCCGGGTGGTGTGAGTGCCACTGAAAATCAGCTCACGTGCCGCCTTCGGCACCCGTGCCCTAGGTTGCCTAACCCTGCCATAGTGCATGATTATTAAGTGTTATTGTTGTAATGATGTATTAGCATTTATATATCATTACACACATTAATAGACAGACCATCATGTAGGGCTGGCATGCTGCTGTGCTGAGTTGGGTTAACATAGCATCAGACTGAAGGGGCCAGGTGAAGTAATAATTGGAGATATACCAATCTCCTAGAACTGGAAGGGACCTTGAAAGGTCATTGAGTCCAGCCCCCTGCCTTCACTAGGTGGACCAATTTTTGCCCCAGATCCCTAAGTGGCCTCCTCAAGGATTGAGCTCACAACCCTGGGTTTAGTAGGCCAATGCTCAAACCACTGAGCTATCCCTCCCCCTGGGGGCTAGTAGGGGCTAGGGACAGATTCAGTGTCAGTGAGGAACAAAAGTCAGCTCGCACTAAGAATGTCTGAAGTTGTCTCCTTAGCACCCAGAAGGAATTTCCACATTAACTCAAAATCTCACACGCTCCTTCCCTGCTATAAAGCAAACAAAATCATCAAGCTAGAGGGTTAACGTCCAAGCATCACTGTTTTAAATACTGTATCTATGCTCCTTGGGCCCACATGCTCAAATCCCAGTAGGACTGGCTCCGCCTTTCACCTGCCGTGCATTGCTCTCACATCTGGGCCTTGGCCAGGGGACAAGTTCAAGAGGGAGGCGAGAAAGGAAAGCTCCGAAAAGGAAATCAACATCCTGAAGAAAGCGAGAGGGTTTGGGAAGAAAAGAATCAACGATAAAAAAGGAATGATAGAGGAACCAGACTAGGGGAAAACATGAAATACTGATAAAACTGAAGACAGATTGGAACAAAATTTAGGAGAAAGCATGAAGGACTGGGAGAGTCAGCAATACAGCTACAAATCAGACATCACGAATGGTAACATATAACAGCCAGCAGGAGAACGCTTCAATCTCCCTGGACATTCAATAACAGATCTAAAAGTAGCCATCCTTGTACAAACAAAACCTTCAGAAACAGACTTCAAAGAGGAACTGCAGAGCTACAATTCATTTGCAAACTTAACACCATTAATTTGGGCTTGAATAGAGACTGGGCGTGGCTAGCTCACTACGAAAGCAATTTTCCCTCTCTTGGTATTGACACCTCCTCATCAATTATTGGGAGTGGACCTTGTTAACACTGATTCTCCAATTGCAAGGTAACTCCCTTCTCTTCATGTGCCTATATATTTATGCCTGTATCTGTAATTTTTCACTCCATGCATCTGAAGAAATGGGGTTTTTACCCACGAATGCTTATGCTTAAATAAATCTGTTCGTCTTTAAGGTGCCACCAGACTCCTTGTTGTTTTTATAGGATGGAGTAGAAGGCTTACAAGATTTTGGTGTCACCTAAACCAGAGGTTGGCAAATTAAGTCCCACGGACCACATCCAACCCACAGGATGGCCCTGCCCGGTCCTTCAGCTCCAGGCTGGGGAGGCTACCTCTGGCCCCTCCCTTGCTGTCCCCCCGCCCCTGCAGCCTCAGCTCGCCGTGTCATCAGTGCTCTGGGCAGTGGGGCTGTGAGCTCCTGCTGGACAGCACGGCAGTGTGGCTGGCTCCAGCTGGGTGGCACGGCTACCAGTCCTGGTGCTCTGAGCACCACAGTAAAGGGGTGGGGAGTGTGTGTGTGGGGGATGGATAAGGGGCAGGGGATCCCAGGAGGCAGTCAGGGGACAGGGAGCAGGGGGCGGTCGGATGGGGTGGAGGTTCTGCGGGGGGAGAGCATTCAGGGGATGGGGAACATGGGGGGTTGGATAGGTGTCAGAGTCCCAGGGGACCCGTTAGGGGGCAGGGGTGTGAATAGGGGTTGCAGCAGTCAGAGGACAGGAAGCAGGAAGGATTGGATAGGGGGTGGAGTTACGGGAGGGTGATTGGGGGCAGGGTTACCGGGAGGGGGTGGTCAGGGGACAAGGAGCAGGGGAGGTTGGATGGGTCGGGAGTTCTGGGGGGCAGTCAGGGGATGGGGAACAGGGAGGGTTGGGAGTGGGAGTCCCGGGTGGGGGCCTGTCAGGAGGCAGAGATGTGGATAGGGGTCAGGAGGGCAGTCAGGACAGGGAGACGGGGGTGTTGGACAAGAGGGTGGGATCCCGGGGGGCAGTTAGGGGCGGGAGGTCCCGGGAGGGGGTAGTGAGGGGATAAGGAGCAGAGGGCGGTTGGATAAGGGGGTGGGAGTCCCGGGGGGGCTGTCAGGGGGCGGGGGTGTGGATAGGGAGCAGGGGTTGGATGGGGGCGCGGTTCCGGGAGGGGATGGTCAGGGGACAAGGAGCAGGGGGGTTGGATGGGTCGGGGGTTCTGAGGGGGGCAGTCAGGGGGAGGGAAGTGGGAGGGGGTGGATAGGGAGCGGGGGCCAGGCAGTTTGGGGAGGCACAACCTATCCTACCCGCCCCTCTATATAGTTCTGGGATCCCGATGTGGCCCTCGGGCCAAAATGTTTGCCCACCCCTGACCTACACCAAACCCAAGGCTTGATCTGGCCTATAACCCTACCCTAAATCTAAATGTCATCCAGGTCCAGCTCTGAACCCAGCTCTTCTGCCCATTTCTACCTATATCTTCACTATGTGCAAGCAACTAACCAGTGCACGTTACTGTTATTATTTACATACCATCACACGTGTGTTTGACACCATATCCTTAGAATTAGATGTAATTAGTTTCCCCAAACTGGACTTTTGCCAATAACATTTCCAGGGCCATCTATGCAACTGCAAACCACAGAGAGCTCAATAACCCCTGAACTAATCTGAGGCGTGTGTATACGTAATAGGAATATAAAGATTACCATACACTAAAACAGAGATGCCGTATCAAGCTACACAGAGACTCTACTGGCCTTTTCCATATAAAACCCATTTCGCACGTTGATTCTGTTTGTATGCTATAAATCCCTCACAGCAGTTTTGTGGCAAATAACCCCTAGTGTCTATTCTCCTAATGCTCTATAGGGCGAAGCAAAGTACTCCCTGATCACGCCGGGGCCTCCGCCACATACTTCTCGGGGTGGACGTACCAGTGGATTCCCCTCAAAATTACACGAACAGTAATTATTTCCCCAGTCCAAGTTGACCAGCTCTCCAAAATTTTCAGGAAGGGCCCTTAGGTGGTTGTAGCCCAGCCACAGAGTGCGCAAGTTTCTTAAGAGACACACGTTCCCCGGCAGCTGCTCGAGAGAGTTGAACAGCAGCAGCAACGTCTCCAGCTTCTGTAGATGCTGAATGCTGGGAGGGAGGGTGCTTATTTGGTTATCGCTGACATCCAAAAAAGTGAGGTGTCTGAGCTGGCAGACCTGGGCGGGCAGTTCCGTGAAGTTGTTGTTGGCCAGATGCAGGCTGTGTAGCTTTTCCAGGCCACCGATCTCTGGTGGCAGAGAGGTCAGGTGGTTGTTACTGAGGGTGAGTCTCTCTAAATTGCTCAAGGTGCCGATCTCGGCAGGGATCTCCTTCAAGTTGTTGGAGTCCATGTAAAGAAGGGTTAGGCTCCTCAGGTGGCTGATTTCTCGAGGGATCAGCTCCATCCTGTACCTCAGGCAGCTCTCTCTTTCTGGGCTCATCTCCAGGACCTGCAGGCCTTCCAAGCCAAAGACCCGCAGAGGCACCGACACCAGCTCCTTGCCTTCTATTTTGAGTTTTCTCTGCCCTTCAAACTTAGGGTCGTGCTCTGTGAGGTACTTCCACTGCGGGTCGGTGCCGGGATTGAGAGAACTGAAGGATCGAGCTGATTTCATTCTTCCACCACAAGCAGATTTGGGGGAACAGAGAGAAATAAGATCCTTTTTGGAGTGTTACATTCTCCAGAGACAACCACTGTGATTCTTTATCAGCCTGGCCTCAGCCTCCACTGCTCTTTCTTCTCCGCCAGGCAAGTTAGCAACACAAATACTGAGGGTTCAGGTTGCTCAGCGACATCCATTAAGTAAACACGTCTTCCTGATCAGCTGGATTTCTGCCCTTTGATCACGGCTCTGGCAGTGTGCACCTAGCCAAGCCCACAAAAGGGGCACTGCCTCCTTGGAGTTTATACTGTTCATCTAACTCAGTGAGCCATGAGGAAACTTGCGTGTCACTTTAGAAAGCAAAACTGAAACTCTAGATCTACGCACCCGAGCCGCTCTCGCTGTAATCACCTCTAGCTGTATGTTTTACTAGGCAAATGCTCCAGGCCAAACCTAGGTCCTGACCCAAAGCCCACTGAAGTCAATAAGAGTTCCACTGACTTCACTGGGCTCTGGATCAGGCCCTGAGCTGCCTGCTGCCTCATTTTCCCCATCTGTAAGAGGAACAATAATAGTTGCCCACTGCACAGCCATTTTGGGAGGCGGCATTCATTAACGTTTGTACGGTGCTTTGAGATCTGGGGGTGGAAGGGTCTATGGAAATGCAAAGCATCTGTATTATTAGAGGTGGGCCCAACTGTCCATGTTTGTGATGTCAAAGGTAAGTGGATGACGCAGTAGGTGGGTACGAGGAAAATAGACACCAGTTTCTGATTGTTCCCATTTACCATAACCCCCACAGCACTGTCATTTGAAGGATGCCATCTTGGTGGAGGAACAGTAGAGCTTTTGTTTGGAACAAATTCAAACAGATTTCAGAAAGTCTAATAGAGAACATAGTTGGGAGGGGGAAGGGCACAATAACTTGGAAAAATAACATATACCTGAAGCAGAAAGAGCCTATTTGCAAGTGACACTTCCTAACTGGAAATGCTGTCTCTCACAACTATCTGTGCCAATGAGACTCAAAGTAAATAGTAGCCACCTTTTACCAAAAAGCGATGAAGCGTGCCTGACAATGGGAGCCATTTCACTCAGCCCAAAGCCATCCTGCAGTATGATGTTCAGAAGAAATGACACTGCCAAAAATGCAGTGCTTGTGTAACAGTATATATCGTAATACTGTAGGTGTGTAGCCTTCTCTACACTTAGATGGGTCTGTGTCTCAGAATCTGGTTCCTTCAATTAGTATTTAACAAATACTCTAAGCAACACTGATACAATTTTTTTGTTTTGTATGTCTGGGCACAATTCACCTTCAGACACGTGTCCTAATCACCCATCCTAACCATGAGATTGACTTTGGGCTCTCGCTTCTGTGATAGACCCAGGCCAGCTGGGAACAAGAGAGGGAGATCTACTGGCCACTGGATAAGCAGTTTTCTGTTCCCTGAGTGACCAGAACAGGGGCTGCTCCAGGCTAATGAGAACACCTGACTCCAATTAACCTGCTAAGAGTCAGGTGAGGCTGTTAAGCACCTGACTCTAATTAAGGCCCCTCTGATGCTATAAAAGGGCTCACTCCAGTCAGGCCAAAGGGAGCCAGGGGCTGGGAGCAAGAGGCGTGCAAGAAGCTGGGAGTGAGTAGGCATACTGCTGGAGAACTAAGGAGTACAAGCGTTATCAGACATCAGGAGGAAGGTCCTGTGGTGAGGACAAAGAAGGTGTTGGGAGCAGGCCATGGGGAAGTAGCCCAGGCTGTTGTAGCTGTCATACAACTGTACCAGGAGGCACTCTAGACAGCTGCAGTCCACAGGGCCCTGGGCTGGAATCCGGAGTGGAGGGCGGGCCCGGGTTCCCCCCAAACCTCCCAACTCCTGATCAAACACAGGAGGAATTGACCTGGACTGTGGCTAATACCAGAGGGGAAGGTCTCTGAGCTGTTTCCCGACCCACAGGGTGAATCTGTGAGGTGAGCAAATCTGCCAATAAGTGCAGGACCCACTGAGGTAGAGGAGGAACTTTGTCACACTTGCAAGGTCTATGTTTTAGGAACGTAGGGCAGAGGCCTGGCAGTCATCGAGTCCAGTCCCTTGCTATCACATGGACTGGACTTCCTATAATCCTGTTGATAAAGTTATCAAGCTCCATCTTGAAACTCATTAAGTTGCCCCCAGCACTCCTATTGGAGGCTGTTCTGTCCTTCACGCCTTCGATGGTTAGAAATCTTCTAATTTCCAGCTAAAATTTCTTCATGACTAGTTTATACCCATGTGCTCTTGTGCTAGCTTTGGCCTTTAGCTTAGAAAGCTCTTCTGTTCCCCTGCTGTTGACTCCGCTGATGTATTTATAGACAGCAGTCACATTCCCTCGGCCTTCATTTCGCAAGGTTAAGCAAGCCAAATGCTGTTAGCCTCCTCTCAAAAGATAGGGTCTCCATTGCCCTGATCACTCTAGTAGCCTTCTTTGTACCTATTCCAGTTTGAAATCAAGGTGGAAGGCCCCATCTGCCTTTAGGGGTCTACTGTCACCAACAGACCATGCTTTGCCTTCATAAGAATGGCCATACTGGGTCAGACCAAAGGTCCATCTAGCCCAGTATCCTGTCTTCCGACAGTGACCAATGCCAGGTGCCCCAGAGGGAGTGAACCTAACAGGTAATAATCAAGTGATCCATCCCCTGTCACCCATTTCCAGCTTCTGGAAAACAGAGGCTAGGGACACCATCCGTGCCCATCCTGGCTAATAGCCATTGATGGACCTATCCTCCATGAATTTATCTAGCTCTTTTTTGAACCCTATTATAGTCTTGGCCTTCACTACATCCTCTGACAAGGAGTTCCATAGGTTGACTGTGCCTTGTGTGAAAAAATACTTCATTTTTGTTTTAAACCTGCTGCCTATTAATTTGATGGCCCTCTAGCTCTTGTGTTATGAGAAGGAGTAAATCAGCCTTCAGGCGGATTAAGTGCTCCTCAGGAATCTTGCACCCTTCTTGTTCTCATGCACTTTTGTTAGATTGTCATCGTGTGCTCCCTACACAGCTTTCACGAGCCCAAGTGTAAAGAGGGCTTGCACAGATGCAACTGTTTTGGCAAACAATTCTGTGGGTGATGCACAAGAAGGATGGGATGAAGCTCTGTCTTTCTTAACCATGTTGGTTCTGCAGGGCTAAGAGCACTAAATGTATTTCAGTCTCTAAAGGATGAAATGCACTCTGCTGTGCAGGGAGCCAGCACAAGGTCTATGCACCACTTATGGA
This sequence comes from Mauremys reevesii, assembly GCF_016161935.1. NCBI lineage: Eukaryota > Metazoa > Chordata > Testudines > Geoemydidae > Mauremys > Mauremys reevesii. The sequence continues at coordinate 275,807,299 of NC_052624.1, forward strand.
CCAATTAAACCCTGATTTCACAGAATCATAGAAGATTTGAGTTGGAACAGACATCAGGAGGTCATCTAGTCCAACCCCCTTGCTCAAAGCAGGACCAACCCCAACCAAATCATCCCAGCCAGGATTTTGTCAAGCCAGGTCTTAAAAACCTCTAAGGATGGAGATTCCACCACCTCTCTAAGTAACCCATTCCAGTGCTTCACCACCTGACTAGTGAAATAGTTTTTATTAATATCCAACCTAGATCTCCCCCTCTGCAACTTGAGACCATTGCTCCTTGTTCTGTCATCTGCCACCACTGAGAACAGCCGAGCTCCATCCTCTTTGGAACCCCCCTTCAGGTAGTTGAAGGCTGCTATCAAATCCCCCCTCACTCTTCTCTTCTGCAGACTAAACAAGCCCAGTTCCCTCAGCCTCTCCTCGTAAGTCACGTGCCCCAACCCCTAATCATTTTTGTTGCCCTCCACTGGACTCTCTCCAATTTGTCCACATCCTTTCTGTAGTGGGGGGCCCAAAACTGGACACAATACTCCAGGTGTGGCCTCACCAGTGCTGAATAGAGGGGAATAATCACTTCTCTCCATCTGCTGGCAATGCTCCTACTAATGCAGCCCAATATGCCATTAGCCTTCTTGGGAGCAAGGGCACACTGTTGACTCATATCCAGCTTCTTGTCCACTGTAATCCCCAGGTCCTTTTCTGCAGAACTGCTGCTTAGCCAGTCGGTCCCCAGCCTTTAGCGCTGCATGGGATTCTTCTGTCCTAAGTGCAGGACTCTGCACTTGTCCTTGTTGAACCTCATCAGATTTCTTTTGGCCCAATCTTCCAATTTGTCTAGGTCAGTCTGTGCCCTATCCCTACCCTCCAGAGTATCTACCTCTCCCCCAGCTTAGTGTCATGTGTGAACTTGCTGAGGGTGCAATCAATCCCATCATCCAGATCATTGATAAAGATGTTGAACAAAACCGGCCCCAGGACTGACCCCTGGGGCACTCCGCTTGATACCGGCTGCCAAACAGACATCGAGCCGTTGATCACTACCTACTGAGCCTGACGATCTAGGCAGCTTTCTATTCACCTCGTAGTCCATTCATCCAGCCCAGACTTTTTTAACTTGCTGGCAAGAAGACTTTTGTCTGACATGGCCCCCCGCAAAGAAGTGAATTTCATCCTAAGCACCTCTGAAAACACACACATAGCAGATCTGTTAAGAAAACACCATTTTCACCTTTAGCGCAGAACCTCGCTGTAACTTGGATGAGAAGATCTGTGAATGATTTGCCCTTGGTACTAATGCTGGGTGTCACTGCATAACTGAGGTTATGCTCCAAGTTAGGGAGCTGTTTCAGCATCTCTGGTCAGAACAGACCTGACTATAGGGGGCAGTATGGCTCCCCTAGGCATGTCATGACCTGATCCCTATTTATCTTAGGTACTTATATGGCTTTCCTTGTTACCTTCATATCTGAATACCTCAGAGACGCATAGACTATAAGGCCAGAAGGGACCATCATGGCCATCTAGTCTGACCTCCTGTATATTGCAGGCCAGAGAACCTTGCCCACCCACTCCTATAACAAACCCCAAACCTCTGGCTGAGTTACTGAAGTCCTCAAATCATCATTTAAAGACTTAAAGTTACAAAGACCCCTCCCCAACATTTACACAAATTTAAACCTTCAAGTGACCCAGGCCCCAAGGCAAAAAAAATAACCCCAGCGTTTCTGCCAATCTGACCCAGGAGAAAAGTCCTTCCCGACTCGAAATATGGTGATCAGTTAGACACTGAGCATGTGGGTGAGACCCATCAGCCAGACAAGTGGAAAAGAATTCTCTGTAGTAACACAGAGCTCTCCTCAACTAGCATCCCATCACTGGCCATTGGATATACTTGCTGCTAGCAGTCACAGATGGCTACATGCCATTGTAGGCAGTCTCATAGATTTAGTTGGGGAATGGTCCTGCTTTGAGCAGGGGGTTGGACTAGATGACCTCCTGAGGTCCCTTCCAACCCTGATATTCTATGATTCTATGATCACCTCCATAAACTTATCAAGCTTAGTCTTGAAGCCAATTAGGTTTTTTGCACCCACTGCTCCCCTTGCAAGGCTGTTCCAGAACTTCACTCCTCCAGTGGCTAGACACTTTCATCTAATTTCAAGCCTAAACTTGTCGATGGGCAGTTTGTATCTATTCCTTCTTGTGGCCACATTGGTGCTTAACTTGAATAACTCCTCTCCCTCCCAGGTATTTATCATGCTGATGTATTTATAAAGAGCAAAATTATGTACCCTCAGCCTTCTTTTGGTTAGGCTAAACAAGCCAAGATCTTTGAGTCTCCTGTCATAAGGTAGATTCTCCATCCTGGTGCTCATCCTAGAAGCCCTTCTCTGAAACTGTTCTAGTTTGAATTCATCTTTCTTTAGCATGGGAGACCAGAATTGCACACAGTATTCCACACAAGGTCTTACCAGTGCCTTGTATAATGGTATTAACACTCCCTATTTCTTCTGGAAATACTTCGCCTGATGTATCCTAGAACTGCATTGGTCTTTTTCATGGCTGCACCACATTGGCGGATCATACTCATTCTGTGATCACCCAATAAACCCAGGTCTTTCTCTTCCTCTGTTGCTTCCAACTGACATGTCCTCAGTTTATAGCAAAAATTCTTGCTGTTAGTCCCTAAGTGCATGACCTTGCACTTTGCACTATTAAATTTCCTCCCATTGCTATTACTCCAGTTTACAAGATCATCCAGATCTTCTTGTACGATATTCTGGTCCTCCTCCATATTGACAATACCTCCCGACTTTGTGTCATCTGCAAATTTTATTAGCATATGCCCACTTTTTGTGCCAAGGTCAGTAACAAAAATATTAAATAAGATTGATCCCAAGACTGATCCCTGAGGCACTATACTACAAACCTCTCTCCCGCCTGACAGTTCACTTTCCAGTATGACCCATTGTAGTCTCCCCTTTAACGAGTTCCTTATTCACCTTTCAATTCTCATATTAATCCCCATCTTCTCCAATTTAACTAATATTTCCCATGTGGAACTGTATCAAATGCCTTACTGAAATCCAGATAAATTAGATCTACTGCATTCTCTTTGTCTAAAAAATCAAAGAAGATATAATCTTCAGTGTATTCATCATTCCCATGAGAACTGAAGCACAGAGACCAAGTGACATGCCAAAGGAAATCTGTGGCATCACAGAGAATTGAATCCAAGTCTTCTGAGTCCCAGGCTAGCACTTTGCCCACTGCACCATCCTTCCTGTCTACTGAAGCTGATAGTTTTACAGCTAGGGGCATCTCCCATCTGGTCTTGTGCTCGGCCTATGGATCCGAGTTAGACCCTGCTGCAGTACACACTGTAGTATTGGAAAACACAAAATAATTCAGTTTACTCTTCTCTGGGGGCTTGTTTGATTTTTGAACACACACATTTCCAAATAAACAAGCAGAACAGCTGGTCAACTTTAAATAGTTTAATAATCCCACATTAATAACAAGGGGGAAAAAATAAGCTCAGTAAAATAGCACCATGAGACTGAACTGAAAAGAACCATTCACAAACGTCAGGAAGGGAAAATAATTGAACAACGACTAACGCGTCAGTGAAAAACTAATTCAGGCTGAACAGCTTAACCCACAAATAAAAATCCCTTAAATAATTTAACAAACACGTTTATTTCGCCCAGATGATTCTGAGGTTTTCATTATATAGGCAAAAAAAAATGTTTGGCATAATAGCCTCTTTATTACGATCACAATAATTTATACACAATTTAAAAAAGCACTGATGCCATAAAATGCACAAGCGCTTAGCACCTCTTTTAATAGATAAATAAAATATTGTCCGTGTCCCCAACCCTATTTAAACAGCATAGCCCTCCAGCCTCTCTTTTGTAATGCTGAACTGCATTGGGGGGAAAAACGAGCGCTCCTGAGTATAAACATCAGCCTGTTGTGCAGACGGTGTAAAAACCTGGCACACTGCGAGAGTGTGGCGTGGCTAGATCGCAGCACACGTTGCTGAGGAGCGTATCACCGTTCCTAGTTTAGAGCTAGAGACGCTGAGGCACAGGGAGGTAAAGGCAAGAAATGTCAGAGCTGGGTGCATAAAGTTTGGCACCTAAATTAGTTGCTGGTCCTGCAAACGCCTACGCACTTGCTTAACTTTAAGCACCGTGAGCAGCCTGATGGACTTCAAGAAAAGCACAAGCATAGATTTTAGTGGGGCCTAAGCTCTCTCCCCAGGGGTGCTAGGGACAGGCAGCACCTCAAGGAATCAATTATTTAGATGCCCCAATGCGGCTTTAGGTGTCTACTTTTAACGAATCATTTTCAACCTAGACCTGCTCCTATGGCGACCGATGTCAACAGACAGGCTCCCATTGACCTCACTGGGCACTGGATCGGGCCCTCTGTGAGTCTGTGGCAGAACCAGGTCTCCTAGCTCCAGTCCTGGGCCAAAGCTCCCTGTCTATGGTACTTTTCTTCTGCTTGGGTTACTGGAGACAGGCTCCTGAGCTGTGTAAATGCCTTTCAGTGACCTGCAAGTAGGAAGTCGGCTTGACAGAAAGCTCTGAAAATGGAACTGAGCGGCTGCAAAGCCATCTTAGGGTGGGAGCAGGGGACCAGAATGAGAGAGGAACCCGCAGGGACTCCTCTTTCACTCTGAGTGCCTTAGTGGCCAGCACATGGATGTTTATTAGGACCCGGTCAAGATTTATAAGCCACATTCCACTGATCTGAAAACCAGACGCTGGCAGAGCTTCCGTTTTAGGACTTCCTCTAGGTGTCTTCCACCAGGGCAGCGTAATGTGCAGGCCAAACAGGCAACCACCTGGGGCCCCCGTGCTAAGGGGATGCTGGAGTAATACTGGGGTGCCTCCAGTCACTCAGCGCAGGTTGGACCTGAGCTCCGTCACTCCAGTGCAGTGTCCCTGTGCTTCCTTAGACATGCAATGGGCAGCTTTTGGCCTAGGATTTGCCAGACTCCTTACTACAGCCGCAGCGGAGCCTTCTCTGGGGCACTGGCACTGTCAAGGGTCCTGGGGCGTGGGTGGGAACTAAAGGTGCTCACTGCAGCTGACGGAACAGAAATAATTAGGAAACACGCCAGGGGGAGGTGGGGAGGAAGGGAGCAATTTGGCTGTGGCACCAATCTCATCTTCTCCTTGGACACTGATGCCCACAGAGCCACGTCTGGGTATGTATGTCCCCGTCCAATCCTTCAAGCAATTATCATTGTTTTATCACCAGGCCCAAACTGCTCTTACTTCCAAACCAAGCTGCACACACAGTCTGCTCTCATAGCGCGTGGACTCGGCTGTGCTTACGGTAAGTCGCATTTGTTTCAAAGAGGCCGTTTTTGGCATGCTGCTGGAATAAGAAACAGCTGCTCTCAGACCGAGTCTAGCAGTTTGAGGGCAGACTGCCTTTAAAGGAGAGGAGAACGTTGATTGCAAGAGGCCTTTTAACTAACAGCCACTAAGGGCGAAATCCTGAACTCACTGAAGCCAATTGCAAAACTCTCATTGACTTCAAAGGAGCCAGGATTTTGCCTAAAGAGTTTAGGCTGGAACTTTTACCTTCTCTATTCAGGCTTTTCTCTTCACGGTGTCTGGCCATAGCTCAAGGAACTGAAGCTGTGTCTACAGATGTAGGGAGGGAGGGCTAGATCTCTCTGGTGACCCGACTTGGCCAGCCATCTCGACTGGCTTTCATCATTTCTAAATCACAAGCTTTATTCCTGGAGGGGGAAAAACAGGCTGGTTTTGCTGAGAAGTGAAGTGCTAGTTCACAGGGTGCCATTAATGCTTTGCACCCTTTCCCTCGTCCCTTAGCAGAATTAATGAGATGTCCCCACATAGGAAGCAAACAGATATTTTACACGTTTTCCCTTTTCATGAAAGCCACCCTGTCATTTTGGAATTGAGGCCAGGTTTGAGTCACTCTCTAGTGTGGACTGACACTATGATGATGGGCAAACTATATTAAAATGACTGAGGACTAAAATGCAAGGTTGTTGGAGCCATGTCTGTCCCAGGATATTAGAGACACAAGGAGGGTGAGGTAATGTATCTTTTATTGGACCAACTTCTGTCGGTGAGAGAGACAAGCTGTTGAGCTTACACCGAGCTAGGCGAGCGCTGGTAGACAGCTGAAATTCAGCAATGTATGCAAGGGAGTTTTTGGAGCTGCAGCAAGTGGTGATAGGAACAGAAAAGAAGCCAAAAGTACTGCTCCTCTGCAATGTTAGATGTACAGGGCTCGGACTGGAATCAGTAGGAATATAGCTTAAAATCTGATGGCTAGGTAAGGCCCAGGTACTAAGGGATTTGGGTGCATACTTTATTTTTTTTTTTTTACTTAAGTGCTCTTTGCAGAGGGCAATTGCTCATTTCAGGTCTGTGTGGGGGCCATCCAATTCTTCTAATCGCCATGAAAGATGCAGATGTGCCTCTCATTTGAAGAACAGCAGCCTCTTGGCAAAAGTGCATGCAAATTTCCAAGACCAAGAGGCCACAAGAAAAGTAAAAAATCTTTTCCCAGCTCAAGCAGTCACTCTTCCTGAGCTCCAACTGCCCTCAAAATTAGATTCCACTGCATAGTCTCATGGAGAGAAAATGGCCTGAATCTTGTTAAACAAGAACTTTTTAATACATTTTCCACTAACCCAGTGTACAGGATCCTGACTACGTGAAACCAGTGCTGTCTGGTTGTCAGCCATGTACAGCATGTGTGTATGTACATCACTAGACATGAGTTACAGAGAGTCTGAGTTACAGTAGTGGCAGCAGTGAAATGTCACATTAGCATGGCCCAGTTAACATGCCTGACTTCTGTAAAACCTGGCTGTTGCCATGATGTCTATCGGAAATGACATCTTATGCTACCAAGTGCTTTCTTGGGTGTGAAGTGTTCCTGCTGGAGTAGGTGAATTGTATTCTAGCCTGGCCTGGCCAGCATGGTGCTGTTAAATACTGTGACCAACATGCCTGTTTGATGTTGAAATATAGACAATAAGCTAACGGAACTACAGAGGGCTGGCCCGTGAAGAAGTACCTCAATAGATATGCTCTCCTGAGTTACTTGTAAGCAACAAACCTTTTGCTGCATAATATTTTCACTTTTACTAGTCTTTATAAAGCAAAAAGGACAGCCATGGGTTATTTGCACCGGGGTGACACACTTGCAATCTACAGAGGAAAGGTTTTTACCATGGTACTTAATCTGTTATTTTTGTTTCATGTTTAATGACCAACATATGACATGCCTGGGGGCTAGGGAAGGGATTTAATGTGTCAAAATGGTTTTGTCTGTACAGTGCACACTGGCTATGTGTGATGGAGCTATGCCCCCAGCTTCTGACGTCTGTTCAGTTTAAATAACTTGGAAGCACACGCCGTTAGGTGAATGTGTATGCTAGGAATGGATTTTTAAAGAGACCTCTCATTTAGGCATCAAAAAAACCTGCCCAAATTTTCAGAAGAGCTCAGCACTCAACAGCAACCGTTGAGGGCACTGGAAAATGTCCCACCCTTATTGAAAACAATGTGAGTGGTTGTGTACTGAACGCTCTGGGAACTTCATTCAAGTGCCTTCACAGGAGCAGAATTTTTCTAAAAATCTGGCCAGCTGGTGCTGATCACATTTGAAGATCTGTCCTCTGTGTGTCTGCGTGTGCAGAGGTTTAGAACGAGGAAGGACCTATTGAAGAAGCAATTATCTTCTCAAAACCCAGCCTGGCCTATCCAATTCTTTGCTCTCCCTGTCTAGATGTACATAGATTTCTGCAGTCAGGTGACCCCATTGTTTTAGGAGCTAGTTTGGGGGGGGCAGGTGTTATTGACCTCTTGGCACATAGAATTTCCTTTAATTCATTGATTCTCCAAATGCTTCCTTGTGCTGGCCATGCTACTGAAGACAGCACTCCAGTTTACTTCTCCCTCCACAAGCCAACCCTGCTTTGCCCGTGTCCCTGTGAATCACCAGATACGGTGGCCTGCAGATCATACTACATTTTCTGGCCAGAAGGGACCAAGATAATCACCAAGTCCAACCTTCTACAAACCATAATAACCAGCCAATACCTGGAGGATCACTGTGTTAACTTTAATGGATGTTGTTCGCGCCCTCACCGCAGAGCAGGACTAGAACTCTACTAGCTCAAGAAGTCAAGGACACAAACTTGCTGGCTGTTTGCAGAGGCATCTTCTTGACAGTATGAGCACAGGCCCCAGTTACCAGGAATAAAATCTTTGCCTTTTGGAGTGGAACTAAAGAACATGTACAGGGCATGGGGAGAGCAATTATATTGGAAACAGAATCTCTCTTCATGCCATCAGCGCTCCCTTTCCTTATTTTCAGAGCCTTGCTCATGCCCAGAAAAGCCTATCAAGTGGCTATTTATGATTAACGTTTGTGTCCTTTCTGAGCAAGGAGAACATTACATCTAGTACAGCAGTTCTGGGCAATGCAGCGCTTGTTGTCTGTAACGGATTGTCCATTGGGAGCTGAATGCATTGGAGACTAGCTCTTCGTCAGCCTCCCCATGCCATTTTCCCCCCAATGTTTTTCAGCGGCTTGTCCCTCCTGTAGGCTTGTTTCTCACAGTCACTAGCACGCACCGCACAGTGCACTGATATTGTCATATTAGAACTTGGGAATTAAGTCTGGAAAAGAACTCACCCAGCTGAGCAGAGGTTTCGGCACTCGCGTGGGTTCTGTATAAACCACAATGGCTATGCTAGCTCTCAATATTATATGTAACAACGTATTTTTAATTTTTTAATATGCCCTGATGTTAGAGAGAACAAAACCAAACACATTTCTCACATCAACAACAAAATAATAAAAATAATAATTAATAATAATCTGACCGACCGGCAGCATTCGTTGGCTTTGATCATCTCAAAGGCCTCCCATAAAGAAACGCAGCTAGGGAACAACCCAAGAGCTCCTGGTAGGCGTGTTGAATTCAAGTTTCAGAAACCAGTCCGGGGAGAGTCCCCAGGGCTGGCTAAGGCCCTTTGACATTGCCAGGCCGGGCGGCCAGACTTGCATAGTAAGCACACTGAGAGGGATCGCACTGTCCACTGGCTCCTGGAGGTCCCTGTGGGCCCATGAGGCCTGGCACTCCAGCTTCCCCTTGTGGGCCTGGTGCTCCTGGCATCCCATCTTTGCCATAGCCAGGTTCCCCTGGGAGGCCTGGAATGAAAACAAAGGACCATTATTCCCAGGGGACGACTCAGCAAGGCCACACCACACCAGAGGTGCCTGGCAGCCATGCTGGGATCTGGAGGTGAACTGCCAAGTGCGGAGGTGTTTGGCTCAGCCCCATCTCTCTGGGCCATGCCCAGTCTGAGGCACTTCCCACATGTCGCTCGTAGCAATGCTCACTTCCCTCCCTGAACATTTCCCCGCCTGGCAGTACCAGAAGCAGACACACCTCAGGACACAGCTGCTGTAACACAGGGAGCACAATGTGGGGCCTGGCTGCCAAATGTGGCACCTGGAGTCATAAAACACAGCCCATGCCGCCTTCTCCCTGCAGCTGCAGGGTGAAGAGAAGGTCGGATCAATCACTGGTATTATGACTAGCAAATGCTGTTTATCTATCAACAATGACAGCGTGTCACGGTTGTGCGCTTGAACCACAATGTTTGGCTCGGGGCTTTCCCGGTGTCTGAGGCTGCTTGAATCTGTGGGTTTGGTTCAGCTAGAAATGGATCAATACAAGTATCTGCAAAGGAGGTGTGGCACTCCGGCTGCTGGCATGTTCGCAACACTACTCCTGGTGTCACTAAGTTTGGGAGTGTTGGCAATTAGCCTATTCCAGGAGGCACAATGCTCCTGGCAGTATTAACAAACAACCCACCTGGAATTCCTGGAGGACCAATTTCACCCCTCTGACCAACACCAGGATCTCCTCTCTCACCCTTCACACCTCTTTCACCTGGAGGATAAAATCCAAATGGGTCAGTGTGAGCTGCACAAGCATAAAGATGCCACAAAGGATCACCAATCCTGACTGGAGGCATGAGGCCCCACTGTAATACAAATACATATTACTGTTAGAGACACTGTAAAATGCTGCTGTGGGAACACCTTTGCCCCCCTGTTCCTAGCTGATATATGGTATCCGCTGGGATAAGCGCCTAGCCAGCTCAGACTGTGACTGGCCGGAGAGCTCCAGGAGCCTCTCCCGCATTCTTCGTAGGCCCTGTGCAAAGCTCAGCCACATTCACCACCGCTCTGCTTGGGCAGACCAGGGTCTGCTCCTGACAAGTGCTCTTGGGGGCCCCCGTTGCCTGAGATGAGGTGAGGCAGAGAGGTGGAAAGGCAGGGCAATGGTCCCCAGCTCATCATCTAGCAGGGCCATAAAGCAGGCCAGCTGCAAGGGATGAGCGGGCTGAACCATGCCAACGGTCTCCCTCCCCCGTGCATCAGGCCTAAACGGCACAAAGCAGCCCTACGGGGGTGGCCACTTTTATAAAAGTGCGGCCTGTGGTGCAAATTGCTCATGTCACAATAACATGATGTTTACATCCCAGCCTACGCATGCAGGGCCCGGTTCTGCAATGTGCTCAGGCCCTGGTCCAGCAAAGCACACTTAAGTACACACTTCGTTTTAAGCATGGGGATTGTCCCACTGACAGCAATGAGAGTACTCCAAAGGTTAACGTTACTCATGCTCTTAAGTGTTTGGCGGGATGAGGGTCAGAGTGGGGTCCACAGCGACCCTGGCAGGCTCCAGTCATTGTTTATCTGACCTAACGGCCGCTCTGGACCTGCTGCCGTTTCGTTGCTCTGAGCAAAGCAGAGTCATCCCAAAGCAATAGCACGACACCGTGCTGGGATACTGAAACGAGGGAGAGCTCTGTCCAAATTCTCAAGACATACTTTACGCCGAACATTTCTGAGTCACAGTTTGTGAAACGAAGCAAAAAAAGTTGATACAAAGAGTCCACTGCCGATACTGAAAAATGAAAAAAGTCTGTTTTTAAAATCAGCAGAACAAAGCAGTGTCATGGAGTCCCCGGGCGATGCTCTGGAACTGCTCCCCACAAAGCCAGTCAGGACTTTGGGGAGCCTCCTCTCCCTTGGAGCAGACTGTCTTCAGGGCAAGAAGCTCACACGGCTTCACCTCCTGAGTCTGACCTTGGAGCATTCAGCATCCTCTGCCCCTCCGTGCACTTCCCACAGCAAGTCCGCCCAGGCGGGGTCCTGGGGAAGCCAGAGGGTCCTGCACCCCCACTTCGCTTCACAGTCAGACGTGACTCTTAGCCAGCCAGTAAAACAGAGGTTTATGAGATGACAGGAACACGGTCTAAAACAGAGCTTGTAGGTACAGAGAACGGGACCCCTCTGCTGGGTCCATTCTGGGGCCCAGTGAGCCAGACAACCCCATCTGCCCTCACTTCCCGTCCCCAGCCAGCTCCCAACTGAAACCCCCTTCAGCCGCTCCTTCTCTGCTGAGTTCCTTTCCCGGGCCAGGAGGTCACCTGATCTCTTTGTTCACCTTTAGCCGTCCCCTTGCAGGGGGGGAAGGGCCCCGGCCATTTGTTGCCAGAAGATAGAGTGTCGGCCATTTATGCACATTGGAGACTTAAGAAATGCATAGGGGAAACTGAGGCACCCACACAGTATTCAGAGGAAACATTAAGAACAGTCCCACATTGTCACACTCAGTTCTCGCTGTTCCATTTATCCCTGCTACAGTGAACATACTGAACGTGTAGGAACCCCCGGGGGCTCAGAACACACAGGGTTTGGAACAGGTACCTCTCAGCATCCAGGCTCCCCCACTGATTCACTCACCTTTTGGACCCACTGGTCCTGATGGCCCTTCAGACCCTGTCTGTCCAGGTCGGCCGGGCTCTCCTGGAGGGCCAGGTCTTCCTGGGAGTCCTTCCTTACCGGGAGACCCCGGAGGCCCCGGCCTGCCTTGGGGTGCTTTTACGTGTGCTGGCTGCATCTGAGCCATGAGATAGGCTAGTTTTGCTGAAAATGGACAGAGGTACTTTTGTTAGGTTAGAAAGTCTCTCCTCTGCGAGACAAGGGATCAAGGGCCAACGAAAGACCGTGTTTTCCCAGCCCAACTCTTAGCACTTAACAGGCGACTTACCCTGCCTTCCCCACACAGTTCTTCAGCACCAGCCATGATGGTGCCTCCCCCACAGCCTACACCAGTTTAACCTACTACGCAGTTGCTCCTGCAGTTAAGAACTTTTTCTGAAACTCTCTCTCAGACTTTTCCTTCCTCTCCCCCATCGCATGGCTCCTTGTCCTACTGGCTTCTTGGACTGGTTATTTCCTTTCCCTTGGCTGCATTGTTACCCAGCCGGGATGAGTAGCGCTGTGATCATTTCCCCACTGAAAGGAAGATCTCGTTACTAGTATCCTATCACAGCGCGTGAGATAAGGCAGGTGACATGGTTCATTCTAGGGAGAGGGGATTTCTTTTCTTTCTGAGGCAGCCAGGCCCGAGACAGGCACCTTGGCCCTGACTAAAGGGCTGTGTAGACAGAAAGTGGGACTCCACCATTTCCCTGTGCCAGCACTTTCTCCACACACTGGGATGGCAGCTGCCAGATTCCAGAAGCCCCCCAAACATACTAAACTCATGACAAAAAACTCTCACAGGAGCGAAGGGCAGGAGCTCAGACTTCCATTAACTGACCCCGAAGAGAAGGGACTTTCACGCCAGGGAAGTCTTTTAAACCACTAGAAGTGTTAAAGCATGTAAAAGAATAATTGAATCTTTTCCTTTCACGGTGACCATTAACTAACATGGAGGCAAATCCTGCCCACCGGCACTGAACGGAGCAAAATGCAGAAAAAAAAATGCCCTGTTCCCGCTGCTCCAGGGTTTGTGGGGAGGGCAGACAGGAGAGAGTCCATGCAATGGGACTCTTCACCCCATTGTGTGGCATGGAGCCAAGCTTTGCAGTGACCCTTGGTGCTGGAGCATGGTGGAGGTTTGTGGGCAGGTTGGGGGAGTGGCTGAGGCATGGGCTGTAGTTCTGCCCTCAGTTCATATACGCTGCATGAAGCAGCGGGCTGCATCTGCTGTTCCTTCTCCCACCCAGTTGTGATCCGGATGCCACCAGCACATTAACCTGAGCCCACAGCCTTTTCACTCAGCCCCTGTGCTTTCTTCCAGGAATTTGCCCCAAAATAATGTTGCTGCTCCCTCCCGACCTATCTTCTCTCCCCACGTGATCCCACAGTGACCTCACAAGGCTGGGTTTGTGACATCATAGTCATTTCCCTGGCAACGGGCTGTGATGGGATAAGCACAGGCTTTGTGCCCAATGGGACAGAAGGAGAACGTGGGCTGGGAGGGAGAAAGCCCTTGTACTAACACAAGCACCTTCAATACAGCAACTAGAAGAATGCTGGCCAAGGCCATTTCACATCACACGTCTCCTTTCCCCAAGTTGCTCCCATCTCAAAGTTGCCCTTTAACAGCTGGGAAAGTTGGGGACACAAATCACATGCTCGGGGGCTGTACAAAGCCTCTTCTGGAACCTCAGATGTTTCGGTGGCTTGCCCGGTATCGACACGTACCATCTAGCTGCTTTCCTAACTCCTCTTGGATGAGCCGTCTCAGAGTCTCCAGCGATGGAGAGTCCCCCTAGGGAGAAGAGTGAGAGCCTGGTGATAATCACAGCAAGAACCTTCACCTGGGGATTACTGGAGAAGCCACAGTAGGCTTGAGTCGCCAGTGATGAAGAACCTGCCTGCAGGAAGGGAAACTCACAGGGGCACAACCTGCCTACAATTCCCACCCTGCTGGGAAGCCCAGGACTGGATTCATTGGTTCAATGCATCTCCAGGTCAACGCCCACCACCAGGAGCATCAGGCAGAGATTAAAACTGCCTCCCACTAGTGGGACCCATAGGAAGACCATAGTGAAAATACTGCCACCTTCCTAAATGTGAATCTTCCTAGAGAAGGAGCTGCCCCAAAGGTGTGTGCCCTGAGCGACCCTCCTGCACCCAAGGGAGCAATAAAACCCAGTATTTAGACTTGTGTGTTATAAACATTAACACAGAATGATAGTGTAGCATCCTGACCTCATGTGGAATGGAACTAACTAGAATGTTCACATGAAACTCCACCCAGAAAGCAAGTCACAGTTTCTTCCTGGCTTCAATTTCTTTTTGATTTCTGGCCAGATGAAATTTGAAAGCGATTTCTAAATTGTACAGAGTGAGTAATTATGTACGACCTGCCTAAATTCCCCACTGCAGTAGCAGTCTTTTTCACTTCCTGCCCCCTGCTCTTTTGTGCTGGTGACGTGTGCTGTTCAACAGCTGTTGCATTGAAGTGGATGCATTTCAGGGTACAACATTGTATATCTGTGCTGTACATCAGTTTTATAAAAAGCTTTATGACCCTTCTGAGACTAAAGTTCTTATTTTTCATTATTGATTGTAGCACCCATGAAACATTTTTTAAAATATTCATGTTATTACAATTTTTTAATTAAAAAAAATCTTGCCCAAATATGGACTATTTGGCCCCTTTGCTGCCTATCTCCAGCTGCGGGTTTAGCATAATGTAAAGACTTTGTCCATCAGTATCAACAGAAATGACCTCATTTTAATCACCATACACTTAGAACGCCTCTTGCTGATGGGATTCAGAAAATATTTTTCAAAATTTAGAGATCACTTCCTAAGCCCCGAAAAGGAATTGTGGATTGTTTTGTTAGAACTTTTTCTTAAGTTCATTACTTTTAATTGTTTTATTTATTCATAACTCATTACTATGTTTCATCATGTGTCTTCCATGTGGCTGGGCAAAGATGTGCTTTGTCTAAAATGGACCTGTTCTTTACGTGAGGGACAATTTCACTTTCAATCTTAAGAGGTAAAAGCCTCAAGGTAGAATTAATTTCTCAAAACATTTAATCTGCTTTACTACTATCAAATATTTGTCTTCACCCTTCTAAACACTGAGCCCACAGGCCCTTTAGATTAGTAGAGAGTTCTCTTTGTTACCCAAATCAAATTATTCAAATATAATATGATCTTATGAATTTTGATGAGCTGGGTTCCAATAATATATCCAGGAATATATCAAGGGTCTCTGTAGTCCAGTATCCTCCGTTGTATTTAGATGGAATATATGGGCCAAAGGTGTTAACATAACCCAGACACTGTTCAATATTAAACAGCGTTAAACAAGGTTTGTGGCTTGACATACAGACACCTCAAGCCTGCTTATTACCATGATAAATACACCATTTAAAATCCTTTTCACCTTTTATTAAAGCTACAGAAGAAGGAAAAACAGTTACAGCATTTGAAATGTAAAGGATTAAGTCAGGCTTTCATTTTAACAACATCCTTTGTTCCTTTAGCGGATGTTGACTTTCACTTGCAATCTCACTTCTGGAAAAAAACACAGGCACAGCACATGGTCTTCTCAGCCATGCCAAGCAGGGCCGGCGCTTCCATTAGGCGACCCTAGGCGGTCACCTAGGGCGCCAGGATTTGGGGGGGCGGCATTTCGTGCGCTCCCCACGGGAGCTTCCGGTTCCACTCCCGTCGCGCCGCCGAAGAAGGACCTTCTGCTGACGTGCCGCGGAAAACAGCGGCAGGCAATTGAGCAGCTCAATGACTGCCGCTGTCACCTGCGGCATTTCAGCGGAGGGGCCTTCTTCGGCGGCACGATGGGAGTGGAACCGGAAGCTCCCACGCACCCTGTGGGGAGCACACAAAATGCCGCCCCCCGAATTCTGCCTAGGGTGCCAGAAACTCTGGTGCCGCTCCTGATGCCAAGACCTGGCAAAGTTGTACCTGCATTGGGCTGTTTAGGACATTGCCTCTTTCTGGTGATGGGGCTTCCAGCAGTGTTGCAAACAATACAGTCTTGGCCAGCTAGGCCAGACTCTTATTAGACAGAAGGAAAAGGCGGCGAGAGACAGGAAAGAGAAGAAATAAGTTAGGGAAGGCAAAGGATACATTAGGGCGTGAGATGGAGTCTCACACCCCAGGTTGTCTTTGGGATTTAGCCGAGGATGTCCCCTGGGTCCCCCTCTCTGGCTTGGTCTGGTCAGGACATCTTTTGGGATTTGGATGAAGGTGGTCTGGTCCGGGATTCCAGAGGATAGTGCGGGGAGCGGGTTGGCAGCCACAATGGTGAAGTTCACTCCAATAGCTAATTTTTCTCCAAAAGCCTTTCTTTAAGAACCCGAAAAGGGAGTGATGGGCAGAATAGCCCACATCCTCTCATTATTTTGCCCATTAATCAGGTCTAATATCCCACATACCAATTTTGGTTCACTGATTTTCGATCTCACACTCTTCTTGTTTACCAGGCATGATCTTAACTCAGTCCTTGAGTCAGACCAGGAGGCCTTTTGGGTTGGACTTTCACACATTTGTTGTGATAGGTTATTCTGACATCTCAAGAACTTCCACTCCTTACAGCTGAGCTCACAGTTAGGGTAAATGGGTAGGGCCGCCTATCACAATACCTCGCTCTGAGACCGGCCACCACCAGAGGAAGGTGTAAAGCCCTGTGTGGACAATCAGGCTGTAACATGCTGATGTGGGGAGTTTCTTCCTGACTCTAGACACACAGGGATATGTCTACAATGCGGTCAAACATCCAGGGCTGGCCCATGTCAAGTGACTCGGGTTCACAGGGCTCAGGCTATCGGGCTGTAAGATTGCAGTGTAGATATTCAGGCTTGGGCTGGAGCCCGCGCTCTGGGATCCCGCGAAGGGGTCCCTGAAGCATGAGGTTTGATATTCTTCATTTATTTTTATCTTACTTAGTGTAAATATCTACTCTTTTAATCACACTGAACTCATTGTTTAAATAAAAGCTGGTGGACCAGAGTGCCACATGCATTTTCCTGTCTGACAATATCTTCTATTTAAACACCAAATTTCAACCTGAAGGATCCTAAAGAGCTTTGACCAGAAATGAATCACTCAACTTGCCAATATAATGCATCCACCGCTGGGGTGGAACAGGGCACTTGTTAAACACCCCACAGTGAGGCTATGCAGCAGTTTAGTATAGGAAGTGAGGGAGATCTTATCCATCTCCCATCAGGAGCTTTAGGCCAGCATTTTTTTCTTTCCCAAACTGAAATTTGCCAACACTCCCTGAATTAACTCCCTCTATTTTTGCAAAAAATAGCATGGGAATTTTAATGACCTCAGGGTGTCCAAGATCTCAGTTTCATGTCTCAGTTGAAAAACGCTATGGTTAGTGACAGCCATTTAATTCAAATATTGTTTAGCGGGAGACTTTCCTCTCCCTTCCCACGGAGATGCAGCATCTCTCCTTTGAGCGCAGGGGATTCAGAGCAACAGCAGGTAGTCATGCCGTACATGCACTGCATGCGTACATAACACAGGAAGCACCTGTTGACAGCATTGCAGGATAAACTGAGGCACCTCATAGGCAGCTAGGCAATAATGTCGGGCTGTGCTCATGACATTAAGGGAGTGTTTCTATAAGACTCTTTGGAAGTTCACGGCTGCCACTCTTACCCTGGGCCCAGGGAAGCCTGGCTGTCCTGGGGGGCCTGGAGGTCCAGCTGGCCCACTGTCTCCTGGTGGTCCTTGGGGACCCATCAATCCAGTGTGGCCTTTATGGCCAGGTATGCCAGGATCCCCAGGCAGGCCTTTTTCTCCCTGCGGGCCTGTGTCACCTTTGATGCCAGGATCTCCCTATGAGATAAAACCAGCATATCAATACAGAGAAGAACATGTCCCTTCTCCCCCAGCCTAATGAAACACAGTGTGGTTACTGAGCATAGAGGAGCACTTCTGTCCACAGAAATGGGCAAATATACTGAGTAAAGCCTCAGGTACATTACAAAGTGTTACTGATATAGAAGGATTAACGATGCAGTGGCCCGAGGCAGCACTGTAGACCTCTGTGGGCTGCACTTAGCCAATAGGCTGCACTTGGACGACAACCATCTAATTTTTTAAATTATTTTAGCACAATCAGTAATGCTAATAACACTTCTCAACACACCCTGTCTCCTTTGGGTCCATGGTTGCCTGGTTTCCCGGCTGTGCCCTGGAATGAAATAATAGGCATGAGTATGCAAGAGCTATTCATGTACAGCGTTAATGACAGGATGCTTCCCCTTGGGATGGTGCACAGGCCCTCAGGAAAATGAAGTTCTGTATATGCCACAATTCCCTGGGTGCTCTAGATTTATTTAATGTTTTCAAACCAGTAACTCGAGAACAAAATAACGCAACCCCAGTAAGCGTGCCTGAGATTACCACCAAACTTAGACACCATCCGTGCTCTGAACCAGGTGGGAACTGAACTCACCTCTTTTCCTGGGGGCCCCTTCTCTCCCGAGTCACCCTAAGAGACATAAGGTAAGTACATAACTCACAACACTGACAACATCACAACAACGTGGGCAGTCTGACGTCAGACACAAACTACCAGTCCTGATCCTTATCTCAGAAGTGAGGTGGTTTCACTTGCACTATTTGGACTGGATAATGTTGAGTCAAGCAGAAAATGGATCTCTGATACTCTGTCGCCAAGTGTCATATTCCAAATTGGTGAGGCAGGACTGAGATGAGTCAACACAAACTAAAGAGAGTTCCTATGGTCAAAGTGTATCTCCAAATATCCTGCACACTGTGTGAACGTTCCTAAATGTAGAGGAACGGTCAGTCATTCCTATAGGCCGAGCAAAGATGTTGAGATGGAGGTATTGTTAACAGGGGTTTCTGGCTTTTGGTGCCATACAATTCACTCTGATTCTGAATGTCTCAACAGCCTCTCATACGTTTTCTTGAGTTAGTTTACTGAATTCTCAGTTAGCTCGGTTGGGTTTCAATAAAGCACTCTCCATTTACCGCTCTTCTCTTCTGCATATACCATATTAGAATAAAAAGAGTGTCATCATTTCTCTATTTTAGCATTCTCTGCGGGATCTACTACTGCAGCACTGAAGCACAGGACTGAAAAGGCAACACCAGCATAACACTGGCCATTGCTAAATTCTGAGCACATCTCTCACAGCTAATGGAACTAGAAAAGTACTTGTCTGTAACATCCATAGGTCAAATGATGTGTAGACCTACAACCCTTGAACCCACCCCCCCCTTATTATATTTATAGTGTGTTTGTGTGTGTGTGTAATTGATATACCTCTGATGAACTGGAAGCACATGTAATCAATTGCACAGGCATGTGGTATATTTATTACATATCAGTGCAACCAATCACATGCTGAGGGTCACATCGCCTGCCAACCAAACCAAAACTGGGACTTATTCCAACATGCCAAAACTCCATAGCAGCTTTAAACAGCCACTTTATTATTTTTTTTAAAAACAAACTTGCAAGGGAACATGTTTCTTCCTTCTCTTACTTTCCACTAAAAAAATGACTCCAACTTAAGACTCAGGCTATGGAAGATTCAGTTCTGCACTAGTGTCATTAAAGTCTGTTACCTTGTGTCACTGCAGGGTTGGAAAGAAAAACATTAACTAACTGGGAAGGGGAGATTCCCAGCTTCTCAATGGGATCAGACATTTGCCTCTAGGCCTGGAAGGGCCCAAGACACTGGATTTTAAGGTTGTGATATTTTTATTGCTAGAAAAGGTGTTAGATAATTTGGGGAGATATTTTAAGGATGAGGTGCAATGTACCTCTATCGCTGAGCCTTAGACAGTTGGTCTCAAGGTACCTAGGGACTTTAGCCTTAGGTAAAGGAATACAAGAATTAGTCTGAGTATTGTTAATCGCTCTAACACATTCGTGATGTAGCTCTTCTGTAATACCCATGGCCCATGCAGAATGCTCTAGTGAGTGATGTGACTACCCCAAACTCACGCTGTGCATAACCCCTTTGTGAATGCCACATCCATATACAGGGCCTTATGATAGGTGTCCTTGCTACAAGTGAGATTATCCTCCTTCTGGAAGCGATGGAAAAGAATATAGTTCTCTTTGGAAATAATACACTGGGCCCCCTGGAATAGAGAGTGGGCTATTTGGGGGTTATCTGGATACACAAGGCTCTCGCCTGTGTTTTTGACAAAGTGACATTTTGTCCCTCCTTCCTCCAGGTTCAAGAGTCAAAACCAGGTAGTGGGTGACTAAGGGCTGCTTTTCATCACCAACCAGATACTTACTGGAGGGCCTCGGGGCCCAATGAAGCCAGGAAGTCCAGGGCTGCCATTTTCTCCTTTGTTTCCTTTTGGACCCTTAGGAAGCAAAATGAAACATAAACACCAGCAGCTCCTTCCCCCATCACCTCTTCTGAAAAGCCTTCGTGTATCGAGAGACTTTAATCCTCATCTTCCCCTCCTGTTTCTTCTTAAAACCATGTCCTGAAACACTAGATTTGTCACCGCACAGTGCACTGCTAAGGACATTAGTCTGAGTTCCTGGAGAATTGGAAATAAGCTATGCCTGGGCCCACAGGAGGAGACACCTCCTGCTCTAAGCTTGCTGTGGGTGCAGCCTGCTGTGTTGGGGAGTAAGGATCATTTTACTGATGTTAGGGAAGGGGGATAATATCAATGAGACCAAAGCCAATCATGCTGAGCAATACTGTGTCATTGTTAAGAACATAAGAATGGCCATACTAGGTCAGACCAATGGTCCATCTAGCCCAATATCCTGTCTGCCAACAGTGGCCAGTGCCACATACTTCTGAGAGAATGAACAGAACAGGGCAGTTATTGAACCATCCAGTCCCAGCTACTGGCATTTGGAGGTTTAGGGATATCCATGGGGTTGCATCCCCGACCATCTTCACCAACAGCCACTGATGGACCTTGTGGCAGTATGTACTATGTTCATCCTTTTTACAAGACCATGATAAACTTTGTACAAAGTATGTCTTGTGAGGTATCGTTTGAAAACTCATAATCTGCTGAACATTATCGTCATGATACAATATGTGTGGTAACAACATATGTAAAGTTATAAGATTCTGTTGTATGGCATTACTAAATTTAGAAAGACAGGCCCAAACTAATTCTTCAGAGACAAAAGCCACACTGACACCCCAGCCAAGTATTGACAAAGTCAAGGGCACTATCACCTAGTTAAACAGTTATTCTTTGTCAGGAAGATGAGTGTGGGTGAGAACTTTACATATTGGCAATGGAAACAGCTGAAGGTCCCATGGAAACAGACAGGCTGTGCCTGAACCCCAGCTGGAGATAATCCTCAAAGAGGGGAGAATGGGATAAGAATGGAGAACACACACACCACAAATTCTCTCTCTCCCCTCATCTCTACTCATGGAAGCTACAATGTTTGAAAGACAAAGGAAGCACCATTGAACTGAGGGGGAGGTCCTGACTCCTACTGGTTACACTCTCAGCCTTTATCTGAACCTGAAATCCCAGTGAGCCGTGACATTAGGATACAGGATCCGCACTGACCATGAGGGGAACTGGCCTGCATTTCATTACAGGGGCTGAGCATAATGCTTTACTATAACTAACTGCTGAACCCAAGAGCAACTTTGGGGAACAGAACAAAGAAAAGCTTCCTCAGAGGCCTTCTTGCACCTCAGTGCTCGCAGGCTGGTCTCACATACAAACTGGCATCTGTGAGGTCCGTCCCCTTCTGTGACCTTGCTTTAAACTGTAGCCTGCTGTTTTCCAGAATGCCTCGGGTGAGTTGCTCTAATGCTACTCTTCCCTCTCTGCAGAGGCTGCTGCCAGCTCCTCTAGGCCTCTCAGCCTCCGTGTTGCACTCTGAGGGGGGCTGCACATCGCCCCTCTGAGAGGCCATCCACTGGGCAGGATTTAATACATTTTTAAGGATGTGGCATGTAACTCTCCTCTCTGCGCTGGGTTATAAATTGTCCCCGTAACAGTCTCAACGTCCCTGGCTCGCTGTGGGTGTACACGGCTGAGGTACTTACTGGGTTACCTGCAAGGCCAGCTTCCCCTGGGGTTCCGGGTGAGCCATTCTTGCCCTGGATTGCGGGGAAAAAGAACAGATTTGGCATAAAAAAGGATACAGCTCAGAGCTTCTTTGTGGCTATGCATTTTTCCCGGAGAGTGCAGGCTCTTTCCCACTGCCTCCAGGACACTGGCACCCAGCCTCTAATGTGGTGCCCTGATACTATGGTGATGGACACATTAGATAACTCTGGTCAAGTGGCTAGATGTAACCCTTAGCCTGATTAGGACAGAATTCTTGTAATAGGCAATAGTATATGTCTACTGGCTAAAGCCTAATAAATGGTTAAAAAGAGAGTACAACTCATTCATTGGTGATAACAGGTAGTAACCACAGAGAGGCATGTGAGTGCCTGTCAATCTTATGTTGCCACCTTGAATAGTACGGATGAGGAATGCTTATACGATACCTCTCATCCTGGTGCTCAGACTTTACAAACCACAAGCACAATTCTCCTCTGGGATCAACGTGTAAAGACTCAGGTCCGACATTCTCCACTCAGAGATCACTTTGGCCACCGCTGAAAAGCAGCCACCTCTGGACGAAAATTCAGCAGCCGTTCAACAGTGTGCAGCAAAATGGCACATGAGTTGGTTCAGGATGGAGAGTAAGAAAAGCTTCTCCCAATATTTCACATCCATCAAGGAGAACTTCCAGGAGGAGCAGAATGTAACTTCAGAGATAAGGGAGTTTGGCCTCTGCTCTGATGAAAAGGTTCAAGTGCCAAAAATTGTTGCAAACCAAAAATTCACCCCCAAAATTAGTTAGGGTCAATTGAAACATTTTGTTTCAATTTTAAGCTATTTTCCTTTTTTAGTGTAAATTTAGTAACATTTTGAAATGAAAAGTTTCAATTAACCCGCCCCCCCAAACTCTCTGGTTCAACAATCTCAACACAGGATGTTTCAACAACCAAAAAATGTTTTCTTCCTAAACCTTTTCAGAGTCAGGTATTTCGAGAAACAAAATCTGCATTTCATCTAATCAGCATCTTTCAGTGAAAAAATGTTTCATCAAAAAATTCCCAACCAGCCCTAATCAGCACCCTGGTCTCATATCCTCCCTGACAGAAACACCATCCCGCTGGAGAAAAGAAGGGCCTCTCCTCCTCTCTGGGAAGTATTTGAAAGAGTGGGTAACATCCTGGTCCCCACACCCACCTCTGCTGGCACTGAGGGGACAGAGAGCTGAAATGGACAGCAGGGCAGTACCCTCATGCAAGGGGAATCCCTGGGTATTGTAAAGCTGGATTGCTGGGCTGGCCTTTATTGCACCTCATTCAGGCATAGGCATAGGAGGGGGCAGATCCAGAGCATGATACACCCCAGTGATACTCAGCCAGAAAAGTGATCTTTGGGAAGCCAATCTAGCCAATGTAATTTAGAGCAGCCCTTAAGATGCTCTAGGTTAAGCCCAGGGCTGTTTCAGTTCCTGACTGACTCCAGAATCAGGAGAATGGAAAGGCAGCTCACAGCTCATCCAGACCTGGAGATCTGGGCCCCTATCTAAAATCCAGGTACTCTGAGATTTCATGCCAACTCCCAAGGAAGATGGAGCTCCCAACAAGGGAACAACTGCATTGCTTTAGTTCTCACTAGGAGATGTTTACACTGGTAGCTGCCAAGAAATGGGAATCCTTTCTGAATAACTCATCAAGCAGGAAATGAAGGGGAGATCCCAGGAGCCAGAGGTTCCTTACAACCACCTATCTGGGGTTTTTATACAATGCTCAGACTGTAATACCTAGGCACTGATCAAAGCCCTCAACACCCAGTATACAGGTGATCTTCTAAGCTCATCTGCACCATGTGTCAGGAATCAGGGCCTGCAGCACAGCCAGGTTCTGGGCATCCTAATGAGCGTATCTGGCCTGTAGCAGGCTGCCTGATTGGCTACACCGTCTGATTGGTGGGAAGAATCAGCAGACTGGCTCATAAGCCTAGTGGCAACAGCAGTTCAGCGGCTGCTCAATGCACACAGCTGCTCAAAGCTCCTGCTTGTACCCAGCCCTGCTCCAGCCTTGCCTCACTCCAGGTAACCCAGTCCTGGCCCTCGGCACCGATTCCTGACTTCTGACTCCAGCTCCAACCACTAGAGCTGACTCTGGCTCCAACCAATTGGAACGACAGCCCACATCTCTGTCTCTGACACCATCCGCTAAAGATGGGAAGGTCCCACCACAGGGAGAATGGAGAGCACCAGCGTTTGCATGTATGGAGAATCAGGCAGTTTGCAAATCAAAAGAGCTGATAAAGACTAGTCCCCATTCCCTCCTACTGCATTTTGCACGGATACTTCATGTTTAACTGAAATAGCCCATGCAAAGTGCCCTGTTACTTGTAATACTCAGAACGTGTTTCTTATGCAGTACTTTGGATTATTTGTACTGCAGAGGATAGGAAGCACAAAAGGAACAAGAGGGGGTGTTGCTTTTCCCTCCCACCTCTCACAGACTCATCCGTAGCCTCTCAAAGGGTATCTGGCTCAACTAGGACCTATAATAAATTTATTTTTTATGATTTCTCTCCTCGAGCCTTTTTACATATTGCAAGCGCCCAGGCCAAGACGCATTAGTGAGAGACACCAGCACTGTCAGGCATGCATGGCATGACAGGATAAATTACAAAGCAGACACAAGGGCTCTGCATACGTTACTGTAGTCTCACTTAACCCCCTCGGCTCCCTGCTCCTAAAGCCCCGGTGTTCCAGTTCCTGGCATTGCTGCCTAAGTCAGCATTTTGTTTGGATTATAGCCCAGGTCTCAGAATCTCTGTTTCAGTAGCCTGCTTTCCCATGGAGGAAAGAATCGGCTGAATCCTTTAGGTTTGTGCTCAGGTCTGGACAGTCTACTTTGTATTCATGTTTGGAGAAAGTTGATTTTTAAAATACAATAAAGCAATAGGAGTGATGCATCAACCATCCCAAATGACACTTCATGAAATTTCATCCACATGACTTTTCTGCACTGAAAACCTATTAAAAATGGACTTTCTGCGTGTTTTCGATAAGGACAGGGCATCTTCTCTCCAAAATGTATTCGTTTCCACGGGAAATAAACAGCTTGTTCACAAGTATCACAATCAGGCTCAAGTTGGGCACTCAAAAGAAGGTGGCACCCAAAATTAACAACACTTTTGAGGACCGTCACCTAGGGTTACATAGGAAGTCAAGTGTTAGAGCCAAGTCTAGAAGTCAGGAGCTCCTGATACCCAGTTCATAGCAGAAACTACTATAGCATTCTGCTTCTACAGAGTTGCCTGCTCCTACAGAGTCACCTGCTCCTAGACACTACTGGTCACCACCTGCCCGTGAAACATCACTCAGCTCTTCCTTTCCTAAAGAAAGTCAAACATTCTGGCCAAATGCCACCTGAGTCTTTTGTGGGATTCTGGTTCCAAACCAGAGCTCTGGATTTTGTGACACCCCTACAACCGAGAATCCATCCTTCAAAGGCTGCTTGTTTGGAGAGGAAACTCACTGGCTGGCCTCTGAGTCCTCGAGGACCTTGAGGTCCTGTGGGGCCTGTATCACCCTGGAAGAAAAGAGAAATCATTTCACTGAGTGGAAAACACCGAAGCAAAGGCAATGAGATCATCTTCTGGAAATAAAACACAGCTCTGGCTTAACTCCTACTGCTCCTCAACTGGGAAGAAAATGACACACAGAAAAGTTCTGTGAGGAGGTTCTGGCTCTGCTGGAGGGAAGACCGGCATGCTGGATTTCAAAAAGCGTGTCTGTAGGTCAAGTCGATTATCCTGAGTATTTGCCGGCCAAGCTTAGATTCTGACTATATTGGCTTATTGACATGTTGTTATTTTGAAGATGAGGCAGGTAAGATGTTTCTCTGGGACAGACTCTTGCTCTGCACCTTGACACAGCTCCAATTCCTGCTCTGCCAGACCTTTTCATTCTCTGCCTTCTAGGACAAACTCCACAGTTCGGCAGGCAACATTTTCCAGTGACTAAAAGGGGGTGCAGTCGAAACCATTTCCCAGTGACCCAGGTCATCTGGTCCATCCCTCAGTGGCCTCTCCAGGATCATACAGTACACAGGATGCTCACCAGGGTTTCGTTCTGTTACTGCACTGACACTAATGATATCCTAGGACCTGATTCTGCTACCCTGATTCCTTCTGAGTAGTGCCTTGCTCTGCAGGCAATCTCACTGATTCCAGTTGGGCTGTTTGTGGAGTAAGATGCTGCTCAGGATGAGGTGCGACAGACTCAGGCCCAGGGGAACTAGGCAGAGGAAAGTACGGCTCAGTGGGAATAAGCACGACAGAATCAGGGCCAGGGATCATAGAGACATCGGATCTGCTGTACAATTCAGGACTCAAACAATGCAGTTCCTACTCATATTCCAAAGACACAGCGAACGTTTAAGTGTCAGCAGGTTGAGCAGGGACAAAGGCCCTAAAGTTCCTCTCCTAACAAGCTTTGCCCAAACAGTTCCCTGTGCGTCACCCCAAGCATTCACCCTTTAGTACAGTTTCTTTGTTTACTGTGAAACAAGTCAACTCATCGAAGGGCAGAGGTTTGCTTGCTGCTCCAAGAGTACACTTACATCCTTCCCCGGTGGGCCCTCCCGACCAGCAGGACCGGTCACGCCTGGTTCTCCCTGGAACACAAAGCAAAGGAAGTAGTGATGAATTCAGTGCATCGGACACATTAGAGATATGCTGGCTAGTAACGCGCCTCTGGACGGTGTAGGGATTCTGCAGTGCTGGATTGATGCTTGCAGTCTCTATGGGGTGACACATGTCATGCATCTTGCTTTAATGCCAATGGGAGCAATGTGGTTAAAACTTGATGTGCTGCTTAAAACAAGTGCCAGGAGCACCTTTCATATGCAAGGTAGCGCAGCCCTTTCCAGTAAAAAGATCTACTGGCATTAGAAAAAGTTCAGAAAAGGGCAACTAAAATGATTAGGGGTTTGGAACGGGTCCCATATGAGAAGTGTTTAAAGAGGCTAGGACTGTACAGCTTGGAAAAGAGGAGACTAAGGGGGGATATGATAGAGGGATATAAAATCATGAGTGATGTGGAGAAAGTGAATAAGGAAAAGTTATTTACTTGTTCCCATAATACAAGAACTAGGGGACACCAAATGAAATTAATGGGCAGCAGATTTAAAACAAATAAAAGGAAGTTCTTCCTCACACAGTCTACCTGTGGAACTCCTTGCCTGAGGATGTTGTGAAGGCTAGGACTATAACAGGGTTTAAAAGAGAACTAGATAAATTCATGGCGGTTAAGTCCATGAATGGCTATTAGCCAGGATGGGTAAGGAATGGTGTCCCTAGACTCTTTTTGTCAGAGGATGGAGATGGATGGCAGGAGAGAGATCGCTTGATCATTACCTGTTAGGTTCACTCCTTCTGGGGAACCTGGCATTGGCCACTGTTGGAAGACAGGATACTGGGCTGGATGGACCTTTGGTCTGACCCAGTATGGCCGTTCTTATGTTCTTAATACCTTAGCTATTGAGAGTGCAGTGACTGTGAAGACACATTATGCACTCTTCATGGAAAAACTGTTTTGGAGAGGAGGTCACTGGGTCTCTCTGCCAGTCCTCCTGCAATGTGCCACTGGACCATCATTTATTTTCCTGAAGAGCCAGAGTTCGGCAGAAGAAAGCTGAGTTTTCCATCTCATCTGCAGGATGACACCTCTTATAGCGGGAATCCCTGCAACATCAGAGCTGAGAATGAGGCCAGGATTTTCTGATCAGGAGGTGAGTGAGCCAAAAAGCTCTATTATTCATGCCCATTCTCCTCATCTTTGAATTCATCCTGCATTTCTAATGCTTGGTGGTGTGTGATTTGATATTGGTACAGCCTGCACCGTAAGTTTCCTGGTCCCCTGGCCTGCACTTGTGAACTATGTGCTGTGGCTTTCACAGCGGTACACAGGGAGGTGTGCTGTGAAACTGACATGCAAAGGGACATCATGGAAGGGGCATGAGATGTGCTGCACTAATCCATCAGTGACCACTCAATACACCATCACTAATGTTAGCTGGGAGTCCAGAAAAGGAGGCTGCCAGTAATGCCACTGACTCTCCCCAGCTGCGTCAGGCAGCATACAGCTGGGTCCACCCTGTGCTCTGCCACCCGCTGCAAGGCAGCCAGAATGGCCGGGCCCACAAGGTCACAGCAACTCGTGAACATCACGTTAAAAAGGCCTGTAAAAATGTTCTCTTTCAGTTTTGGGGAGCCCCTTTAAGGCTGACTTACCCATCTCCTTCTACAGCACACACAGAGAGGTTCATGTTACTTACCCTGGAGCCTGGGGGACCTGCATCTCCTCTGTGCCCTTTGAAGCCCTGCAGAAGAGAGTGACATTGAAAACAGCCAGATGCATGGACCTTTGGGAAGAGCTTGGCTGAATGGTGTGTGCACAGTGGCTGCCCTTAAAACCTCTCTGGTTAGATTAACAGGCCCTGGTCAGTGTGGAATTGTATCCCAGGGAGGCACCATCCCTCTCCTTAGCAGTACAGGGTGCAGGGGAGCCTATGGTGGTGCAGCAGCTCTTCCTGCTGTGCCTGGCCCACAGTGTGTAGGGGAAAGGGTGGGGCCATGGCCTCCCCTCTCCCCATCCCCAGGATGCATGGCCTACAGCAGTGAGCAGCCCTGGCATGTGGGGCACCTGGAGGGTGGAAGGCTTCTTACATCCTGATCTCCAGGCAAAAGACCTTCACAATCTGCTCCTGATAATTCTGCGGGCAAAAGATCCAGAAATATCCTGTTTGATTTCTTGGATTATTTTTTATCGTTTACGCTGTGGAAATGCCTAGATGTCTCAGCCAGGCCAACTCTTTTGTGTTAGGTGCTGTGCGCGCACACACACAGGCAAAGGCCATCGCCACCCAAAGATTTTCCAGTGTAAAGGATAAGACAGTTTCTGGATTAAACCATCTGACGTATTACCTACCGGTAACCCTCTGGCTCCGTCTTGGCCTGGGAGCCCAGGTTCTCCTGGTTTGCCCTAATGGAAACAAGCACATTCCGATTATGATATTGTTCTGTCATTGCCAGCATATGCCTCATCATCATCTGAAAAGGGATTCTGCTCTTTCCCATTAGTTGTAAGGAGGGTTCTAGGGACGAGTCTTCAAATGTGAATGCAATAGGGATGCTCCCACACACAGGACATTCAGGCACCCTCCACCCAGCTGTAAACCCACCCTTGTAAACCCACCCTTGTTTCTTGCTTCTTAGAAACGTGGGCTTTGGAAGTTGCAGATGTGCCCACGCCTGTTGCCAGGTGTACCTGTCTGGACCAGATTTTCAAAATTAGCTGCACGCAGTTGCATGCTTATCTGGTGCGTACATATAAAAGGGGTATTTTCACAGAGAAACTGGGCACGTGCAATTGTTTATGCACAACTGCGTGCATCTGACTCTGAAAGGTGGCTCAGTCTACACAATACCTTAATACTGAGTATTTGTCCGCTGTCATGGAAAGGAAAGAGCTTGCCATATTTGGGCAAATCACAGGAAGAGAGATGGGGGCAACAGATTCTGGAAGCGCGTTCTCAGAGTAATATGCATATGCTAGGGGAATGCTATTTCCTGTCCATTTTATTAATACAGCCTTTTGGCTGGAAAATTCCAGGTCAGGTCCTTTTCCTCCCCATGCGCACAAGAACAATGGGCGGAAATCAAACACAAAACTTCCTCTCCAAGAAGGGAGGAGCATGGTCACTCTGCAACCCAACAAGTGCATTTCAGGATGCACTTCCTACTCCCTTCCCTGCCCCATAATCCGCAAAAACCGGCTCACTAGGTTTAGTATTACACGACGGACCCGGGTCTCTCTAGAATTTACAGGAGCACTATGGAGATGACTACGCTTTGAGCTGCAGCTGTGAGTCCCAGCTCCAGGAGAGCTGCCCATGTTAGCTCTGATTGAGCTAATGCTCTACACACAGAGTGTCCCTGCAGCAGCATGAGCAGCTAGCCACTCTGAGTACGTACCCGCTGAGACCCGAGCTGCGTACTCCGGGCAGCTGCCCCTCCCGCAGCTCGTGACACTGCAGCTACGTTAGCCTCTCCTGCAGCGTGTGATACTGCAGCTACGTTAGCCTCTCCCGCAGCTCGTGACACTGCAGCTACGTTAGCCTCTCCCGCAGCGCGTGATACTGCAGCTACGTTAGCCTCTCCCGCAGCGCGTGACACTGCAGCTACGTTAGCCTCTCCCGCAGCGCGTGACACTGCAGCTACGTTAGCCTCTCCCGCAGCTCGTGACACTGCAGCTACGTTAGCCTCTCCTGCAGCTCGTGACACTGCAGCTACGTTAGCCTCTCCTGCAGCTCGTGACACTGCAGCTACGTTAGCCTCTCCTGCAGCTCGTGATACTGCAGCTACGTTAGCCTCTCCTGCAGCTCGTGATACTGCAGCTACGTTAGCCTCTCCTGCAGCGCGTGATACTGCAGCTACGTTAGCCTCTCCT
Source organism: Mauremys reevesii (assembly GCF_016161935.1). Classification (NCBI taxonomy): domain Eukaryota; kingdom Metazoa; phylum Chordata; order Testudines; family Geoemydidae; genus Mauremys; species Mauremys reevesii. Next base: position 275,837,717 of record NC_052624.1, read on the forward strand.
GCAGCGCGTGATACTGCAGCTACGTTAGCCTCTCCTGCAGCTCGTGATACTGCAGCTACGTTAGCCTCTCCTGCAGCTCGTGATACTGCAGCTACGTTAGCCTCTCCTGCAGCTCGTGACACTGCAGCTACATTATCCTCTCCTGCAGCTTGTGACACTGCAGCTACGTTAGCCTCTCCTGCAGCGCGTGATACTGCAGCTACATTAGCCTCTCCTGCAGCTCGTGACACTGCAGCTACTTGTCATATTTTTAGCTATTCTTAGCATGGCAGCTTGGCTATGTGTCCTCGAGCTGGGGATCACACCCCTAGTTCACAGTGTACACATACCCTCAGAGTAAACGGCCAGGTCTCCTTTCAAGGTGCTAAGATTTGCACACTAATAGATTGCTCAAGGCAGTTCAGTGTGAACGAGATGCATGTAAACGGACTCTCCTGAGTCCAAAAGCGATAGCCAGGGGTGGGCTCTGAAAACCTGACTGTGGCAGCTTGAAATGAGGATGTTTACAACGTGAATCCTTACCGGTTCCCCGGGAGATCCAGGCTTGCCATCCTTGCCGTCAGTGCCCTGTAAGCGAAACATCCATTAGGGGGCCAGGGGGGCTATACAGAAGATGGGTACATCTCTGTGAGTGTGAATCTTGGGATGACTGCTCTGCTTGGTCACTGTGCATTGCATGATGCCCCATTCTCACTTCCATACCTACACTGATTTACACCAGGAGAGGATCTGGCCCATAGACATTAGAGATAGATAAGACTCACTAGATCCACACAGTTGCCAGATCAATGGGGTTCCAGATATTAAACTGATCCTGCACTTGTTCTCCAATACAGGGGGATCATTACATTCTGGGCACTAGAACATAACAAAATCCCATCCCCTGTAGTAGTATGAATTGCAGATACAATGATCTGTGCCCCCAGGCTTGGAGGCATTATCTCACATTGGTGCCCTCTATGGGAAGATCTCTGCCAGGGAAATAAGAGTCAGGCAGGACGAACAGACAAATCTATTTCGGAAATTATCACTTGGCTGGAAGGTGCCCGACCCAGAACTCACACTGCATGGAGCCCAGTGAATCTGGAGTTAAGTTGACAATATAAATCTCACATCCACTCCAAGACAGCTCAGAAATGGCACTGGCTGTGTCCACTTGCTTACAGGAAGTGTAACATATTGAATGAGCAATAGCAAGCAGTTGTCCCTTACCTGAAGGCCAGGCAATCCTGGTGGGCCCAGGGGACCCGGCGGGCCATCTTTACCCTGTAAAGAGACCATTGATGTGGCAATGTTCAGACGAGCTTTTCAGATGCTGCTTCACAAGGAAGAACACTTCCCAAACCCTGAGTTGGGAGGGGAGGAGAAATGAACGTGTCTCTAATGCATTCACACTTCCACTGCCTTCGGGACCAAAGTTTGCTTTGCTATATTCACAGTTATTGACACCAAAAGGCCAAATTCAGCCTCCAAGATAAACAGATGCGACTCTCATGGACTTCAGTGGGAATTGCAGCTACTTAAGAGAGGGCTGGATTTGGTCTCAAAAGTGTAAATTGTGAAGAAGTGGATAACAACATAGTCAGTCTCTGCCCAGCACTGTGCTATCGACATTAATATAAAAGCCAGTCAATGCATGTTTTACAGTCTGTATATATTAAATTGGTGGTTATGAAAGGTGTTTAGCCGACTGTCCCTGTGAATGAAATCCTGTTTATCCATGGGATTGTACAGCACACAGGCTGTCACACATTGCTTCAACCCTGACCATCTGATAGGGCTGAAAGAAAAGCTCAGTCCTTGGCTTCTCTGCTATGACTAACTCATCTCACAACAGCCATCAGAGGGGCAATACTTGGTCACTACTGATGAAGGCCAGAGTTGAAGAAATGGCCAAGGGGCGACAGGCTCGTTAGCAATCCAGTTCCAGAAATGCATCATAATTACACACAGCTGCATTATTCTGACTCAACAACCTGTATTACTCCAAGATGCCTCCTCTCGGAAACAAGAGAGACATTGATTCATAACAAGGAATCTTCTGTTTCACTTTGCAATGAAGATCAACCAGATTCAAAAGCTAAGATCAATCTCTCTCTCTAGGGTATTTTACTGCCACCCACCATGGTAGTATCTGAGCATTTTCCTTGTACAACCGATAGCAATAACGAAATCCCCCGCAGGCTTTGTGGAGTCACTAGCCCTTCACCCTTATTATTCAGCACTGTGTCAGCAGGTGATGATCCTGCTCGGAAATGTTACGTGTGTTTTGCTGATTCAGCGTTGCACATGGGTCACTACCTGTATGGATATGAGAGAGACGGTAGGTTCTCTCTTGAGATCCAAACCTAGGCTGTGGGCTGAGCAGGTCTGAGAGTAACCTTAGGAGATGACAAGCCTGAGTAGAAAGCTTGGATTGGATTCATGCGGTTGAATTTTAAGTTCCTTCAGTAAATAAAACCAAACCCCGTGAAGGGAGGATATTTATCCTGCTGTAACTTATGTGGACTGAGTTTGGAGAAGAGTGGGGCAGAAACCTGCTCACTGAAGGGTTTTCCCATCACATCACAGCTGTATCAGGAGTTCTAATTCTGGAAAGGTTGGATTGCATAGAAGAAAAGGAAACAAAGAGTTTTCAGCAGGGCCTATTCAACATGAATAGCATTTTAAATATCACTTGAGGGGCTTGGGGGAAAACATCATGTTTGCTTCAGTTCAGCCTCACTCTAAAGAAGTTAACCCCCTGGTCAATGGCTTACTGTATCCCCAGGCATTCCTGGGGGTCCTGCAGGTCCTGGTTTGCCATCTGGTCCCTGAATAAAACAAAGCAGAAAGAACATGAATTACTCATTCGTAGTGTATCCTTGTCAACACAGGCAGTACCACAGATGGCAACGTGACCGTTTTCTGTCATTCATTCCTATTAGCATTCATTCACATTAATTCATCTCAGAAAAGCAGTCACCAACCTCTGTGTCTAATTAGCCTCCTAAGCCATACATTGTCAGACATTTTAGATTGTTTGACAGTCCAGAAAATACACAGTAATTAGAAAAATATTGTGCCCAAACTAACTCTGAGAAGACTAGAACTGCTGGGAGAAATATCTCGGAGCATATGCTGCAGAAGGCAAATCTTGGAATCATTCGTCAACATGGACAGAACAAGACATCACGGGCACAGGTTGCAGCAAGAAAAACGTAGGTTAAATATTATGAGAAACGTTATTAATTATAAAGTCTTTGGCAACAAGGCAAGCTGCTCAGGCCAGCTGTGGAATCACCGTAACTAGGGCCCTACCAAATTCATGGTAATGTATGGTCAATTTCAAAGCCCTAGGATTTGAAAATTGGTAAATTTCACATTTTCAGATGTTTAAATCTCAAATTTCATGGTGGTGTAACCGTGGGGGGTCCGGATCCAAAAGGGGATTGTGGGGAGAGGTCACAAACCTGTTGTACAGGGTCATGGGATTGCCACCCTCATTTCTGTGCTGCCTTCAGAGCTGGACAGAATGGGGAGGAGGGGCGGTGGCGCTATCTGCGGTTGGGAGAGATACCCAAGACCTGACCTGCCCCAGCCCTGCCTGGACTAGCAGCTAGCAGCCCCCTGCTGGGGTGCTCCGAGCAGCACGGGGAAGATCGGCTCCAACTCCACAAGCCTCCTCCAGCTGCAGGAACCTCTGGGGCTGCTGCCCAATTCCAGAGCATGTTGTAGCAAGGGGAGGCACCTGGAGGGGGGTCTGGTCTCACTCCTCCCCCAGAGCAGCTGTGCAGGGGATGGACAAGTCCTGTCATTCTCCAGCCCAGCCCCCTTTCGCTGGGGCGCTCCTAGGAACAAGAGGACATCGGATTTCACGAGGATGGGCTATTTCATGGTCCGTGACACGTTTTTCATGGCCGTGAAATTGGTAGGGTCCTAATCATAACTTGAATATGCAAAGAGACTAGATAGTCTGGTTGAGAGGTTGTGCAATCAATCCAGCCACTAGGCAAGCAAATGGATGTGGTCACCCACTCCTGCTACCGTCCCAACCCAACAGGTTCTATGATTCTGGGCCAGAAAGCATGTATTCATTGTCTGAGTCCTTGAAACCGTGCTCAGCGACCCACTGAGCCCTTCCTGGTGGTGCTGATGTCACAATGGCAAAGCAACAGTGGAATATAAATTCTGCCATGGTCAGATTGCTGCTGACACAGGGATTAGAAGGAGGTTGCAAACATTTAGGAGGGCTAGGGTCAAACTGCAAAGGGACCTGGCCAGATTAAGCCAGAGTGGCTTCAAGGGAGGTTTGTCAGAGTCCTACAATCAGGGAAAAGATAGAGCTCTTGGGAGACATAAGTGGCCGCACACAATGCACTCAAGCAAACCGATTTTAGCCATGTCTCTTCAACACCCTCCTAATACGCTTTTGTCATGTAAAGAAGCACCGTTGCTAATGTGGAGAATGGGGAACTGGAAAGGGCGATGCACGAGAGCAGGGGGACAATCCTATCTGAAGACGCCCACAACACGAGAAAACTAGAGAAACCCTTGTCTAAGATCCTTGCGTGTCATTTAATGGTCAACGCGCCAAACATTTTCCCTTTTGACCGTTATTTCTAAAGCCAACTGGCAGCTTCGTCTAATATATGGGAAGCACCGATATTTTTTACCATGTGGGCGCAGTGAAAACAAAATGTCATGCCCATTGTCTTTTCTATAAAGGAAGCAACCGAAGTTTAGCATAAATTTACTTTCGTGAGGCAAAGCAATGGCTGCAAGCTGCGTTAAGTAGCAATTATCATGAGTGTGGGACGCTACGATGCTCCAGGGTCTATTACGAACCCAATGAGAAACTTAAAAGAAATGGCACAGATGTGGGTGGAAGTGGCCCTCTGTGGCATATGCAGTCTGCAGCTACACTTATTAGTGAGACACACACATATGCAGCATGATGGTCCACTTCTCAGTATGGGGGGGAAAAGGAGGAAAACTTACAGGTGGGCCTGGGTTTCCAGGAGGTCCCGAGAAGCCAGGCATTCCAGGGTGACCCTGCAGAATCACAACAGAGCTATTAGATTACTGTCAATCTCTTCTTCACTCTTCAGCTACGTCGCCCAGATTTTTGGTCAATAAATGGCAGTCATAAGTGTTGAGATGAGTTCCTGTCTGCATCCTGTAGAACTTGCCATACCAGTATTGCCCTGGTCTCTTCTTTTGTCATTCAGTGTTGAACGCATTCTAAGACAATATGCATTTCCTCACCTTTTGGGGGCGAAGCCAGACTTTAAGGCACCTGCTCCCCTACATGGTGTAAACTTTGCTTGTGCCAATCAGAAACGAACACAAACAGGTTTTGGGCCCCGTCCCCTATGACACTTCTATGATGTCATAGTGGGTACTTTATGGCCTGCCTGCCATGTGCAGGCAGGGAGAGGAGAAAGAAAATGAATCCTGTGTATACCCGTGTATTCTGTGTATACCCGTGTATCCTGTGTATACCCGTGTGTCCTGTGTATACCTGTAACCGAGCCTGATCACCTCGAAGCCTCTCTCTCAGCTCACGTGTTTCAAATAGAGCTTCTACGTTTGCCGGTCGTTATGCGTTGGTTTGTATTTGTAAGTATCAGTTATTACTAAACGCTGCATCTTTGTTTATAAATATTGTTAGTAGATATTTTAGTCATTGTGTGTTTTAAGTTTCATTAACTCTATTAGCTAATCATACGCTGCTCCCTTACCCCTTGTAATTATCCCCAATAAAACTTTTAAATTGATTAAGTTTAGTGGGTGTGTGTGTGTGTCTGCAGTTTGCATCGTGACCACACTCTCCTTGCATCCCTTACCAATATAGTCTGTTGCCACGTGCAGCCTGGTAAATAACAGGCCTGCATTTTCTTTCGCCCCTGCGAGTCCGTGGCAATCCACAATAAGGAAGCCGTGATAGAACTGTGAAATGTGTGAACACACAGAAGGGTTGGGCCTCAGGAAATAAGCTATCCTGGGATTACAAACTGAAGCTTCGGCTTGCAGAGCATGCACTTTTAGGCTGTATCTAAAGTCTTTAATATACATAGGCTTTGGAAACTGAATAACTCGTCAAGAAACATAATAGCAGGCTTGGTATGAGTTGCATAGTTTGTATGCAAGGGAAATATTCACTAAGCAATTATTGCAGTGTTAGCAGTCAGAGTTATGTTGCGGATGTACTTTTCCTAAGGCATCTGCTGTTCTGTGCCTATCGGTGCCGGGAGAGGAAGAGCGAAAGGCCAAGGCAGAAAGCTGTGCAAAATGAGAGCTAGGAAAAATGTTTGTAACCTGAAACTTACCGGATTATGGGGCTTCATTACTGGACCAAAAACCTGACCCACTTTCAGTGTAAGGTTCATGAAACCTACAGCAAACCTGGGCTTGATTTTGGCCACAATTTGTCTAATTCCCCTCTGTTCCTGCGGGATCCCAGTTCCCCTGGAAAATCCCTACGTTTCTCCCCCAGACAAGACAGAGGCCTCTCATTAGCTGCTGACCCATCATATCTTTGGATAAGCCATTTGGGTAGCTGGGGACTCCCTCATAGCGTGAACAGCCTGGGGTTTTTCAGGTACCAGATGAGAGAGAACCACAACAGCGTAGAAGCAGGACATGGTGCAGCCTTCTGGATCCCAATTTGGAAAAGGCTGCCCACCCCCACATCTCACCTGAGCACTAGCCAAGGAAGGAGACCAGATGGTCAGCCCTTAAAAACCAACAAGGGGCGAGGCAGCCAACTGGATGCCTCCCAGAGATACCAGAGGTGGTGATGACGGTGGTGGGAATAAAGGCCACATGGCAGCCTACAGACACTCCACAGAAAATGATGGTGGCAGGGAGGAGGGGGTTTAAGTGGAGGGCATCCTGATGGGGAGGGTCCCAGCTCAAGTCTTCTTGCCCCCACCCCTCTGGGGGTTAGGGGTGCTGAGGATCTTTGCCTCTGTCCCCAGTGAGGCCAGGGCAGGAGTCACGATTCTATCCTAGACACATATTCCGGTTGGACTACTTGGGAAGCACACTCTTACCTGTCCACCTTTTGGTCCAGCATCCCCAGATGTCCCCCGGTCTCCTTTAGTGCCCTGATAACAAACAAAGCCATTGAAAGCCACAAAGGTTTATGACATTCCCAGCTCTAGGCTCCACTTCAGCATAGCACTTAAGCAAGTGCTTATCTTTAATCATGCACTTAAGTCTCATTGACTCCAATGGGACTTACATATGTGCTTAAAGATAAGCACTTGCTAAAGTGCTTTGCTGAATTGGGGTCTCACTGTCCACCTAACCCATGTTTATTTGCCCACACACCAGAAAAAAATCACCAAACATTGTATGGAAACGACTCAGATTGGGAAGCCCAAAATATGACTTTACCAACGTCCCAGGTTACCACTAAACTGCTGGGTGTGGAATTTACAGTGTCCCCAACACACAGCATTGTTCAACAGAGAACAACAGTTAGGCAAGCAGGGAAAAACAGTCGGCAGTTTGTCACTTAACATATGTCTGGATTTATGTCGTTGAGAAGAGCAGGAAGGGACTGATCGAGAAAGGACCTGCAGTTCCACTGAACTACGCTCTGGGGAGTTTTTGGCGTTTCTACCCCAGAGTGTGCCACACTGGGCTTCAGGGCCGCCTGGGTGGGGTGGGGGGGAAGAGCGGCAATTTGCCCCAGGCCCCGCAGGGGCCCCAGGAGCCCTGGCCCAGCGGCGGTCCAGGTCTTTGGAGGCATTTCGGTGGCAGGGGGCCCTTCAATGCTGCCGAAGACATGGAGTGACTGAAGCCCCCCCCCCCGCGCCGCCGAAGACCCGGACCGCCGCTGGGTGAGTACAAGCAGCGCAGCTCCCTCACTTTGCCCCAGCCCCCTGAATCCTCTGGGCGGCCCCGCTGGGCTTTCAGAAAAGCAGCGCACTCTGCACTTTAAATCCTGCGGAAGCCCTACCGGGCATTTTGGAAGGAGTCCCAACGGACCAGCTGGCTATCTTCCGGCGTTACTCTCTGTCTGTTATTTCATTTGAGCACCTGCAGACTGTGGGTACGCGCATATATGAACTGAATGCAGCTTGGGATATTGACCACCTATTAGATTTAGGTTTGTTCAGGTTCATATGGACAATTCAAATCTTATGCCATTATGTCAGTCAAATGCTGAGTCTTCCCACCCCAGTCTTCCCTCCCAGCAGAGAATGGTTATTTCTCAGACTGCGGAGTGGTCGCAGCAATTACCTATAACACATACATCTGTTTGGGTTACCAGCTGTTTTCTGAGTTTTCTCTCAGAATGTTCTCCCGTCTTAACCGACTGCACTTTTGCTTTTGTTCCATTATTGCCCTTTCAGTTTTCTGAACCAGTATAAATCCTTGTTCATTGTAATAACCGCAGATAAAAAGGAATTAAACAGCAGACACTGTTTGAGACTGGAACCAAGTGCTGGAAGGCAGGTAAGTCTAGGGGGAAACTCCTTATCTCTACTGCCATTGATTTATTTTGGTTTGTTTCACATTAGGCCATTGTAAATATTCCAACTGTAACTAAGCACTGACTTGCTGAGCAAATTGGTCACGGAGGTTACACAAGGCCAGAGCTCTCCATGTTAAATTACTAGAATCCTTCATCACTTGGTGTCTGTCAATGACCCTTGAATCTGAGGTTGAGACATGGTAAATAGCTAAAATGATCAGCCCTTCTTCCAATGTGTTTCCAAGTAATACTGGGTGCTACAGACCAAGTGACTCTGCCCATTTAAAAGACCAACAGTTCGGTGCATTGTCAGGGTAGCCCCCGGCATACCAAATCATTTGTTACATCAAAACCATCCAAGCAAGGAATTGGTCAAGTAGAAAGGAAGGTGCAGGATTTCCAGGGCTGGGGCTCTCCCTCCTTGCTCAGGTGAGCGGATCCAAATTGATAGTAAGGTGCCCATCCTGCAATCCTTGCCCGCCCATCGCTCCCATTGAGACCAAATTCTGTGTGGAGGCTCAAAACCTAACTGGTCTTTGCAAACAGAGAGATGGGGGGGGGGAGGGGGAATGCTAGATACTACGTTATACTGCTGGGCTGTCCACAGGGAAGCTGTGTGACTCAGGGGTTGAAATTCAGAAAGGCAGCCCACAGGGCCTGTCTACCACTCAAGTCCCACATAAGTTCCTCCCCTCTGCATTCCGCTTCAGCCTTTGCTCTACATAAGAATGGAGTCGATCCAGGTGATGTTCATTGAGGAGAATTACTGACCTTTGGACCATCCACCCCTGGAGGGCCTGGGAGACCCCGGGGTCCAGGATCGCCCTACAATAAAGAGGAAAGAGCGCTCAATCACACTAATTGCTTACAAAATCAGAAAGACACAGTAAGTGTCCATCCACCTATCATGTGCAGAACCAATAGATGCAAGGATAAGCTTTCAATTCTGCAGCCTAATACAGTTAGGACTCAGTCCAGCTATCCTGGATGCCCTGTGCCTGTGTGAGAAGCTCCTGATTACATATATACAGCATCAGAGGGACCCAGTAACACCAAAAGGTCTTATTCAAAAGACAGGCCAGCCACTAGAGGGAGACATAATCACAGTCACATAGCTAGTGTATTACACATGCACCCGGGTGCTAACCTTGGCCAGTCCTGGGATGGGAGACTTCCAAAAAAGAAATGTTGGTGGGATTCAATAAAGGGGACTTTATCCTCTGAATTTGTACTGAACCAATGCCCCAGCACGGTGCCAGGGGGCACTGCACTACCAGAGGTGCTTTGTTTTGGATAAAATATACAACCACAGTCCGGGCTGCTTGTGGCAATTAAACAGCCCAGGCGGCTTTCTACAAAAATAAGTGGTTTCCCGGCTGAACTGGAGGAAAACACATTCTGCCTCCCCAGCTAAAGCTGGATATGGCATCTCTCCCTTCCTGTATTACACAGCTCCTGTGTTCCACTCCAATACAGCAGCCCTTCAGTGGCCGGGAGAGGTTGTTTCCGCATATGTTAAGTGCTTCGGGGTGAGAGGCACTATGTAAATGGAAGATCTGAAATGACGTGAGATATGCAGAAGCACAATGGATGCTTGGGGCCAGACTATCAGTTGCACCAGTAACTCCACTGAGTTCTGTGCCAATGTATGTATAGTGTGCAACTGATATAGAGAGAGCGGGAGCCACATAGGCCTTGGAAGGAGGCTGGGAGAAGGAGCTGATAATTAGGGCACAGGGATGGCTAGAGATGCGGGTACTTATGGGGTATTGGACATGGCATGCGTGGACTGAGAGTAGAGTCCCACAACCGTTCCTCTCCCATTTAGATCCCTACATATTAGAGATGCAGTTCTGCAACCTTTATTCTCAGCGAGTATCATGTATTCACAGGCCCCCACCCTCCCCTTTTTCAAGCCCCTCCTTAAAAATCACTCCCTCACGCCTCCCCGTGGGCTGTCTCCTGACAAACAGAAAATCCACCCAGCTGTCCCTGAGCTCCTAGAACTGTACCCCTCTCCTCTGCTCAGCCCCCCTGGTTTGGTTGTTTCTCATCTTCTCCTCTTCGTTTGTGTGTAGCCTCTTCTCTTTGTCTGCAGGTGCCAGGCTGAAACATCCTCTCTGGTTTTAGCAGGCTCTTCCGCTGGATGTGTAGGAGGTGCAGCGCAAGAGGGATGGCTGGCTGGCTCCTGTATTCTAGGCTGCTCTCAGGGCTGGAGCAAGACCCAACATAAAGTAGATCCCTAAATTGTTGGAGGGCGGAGTTCTCCATCCACTCCCTCACCCCCGTCACCCTTCCATCTGTCCCCTCCTCCTCCTAAGCTCCTTCATGTTACCAGAGCAGGGGTGGTAATAGGAGCTGGGCTTCGGGCCTGTCTGTGAAGCTCTTTCTATGACAATAAATGCAGGAATATTAAAATAAGGCTGAAGACGCTTATCAAAGTGATCCTGAAGCATGAACCTTACTGCAGTTCTCTTACCATTTTCCCATTCAGGCCATCTCTGCCCGGAGGTCCTTGGGCCCCTCTATCGCCCTTGAAGCCTGGCACTCCAGGGAGCCCCGGGGGGCCAGGTGGGCAGTCATTACACACATCCTAAAAGAGATGAGGTAACACTGAGAAGAGCATTAGGGATGAGACTGAGGCTCCCTTCCAGCCTTATGGACGCTCGGCGGCACTACAGGCGTACGCTCTAGGCCTGTGCTCTATTCAAATCAGTGGTAGGCCACAGACCTGTTGTGGCACCTGAGTAGGCATTACGGGCAGTCCTCAAGGGGGCCAGAGGAGTTATAATGCAGTATCCAAGCCAGGCTCACAGAATGGGGGAAAGGCCTATTCTAAGGCGGAGAGAGAGAGAGGAGAAACGTGAAGCAGGAATACAAAAAAAAAAATTCTTTCTAGTTAACTTACAGATTCAAAACAGTGTCTTATCCAGCCTCAAAAGCTAGGCTGGGTCAGTGCTTGGAGGGCAGCTGTCCAGGGAAACCCAGGAGCTGCAGAGAGTTGGGGGCGGCTCCTACTCTATTCTCTATAGGTTCTTATACCACGCTGGTCACCATAGTATCTGAGCGCCTTCCAGTAACGCATTAAGTGATACGGCTACACATCTGTCACGTGTTGTTTGCTCTCTCTCATCCTCTCCCTGCAGGGAGAAACATGCAGTGGAGTGTCTCATGCAGCGTGGTGTTTGTAACATATAAACCTGTTGCTATGTGTTTATGTTAGAGAAGTGGAAAGTGGTCAGGTTTTTGATGGTCCTTAATTTGGGGCAGAATTCATGCCACAGTCTTCCCACCCCTAGAGAAAGCAGGATGGGGGCACTTGCCCCCTAGTCAGTACTGAAGCTATGTCCAGCAGAGTGGTGGCAGGCACTGTGGAATAACAGGGAGAAGTGAAGCGCTGCCCACTTGTGGTCATGAAAGATCTCTTGGCATTTGTTGCAAGAGTAGATGTATGCCACAGTACCCTGGCCAAATTCCGTCATGGGGAATTACGCTCTGTCTCCCTCCACTGTCCTTTGAAGTGTCAGCTCACTACATTATTCTTTATTTCAAAAACCGCCCGGCAAGTGTACAGAATTCCTAGCATTTCCGCCTAAGGGTTGGCCTTGTTTCAGTGGTGGGTGAAGTGAGCCCAGTATACAGAGAGGCAGTGCAGTCCAGTGGATAGGGCAGGAGGACTAGGTTCTATCCCAAGCTCGGCCAGGGATCTGTTGTATGATCTTGGGCAATGCACTTTGCCGCTCTTTTCCCTGCTATTCCTTGGGTGTCTGTCTGACTTAGAATATAGACCCTTTAGACCAGGGTCTGCCTCCTACTGTGTGGATGTATGGCCCCTAGACAAATGGGGCTCTGAGCTCAGCTGGGGTCTCCAGGTGCTACCGAATGCAAAACAACTTCATACAGTGCACTCTGTGGAAAGATCTTTGGGATCTTTGGAGAAGAGATGCTGTGTGAATACAGGGTTTCATCTCAAGGTAGTAACTAGAGAGGGCTGCTCTTTTCAGCTCTGAGGAGGAGGCCAGTTAGCAGTTCATTTTTCAGTGCCTTTTAAGCATTAGGTAAAGACTTCTTGCCATGTCCCTAGACTGCTTAAAAATCTTGCTAATGTGCCCTTGGCCATCACTAAAGATTTAGCAGCTGCTCGGTGTCAAATACTGAATCATTTCCCATGAAATTATCTTCATGGACAGCGACAGCAACAGCAAACCTACAAACCAACATTTTCAAATGTGGGCACTGAAGGGTAGACACCTACATCCCCAGTCAGACACCTCATGCAAATGTGGACTGCTTTTCAAAGGGCACCTAGCACCTCCAGCTTAAACCGTCTTAAGCAGGAGACATAGAGGCTCAGCATTTTTGGGAATCGGGCCCCTTTATTGAGATGCTGTCAGTGGTGTTGAAAGCCTATCTTTAGGGAATTATGCTTGAAAATATTTGATCCCGGCGCTTCAGAGGGCCAGTTCAGGCCCCACTAAAAGTTAGAGCAGCAACCTTGGGGCTGCTCTAACTTACACGAGCTTGTAAGGGCCTTTGTAGGCCGTTACACTGGTGGAGATTACTGGAGCATATCTAACTGTGGCCATACCCCTTTTGGTCTCTAACGTGTCCCCAATGGCATCAGTTGACAGTGTGACTCTATGAACTGCAAACTGCTTGCACATCTGGCTGTTTAGAATATTCAGATGCACGTCTGGCACACACAGTTCAGACACATCTCCATAATGTAGCATCAGTCATCAAGTTAAAAGCAAAAACCAATCTCATTACAAAGGCAATTTCAGCCTGTACCTTGACTAAGAGATTTATGTCCTCAGGAGAAAGCAGGGAGGAGGCACCCTGTGGAAAGAGAAATCCATTGTTTAAAAAGTATTTTTATAAAATGAGACACTTAAGGTAAATTTACATAAAATTCCCTGTGGCATGGTACTGATTTTCCTTGCACTGTCTGGTGCTCATTGGGCCCAATATGTCCTTTGTCAATGGCATTGTAAATTTATTCCAGAATACAGGGATGGACCGTGCAGGGCATGTGTAGAAAATACAGATTCTGGCCTTGGGTTTTATATGCAAATACTAAGAGAATGTTGTTATGAGTTTTTGCTTTCATTTACATACAGCATATTCAATTACATTTATATTGAGCCAAACCTACCACAGGCGCTTTTACCGTAATCTCTCTTTGCTCTTAGTTCTTGTAGCTGTTCTTCCAGTTAGAACAGCAAGCAAGTGACATTTAACTGTCACTGTGAAGGATGGGGTAGATGGAGGTGCTGATATAAAAGGGAGAAGAGCAGAAATGTTTGGGATTTAATCTAATAGTGAAATGACATACTGGCTTTCCAGGAGGTCCTCTTTCCCCGGGATTTCCAGGTAAACCCTATGGACAAGGGAGAGAAAAATCTATGAGATTAACTCACAATAAGACCTTGCTTCTCTTCCCGCTACTCAGACACACATAAACACGCCATCCCAGGATTTGTGCCTGCTGTCACACAACCCTGCCACTGTTGGGACAATCACACACACTTCTGCAAGAACTACTAATGTATCTAAATGTTGGTAACCTTTAGAATCTACCTCTCTCCATCCACCTCTATCTCTGAATTACTCGCTCTCACTACACATCCTTCCACACGCCTCCCTGGTTTTACTCTTAATGCCGCTGGAGTTACTCCCTGGGAAAACTGGTTCCTCATGCTTTCATGGTCACTTAAGGCACAGGTAATACTTGGTCGAGCTGCAGCAGTTTCAAGGAGAGATGAATGAAGCACTGAAGACTGAGCCCAACTGGAGCATTTAAAACGAAGGCCCTGATCCTGCATCTGAAACTGCAAGATTGGACCCTGGCAGTCACTTGGAGCACCAGCGAGTCATCGTCTGTGGGAGCAGTTTGATACCAGTTTTCAGAGACGTGTGCGTGATAGAGACAGATTGAGATGGGAAATTAGCAAGGCACCACTAATATGTCAAATACCCGAGGTCTGGGCCTGGAAGGGAAAGGAAGATGTTCTATAACATGGAAGGGGCTATGTAGGAAGTGCCTCCAGAAGGGCCAGAATCTGGCAACATTTGAGATCCTCATCCTTGGTGTGCCTGCCACTGCCCCCTTTACTTATCAGTCAGGCCTACATCTATGTGGAGAAGTGTTCCACAGAAACGTAGGCCGGTTCATTTCAGGCAATTGCACACCCATGACATTTGGCTGGTTGAAACCTGGCAACATGGCTCTTCTCACAGCCAGCACAGCTTTGAGATTGACATTTTCAAACTTGAGCATGGAAAGCAAGTTCTCTGAGGAGAGGCAGGGCATGGAGGGGCCTGGTCCCTCACCATCCGTCAGCAGAGCTGCTGGGCTGCAGAGGGGAAGGCACACAGCACTCTCCTAGAGAGTGGCCCAGTGGGCACGCTCGTTCTGGGTGCCTTGCAGAACAGTGCTTCCTGCCATTTCCAGTTCTGTCAGGGCTATTTTGTGAGGCACCACTGAGTCCCGTGGAAAGGTCCCATCCTTTTCCATTGCACACTCCTGGTCTCCACTGCTGTGTGTGTTCTTGAGTGACAATCGGTGATTGCCCCGCAAGAGACATCTGGCCTCAGCTGGGGTGGAAGAAATCAGAAGAAATTTCAATTGCTCTTTTACTGTGTCTGCATTAACACCAGCATCCAAAGAAGGGCCCTTCTGCGGCCACTTAGAATCACAGAATCATAGAATATCAGTGTTGGAAGAGACCTCAGGAGGTCATCTAGTCCAACCCCCTGCTCAAAGCAGGACCAATTCCCAACTAAATCATCCCAGCCAGGGCTTTGTCAAGCCTGACCTTAAAAACCTCTAAGGAAGGAGATTCCACCACCTCCCTAGGTAACCCATTCCAGTGTCAAGCATCAGAGGGGTAGCCATGTTAATCTGGATCTGTAAAAGCAGCAAAGAATCCTGTGGCACCTTATAGACTAATAGACGTTTTAGAGCATGAGCTTTCGTGGGTGAATACACACTTCATCGGATGCAAGTCACTTGCATCCGACAAAGTGGGTATTCACCCATGAAAGCTCATGCTCTAAAACGTCTGTTAGTCTATAAGATGCCACAGGATTCCATTCCAGTGCTTCACCACTCTCAGAGTGAAAGTTTTTCCTAATATCCAACCTAAACCTCCCCCACTGCAACTTGAGACTATTACTCCTTGTTCTGTCATCTGCTACCACTGAGAACAGTCTAGATCCATACTCTTTGGGACCCCCTTTCAGGTAGTTGAAAGCAGCTATCAAATCCCCCCTCATTCTTCTCTTCTGCAGACTAAACAATCCCAGTTCCCTCAGCCTCTCCTCATAAGTCATGTGCTCCAGCCCCCTAATCATTTTTGTTGCCCTCTGCTGGACTCTTTCCAATTTTTCCACATCCTTCTTGTAGTGTGGGGCCCAAAACTGGACACAGTTCTCCAGATGAGGCCTCACCAATGTCGAATAGAGGGGAATGATCACAGCCCTCGATCTGCTTGCAATGCCCCTACTTATACAGCCCAAAATGCTGTTAGCCTTCTTGGCAACAAGGGCACACTATTGACTCATATCCAGCTTCTCATCCACTGTAATCCCTAGGTTTTTTTCTGCAGAACTGCTGCCCAGCCTCTCGGTCCCTAGTCTGTAACAGTGAATGGGATTCTTCCATCCTAAGTGCAGGACTCTGCACTTGTCCTTGCTGAACCTCATCAGGTTTCTTTTGGCCCAGTCCTCTAATTTGTCTCGGTCCCTCTGTATCCTATCCCTACCCTCCAGCGTATCTACTACTCCTCCCAGTTTAGTGTCATCGGCAAACTTGCTGAGAGTGCAGTGCACGCCATCCTCCAGATCATTTATGAAGATATTGCACAAAACCGGCCCCAGGACCAACCCTTGGGGCACTCCACTTGAAACGAGCTGCCACCTAGACATGGAGCCATTGATCACTACCCGCTGAGCCCGACAATCTAGCCAGCTTTCTATCCATCTTATAGTCCAATCATCCAGCCCATACTTCTTTAACTTGCTGGCAAGAATACCGTGGGAGACCATATCAAAAGCTTTGCTAAAGTCAAGGAATAACACATCCACTGCTTTCCCCTCATCCACAGAGCCAGTTATCTCCTCATAGAAGGCAATTAGGTTAGTCAGGCATGACTTGCCCTTGGTGAATCCATGCTGACTGTTCCTGATCACTTTCCTCTCCTCTAAGTGCTTCAGAATTGATTCCTTGAGGACCTGATCCATGATTTTTCCAGGGACTGAGGTGAGGCTGACTGGCCTGTAGTTCCCCGGATCCTCCTTCTTCCCTTTTTTGAAGATGGGCACGACATTAGCCTTTTTCCAGTCATCCGGGACTTCCCCTGTTCACCATGAGTTTTCAAAGATAATGGCCAATGGCTCTGCAATCACATCCGCCAGCTCCTTTAGCACCCCTGGATGCAGCTCATCCAGCCCCATGGACTTGTGCTCGTCCAATTTTTCTAAATAGTCCCGAATCACTTCTTTCTCCACAGAGGGCTGGTCACCTTCTCCCCCTACCGTGCTGCTCAGTGCAGCTGTCTGGCAGCTGACCTTGTTTGTGAAGACAGAGGCAAAAAAATCATTGAGTACTTGTCTTGCTCTGGCTTATGAATATGAAACTGTGGTAATGAATTTCAGTGGGGAACAGCTGCGGTTCCCAAAGAACTGCAACTTCGTTGACTGAGACACGTGTGAAGGAGAAATTTGTCTTATAATTATTCCTCTGGGGAACTTGGGAAATGCTGGCAAGATGGCACGTTGCTTCTTACACTTTGCTTCCTTGAGACAGGCAGAAATCCTGAGATTAAAAGACTGTAGATACTGCTGGAAGACTAAGGTGCTTTAACTTTCAGCTAACTTTACTCCCTTCCTTTAGCCAAAACAAGCTCTCAGCACCCGCTCTCCCAGAGGGAGCAGTGTAATGGCTGCAGAGGTGGTCAGGACAGTACCAGCATGGAGAGAATCTCTGGGTCCCCCAGAAGTAAGGGAAAGTAGGAGATAATTCATCCCTTCTTCTCCATGGTGGGGTGAGGGGAGTGAGACCACATCTAGAGGAACCCGAGTGTGCAGGAAGAAAATGAGATGTTCCTTTGCAAATCCCCAGGAGGAAGAGAGAAGAGATCCATTCAGATTCACAGTATGTCTCTTTGGGCCAATCAGATTACCTCAACGGAGCTACACCCAACGATTGTTACATCAGCCCCTCAATTTTCTGAAGCCGTGGCATATATTTTCATGGGCCTAGAGAACCTGGGATTCATTTAGGGTCCTACAGCGTCACAACACTGTGTAGAGAAGGACAGTTACATGAAGGTGCCAGCTTTTCATGTCTCAGTGTTATGTAAGCTGGTGATGATGCAGCGTCACCCCTTTTAAACACATCCAGTGCTCCTTTCCCACTTCCACCAAGGACTGGTTCCTAGAGCTCAGCACTTGCTGATCAGCAAAGAGCTTCCTCCTCCTTCCACAGAGCAGTGTTTGTGACACAGCAAGTGTCCACAAGCCAGGGGCAGGGATCAGCTTCCCCCAGCAGACATGTGAAGACCTCCCTCTGTTCCTCACCACGGAGAGCATCATTTCTGTGACTCACACTCTGAGAAGGCAGGAGTTGGAAGAAAGGCTGGCCAGAGGTAAAATGTCATCTCTTCTGCATGGCAATGCAACAAAAAGCCATCAGGGACCCTGGGCCCAAGATTCCTGTTTTCATTAAAGTGTCAGAGAATCAGAGAAATCATAAACCCAAGAAAGTGACTGGCTATCTTGAGGCTTCCCCAGCCAGTGCAGGATTATTCCCAGACAATAGGCCTTCCCCAGTGTGGTTCTAGCAGGCTCAGTGATGGGTCTTCCCCCACTTCCCTAGAGACATTATTCTGTAGTCTAATAGGTCTTCTAGGTTGTTCTACCAGATGTTTGACCTAAATTTTTCTTTGGTTAATTTTGTTCCATCACTATTAATTCTCTCATTGGCTCACCCTAAAGAACCCGCTCCTGGACTGATAAAGACTGTTTTTTTTTAAGGTGATATATTGACTGTGGGTAGCCCTTTTAACTACAATAAACATTTAAACTCTCGCTTTCTTTACTTACATCCTGCCCCGTTGGCCCCTGTGGGCCTGGAACGCCTGGTAAACCTCGAGGGCCCTGGTAAAATGAGAAGAAATAAACCTGATCAGAAATGTTGGCAGCGGGTTTGTGCCCCATCCACATATTTAGCAGCGGCCAGATTCCTGTCTGTTGCAGAAATGGAACTCCCAGCCCATCAGCTGCCAGAACCCATTTAACTAGCAACATCCGAACTGACTTTCCAGAAAAACTTAATTACACTCGGTGCTAATATAGTATCTTCCATTGAAGGAACTCAAGGAACTATCCATAAATTAAGCCTCACAACTTAAGCCCCTCGTTGGGGTCGGCGTTATAGCACTTTCACAGGTGTGCACAGTCAGGCAGAGAGCGAACTGACTCTCCAAAGGCCATGCTGCAGAGGGGAGAACAGAACCCAGACGTCCTGTCTCCCTGTCCCCTGCGCTAAATGATGAGCACAAGGGGCAAGATTCCGATCTCCCTGTATCACTATGAATCAGAATTAACTCCACTTGCTACATTTACACCAGTGTCAGCAGAACTCAATTTAAGCTATGATTTTATCACGACAAAGTGGTAAACTGGTGAATCATGGCTATCTTGTGACTGGTTAGATACAACAGGAGTGAGACGATGTGTTGTTATTTTCTGCCAAAAGTCCAGCAAAACACTTACACACATGCTTAACTTTAAGCATGTGAGCAGTCCCAAAGTTAAGCAGGTGCTTAAGTGCTTTGCTGGATCATGGCCTAAATCAACGGTTCTCAAATTTAGCAACCCCAAACCCCCCATTTTAATTTAAAAATTTTCAGTGCCCCTCATGCTCCACCCTCACTTCACCCCTTCCCCCAAGGCCCCACCCCTGCCCCACCTCTTCCCACCCTCGATCCACCCCTGCCCCTCCTCTTCCCGCCCCCTCCTCTGAGCGCAGCCCATCCCCGCTCCTCCCCCTTCCTCCCAGTTGTTCTCCAGCGTGCAGGATGCACTGGAAGGGAGGCAGAGGAGTTGAGGGAGGGGAAGGAGGAGTTGTTCAATGGGGGCCATGGACCCCCTGGAGTATCCTCCTGGACCCCAGTTTGAGAAACGCTGGCCTAAATAATTTAGCTGTATCTTTCCACCATTATCAAGCAAACGGAAAATATAAACACGCCTTAACAAAATCATCAATAGTCAATGGAACATTTGACTACATGGCGGTCCCCCTCTGTAAAAGCTGGGTGTAGTTAGCAAGACATACTGTACCGATGGCCCTTTGTCTCCTGCTGGTCCAACAGGGCCCTGCAAACAAACAGCAACAACACATAGATGAAAAGGGCAGCAGAGCCTGAATGTAACATCCTGGAGTGAGTGATTAAAGAGCAACATAAGTTCAGAGTTAATGGAAAGCATAGGAGGAGCGGTCAGGAAAAGGAACAGAATCAGCTTGGCAGGAGGTTGCCCTGAAACAGATGAAGCTAGCAACAAAGAAAGTAAATGAAGGCAGAGGAGTTTAAAGAAAACAAGAACACACGGTGTGCTGTGTCCAACAGTCTTCCAGGCAGTGAGTAACCCCAGGGTATAATCAGTAACAGTATAAAGGAACCCGAAGCACAGAGCCCAGTGGGTTCACAGCAGCTGCTCATTTTGGGCTGCAAGGACGCAGATTTACAAGCTGTTTAATCCACCAAACTGCAACCCCTTAGTAACCATGGAGAGAGAGAGAGAAATCCCCTTGCAGTAACCAACATCAAGCACATGGAAACAGCTAAGGAAACTTCCATGAGGAAATATCATCGTGAGCGAGAGTTCATCCATTTCTCCCATGCAGCGATTTCTCCGTCTCTCTCCGGCAGCTGGGGTAGGATGCACACACGTGACAGGCCAGACTGATCTCTTACACCGGTGTAAATCTCAGCTCCAGCAACATCAGTACTCCAGACTGATGAGCTGCCAGTGTAGCTGAGATCAGAATGAATGGAGTGAAAGCAGAGAGGAACAGAAAGAAAGAAAGAAAGCCCCTAGAGAGAGGCAGAAAAAAATCAGCATTTTTTTCTGGAAGCAGAATGGGAAATAAAAGTCAGGGCAGTTTTGGAACTAACCTCACATCTTCACTGTAAGCAACAGGCCAACATGGAAGCAGGTTCCATAGAATCACAGACTATCAGGGTGGGAAGGGACCTCAGGAGGTCATCTAGTCCAACCCCCTGCTCAAAGCAGGACCAATCCCCAGACAGATTTTTGCCCTGATCCCTAAATGGCCCCCTCAGGGATTGAACTCATAATGCTGGATTTAAGTAGGCTAATGTGCAAACTACTGAGCTATCCCTCCCCCCAATATCTACATGCATGTCCATGATACAGACTGGTAGATGGCAATATCATACTTGTTTTCTTTGTTGTGAGCAAGCTGTATAACTCTTTCTGACTTAGGAAAAAACAATGCCCTGAAGTAAGGTGAATGATATACGCAGCTGGGCCAGATTTTGATACTCTTAGTCTAGTCATTCATATTAACAGATATTTAAGGACAGAAGAGACCATTAGATCATCTAGTCTGGCATCCTGCAAAACTTAGGCTATAGAATTTCATCCAAGTACCCCTGATTTGAGCCCAGTAACAAGGGCCCTGCGTAAATCAAAGCATTTTGCGGGATGGGGAGGAATTCATGAGAAATTCACGATGGCAAAAGTATTACAATTTCATGGAGTTTGTGCAAGGAATGAGTTTACAAGTAAATGTAGTCAATTTCAAAGATGAAATGAATTATACAAGGAAAATTCATTCTGTCCTTGAAACTGACTACATTTACTTGTAAAATTTACTGCATCCTGGAAATTGACTAGCTTAAGTAATGTTCTGTATTAAAGACTTTGTTGCTGACATTGTCCTTTAAAAAAATATTTAAAAGACCATGGTTTGGGGGCATTTTCATGATTTCCATGCTCTCCGTGAAATCGTGATTTACATTGTGCCCTACCAATAACTAATACATAACAAACAGTAATGACATACCAGGCTTCACAAAAGCTAATGCATTTTCTTAATTGATAAATTCATTTTAAAATTCTCATTCATGCGATTGAAATTAATTAGACTGGTGTATTCATAATCAGATTTAAAGTATGAGCACTCATGCCTGAGAGGCTTTCATCTTACCCAAGGAAAAACAAGCTGTCATTTAGAAATCAAGGCAACAGGATTTCGTACGTGCCAGAGCAGGAGCAGATCACTAAGCCTCACCAACGTCCTAGCCAAAAGCCTGCACATCCTGAATAGCATATGCCCTTTGGGTAAAGCAGAGGCCATGGTGCAGGTCTCATTATATTGTTACGACTGAGACTGGGTGTTAAATGATTGACCTCTTGCCTAATCTCCTCTAAAACAAGAAGTCCCCAGCATGGGAAATACATACTATACAGTCAGCATTTCTCATCAGTTACCACACAGCGATATAGCTTACCATAGTAGAGTTATTTCCAGTTCCAGGTATAAGGGGAAAGTGCAAAATCTAGATACCACCGCAGGGTATCGTTGGCAAGTATTGGCTGGAGTAGGGACTACTAACCCTACGACACAGTATGTGAGGATGCACAGATGGTTAGAAAGGATTTTAGGATGTTTGCTATCTCCTAATGGGTGTGGCCAAGAATGAAGTCTGTTTACACACTTACACACCTGGGGCCTGAATTTGCAAGATTCTGAGCAGCATCTGAAAGGTGAGGAGTGTCCTCGGATCTCATTGATATTATCAGGGATCTGACACACTCACTACCTGGCAGGATCAGACCCCCGTGTCATAAAACCCCCAAATTGTCCAGAGCATAGCCCAAAAGATGTACTTTGTAGTCTATCGAAGGGGAGAAAATTCCAAAGGTGAAGGCAGCTGAGAGAGCTGTGAGCACAAAGGGGCATAATTGCACAGGATTCATATAAATCTCAATTGAAAAGTATTATGTACACTTAAATAGTCAAAATACTACAAAAAAGAAGTTTTAAAAGGAATGTGGATCTCTTGAAAATCAGGTTTTAAAATACTTTTGTATCTTTCTATTTATTAAGACGTCTGACTACAGCATAGAGTCGCTAATCAGAATGCGTAATCATTTGCTTCAATTTTCTAAAACTTAATAAAGAAGGAAAATAATGGTATTTATTGAAAAAAAATGCTTTTGGTTTTTGTATCTTAACTAGACTCAGCATGCGAGCTGGGGAAATATGAAGAAAGAAGGGCCTTACTCTCCTAGTGGAAATTTCAATTGTGGTCTATTGGTGTTAAATGACAATCTGTACGGTAGCTAAATAGTTAGCGAGACATGCTGTGCAACAGAAATGCACACACCCCAAAAGACACTGTGTTCAGTGTGTAATGACACAGAGCTCTGGTGTCCTGCAGAGCCAATGTGTCAAAACCACACAGATAATTTCAGGAGCAGCAGAAACTGACAGTAACCACTTCGAGAACAGTAAGGGCGTCCACCCCGCAGCTTACCACTCCGTGCTCATTCGAGCAGCTGGCAATGGGCGTGTCTTGGGCTTATCACAAGTGAGTGAGGTCTGCTTAGTACTTACAGGCGGTCCAGCTACTCCAACTCCTGGTGGACCTCTGTCTCCTGGCTGGCCAGGAAGACCAGGAACTCCCCTATCTCCCTGAAACAGTGAGAGAGGAAAGGGTTAAGGACCAGCAAGATTCTATATGTTTGAGAAAGGTGACCAATGTCTAACACTAATTTACAGCTCAGAAAATATCACCGATACTTCCTGCACATCCTACATGGACCCTCCACAATAATTATTAATACGTTGCAGGGGAACGGTTTCAACCTATGATAGCATAGTGACATGGACTAGTCGTTGATTCATTATACTGGGAAAAATCCACTGATACCTTGTCATATCCTGAAACTACTTTTCCTCTTTACAAAGTGCTCTGCCCAATTTTCTGAGCACATGCATGATTCAGCTCCATGCCACGCCATGTAACAGAGTGGGAGCATAGGCCCCGTCATTATTTTGGTTTACCCAGTATGTAGGTCAGCTAGCACAGAGCATCCAATTTCCATCAAGATCCTTCTTTTGCTAACTGGGTTGACTTGATAGACAGAGACTAGGTCAGAACCTCAGGTCTTTGTTGGGGCAACTAGGGTGTTTAATACTGCTGCTTTTGTGTAGTTTTGTACTAGGAACTCCAATTGCCTGTAGGTTAGCATGTATTCTGTGAGACACAGGAAAACATCCGACTTGGGAGCAACCACCTACTTTCCTATAGTAGATTGCACATACAGGTAACCACAGGGCATTTATTCCGAAGATCACAGAAGTTAGAGCTGGAAAAGAAGTACTGAGTCAAAGATTAACATTGCTCATTCCATTATCAGTGCAGGGCTGTTCCCTACGGTATATTGTTAAGTGCTTTTTTCCAATGCAGTTTTAAATGACTCAGGGATAGACTTTCAACCCTACCCTTTAAGACGCTATTCCACAATCTAAGAGACCTCATTGTTAAAAATTAAATTGCCAATAATATATACGGGAAAAAGTCTGGGCAATTGTTTGAACTGTTTTAATGATCACTGGGAAGGGAGGGTTAAGAAAGAAGCAGAAAATATCCTGCTCTGGTGCTTGCTGTGCAATCACATTGCTCAGTTTTACATGTTGCAGTGAGGAAGACATTGTAACAGACCTCACTGCAGATACCTCATGCTAGACGTATTTTGTTCAAGAACACAGCTTTGCTGCAAAAAAAGTGCATGCTGTTTTTCCCTGCACAGATAAGTTTCCTAATATCTTTATTTTATATATTATTTTATATTGAACAATAGGTTTCATTTGGTGTTTTTTAATATGTTTCTTTCTCTCTTTTTTGTAGTAATAGTTCTCTTTGCATTACTGCTTGTGCGTTCTGGACTGCAAAAGAAAAATAGAGACCAATTTAGCCATGTCAGTGCGGAATGTGGCAGAACAGACTCAGCATGAGGAAGAGATAGGTAGATTTATCCAGGAATACCAGACATGGCTGGATCAATTCTTTATACAGCTATATTCCTGCTTAAAAATAGTTTCCTATTCTTAAATCTATGTCATGATTCAAGGAATATCCTGTTTTCCTGCTCAGTTCTTGATCATGACTTGATCAATCCAAATAGAGAACCTAGGAAGAATCTGTCCTAGGCTCTAGACATGACCCAGCTCATCCCAGAAGAACATTGTTAATTTCTTGTAGACCGTCAGCAAATGTGGATGTGGTGGTAATTCTGAAATTTAATAGTTAGTCTCAAGACTATATTTTCAAAACCAGTGCAACACGTGAAAACCACAAAACGCTAATTTGGCTACATAACTGCAGTTTGTGTCAGGGACAATAGATTTTGTTCTCTTCCCATGCCCACCTCTTTGAAAATGCCTGTGGAGATGGGGGAGATATCTGTATTGTTTTAATGATTATATGTACCTCAGCTTGATATTATTTCCTTAATATCATTCTGTCTGACCACACAGCGCAGAATTAAAAAGGGCTAATAGGAAGAGCAAGAAGGAAAAAAACAATAAGCAGAGATAAGACAGTTTCAAGGGGACAATCATTGGGCCATTAACTGGGGAGATGGTCTTCAGAGATGCCAGCCTAAAGGGGCACTGCTGATTTGCCAAAACCAGAGACTAGAGATCAAAAGGGCGATAAGCAGTTAAAAACTTTTTTCTTGAGGGAGAAGGGGAGAGGGAGTTGCCAGCAGCTGCTGCTCAGGTGAGATGCTCAGAGACAGACATTGAGACAAGCGAAGCATGCAAGGCAGTTTGTCTCTCCCACCCAGAGACCGAAGTACCTGGGCTAAGAGGAACTTGAAAGGATAAAGTTTAGGCAAGATCAGATGTAGACAAAATTCTGTTCTTTGACCCCTTTTCTCGGCTTACCATTTACCTTTGGGTAAATAAATAATGTTCATTTTGAAGCTGTTTTTAGCCACTTTAATCAGCCCCTGTTCACAGGCTCCCAGAGGGAAGTTTCCTGCAGGTGCCCTCTGAATACAATTGGGCCTCTTGTGTTAACACAGTTGGGAAAGGGCAGGGGGTGGGCGGAAGCTATAACCCAGAGATCCACTCCAAGAGCAGCTGAACAGCAGCGAGGTGGTGAAGGAGGCAACACCTGTCATCTGAGCAGTGTGCCTGAGGTACCGCAAAGGAGTCTAAAGTGCAGCTCACCCTGTAAGTGCACTGACTCTCTGACTGTGTGCATCCCAGGTTGCCAGGGAAGTTAGTGAGAGTTTTGTCTCAGTAAGCCTGGTAGGACTTGGACCACAACCTTACTTATAGCTTTATATAGGGACATAAAAATGATGTATGTGGAAAGCGAACAAGTTATTTGCTATCCTAATATCTGCATGTACACAACCAGACAGGAGCGGCGCCAGGCTTTCTGGCGCCCTAGGCAGAATTCCGGGGGCGGCGTTTTGTGCGCTCCCCACAGGGCGCGCGGGAGCTTCCGGTTCCGCTCTCGTCGCGCTGCCGAAGAAGGCCCCTCTGCTGAAATGCCGCAGGCGACAGCGGCAGTCATTGAGCTGCTCAACTGCCTGCCGCTGTTTTCCGCGGCACGTCGGCAGAAGGTCCTTCTCCGGCGGCGCGACGGGAGGGGAACCGGAAGCTCCCGTGGGGAGCGCACGAAATGCCGCCCCCCGAATCCTGGAGCCCTAGGCGACCGCCTAGGGTCACCTAATGGAAGCGCCAGCCCTGCAACCAGAGAGGCATTGCACAGGAAAATAAATATAGTTGTTTGGAAAGTTTCTGTTGCAAACTTTTTTCCACTGAAAATCAGGAAAACATTTTTAGTAAATGTCTCACCAAAAATATTTTCCAGTAAAAAGTGGACCATATTTTCAATTAATTTTTCCACCAGCTCCAGTGACAATGTGCAAACTTGTCCTGATTTCTGAGCAGTAGTCCTCAATGGGACAGAGGTAAATGCTTACCTTGTGTCCGAGGGGTCCTGGTAAGCCTGGGGGGCCTCTTTCACCCTAAAGAGCCACAACCAAAGCAGAAAATAGTCAACACTTGTGAAGCAGAAGCTTGGCCTTTGAAAAATAAACAAAAACGATTCTTACATCAAACTAGTATTTCTAGTGGCGGTGGATTGGGATCCATGAAGGAACTTAGCGGTTGCAACATTGAGCATCTAACTTTTGGGCATCTAGAAAATCACAGGAACAAAGCCTGATCCACAGCCTGAGTTAGGAGCCTAGGCTACCCATACAGTGAATGAGGAAAGACAGACACCTAAAAATGTGATCCACAAAAGCCAGCACACTAGATGGGGAGCTGCCTAATGGGAGAGTCCAACAAGAGGGGTGTGTCCTCAGCTCTGCCCCCCTCTCAGAGATAGGTACCTACCTCCAGGCTTCAGGGATGTGCCCATCTCTGCTTAGTGATCCACAGATGGGAACGCACCACCAGGAGTCAGGTAGCTTAGGCATCAAAGGTGCATCTTGTGGGACTGAGCTAAGTGCCTGGTGCCTGCCTGCCTCCACTGAAAATGGCAGGTGGTGGAGGAGCCCACCTTATAACTTCTAGCCTCCTGGTTAGAGCACTCACCTGGGAGACCCAGCTTCAATACCCTTTTCTGCTGGAGATGGAGACAGGACTTGAGTTGGGGGGTCTCTCACCTCTCAGGAGAGGGCTCTAACCACTGAGCTATGGGATATTCAGTTGTGGGGCTCCCTCAATCTCTCCTGTTGACGCTGTTCCATTGTGGATAACTACTGAAATAGTAATTGGGCCAGAGAGAGAGAGAGAAAGAGAGAGAGACTGCCCACCTGTGAGGTGGGCGCATGGGCAGAGTGGGCAGAGATGGACAGAACACATGATGGTGCAGTGTTGGAGGCAAGCAAGCTTGCTGCAGGTGCTGTTGGCAGCCGCATCCACTCAAAGGGTGGCCTGCTGTCAGTGGGTAATAATATAATGCTGCACTGCAATATTATGCAGTTATATTTTATACGCTGCTTCTGCTGAGGCTGTTCCATTTTACCTCCTGTAGGAACTGATTCTAGTTGGGTGCAGAGTGTGCTAAGAGGACTTACCCGTTCTCCATCTTTACCCTTCCCTGGTAAGCCAGGTATTCCAGCAGGGCCAGGCTCACCTGCAAGCCCAGGTAGTCCTGGTTTTCCTTCCTGTCCTGGGTCACCCTGTAGAAGACATTACAATGATGCATCTGAATTGAGCGCTAAGGTCCGTTTCTGGACCAGATATCCCATGAGGATAAAAAAGTCCAGAGATTTTGTCTTTAACTTTTACAGGCAGAACATTCCTCAGTGTCATAGCAAGCCCTGTTTTATTATACTATAAGAATGTGATGATGCATCTTGGCCTTTATATCAAATGCTCTCATTAGAGTATTGTCATTTCCCCCTTTAAATGAAAACTTTAGCCCTAAACGGTTTGGGGCTTGGCTATGTTAAAGACTCTGTGTAATACTGATGCAGTTACGCTAGGCAGAAGAGCTTGAGTTACTAGCCCTCTGCTTTAACAGCTGGGGAGAAAGGAAGAGTGGCAGGGTGTTCTTTGTGAGGGGTCTTCAATTCTAGAACACTCTTTCCTCCCTCTTCCATCAGTGAGGCGTTCTTCATTCTAGAACACCCTTTTCTTCGCTCTCCCATTGTGACTTCACCCTGCTAACTTTGGAAACATACTAGAAGGCGCATTTAATTCAGGGAACATTTGGGTTTTAAGTAGATCGAGGGATCTGGTGAGCACTCGGAAGCTGGATGGTGATTTGGTGGGAGGGGTTGATCCTTCTATTGTGTGTAGTTAAAGTCGATGTTACTGTTAATTATTTCTATTATGGAGCCTCAATCAAGGACCAGGGCTCCATCATGTTAGGCTTGGTACAGGAAAGTAATAATGAGAGCTTACAGTCTGGGTGTCAGGCAGCACATAACAGTTGGATGAGACAGACAAATGGAGGTGAGGGTGGGCTGGGAGGATAAGGGAACTATGCAATTAAAAGAG
Source organism: Mauremys reevesii (assembly GCF_016161935.1). NCBI lineage: Eukaryota > Metazoa > Chordata > Testudines > Geoemydidae > Mauremys > Mauremys reevesii. The sequence goes on from NC_052624.1 coordinate 275,866,261, forward strand.
CTTGATATGAAAGCAGAAGCCCCAGCTTGCTTAACCAGAGCCAGGTTTTGCTTACAGCTGGGGATTTACAGATTTAAACATAATTATCAAGAGAGAAACAAACAGAATAGAATCCCCCATAATCCCGGCACAATCATCACCGTGCAGATGTGTTTTCAAGCCAATGACATCACTGTATCTAATAGAAAAGCTAAGGTGGATTTTTCACTTCAAGAGCTCCTGTCCTATTAGTACTGCTAGGTAGTTTATACAGGGAGAACCAAGTGCAATTCTCTGGCCTGCGTTACACAAAATGCCAGACTAGATGAGCTAATCATCCCTTCTGGCTTTAAAATCTATTAATCCTGGTCACAGTTCAGAGGGCTGCAAGTCCAGATACACATTTATGTGACAGACATGAAAGAACTGCTGGACCTTTTCACCCTTTTGTCCATCCTTTCCGGGTTGGCCAGCGTCTCCAGGTACACCCTGTGGAGAAGAACAACGCTCCTGTTTAAAACCGTTATTTGAGGTGGTATTTGATTCTAAAGGAAATGAGATAGACATGTACTGTATTGTACATATTGGGGATTTGGGGCAATTTTTTACATCTGGGTTTATGACACTCCCTCTTCCCAGTACAGACAACTTGTAATCCTGAGAACAATGAACTAGAAGAGATGTGAATCAGCTGCCTGAAAAGGTTATTTTCAATGTAAAAATGAACTGCAAAGCTAAAATGAAAATTGAGTGAGCCCCAGTTTTGAACACCACTCCTCCCCCAACCAAAATACATTTCCCCCCTCTGTAAAATCCTCCTGGCACTTCCTGGTTTGCTGAAAAGAACTCAGAAAACATAACTGTAGAGAGCAGAGATACTAGAAAGCCTCATTACAACCAAAAGTCTCATCGGGTTTATTTTTGTCTGATGCCCCCAATAGTCAGTATAATGGGGAAATTCAACACACTCCTGGGAGTAACTCAATGGTCATTTTACCCTTGCATTTCCGTTTTCATTCCCTTTAAATTATAGGCAGATAGGATGACATCAAACTTCTTTGATTCTTTATAGTTTAGACCCATAGGTGATTTACCTCCAAACCAAACAACATAACATTCCTTTCTCCCAAGCTGAAACAAGGACAAGGCTTGTGAATTGGGTCTTTCAAGACAGATGCTTTTAGGAGGTTGTGAAATGAACTAAACCCCACCAATAAGGTCAGGGGAGGTCTCTGAGTTCATCACTGAGTAGTGCAATTATTTAGAGTTATTCCAGTATCAGTTAGTACTTTAGCCCATTCTGTTGGCTTGTATCTGTTGTTCTGACTGCAAGTTAGAGGACAGTATCAGCACAAATATTATTTTCCCACTTCAGCTTCCTTTAGCCAAGCTCATGAATATGTAAAGTATCTTCACTATGTTAATAGAGCAATTTAATTAGAAATAGCAGAGATAACTAGTAGACAGCTACTTGGATTGTCTGTAGCACCTATCACATCACACTGCTCTTCTGTTGATCTCATTTGCACAGCTAATGCCCTGTGCATGTTGCACTTAAAAGTTCAAACCCTGTATTCACTCACAAAGGTGTAAAACTGGAGTAACACCAGATACTCCAATGGAATTATTCCAGATTTACACTGGTGGAAGTGAGAGCAGAATCTAGCCAAAGACTTATATGCAAACATGAAAGGCTCAATCGTGCAAACCTGATTTCAATGGCCCTACTCATTTGAGTAAAGGTTAAACAATTGGCCCTGAAGTGATTACATGGTATTCTAGTGAAAATGGGATCTGGGTGTATCAATCCTTAAATCTTTGAACTGATTCTAGTTTCAACAAGAAAGAAAGAAAGAAATTTTTCTCTTGGGACAGCTGGTGGCAAATCAAGCATTAGGCAGTTCGGTGAGGACACAAATCAGAGTTCAGTTCATCCTTGTTGGTACAATGCTGGTGAGCATGAGGCAAACCTGCAACCAAACTAGGGCTGCTCGCTCTGCTCCCTTCCAACAGTGGCTGGCCCTGTTGGCATACGCCAATGACACGTTCCTCGTGGTCCAGGACCTAGGTGACCTGGTGCAGACAGAGGCCTGACAAGCCATTTATTCAGCAGTCTCCTCCACCTGGGTCAACTGAGTCAAGAGCTCTGTCCTGCTAGTCGGGGACGGGTGGCAGGAGAGCTTCCTTCCTCCTATGCTCCAGCCCATCTGGGGGAGCATGGGCCGGCTGCTCTACCTGGGTGTCTAACTTTTTGCCACCGATCCCTCCCCACTGGAGAATTATCATGATCTGGAGACCAGGGTGGCTGAGTGGTTGAGGAGTGGACAGGACTGCTCCAGTGCCTTTCCCTGTGCGGAAGGGTACTGGTGCTTAACCAGCTGGTCCTGTCCATGCTCTGGCACTGTCTCAACACTCTGCCCCTGCCCTCGGGTACCCTGGCCTGCTTCCAGAATTAAAGCTTGGAGTTCCTATGGCCAGGGCTGCACTGGGTCTCTGCGGGAGTCCTGAACCTCCCCCTGGAGAAGGCTGGGCAGGGCCTGCTCTGTCTCCAAAGTCAGATCCATGACTTCCACCTCCAGGTCCTGCAGAGACTCCTCTATGGTGCTGGCAGCCTGGCATGGAGTGCGCTGGTGCACGGCTTCCTCTGCTACCTCCGAGGGCTCTGATACGATTGGCAGCTCTTCTACCTCCATCTGAGGAGTCTCCTGTGAGACCGTTCTGAGCTGCCGGTTTTTTACCAGGGCCTGGAAGCTAGTCTCAGCGACCAGGTCTGCGGCAGCTGCTGAGGCGGGGAACTTCCTCGTGGGGCCCCGGCTGTACAACCTCCATCTTGGTGTGCAGGTGGTGGAGTCTCCCTCAGTGCAGCAAAGGTTGGTCCTGGCTGGTACCACCAGGATCAGAGACCTCCTGGACCATGAATAGAGGGACTGGGTGGATCCCCTGGTGCGAGGCTGGCGCTTGGGGCTCACATCCCCTGGCATACACTCCAGAAGGTGAGGGCGGCCTTAGCACCTGTCTCTCTCACTTTATTTGAGCAAGTCCTTTGGGAGATTGTTCCCTACCCACCTCTGGCCCTCTGGAGCTTGCCATTGGGCCCCTGCCTGGTGAGCCTCCTCAGCCACCCCTTACGCACCACCTGAACCGGCTGCACGACATGAAGCTGGCTGGCCTATGAACTGTGCCTAGGAAACAGCTCTATGCGCTCATGCTCCACACCCTTCACTTCTTCACACTTGTGTCCTGCTCTGACGCCAAGTGGTGGGACTTCCTACTGCCTGTGGTGGGTGAGGAACCCTGGTGGGCCAGTCCATATTCCACCCTGGTTTCACGGCTCGCCTGGGATATTAATTGGTGGCCCCTTCACAGAGCCGTGATCATGGGCATGTACTAGGCGCGGTTCACCACCTCCCCCGACACATGCCTCTTCTGCAGCAAGCGGGAGACCCTGGCGCACATCTATATTGAATGCACCAGGTTGCAGCCCCTCTTCCAGCTCCTCAAAAACCTTCTCCCTAAGTTCTGGCTGCACTTTTCCCCACACTTCCTGATCTATGCACACCCCATGAAATCACAAGACCTCCTTGTCAACCTCCTCCTGGCACTGGCCAAAGTGGCCGTCCTCCATATCAGGAGGGGGAAGCTGGATGGGGAGGTGCTCCGCGACTGTGGGGCCTACTTCTCATCCTCCCTCAAGTCACATCTCTGGGCAGAGTTCCTCTGGACCATGTCCACTGGCTCCCTGGATGCCTTCTAGGAGCAGTGGGCCCTGTCCAGGGTTCTTTGCTCGGTGTCCCCCTCTGGATCCCTTTTCAACCAGTGACCCCCACTCCCGTCCCTGTTTTTACATTTGTTGTCCCCTGAAATCTTATTGGTGCCTGGGTCCAGGGGCTCCTCCCCTTAGGTGTGGGGGGGGCTTTAGATGTGGGTGGGCTTGCACTACCCATCCCCAGAGCCTCCACAGTGCCCTTCCAACAGGGAGTTATCACTCAGGCACGTGGCAACAGTTTGGCTGCACTGACTTACCCTTCCCACAGAGCCGGCAGTGACTAAGCCTCCAGGCATGCGGCGGCAGCAGCCTCTTCCTGAGCAAAGCCTGCGTCAGGTGACCCCCAAACTCAGGTATTTCCCCAACCCCACCAGAGCTGCAGACCAGTCTGTGCAACACACCACCTGACCAGGAACCCTCCTCCTGCTGCTGTTGCACAGTGTATCAGACACTTGAGACTCCCAGCCTGCTTTTGTCTTGACCCTGTTCCTGTTCCTGCTCTATCCTGGCCCGAGCCCCGTTCCGGTCTTGTCCTTGCCCTGCTCCAGCCTTGTCTCCACTTCCTGACCATCCCTGAACCCTCAGATTCTGACTGTCCAGCTTCGATCTTTGGCCTGTATCTGGACTTGGCTACGGTACTGACTTTGCTTGTCCCTGGACTCTGACTACGCAGCTTCAACCCCTGGCTTGCACCTGGACGGGGGCTACGGTTCTGATTCTGGCTTGACTGCGGACTCTGATCTCAGTTCTGACCCTGTCCTGTTCCTAGGTCAATTCCAGCTCCACCCTTGGCCCAGTCCCAACCCGACATCCACTGCTCCAACCTCTCGGCCGGACTGAGAAGCAGCGCCTGACGGTGAGATTGTCCTGTTGAATAGACCACTCCCAAGATGTCCATGTCTACTGAGTCTCTCAAAGAGAGTAGCAGGCTGTAATGAAACCACCTGTAACAAACAACAGCAGTAGACCCTGGGAAATGGTGTAGGGGGAGATTTTGGCAAACCAGTAAGGTGCCTGAAACCCTGGGTAACAATGGAAACCAAAGAAACTGAGTAAGAGAAAGGTGGCAGGGCACAGATGGGGAACAAATCCATGGATGAATACATACCACGTTTCCCGGCAAGCCTTGTGGACCTGGGGGCCCAACAGCTCCAGGAGCACCCTGTTGTAAGAAAACAAAATTTAAAAAAATATTGTTTCTTTTCTGTATTACCGTAGAAGCTAGAAGTTTTAAATGAGATTGGAGTCCACATTTTGCTAGGCGCTGTACAAGCGTATAGTAAAAGAGAACACTTGCCTCAAAGATCTTACAATCTGAATAAGGATGCAATGGTACAAAACAAATTAAGACATCCCTTGGGAATTTCAAAATTGTCTATTGCCATGATCAATCCTAAATCCAGATCAGCTACTCCATCAGCTTGGAAAAAAATATAGTGCACTGAGAATAAAATATATATTATCAGGTCAGATGAAATTAGGTTGTTTTATGACAAAAATATAGGATCCAGGGCAACAAAATAGTCTTCTCAGACAATTCCACCCTTTCCCTGCATTTTTGTATATTTAGTGAGGTCAATAGTTCAGCTGGTGAGTATTCTGAACTGGCAGCACAAGAACACAAAGGCTTCTATCCACAAGGAACAGTCAGATGCACTTCTAACTCTTACATTCATTTATCAGTGAATGACCCAATCCTGCAACCCATTACAGGGCCTGACCCACAGGCGAATGAAGTCACTGGGAAGACTCACATGGCTTTCAATGGGCTTTGGATCGGGCCCATAATGATATGACCTGATTGTAAAGCACTGCGAGGTCTATGGATGGAAAATGGCGTAAGAGGGCTAGGTGTTATACAACGTTACTACTGGGTATTATACAGCATTATTATTACTATTACTGAGGCTATGTCTATGCTTACAGCGATGTAGAGGACATACACTGCATGCCCCCTACCAGCGTAGATGAGGTATTAGTTAGTAAAGACACACCAGAACCTTAGGGCATGTCCCCTGCACTGCTCTCTACACACCCATGCAGTGCATCCCCCAGCTACACTTCTATGTTTAGCAGTGTGCTGTCTCACTGTTAGAGCCTTTTCCCGCCGCAGGGAAAGGCTCTAGCAGGGGGAGGCAGTGGGGAAAGACTCAGGCAGTTCCTCACTGCTCGAGCTTTTCCCCACTGCAGGGAAAGTCTCCAGCTGTGGGGAAAGGCTCTGGCGCAGGGAAGCAATGGGGAAAGGCTCCAGCAGCTCTCCACTGCCTCCCCACTGCCAGAGCCTGTCACCGCTGTGAGTAGCTACAGACCGTTGTGTGGACACAGCCTGCTTTTCACTGCGGCATCTAGCTACGCCTACCCTACACACTACCACCAGTGTGGAGAAGGCCTACAAGGAGCCTGATGGGCTTCAATGGAAGAGTAGTCATGGAAGCAACATGCCATAACTGGGTTGGCAGGACAGCGACTATCAATCCAGAGCCATTTTCTAATACCTGGCCTTCTCCAGATCTAAGGCTCCCCAAAACCATTCCTCTAATTCCTTGTGCTCTGTTCAGCACTTCCTCTTCGACTGACTTTTTCTTGAGAAAGGAATAAGCAGGGAGGCAGGGGGAGGGATAGCTCAGTGGTTTGAGCATTGGCCTGCTAATTGGCCACTTAGGGATCTGGGGGGAAATTGGTCCTGCTAGTGAAGGCAAGGGGCTGGACTCAATGACCTTTCAAGGTCCCTTCCAGTTCTAGGAGATTGGTATATCTCCAATTATTACCTTATTACCTATAAATTGCCCATTTGGGGGTAATTTGGGATCTGAGTCATTACTGCTCTCTAGTATGCAGAAGCCAGATCAGATCAGCCTCAGAGAACATTCCCCCCCCTTCCCCCCACAAGTATGTGTGGTGGGTTTATGGTAATGATTCTCCTTTATAAAAAAAATACTGAATTGATCAGGCCGGAGGAGACGCGTAAAGCTAACCAAGATCAAAAACAAGTGGTGGCTCTCGATGAGATACGAGCTCTCAGCACCAGGTGGTAGCCTGTGCCTGAATGCCATCCCAGTGCACTAATGAGCACAGCCAGCGTCTTGCCTGGAAAGGAGGGGGTTTCATCTGAGAATCAGATTTCTCAAACAAAAAATGGGCAATCTGGAACCGCATCCATTTCAGTTGATTGGAGCAGCAATCCATTGGGTGCAGCTGAGTGGTTTGAATGTCTGTTCGCCCAGAGCAGCAGCTTTTGTCCTAGCTGCAGGTCAGAGCGTACACTGCACAGGATCTGCCTGAGATTGTTAGTCTGTAAAGCAGCTACTTGTGAAGCCCTTCAGGTGTGTTCTCATTGCAAGATGTGCCCTAAGTGAAGCAATTACTCACAGTCTCTCCACGGACTCCTGGCTCTCCTCTGGCTCCTTCCTGTCCCTTCGCACCCTGGACAGAAAGAAAAAGGACTTAAATGGAGGCTGCTATTCAGCACTGGATGCTGGGACTTGTGGATGTTCACAGAGAGGGTGAAATTCATGCCCACATATAGGGCCATCCCTGGCCTATGCACCACCTATATCCTAACTAAGCTGCAATGGTCTCTTGCCACAGGGGGAATCTCACCCCTGACTTGCCGGGTGTAACTATATGAACAATAATAGCCCACTAAGGATGAATTCCTGTGCAAAGGGCCTTCATTGGCCCCATGAGCCACGAAAGTCTACGTTGATGGTTTACATGGGACTTGCTTTGTCCCATGGTGGACTTCCATGAGCAGAGAATTCGGTGGAATTGTAACTCCTGTTTTCTTGCCATTGCTGAGTCTGCCACTGCTCTGAAACTCTTCTCTTCTTCTTCTTCTTCTTCCTTTTTTGTGTTAAGTTCATGGTCGTGTTTGTTTAGGACAGCCCAAGACTGGCAGTCCGAGCAACAGCCAATTTCTATCTGCAGGATAGGCACAGCACAAGCACCATGATCTTCTCTCATGCTGCCCTACAACCATACTTCAGCCCTATGCTGGAGGGACCCTGTCTAGGGGAGAAAGTGGTACCTCGGTGCCCATTCAATCTTTGCCCTTTCTGATGAGATGGTCAACAGGAGCGATGATCAGAGCTCACTTGCAATGGTGTTTTTTGCCATCCAGACAATTTTTCAGTGGCAATTGGACTAAAACTATGTACCCATTTCACATAACCCACGGAGAATTCAGAAAGTGTCTTTCGAATCTGAACACTACCCTGGAATTCCTTGCTCATGCGCTGTAATCACAATCACTCATTCGTTAGCCCCGTGGGGCAGCAGAAACGCAGTACACTCAGCTCTTGGCAGGCATGCTTTGGAGAGCTGTCTCAGAGCTCCTGCTTGCAGAGCAGTGTAGGGATAGCATGTCACACTTAGGGCTCGACTCTCTTCTCCTTTGCACTGGGGTTAATGAGGGATACCTAATGCCACAGAGGTCAATGGAGTTACAGCAGTGTGAGAGGAGAATCAGACCTTCAGCATCCAGGGGGAGGGACTGTGTGGAGTGATCTACACCCAGTCAGCACCCCTTACCTATCTGGTCACTCCAGGGAGGGGAGTCAGTGTTGCTTACCTGTGGTCCTGGAGGTCCTGGCAGCCCCATTTCACCTGGGACACCAGGCAGTCCCTGCAAAGGAAGGGGAGGTGGGAAACAACTCATTTATTCTCCTTGGCACATTGGTTTGGCTCATTTTTCCCCACTCTGGGGAAGGGAAGGATTTTATATGTCCAGGGCTAGCAACAGCTCAGGTTCATTTCCGATGTGATGGAGACGATGCCCATTCCTCTTGAGCATACCCAACCACTGCTGCAGAAGAACAATGGGTCACAATAACAAAACCTTGCAGTTCCATAGACTAACGCTGTGTAATTTTGTAGGGCAAAATCATCTGAAAGAACTTTATTAAAATGAGCTATATATATATATATACATATAAACATCAGCAAAACCCTACCTAGAACTCCCCACCAGCCCTCTGCTTATCACCGGGTCACCACTCCTGGAGCAGGGGGTCAGGGCCCCTGCCAAAGGGAATATGACACCCACCCATGTTCTGTTAGCTAGGGGGCAGGGAGAGGCTCAAAGCCATTTCTGAAGGAATACTGTCGTGCACTTACGGGTTCCCCGCTGTTTCCTCGATCTCCTTTCTCTCCCTTTGGCCCAGTTTCTCCCTGTCGCAAAGCAATACGAGGATGAAGAGTGAAAAATAAATTAAAGTTATCTCGTCAGCGAGGCTGATAAAAGTCAGACAGCTTTGTTCTTTGACAAAGGCATTTGAACACATTCCATACAGAGGGCTGATGTCAAGAATCTCTTATTCCACACTGAAAACTGAATGGATTTTTCATCTGAAGTGACTCTGAGCTGAATTGAACTTTGAACCCACCCCTTTACCTGAAAGCAGATAACCCTGACCCCCATTAGGGTTATCAGAATATGGCCACGGACTCCATCTTTATAAAGGGCCTGATTCAGTGGCCACCGATGTTAAGACCCTCCAATGAATGAAATATGCTTTGGAACAAGGCCAAATGAATGAAAGAATCTTCTTCAGCTTAACTGCTACCATTGCCACTTCTGAAAATATGAAACAATCACATTCCTTCTGTCCCAGAACAGAGATTTTTTGCGGGGTGGGGGAGTTGTTAGTGGCTATGGCTCAGTACATTCCCTGTGAAAAGGCGCTTGTCTTGCTAAGCCGATCCCAAATATATTTTCAAATATAAAGATGGTTACTCTCCCTCGTAGATAACGTTTACATATAATCTGCCATCATAAAATAATGTTACAACTTGGTAAATTCAGGGGAAAGAATATTCTCTCTGGTGTACATTTATTGTCCAGATGGTGTGAAATGAGACATCAGAAATAACGGTTGATCAATGATCTATTCCATCTGCCTGGAGGATTATCGGACTAATGTCATTCTTTCGATCCTGTCTCTAAAAGATGGGTGAACATTGGCTAGACTTGGGTATCACCAGTGATGCGGATTCTACAGCTGCTCTTGGCCATGTGTCCCATTAACTTCTTGTGTTCATAGAGTTTCCCTTCCCTGCTGCAACATCAGCACATTATTTTGTATGCTATTGTTACTGACCACTGGGATTAATCTACTGCTGTCCTTCCTCTTTATAACATCCCCGTATGTTCATGCTGGTGGAATACCACGCAGCAGGAATTCACCTTTACTTTGAATTCTGAAAAGCCAATCAGTATGGACGCATTTGTGATATTTGGATGCATTTAAGTGAATGGCATAGAGCAGGGGTCGGCAACCTTTCAGAAGTGGTGTGCCGAGTCTTCATTTATTCACTCTGATTTAAGGTTTCGCGTGCCAGTAATACATTTTAACATTTTTAGAAGGTCTCTTTCTAGAAGTCTATAATATATAACTAAACTAGTGTTGTATGTAAAGTAAATAAGGTTTTTTAAATGTTTAAGAAGATTCATTTAAAACTAAATTAAAATGGAGAGCCCCCTGGACCAGTGGCCAGGACCCAGGCAGTGTGAGTGCCACTGAAAATCAGCTCGCGTGCCGCCTTCGGCACACGTACCATAGGTTGCCTATCCCTGGCATAGAGTTACTGGAGAAATGGCTGTCCTCTATAAGAATGTAAGAACGGCCCTATTAGGTCAGACCAAGGGTCCATCCAGCCCAGTATCCTGTCTTCTGACAGTGACCAGTGCCAGGTGTGACAGAGGGAATGAACAGAACAGGTAATCATCAAGTGATCCATTCTCTGTTGCTCATTCACAGCTTCTGGCAAACAGAGACTAGGGACACCATTCCTGCCCATCCTGGTTAATAGCCACTGATGGTTCTATCATCCATGAATTTATCTAGTTCTTTTTTGAACCCTGTTATGGTCTTGGCCTTCACAACATCCTCTGGCAAGGAGTTCCACAGGTTGACTGTTTATTGTGTGAAGAAATATTTCCTTGTATTTATTTTAAACCTGCTGCCTATTAATTTAATTTGGTGACCTCTAGTTCTTGTGTTATGAGAAGTAGTAAACAACACTTCCTTATCTACCCTCCCTACACTAGTCATGATTGTATAAACCCCAATCATATCTTGCCTTAGTTGTCTCTATGGGTGTGATCCTGCTCCCACTGACAAGTCTAATGGTGCAAGATCAGGACACATATGAAATTCCAAATTTGTATGTGAACATACGTATTCAGGCAAGAGCATTCAAACTTTTTTTTTTGGTTACATCATTGTATAAAATCTTTCAGTTATCCAGTCAAGGGGCAGAAGCATGTGACTTAAGCTTCCCATCAGACACCAGAACTATTCAAAACAAAGAGTTCATATAGTTCTTCATGGTTCACAAGATCTGTTTTCCAAATAATTTCCGCTAGGAACAGATTTGTGAAATTCAAAGTCTGTTTGCAAAGGATTTTGCAACCAAAAAGAGTCTGAACTTGCAATAATTATTATTTGCAATAAATAATTTAACTCAAGTTAACACAGGTCCTATTCAAACAATCTCTGGTGCCATCTAATGGCCTACAGAAAAATGACGATGCAGCACAAACTGGTTTAATAAATGTATGTCAACCAAATAGTGCAGTTGTACTTTGGGTGTACTGGTATAATTACAATTCAGACTCATACACTTTCTGAAATCCTTCTGAGTGATGAAAATACCCAAAGTGTAGACATACTTTAACAAGGTCAAAGAGATGGATGCTCTTAATAACTGTAAATATAAACAGATATTCCCATGGAAACCAAGGCTGCAAGAAGAAGTAATCACTCAATGGTCTAAGGAGGCAGCTCATTTAATAGTCTTCTTTCCTCCTTTTTGTTTCTGTGTTTACATGTCAGTTGAACGTTAGTGCCATACTGATCAGCCTCCAAGCTTGCGGCCAGGTTTTTAAAGGTATTTGGAGTTAGGCATCTTTATACCCTTAAAAAATCTGTCCCTAAAGTCATTCAATAGCCAAAAAACAAGTAGAATACACGCAGGACAAATTACCTTGCCTCAGTCCTAATCTGGTGGGACCGCCTAAAGGGTCCCTCCAAATTAGCTGAACACATGGCCAATCTGGTGAGACTGTCAGTGCTGCCAGATAGTGCCACATGCTATATGGATCCCCATCCATGGAAACTGATCTTAATCCACCCTCTCATTTCACACAGCTCAATGTACAGAAATGAGGCAGTTATGATTAACAGCTGGACTGGATTGCAACAAGTGGGTGGATTGGAACTAGCAGCCCCCATTGCCAGCCCCCTAAGCAACTGCCTCTTGCTGTTTTCTTTTCCTTTTTTTTTAACTTCTTCCCCACTGAAAAAAGGGGACAAGACACAGAGTGGGCCTGCTTGTGCCCCATGACTCTGTGATTGTGCAAGAAGGTGGGGCAGACTGCAGGGAGGCCTCCTCTCCTCTCCTCCTGGTTTATGCAGGAGACGATCAGAGTCACAACTCCAGCGCCTCCAGAATGCAAGACCTCTCAAAGAGAGGGAGCGTTGACCCGGCATTGATTGTGTGAACACTGCACCTTCTGTAGGGAATTCCCTTCAGAGCTGCTCCTCCATAAATGTAGTTCTGCACAGCTCCCGGACAGAGGGCTGGGGCCTAAAGGCATAACTCAGCCCATTATGGTTAGATACAGACCCAAACCCACTTGAACTTGTCACGGTATTTCAGTGCTAACTGAGCAGCTTTTAGGTAAATGTATTTAACTAACAGGGAACAACGTATAAGTAAACAGAGGACTGCTGCTGCTGAGATCTAGTATTCTCTGTACCTCGTTCCCCATCACTGTGAGAGAGGCAGCAGGAAGTATCCTGCAGGATGGCTGGTAACTTCTAACTTCCTCCTGAAACTTATGCCTTTAGAGCACACACAGTGCCCCAGTGATAGCCGTCCTCTTGGCCAACGCACCAGGGTTTGAACCAGGGACCTCCAGAGCTAAAAGCCTGAGCTTAAGCTAACATTCTGTAGGTAAGGGCCGTAACAACTCACATGCCAATCCACAAAGGAGGTTGTGTAGCACCCACTCACCACTGGGTTGCACCCCGGTGCCAACACAGTCACTTAAACTCTACGCACTTAATTCTCTGCTGCATTGCAACTTATGCAGTTATCTACATCTGTGCAAAGTAGGGGAGACACAGGACCAGAGCAGAACACTAAAATCTCATGTAATCTGAGAGCACTCGCCATCTTGCGGGGATGGGACAGAATGCAGCTGCATCCCAACCAAAGTTAGTCTGGATGCTGCTGTTGCTAGGACAACGGCTGCATTTTTATGGTGACTGGGCATAGTGCTGATGTTAAATTCCAAGGTGATTTTTATCTATCAAAGTTAAATGCTGATAAATTAGAGACCATCTTTATTAGATACATTACTTACAGGAATCTGAGGGTGTGGAGTAAACAGGGCTGTCTGGAAAGAAAACCCCAAAAAAAGAAAAAGTTAGTAGAAACACATTCACAAAAGAGGCCCTTCAAAGTGATTTTCCTAGAAGGTTAATCATTTGTGGACTTCATTCTCTCTGTCAGTACAGATTCCCTCCCTCTCAGCTGGCAGGTCCTTTCATCTAATACAGTGTTCTTCAGAAAGAAAAGATCCAAATTATGCCAGAACTTCGTTGGGGTATTTGAAATATGAATCCCAACTTTTCACAGGAGCTCTATAGTAATAATGAGCTCAACCAAAATCCCAGCTTCAAACAGCTTTGAAATCTGGATCTGAATTTTACACTTGATCCCATCTCTAGTCTCATTAAACTTTCCCCTTTGGACCAAATCTGGGGCTAGTATAAGCAAGGGCAACTTCCACTGAAACCGATAGGATCTGTGCTTTGCTCACGCCCGTGGCTGAGCGTGGTCCATTGTCTTCCACCCTGGGATCACTAAGGATGGCTACACTTCTCCTCCTTACAGATTCCCCAAGAGATGTCAGCGTTGAGAAGAGCCTTCTTCATTCCTATGCACGTGGTGCTGCATTTGGGACCATTTCCCTCAGCTGTCGACCAGGCCTGGGCCTTTGTGACTGGATTATCGCCCTGAGATGTACATGGCCTACCCCGATGGTCACTTGGAAGCTGCCATTGATACAGAACGAGGAAGCCTGCTTACTTGGAAGGTTTCGCCATAGGGAGTGCATCACAGCAGGGTTCTGCAGCCTGCACTGCCTTCCTGTTGAAGGTTTTGTTACAGACCTATGAAGGTCTACATGGCTTGGGTCTTCGCTATCCGAGAGGCTGTCTGTCCATACGCCAGCAGGGCAGCTGCAATCAGCTCTTGCTAACAGCCACTAGATGCGAATCTCAGACATTTTCCCTGGAGGGCCTGTAACTCTGGTACTACGTCTACCATTGTTGGGGCAGGTGCATTGTTAACACTCAGGCCAGGATGATTGGTCAGGTTTTGCTCGAGCGGGTGATGAGGGTTATAGTTTTATTCCATGGACTTTGGTTTCATGGCCTTTAGTTAACTTGTATTTCAGAGTATATTCATGTTCCCACATTTTAAAAGAGCTAAATGGAAGTTCCTTGGTGCTTTCCTATTGCCAGGAGGGGTCTGTGAGGGGAACATGGTCTAATTTGGTGGTTTGTTGGACCCAATTTTGAACCCAAACTAATTCCATTGTTCCACGATGGGTTCCTAGTGTATTCGGGTCTCCTGGGCCAGCAACACAAGATGGTGCTGGAGCCTCTCTCACAAAGGCCCTGGAGGGCACTGGATTTGAATTCTCCCCGAGCCATAAGCACTGCCCTAAATCCATGCTGGTGAGGCAGCGTAATCCAGTCTAGGATTCCCCCTGCTATTTCCATGAGCACGGCATGTTGGCTAATGAGACTCTGGTGGAATGCTCCCTGCAAGATCTGCTCAGTTTCCCACAGGATCCATTCTGAAAATAAACTGTTTTTTTGGGGAAGTTACCAGGAAATCCTGGACTGGAACATCTTGCTTGGTCTAAAAGGATCCTTTAGGATCCATGCAATAAACTTGGCAGCATGTAAACACATTTACTCCCTTTCTCCACCCTTGTGTGGGCACAAACACGCACACTTGCCCGAGCCCCTGCACCCACTATACATACCACTGAAAGGAAGAGATGCAGAAACCCTGTCAAACTGATGCTCCGGTATGAGGGAGTATGCATGCAGAGAGCGGCAATGACAGGATACACACATACCAATCTCTTAAGAACTATTGGACCGATTGCAGCCATGAGATAGCGCCACTGAAGCTCATGGAGTTATACCAGGGCTAAATAAATAGTTCCTGGTGTTTCTGCAAAGAAATGGGTAACTTGTGATGCCCTGAGCTTGGGAGGTCTGTATGGAAGATGAAACTGCCACCTATTCCTGTGTCTATCAACTCCGTGTTAGTGCACGGGATGCAGCATTACTTACTGTTCCGGGTAAACCGGGGGGACCAGCAGGACCCACGTCACCCTGAAGAAGCAAGGGAGAGGAGGGTTATTTAAGGAATAGGAAGACAGCAGAGTAAAACTCAGCACAACTGCAGTTCTACAACATGTACAGCTATGAGACATGGTTGAACGACAAGAGACCTACTCAAAGGAGGTCCTGGCAGCTTAGAGTGGGTGTTATACATCCCATGGCTCTTTTGCTGACAGATGGATTTTGCCCCACTGTCCATGGCCAAAATTTCCCCTCTTATTGTTGTGCAGTTTGACATATGAAAGATGTCTGCTTGGGTGCCCCTTTTGTCCCACAGGGCTCTGGTGGTGCCTATCCACTGTGTTTTGAGGTCTGGTTGTAAGACTGGTAGCAGTACTAAGAATAATTCACACTTTAAGGGTAGAGGTGCACAAAAAAGTTCTGCCTGAACTGTATTTCAATGAAAAATAGGGGTTTGGACTAAATGCGGGTTTTTTTGTGAAAAATGTCTCCATTTTGTGGAAATTTTCCAATTTTTGTAGAAAATCGGAACTTTCTAAAAACATTTTAATACTGAGACAAAACTTAAATGATTTTGATTCTGTAAAGCCACTGCAGTGCCACATAGACATTTTAGTTTTTCACAAGGCTGAGCATACATAGGGACTGATCCAAAGCCCACTGAAATCTATGGAAAGACTCCCTATAAAGATGTGGGGCTGATCTGTACTAATTTGTTAATCTTTATAGTGGCAAGGCAGTACGCACAAAGAGAAGGATTTTAAAGCAATAAAAGGCCTATACACCTGTCTGTCCTACCTGGTACAAGGAAATTTTTAATGCAGCATACAATTAACCTGTAGAACTCATTGCCACAAGATATTATTGAGGCCAAGAGCTTAGTAGGAATCAAAAAGACTTGGACGTTATAACGATAATTTTAGATAATGAGAACATACAGAGTTATAGTAGACAAGATCTTACCATTTCCCTGACAGCTTAGGAAGGCCTCACTGCTTTAGACCCATCCTGCATGGCCTGTCTTATCTGCTTGATCCCAGTTTGACAAACCAGCTGAGTAACTTTAGCTGAGGCCTGCACCGTAACAACTTCACAACTAACAACTCAGGTCTTGTTCCATCACCTCCTGACCTAATTACCACATCTTATCTGGATCCATAGTTCTTACCTTCCTGCTAGTTTCTCAGCAGCCTGCTATTAACAATAACCACCTAGCCACAGTACACATTCCAAAAGTCGTATAGCTAACATACTATATTAAAAAATTAACATAGTTTATTCCGATTTATCCTGCTCGTTATCCATAATGAGCTTAAAATAAGTACATCAGGACCAAACCCAAAATCCATATGCACTGTGCCCAAGACCCCCCAGTGGCAGGGAACTGATTAAGTAAGATACCCAGATGATCCTGGCAAATGACCTGCACTCACATGCTGCCCAGAAAGGTGAAAAACTCCCAAGGTCACTGCCAATCTCACCTGAGGGAAAACACATTCCTGACCCCATGTATAGCAACCAGTTAGACCCTGAGCATGTAGGTAAAACCAGCCAGGCATACGCCTGAAAGAAAGAATGCACCAGCCCACCCCATCCAGTGTCTCATTTCTAGCTGCAGCCACCTCTGATGCTTCAGAGGAAGGAGACCCAAAAAAACCCCAAATCCAAATACACTGGGAGGAAACAATCCCTTCCTGACTCCTGCAGGTGACTGGCTGAAGACCTGAAGCATGAGATTTAGGGACCATCAGACCTGAACCAGAAGGGAACCCCAGGGCTGCCACACCCTAGCCCCACCATCACAAGCAACCTGATCATTGAATCCCACTCATACATGTGTCCTTCTCTCTCTTAAAAGTAACTAAGCTGTTCCCCACCTCGCCCCCCTCCCCACACACACCTCCTATTGGGAAGCTGTTCCAGAGCCTCACTCCTCTGACCGTTAGAAACTTGCATCGAATTTCCAACCTGAATTTGCTCATGGCCAGATTGAGGGCCGTCCTTAGGATTTATGGGGCCCTACATAGTACTATTAAACTGGTGCCCCTGTGTCTGACGGCAGCCCAGGCTCGCAGCCTGCGGGGGGAGGGATGAGGCAGCAAAGGGTACCGAGCCGCTCGGCCTGCTTCATGGCGGCGGAGAATCACAGTTCCCCTCTCCCTCATGCAGAATGCGCGGCGCTGGCGGTCCACCTCTTCTGCCTGTGGCCCCACCCATACTCCGCCCCCGCCCCTGCCCCCACTCCACCCAGGCCACGCCCTCTCCCCACCGTCTCCATCCTCTCTTCCTTCCCCCTCCCTGCTCAACCCTTCCAGCCAAATCCCTGGACCCAAATGAAGCAAATGACATTTGAAAAAGCCACTTTTCTGCAATTCCTTTCTTAAGAAAATGGAGCATGTTTTCCACTGCATGCCAGATGGTGAATACTGGACATGCAGAAGGTACCTAATTAAAAGCACTAAACGTGGGAATAAAAAATGTCAGTCACAGGTTTTTTGATATACCCTGAAATTTGTCAGAGATTTATTTGAAAAAAACTTTGTAGTAAGGGCAAGGCAGCTGTCCTGCTGAATACAACTTTAAATATTATGGAATACATGATGCAGCTCTTCTCTGTTCTACATTTTCTTAATCAGTATTTCTCAGCTGATTTTATATTTTAAATGTACTCTTAAACCTTCATAAAGTAATCATTCCAGATTACTGCATATTTAACTCACAGAAACAAAGACATTGTTTTAAATTAATCAGTCACAGAGGTTTAGTGTATTCATAACAACGTTCATTGCTTTTAGAAAAAGGGAACACTAATTTACTTTGTGTGATCTCCATAACAATAGACATTCACCAACTTAAAAATGTTTCCAAAGATTTTAGGCGTAACAAAGGATTTTATATCTTATTAAGATGCTGATTTTGCTGGAGGGTTTTCTTAAAAGTAGTTCATCAAATAGTCAGAAATAAAGAAAGGGAAACTCATTTGTCTGGAAGGAAAGGGGACTTGTCCTTTTAAGGGCTCTCTTCAACAGGGGGGCTGAAGGGAGAAAGGGATGGACAGAAAGGACAGGAAGACTTTGGAAGCAAGTTTTTTGAAATTAAAATGTGTATCTTAGATAAGGGTGGTCTTTTGAGGAATTTATTTAAAAAAACTACATGTCTGAAGATCCAAGCATTTAAGGCTAAAGATGAATACTCTCAGATTGTGCATCTGAAAATCTATGCAAGGATTTTTTAGAGATGTGATTTTATAATCTTCACCAACACACGAATGTAATATTTTTAAAGCAAATTTTAAACTAAGGTCCTGTAGACTAACATATTCTGAGTAAATATTATAGTCATGCACAACTGTTTTTGTCAGTAAATTCAGCAACTGACAGTATATACCTGAGGGTTGGCAAATGCCTGTTAAATGGCTTCATTACCACTTGAATGGCTCTTTAACAGTTTCAGCTTTGTGCTAATAGGTCTGGCAGGTTAGAGGCTTTTTCACTTACATCCCCTCTGGGGGGAAGACTCCTCCGGCTGCAGCAGCCAGCTGTGGGAGCCTGCAGGAAGAGTCAGAACAGGGATAGGAACAAAAGGGAAGGGTGGACCCAGGGGTGGCCCAAATTTTCTGATGCCCTACGCAGCCGTGTATGCTGGATATGCCTAAGGACGGCCCTGGCCAGATTATACCTATTTGTTCTTGTGCCAACACTGTCCTTCAGCTTAAACAGTTCATCATCCTCCCAGGTGTTTACCCCCTTTTGCATTTATAGAGAGCAATCAGATCCCCTCTCGGCCGTCCTTTTGCTAGGTTAAACAAGCCCAGCTCTTTGAATCTGCTTTTATAAAATAAGCCTTGTCTACTGTAACCCTGGATGTTCTCGTTAGCTAAAATTACCATTGTCATAACGTCAGAGTCTTTTTGAAATCTACTAAGGACTTGGGCTCAATAATACCTTGTGGCAATGAGTTCCACAGTTTGTGTGCTGCGTTTAAAAAAAATGCCTTGTATCAGTTTTCAACTTGCCGCCTTTCAGTTTCCTCAAATATCTCCCTTTTCTTTGAATTACCAGAGTACAAATAGGAGTGTCCCACTGCATGTCTGTATCCCACACACTACTTTGTTTCATCCACTCCTTTTGTCTGCTTTCTCAACTGAACAGCCCTAAACATGTAGTGTAGTTGTAGTCATGTCGACCCCAGGATAGTAGAGAGACAAGGTGGGTGAGGTAATATCTTTTACTGGACCAACTTCTGTTGGTGAGAGAGACACGCTTTTGAGCCGCACAGAGCTCATCTTCTGGTCTGGGAAAGGTACTCCCAGCGTCGCAGCAAAAATGCCAGGTGGAACAGATTGTTGAGCATAAGTAGTTAGAACATATTGTACGAGCCCATTCACGGAAGAGTAGCCCGCTAACACTTCCGCAGTCATAGGACAAAAAGAGGGGGTTAGTGGATTACAGATTGTTTTAATAAGCCATAAATCCAGTGTCTCTGGTCAGTCCATGATTTGTAGGCCTGGGAGTTTAAGTTCATTACTCTGCTAGACACTAGAAATCATGGACTGACCAGAGACACTGGAGTTGTGGTTTATTACAATAATCTGTAACCCAGACACCCCCCTCTTTTTGCCCTAAAACTGCAGAGGTGTTAATGGGCCACTCTACCTTGAATGGTCCCTTACAATATGTGCTAAGTACTTATGCTAAACAATCTGTTACACCTTGTATTTAGCAGTGACACTCTGAGTAGGAAGTCACCTAGAGGAAGAGCTCTGTGTGGCCTGAAAGCTCATCTCTCTCACCAACAGAATTTGGTCCAATAACAGGTATTACCTCACCCATCTTGTCTCTCTAACAACCCTAATTGTGTCATTCTCTCCTCATAAGAAGCCTGTCCAAGCTACTAGCCATTTCCATTGTTCCACTGAGACTGTAGCTCACCCTGTTTCTGCTGAACCATGTTCCACCCTCCATCCCTTGTTCTCTTTCTTCCTTTCTTGTTTAGGTATCTGCTACCTTCTGTGACTCACCTTCTCACCGCTTTCGCCTTTGAGTCCGGTGAGTCCAGATCTTCCTTTTTCACCCTAGGAACAAACAAACACTCTGATTTTACCTGAATCAACCATAGCTACTGCACCATTACCACGCTGCTATAATATTTTATACTATTGTTTGATCTTACCTGTCTCCCCAGATGCAGCGCTAGCAGTTAAATCAAAGGCTAACATCTTGAGTAATTCACAAAAAGTAACACTATTTTCCAAAGCTGACAGTTTACACTTTAGTTTATGGAAAAGAAAACAAGAACCCTAGCCCATCTTGCAAATAAAAGTGATGTTGCTTGAAACACCTGCAGAAAATAATCATTTGTTATTTTTCTGTTGGGAACAGGAGAGCAGTAGGGTGACCAACAACACAGAGTGACCCTACCAGAGGGGTGTAAATTCTAGGGTGCACTAGTGAATTACACACTAACTGGCCCATGTGGACTCTGCTGGCGCACACTAAACATTCCCTAGTGCACACTAATGTAGTCTGGTGTAGTTAACTGTTTGAAACAGGGCTACGTTAATATATAACATAAACATAGCAATGTTTACATGTATGGAATCCAACAGCCAATGAAACCAATGGAAAGATTCCCATTGATTTCATTGGAGATTGGCTCAGGCCCTATATGCATACACATAACCATCTATAAAGACTATGGGCTGGATTTTTAAAGAAACAAAGTGATTTAGGAGCACAAATCCCATTCATTTTCAGTGGGACGTGCTCCTAAATCACGTAGGTGCTTTTGAAAATCCTATCACATTTCCTCTTCATAGGGCATTGTTCCTACTACCTCTCAAGCCTTATGAAATCAGCCGTGGCCTTCTGCGTTAATCTAATTCCTGCATATACATTGACCTGTTAGCCCCTAGGTTGAGACAAGGAGAGCTCGCTGGGCATCTCTGTGTTAATGGGGGGTGCTGGTTTGCTTTTGGGGGATGCTCAGCTCTTCACCACAAAGATCGCACCAGGTGGGAAGAACTTCCAATTGCCCCAGTCAAACTAAGCAACATCTCAAAGTCACTCACCTGATCTCCCTTTTCTCCCCTCTTCCCAGGTAACCCCTGGGGACCAGGAAGGCCTGCTTCACCCTGAAAGAGAGAAAGGGAAGTCTATGAAACCCGGGGAACATGGCTGCCGGCCCAGCAAACTCGGCTGCCTGGATTTTTGTTGAATTTTTGGGAATAATAAAATAAAATGAATAATAAATAATCAGTTCATCAGGGAGGAAACTGTGCCTTTCTCGAGCACAGAGTCAGAGGAGGCAGAGATGTAAGAGACCCCTGAGGCTGCCTGGTCCCTCTTGCCCACCCCAGTTAGTGCCGGATTGTCCCCTAAAGTCAGTTCCCAGCCCTGGCTCAGTCTAGAATTCAATGACCTGCACTAAATTTCTCCAGGGGGAGACTGTTCCACAGTCTCGTCAAGCACAATCTAACTCCCATTACAGAAATGGGGAAAAAATCATAGAATCCTAGGTCTCAAAGGGACCTCCAGAGGTCATCTAGTCCAGTCCCCTGCACTCATGGCAGGACTAAGTATTGCCTAGACCAACGGCTCCCAACTGGGGGTCGGTGGCCCCCTAGGGGTCCGCAAGCCCTTTCAAGGGGTCCTGCAGCTGAAGCCCCGATCCCCGCTGCTCCCACTGGGGCTGATGCTGGGAGGCACAGGGCAGAAGACCCGATCCCCAGCGCTCCCCGCGGAGCTGAAGCTGGGCTGAATCCCCAAGCCCTGGTGCTCTCTATGGGGCAGAAGCCCCGAGCCCACAGGCAGAGTTGGGGACACTTGCCCTGCCCCCAAACTGCAGTGCAAGAGCACGGCAGTCCCGGGGGCCGCTCCACACCTCCCCGCACCATCTCCTCTCCTCACCCCCTGGCCAGGTTGGAGGCAGGAAGCCAGAGCCGGTATAGGCACAAACCACTCCCTGGCAGAAGAATTTCCTATCTAGGTTGTACTGAGCAGGCTCAGTAGGTAACTGTATTGGTGGGGAAATGTGCCACAGTGCCAGCTGCTGTTTTTGCTGTTACCGGGCTCTGGCTGGTGCCATGGGGCAGGCGGCCACAGTGTTTCCTCCTCTCCTGCTGGTGCCCCGGGTTCAAGCTGCTCCTCAGCTCCCAGCCCCCTTTGCTCCCGCAGAGGCAGCCGGTAAGAGCTGCCTGGGTCGGCAGACCCGGCTCCGTGGCTGGCAGACCCCTCCGGGAACAGGGGGACCGCAGGGGAGTCCTCCCAGCACACAGTCCCTAATATCCCTCTCCCTACACCCTGAGCTACCTCCTCCCTACACCCAGAGCTACCCCCTCCCTGCACACAGCCCCAGCTACCCAGAGGTGAAAGTAAGCCGGTACGGTCTGGTATGGCGTACCGGCAAGAGCCAGTATGCCGTGTCGGACCGCACCAGCTTCCGCGGCGGGGATTTCAAGGGCTCTGGGCTCTCCGCAGCGGTGGGGAGCCCAGAGTCCTTTAAATCCCGCCTGTGGCTCAGCGGCCGGGCTGGGGCCATGATTTAAAGGGCTCAGAGCTCCTCGCCGCAGTGGGGAGCCCAGAGCCTCTTAAATCCTGCCCACGGCTCGGCGGCTGTGATGGAGCCGGGATTTAAAGGGCTCAGAGTTCCCTGCCGCTGTGGGGATCTCAGAGCCCTTTAAATCCCACCCGCAGCTCCGGCAGCCAGGCTGTGGCCGGGATTTAAAGGGCTCAGGGCTCCCTGCAGCGGTGGGAGCTCCAGGCCCTTTAAATCCATGCCAGAGCTCGGCTGCCGGGCTGGGGCCGGGATTTAAAGGGCCCAGAGCTCCGCAGCGGCCAGAGCCCTGGGCCCTTTAATTTGCCCCTGAGCCCCAGGGGCTCCCAGCCACCTCTGCAGCTGGGAGCCCCTGGTTGATTTAAAGGCCCTGGGGCTCCCAGCCACAGCCAATGCCCCAGGGCCTTAAAATCTCGAGAGGCCCCACCTCTTCCAGTTGAGGCCACGCCCCCCTCAGGACTCCAGCAGTACCAGTAAGTCCTGTAAGTTACTTTCACCCCTGCAGCTACCTCCTCCCTGCACCCTGAGCTACCCCTTTCAGCACACAGCCTCTAATACCCCTCTCCCTACACCCTGAGTTACCCCTGCCAGCACACAGCCCCTAGTATCCCTCTCCTTACACCCTGAGTTACGCCCTTCCTGCACCCTGAACTCCTCCCTGCCACACAGCCCCAGCTACCCCTCCCTATACCCTGTGCTCCCCCCTCCGTCTGCACACAGCCCCTAGATACCCCCTCTCTGCACCCTAAGAGCTGTTTTCAAACTTTCTGAGCTGAGCCCCCTACCTTTGAGTTATAATTTTTGGTTGAAACCCCTCCCCCTCCCCCCTCCTCCCAGACAGGCTGGGTGGCCTGCTGAGGTGAGTCGGGAGTGGAGGTGGCATTGCCTTCCTGGACCCCGCCTTGAGGAGGTGGCTCAAGCCCCACTGGCCCCTGCCCCCCCCCCAAATAAAAGTCAAACTATACCTATGCCCAAGGCTAGGGTGACCAGGTGTCTGGTTTTCGACCAGAACACCCAGTCGAAAAGGGACCTGGCGGCTCGGGTTAGCACTGCCAACTGGACCAGTAAACGACTGGTTGATGGTGCTGCGGAGCTCAGGCAGGCTAGTCCCTACCTGTCCTAGCTCCATGCTGCGCCCTAGAAGTGGCCAGCAGGTCCAGCTCCTAGGCGGGGGGCCACTCAGCTGCTAGCAGGAGCAGCCAGAAGCCACAGGATACAGGGAGCTCGATAAATTTGCTGCCTCTATGTTCCACAAGAAACCTGTCATGTGGGGGCACTTTTCTGACAAGTACAACTCACAGCTTTAGCATTTGGAGAAACGGTGACAACTCTCCCTACTGCATTGTATGGTTATAAGGAGGGCCCTGTCTCTCAGAAGTCCCACCAGCATGCTGGACTGATGCTGTGTGCCCAGGAGCCCAGGTGCATCTGCCTAGGACATTTTGCTTTCCTTCTCTTTGTTCACCACGCATGAGACCAGATTGTCACGGGTGCCCAGGCAGTCTGGCTTTATCCCCATTAATCAGAGCTTCCTCTGATCATTCCAAACACTGCTAATTCAGCCTTCAGTCAGAGTCAAACCAATGTCATTTTATCTAGTTATTGACTGAAGGATTTATTCCTATATCTGGTTCCTATGCACTGCTTTGGCAGGTGGTCCTATTGCTAAGACAATTTTGCCTGCTCACCTTCTCACCAGCTAAACCAGGTGGGCCGTGATCTCCTCTCTCACCCTGGAAAGACAGAAGCACAGCTTTAGTATTACAGGGAACCAACGCCCCTTAACACTGCCTTATAATCATGATGTTACACCCCATATCACCACACAGCAAAACAGCTGTCTCACGGGAGTTCCTTCCCCCCTCTCCAACCCACATCTAGAAATGGGTCCCCCTATGTGGCCCACAGGGAGCAGCAGGATCCAGTACGCCAGAGCAAACCTCCTAAAAGGTCAGTGTCAGAGCCTGAGTCCTGGGGGGGGTTGGACTAGATGACCTCCTGAGGTCCCTTCCAACCCTGAGATTCTGTGAGATTCTATGATAGTTGGGTCCATGTCTATGTATGATGGCACCTTGTGACAGAATCCACTGTGCCCAGAGGGACATGGACCTGCTTCTCCTTTCCCTCACACCAGTGTTACACGAATGTAAGGCCATTAACGTCAGCAGGGCTACCCCTGCTTACACGGATATAAGTGAAATCAGAATCAGGCTCTGGCAGATTCGATTCATTCTTAGAGAGAGCTCAGTAAATTGGAATTTCTTACCTTGGGACCAGTTTTCCCAGGAAAACCTTCCTGTCCCCTTTCTCCTTGTTCTCCCTGTAAGGAACACAAATGGAGGTTAACAGAACAACTCTCCAGGGGTGCAGTAAATATGCAGATAGCAGTCTGAGCGGGGAGCCAGGTGGTTCAGATCGCTAGTAACTCCGTGTGTGGGTGTGCGGACACACGCTTTGGTTCCTGAGATGCCTTGTCCACGCTTGAAAAATGTGTATGCAAAACCTCAAAGCTCATTAGATTCCATTCTGGAATAACATAGAGCCAAATTCCTTCTGTGAACAGCTCAAGCCACTCTACAAGAGTAGTTCATCGTCAAAAATTCACTCCTTACCAGACAGGCCAAACCCATGAAAAAAAAGCAGACATTGGGTTTGGTTTTGGCTTAATTGGCTTGTGAGTTGCTTGCTAGCTAGTTTTTGGCTTGTAAGTTGCTGCTTATTTGGCTTGTAGCTAATTGCTTCTTTTTCTTCATCTGCTCCCAGCAAACAGGGACAAGGGTGGGCAAGCAGTGGGGAGAGAGTCAGGGGTGCACAGCAGCCACCATGGTCCCAGACTGCACACCGGGGGGATCTAGGCACATAGAGTGTTGGGTTCTTAGGGATTGGCTTGTTTGGCCTTGTTTTGAAATGGGACTAGCTTGATTTTTGGCTGATTGTGGAAGTCGGGGTGCTTATTTACTGCATGAAAGTTGGCAGCTGCCCTCCTTACTTCCACTCTGAATTTCTCTAGCTTCAACTTCCAGCCATTGGACTGTGTTATACCCTTTTCTGCTAGACTGAAGAGCATGTTATTAAATATTTGTTCCCCATGAAGGAACTTATAGACTGTGACTAAGTCATCCCTTAACCTTCTCTGTGTTAAGCTAAATAGATGGAGCTCCTTGAGTCTATCACTGTAAGACAGGTTTTCTAGTCCTTTAACACAGGCTGGCAGCTGCAGGCAGAAGAGGTGTAGGAACTGCCACCCAGGGTCCAAGTTTTCTCCTGGCTTCACCATTCATAATGCTGCCACCTAACTCCAGTGGAGAAGCACAGCGGCTTAGAACCATCACAGAGCCCTTTTCCTTAATGCTCCAGTAAGTATTGATGGTGACTCAAGTGAGGACACTTCCCCCATTAAGGCTGGACACACATCTCTTCTCTGCCTGGATAGCCATGTAGGGAAGGATGCTGGTTTTTAAGTCTATCATTTTGAGCAGTATTTATTGTGTTTTGTTCCTGTTGCACTTAATTCCTGTGAGAGGGTATCACAGCTAGGACAGGGTTCAGAGCTCCCTGCCGGTCACGTGATCCAGCAGGAGATTTAAAGGAAGGATGTGTTCTATTTCCAGTGGCTGGGACAGGCAAGGGAAAAACCTATGGGGACTTCAGCCCATGTGTTGGGTGTTACTTGTGGGCTTCGGGTGTCCGAATAATTGTGGCCTGAGAAGAGAGTCTGAACTTGACTCGGGCATGGCACTGGTACTAAGACACAATCCCCCCGTGGCATCTGGCAAGACTGTAACTGTACCTAGAAGTTCGGCAGCCACTTCTTTGCCAGCAAACAGTAGGAGGAGACATTTGGATCAAGGAGAGGGGATGAGAAAGTGACTCTCTCCCCTGTTGTTCATGGGACTGTGGCACTCTGTGCTTCAAAGCAGCACCCTGGAACCCCCATATTCACCACTGCCATATAATTATGATATGATTTGTACAAAGTATGGCTTGTGAGGTATCATTTTAAAAGGCTTGATCTGTTGAACATTAATATCCTGTTGGATTGTATGTGCTCTCATTGTATGGGACGTTATGCCTTTTTCATAGAATCATAGAAGATTAGGGTTGGAAGGGACCTCAGGAGGTCATTCAGTCCACCCCCTGCTCAAAGCAGGACCAATCCCAACTAAATCATCCCAGCCAGGGCTTTGTCAAGCCGGGCCCTAAAAACCTCTAAGGATGGAGATTCCATCACCTCCCTAGATAACCCATTCCAATGCTTCACCAACATCCTAGTGAAATAGTTTTTTTCCCTAATATCCAACCTAGACCTCCCCAACTGCAACTCGAGACCATTGCTCCTTGTTCTGTCATCTGCCACCTCTGAGAACAGCCAAGCTCCAGCCACTTTGGAATCCCCCTTCAGGTAGTTGAAGGCTGCTATCAAATCCCCCCTCATTCTTCTCTTCTGCAGACGAAATAAGCCCAGTTCCCTCATCCTCTCCTCATCAGTCATGTGTCCCAGCCCCCTAATCATTTTTGTTGCCCTCTGCTGGACTCTCTCCAATTTGTCCACATCCTTTCTGTAGTGGGGGGCCCAAAAATGGATGCAATACTCCAGATGTGGCCTCACCAGTGCCGAATAGAGGAGAATAATCACTTCCATTAATCTGTTGGCAATGCTCTTACTAATGCAGCCCCATATGTAGTTAGCTTTCTTGGTAACAAGGGCACACTGTTGACTCATATCCAGCTTCTCGTTCACTATAATCCCCAGGTCCTTTTCTGCAGAACTGCCACTTAGCTAGTCGGTCCCCAGCCTGCAGTGGTACATGGGATTCTTCCTTCCTAAATGCAGGACTCTGCACTTGTCCTTGTTGAATCTCATCAGATTTCTTTTGGCCCAATCCTCCAATTTGTCTAGGTCACTCTGGACCCTATCCCTACCCTCCAGCATATCTACCTCTCCCCCAGTTTAGTGTCATCCGTGAATTTATGAGGGTTCAATCAATCCCACCATCCAGATCATTAATGAAGATGTTGAACAAAACTGGCCCCAGGACCGACCTCTGGGGCACTCTGTCTGCTTGATACCGGCTGTCAACTAGATATCAAGCTGTTGATCACTACCCGTTGAGCCCAACCATCTAGCCAGCTTTCTATCCACCTTATAGTCCATTCATCCAATCCATACTTCTTTAACTTGCTGGAAAAAATACTGTGGGAGACCATATCAAAAGCTTTAGTAAAGTCAAGATATCACGTCCACCGCTTTCCCCATATCCACAGGGCCAGTTGGTTGAAGTGCTTGGGAAATCTGTTCAGTGTATAAAAGTGGGTGCATATCCTCTCCACACAGAGGGAGGAGTGGACTGGGTAATAAACTTACTCTGATCAGGCTTCTGGCCAGGGCAGGTGGGTACAGCCCTGGGGTCCTAGGCTGGGGAGCTGTGGGAAGTGGCTGACGCCTCTTTATTGTTAGTTCATGAGTGGCTAAGGAGAAGCATTCATGTTACTCAGCTGGGTGTGTCCCTGCCTGTGGGTGGCTGCGTAAGTGCAGAGGTGAAAGTAAGCCAGTGCAGTCCGGTACGGCGTAGCGGCAAGAGCCAGTACGCCGTGCTGGAGCGCATCAACTTCCACGGTGGGGATTGAAAGGGCTCAGAGCTCCCCGCGACTGCAGGCAGCCCAGAGCCCTTTAAATCCTGGCCGCGGCTCTGGCGGCCAGGCTGGGGCCAGGATTTAAAGTGCTCTGGGCTTCCCTCAGCAGCAGGAACTCTGGGCCCTTTAAATCCCTGCCCCAGCCCCGCAAAGCTCGGGGTTCCCCCTGGCGGCCAGAGCCCCGGGCCCTTTAATTTGCCCCTGAGCCCCGTGGGGCTCCCAGCCACCTCTGCAGCTGGGAGCCCCTGTTTGATTTAAAGGCTCTGGGTCTCCCAGCCACAGCTGGTGCCCCAGGGCCTTTAAATCTTGAGAGGCCACGCCTCTTCCGGATGAGGCCATGCCCCCTCAGGACTCCGGCAGTACCGGTAAGTCCTGTAAGTTACTTTCACCCCTGCGTAAGTGCAATATTTAGAGAGACTGACAGCTTGTCACAGCATCACAGTGTGAGATGGAGCCTAAGCTGGTATGCCAGAGGGCTAGGCGGTACCCCAGTTCCAGGTTGCACCCTGGGGAACCCATCACAGGGGCTGAATACACCCTGCGCCAAATTCAATACAGTAGCTTCAGCTGATTTGCCCTGAAGCTGCACCTACTGGCTCATTGAAGTGGAACGGGTGAGAATCTATGGGGGAGAAGTTTGGCACTCTGTTCACAGAGTAAGATCAGTAGGTGAATAGTGTTAAATTGGCATATCCTGTGCCACTTGCCTTTTGGCCCGGAAATCCAGGAAGACCATTTAATCCATCCTTGCCAGGCGATCCCTAAACAAGAGAAAATTATCAGCTGTGGGAGACCACTTACGTTCAGACTATTTGAAACCAGGACTCATTTAGCATCCAGCTGCTAGGAGATACAGGCACATATGACCTCAGAGTTCTCTCATTTATGCTGGTTTTAAGGACAGCAGAATCAGCCCCATTGTTTCTTTCCTGAGTTTTTTTTACATTTCTGTTCTATTTTCCATCTGGATCACAGGGAAACATCATGTCGCACACATCCTCCCAAGGCCAATGATGCATCTCCTATCCAATAAACCAGTCTTGGTAAATGGCCACTGGATGTCACTGTTGCTACAGAGAAAGAACTGCAAGCACCTTAGAGACTATAAATAAATTGGTTCTTAAATAAGTTTGGAGATGGTATCTTTACTCATCGGTTCCCAGTCTCTTCTGCCTCCAAGGATAAAATAGTCTATTTCCTTCTTTGTGTCAGCAATTTATTAACCATACAATCTATCAAATCGGTGTGAAAGCATCAATTAGCAGAATCATCATGAAAATGATTTGTCTAATGTATTAGAAAGGCAGGAAAGACTCTTGTCTTAACACAGGCACTGGAGAGAACCTTACAGATTGTGGGAGTGCCTATTAAAGCCAATTATATCCTAATTGATCTGCCTTGGCATTAAATACCCAATGGAAATTGCTTTGCTGTTCTAAGATGGAGATTTTGCTTCAGTTCACATGCCTGATTTGGGAAGCTTGTGGTTTTAAAGAACTGCTTGTTGCAATTTTTGGGGGGCAGTAATAAAAAAAAGTATTGCCTGAATGTATTCTTGTACTGAAATCCCAAAGTACGTGTATGACAGATTCTTGCTTCAGCCAGCAGAGGTGTTTGAATCCAGGATTTCTCTTGCTAAAAGCGTAAGTCTCTAGGGCATGAGAAGGAAGAGACCAACTGTAGCAAACTCATTAACCTTTTGTGTGGACAAGGTACTAGAAAGAGGGTGTGAGTTAGACATACAGAGTCAGAGAAGAGGGAAATGAAATCAGCAATTCAGAACTTACAGCTGGTCCTGGCAGTCCAGTTTTACCAGAAACACCAATTTCTCCAGGCAATCCCTACAAACGAAACCACAAGAGGGAATTGTTAGCATTCAGGCCTTTGCAACGCAGTGATATTCTGCTACTACAGCTTACCGACTTCCGCTCAGATAGATCAGCACAATTTACCCACTCACAAAGGCATGTTTCTACCTTGGGAACTAGGAGTAGTTGTCAAATATGCCTGAGGGAATTCTGCCCTCAAAAATAAAAAATTCTGCGCACAATATTTTAAAATAATGCAAAATTCTGTATATTTTATTCATCAAAATACAACTATTTGCTGACAAGTATTTTGAAATAAATACCAAATTAATTGAAAATGGTGTGATTATATTGTTGTGTTATTTTGACAAAATAAAACGATGCAGAATTTTGCAGCGTTTTAAAATTTTTAATATTTTGATGCAGAATTACATTTTTGGTGCAGAATTTCCTCAAGAGTACCAGGGTTCCGTGTGGTGCAATCTGGGTGTGGGCAGCTTGGTGGGAGGCTCGGGGGTGGAGGGGGCAATCTGGATACACAGGGACTTGTTGGGAGTCCTGGATGCAGGGGCAATGGGACTCTGCAGGGGAGTCCAGGTGAAGGTGGTTAGGGCTCAGCAGAGGGGGTCTGGGTGTGGGCGAGTCAGTGCAGGGGGGATGCTGGGGGAGTGGGGCTTGGGAGGGTAGGGGTCAGGGTGCAGCTCGTTGGGGCTTAGTGGGGTAGGGGTGTAAGCGTGGGGGGGTCCTGATGCAGGTGGTGAGGCTCGGGAGGGGGTCTGGGTATGAGGGGCTCCCGCTGCGGGGGAGGGGTTCCAGATGCAGAAGTGGGTGAGACTCGGAGGGGGATTTGCGGGGAGAGAAGTCCAGATGCACAGGGGTTTTACAGTGACCCCTCCCTCCCGTGGCTGAGGAGCCATGAAGGGGGAAGGGGTCAGTGTACAGGGAGCTGCTCCCCATCTGCCCAACCCCTGTGGATCTGGACTCCCCCACCCCCGCACCCAACCCCTTCTGCCAAGCCTCACTCCCTGCACCCAGACTCCCCCGCCAATCCGCCCCGCCCCCGGTGCGGAGCTTCCTGCAGCTGGGGAAGGTTGATCTGGGGGTTGCTCTGACCCAGCCCTGGCTGCTCTGTGGAGGGGAAGGAGAGAGGGAACTGACTCCATTGTCCTCCTTCTCTTCCCTCCCCCGCCAGCGCCCAGCTGGGACCGATGTCCCTGGGTGACCATGGCATCCCCACCCGCCCCGTGACTTACCTCTCCCCCGGCTGCTTTGGGAGCCCAAACAGATGCGCCCATGCTGCTGGGGAGAGGTGAGTGAGCACTGATGCCGCTGCCCTTTGTTTCCCCACAGAACCCATTTTGCTGTAGGGAAGCAAAGAGAATCTGCAGGGGGACGTGTTTCTGTGCACACGCAGTGGCACAGAATTGCCCCAGGAGTAAGCGTAGAGGAGCCATGACATTAAGTCAACCAGTGCCTTCGAATGAGGACGTGCGAGCATGACTGTGTCCTAGCCAAAGCCTGATCTGAAGTCTACGGAAGCAGGCCTGAGCCTTAGTTACTTCAAAATGCCATTTCTGTCCCTTTACAAACAAACAAAGAAAAACATAAGCTTGTTTCCTTACTGGAGCACCAGGAGGGCCAGCAACACCAGGAGGCCCGATTGGACCCTGCAAGGAAAGAAAGAAAAATGTTTTATCAAACTCAATGACATCCCATCTAGAGTGTGAAAGACGCAATCTTCCGCTGGGCACAGGGTGTCCTGCTTCCTCAAGCTGATTCTAATCACCTGCAACACTGACCCTTATTCGATTAGCCTCCATAAAAAGAGGACAGATGCCAAAAGTGAGCTCCCTGGGAGCCTGTACTCACGAGCAGAACAGAATTACCTGCTTTGCACACGCAGCCTCTTAAGCCACTAACTACTCTCCTTGCAAGAGGAACTCCAGACCTGTCCCTGATGCAAGAAATGAGTGAGGCTCAGGCAATCAATGCTAACTTGCAAGGCAGAGCCTGTCCAGTGAAACATTCTAGCCACAGTAAGACTCATTTAATCCCGTTTAAGGTTGTTTCAAAGGGAAGCTAAGGAGCAAATGGTTTACCTCCAACACCAGATTTGTGAAATAAACAATGAATGAGACAGGGTTGGTTGGATTTTTTAAAAAAAAATGTGATTCTACCCATATGCCTTCAAATGACTAGACCTGATACAGTAGGTCCAATATTTTAAAATAAAAGCTCCACACCTGCAGTTTTGCCCATTGGTCATTTGAGTAGTAAATAGTCAACACAAAAATGGTGTAGAAAGTGGTCTCAGTGTGTTAAACAGGTTGGAGATGGAAATGCCCAAGCTTTTCATCTGGGCCCCCACTAGATTGCCCGCAGTATAGCAGCAAGTGCTTTGGCCAGTCTGGTTTTAACTGACTTCGCTTGGGAAAATATTTCCTACATTATAGCCCTCACTGTAGCAATGAGATTTGCTCACAGGCTCATAGACTTTAAGGCCTGAAGGCAGCGTCATAATTATGTATTCTGGCCACTTGCACATTGCAGGCCACTGAACCTCACCCACCCACTCCTGTAATACACCCCTAAGCTCTGGCTGAGTTACTGAAGTCCTCAAATCTTGATGTAAAGACTTCCAGTTACAGAGAATCCACCAGAGAAAGGCAAAAAAAACCCAGGGTCTCTGCCAATCAGACCTGAGGGAAACTCCTTCCTGATCCCAAGTATGGTGATCAGTTAGACCCTGAGCATGTGGGCAAGACCCACCAGCCAGACACCTGGGAAAGAATTCTCTATAGTAACTCCGAGCCCTCCCCAGCTAGTGTCCTATCACTGGCCTTTGGAGATATTTCCTAATAGCAGTCACTGAGGGCCATATGCCACTGTAAGCAACCTCATCAGACCATCACTCCATTAACTTATTACCACAAAGCATTCCCTCAGCTACCTGGTGTGCCACTCTATCTAGCCTGTTTCTGTCACCTCACAGTCAAACACACCCAGGTTGCTTTCCTTTTTTATAATTTTTTTTTTAAATAATTGGAGATATACCAATCTCCTAGAACTGGAAGGGACCCTGAAAGGTCATTGAGTCCAGCCCCCTGCCTTCACTAGCAGGACCAATTTTTGCCCCAGATCCCTAAGTGGCCCCCTCAAGGATTGAACTCACAACGCTGGGTTGAGCAGGCCAATGCTCAAACCACTGAGATATCCCTCCCCCAACAAGTTTAGGCTTGAAATTCCTGTTCCTTTCACCGTGTATATCTTATTCCTCTGCACTTTTACACACAGAACTTAACAGTGGCATCTTCCAGCCTGAACTTTCCCTGTGCCCTCACAGCTCACCTTCTGAGCTGTCCCTCTAGGCTTCCTCTTGCTTCCTGTTCCTTCTACTTATATCCTCCCAATTACATCATTAGCCCAGTAATGACCACCCAGGTGCTCACAGTCTGCCAACAGAAAGTATTTCTTTGATCACAGCGGAGCCTGCAGCCGCATCAGTGAACAGAGCATTGTTGTTAGCACCCTGTCAGGTATCAAGCACCTCTTGAAACAAGTTAGGGTTTTTTGCCTCCGCTGCTCCCCTTGGAAGGCTGTCCCAGAACGTCACCCCTCTGATGGTTAGAAACCTTTGTCTAATTTCAAGCCTAAACTTGTTGGTCGCCAGATTATATCCATTTGCTCTTGTGCCAACGCTGGCTCTTAATTTAAATACGCTTGAGCTGGTAAGAATGCTGGCCAACGCTGTCAAACTCGGATGCCTAAAGTTAGACATCAACATCCAGAATTAAGCAGCTAAAGAAGTAGCCTGATTTTCAGAGGTGGGGAGACCCCTGCTCAGGAGGGAAAGGGATCTGGGTCTCTGCTCAGAGAGAGATGTGGTGGCTAGGGGGCTAAGATCTGACAGGGCATTCCATGAGCAAACCAGGGAGGGGGTCTCTTCAGCGACCATCTGAAGACCTAGGAGGAAATTGCTCATGTGCTTAAAGTTAGGCATGCGTTAAAAAGCTTTGCTGGATTGGGGCCTAAACAAATAAAGTGGGAGGAAATGCAAGAAAAGTGACTGGGTAGTAAAATGTAGCCTGCCTCCCTCGGGTTAGCACCACGGTTCTATTTACTTTCAGTTTGCCAGCAGGATTTTGCAGAGAGCTCTGAGGCTTTTATTTTGGAAGTGCCTTGTATAAAGAATTAAATGGAACTGGAGACAGACATAAGAACAAAAATAACAAGTCAGCACTTTGGCCAACAAATCCTAGCAGTGTCACTATTCAATATCACAGGTCGCAGACCCTGTGACTGCAATATTACAGGTCACGGACCAAGGTTATACTTTTTCTTTTTGAAGGAAGAAGTGAGAGAGGAAAGAGAGAGTAGGAGGCGGCAGGGAGAATGAAGGATGAGGTGCTGGTGGTGGCACCGTGTTTCATAGAAGGTAGCAGGCTTATGAAATTACGACTTTAGAATATATCGAATAAAAGGGAGTTGAAAAATTGTCAGCATCTTACCAGTAGAGGGGGCAAAGTAATCAGAAATGCGATCAGTTGAGACTCACTGGTCTTGCTACAGTTCTGTATCCAATACAGCAACTCGGGCCAGAATAGATATGTGGCCATCACCATCATAACATTATTATTATTTAGAGCAAGCCTGAGGTGGATGCAGAACTCGACAATCACATGGGAGACCAGGAGCAGAGTCCCTAGGTTATACTGACTTCTGTTGGCATGATCTAAGGCTAAGCAAGAAGTCCTGCTCAGGAGAGTTGTAACTGCACACAGCTCCTATGGACTCCCCTGCCTGGGGGCCTCTGCAGCCAGAAAGCGTTCCCCCAAAACTGGATTGTGCTAGTCAGGCAGAGGCCACGGCCAGGATGACTTGCACCTAGCTATGCTAGTGAGAGAGAATCAAGCCCAAGAAGCACCAGTGTAAATCAGTCCAGTGCAAGAAACAAAGCAACAGGTACTGTTGAGACAATCAGTGGTGAATGTGCAAGGACACTGAGAACATGGGAAGTGAAAGGGACTGGTATTAAAGAAGGCAGGAAGCTCTGAGTTGGAGGCAGAGACAAAGGTGTTGATCCCATTCCTGCAGAAGCCAATGACACATGGAAACAGAAGGATCAGGCAGACAGGAGAGAGGAAGGGGTCAGTGGTGGACCGGCCTGGGATGGTTGGAATGCTGAAACCACTCTGACCTGCAGTTTGCTTGGCTGGGCATTATTAAAAATATTCATATACAGTGTTTTTGAAAGGCCTCTCAGAAGAGATGCATTTTACGAAGGAATTTGAACAAAGAGAAGGGATGGCAGTTGTAAACGAGGCAGGGCAGAGAGTCCTAGACATGGCACTGTATGGACAAAGGCACAGAGACAGGTATCCAAGGAGGTGTTAAAGAAGGGAGTCTTGTGAGGAGCAGAGGCAGGAGGTTGCATGAGAGGAAAAATATATTTTTAATTGCAATTACTCAGTGGCTTTGAGCTTCTGCTCACTCTCAACTAAATATAAATTTGTTCTGATTTTTATGAAAAACAAGCTCTACCAGGTATTTAAATAGTGGGGAACATAGGAACTGCCAGACTGGATTCGACTCAGGGGTTGTCTAGTCCTGTACTGTGTCTAAGACAGTAGCCTGCACCAGATGCTTCAGAAGAAGATAAAAGAAATCCCACACAAGGCAGATGTGGAATATCTGCCCACAGGGGAGTTTCATCCTAACCCCTAATAGTCAGAGCCTGACTTAAACCTGAAGCATGAGGTTTTATATCCATACCCAAGGTCTTTATTAATGATTAATAATTATTATTTATTTGCTATAGTAACTTTGGATGTTCTTGCTATTCACATATCTAATCCCTCTCTGAATCTTGCCAAGTTCTTGGCCTCAACATCATGTAGCAATGAGTTCCACAGGCCATGTTAATTGGTACTATTAATATCTCAGCTGCAATCTTTATCACAACCATCGTGACAAATCCTAAAGCAGGCTAATTATGCCCAAATACAAGACCGATTCACCTACATAGGGGCAGGCATGTGCAATCTACAAAACTGCCCCCTGGTGGGACAGCTATGCTGGTGGAGGCCTACTCGGGGAAGGCAGCTTTAATTTATATTGTCAGGGCTCCTTGGGAGATGCACTAAATGAGAACACCTTCTAGACAGCCTGGTGCAGCCAGCTTTCTGGGCAACGCTGCCAGCTCTCGAGCCATGGAGTTGTATACCACTACATCTCCTGCTCCTGGCAGATTTACTGCCACCAGGGGCGTGCAGGGTTGGTTGCCCTAACTGATCAGAGCCAACAGATAGAAAGTGCCATGGTCACACACACAGAACCTGCAGAAATCTGTCCTGCCCTTGTCCCCCTTAAAGTCTTTTCTGACATGATGCCTCCAGCAAATCGATTTGACTTGTATACAAATTGCCTATTGTCGTTCCCCTTCCCCTGACTTCTGCCTGTCCTTAGAACCCGAGCACTCTGGAGCAGAGACTGTTCTTGAATCTGTGAAAAGGAGCTACCCCATAGTGGGCACCGCTACAAATAATTATAATACATCAGCTATATTTTACCCCTAATATTTCACCCAAGTCAATAAGCACATGCCATGTCTTCTATATACCTTTTCCTCTTGTTGCTGATAATCAAGATTAAAGTAGAATTTGGTTTTACTGGTGACCACTTTTAGTGATCATTCAATTGTACAGAACAAAACCCCCTTTCCAAAAGCCAGTTCCCAGTGGTGTCCCTTTTAAATTCTGATCTGGGAGAGGGGAGGACACGGAGTTATAAGGGTCTTTCACTTTGATTTTGTTTGATTTCTTTTTTTCCAAAGGCCCAAGCAATTTCACATCTTTCCAAGTGTCACTTAGCTGCAAAGCACTTTACAGCTTGTGGGAGGTAGAACCAATTATAACCTGGCTGACCTGCCTCGGCATTAAAAGGCAAGATAGATATTTCCATTTTTTTAATGTAACCGATGTGGGAAATTCACTCTTCTTTTAATCTGGATGCAACTGCCACCCACATAAGCTTGAGGCGCAAATAGGATTTTTCTCCTTTATAAGCTGCTTGCCTCCCTGTTGTGAGTCACTTGCTGATATCACAACCCCATGCCATATGGGTGACAACACATCTCTTCATCATGGTGGAATGAGATTTCCTTTATTCAGCAACTTATGCTGATACAACTTTTTCTTTACATAGTATCAAGAGATAAGGGGAGGGAGTGCAATCTAGGAGAGCATAGAACAAAGCTCGGAGAACTGGGTTCTATTCTCAGTTTTGCTACTGTGACTTCTTGTGTGGCCTTAAGCAACTTACTGCCATGCTCTGGGCCTCAGTTTCCCCGTTTGTAAAATGAAGATGAAGCCTGCTTCACAGGGATTTTGTCAGGCTGAATTCGTTTGTAAAGTGAGAGGAGATCATCTGATGAAAGAGGCTCTAAAAAAAGTGAAGCGTTCCCATCTGGTTACATTGCACAGGAATTGTGCACACAAACCTTATAACTGGTTAAGGCTCTTGCAAGCGTTCCCCATGCACCAAAAGTCAAAATATGAAAAATATTCACACAATGAAAAGTTCTGAAAAAATTCAATTTTGAAACACTGAATGAAAAATTTTCACATTTTTGATCAAAAGAAAATGTTTCAAAATTTCAGAATTTTTTTTTAAATTTTGAACTGACATTTTGAAACAATTTTTTTTTCCAAATATTGATTCAAGCTGAAATATTTTGTTTGGACTTTCCCAATGGAAATAAAAAAAAAATTGACAATAACATTCTCCAGTGGGAAAATGTTTTGGTTGAAAAATTTCAACCAGCTCTTTTTACAGAAATTAACTTAGGGACTCTTCTCCATGCTTAAGAATTTAATTCAAGTGTCTGAAGGTTTTTGGAACCTGACATTCTCCATAATCAGAAGGATGGTTTGCCTTGTGACTTCCCAGTTGGGTACCAGAGATGAGATGATGTGGGATGCTTCCTCCTTTTATGACTTTTCTTGTTTCGAAGGTTGTCAGAGAAAGGGAGATTTATTCTGACTGTTCATGGGTTACTTTTCACAGTCTCATCAACCACTATATGAGGTTCTCCTTCCCCATAGGAAGGTCTGTGAATGCAAACAAAGCACTAGGTGCTTTGGCCTGAGCTCACTGTTCTGTAAAGGATTGGGGAAGAGGTCAATGGGTGCACTATTCATGGTGTATATGAGGGTATAATGGCTTCTCCAGAGGACTTCGATTGGAATTTAAGCTGCATAGATTTAGCTCACATATTCCATGCTGCTGTCCAAAGCCACTTGTACCATTAAAAATACTTAGACAAATACTAAATCCGTACAACAAAGATTGCAATGCATGTTTTTTAAGACAGCTCATAGACTCATGTAAATCATGATCATCTAGTCTGACCTCCTGCACATTGCAGGCTACTGACCCTTACCCACCCACTCCTGTAGTAGGTCCATAACCTCTGGTTGAGTAACTCAAGTTCTCAAATCTTGATTTAAAGACTTTCAGGTTACAGAGAATCCACCATTTACTCTAGTCCAAACCAGCAAGTATCCCGTGCCCACACTGCAGAGAAAGGCAAAAAAAATCCAGGGTCTCTGCCAATCTCATCTGAGGGAAAATTTCTTCCCAACCTCAAATATGGTGAATCATTTAGATCCTGAGCATGTGGGCGAGACCCACCAGCCAGACACTTGGGAAATAATTCTCTGTAGTGTCCCATCTCTGTCTATTGAAGATATTTGTCATTGTAGTCATTCCCCTCATACCAGCCCATCCATAAACTCATCGAGCTCAGTCTTGAAGAAAATTTGAGTCCCCCCCTCAACTAGGTTCCCCCTCTCCCCCAGAAGACGGTTCCAGAACTTCACTCCTCTGATGGTTAGAAACTATCTAATTTCTAGCCTAAACTTACTGGTGGCAAGTTTATATCCATTTGTCCTTGTGCAACCATTGGCTCTTAACTTAAATAACTCCTCTCCCTCCCTGGTGTTTATTCCTCTGATGTATTTACAGAGAGCCCCCATATCTCCCCTCAGCCTTCATTTGGTTAAGCAAAACAAGCCAAGTTCTGCAAGTCTCCTCTCATAAGGTAGGTTCTCCATTCCTTTGATCCATATAACACTTAATCCATATAACAAAGATTGCAATGAATGTTTTTTAGGCAGCTCATCAGTTTATGAGTGAGACAGCATTGAGGCCACGCAGAATTATTTGACTGCTGATATAATGCTAATAAAATACATGGCACTCATGCTAACAGGCCTTTTTCAGCTCCAACTTCTAGGTTTGTCTTTACTCATCTGCAGAGCCATTCACAGCCACGTAACCTCTGAAATTTCATCTTTTGTTAAATCTTCACTAGTTCCATCTGGCAGCCTCATCTCAGGGCTTGACTTCACGTACAGCATCACAGCTGCAGCACCTACTGAAGATGCTACCTATCTTGACGGGAGAGCTTCTCTTGTCAGTGTAAATAATCCACCTCCCCGAGAGGTGGCAGCTGTGTTAACGGGAGAAGCTCTCCCATCAATATAGTGAAATCTTCATGGGGGGTTAGGTCGGTAAGTCTATAGGAGTCTACACTACGGATCTATATTGATATAATTGCATCATTCAGGGGTGCGGATTTCAGAGGTGCTGGAACTAGAGGTGCTGGGGGTGCTGCCGCATCCCTTGGCTTGAAGTGGTTTCCATCAGACACAGGGTTTACAATTTGGTTCAATGGCTCTCAGCACCCCCACTATAAAAATTGTTCCAGAGCCCCTGGGGGATTTTTCACACCCCGAGCAAGGTAGTAATATCAATATAGATCTGTAGTACAGACTTGGCCTCAGTCTCCCATTCTCTCCTCTCCTCTGTCAGGCCTTCACTGTTGTCATGCCAAGACCCCCGGTCCTTTTCACAATGTACCGTATATACTTGTTCATAAGCCGAGTTATTTTAGTAAAAAAGGGAGGCATCAGAGAATGGGTTTGGCTTATGAATGGGTATAGAGAGGGAGAGGTGGGATACAGCCCCTCCCCCCCAATAGAGGGGCAAGGAGAGGCAGCAGAGCCAGCAGAGCCAGAAGGGAAGAGGCATAGCCAGAGTGTCCCCGCTTCTGGCCACGCTGCTCTCCCCACAACCTCCGAAGCAGCTGCAGTTCCGGGGCTGGCAGGCTGCGGCCGCGACATCCACCCCGCCCACTGGAGCAGGCTGCAGCCATATCGCCCGGTCTGGCCCACCGGAGCACCACCCAGCCCACCAGAGCAGCTCCAGCGGGCTGGGAGATTTTGTTTACTTAGGTTTACCTCCGTGCCTGCGGATGCGCGAGGTAAACAAACTGTCTCAGCCCGCCAGCGGCTTATCCTGATGGACCAGGAGCCAAAGTTTGCCAATCCCTGAATTATAGGGATTATAGGGGAGGAGGGATAGCTCAGTGGTTTGAGCATTGGCCTGCTAAACCCAGGGTTGTGAGTTCAATCCTTGAGGAGGCCACTTAGGGGGGGGCAAAAAATGGGTCCCCTGCTAGTGAAGAGGGGCTGGACTTGATGACCTTTCATTACCTTATAGGGTCAGCTTATGAATGGGTCATAAAAAATTTCCATTTTTACTTACTCATCTTGGGGGGGGTCGGCTTATAAACGAACCGGCTTATGATCGAGTATATACGGTATCTCAAAACTCCCCTTTTCTACTATGCTTGCTACAACCAGCTGACATCTGAACAGCCACCCATTTGGGGTCCTTACACCTGTTCTTCACCTCTCCTCTAGCCTGCTGTCCACGCCTCTTTTCACTAACATTTCCAATGCTAGATTTTTGATGAATGCTGCATTACAACACTAAATTGTATTCTACACTCAAATCCTGTTTTGTAAAGCAAGAGAATAGGAAAAGGATATAGAAAGAGACTCTGCTGGAAACACTGAAAACCAAGGCCCTAAGGGCCAGTAGTCGTGTACATTTAACTTGCATGGCTTTTTAATCATTTTAAGTGCTTGCTGCATCATTCATAATGGACCAGGTCTCTAGTTATTAAGCCAAGTGGCATAACTGGAGCACCAACGTTTCTGAACAAAAATTACTGATAATCTCCTGAGGCCATAAGAATGCAGAGGCTTTGTACATTGCAGTTTCTCACTGAGAATATCTTCTTTTCAGCAAAAAAAAAAATTGTTTGCTTAAATTTGTATCTTAGCATAAGGCACAGCCTGGGATTTCTTATGTTTATTGATGAACAAGCTTAATTTCTCCTTTTTGTTTGTTTTTAATGGTTTTTATTCAGTCAGTACAACAAATTAAAACAACAGAAAACATTCATCAGGGTTTTTTGGCTTCAATGCTGTTAGTAAGCTAACAGGCTCCAGATTTTTTTTCCTTTCCCTGTTTTAATTCTTATCAAAGATAGTCCTGTACCAATCCCCCCACTTCAAGCACCTTTGGGAGAGTTTGGATTCAAATCTAAGTTTTGCAGTTCAGGCACGTCTCTAATTTTTACACACCCCCTTACTAAAGTCTTACCTCGTAAATAGGATGTTAAGAACTCAGCACATCCTAGGGTTTATACTCAAGGTCTCTTTTTAAAAAGGTAATCAGAAATCAGAAGTGCTCTGGATCTATGTGGGAATCTAAACTAGATTCCAGATTCCAGCAACTGTCAGTACCCAGTTCTGTACCCAGATTCCAGCAACTGTCATTAATGCTGCTGCTTGCACCAGTGTTAAGCCACTAGTGTAGATGGGTTCAGGTGTTTTTATCACTGTGCCAAACAAATCTACTCAGAGCAGGGAGAAAAACTGCCTCAGCCTATCTACATTAGCTCTTCTCCTACTGTGCTAGTCTACAGAATCTCTTATACCATTGCTAGTGCTTGCGAAATACAAATATTAATTTTGCTTAAATAGATAAGGCAGATGTAGAAGACGTGCACTCAATAGCAGCTCACACGCAACTGGAACTGGCTGAAAAAAATTCCACATTCTCAATTGTAACAAGTTTTTTGGTTGAAATGTTCATGAAAAAAGAGGGGCATTGTTGTCACAAAAGCTCTGTCCTATTTTTCAACCTGTTCTTCACGCAAGCTGAGAAGCGGCATGTGTTTTGTGGAGGGAGGAGGGGATGTTATCACAGGCACTGGTGTCATCCCATAGTCTTTTCTCAACGTGTCACAGGATCTTTCCCTTCCTCCCGGACAGCCATCAGAGACGGGCAGGGAGGACAAGAACTGCTGCGAGGTATTCTGCTGCCCCAAGTGAACTTAGCTTTCACTCAGTGCGCCCCTGTCTCCTCCTAGACACAAATCATTCTCATTCAGTGGCCCTAGACAAAGACACACACTCTGGTTCAACCCACTCACGCCCTGCAGCATGTGTGAAAATGTGCTGTGATCCCATCATTGCGTCTGTCCTGTGCTCTACCCCAACTCCAATGGGGTCTATACTACAGTCCGATCAAAGCCCCGGTGACAGATGCATTGGGGGATGATTTAGGGGGTCTAGTGAAGACCCACCAAATCGACCGCAGATCGCTCTCTGGTCAACCCCAGTACTCCACCCCAAACGAGAAGAGTAAAGTAAGTCGACGGGAGTGTGTCTCCCATCGACCCAGCGCCATGTAGACACCACAGTAAGTCGACCTAAGCTACATCGACTCCAGCTACATAATTCACATAGCTGGAGTAGCATAACGTAGGTTGACTTACTATGGTAGTGTAGACGTAGTCGGAGTAGAATTTTGAGCAGGAGAAGGCAGAACCTGTGACTGTTCTTTAAGGACCTAGTCTGAGACATTCTCTTTTCCTCTTGAGTGTTCCCTGAATCCATGCGCTGGTTTACTTAAAAGACAATAAAGCAGCAATGGTAAAAAAAAACAAACCGTAAAAACCTGCCATTAAAAAGTGCTATAAGGTGGAAGGTGCTTTCATTATGACCAGATCTGAAGCTCTTTTTATCCAATGTGTCTGGAAGTCTGCAGTCACATGCACAGCTCAGGGTGCTGTTACAAGAACATGCACCATTTTCTTTATTCTTAAAGTTAATATAAATAGAGGAACAGCAAATGGTCAGTCAATTTAAAAATCCCTTGATGGTACTGGAGTTTTATCTCTTTCTGATTAACATAAAATTTGCAAGCTTTGTTTTGCTAGTGCTGAGGGAAAAGCTGCGTAATGCTAAATCAGCAATCTTTTTCATCAGGAATATTGAAATAGTGCCCTGAAAGTATATAAAAAACCCTTCAGAGCTTCAGTTAAGGTAGAATTATGTTCATCGTGTAATCGTTAATTATTGATTAATTCAGAGACAGATATCCGGAACTGTATTTTTTTTTTTTTAAACTGGGTTGTTCATAATGTCCATAACACTCAACGGGAAGTTTTAATGTCATCCAGCATTACAAAGAAATCTTTAAAATGTATTTGAAAACACGTTACTACATTCCCATTCCCCGCAGCTGCTGAACAACTGCTAAACCAGATGCTGCAGAATGAAACAAGTCTGGAAAAGCACAGACATTCCAAAAAGCAGACCCGAAATGGCAGCATTCTAAATTGGCTGTAATGGGCTTCACCTGAACCAACATAGCAAACTATTGGATTTTGTCTCTGATGGCTTTCACAGTCACCTTAACAGCTTAATACAGAACATTTGCTCTAGAATCCATTTCTAGCTGATGTTTCCTAGTAACAAGAGCATTACTTGCCAGGGGAAATAATAAGTATCAGCAAAGCAAAAACAACCAACAGTTAACTGTGTCTTATTCACCATATATATAACCCTTCACTCTAGAATCTAGGCTCTTCTGTGTCTGAAAGTTTAACTGATTGTAGAGCTAAATTCCCCAACCTTAGCACTGATAATGTATTATTAAAAAGGGGGTTAATGTGTTGTTATATTCTCTCCTGGGTACTCGGTTGGGGAGTGTGGTCACAAACGGGTGAGAGGGTTTGCGACCATCTTCCCTTTCATTATGGCGAGAAGAGAAGGGATTCTGTAACAGGGCAGTCACCACCTGAGAGCTCCCTCATGGGCAGCAGGAGCTCTGCAGTACCCTGCCTCAGTTTTCCTCCTCTTCAGGACTCTTTAGTGAACTTCACACAGGCTTTCTTGCTGCTAATACCAGGGCAGGTTTAATAACAAATAATTCACAGCAATCTTCAAAGTCCGCAAATGAATCCATCACTAAAGCTCCTACACAGCTCAGGTGGGACCTTTTCTGCCCCAGTCTGCTCTGCATTGAGCACTCAGCATCTAGGCTGGTTTCCCTGGAGTACTGTTCTCCTGTAGAGCCTGGTTCAGGACCTCCCAAAGGAGGCGGCCCCTGCGGTTCCTCCCCCAGACTGATCTCTCTCAGCCCTTGTCTAAGGCCTAGGGGCCCTTTAACGAGTCAGCTGACTCTAGGGTGACCAGACAGCAAGTGTGAAAAATTGGGACGGGGGTGGGTGGGGGGTAATAGGAACCCATCTAAGAAAAAGACCCAAAAATCGGGACTGTCCCTATAAAATCGGGACATCTGGTCACCCTAGCTGACTCCCTTAGTCCCATCTCCTCAAGCTGGGAAGCAGCCAATTTATTAGGGCATAGGTAGACTTGGCCCCATCTCCCCTTAAAGGAGCCACTCATCCTGTGACAAATTCCCAAAGCATTTTTCTGTTGCAAGACGGGGTCGTTGTATGGAAACAGTTGTGAATCACGCGCCCCTTTAGATCATCTCGCATGGC
Source organism: Mauremys reevesii (assembly GCF_016161935.1). Classification (NCBI taxonomy): domain Eukaryota; kingdom Metazoa; phylum Chordata; order Testudines; family Geoemydidae; genus Mauremys; species Mauremys reevesii. The sequence continues at coordinate 275,911,105 of NC_052624.1, forward strand.
TTCCGAAAGCCGCTGGAAAGGAAATGAGAGTTGGAGGCGCCAAGCGTCAATGTGGTCCCCCTGCAGGGCATATGACACCTCATGCTCAAGTCAACGGGCCAAATTCTGCCTTAATGTACTGCTCATGCAACGCCACTGACCCCTGCAGTGGTCAGAAGCTGGCCCAGTAGCCTTAGAACAATGGACTATGTGAGTACAGACCCAAGAGTGGGAATCTCCCTTGCTCTGGAGAACACTGAACTGCAAACACATCCTGTCTCTATCTTCTTTATCCACCCTCCTCCCCTTCCTCCCCTAAAGGAAAAGTGAACCCCAGAGGCCTCCATGGGATGTGCCACCTGACCAATAACGAAGCAAGGTTTAAACAGCCCCTTCCCCTGCTGCACTGACTGACAGGGTGTCTTTCTGCAATGATCAGTTCGCACAGTCAGTAATTTGCAGAGATGCTGCCCCAAGTACTGTAAACCGAGAGGCTCTCACCCTGGGAATAGTGATGTAAAAGTGATGTCCAGAGAATGCCCTGGTTCAGGCACCTCGTGAGAGACTGTTAAGAAAGATTAAAGTGAATGCGAGACACTGGGCCTGGCTCTTCTTACTCAGACTGGTGTAAAAGAGGAATAACTCCATTCATGCTCCTGGAGTTACACCACTGTAAAACTGGTGTAAAGAAAAGGAGAATCAGTGCCACTCATTGCATGCAGCACTGCTGTCTGCCTGAGGGCTTCTTAGAACAAATGTTATTCATACAGGGGTGTCCCTTTTTACCAAAACTCTATCACGTCTGGTTTTATTGCTATTGTGTTTCTAAAGAAGAAAGCATAAACGTCACTCACCCGAGGTCCAGGCAAGCCATCGAGTCCCGGGAAACCAACTTCACCCTTCTTGCCCTGTGCAGTCAAGAGAAAATCAGACATTACAAACCAGCGGCAGAGACTGCTTCTCACTTAGTCCAGAATTTCTCTTTGAAACACACATGGACCAGCAAAGAAGTGCAAATGTTAACCGCACAGAACAGTTAGAATTCACAGGCCAGATTCTGCCCAGGGTTTGCGCACACAGCTCCCAATGACTCCCCGGAGTCTGTAAAATTCTAAATTGTGCTAATATTGCACTGCCAAATTGAGATCTACTCTGGAAAACAGGACAGAGTCACAACAGAGCTGGAGTACTCGGAAGCCGGTGCTAAGGGTGAGGTCCATTTGTAAGCAGATGAAATTCCCTTGAATTAAAACTCAGGCCCATAACCTGAAGACAGCAAAGACTGGTTTATGCTCATGTTCAACCAGTGATCATTGATGATGCGCTGGAGAGGTTTTAGCTGGGGGACATATGTGATGGCCAGTGGTGCTCTGTTATTTTCAACAATTTTTAATAACAATTCCATTATTTTCAACAATTTTCAATATTTCTACAACCTATCCTGGAAAATGATCCCCCACTCTCACAGGCCTTGGGAGGCAGGCCAATCCTCGCTTACAGACAGCCCCCCAACCTGAAGCAAATACTCACCAACAACTACCCACCACACCACAGAAACACTAACCCAGGAACCAATCCCTATAACAAACCCTGTTGCCTTCTTTGTCCCCATATCTACTCTAACGACATCATCCTAGGACCCAACACACCAGCCACACCATCAGCAGCTCATTCACCTGCACATCTACTAATGTGATATATGCCATCGTGTGCCAGCAATGCCATGTACATTGGCCAAACCGGACAGTCTCTGTGTAAAAGGATAAATGGACACAAATCAGACATCAGGAATAGTAACATACAAAAGCCAACAGGAAAACACTTTAATCTCCCGGGACACTCAATAACAGATTTAAAAGTAGCCATCCTTCAACAAAAAAACCCTTCAAAAACAGACTTCAAAGAGAAACTGCAAAACTACAATTCATTTGCAAACTTAGCACCATCAATTTGGGCTTGAACAGGGACTGGGACTGGATGGCTCACTACAAAAGCAATTTCCCCTCTCTTGGTATTGACACCTCCTCATCAATTATTGGGAGTGGACCACATCCACTGACTGAATTGGCCCTGTCAACATTGGTTCTCCACTTGTAAGGTAACTCCCTTCTCTTCATGTGCCAATATATATTATACCTATATCTGCAATTTTCACTCCACGCATCTGCAAGAAAACTAAGCTGAAGTTTATAAATTTCACCAGCAGAATTGATACTCTACTGCACATCTGTGTTGCCAGAGACAGATGTGCCTGTCCAGTTATGGATATGGACCTATACAAGTAAAGCACAAAAGTCCACATCTGGATTTTTTCCCTATATAGTCAGTTCCAGGTATCCTAGGAAAGCTGAATTCACTCTTTCCTTTGCTAGTACATGGTGTGCACATAAAAAGTTCACTCCAGTATTAGAGAGCTTACTAGTTCCAGTGCTAGTCCCTATACTTAATAAGAAGGGGGACAGCACTAAACTGGTAACAATTCTAGAACTGGAATTCCAGAACCGGTAACAATTCTAGAACTGCCAAACGCGATGTCCCAGAAAAGCAATTTACCATTTTTAATGTCTACACTCCTGTTAATGAAAAAGTTTTGCTTCTGGGAGGAAGTAGCAGACACCACAAACTAGTATCATGCAATGGCATCCAATGAGACCCCTAGATTCCCCTATGTGGAGATCTATGGAAACATCTGGATACTCCAGAGACACATAAGGTGTTTCCAGTCAAGGCTGGCCTGGCAGATCTGGCTGATCCCTCTGCAGGCCCAGAGGGCCCTCTGCAGAGGAATCCAGGAGGCTCCACTGTGGAAGGGAAGCCGGATGCAGGAACTGGAGTGTGCACATGTGAGGGGTGCACCATATACTCATGTTGGAATCCAGCTCTACCAGGTTTCGGGGCACACTGACAAACAACGGAAATCTGGTATATGGTCCAGAGGGGAGGTGAGTGTGGAGAAAGGATAGTTGAGGGATTGGATTACATTCAGGACATCTGGATTCTTGTCTCAGCCCTGCCACAGACTTCCTGTGTGACCTCAGGCAAGTCACTTAAAACACTTAGTGCTTCGGTTTCCCATCTGTAAAATGAGGGAAATAATCTCTACATCACAGCACTATTGTGCATATAAACCCATCAATAGCTGGGAGATGGACAGATGCTATGGCAATGGCGGGGGGAGGCATATAAGCACCTAAAGAGAGAAAGAAGTTCTCTTTCTAGTCTGACAGCTCATCCAAAATGTGATTAAATAAATGTCATGTGCTGAGTGGTGTGATTTCTTTTACGGATGTATCTCATGATGATCCCATGCTTTGTGCATGTGACTGTGTTGCAGAGTTTACAGTTGAGAGAGAGATTCAGGTGTTTCCCGGTATAATAATCTCCTTTGCTTGGATCAAATTCTGTCTGTGGTTCTCAAGGACTTGAGTGGCAGGAGAGCAGGTGGAAATGCGCCAGAATGAGAGTTTTCAGTGAAATTTGTCTATGTTTTTAATTTTAAGGGGGGGGAGGGGAGTTATGAAAAAAGGAGAAATGTTTCATTTATTTCACCTACTCTATTAATTGAGGTCAGTGAGTCTCAGGGCAGAATCAGGATCTCTGCTTATTTTTTTCTTAATAAACTAAATACTGTCAAATGACCAAAAATGAAGGAAGCAACTGACAAAGTGATTAGCAGGCCCTGCTATGACAGAAGGCATTAATGCGGCCAGCTGTCCCACACCAGACACAAATATGTTATGCTAACCATTCAAATATGTGTCTTATGTTTTTTTCCTCTCATTGTTCCCTGCACTTCCAATATTCCATAATATCATATTCACCCAGCCATTGGCCAGGCCAATTGCTTCTGAACACCTGGAGCTTTAACCTGCGGCAGCCACATCACAAAGAGAATCAACTGCTGTAGTCCAAATAGCACTGTTCATTTCACCATCTGGCAGAAAGGAAGCAAGTATAGGAGGTGCTTATAAAAAAAACCCCAATAACAAAATATTAATGCAGAAAGACGGGATTAGTGCTTAACAGTGGCTCCCAGGTTGGCTCTTCCTTCCCATACAATGTAAAATTACAGCAGGGTGATTTTCATTTTCAGCAATAATGAAGTACAGTGAATGTGGATGCAATAAGTCTGGTTCCAAATGGATCAAACAAATTGCACAGCCCAGCACAGCAATGAAAGCTTTAAATTACGTGTCACATCATGTGCCTGTCTCCACAATAGATCTGCCAATTTACAATCAAGGAGTGCTGAGATAAGTACAGCATGTAGCCAGATGCTAGGGAAGTGTACAGGATTACACACAATAGGGATACTTTAGCCAAATGAATGCTCAACCTCAATTTCCTATGAATATTAGCCCACATTAAAAAATGTGGACTTAACACCTTTGGTCCGGCTCTTGATGTAATTTGGGTAGTCCCCTGCATGCACCATCCATCTGGCCAGTTATGTTTTAATTGGGCTAGATCATTATGGGTGAGTCTAACTTCTGGAATGCAATCCCATCTGAGATACTAGGTCCACTATGGTGGATAGCCCAAGCCACTACCTGTGTCGCCATAGCCACACTGCTATTTTTGACACACTAGCTCAGCTAACCTGTTTTTAATGAAATAAACATTACTGGGAATTGTATGATTATGGCAGAGTTTAATTTCCCAGATATAGCTTAGAGGACAAGTGGTACTAATAATGGTAGGGCCCAGATTTCCCTGGATGTGATAGCTGACAGATTTCTTCACCAAACCAACAAGAGGGGATGCCATTTTAGATTTGGTATTGGTGAGTAGTGAGGACCTCATAGAACTGGTTGTAGGGGACAATCTTGGTTCAAGTGATTCTGAGTTAATTCAGTTTAAACTAAATGGAACGATAAACAAAAACAGGTCTGCAACTAGGGTCGCTGATTTCAAAGGGGCAAACTTAAAAAAAATTAAGGGAATTAGTTAGGGAAGTGGACTGGACTGAAGAACTCAAGAAACTGAATGTGGAGGAGAGTTGGAATTATTTTAAGTTAAAGTTTCAGAAACTACCTGAAGCCTGCATCCCAAGCAAAGGGAAAAAAACTCCTAGGGAAGGGTTGCAGACCAAGCTGGATGAGCAAGCATCTCAAACAGGTTATTAAGAGACAGCAGAAAGCCGACAAGGAATAGAAGATGGGATGGATCAGCAATGAAAGCTACCTCTTGGACATCAGAAAGTGTAGGGGAAAGATGAGAACTGCAAAAAGCCAAGCAGAGTTGGGCCTTGCAAAGGAAATTAAGACTAATAGTAAAAGGCTCTATAGCCATATAAATAAAAAGAAAACAAGGAAAGATGTGGGACTGCTAAGCACTGATGGCATGATCCAATGCCTAAACGAATACTTTGCCTCAGTTTTTAATAAGGGCAATGAAGACCTTATAGCAGTGGTCCCCAACCTTTTCATCTGGCGGGCGCCAGACGAAGGACCGTGGTGGCGGTGGAGCACCCGCCGAAATGCCGCCAAATCAGAGGGATAAATAGCAGGGAGGGAGAGGAGTTATTTAAGTTAAGTGTCAATGTGGACACAAGAACAAATGGCTATAAACTGGCCATCAACAAGTTTAGGCTTGAAATTAGACAAAGGTTTCTAACCATCAGAGGAGCGAAGTTCTGGAACAGCCTTCCAAAGAGAGCAGTGGGGGCAAAAAACCTAACTGGCTTCAAGACTGAGCTTGATAAGTTTACGGAAGGGATGGTATAGACTACCTATAATGGCATGTAGCCAATCTGTGACTGATAGGGGCAAGTATCCCCAATGGTGGGTAATGGGACACTAGATGGGGAAGGCTCTGAGTTACTACAGAGAACTCTTTCTCAGGTGTCTGGCTGTTGGATCCTGAGCATTTTGGCAAGATCCAACTGATCACCATATTTGGAGTTGGGAAGGAATTTTCCTTCAGGGCAGAGTGGCAGAGACCTTGGAGGTCTTTCACCTTCCTCTGCAGCATGAGATATGGGTCACTTGCAGGTTTAAACTAGGGTAAATGGTGGATTCTCTGTAACTTGAAGTTTTTAAATCATGATTAGAGGACTCCAGTGATTTTACTCCTGGGGGAATTCTGTGCTACTGTGCATGCACAGAATTCATGTCTCCCACAGATTTTTTTTTCCCCTGCAGAAAACAGATGTTGCCATGGAGGTGCTGCAATTATACCTTTCTCCCACCAAGGGCTGCTGTGGTGCCAGAAGAAAGGGCAGCCGGCTCTGTGTTGGAGCAGCCAGTCACAGAGAGAGAGGAGGCAGTGGCTGCCTTCCTAACCAGTGCCCTGTCTGTGGGGCCAGGTGAAGAGACACAAGATATGGGGGAGTCAGGCAGAGCAGGGCACATGGGGCTGCTGGCAGGGTCATAGACTGGGGTTTAGAAGGGCTAGTGGGGGGGACAGACTGGGGCAGGTGAACAGGAGCTAGAGGGATGATAGCATTGAGCTGAGGGCTGAATGTGAGTGGGGATGCAGGGCCACATGTGGACAGTGAGGAGGAGTGGCTGAGTGGGAGTTCAGGGACACATGTGGATGCAGAGACACACTGGGACAGGGGCAGATGTGCCTGACTGAATGGGAAAGACTAGGGGCAGTCAGGGTCTGCATGGAGAAGGCTTCCCAACTACATAAAATCTTCTCCTGACCCGCAAAAACCTGCTCCATACTTCTCCCACCCACACCCAACAATCCTCCAAGTTTATTCTCCAGGCTCCCTCACAGCAATTACTTCCCTCTTGCTCAGCTCCTTGCTTACCCCTGACTCCCCTAGTACGCATTTGCACTGGTTCTGACGGGTGTGGGAATATAGTTCTGTATTGTAGTTTAAATGAATTATTACTCAAAGTTCGGTATTAATTTGCCTATTAAGGAATCTGTCAAAAAACATTTCCTGAGTCTTTTTTTTGTTGTTGTCTGTATTGTTACAAACATATTTGCTGACAGGTATTTTGAAATAAATTACCAAAATAATTGAAAGTGGCATGATTACATTGTGTTATTTTGACAAATAAAATACACAGAATTTTGCAGAATTTTAAAATACAGTGTGTAGAATTTTTATCTTTTTGTGCAGAATTTTTATTTTTTTGGCACAGAATTCCCCGAGGAGTAAGTAACTCAGCCAGAGGTTAGGGGTCTATTACAAGAGTGAGTGAGCAAGGTTCCGTGGCCTGCAATGTGCACGAGGTCAGACTAGATGATCATGATGGTGCCTTCTGGTCTTAAAGAGTAAGAGTGTATGTGTATACTTCCCCAGTCTGGGAATTACCCCCACCCAGCTGCAGTGCAGATATCGCCTATAAGTGAAATTCACCACTGTGCTCTGGGCCAGCAAAAACCCAGTGCACCCCGTAAGTCTCACTTAAACCCTCAGATAAAGCTTTAGTGATGCATAGACCTTGTGCTGGTCTTCTGCAGAGAGGTGGATTTCAGAGCTTTAAAGGCTGCTGAGCATGTTGTCCTGGAGTGCCTAGGAACCCACTCCTCTGCAGACAAAATGACTCAGGAAGCCTCCATTGAAGTGCTACAGCTCCACTCCTCCCCAAGCCTGGCTCAGGGCGTGGGTGGGGAATAAGCAGATGCTTGCCTTGCAATTATAAATATATAGGAGATGTTCTATCTCCATACAGATGATAGGGTAGGCTAATTTGTGGCTGCTACCAGTGGTGCGAAAGGAGCCTGTCTTTCCCTCATGTACTTTGTGCCTTTCAAAATGAGACCTCCCTTAAAGCAACATATAATTACAGAGGCAGAAAGGCAGGGAGACCAGTTTCCCTCATTGCGGGGGAAAGGTTTGGCCATTCACAGTTTAGTCAAAATCAAACAACAACAGAGCTGCTCTGCAATGTAACAGCCCGGCTGGAAGGCAATGAAGACACTCACCAGGAGAAATTATACCTATGAGAGGAAAGCTCAGCGAAATGTCACATTGCCTATTAATACAGCAGACATAACCACCAATTATGCTCCGTTCATAGCAAGACTCAGCTAAGTGTATATCAGCGTGTATCCTTTGACTACGTAACAGGATTTGTTATTTGCCTTGATCAGCAACTTCAAATAATAGCACAGATAAAAATATGTGTTTTCTTGAGAATTAATGTATTTACCTTGCTGGCAATTACAGTTTTGCTCTTGATTTAATCTAGATGCTCAATCACATTATTGCTCTTTTCGTTCGTTTGCCTACGTTTCTATTCCTGTGCTGTTTGTTTCACTTGCCTTGGCAAGGAGAGAGACTGTCATTTGCATGGTCCACGTGCCCACACAGAGCACAAGGTAGTCAAGTAAGGAAAGAGGATTAGGGAAGCATGGGGGAATTTGGGGCTACGGATTGGTAGACGAGAATTCTAACATATGATAGCACAAGGCTATTTTCCAACTCACCATACAACAAAGCTTAAGCCCTAGGACACCTGGTTAATTCCAAGTAGCCAGATTCACTTTTAGAGTAGCCATTGTCTTAAACCAGAGATGGGTTTGGCTCCCGGGGTATATGTAGCACTCATACATTAAGATATATATGGTACCAGAAATGTGGACTGTTTTTTGGGCAAAGAACTGGATGGAATGCCATTGCTATATTTTCCTATGGCCTGTACTTTTAAGGTTTGGAACGGGATACAGCTCAGGGGAGCAGGATGAAGTCAAAATAGAATCTGGTGCTTCTAGAAGACGCTCCAGAAGTGGGGCTTTTGTTTGATTCTGACAAAACTTTTAATAAAATGCTCCAGTTTAAAACAGCGGCCTGATCTGAGTGTAACATACAATACAGTGGGGATCAGCCAGTTTGTGGAGCTGCTGACAGGGACTCTGGGACAGAGATGAATGAGGGTTTCTGGCCACTGGGAAGTGCAACAGCTTGGGACTGGGTCTTTCCAAATGTGCTGCTGCCTGACCCTACGTTGTTGTTCAAACCCCCTTGCTCCTGTGGTCTGCCTTCCTGACAGGACCCATCTCTCTCTGCTGCTAGTTACAGATTACTCCCTCCAGCTGCAACCAGCAGGGTGGAGGTGGTTCACATCAGGAGGACTGTTCAGAGAAACGGGTATTAGGGAGGTGTAAAGATTCTCCTCTGGTGCAAGATGGACGAACCGATAAGGGGAAGGAAAAGGAGAGTCTGGTTCCAGCCCCCCTCTCCCTCCATTTAGAACACTGAGCTGAAAATACAGCTATCCTCAGCATTCTAAGGGTTAAAGCCTGAGAGACTCATCTGACCCATGTCAGTTCAACATGAGGATGAGCATCGTGTTAATTATTGGGTTAGCTCAATGGTCTGGGTGGAAATCCAAGCTTGCTTTTACCAGCTGTGCTGGAAGAAGTCTAATGCACTAAACCTGATACTGAAAGTTAGGGTTCAACAGAAACAGCATCGCTACAGTCTGAAACAAAATCACCAGGGAAGAGCTGCCATGAGAGAAGTCCACTCATGGTGTATGCACAGTTCCTTCCTGCAGCTCTCTCTTTCTCTGAACACTCAGGGGACTGGCCCTTACAGCTCAAGGTACCTCTGGGCAATGTTATGTTACAACACAACAAAAGCAATGTGTGCAGCGTACCACGTCCCAGATCAGGTTTCCAGGCCAGACCAGGCATGCTAGCTAGAACACAACTCAACTTCAGCACCTCTTTGTTGTGTCCAGAATATGCTCCTAGCACAATGGGCCCTGATTCTAATTGGGGTCTGTGGGCTATCCTGTAATGTAAATATTAAATTATAATTATTGTATGCAGTGTTGCTGTGGTCAGTCCCAGGATATTAGAGAGACAAGGTGGGTGAGGGAATATCTTTTACTGGACCAACTTCTGTTGGCGAGAGAGACAAGCTTTTGAGCTTACACAGAGAATTTCTTCAAGTCTGAGGAAGGTCCTGAGACCTGAAGAAGAGCTCTGTGTAGCTCGAAAACTTGTCTCTCTCACCAATAGAAGTTGGTCCAATAAAAGACCAACTTTCTAACAATAATTATTGTTGTATATTAGACCTACTACAGCTCACAGCATCACAATCCAATTGTAAAGAGCCACAGAGGGTCTACAGAACTCTTCATGTTGCTGTGACTCCTGAGATGAAGATCCAACAGAGGTGGGCATGTGTAAAGCCCACTGGAACAAGACAGCTAAATTAAGGCTACAGAGGATGTCGCATGGAATCCATAAGAACATGTCACACATCTGAAACTTGACAGAAGCCAATACTGACCTTCGCAATTCATAGCAAAATAATTCTGTAGTAACATTCTTATCAATAATCTCTATTCAGACAAGGGATTCACCAACTTTGTGTGTATGCCTCTTCTGATAGGTTATCTTCTGCATGAAGCAACACGAGCAAGGAAAATAATGACATTATTAGCAGCAGTAGTGGGGATATTGTGTTGTTAAACAAAAAGCCTTCACAACAAACAAGATCATTATGCATAAAAAGGGGAAAGCTACTGTCTAAAATGTATCCCCATGAGTCACCAATAAATCCTGATCACGAACCTGTTCCATAGGTTTGGGTAGTCAGGAGTTTAGTTAAACTCTCCACAATATTCCTGCATTTCAGGTGCTCAAATGCATTTGCTCTCCTTTGACTTTCCTTTACATTCTCACAGTGTCTAAGAGCACTGTCTTCTGGAGGTCGCTGGCCATGACATCCTATGCAGTGGTTCTCAAACTGTGGTTCGGGACACCAAAGTGCGTCATGACTCCATTTTAATGGGGTGGCCAGGGCTGGCATTAGACTTGCTGGGGCCTGAGGGCTTCAGCACGGGGTGACGGGATTCAGGTTACAGGCCCCCTGCCTGGGGCTGAAGTCCTTGGGCTTCAGCTTTGGCCCACCTGCATGGGGTGGTGGGACTTGTGCTTTGTCTTTGTCCCCGCCCAGGGCAGTGGGGCTCAGGTGGGCTCAGGTTTTGGTCTCCCCGCTTGGGTCGTATAATAATTTTTGTTGTCAGAAGAGGGTTGCGATGCAATGAAGTTTGAGAACCCCTGTCCTAGTGTATTCTTGAGCTGCTCATTCACACCCTTAGGGATTGCTCCAAGTGCTCCAATAATCATTGGGATATTCTTGATTCTAGTTTTCCATAACTGATCCACTTTGTTGCTGACTTCTTCATACTTCGCCATCTTCTCTTCTTGTTTCTTTTTTATATTTCTGACTGCTAGTATGGCAATATCTTGCCAAATGGTCTTATTTGTCTTCCTTTCTACAAGAACTACGTCTGGCCTGCTTGCCTGCACCATTCTGTCTGTGGTAATTGCCATATCCCATGAAAGCTTAGCCTCTTCCTTCTCTAGAGCGCCTTCAATTCAGTGATCATATTACCTCCGTGCTTTCTTTAAATTCCTATTTGCCACAGATGCTCCAGTGCAGACACTGGGAGACCTCACTGTATTCTTCTCAGTAATATTGTATTCTGTAGTGTCTAGGAACCCCACTCATGGACCCAGACATTAGTTTAAAAAGTACCATTCTAAAAAAACAAAACTATTTCCTTGTTGTTTATGATTTATGCTTAATTGCTCCATTCTTTTCCATTGGCCCTGACAAAGTCTTGAGAATGTGAGGTTGAAAAATGGAACTAAAATATAGTAGATCACACTGAACATGCATGTCGGAAGCTGTCCTCTCATTTCTAAATGGGATTTTCTGTCTCAAGGTTAATTAAATTCACCTCTTGGTTTCCGACTGCAATTTCAACAAGGTAAGTGGAGTTACATTGATCTCTGTGAGAAGAGGTGAACAATGTTGCAACAAGGGCAAACATCATTCTGAAATGTATTAGCAGGAGTATTGGAAGCCAGACAAGAGAAGTAATTCTTCTGCTCTACTACATGATGATTAGGCCTCAGCTGGAATATTATGTCCAGTTCTGGGCACCACATTTCGGGAAAGATGTGGAGAAAGTCCAGAGAAGAGCAACAAAAATGATTAAAGGTCTAGAAAACATGACCTATGAGTGAAGATTGAAAAAAATGGGTTTGTTTAGTTTGGAGAAGAGAAGACAGAGGACATGATAACAGTTTTCAAGTACATAAAAGGTTATTAAAAGGAGGAAGGAGAAAAAATGTTCTCCTTAACTTAAGAGGGTAGGACAAGAAGCTGTGGGCTTAAATTGCAGAAAGGCCCATTTAAGTTGGACATTAGGAAAAACTTCCTAACTGTCAGGGTGGTTAAGCACTGGAATAAATTGCCCAGTGAGGTGGTGGAATCTTCATCACTGGAGATTTTTAAGAGCAGGTTAGACAAACACTTGTCAGGGATGGTCTAGATAATACTTAGTTCTGCCATGAATGCAGGGGACTGTACTAGATGACTAGATGAGGAGAGGCTGAGGGAACTGGGATTGTTTAGTCTGCAGAAGAGAAGAATGAGGGGGGATTTGATTGCTGCTTTCAACTACCTGAAGGGGGGTTCTAAAGAGGATGGATCTAGACTGTTCTCAGTGGTAGCAGATGACAGAACAAGGAGTAGTGGTCTCAAATTGCAGTGGGGGAGGTTTAGGTTGGATATTAGGAAAAACTTTTTCACTCAGAGAGTGGTGAAGCACTGGAATGGGTTACATAGGGAGGTGGTGGAATCTCCTTCCTTAGAGGTTTTTAAGGTCAGGCTTGACAAAGCCCTGGCTGGGATTATTTAGTTGGGAATTGGTCCTGCTTAGAGCAGGGGGTTGGACTAGATAACCTCCTGAGGTCCCTTCCAACCCTGATATTCTATGATTCTAAGAGAATTTGACCCTTGGATTCCAGATACTGATAAATAATCCTCAAAACCTTACTTGCTAAGGTCTGATTACCCGAAAGTCTGCATGCTTTTCTGGAGTGCATCCAGACTGTCGGCACTTTGAGTCTATTAAACTGCATGGGATATCTAACAAGGACAGACCTGTCCTATTTCCAACTTATCCAATAATTTCAGCACCTTCAAGATGGAGCTCCAGCAAATGGGCAAAGGGAAGAAGGCTTTTATCTTTCAAAATGGTTTCTCTCATATTAAATTCCACTACCCAAATAAAAAAAAACTAAAGTAAATTCAAACTCTCATAATTGCATGTATTCTAAGGCAATTGCCATGAGATCTACAGTTCAAAGATGAGGGACAGATGAGAATGAAAAACTTTTACTGTTCTCACTGTGCAGTCTGGTTATGAGGATGTCAGTGTAGAAACCTAGACCTTGGCTGCCTGTAACACAGAGATAGTCGGAAATTCCTGGCTGATGAATCAAACACAACAGTGTTGCTTGGTCTAGGTTTCAATTATTATTTACTAGCCCCAAGAGTAGATCAAAGTATTCACTGATGAGAGGCTTCAGATTAGTATTTCAGCCGATATGGGAGGAGATCCTGTGCAATTTCAATACACCATTAAGAGATCCTTCACCACCTGTGACTAAAGACAGCTGCCAGACAAGTCCTTGTAAATGCGAACAGCTGATCTGCCACATTAGCTAATACTCTCCCCAGCTCCACTGTGGGGCTGCTTAGGCCCCGCCACTGGGCAACAAGGTTAGTGAAATCCCTGAATAGATGCCCAAGTAAAGGGCCCCGGTGCTCACCCCACCCGTCCCCGGCTCCCTGGCTCCATGCTGGTCCTTACTATGAGGCAAGTTAAGCCAAAGCAAACCACCCTGCTTTGAAAAGCCAAGGTTCTCCAACTTCAGGATTTAAGAGGCAACATTCATGAAGGTGAATGACAGAAAAACTATTAGTCCTTAAACAGGCTCACTGTTTGGGGATCACTGGTGTTAACTGAACAAGTGTGAAATACCCGTTTCTGGCGGGGAGCTTGTTCGTTGATCTGTAGTTCATGTTTGCTTTACAGTCAAATGGAAGACACTCTGTCTGCCTCCCCTACCTCATAATCTAGGGATGCATTACTGCAAGCCCTTCCTCACGTGAGTAATCCTAACTCCCTCGTGTAAAGATTTGTAGCATCAGGTCCTATGTTAAGAAATTACAATCAAGGTCCTCTCTTCTTTATAACAAGGCAAATGATGTCTATGTAACTAATGGTCCATAACTTTTAATCAGACCTATAACCAGTGGAAGGAGGTATACAAAACACTCGTTCTGCTATCTCAATAAGAGCAGCAACCTCAGATTTGCAGCTCATTCTAGCTCCTTTCTATTCCCAGTCCCTATGAAATATATGACACCATGTCATAGAATGATAGAAGATTAGGGTTGGAAGGGACCTCAGGAGGTCAGCTAGTCCAACCCCCTGCTCAAAGCAGGATCAAACCCAACTAAATCATCCCAGCCAGGGCTTTGTCAAGCCTGACCTTAAAAACCTCTAAGGAAGGAGATTCCACCACCTCCCTAGGTAACCCATTCCAGTGCTTCACCACCCTCCTAGTGAAATAGTTTTTTTTAATATCCAACCTAGACCTCCCCCACGGCAACTTGAGACCATTGATCTTTTTTTCTGTCATCTACCATCACTGAGAATAGCCAAGCTCCATCCTCTTTGGAACCCCCCTTCAGGTAGTTGAAGGCCGCGTGCTATCAAATCCCACCTCACTCTTCTCTTTTACAGACTAAACAAGCCCAGTTCCCTCAGCCTCTCCTCATACGTCATGTGTCCCAGCCCCCTAATCATCCCTGCTCCCAAGAGCTGACCATCTAAATAGACAAGACAGACAAAAGGTAGGAGGTGAAGCTGAGGCACACAGAGGTAAAGTGACTTGCCCAAGGTCCCGCCACAGGTCAGTGGCAGAGCCAGGAATAGGACCCAGTTGTCCTGACTCCCAATCCATTGTCCTATTCACCAGATCACACGTCTTCTACGGAGCCAGCTTGTCTGTGTGTGTAGACAGAAGGGAGGAGAACGTGTGTCACTTCAGATCTGGTTGCTAGCTTAGAGGTAGCTCAAACCCCTTGTGGGTCACAGTGGCGGTGTGACAGTGGCCTCTGCTAGTCTGCTACAGCTTCCACATCTGCTGGATGTCATTACAGACCCCCATGTCTAGGGTTTTTCACACCTCAGATATTCACACGCTCTCTTGGGTGGCTATTTTTTTTAATTAAAAAGTTCTATCCAGCTAAGTGTCTTAGCGACTGTCCGAACTCCCGCCTCGAAGATGTTTCATAGCTAGGCACAACAAAGCAGCTAGGGAAACATTCAAGCACAGTCTGCATTCAATGACAGCTCTCCTGAATTGGTCATTAGCCTAATGTTGTGCCACAAACCCTGACAGATCATGGTCTTTTACTCAACTGATACAGTCTATTAATCAGATTAGAGAAGCAGTGTTTCCAAGCAGGCTTTAAAATCAGGGACAACGTGGAACATCTTGTCTCATAAACAAAGCACGAGACAGTTAGTTGCTAAAGAGATAACAAAGGTTCTGTTTTCTAAGCACCGGAGGAAATGAGAGCTAAAGCAAGTGCCCTTTTCCATTAAGGAATTAACCTGTTCCAGTGTATGTGCAATCATTTCCATGGGATGACTCTTCAGTCAAACTTATGTAGTTCGATTCTGTGACACGTTACTCAGCGGAAGGCGTGCAGCAAAGCCTGCTGCAGAGAGATGTTCTCTCCTCTGGATCTTTTTTCTTAGATCATAGGTAGCTTTAATGTGAGTTTTTTAAACAGCTTTGCTGCTGACTCTGGTGACAGATGTCTAGGCAAAATGAACCTCCAGTGCTGTCCTCCGTGTATGAATGCATCACCAAGTCACTATGATTGCAGTGCAAGCAGTGGTCACCAACCGGTCGATCCCGATCGACTGGTCGATCCTAGAGGCTCTCCCAGTTGATCGTGATCTTTGGCAGCAGCCAATGTGGCTGTCTATGGCTACCCCGCACCCACACCACTCCTAGGAGCGGCCACTGCAGCCCCGCAGCCCCGGGGGCGGGCAGGGGGAGGAATCTCCCTCTGCGTGCACTACTCCTGCCTGCAAGCACTGCCCCTGCAGCTCCCATTGGCCAGGAGAGCTGTGGGGGCGGTGTTTGCAGAGAGGGGCAGCGTGAGGAGCCACGTGCCCCCCGCCCTCCCCACCCCAGGGGTGGCAGGGGTGCACTGGCCCATTCTGGGAGTGGTGTGGGGGCAGGGTAGGCAGGGAGCCTGCCTTAGCCTTGTTGCGCCCACCGCTGACCAGGAGCCACTGGAGGTAAGTGCTGCCCAGTGGGAGGCTGCACCCCGAGCCCCACCCTGAGCCCCCTCCCAGAGCCAGCACCCCTACCCCCTTCTGCACCACAGACCCCCTCCTGCACCCCAAGCCCCACCCTGAGCCCCCTCCCAGAGCCAGCACCCCTACCCCCTTCTGCACCACAGACCCCCTCCTGCACCCCAAGCCTCACCCTGAGCCCCCTCCCGGAGCCAGCACCCCGACCCCCTTCTGCACCACGGACCCCCTCCTGCACCCCAAGCCCCACCGTGAGCCCCGTCCCAGCGCCAGCACCCCTACCCCCTTCTGCACCACGGACCCCCTCCTGCACCCCAAGCCCCACCTGAGCCCCTCCCAGAGCCAGCACCCCATAGCCCCTTCTGCACCTCGAGCCCCCGCCTACATCCCAAGCCCCACCCTGAGGCCCCTTCCAGAGCCAGCACCCCATACCTTCTTCTGCACCCCAACCCCCAGTCGAGCCCCCTTCCAGAGCCAGAACTCCATGCCCCCTCCTGCACCCCAACCCCCTGAACCCTCTCCCAGAGCCAGAACCCCAAAATCCCTCCTGCACCCCAACACTCTGCCCAAGCCCGGATCCCCCTCCTGCACCCAAGCTCCCTCTCAGAGCCTGCACCCTGCACTCCCTCCTACACCCCAGCACTGTGCCCCAGCCTGGAGCCTTCTCCTGCACCCAAACTCCCTTCTAGAGCTTGCACCCCTCACCCCCTCCTGAACCCCAACCCCTGCCCCAGCCTGGTGAAAGTGAGTGAAGGTGGTGTAGAGCAAGTGACAGAGAGACGGGGGGATGGAGTTAGCAGGGCAGGGCTTTGGGGAAGGGGCGGGGCCTCAGGGAAGGGGCGGAGTCGATCCTGAATTGCCCTTAGATTCAAAAAGTGATCTTGGGTGTAAAAAGGTTGGAGACCACTGCAGTGCGAGATTGGCTTATCAAACAGTGCAGCAGCAGCACAGAGACTGGAGTGACCATCTGCAAAGTGTACTTCACTTCCAGCCTTGGACTCTGCTGTCTGAAAAGATGCTCCTCACATCACTGGGCTAAAACAAGGAGAGGTGAGTTCAAAAAGTTTCCGTGTGATATGATCAACCACAGCCGCTCTGATGTCATATTTAAACAGTGAGTAAATAATTCAAGCTAGGGCTCTGGGTCACTGCAATCGTGAAGAGAACACGACACCAAGAGGAATCTCACTAAACACTTTGTGAAGCCTCTGGAAAATGATGAGCTAGCACTTTGTGAGCATTTGATTTTAACGTAGACCAACAGGAAATAAAGACAAACACAGGGGGCTAACTATGCAAAGCAGATTTGATTAATTTAGCATTACTCAACCAAAATGACTTCTGCGTTGATGACATTTCTTGGAAGATTCGATTTACATACATAGGTGGTAGCTCTCCCTACTCTCTAACCAGGGGCACTATTCTGTTGAAATCAATGGGATCAAGCCTGGATTCCATTCCTGAAAGTTCTGATGTTACACACACATGCACGCACACATACGCAAACACTCACACCGCCCTGTGAATACACAGTGTACCTAGATCCTCCCATGGAAGTCAATGTACACAACTAAACACCAGGTTTTTTTAGCAGAGCAATAGGTCTGAATATTCAATGTGACTTGTGCTCCTATGTCACTTCCAAACAAAGCCACAAACCCTGCATGGGAATATCTATTTGATCCTAAAGTTTCCACTGGACTATTAAATTCCTGGATACATTTCTATTGGCCTCAGTTTTCAGAAAGCTTGTTATTACAAAACCTCCCTGTATTGGCTATCTTTGACTCAACAGCATCCCTTCAAAAGGCACATGCTGGTGAGAAACAAAGTCTGAGTTATTTTGACCACAGTGAACTCTGGACATATATTAAATTATCTGGAGTGCAAATGCGTATGGTTATTTCCAGTACACTGCTATATGCCAGAAATCCATCTTTCTGCAGCCACTCCCTCACTGCCTTTGCTCTCATGCCCTACCCACCTATGGTGGCAAACACATGGTTACAGTTTTTTGATCTGAATGTCAACTCAAGGTTCCTCCACCATTCTGTGCCTATTGGACTGAATGGCACCTTTGAGGGCAGTGGAGAGCTGTTCCACTTGGGGGAAGTGGCCATTCTGAACGCCCCTTGGAGCCCCCAGCATGTCCTCTGCCTTGCCCCCTTCATGCGATATTCTCCTTTGCATGTTGGTCCCACTCCACAAGCTAGTGCAGAAAGGCCGTGCAATTCTAATAGTCCCTCACTGTTAGATAAACCCACTCAGATTTTCAGAGTGTTGAGTTATCAATGTGAACACAGTTATTACTGGTTTGTTGTAGATCATTGAGGACCTGATTCTCCCACTCTTTCTCCCACTGAGTACTTGCATTGAGTCCAAAGGCACTAGGGGTGGGAGTTAGCAGCACTCAGTGTGAGTGAGGGTGGCAGACGCAGACACGAAGTGAGAAGAAGGATGGATGCATGAGAACAAAAAACTGCAAATTCGTTTTGGAACTGCAGCTTAGGTCACTGGCAACCTGAAAATAATGATCAGCCACGTGCATGAGCCAACAAAGGGCAAGTGTCTTGGAAATTTGTAATATGTCAACCTTCCTTCTTTCTCCAAAATCTGGGGTGTTATTTGCACATTCTGGACAGTCTTTAATAGCACTGTGTCTCAGACCTTGTCTACTACAGGGTAATAAAACTGTACCTTTTAACTAGGCCAATGCAGATTAATTGATATGCCCCTAGTGTCGGCGAAGTTTTACTGGTAGAGAGGAGCCTTCTATCTCCATAGCTATTGGGAAATGAGCTATACTGGTTGTAGAAGGAAGAGAGCCTGAGACATAAGCCCTTGTATCAGAGGCCGGGTATGAGGCAGGACCTGCTCATAGAATTTGGCAAGAACAGGGCTGATATTGCAGAAACACACATTCCTAAGAAGCGCTAATCACAAAGTGCTCATGCAAACACATCCCGATATTAAGTGGTATCAGAACACCCCGATATCAAGGGTGGTACAAAAACATTCCCCAGGGACAACAGGAACACGCTGAGCCCTCCTGAAAAATAAGGTCAGGATGACAGTACGTAATCGAGATATTTTGACAGAACCAACACGTACAAGATGATGGGTGATAACTAGCCACGTCAGGGGGCAGTAACTAACTATGTCAGAGGCAATACTAACTTGCTTGTATCGGGGTATAAAGATGTACCTCAGAGGGAGTGTCTTTGGCCAGCCTAGGGAGCAGTGGAAAGTCCCGCCACTGACTCAGCCACATCCATTGTCACGAGCATGCATGTTTTTGTAGCTGGCAGAGTCCTACCAGGTGCTATTGCTGCGCTTTGTCGACAATAAACCTGGCCGGGAGCCTTCGCTACAAATGGAGTTTGTGGATTTATTGGGCCGTTTAACTGAGGTCTGCTATCTCCGCTCTCTGCGCAGGGCTGGGACAGCACACTGACTGAACACACACCCTGCCAGCATCTGAGCACATTGGTGACCCCAACCGCTGCTCTGGTAAGTAAGCGAGCTGTCCTCTGTAGGAATCGCAATCTAACGTGACACCTGTATGCTGATATAACTGCAGCCACAAACTGTAGCGATTTAACTATTTCAATAGGGAAATTACACCATTCACTGAAATAGCTAAATCAGTACAAAGCCCATGTAAACTAGAGCAGGTGTCCAGGCCCTGTCAAAACAAAGTAGCCACCCTGCTGAACATCTGAGCCAGTTATGAAATAAAAACGTCAACTCACCCTTTGACCTTGTAAACCAGGAACTCCGGCCTTGCCTTCCAAACCGGCTGGACCCTTTCAAAGAGAAACCGTTTATAGAGAACGTACTGCCTAAGACAAAACACTTCATACTGTCGCCAGCTTTCCAAAGCGTGTTACAACAGTCACAGCAAGACAGGACAGTTTGCAGCTTCCGGAGTGGGAACAAACCGACTGTGTGAAAATGAAGTAACAATCATGGTGTGATAAGCGCCGGCTTCTAGAACTAGATCATAAGATATGGCTAAGGAAAAGAGGCTACAGTTAAGCCAAATGGAGAGAATGTTCAGATGTCTAGATTTTCATAGGACAATACTCCACCTGCCCTTCCCACTAGATATATATTAATCATTTGTAATGTTCTTGGCCTGGAGGTTTTTCTGGCGATTTCACTCCCTTCTGTAGCAAACTTAATCTGAAGTTCATGACATTGCTGTCTAGGAGTTAACACAAGGTTCCTGTTTGACAACCATCCTGAGCGGTGCTGAATGCCAACAGCTTCCCAGGAAATCAACAGGTGTTGAGAGCAGTCAGCACCTTGCAAGATGGGGACCCATGGCTGAAGCTCAACCCCGCGCAGGTGGCCAGCCCAAGTCCTATGCACCGCCCTCAGGGATTAAGTGGTACGTGGTGGCTTTGAGTGGTTCCTCCACAAAGGGTCAATTCCTCTTGCCAATGCAGGAGATCTAAGGATGCATACACCACTTAAGCTCTTCATACAAGGCCTGAGTAGCACATAGGGTTTTGGATGGGTCCCTTGTGCTAGTGAATTTTGGCCTATATGAGCCAATATTACAGTAAAAGAAACTACTTACCGGTGCTCCTGGAATTCCAGGTGGGCCTTGTGGGCCTCGTGGGCCTGGGGCCCCCTATGAAAATAAATAAAGAACCCAACGTCAGTGTTCAAGTAACTGATTTCCTCTTTGAGATAATGAATTCAAGGGCAGCTGCTGATACATTTGCCACGTCTCTTTGAGCAGCCCTTCTGTGTGCGTGGGGGGTGAAATTCACCCAGGGCACAAGGGTCATATGCACAATTTGAGCCTCCCTTCCTTCCTAACAGGAGATGCAGTGCAAAGGCCCTGTGCCCCAGTTAACCCCTATCCAAAAGGCCAGCACAAAGCTTAGGTACCATAATTTCCACTTGCGTCCTATATGGAAGGTATAAGTGGGCTGTAAGTGGTGCATAGAGTTTGTGCTGGCCCCACTGCATGGGGGGTGAATTGGGGCACAGGGCCTTACTGAGCCTCGGCCTCCAGGAGAGTTTTTCTCTTAGGCCCCAGTTCATTCATGAACCAGTGCAGAGCCCAGTTGGTATTTCCCTCAGTTCTGCGGCTGGTTCAGCCCCTAGTGTCGGTTAGGGCTTCTCTAATGGGCGCTGAGCTGCCCAAGGCAATGGGGGAACGCTTACAGCACAGGACCATGCTGGCCACACCCCCAGGAACAGCCCATGCAATAGGGCTCTTGGAAGGGAGCGGGGGGTCGTGTCAGAGTCAGTTCTCATAGAGGGCCTCCTGCATCGGGGTATTCGCCTGGGCCTTGTGTGGCCCAGCCATGAATTGGGCCCTTAGAGTATAAAATACATATTGTAAAAGCAAATTGCAATAAGAGGCACAACCAAATGGCTTCCTGTCCGCGTCTGTGTGTCCATGTTCAGTGACACTGTGCAGATAAAAATCAAACCAGGTTTAAAATCCCTAGTCACACCTTTTAGCGTATTAAAAGCAGAAAGCAGTTTTACAGAGTAACTGATTGTTCGCCATTTCCCCTGTTTATGGTCTCTGCTAGACTCAGCTGGCGTCATGAGAGTGGTCTGGCCAGCTTCACTTGCTGGTTGTCAGGCATTAGCAAATAAGATTTTTTTTTCCCATGTCATGAAAATATTTCTAGTCACATTAGACTTTGCAACATGCTTTGAAAACAGAAACTGGTCTGGGCAGCTGAGTTACCTGACAGCATCCCTTCAATTGTTAAAAAAAAAAGACTCTTATTACTTCTTACATTTAGTACAACAGAGATATTGAACGGTTCTTACTTGCTCTCCTTTCAGACCTTCTGTTTGTACCTGAAATTAAGATGCCAGAGATGTAAAACGGAGCGCACAGGAGGAAGACACATCTAGAAAGCTTCAGGCACACAGTAGTTCTTTATTTTGTACTTCTAACCCCACTAGCTGTCCCCTCTCCCATGATGCCTGCTAACCTTCACCGCTTACTTTAACTCTGTTTCAGCACAGCCTCCCTTTCTCACACATCCTTGAACTATGCTGTGCTGTCTATGTAGATAGCTTGTCTTGGCAATGACCTTGATCTCTTGGTTCTCTATGCTGTGGTTAGCATCTTTGTGTTGCTATGCAATAACAAGAACAGTAATACTCGTGTTATCGTTATAAATGGATTGTAAGCTCCTTGGATCTTGTCTTATTTTCTACCTGTAAAGCACCCTAAACACCAGTGGTTCTATATAAACAATGGGCCAAATTCAAGGATGGCGTGTAAGTTAGATCCCTTTATACTAACTTAGGCCCCGATCCTGAACACACATAATCATGTGCTTAACTTGAAGCACACAAGTTGTTGCACTGAAGCCAATGGGAGACTTACCACCACGATTCAAATTAACCATGTGCATGTTTGCATGATAGGGGCCTTAGATTCCCTTATTCTAAAGCAGGCTCCCTTTCACTGTCAGACTCCCATAGAGCCACTTACACCCATTCCATCCATGTTCAAGGAAGTTTAAGCTGGTGTAACCTACATGCTGAAGACTGGGAGAAGGTGTAAGTTCAAGTGGTCCTCACATCTTCATACACCTTCCTCCAGCTTCTCTGTTACCCCTCATCTCTGAATTTGGCCAGCTATGTCTGGCTTTATCTGCAGTCTCCAACAGCGAGGTTAGGCTTCTGCTGTAACAACATGATGCTATTGGATGGAATGTTGCACAAAGAACCTAGAGACCTTTGGGTGTCCACGTGCATGTATGTTGCAAGTGTCTTTACATGGCCTCATTGGCATAGGCTCCTTTTGAGAGGATGTGTACATAATTCTAAGCAAATAAATACGTCCCTGTGAAATTGTCAATGACAGTTCTTTGTCCTTTCACCCTGTTTTCCTCCTGCCTTGCATACTTTTCTGCTTCAGGACAAGAAACCATTCCCTCTCCACTGCTAATCCCCTTAGGTCTACAGCCCCATATATTAATGCTCAAAAATTCCTTCCTCACACACCTCTCACTCTGCCTCACCAGCTACTGCCACATCTCTAATATGTCTCATCGAAGTCTTGAGTCCGTTCCCAACCTCTTACCCAAACAGTCTTCTTGAAAGCTTTCAGCCTGGCTTCCGCTCCTTTCACAGTAATGCAGTTTCCTCTTATCTCTATGTATTAGGCTCGTTGGTCTTCTCTTGTCTGTCTCTAGCTCCCAGTCCTTCCTCGTCACAGTGCCATATTGCTATTGCTGACCACGACTTCTTTCTAATCCTGGCTCATTCCATCAGGAGTCCTGTGCATCTTGCTCCCCTGTGTTCCGATTCTACTTATTTAATTGCTCCTCTTTTGTGTGACTGGCAGTGGATACTCTCCAGTCGCTAGACCTCTTGGCTATGGGGCCCTGGCAGAGCTCAGTCCTTGACCCCTTCTCTTCTCTATGATGTCCCCTGTGGCAATCTCTTTTCTGAATTCAGCTGTAGATGACACCTCTATGCGGCCAATATTAAACCCAGCTTCCCCCATCAGTGACACCAGAGCAAATGAAAAACGACTCCATTGAGGTCACTGGAGTTTCACCAGTGTAAATTTGGTGTGAGAGGAAAATCAAAACCTCTATCCTCTTCACTGCAGCAACCCTTTCCTTGCAGTCTTCAGCTCCTATTTCCACTGTGACTTCTTTCACACAGCTGATACCCTGCTACGTGGTAAGAAGAGCAGTGCCCATCCCAAGTCTGCCTTCTACAGTTCCTCTCTCAAATCTCACACTGGGCCCCCCGAGGTCAGAGACTGAACTGTTCCACTTGACCCTGAACTGTCGTCTGCCTTCTAATCTCCCAGGCCCATCTTCTTCCCTAAAAGGCCAACTCCATTAGACGCTATCTTGGCCACTCCTCTGAAAATTGTTTATCACGGCCAGGCCTCCCTGACTCCGGGGCATTTCAGTTCTCTCCTTTATGGTCTCCTCAAAACCTACCTCTTCATAATGCAGTTAATCTCCTTACTGGGATCCTCGAAGCCACGAACTCCTGCTCACAGGAATCTTC
The DNA here is from genome assembly GCF_016161935.1 of Mauremys reevesii. NCBI lineage: Eukaryota > Metazoa > Chordata > Testudines > Geoemydidae > Mauremys > Mauremys reevesii. Next base: position 275,935,221 of record NC_052624.1, read on the forward strand.
ACTGGCTTAAGCTTCCTGATCATTTGAAAATCCCACACAAAATCCATCCCTAAATTTATAAAATCCTTGCAGCCCACCCCTGCCTACCTCCCTTTTGTTTCTCATGCATTATAGTTCATAGCTCATGTTAATGTGAAAGCAGCATCTTACTGCAGAGCCTGGTAATCCGGGAAGCCCCGCTTCACCCTGCGTGGAAAGGGAAAACACAGACAAGCAATGAAATAGAAATAAGCCCCCAAACTTCTTTTCAACAGCATCCTCTTGCCTTTATGGTCTGTCTGCTTCATGCTCAGCCTGTGCCCATGAACCTTCCCAGACAGATTTGAGATTGCATTGATTTGGACTGTACAGTCAAAGCTTCCCCATTTCGTACAGGTGTCATGAAGGCCCTGATTCACCACTGTGAATTTACCATTCCAGTTTTACCCCGGTATAACACTATTTATTTCCATACAGTTATACTGGCATAAAACTGGAGTAATGCAGTGGTGAACTGGGTCCATAAGCCCTAACTTGGCCTGCAGAACCCTTATTACTGGTGTTTATATGACAGATGGAAAGAACCCAGCTTGACTCTCACATCCGAGGCAGAGTCAGCAGGGCTGGAATTTAGAATATATATGTGTGTGTGTGTGTATATATATACACACATACACACATTTTTCTTGTTAAAGAAGCACACTTGACACAGATCTTTGCAGAGACAAACATGGAAGCCAACAATGCCATTTTCACGCACTCACTTTACAGAACAGACTCACGCTGTACGTTTTTTCAGGACTCTTTGATGATCCCACCCCATCCCGGTGACTAGCTGCCTTCTAATTTATCAGTTTGCGCCAAAACCTCTGTCTCTGATACTGCCTCATATTTATGATATTATAAGAGCAGGCCTTGGGGAGATGTCACCCCAACACCCATTCAGGACCAAGCTAATGCAAAAATATTTAGTTTCTCTGCAGTGTCCTTATGGTCATTAATTGCTCCCTTCACTCCATGGTAGACCTATGACGTCTTTTACACACTTCCTGCTTCAGAGGTACTCCATTCATTTTGTATATGTCTTTATGCAGACTCTACAGCATAGCTGGGATTTTCCAAAATGCCAAGGGAGATAGATGCCCACCTCCAATTAAAAATCAACAGGAGAAGAGCATGCAACACCCTCGGTGCTTTTGGAAAACCCACCCTGTATCTTGGGAATTATAGTGGAAACATAATGGGAAACAGAGTGGTTTGATTCTGGTATCTGCATTCTTGGATACTCATCAGAGTATCATTTAGCTGCTTTGTGGGTAAAAAAAAGCCCCTTTTTAGCTTCAGTGCCACAGGACTAGGTAGGAAACAACAAAAACATGACAGACTGAAAGCAGGGAGTCACAACACTGCCCTGGAAAGTCTAATAACTAGTTTTAAATGACAAGGTAAAACGTTCCACTAAGAACATCTGAGAGCAGGGAATAATGATCAGGACGCCGCAGAGGGGAGCTCCGATTTGCTTGTCATTTTTTTTAAGTATCTTCCAGTTTACAGATTGAGTCAGAAAGCCACTTTCCCATGAATTTGTCCTGCTAACATGTTCTAACTGCCTGGATGGCTCTTCCACTTGACTGAGCTCGATCTTCCCATTGTTTTCTCAGCTCAACTCTGCTCCATTGTAGTCTTTCTGGTTTCTTTTCCAAGTGGTTTAAATCTTGTGCTGAAGGAGCTAGACGGGGCTTGATTCATACCCACTTCACAGTGATAACAGCACTGATTCAATGGACTTAGGCCTGATTTATACAAGTGTAAGTAAAAGAAGCACCAGATCCACAATACATAAATAGAAATACATGCACGACATCGCTTTGTTATCTGGGAAGTGTACTTGCCCCTGCATAGTATTAACCGTGACCATTAATTTAACTCCCAGCTCGGGGTGTAGGTGCACTAGACTGGATTCTCCACTCCCTAGTGAAGTCCTTTACATCTGTGCAAAATGGTGTCATTTTATACCTGCCCTGCACAAGCTGTAAGTGACTCCAGAAAGTGGGAGGCTGCACAGAATCAGACCCATTGGTAGGGCAGTGTGAGGAAATTTGTATTGGTGTTATCTGTGCCTCACCAGCTCTGTGGCTGAAAGCCTGCAATCTCCAAGGCTGTGAGTTCAAAACCTCTCATGAGCAATTATTTTCACTCTTAAGAAATTGGTATCACAATGTAAAGTCATAGGAAACACTAGCACAAGCAATGAGGGATTGTCCTTCTGGGGGGAAAACCCCCCAAAAAACAGGAATGAAAGGCCATTGTGCTTAGCAGGACATCTTCACCAACAGTCTGAATTTTCCTCTAGCAGAGCAACGGAGAAGGAGCAAAGGTAGTGATGCATTCATGTTTTTGAGCCAGTTCCTATAGACTTTTGGATCAAATGCCTGCTGCATCCCGTGGATGTCAAGAGAAAAGGTGTTAATTATTCCAATTAACACAGGGAGGAATCTCAGGAAGGCAGGACAGAAATGATCTACAGATGAGCTAACAACAGCATGATTTTCAGCAGCACTTGTTAAACTGCTTGGATGATTTGTTGTTGACAGAGTTGTCAACCGCAAGTTTATCCCATCAAACAAGTGTTTGGCATTGTTTCAGGAAGCAAAACTATGCAGGCAGTGAATCAGAACGAAGGAGGCATGCCCAAGGAAAACTGTTTATTGTACATAAGCTATATGAACAATCGTTCCCTATGAGGCTTTGGGAGATTTTCCCTAACATTTCTCTGATAGATAACGTTTCTTTTGGGGACAAATTCAAAATTTTGATAGCATTAATTAAGAGTTATACTTACCAATGGAGGGAGGGAGTTTGGGTGAAGGAGGGGTCTCAGGGCGGGAGGGGACTCAGTGCAGGGGGTTGGGACACAGGAGGGGTTTTGGGGTGTTGGATCAGGGCGGCGTTCACCTTAGGCGGCTCCCCGCAAGTGACGACATGTCCCTGCTGCTCCTAGGCAGAGGTGTGGCCAGGCGGCTCTGCATGCTGCCTCTGCCCACAGGTGCTGTGGAGCCAGTGCTCGGGGTGGGGTAGGGGCAGCCCACAGAGCCCCCGTGGCCGTTCCTCTGCCTAGGAGCAGCAGGGACATGTTGCTGCTCGCGGGGAGCTTCCCAAGGTGAGTGCCGCCCGGATCCAACACCCTGAAATCCCAGTTTCTAGAGCTTTTCAGCTGGTAAAGTGCTGGATAGCACAGCTTTTACTGTATTAATCACAGACAATACCACCTGTCAGTCATGCTGCCCCAAGTATACACATCCCTCCACCACTCAAAACCTCCCCCAGCAACTTATCTAACCAAAGAGCTGGTTGATCTCCCCATTTCCAGGAAATCCTAGAAACACATTCATGGACTTGATTCTGTTTTCACTTAGGATCGGCTCTTGCTCCCACTGAGGCGTACTGGCTTCCTGGAGAGCAGGCATTTACACCAAATTTTGAAGGAGAGTTAACTCTGTTTACTTCAGTGGAGTTACTCAGGATCTAGCCTAGTGAGAGAGCAAAATCAGGCCCCAGGGCTTCATCTGTCAGTTCTCAGACTGATTCAGCAAATTGCTAGCTGCTCCTGAGAACCATGGGAATAACCAGCAACACTATTTCTAGGAGAGTTTATTCAAAATGAAATGAGTTTGCCTTTCAACGTGCTCCTTGGGCACCTTCCCCAGCTCACCTTTTCTCCTCTGGGTCCGCTGGCACCTGGTGGGCCTGTGCTGCCCTTAATGCCCTGAAAATAGATAAACAACATAGTATGATTTGCAGTGCAGGGGAGACACAGAGCCTTTAACTGAGCCTTTAGCACTGGAATAATTTTGCCAGGGCATGGCCTGTAGCTGTCTAGTGACTCGGGATACATCTACACTGCAATCAAAGGGCTTGGCTACACTTACAAGTTGCAGCGCTGGTGGAGGCTTTCCAGCGCTGCAATTAACCCCATCCGGGTTGGGGTATAAGAGTGCAGCGCTGGTGACACCAGCGCTGACCTGTCCTCCAGGGAATAAGGAGCTATCCCAGAATTCCTGTTCAGCCACTCTGCACATCAGTTTGCACTCTACTGCTCTTGCCTCAGGTGACCGGAAATTTAAAAATCTCCTTCCTGTTTGCTGCAGCCAGGTGTGGAGTGCAATCAGTTAATCAGTTACAGGTTACAGGTAACCATTGCAGGACCTCATCAGTGTTTGATATCTTTGAGCAGATATCAAGGGACATGCTGGATAGGGGCCATCCGTGGAGATGGACAACAAATCCCAGGGTAACGATGGACACTTCTGAGCAGGCTGGGGACAGGAGGAGGAGGAGAGTGAAGCTCCTGGGATGGGAGATTCCTGGAGGCATGCAGCCAGGAGCTCTTCTCAAGCCAGGAAGCAGCCAGCAGTTGCAGAAGGACAGGCAGGCGGCTTTTATTTTCTGGGTGGAAATGTTTCTGGAGAGGAAGGGGGTTATGGATGCATGCATGGCAGCGTCTAGATGTGGAATAGCCCGTTGATGTGGTCTATCACTAATCTGCTTCAGTTATCTCAGCAAAAGCTTCATCCAGAGCGTGGGCAATATGCCTGCCAGGTTTATAAACAGAGCCACTGTGTCCCTTGTCCCAGCCAGGGGACCATTTCTGAACACAGGCACGCAAACATCTTCCAGGATTAAGTCCTGTGAAAAATGTTGGGAGACTCTTTAGTGAAGAGATAGGGAGATAAGATCACCCCTGCATCTGCATCTTCACTCAACCCCTCTAGCACTCCAGATTACTCCTCACTCACCATTTCGTGGCTTCTGTTGTGTTTTCCTTTTGGGATAAAGAATGCAAGTGAGAACTTGCAAGTGAGAACTCCCTCAGTGTAACAATTCATGTCTGGAGATAGTGGATACAATGCTGCCCGTGTTAAATGTTGTCATTTCTGTGTGTACAGTGACCTTGACTGGACTGCCCAGATGTTCAACATCACAGAGGCTTCAAAATTTGAGAAAAATCCCGAAAGAGCAAAGAGGACATGCTGAAAACTGTTCTTCAGCACTCTGCTACAGAGAGAAAAGAATTGAAGGAGTGGCGAGAAAGAGAAATGCAGTGGCCAAGAGGAACGGCTGCTAAGCATCCTGCGGAGTCTATAGAGTCACTCGTTGCCATGCAAGCAGAGCACTTGTCAGCTCCAACCACCTTTCCCCAGCATCCAGGCTCTTACCACCACCAGCTGCCTCCAACACCTAACCAGCCCTGATACCTACCACCACCCTTACCCTCTGCATTCAACCCCATCACCATGCAGTATATGCACCCTGAAGTGCAGGATTCATTAAACAGCAATCCAGACATGGCATATGCAAACTTGTGACTGTACAGTTCACCAACCCACACCCTTGCCCTCTTGTGTTAATGAAATGTTGTGTGTCTGTCTGTCTGTCAAGGAAGTTTTTTTCTTTTCAATAAAACAATTCTTGGCTTTGAAAACAGTCTTTATTATAGCAGATAGTGAAAGACACCTTAGCCCAGTAAAGAAAGAGGCACTGCAAATCATATTATTATTATGGATAATAGAATAACAGTGTAAGCAGTGCAATTCACTCCCATGCAAGGCAGCAAACATTACTGTTGGCTTTCAGCCTCAAATTCTTCCCTCAAGGCATCCCCTAATCCTGAAGCCTGTGCTGGGCCTCTCTATTAGCCCTGCTCTCTGGCTGTGCATATTCAGCCTCCAGGACTTGAACCTCGGTGGTCCATGCCTCACTGAATGTTTCACCCTTCCCTTCACAAATATTATGGAGGATGCTGCTTTCCCCAAGTCTAGCTTCCCATACAAACATCTCCGCACACTCCACAGTCATTCTGCACCGGCTCAGCCTGTAGTTGAACCGGTCCTTGCTCCTGTCAAGCTTCCCTGTATAGGGTTTCATGAGCCAAGGCAAGGATCACAGTGGGCATTTCGACATCCCCTACTGTGATCTTCCTGTCTGGGAAAAAGTCCCTGCCTGCATCTTCCTGAACAGGCCACTGTTCATCATGCACCTTTCCAGGCCAGCGATGCCAGGGGGGGGGCCAGAAATAAAATATGCGTCCATCATCGCCCTCCACAGTTAGGGAAACCCATTTGTGCAAAGCCATCGTCACGGTCTTTCTTAGCAGGATAAACTTGCATCAAAAACTGGTTCCCATGAAAGTGGCTTGTTCTGCAGCCACTGCTACCACTCAGTGCTTGTTTAGACAAATCCATATTGATATCAGGAGCTGAAGTTGTGCTGGGACACTCATCAGCAGAGTCCTCAGCAGATCGGGCTCCATTGGAATGAATGCTGGCCCAAAGACCCACAGGCACGGCCGCGGCTGGCCCAGGTCGACTTGTGGGGCTCAGGCGGCGGGGCTCACAATTGCAGTGTGCACATTCGGGCTTGGCCTGGAGTCTCGGCTCGGAGACGTACATGTGGGGTGGGTCTCAGAGCCGAGGCTCCAGCCTGAGCTTGAACGTCTACACTGACAGTTTTAGTCTCACAGCCTGAGCCCTGCAAGCCTGAGTCAATTGACCCAGGCTCTGAGACTCAGGGCAGTGTAGATATGCCCTC